>NC_132856.1:32235000-33485000 GCF_048164855.1 Canis lupus baileyi | reverse complement strand
GATTAACAACTCCACCTAACAGAAGAGGAAATTCAGACAATGGGTGTTAATCCAAGGTCATGCCAGCCAACAACAGTGGAACCAGACTTTGAACCCAGTTCACTACAGTTTACCCTCTACTAGATTGTAGTGCTTAATCCAGCTCAGAGTCTCACCTATAGTGGTGAATACTGAAGTTCTTGAAAACACAGGTGACAAACTCAGTTCAGGTTATGGGAGTAAGAAAAAAAAGTGGTCTGAAATATTTATTTGAAATCTATATGACGACCTCCCTACCATAAATTAAATTAATTTGATTTCATTCTTCTGACATGTCTCTATATATTTAAAATTAAGTTTTGCCACATTGCTAAATTTGGGACAAACAAGGTGTAATAGATAATACTCTGAGAATGAGGAAGGTTTATTTCACGGGGTGACTTTCATAGTCACTAAACACAGAACAACTCACATGTTTCAGTATTATACTGACTCTAATATCAGTTTTCATATATCATGTCTATAGTGGTGTAAGAACATCTGCTCATCTGATTTATCTGCAGCTTAGCACAATCAACTAGTTACCTTTCTGGTTCAGGAGAATTAAAAGAAAATTCATTACACCCAAAGAGAGCTTCAAAGTTAATGAATCTGTAGATCAGAACAAATTAAGACCTATTAACTATAAAGAACCTGAAATGCCAATATATTATATATTGGAGATGTAGCAGCCAGTAATCATCCTGTAAAACACTGATATGCTGATGAGCAAAGAAATGGAACAGATTCTAGAAACTGAGGACCTTGTCCTTTTGGTGGCGCTGTTGCTATGCACTAGTGTCAGGAAAACGGAACTCCTAAAATTTGCTACTGAGCACAAGAAGCTTTGCTTTTTCCGTGATCAAGCTGCTAGAAATTTTGGGGTGAGGGAGAGAAGTGAAGGCTAAATAAAAGAACAGGAGATAAGATAATCCTGCCATGTTAAAAGGTAAAGACAATATTTTCATGGTGTTATGTTAAAACCGATGAAAATGGCAAAAATGTTGCAAGGTTAATCAAGACCATAAATAACTTGTCTGAGAACCTCACCATATGCTTGTAATTTTATTAAGTGCATTTTTGCCTCGTTTTTCTCCAAATATTATGCTCTGCAATTGCCATGTTGATGGATGCATGCAATGAGCATTTTTTTTTTTTTCAAACAAGCTAAGGAGACTTATGTGCTTGATATTAGATTATGGGAATTCTTAACTTGAAGGAATGATGGTTTTAGGGATTCTGCTTACAGGGTAGCATGCACATGAGGCATGCTTTTCTTAAATCACAGGTAAAGGCAGGACAGAGAAATAACGAAATATTGAAATAATAAAATAACAAAAGGGCTTATTTGTAAAGCTCTAAGAGGTTAAGTCTGAATTTTCATGGTTAAGCTCAAATCAAAACAAGCATAACAGAACCTCTACCTATCCTTATAGCCCTCAGTAGTCACAAAAAGGGGAAATATCCTAGAAATCTTTTCTGATCATTCAAGTGGCCCTTTGAGGAGAATAACTTTGGGGGAAGCAGCGGGTAACAGCTATGAGTTTACTCTGCTAGGCACTGGGCACATGCATTCCCTGCACGCATTCAATTCTCACCATGTCAATATGAGGAAGGCCTTTTATTATTCCCATTTTATAGGCGATTGTGCTGGTAAATGGCTGAACTGGGATTTGAGTTCAGGTAGGCTGAAGCAGAGTCTATATTCTTTTGGGCACCACAAAAAGCTGTTTCCATTAATAGCTACATTTTTTCCTTAAAAAGAAAACACACACACACACACACACACACACACACACACACACGACATGGTTTTATGCTATTGTCAATCAAAAGCCCTTACCAAAATAAAATTCACTTAAGAATACATTATAAGCATCTCCTAGCTCCCTTCCTAAGGCTGCCTGGAGCTGAGTTTTTGAATAAATCTCATGAGGGCTACTCCTAACAGAAACCCTCCAAAATTGATTACTTGTAGCCTGGTTTCCACAGAAGTTGTAAAGTATTGTTTTAATTGAATTTGGTTCTAAGTTAGAAACTTTGAAAAATCTGTCTGTCAAAGGCCAATGGATTTCTCAGTAGGTTTGATTTATTTAGCAAGAGATGCCTACAAAAGCCAATTTGCTATGAGAAATATGGTTACATTTAATTACACTTTTAAATGACTAATTTATTATATCTAAACACCTTTTAAACAGTACATATTACTCTAAACTGTACAGATGCTGAGGAAAGCTGAGGAATCAAAACTTGTAGTAAACACAATAGATTTTGCTAAAGACTCTTCATTTTACTCTGCACGGGCTTCCTGGTTTCAGACTGCAGCGTGTGTGAAGTCCTCCGGTGAAGATACTAAATTGAACGTGACCTGCTTAAATCTCCTTTTAAACCACTGGTCATCAAGCCCCGTCTGTATTTTCCTTTGTCTGTATATTTAATATCCACTTATCAAATCTTGAATGTAAAATATTACCTGCATCATTCAGGGTTTATTTAAGCAAAGCAAAGCTGATGTTTATTTTGGATTTTTTTTTTTTTTTTTTTTTTTTTAAGATTTTACCCATTTATTCATGAGAGACACAGAGAGAAGGCAGAGACATAGGCAGAGGGAGATGCAGGCTCCGGGACCACGCCCTGAGCTGAAGGCAGATACCCAACCGCTGAGCCATTCAGGCGTCCCTATTTTGGAATTCTGATGAAAACTACCTTATCGTAGAATAAAAAAAGGAATCTTTTCAATATTACTGATTGATTCATTCAATCCATGACTAACAATCAGTGACTGAAAGTGACCTCATGCCAGGCATTGGTACTGCCTTCAAGGAGCTCATAACCAGGCCTGGGGCACATTGCTAACCATGGTTCCCTCATGTGGTAAACGCTAACGTTGAGATTGAAGATAATGGGAACCCACAGAAGGAAGAAATAATTCTGCGCAGGGTGGTTGAGAGTCAGAGAGGGTTTCATGAAGCAGTGACATGTGAGTTGGGTCTTGGAAAAACAAGGGAATGTTCCAGGTAGAGAAGAGGGATGGAGGGTCTTTCTAGGCAGAGGGAAGAGCAAGATGAGCAGTGACACGATTGACATGATCTGGGTACAGGGCATAGCAGTGACAGGTAAGCTGCACGGTGTAGCTTGGATATGGGGGCGTTTGTTCTATGTTGGCTAGGGGTGGGTAATGATGGCAAGACAAGCAAAGATTCATTTCAAGTTCTGTTCAAGGTGATGGAGAAACAAGTAGGCTATCTTGTGAAAGGAGAGACTCTACTCTCACTTCCATGGATTTAATTCTGTTCCTTTTCGGAACTTGGAATTCCTTTTCCCTTTCTTTCCACATGATGAGCTTGCACTCATTCTGGAACACTGGCTTAACTGTAGTTTTCTTTCTCTGTGAAAGTATTCCTGAAACCAACAGATAGGAACAATTGCTTTCTTTGATGTGGGCCTCTCTTCTATATCAATTTGACCTCAGAGCAGATGATCCTCACCACCAGGTGCTCAGATGGGAGGTACAGAGGTACTGGGAGACTGAGGGAATGCAGATGAAAAATCAAGTGCTAAGGTTATGGTGTTAAGTAGGGAGGGCTAAAATCCTGAGGTTTCTTTGGATTTGGAAATGAAGGTGTGGGAGCAGTGAGATGTCTTCCATATTTCTGGGAGTGTGCCACTGTGGATGGCAGCGCCATTGAGATCCACAAAAAGCAGGATACCATTGTGATAAATTTATAAGTTCGTTCCTTTCTTCTTTTTCACTCTCCCTACACAACTTCTAAAGAGAAAGGCATAAGCTCTCAGAAAGACCACAATGGTTCTTGTAAATTGCTCTATTTAAACTCTATATGAGCAACAAGATGCAGAGTTCATTAAGAAATGCAATTTTCCATTTGGTGCTAGTTCCAGTATTGAAATAGACTGAATTTGATGCAATAATAAACATATCTTATGAATACCAAAGGTGGGCTTTTCAATTATTTTCTCAGTCTAAAAAATAGACTGTTTTCTATTTCTCATTTGTTCAAATGGAAGGGTTATCAAGTTCATTACCAGTGGTGTTATTTTTGGCTATATACTTTTAGAGCAGAGTAGTTGTTGTGCATGAGGACTGTAGTCCTTGCCAGCACAGGACAGTGATGAGAACACGGTATCCAGGGCAACCAAGAGCTCAGCCTTTTCAGTCCATAAATAATCATTCCTTAGTTTGCCCTTTGTCACGTTGGTCTCCAAGCTACTTCATGACAGAATGAGCTCGTTCAGGAGGCCACTGTTCTCTTTCTTACTTTCCGTTTAAATGACTGCTGAGGAATATTTTATAAGAAAGGCAATATTTCAATTCCCTTGTAAACTGCATTTGCAAAAATCTGCAACTTACCTTTATGTTCTTAGATCTGGCTACAAGAATACTCTGGCACAGGATATTTTTTTGGTTGGGTAGATAATCTTTGGCACCAAGCTTGCTGGAGGCCTTGTGCATACTTGATCATTTAGTTTAATGAAAAAGTAAGGCAAGAGAAGCCTGGAGGGTGGCAAAGTAGGGATAAAAAACACTCATGAAAACATCATTCTTCTCCTACATCTCCTTAAAGCCAATCTGAATTCTTCCATAAAGACATGTATGTACTCTCCAGAGCAGAAATGACACCATCCACTGGATATCGCGGGCACACATGTGGCAAATTAAGTCACACATTGAGAAGTCACCCTGTCACGGTGGTGAGAAGTTCAGACTCAGGAGTCATGCCAAGCTAAGTCTGAATCACTACACTCAAGAGTCTCCATTTTCTCACCTGGAGAAACAGCACTTACCACCTAAGACAGCAGTAAGGCCTGAGTTAGATGACAATGGGAGTCCTAGTGCCAGAGCCTCTGAGATTTCTAACATCTACAAAGATTCTGGAGACGTGGAAAAAAAAATTCTTGGGAGAGAAAATTGTAAAATTAGTAAATATTTAATTAAATACTTAAAACATATGTTATCCACTGTCAACTACATTTGAATTCAGCCTTTACATAATTTTATATAAATATAGTTACTCAATTTCATATTTCCTTTCACAAATTGTATAGCAAAAAGTGATATTTACTGTTGGATGAAAGTGCATTTTAATATGTTTGATTTGATGTTGAATGTGGGCCTTATAAGTAAGTATAAGTAAATTATAAGTAAATTTCCTATAAGTAAGGCCTATGGAGGTCTTAAAAAGTCTCTAGGTACTTAAGGAAATGGTAGCTCTAATTACCACTATTTTTTTTAAAGATTTATTTATTTATTTATGATAGACATAGAGAGAGAGAGAGAGAGAGAGAGAGAGAGAGGCAGAGACACAGGCAGAGGGAGAAGCAGGCTCCATGCTGGGAGCCTGACGTGGGACTCGATCCCAGGACCCCAGGATCGTGCCCTGGGCCAAAGGCAGGCGCTAAACCGTTGAGCCACCCAGGGATTCCCCCTCCCCCCTTTTTTTATTACCACTATTAAAATACTGATTCTACCATACTGCCTTATGACATTTTTAAAGCTGTATGGGACTGTTCTATCAACGTTTCCACTTTGTCTTTCCAACTCAGCCATAACATCCCCAAGGACAGAAGTGAAGAAAACAGACTGAATCAAAACACTGGGCTCTACTCTGGGCTCTACCACTGACCAGATGTGATGGCTTGGGCCCAGGATAGTTTAGTTTCTTCACCTGAAAGACTTTGACCTGATCCAGGTCCTCTGCTGGTCTATAGTGAGGAGGATGGGCCATATATAAAAGTGCTTTAACTGTAGAAACATATGGGGAAAATATAAGCTGCTGAAGCATCTGCAGTGCCTACCACGGCCCTCAGACACAGGGAGGAGACAACATCTTTTCTGTTCATTCATTTAACAAATACTGAGCCTTCTCTATGTGCCATGGCCTGAGTTAGAAGCTATGGATGCTGTCAGACACCCAGAATTGAAAGTAAAATTATTCCTTTTTGCTTTCATTGTATGTTTATATATATATTATCCCACAATTAACATACATTATTTGAAGGTAAGAAAGACAATTTAAGAAAAGACAATGCCCTCAGATTTAAAACACTATTTCACAATGGGGCCCTGAATATTTCTTTCTTTTTTTTCTTTTTTTAAAATATTTCTTTAGTTTACTTTTAAGTAACCTCTACACCCAATGTGGAGCTTGGAGTTACAACCTCAAGATTAAGAGTCGCATGCTCTACCAACTGAGCCAACCAAGTACTTCTGAATGGGCTCTCAAGATTTCTCATGGAGAGTGTTCTCATGCTGGCTCTAGTTTTCCCAGGCAAGGCTGGGCTTTGTTAGAAAGGCTTTGTCTGACCTTTATTAAGGCAATAAACAAATACCCAATGTCTTGGACTCACAGGTGGCAGGCAGGAGTTCCAAGTGGTTGTATCATCACTGCTGGTACTGATGCTGACGTTACAGTTGTCCACCTGGGATGCACTCAGGCCGTGGGAAGCCCCTGTGTCCTCCAGTTCTTCATTCTGTTGCCGACGCAGGCTTGCCAGCATTTGCAACTCAGATTCACTCATCTGGCTGGGCTGATAGTTTCTCCAATCATATTCCTGATCAAAACAGAAGAAAGTGACATAGTACAGGGTCACTTGATCGTTCTTAATAGACAACCAACAAATGTTACTCTAGAGCCTTCACCCCTTCAGTGGCTCTCCACTGACCGAGGCCCAGACCCCAATGTGCCCTTATACAATGCCTGCCTCACCTGACTCACCTAGTCTTTTTGCTTCTGGCATATCAGCCACACTGTCACTCAGTAAGGTCCTGAAGAGCATCAAGGTCATGTCTGCCTTAGTGCCTGAGCAAATGCTAGCCCTCTAGCCCATGTGTCCCACATGCTGGCTAATGCCTAGGGACCTTTTAGGTCCCAAATTATGTCATCTCTCTGGGAAGCCTTTCTTGACAATCACAAACTGGGTGGCCCCTCCACTAAGTGCTCTCAGAAGGTGTTCATAAATCAGAAGGTGTTCATTTTTCGTATTTATCACAATTGGAGTTATGTAATGGTTTTTGGCATTCATAGGTAGTCTACAAGCTCTACAAAGGCAAACACAACGACTGCATTATACTCACTGTATTTCCCATGTCTGGTACTTGACCAGTAGTTGATGAAACAAAAATTCAAAAGGTTCTCTTTTTTTAAAAAAGAAAAATTACTTTCCATATAAAAGTCCAGTTTATAAGAATACTGATGAATTTCATCACTGTGAACATTATGACCAAACACATTCAAGTTATAGTAAGATTGAGAATGACTAATGCTGATAAAAGCCATCAAATAAAATCTAATCTTAAAATGGGAACATGTAAGTTTTGAAAGCCAGAAAGACCTCACAGCTATTATAAACACTTATGCTGATATGGACTTTACTATACATGTAGTCTGTCAGGCATTTTTCCCCCAAGAATACTACTACAAATATTTAGAGGGTAACATAAATATTCTTTCAATGTACAGGGAAGAAATTGTCATATAGAATTTTTAAAGCCTTTTCTTTCTCTGTGGTCTAAACCAAATTTGACAGCAAAGGTTAATTTCAACATCACTAAAGTTAGCAAGCATCACATCTGAGTATTGATTTACATCTAGGACTGCCATATAACTTAAAAACAACCTTGAAATTTTCTTATCCATCTGCAAACATTGGTTATGCTCAAAAAGGTTTGTTTCTTTTTTTTAAGATTTTATTTATTTATGAGAGAGAGACAGAGAGACAGAGATAGTGACAGAGATATCAAGAGAACACGAGCGGGGAGGAAATGGAGAAGCAGGCTCTCCGCTGAGCAGGGAGCTCAACATGGGGTGGACTGAGCCACTCAGGTGCCCCTCAAAAAGGTTTGTTTCATGGGGCACTTGGGTGGCTCATTCAATTAAGCATCTGGCTCTTGATTTTGGGTCAGGTCATGATCTCAGGGTCATGGGATTGAGCACTGCATTGGGCTCCACATTGGGCATGGAATCTGCTTGGGATTCTCTTTCTTCCTCCTCAACCCCCACATTCTTCTCTTAAATAAGGGTTTTGTTTCATGACACACTAGAATATTTTAGATACTCAAATCTTTACACTTACTTTCTCGGAGGACCCTTTGATACAGCTGCTGCCTTCTCTTCTTTCCTGCCTCATAGGGATGTAAAAAGTTAAGAAAATATTAATTAAAAAAAAGTCCTGGTGTTCTTATGAAGTTTTAAATAAAGACTATCATTATCATAATTTGGAGTTTATGAAAGCTTGTGATCTAATAATGTGATGTAGAGATTTTCTGGAAAGTTGCTAGTGGAAACTCATTTAAAATTTTAAAACTCATGGCTCCAGTGGCCTGGCACCCTCAGAGGCTATGCAATCTCTAATAGGAGATTTCAGGAGTATTTAATATGTTTTGAGAGTTCCTGGGACAAAAGAGATATCACAAGAAGAACAAAATTTATATTCTAATGAAAGACACTTAAAAGAAAAACATAAATTCATTAATTTACTCTACAAATACTGAGACCCTATTATGGGCTAGGAACTGTAGATGCTAAGTCTGCTCAGAACTCTGAATTTTCATGAATTTATTTCCTACAATAGTAAAATGTATTCTGACAACATGTTGGAAGAGGCAGGCAAAAATGAGCCGAGAGAAAGAACTGACTTTCTTCAGGGTCTGGTGGCAGAGACAGGTAATTAACTTAGTCCCCTGATACATTCTTGATTTGTAATCTTTTAAACCATTTCAAAATCACTGGAAAGGCTAAATCACTTAATATTATATAGTTTTTAAAAGAACGTTTGTAAGAACGTCTTCACATGAAAGGGGACTCTAGCACAAGATGGCATCTAACTAAACTATACAGCTCAGGAACGGCAAGTGCCTTATCTAATTCTATCTCCAAAAGGCCCAAAATGTTACATACAACCCAATTTTGTCTCAAAATATCCTTATAGGAAAGAAAGGAGACATTATCAGTTGGATTTGTTTTAGGAAGGAGGTAATGGGCTCAAGGCTATACAATTCAGCTGTGCTCAGATTCCCAGGCAAGTCCTTCCCTCATGAAGCCAGTTGAGCTACTCATTTTCTTTGATCTTCAGACATTTTTAGAAGCCTAATACAGTGAAGTCACAAAGACAAGTGAGATGTGGCTCCTGCTTTCACAGGCTTTACAATCTAGTAGGACAATCAAGAAATAGAAAGAAAGGAGCATAAAATAAGGTAGCATGGGGGTGCCTGGGTGGCTCAGTTGGTTAAGTGTCCGACTCTTAATCTCAGCTCAGGTCTTGATCTCAGGGTTGTGAGTTCAAACCCTGCACTGGGTTCCATGTTGGGCGTAGAGTCTATTTAAAAAAAAAAAAGTAGTACATATTTGGGTATAGTACTAGTTAATCATGCAGTGTCTTGATCATGATTAAAAGGAAAGGAAAACTGATAATTCCAGCAAAATGATAAAACACAACAAACAAAAGTAACCTTATAACTTGATGCCCTTCGCCTCTCAAACTCTCAAGATATTAAGGCAGAATAGCTTAATCCATCAAACATGTGCCTATAGAATGTTGTGAGCCCCAGATAAGAACTGGTTTTACTAAGTTCTAAGGCTAAGTTCACAATGGTGGTGTAGAGTCAAAATGAGACACGGGCATGAGTTAGTAAGATCAGGTGAAGAAACTCATTTCATTCTATATGGATGGGAGAGTAATAAAATTGGGAGGAAATTAGGCTGTTATTCTCATTCTGGAACCTAGAAAATCTCTGAGACTCTCTTTCTGAATCAGATTTGCATTGTGACAGTGGCTGACATTCCAGCATAGGGGACATCATGCAAAAAAACCTCTTCATAGAAGTCTACCATACTAACCCTGACTCTTTGTATTCTTTTAAGTTACACCAAGATACAGAAACTGCTACTACAAAGGGGATGGTGGCTGTTAGACCAGAACATAATGTGAAAGGCATGTGAGAAAAGGGAGATAAACCATAGTCTGGCATTTCAGAAAAGAGAGAGGTCACCTCTTGTAGCATCAGTCAAGCCTCCTGGAGGAGACGGTCTCTAAGCTGGACCTCAAAGGATAAGAAGGGTGATATGGCAGCACATTTTTAAAGTTTTTTTTTTAAAGATTTTATTTATTCATGAGAGACACAGGCAGAGGGAGAAGCAGGCTCCATGCAGGGAGCCCGACGTGAGACTCGATCCCAGGTCTCCAGGATCATGCTCTGGGCTGAAGGCAGATGCTCAACCTCTGAGCCACCAAGGGATCCCTCATATTCTTTTTTTTAAGGCATTTTAAAAAAGATTTTATTTATTCATGAAAGACACACACACACACACACACACACACAGAGAGAGAGAGAGAGAGAGAGAGAGGCAGAGGGAGAAGCAGGCTCCATGCAGGGAGCCCGAGGCGGGACTTCATCATGGGACCCCAAGATCATGCCCTGAGTCAAAGGCAGACGCTCAACTGCTGAGCCACCTAGGCATCCAATGGCTGCATATTTTAACCATCAGAACATGGGACAAGCTAGCAGTATGGAGCTTATATTCATAGAAAGCATTAAGTACACTAGAAATACTTATACATACTGTTTCAGAAATGAAATCAGCAATAGAGTTCCAAAATAACAAGGATGAAAATACCTAGAATTTCATCTATAGCTTTTGGCTTCCACTTCCCTGGCCAAGTCTTATTAAAAGCCTATGATTCTGTCAAAAGATATATTCTTATTGCATCATATGATATCTCTATTTTTTATTTTTTGAGTAACCTCTATACTGATCTCTACCCAAAGAAAACAAAAATATTAATTTGAAAAGATATATGTGCCCCTATGTTTATTGCAGTATTATTTACAATAGCCAAGATATGGAAGCAGTCCAAGTGTCCATCGACAGATGAATGGATAAAGATGTGGTGTACACACACACACACACACACACACACACACACACACACAAATATTAGCCATAAAGAAGAATGAAATCTTGCCATTTGCAACAACATGGATATATCTAGAGGGTATTAATAATGCTAAGCGAAATAAGTCAGACAAAGACAAATACCATATGAGTTCACTTAAATGTGGAATCTGAAAAAGAAAACAAATGAACAAACAAGCAGATTATTTAATTATTATTAATTGCTGCCACTTTACTCTGGACCTACTTAGTAGGGGCAAAGAAGGCATTTTCTAAAGCTGGGGAGTCAGTTTCAATGCTAGTTTCAAATTTGTATTATTAAGAGTTTTGAATCCGTAATTAGAAAGTTTTGGAAGTTTTTTAAACTCCAACACAATAGCAAGAAAAGTAGCAGAAGTCCATTTTCCAATGCTAATTTTAAACCTCAACTGGCATTTTAATATGAAGACTAATCTCCTCTCTATTGCTGTTTGCAGATAGTGTTTAATTTCTACATTGACATTTTAAATACAAGCTGATGGTAAATTAGTATTGCAGGGTATCTCTTCACCAACTAGTACCCCTTGAAGATTTGTTTCAAATTTCTAAGCATGTATCTCACAGGAGAGTTGGCCCTCATTCACTGGTGACACAGGCCCACAGAAGATAAGAAAGAAGACAGAAATCTCAGGCATGAGTCTCAAGTGACACATGATTGAGCAAATAACTCATTCGCAATGTATGGTAGATTTCAGCATATCTCTTCACAATGCAGAGAGGTAAATCGTATGAAGACCAAGCTGCAGTACAACTTGAAAAACTCTGCTACATTAAAGGGATGCTATGTCAACCTAACAGCAGAAATCAGGAGGCACACTATACGAAAGAAACAACTGGTCAGAATCTAGACTGCATTTTACATCAACGGTATTCGTGTTGACCTAGTATTACTTAACCAGACCCAATGCCACCTCTGAAATGTCTGTCACAAACATTTTGGCTTGTAACCTGGAGACACTTCACAACTCCTGACTCAATTCACACTTCATCATCTATGTATACTAACCCCTTAAGAATGTCTCAGTAGAGAATTCTTGAGTAATTTAAATCCAATAGTAGCAAAAGTCCTTGCAAAGAGGTAGCTTTCTATCTCACAGATATAGCTCTCTTTTTGAGGAGGAAGACCATGAAAGTATTTTTTAAAAAAGATTCTTATTTTGATGTGCCGTATTTGTTTACCCTTTTCAATAATGGCTTCCACACAACATACTTCCGTACGTTTTGTCTCAGTAGTCAGCCTGCTAATTTTCAGAAAGAATTCTCCGACAACCACAGCTCAATTCTTATAAACCTTAAAGGGATTTGATAAACAATTTGTAATTTCCCAGCATCTATCTACCGAGTTCAGGGTACTTCTTGAGTTTAACAATCAACTACAGACGAAAGGAATCTAGTAAAACCAAATGGAACAGGTTTTATATTACATTCAAGGATATGGCATCTCTAAGATGACTGTAGCCTTGTATATGGGATAAGCAGAGTAGTCATTCAATACATGGTAGTTTAAAATATTATTTAAGGAACCAAGAGGAAAACAATTACTGAACCTGCTTATAGAAATGGAAATAGCAGAGGTAAGCCAACTGACGTTTCTGGAGTGGGAAGATAACTTTAAGTTCAGATTGTTTTAGAATGTAGAATAGTTTGGTTGTAATACAGTAATGACAGATATACCAACAACTGTGCATCCTTCTGCATATTAAAATACTGTGAAGTGGGGTGCCTGGGTGGCTCAGGTTAAGTATCTGCCTTTGGCTCAGGTCATGATCTCAGGGTCCTGTGATTGAGTCTTGCAATGGGCTCCCTGCTCAAGGGGGATCTGTTTCTCCTTCTTCTGCTCCCCCCACCCCAGCTTGTGTGAGCTCTCTCTCTCTCTCTCTCTCAAATAAATAGATAAAAATAACGTGAAGCTTAAAGTGGCAATGGAAGTTAAATTGCCACATGATCATAGGATTTTTTAAAAAAGATTTATTTATTTATTTATTTATTTATTTATTTATTTATTTATTCATTATAGACCTAGAAAGAGAGAGAGAGAGAGAAGAGAGAGAGGCAGAGACACGGGAGGAGGGAGAATCAGGCTTCATGCTGGGAGCCCGACATGGGACTCGATCCCGGGACTCCAGGATCGTGCCCTGGGCCAAAGGCAGGTGCCAAACCGCTGAGCCACCCAGGGATCCCTGATCAGGATTTTTTATTTTGAGAGGCAGAGATGGTGCACACGTCCGTGAGTGAGTTTGGGGTGGAGGGGTGGGGGGTGGGAAGGGCAAAGGGAGAGGGAGAGAGAGAATCTCAAGCAGGCTCCACACTGAGGCTTGCTTTCAAGACCCTGAGACCACAACCCCAGTCAAAATCAAGAGTCAGACGCCTAACCAACTGAGCCACCCAGGTGCCCTGATCCCAGAACTTTTTCAGTGACCTTTAATGGGGTCGTGGACTAGGGTAGTAGAAGGTGAACCAACTTTTCTGGCCAAACTCTCTTGAGTTTGACACTCCGCTTTGTCACTTACTAGATGTGAACTATCTAAAGCCTCCCTGCTTCCTGGTCTGTCAAACAGAAATAAGTGAGGCCTCTTATGAGGACCAGACATGGATACTGGATGGAAAGCACTGGGCACCTTGTAGAGGACTTGGCATGTGGCAAGTGCCCTAAATTCTTAAAGTCACAAACAAGGTTCTTGAATCAAAGACCCCAATCTCAATGGGTCAGCAAATATTGTCTGCCTAAGGCCTCTTCCATAAAATAGGAAAATGGCAAGTATGATTTGCTCCTTTAAAATTAGGAAAACCATTGTATATACAGACGAATACCCACCATTTGTTCTGACATGGATGGAACTGGAGGATATTATACTGAGTGAAGTAAGTCAATTGGAGGACAATCATTATATGGTTTCACTCATATGGGGAATATAAAAAATTATGAAAGGGATTATAGGGGAAAGGAGAATGAGTGGGAAGAATCAGAGAGGGTGACAAAACAGGAGAGACTCCTAACTCTGGGAAATGAACAAGGGGTGGTGGAAAGGGAGGTGGGTGGGGGGATGGAGTGACTGGGTGATGGGCACTGAGGGGGGCACTTGACAGGATGAGCACTGGATGTTCTACTATTTTGGCAAATTGAACTCCAATAAAAAAATATACAAAAAAATAAAATAAAATTAGGAAAACCAAGACATCAAAGCGATGGATTTCTGCAATAAACATTTGACTAGTAGGATGCTAACCTTTAAAATACTGGAGAACCGACAGTAAGAAGTTATAGTGTGTTAGCTAAACAACTAATCTGTTTCAATTGCTTCATACTTCTGATAGTCTCAGTTTTTTGTCAAGTCTTTCTATGTACAATTTCTGAAACTTCTGAGAATCTGAAACTGCTCCTTTTCATTAGAGGAACTGGCACATTGTTTGGAGATATGAAAATGTCCTAATGACTTCTGCAGTTCCATATCATCACCCAAAATTTGGACCGTAATTCCATTTTTAAATATTTTAAGATACTTCTACTCTGGACCATTTTGCTTTGGTCAATAACTAAATTAGACACTAGATGCAAAGAGTTTGTTTTACTCAAAGGAGTAAGTTTGGACTGAAAACAAAATTGAAGCAAATTCCACCTGGAAAATTTCTATGCTTAATGCAAATCCTTTTACTGGTAGCACCAATGTTATTTAATCACCAAACTCTGTAGCTCCAGCGATATCCCCAGCAGTGCACTGACAGATAAAATTCAGGTAATGACTCTGTTTTTTTTTTTTTTTTTCCAGAGGCAAGGAAAGAGTATAGTTTTGACAAAACATGAAATCACAAACTCTTCCCCAAAGGCAACTCATTGGTAGGAGTGTCCAATGTAATAAATGACACATTCTCTCCATGGTTAACACTATGGTTTATAGTGTTAAGTGCTACTAGTCTTTCTGTGTTTCATTCACCCCATCAGCCATGAAGGGGTGATCTATAATTTAGCTCTGGGAATAAGGCAGACACACAGAGGGTACTCTCTGGGGAATGACTGGAGAAACACCAGGTCCTGCTTCTAAATATTTTTCTCTCTTCAGTGAACATTGAGAAAATACCAACACGCTACCTGACCATTAATTCATTCTTATGTCAGCATTTGATTCAATTATTAACAGAGGGCAAGAAATGCATATAGCTATCACTTATTGAACAATACCAATAATTAGCTTCTGGAATTTTATTGAATTTGAAAAAGTTTGCTTTAGAATGCTAGGCACACTGGTTTGTATTTCTAACTACTCAGACATGAGTAGAAGAAAATAACTTGTTGGATTATGAACCTATTTCATTTAATACTCATTATGACCCTATGGAATAAGTTTTATTATTTTCTCCAAGGTGATAGATGAGTTAACTGAGGTTCAAGGAAGTTAAGAAATGTGTCCAAGGTCACGTAAGTAAAGAGAAGCAAAGCCAAAATTAAAATCCAGGTCTGTCTGATTTGAGTTGGTGCTCTGAGCCATGGTGTCCACTGCTCTTGACCTCTCAGAAGAATGAAAATGTAGATAGACATGATCTTTTGGGAAGGTCCTGAAGGTAGCAAAGGTGAAGGCCATCTATCAGGTGGCCCAGGAAAGCATGAGGCCAGTGAGCACTTGTAGTAGTAGTCTTGGAATGAGGGAGAGTCACTGGGTGAACTTGCATAGTTGGGCCAGGATGATTGACATATGTATAGCACACAGGGCAACCTAACCCCCAAACAGGTGTTTTGCAACAATGGAATACTGTTGTAATCGAAGGAAGTCAGGGGTCAGAAAGACATTTATGAATTCTTCAAACAATGGGGTATTTTTTGGAAAGACAGCTGCAAATGGCATACTTGCGTGGCAAATTCAAAGAGAGACAGATGGTTTCCCTTCGAATACAGAGTATTATATATCCTAGAAAATGCAGAACTTTATGTAATGGAACAATGCCTTTAGAACTCTAAGATAATTTACAAACTCATTTTCCTCCAAGTTTGTAGAGTACAAACTGCATAGAATAGTAAACCTCTATTATTTAAAAAAAAATATGGGCTCATATTCATCAGGGAGGCAGTCAAACTAATCCTTTTTTCATTATCCAAAGGAAAAGGCTTGACAATTAAAAAAATTATACCATGGCTTAAAACACTTTTAACAGCGTCCTTCCATAATTTAGTTTTTATTTTTTAAAAATAAAAATGTGAAAATTAAACTCAAAAGTCATATGGGATTCATTCTATAGTTTTTTTTTTTCTATAAAAAGTCAAGTCTTATTTTTGCTAAGGAGAATACATGAATTTGTAACTGGTAGCATATTTTGTCTTTCTTTTGAAAATAACCATTCTTTAGTAAGTTCAAACTTTTTCTAGAACCACAAAGCCTGTTATATAGGCCTTTTTGTTTGTTTGTTTAAAAATGCACATAATGACACTTATGGGTTTAAAATGATTCATTCAA
Organism: Canis lupus baileyi; assembly: GCF_048164855.1. NCBI lineage: Eukaryota > Metazoa > Chordata > Mammalia > Carnivora > Canidae > Canis > Canis lupus. The sequence goes on along the minus strand of NC_132856.1, from coordinate 33,468,589 downwards.
AACTGTTTGAATGCAGTCATACATGTGGAAAAGTTTAATTACCAGCTATCTACATGGTTACGATATTACCCAGAGGGCTGTACTTGTTTCTTAATTAAAAATATTTGAACTTAATAATAGGGAACTCTATTTAAAAATGAATAAAACATTGCAAGGAGGAAGTTTACCAAGTAGTTAGCAAATCGATTTCTGTAAGTGTTCCTTAAGAATTACTAGTCCTCTGGCATACCAGGGGATTAGGAAAATAGTTCTCCTGCATCTCCTTTTGTAAAAGCCTTTAATTAATTGTCCTTTGTCATAAAGTCACTTCACGTTGGCACTTTGTGAGAGCAGATTTTATTTTTAAAGACTTATTTATTTATTTGAGAAAGCACACACATGCTCAAGCACAGGGGAGGCGGAGGATGAGGTGAGGAGGCAAAGGGAGAGGGAGAGAGAATCTCAAGTAGACTCCCTGCTGAGTGTGTAGCCTGCTGCAGGGCTCCATCTCACGACCCCTGAGATCATGACCTGAGCCCAAATCAAGAGTCAGACACTTAACCAACTGAGCCACCCAGGAGCCCCATGTGAGAGCAGATTTTTAATGGGGTGTGTCCACTTATAATTCCTGATTGCAGTACCTTGATGGCTGAGTTGATGGCTCAGGTCTGCTCAGTCTTCCAGAACCCAGAGAATTACATAACCATCCTCCTTGTTGCTCAGATCCCAAATCTGAGAGTCATCGTTAATTCTACCCATTTCCTCTTCCCTATATCCTGTCTGTCCTAGCTCCCAGTTATTCCTGGGATCTACTACTTTTCTTCATCTCCACTCTGATCTATCAGAGTAATGCCTCAACTGCTTTCCCTGCATCCACCCTTGACACAGCAAGAGGGAAGTTTTTGAATGTAAATGTTGTTGCGTTGTTTCAAACCTTACAAAGACTTATCATTGCATTTGAAGTAAAGGCCATCCTTCTCACCGTGGCCATCCTGATCTTACATGATCTGGACCCTGTGTGCTGCTCTGACCTCATCCTTCACTACTTTCCCCTTCTTCTATGTCCCAGCTACGTGGATCTTCTCTATTTCCCAAAGATGCCCATTTCAGAAGCTTTGTACCTCCTGTTCCTAATACCTGAAACATTATTCCCAGGTTCTTTGCATGACTGGCTTCATATTAAACTTTAGATCTCAGATCAAATGTTATCTACTCCATCAGATAATATCTAAAGTACCCACCACTCTAGCCAATCCTGTTCTCTATTACATCACCTTGTTTTTGTCTTCCTGCACCACTTATCATAGTTTATAATCACTTTATGTACTTCCTTGTATGTCTTTATTGTCTTAAGCCCCCCAAGGAGACAGGCCTCATCTGTTTTGGTTGATGTATCTCTAGTTCCTGGGAGGAATACCTGGCCTGACAAGCACTGAGCAGAAGAGGAGATGCTCTCACTAATCCAGAAGTAGAACCACAACAGCCATAACTCATCACCTAGAAGTCCTTTATATTAATTAATTAATTAATTAATTAATTAATTTTAGAGGGGAAAGTGGGGGGAAGGGCAGAGGGAGAGGAAGGGAGAGAATATTATGCAGGCTCCATGCAGCACAGGGCTCCATCTCACAACCCTGATATCATGACCTAAGCTGAAATCAAGAGGCAGATGCTTGACTGAGCCACTCAGGCACCCTTAGAAGTCCTTTATTTTAGGAACCCAGCTTAGTGGTAAAACCCTCATACATGTCAGTGCTTTACATATGTGGACTACAATGCCAGCAAAGGTAATTTCGTATCTGCATTCATATAATATTAGACAGACTTCTAGTCCCAGGATAATCATCAAAATTTTCCTCTTGCATCAAGTACATTTCCTATGAGTCATACCAATAGAATCTTTCCAGGCCTGACTAAGTTCATCATGTCTGTGTTAGATTGGAAAGGAAGTAGAACTATCTCTATTTGTAATGACACGATCTTGTATTCTAAGAAAATCCTAAAGAATTCACAGAAACAGTATTAGAACTAATTAATAGCAAGGTTGCAAATTATAGAATCAATATAAAAATAAATTGCATTTCTATGAACACTAGCAATGAACAAATAAAAGATAAAATTAAGAAAAACAATTCTATTCACAATAGCATAAAAAATGTACTTAGGAATAAATTTAATAAAAGAAATGCAAGACTTACATGCTGAAAATTATGAAACATTCCTGAAAGAAAGACACAAATAAATGGAAAGATATCCATGGACTGGAAGGCTTAATACTGTTAAGATGTTAAGATATATCCCCCAAATTGATTTCTAGAAGCAATGCAATCTCAGCTGCCCTTTTTGCATAAACAGACAAGTTGATCCTCAAATTTCTATGGAGATGCATAAACAATCCAGAAAAGGAAGAATGAAGTTGAAGGAGTCACATTTCTGATTTTAAAGCCTACTACAATACTATAGTAATCAAGACAGTGTGATACTGCACAAGGATAGACGTATATATATATAGAACAGAACTGGGAAGTCAGAAATAAGCTTTTACATGTATGGTCAACTGATTTTCAAAAATGGTGACAAGACAATTCAATGGGAAAAGAATACTCTTTCAACCAATAGTGCCGGTATAAGTAAATATCCATATGTAAAAAAAATGCAGTTGAACCCCTACTTTCCATTAGAGACAGAAATTAGCTAGAAATGGATCACAGAACAAAATTTAAGAGTTAAACTATAAAATTCTTTAAGGAAAATATTGGAATAAATCTCTGTGATGTTGGATTAGGCAATGGCTCTGACAAATGACATGAAAAGCAAAAACAATAGAAGAAAAACATTGATAGACTGGACTTTACAAGATGACAAACTTCCAGGCTTCAAAAGATAGCCTCATGAAATGAAAAGACAATTTACAGAATGGGAGAATATATTTACATATCATGTATCTGACAAGAAACTTGTATCCAAACCCTTACAACTGGACAATAAAAAGACCAATAATCCAAAGGAAAAATCAGGCCAAAGATTTGATAGGCATTTCTCTGAAGGAGAGGCTAATAAGCATATGAAGAGATGCTCAACATCTTTAGTCATTGGGGAAATGCAAACCAAAACTACAGTGAGATAGACTTCACACACACTAGGACACACTAGGACGGCTTAAAACAAAAAGACAATAACAAGTGTTGACTAAGATGTGGAGAAATCCCCTCAACTCGCCTTGCCCGTGGAAATGTAATATGGTGCAGCTGCTTTGGAAGACAGTTGGGCAGTTTCTGGCAAGTTAAATGTAAAGTTCCATATGACCCAACAATTCCACTCCTAGGTATATAGCCAAGAGGACTGAAAACATATGTCCACACGAAAATGTGCATATGAATGTTCATAGCACCATCTTTTATAATAGCCCAAAAGTAGAAACAACCAACTAATAAACAGATATGATGATGATGAATAAACAGGTATGATGATGATGAATAAACAGATATGGCATATCCAGATAATGGAATACTGTTCAGGCATAAAAAGACATGACATGCTACAACATGGATGGAATTTGAAAACATTATGCTAAATGAAAGAAGTCGGACCCAAAAGGCCATATACTGTCTGATTTCATTTATATGAACTGTCCAGGATAGGCAAATCCATAGACAGAAAGCAGATTAGTGGCTTCTGGGAGTTTAGGGGAAGCAGGGAATGGGGAATGTCTACTAATGGGGATGGAATTCTTTTGGGATGATAAAAATGATCTAATATGAGCAGTGATGGTTGTACAACTCCATGAATGCACTAAAAAAGGCAGAATTCTATATTGTGTGAATTAAATATTAGTAAATTATTAAAAGTCACTGCCATGGGTTTCTGGGATCTGGGGGAAAAATCCCATTGTGGAGTTACCAAGCACATAGCACTCTTTTGAGGAAACTGGTTTCAGATTCTTAGCTGCAGTTATTAAATGGAGAGAATGTCAAGTATTAGCACCCTTTCAGTATGATCATGAATTTCTTTTTTAAATGGTGTCTCTGGAAGAACACTACATTCCCCCTATACATTCATTCTGAAATGGGGTAAAGTGCCAATGCCTTCAATAAGTTTACATCCTATTAAACTGAGGTTATCACATTCACAAATGTGAGCGACACAGATTGTAGTGATCACGTGGGTTATTAGAGATCACATTTTATTAGCATGAATTTTGACACTGGGGTCAAAACCTCTCTGCACAAATGGTAAGCAGTGCCTTTGTGCGTTTATCCCCTCAACACAGATAAAACTCCTTCCCTCTTTCATCCTTTTGAAGAGATTGCTCTGTCAATCTTCTCAGCTGTAAAATGGATGAGTGAAAATGGCATATGCTGCCCAGGAGCCCCTGTGCAGAAGGCACCTGGGTCAGTCTGGGCTTGGCAATTGACAGCAATAAGCTGTGAGAAAGATCCTCTTGGAGCAACTGGAATAGTCTCTGTGAACTGGCTTATCCTCAAAGCCTCTCAAATGAAGAGGATGGTGTAAGGGAAAGTTGCCTACTCTCTCTCCAACCTTTCATTTTCCCCTGCTATCATCGGAGAGCACTATTTTTCAGGCAGTGTACTTGGCACAACGGCCAATTCTAAAAAGTTCATTTGTGCCTCAAGCTTCCAAGCTGATTTTCATGCTCTGGCTTTATTTCTATAGAAAGATGGAATGATTCAAAATAAACAATCTTTTGGATATATTAGGATGACAGATTTTACCTAATAGAAGGGTGGTGGCAAAAAAAATTAGCAGGGGCAGGGGTGGGGGGAATGGAGTGGAAGGCTTCTTAGAGACTTGCTTTGGCTCTGTTTTTGGCAGCCCAGTTTTGGCTGCAGTCATATAAAGCAGTGTTGTAGAATAGATCTCTAAGGTTCATTTATTACCTGCATTCCACTTATTAGCACACCAAAGAAAAAATTACAGATAGGTATTAGGTAGAACATCTGTTTTAGAAATATTTCCAAAAAAAAGGATAACATGCAAAAATATTACTGACCACTTTCATCCTAAATCACCATAAAACAAATCCATTTTCATGATGTTAGATGATTCATGCATGCATACACACATGCATATGAACATGAGAAATAAGGGGAACACACATTCCAGTTGTATCTGGGTCTTTCTTGTGGAGGGGTCACCATTCCCATAAGAGCTGGTACATGTTTATGGAGCTCAGAGTGGTGGATCCAGGTAGCAGGTCTCGACTCAGACAATCTCCATTCAAGTTCTAACTCTTCAACTAGCCAGCTGTTGTCCTTGAACACTGTGCATAACCACTCTGAACCTCAGTCTCCTCATCTGAAAAACGAGGATCAAGGTGTCTACCTCTCAGGGTCCCTGTGAGGATTAAATGAAATGTTCCACAGAAAAAGGCTTGGCTGAGTGACTGGCACATGGCAAATATTTAAGACATATCAGCTAATTCTAGTTTGTTAATGATGATGCATATGTCTGTGACTTGTGCAAGGGAAAAATCCACCCTGAATTGCTTAGAACATAATTGAACCAAAGCTTTACACTGTAACACATAGAAAATACTTAGGACATGACAAATAAAGAAAGCTTTCAATGTTTTAAAGAAATGGATGAATATAAGTTCATTTGTTCTGCATGGCTTCATTTGTTCTCTGGTGTTTAAGTATAGGTATGGAGGGACTTAAGGAAGAAACATACCAACACAGGAAGGAAGAAAATCAATCTGATGAACATGAATATAGCCACCAAACTAGCCTAGGGATTTACTCAATGACACTACTTTACTGTTAACCTTCACTCATGCCATTTATTATTTAGGAAACTGCTGCAAAGAGACCAGAAAGTGAATAGAATAATGATGTTTTTACGGCTCCTAATGTAGATTGTTATTGAAAATCTGTCAATTTCACTGGCAAGCCTTTGGCTCAGAAATAAGATCTTCATTTATAATTTGCAGGCAGTGATAACTAGAATTATGAGAAGTAACCGGGAAATAAAAAAAAAACTATTATGATAATTATCTTTCTCATTAAAAACATGAGGCATTCTATTATCACTGGGATGTGCAATATACTCTTTAACAGCTGCTGCTACTGAGCTAAAACACATCTGAATAGGAAGGCAAATACATTACTGATCACCTAAATGATGAAAAATAGGTCCTGCTGAAAATGCGTGCGAAGTGGAACAGAACAGAACACAGCAGGACGTACTGTCCGCCTATGCAAACCAGAGGGATACCACTTACAGATACTTCAGGAATCAGTCTCAACTTTTCCCCTGAGATCTCCTTGAGCAAGGTTTTATTTATTGAAGCTGGTACTTGATGGGTTGGCCGGTCCTTTGCTTTGATAAGAGGATCTGGAATTTTCTGAGAGGATTCACTTCTTCCAGGGGGAGAAAGGCATGGCGTAGGCACCATGCTCCTTTGAAAGTCTTTTCTATCTATCTGCTTTGCCAAGGAATTCTGGCTTTCTGATGTTCCTGCTTCTGCGTAGGCACTTTTTAGAGGTCCTTTATCTGTTCGCCTTGCAGCCTTCCCCAACGTGCTCTCTAACGTTAACTGAGTTAACCCTGAAGGACTAGCTGCTGGACTCGGGGAGCCCTGGATACTGTTGTTATCCTACATAGGGGAACAAAGTGAAACCATGTTGAGTCAAAATCTGTGGTGAATAAACTACTGATAACAGTTCTTAATAAGTTCATGTATTCTCTGAATAAAAAGCAAAAAAAAAAATATATATATATATACTATTTTATTCTGCAATAAAAATATGAGCAACTAAAACCAGCAACGTAAGTAGGTATATAAACCGTTTGCTAAGGTGCCCTACTATGGTATCTGGTCTTGGTAAGGCATATATTTTTTTTCTTACCATTGAGTTACAAAAGAACCATTTAAGAAGAGGTCACTAAAAATATAGTCCTTTCAAAAAAGCATGTGGAAGAAGAGATCTATAGGAAGTTATCTAAGATTTGTAGACTTTGAATTCCCAATGAGCTGACTCTGTGAGAAGAGAAAGAGCTAGAACTTATAATGTTTAGCTTATTTAAGCCGGGAAATGCTACTTTAAAAAGAAGTGGGCCTATCAAAGTATTTTTGTCTTAAATTATTGTAGGGAAGTTTTATTGTTGAAGAGCAATAGATAGTAGACATGTTTTGTGAAATACTTTTCTTACATGAAAATTTCAATTATAGAAAGTATTTTTTTCCATAAAACATGAGCATCATGAAATATAATTATTTGGAAAGCTACATGAATTTTTCAAGTACATAGTTCTGAGATTATCCCTAGGAAAGCAAAAGTTTTAATTTTTAAATCTGAGAAAGGAGGAAGTACAAACATAAAATCAATGGCTGTGAAAGTAAATAATGAAAATGAGAAATACAGTACTTTTTTAGTAGGTGGATTTTTCTGCTATAAAATAAGAAATTTAAAAAACAAACTAATGTGATCACTGCTTATTCTTGCCAGGGTAGATTTTTCTAACTTGTCTTATTTAAATATATAATAAATAAATGGATATTAAAATGATAAACTCAGGACAGAAAAAAAATCATAAAAGCAGAGTATATATATCTATATAGATTTAAAGATTTTATTTATTTATTTTTGAGAAAGAGAGAGCATGCATGCAAGCCAGTGGAGGGGCAGGGGAGAAGGAGAGGGACAAGAGGACTCCCACTGAGCATGGAACCTGACCCAGAGCTCCATCTCATAATCTTAAGATCATGACCTGAGCCAAAATCAAGAGTTCAATGCTTAACCAACTGAGCCACCCAGGTTCCCCAAAAAGCAGATTGTATTTTAGAGACATTATTTGATGCCTGAGAATATATATCTTACATTCAGTTTCAGAAAGCTATTTCCTATCCTTCCATTTGTAGCCACAGAGAACCAAATATCTAGTTATTCCCCAAATTTGGTTTTTTATTTTTAATTAAAAAATTTTTTAGAGTGAGCGAGAGAGAAAGAATGCATTCAGGATCAAGGTGGAGGTGCAGAGGAATAGGGAAAGAGAGAATCTCAAGCTGACTTCATGCTCAGCAGGAAGCCTGATGGGGCTGGATCTCAAGACACTCATGACCTGAGCCAAAAATCAAGAGTTGGATGCCTAACAAACTGGGTCACCCAGGTGTTCCCCCCGAATTTGGTATTTTTATTTTTTTTAAGATATTATTTATTCATTCATGAGAGACACACAGAGACGGGCAGAGACCTAGAGGGAGAAGCAGGCTCCTTGTAGGGAGCCCGATGTGGGACTTGATCCCTGGAAAGGGATCATGCCCTGAGGTGAAGGCAGACGCTCAAGTGCTGAGCCACCCAGGTGTCTCAATTTTGGTATTTTTAAACAAAATATTTGAGTGACTGATTGAACTTTTCAGTTTCTTCCTGAGTGTTTGGTCATCATCACACTCAACACACAGATTACTATCTGAGGTGAGACTGCCGTTTTAGCATAAGTGAAGCATATGTAAAGGCAAGAAAGCCTGCTCTAGATTGCATACAGGCCAGAAGAATTTATTATGCCTTTTAATGAGAAGGGATCTATCCGCCTGTGTGTCTGTCATTGTTCTGCCAATCTTCCTTTCTTCCTAATCCTATCTAGGGTTATTGCCATAGGCGCTGTGGGTGCTGAGGATATAATGGGTGCCCAGAACTGAATCTCTGTCATCCAGGGCCTTTGAAGGGTCCTTGAGTGATGTGACTCAGGAGAATCAGAGATGTCACATGATAGAAGGCATGGGTGTGAGTTCATGTGGTGTCTGCAGCGTCTGTGGAGATAGCAGAGAGGGAGGCCAATCAGGAGACTGTTGAGCTGTCATGATTAAAAGTGCTGGGGTGACTGGTTGAGACACTGGTAGTGGGGATGGATAGGCTGGGCCGATAGGAGAGTTCTGTAGAAGGCAGAGTATGCTATACTTAAGACTCTGGAAATCTCTAAAATGTAGTTGGCAATCCCTAATCCTGTCATAAAATGATTTTCCCTTGTGGAAAGTAGTTGGGATTAGCAGGTAACTGTACTCTCAAGGAAGGTCCTAGAACACTCGGGTCTCAGAACATCTAAGAAACAGCTTGCCTGTCTGAATAAGGAATGAGAATTGCAGGGTGTCTAAGGATCTTCTTCTTGGTATTTGTCCTGGGCCTAAACTTGCTTTGTCTATGCTGGCTTGATCTTCTCATTCATATATTTCTTTATATGGAGAAATTTACTTTCCAGAGCCCCAGGTAAAGAAAAGATAGTGACTGAATATCGATCCATGGGCCCTTACTTTATGTCCCACGTGAAAAAAATAAGAAAGTTGGGATATTTTCATCCTTGAAACGGTATCGTACAGCCTCAGCTGCAGGCACTGGACACACCTTTCCGCTGTACGCCACTTGCTCAATGAGCTCATCCTTCATTGTCACTCTGAGACCCCGTAGGCTGTTCACATGGTTGAAGAACCCCGCCTTCAGGTAGAAAACTGGAAAGAATGCCAGGGACTCGAAAAATGCCTAGTGTCCTAAATTACTAAGGAATGGAGTGGTGACTCTTGCAACTTTTGTTTCATAGAGACAAAAGGAGAATAAAAGTTTAGCCTTGTCTTGAGAAAGTAAACAGAGAATATAGCAAACATCCCTCAGACCCTAGTTCTAAGAAGGTACTGGTGGGAAGTAGGATATATTTCTTGTTAATTCAGTCTGGCTGTTAGATAGTAATATCTTTTCTCCAGCTTTCAAAAAAAACTCTAGTTTAATTTTCTATAATTGTTGTATATACTGGGCAGTGGGTTTTCTGTGACCAAAAGACTCTCTACTCATTCACTTCCATCATATTTTCATTAATAAAAACTAAACATATGTTGTGTATTTAAAACAGACAGGCCCTAAAAATAGATTCGTTAAAAGCAAGAAAGGTATAATTATGAACCTTTGGGCCAAAACCTTTGATCACTCTGGGATTCCATTTTGTATATCACATAGGCAGAAATTAACTTTTGCAATAAAAATTAGTTCAGTAAATATTTACTAAGCTCCTGCTATGTGTAAGGCATTTTGTAGGCACTATAGAAGACACACAAGTAAGAAGGACACAGGCATTGCCCTTGAGAGGCACAAAGTCTCAAAGGCAAAAAAAAGTATAAAGCAGAGAGACATAGATACCTACAAAGGTCACAATTTCATATGGGAGAAGGCAGCAAATAGCATTTCAAAAGTTTTAGATGTAATATTGGAGGGGTGCCTATAAAGCCAGATGTTTGCTACATCATTTTAAAAAAACCTTAAAAATCAAATTATTTTTTGCACTTCTGGGAGAGGGGGTCAGAGGACAGCCTTTTTTTCCTTGTAGTAGTTTACTCAGGTGTAAAATTATTTCTTTTTGCTTGGCATGAGCAGTAATTATACACACAAAAATATTCATGAGATGTATATGGACATTCATCTCACATTTTTCCTAAGATACACCCTGGTTTGGAGATGGGCCGAGGAGGACAGATTTAGCTGTGTTCCCTGTGAGCATTCTCTTGGTTGTACTGCATTTTCGCACTAACACGTTTCTGCGCTATTTTAAATATATGGAAAAGATAAATAACTGGAGAATCTGGACAGAGTATAAAAGGCTTGCTTATTTTGGTTGCCCTAGAACCAATTCTGGTTTATCCCAGATTCTGAAAGGGGAATTATGATAAATGAGAAAGGCAAGAGATACACGAGACCAGTATTTTGACTGGAGTTGAGTTGGCTTCTTTTTCCAAGGGAAAAAAATAGAGAGTAAAACTAGTATTATATTTTCTAAGAGTGGTACAATGGCAAAAGTTTATTCCTTTCTTATTTTAAAAAAATATTTATTTATTTATTTATTTGAGAGAGAGAGAGAGAGAGAGAGAGAGCGAGAGAGAGAGAGAGGCAGAGACACTGGAGGAGGGAGAAGCAGGCTCCATGCTGGAAGCCTGACGCAGGACTTGATCCCAGGACTCCAGGATCACGCCCTGGGCCAAAGGCAGGCGCTAAATGCCGAGCCCCCCAGGGATCCCTCTATTCCTTTCTTAGGCAACACTTTTGACTTACTAAAATAGGTGATATACGTATAGATGATGGTTACTGATTTCACACATACAACACCTTTGGGCTTAATAAGCTCTTGGCTTAATTTTTTTCTTATATAACATGCATTTGTTATGTGCATTAAAACTTAGCTTACTACGACCTGATTGAAAAACAACGTTTTCCCTTTTGGTTTATCATTTAGCTACTGAAAACCTGTACAGCAATTGAATATAATTTGTCAGAGTGGTAAAGAAATTGTCATGCCATTTTCACATTCTGATAGTCTGTTCATCTGTTTCTCAGAAGAACAAATGCAAAATGCTTTTGATTTAACTTAATATATTTTTTTTAAATGTCCCAAATCTCTTGAACCATTTGTCTTCTGGGCTCAGAGGCATTTGTTTGTTAAATATTCAATCACGCCCCAGTGCTGGAAACATCAATAGAGTTTGCCTGATTAACTGTAGCACAGCATATGTACGCTGAAGATGAGAATGATTTCCCCAAGGAGCCAGGACTTCCTCTGTTGAACTACGTTTCTTAAAAGGACATGCAGATGGGCATTTGGACAATAATTTCTGGATGCACAAAATGGATTGCTCTTGCTGAGCTATAATTTTAAAAAGATAATTTTAATGACTCTTGAGGGCCACCTACTTGGAGCAGATGGGACCCAAGCTCTTTGTATCACAACTTTAATGTTGAGCGAGTCAGGGTAGAGCTCTGTTTTAGCCTTTGTAAAAGCAGATGATCATATTTATTTATATTTCAATTGATTTTTTTAAATTCAGTCCACTGTGAAATGAAGTCTTGTATAACATTTTTAAAAGTTCTGTAAAAACACATGTCTGCAAATATTCCAAACATACTTTTGATAACAGTTTTGAAATCTGTAATTGAGACTGAGTCAGCAGGAGTCTTTACTCTTGTCCAATGTTTTAGTGACTAAATGCACGCATTGGCAGCATCCTGAAGCTGGATCTGGGCACCAGCAGACAATAGGGATGATATAGGTATATACTTCTGCTGTCAACTAAAAAGCATAGTTATTTGCATAGATATAGCTAAAGACATTGGTCATAAAGGAATGAGAAAAATCATTTCTTCTTTGATGATAACGAGATTGGCCACTCAAATATATCTTAAATGTCTTCACTAGCAACCATCCCCAAGAAATAGTTCTACTTCCACCTCTTGAATTTTATAGGAAACTGTTAAAGTAATACAGTTCTCTCTGGGTGGAAAAGATAATTGATAGTGGTATCTTATAATGCATTTGACTAGTTTATAAAAAAGTAATGAAAGGAAGACGTAACTGCTTCTAACAAGTAACTAACCTGCAGTAGGCTTGATATTAAAAGGGGTTGGACAAATTTTTAAAAATATCTTTACCTAAAGCCAATGATGCTTCATAGACAAATAGCAGAAGTTAGAAGGACTCTATAGGATGGGTAAACACCATCACATGAATATTTGGGGAAAATGATGAGCCTCCATTAATTGTATAACATATCTTTCTAGAAGTTAAGACTTCATGCTCTTTTAGCTGATAACATTTTAAAGATTTCTTTTGGAAACCTCTATGTACAAAAAACTATTTATCTGTATGATGTTTATCTGATAGCAAAAGTGGTAGAATTATAGTCTAAGCAGACAAGAGTTTTATAATTTTTGTTACTTGCCTATAACAATGAAGAGCCAAGTCATAAGAACCATGGAGCCTGTGACTTTTGCAGAGAGGAACAGAGCTTTATAAGAGAGTAATAAAGACCTAGAGCTGTGAACGGCTTTAAAAAATTTCTCACACACAGTAAATATTAAATTTGCCTGGTGGGTTTAGAGAATATGTTATGTTGTAATCCATAATATACAGGAACAAAAATGCAAGGCAACATATTCAAAATAGTCCTTCCATTTTTTTTCCCAACACAGACATCAACATTTAAACGTTTTAAAAGGTTACACAGAAATATAAACAGGCTCAAGAGTAGTAAATATTCTATTATGTGTATGTACATGTGAGAATGTAATTCAAATTCATTAATCAATTACACAAGGATGAGTGGTTTATAGACTAAAACCAGAAAAATAAACTATGAAGAAAAAAAATGCCATGAAACAGTTTAACTCTGAGGACCAAAAAAATATCTTCAAAGCAACAATATGGGGAAAGCTGAGGAGGAGGACCAAAAGGGTCCTTTTACTCTGTTGTTGGTAAATTCGTCTGCCACAGCCCTCTCTGGAGCTAGATGGGGAAAAGACCTGGAAGCTTCCTAGCTAATTTGAATGCTCTAAGTACTTGGTCCACATAAATCATCTCCAACTAGGGATAATTTTTTGGCTTAATGTTCCAATTTAGATTGTGATACAGGACAAATTACCTGGCCTTGCAAGTATCTACTTTAGTATGTGATACACAGCCAGAGTTTTGGGGAAAAAAAATGACAGTATTTCTAGATGAAAAATTAAATTAGGGAAGTAATAAAATATTAATATAAAGCTAACTATTTCAAGTTGTAAACCAGGTGTATACTCAAAGCCACACTGGAAATAATGGCATAAAATACAAAATAGAGATGATAATAGAAACAGGCTTTTTTTTTTTTTTTTCTTTTAGATGCTGCAATAGTGGGAAAGGCACTCTGTTTTAATAGCTTTTCTAGGGTAATTCATTTTACATGGTAGTCTTGATTTTATAGCTATCTATTTCCATAGTGTGCTTTTCAAATACGAACTACAAACTCAAAATTAATTGAGTATCAGGAATATTAGTATACATGGCTGTCTGGGGAATAAAATATATAGTAAAGCAAAGACTAAGACCAGAGTATATGCAAAAAAAGAAAATTCATACTTTTGAGGTTCTGCACTGATGAAGATTGCAGATGTGAATTAATGATTAGAAACTTAAATTACAAAATCAATATTACCGAAAGTTGATTTTAATTAGCTTTTACTATTGTATGTATACTTTTCCTCTAGCTATCATGGTAACATGATTTGATTTTACTTAGTTTACATGCTACTGAATATATATAATTTCCCTTTAAAAATACTCAATGGTCTACCATCAAATAGGTCTTTTAACTACAAGTTATAAACTTCAAACATAGTATGTAATGTAATTAGCCTCATTCATCCACCATCATTTATGACATGACACTGTTTTCCTCAAGTATAATTACGTTACTCTAAAGGATATAACATTCTAAAATAATACAACGAATAGTAAGGATGCCTAAATTAACTAAACTGATTTTTCTTCAAAGACTATATGTAAATAAACATTTTAAATATCTAATCCAATTTCCCAATGACTTACATACTTAATCAATTGGAGAAGTAATCCTAAGGAAAAGAAATTACCAAAAACCCCCCAAACAAACAAATTTGATCACCATAGATTATAGAACTTGTTTAAATATAACCCAGCAATTTTGTTTGTCATGTTTTCTATTTTATAGTTTGTATCTTGTTATTGCCTCTACCAAGTATACAAGCTTGTACATTATGGTGAGGCTTCTGCCCTCCTATCTGGCAGCCATTCTTAGCCAGCTCCAACTAAAGGTGGGTCAGGACAGGTATTAGCAATGAGATGGTCCTGATATAGACTCTAGCCAAATGCTACTAGTCATTTTGATGGTTGTGGCATGGGGGTGACCAAATAGCTATGCCACTCAGAGCTTGGGTGATGCATGATACATTTATTTTCAATTTCATGTAATTGGTAATTAGTTTATGTTTGCAATAATAAATGATGAAGGATGTCAGATGTGCAGTAGCTAGTAGCAAAAGAAAGCACATCAAATGATAACAAAATAAAATATTCAGAACTAGTATTGTTCATTTTCTCATGAAGTTCTATTGCTTCCTGTCAAGGCTTATTGTTCTTGTAGACAGAAGTTAAGTTCCCCATGTCATGATATTTAAAGGGCAGTTTTCCACAAAACTTCTCTCAAAGTTTTCCAGGGAAGGAACTAACATGTCCCATCTGCCTTGAAATTTCCACCATTACAGGAATTCTTTTGGTTTAGGTAAGAAAGATGGTGCTGTGCTTATGGGAAGGGAATGGGCTATCCCATTAATGAAAAAGTACAGATTATTTTATCAGATTAGTCAATTAATACTGTAAAAGAATTGACAACTGGGATGGGGGCAGTACTAGACGCTGAGGGTGAATGTCTATTTTAGTTTTTATATCTTAATGTTATTCAGGGTGAAAAGGACAAAGATATCCAGAACCTTTAAAATGTTGGCATCATGTGTACTATTCAAGCATTAAGGGATTTACAGTAGGTTTATGTTTGGTATGACTAGTAGTTTCACCATGCTCAGAAGCAAGGATATTATAAAAAAAGGATTTCCCCATGTACTTTGCAATGGAAACTCATTAAAAGTTGCAAAAACCCGTAATTACTGCCTGAACAATTTCATCATATTCTCAACTGGCTCTGAAGGTAGGAGCAATAATCTACATCCTGCAGTCCAAAGGGGGATCCTTGATCAATCATAATTCTTAAAAAAATGTTTGTAAGCATATACAGTTTTTCTAATTATTATTACATAATATATTATACATATAACCTAATATATAACTGGCTATATTTATAAATATATTATGTATATTTTAACATATAACAAAGTTATATATAATTTTGACAAAGAAATGATTTGTATAACTTAATGAAAACATAACTTGACTGTAATCTGCTTTTGTGATAATTATTTTTCACAGGAAATATGGATGCTTATCATTGAACAAAGCTGAAGGAATTTCACAAATATTAATTCATTTCATATGGAGAAAAGAGTCATCATAATGTATTAAGCTTTAAACAAATGTTTCAGAACTACTTTATGTTTGGTTTATAACAAGTCTTTTTTAAACTTTATGTGAATTTACTAATTTATAAGATATATTTGTATTCTAAATAATTACAAACCGAAAACCTTGGGTAAGGCAAATCCTAGCACTAATCCATGATTCTTTATCTAAACTTTAATTGGCACAACTCTTGAAATTCTGGGACCATATGGAAAATAATGAGTCCTAATAGGTCTAAGGTGGAGAGATGGCAGGAGAGTAAGGAAGCCAGAAAACCGTCAATTCAGAAGGCTTAGCCACTGCAGCACAATTTCCCCAGAGAGCTAGAACAATGTGTTCTTAATGTTTTACTGGTCTCACCATCATAACTAAACTAAACTAAAGTGCATGTTATTTCTCATGCTGTGAGACAAAAATTAAAATAAAAAAAAAAACAAAAACAACCCCAAAACTGGTTTCCATAATTAAAAATGAAATTGGCTGACTGTTAATAAAAAAGGCAGCAATTTAGAGTTACCATAACAACCTGAGGCAACTGTTGACTGACACTGCAATCTGCTGCACTTTTATAAATAGCAGTTGATTTCCCCTCTTTCATTTCAACTGGTTTTCATGCTTATCAGAGCTAATGGAACAACTGTGCTTAAAACGACTTCACTCATCAAGCAGTGTACCTCTTCGCTGCTGTCACCGCCATAAAAGTCATCCTCTGATTCAGTGTCTCTTCTTGTCATGCTGATATCCTCTTTTAGATCCAAAATAAATGGGCATCCCTCTGGGGACATATTCTGAGTTTTTCCATGAGGTGCTGACCGTGGTCTTGATGAAAAAGTGAAAATGTCCTTTAGAACAACCTGAGTTTCCTCTGCCAGTTGGCCATGTTCACTTTCCCTGTTGGCTTCTAGCCACAGGTGTGAAGTGTGGCAGGAGTCATCATCTGGAAGGAGAGACTGTCTCCTGGACGCCAAATGGGAAATACGATCATGGTTTTCAGGAAATATCCACTCATCTGACATTTGGGAAAGATGACAAAAATTAGAAGAGTGTTCCATCAGTGTCACATTAAAGCAGGTAATCAGGTTAAAATTTCTGTGTTGAAACAGATTTATCAAATAATGCAGAAGCCAAGGAATGCAATTTATCCACCATCTTGTGACCTGCTAAACATTTAACCTATAGATCAGTGCCTATAGCTACAGGCATCTCATTTGCACTTCCTCTCCATCTGAGTTTCAACACTGGCCAGGAAATTTATAAGTCTGAAATCATTATCACCTATCTTGCAGCAAATTCTTTATAGCACAGTCTCATTAATTTGACATTCCAGGTGGGGAGGAAATCTTCCAAATTTAAACGGGTTTGAGTTACTAATATCTTCTTTCAACTGCAGGAGAACAGAATATTTAACAATTTTTTTTAAATAAAAATTTGGGCATTGTTTGGATTACAAATCATGGAGGAGAGGCAACCATGAAAAGTTAAGAGGCTTTTCCTTTCCATTCTACAGACTGAAACAGGACAATTCATAGACTAAACTGAGTAGACTTTTCCAGTAATAAAATCCACAGAAATACTTGCTAATGTGAGTGGTGAAAAAGATCTGTATGTTAAATTGTAGGAGAGAATGTTTTGATTCAAAAATCTTTTGTGCATCATTATTTGTTTCAGTTAAAAATACTGTATACTACCACTAGGACACATATTAATCAAAACTTAAAAAAATTTTAAACTTTAAAAATTTTTTTGAGACATAGTTGGTACACAATGTTACATAAGTTTCAGGCGTACAACATAGTGAAAAGATTTTAATCTTTTGGGATGCCTGGGTGGCTCAGCGGTTGAGCGTCTGCCTTTGGCTCAGGGTATGATCCTGGAGTCCTGGAATCGAGTCTCACGTCGAGCTCCCTGCATGGAGCCTGCTTCTCTCTCTGCCTATATCTCTGCCCTTTTCTCTCTGTCTCTCATGAGTAAATAAATAAAATCTTTAAAAATAAATTTCAATCTTTTATGTAACATTGAGATAGATTTTTATAACTGCGATCCAGACAAATTGTAACAGACAAATACTTATAATGAGTATCATTAAAAGCATGTTTACTTTCTTCTTTAAAATGACAGCAGGAAAAAGTTGCATTTTCTCAACTTAGTCTATTTTCCTTCAAATTTACTGTTTTTGCTGCATTATGTCAATGGTGAAAATCTTAATAAAAATCTGTGTTCAGCAGAACCAAACCATGGACATGGTAATTTTACCCTGATCTTGAATCCTGCTATATTTATCTTCACAGGAACAGTAACCAAGAGATATCTAAGATTTGTTGATTTGAAACTCTAAAGCCTACAGTACAAAAGCAACAAACAAAAAGACCTTAATGGTACAAATAAAGACATTAATGGTACAAATAAAATCATATTCATCATAATGTATTCATTTCTTAAGACTATCATTATATGACTTGCCTATAAAAAGGGTAGCAGATGTACATTTCTTTAGAGAAAATCTGTAAGGGACAAGGCTTTAACATTTTCAGTAGGTTAGTGGCTAAGAGCAGGCTGAATCTACTTCATTGGACCACCTTCAAAGGTGATGTGGAGGTCAGGTCAGTATACAGTGAGCAGGTGAAATAAACAGATTCACTGGGCTGTCCTCTTTTGGAGAGCAAATCCTTTTGCATGGTGCTAACCATGTAGCAGATGCTTTGTAAACACAGTAGATGCTTTATTAATAAATAAATTTTGAAAAGGATGATAAAAACCAATGTGTTGCATTACGTACATGGATATGTAGAAGAAAACTGGAGGCACAGATACTGGGAATCTTCATTACGCAATTCAACAACTTGCATGACCTACTGGCAACCATATTATTAACTGTCAAAAAGTCAAAGTAAAAGGAGTGTTTCTACACCAAATGAACTCTAATTATCTCAACACCACATGCTTTTTTGGAATTTGTAGTTTTACCTCAAGTATTTCCATATCAATTGTAATGAATAATTTGGTGTGTTTTCTTAGGAAAATATGTAAATTACTGTGTAATCACAATATTGCAGCAAACAAGATAAATGCAAGAATGATCACCTAAACATCTAATTAGTTTTTCTACACAGTCAGATTTATGCTAGAGACACTAATTGCGCCTAACATTTTAATGAAGGTTTCAACATTGCATAAATAAGACTGACAAACTACAAACAATTTTCATTTATTTTCCCTTTTCCCTTGCTCAAAAACAATTCGCCTTTGTAAAAGTACACACACCTGCTAGGCAAGATATGTTGATGGGTTCAATGCTCTACACTCCAACCACCTCCATTATAAAGAGGACTCTAGACTTGCAACAATAGGTAATCTTTGGGGACAGTGACAATGTCCTGTGAAAACTTCAAAGTTTCAAACTTTCCTTCTGAACACAACAACTGATGCATTGAAACTTGGAAATAAAAGTGTCCTTTTCATCCATTAAAGTCAGACAGGCAGTTGGGGTTAAGAGGAGATTTACCAAAAAATGATAGATTTTAGCAAATCACAACTTCTCAAAATGACCGGGTTTGAAATGCTAAACATATGGATATTTCATTAGTTATTAATGATTATGGTGGACTAAAGATGCCAACCTGTTTGATCAGGAGATGGCGGTGCTGGAGAGCTGGAATTCATCTCCGTGCTTTGTTGGGACCCGCTGTTCAACAGGGTAGCTGTTGCTTTATCTTCATTCCTGTTATTTCCTGAAGAACTGCCTTTATTAGAATAAATATTTTCCATGAAGTTATCTCTTTTAATTTTTATAAAAGTTCATTTCAAAGAATGCTATAAATGTGGTGTGCTTTTCTAAATGATTATTGAAAAGCATGTTAGAGGTGACAATACAGATTATCTGCAGTTCTTTTCTTTTCCACTAGAATGTTTCAAAGATGAACTCAGCTGCATTTTTGTAGAGGTTCATCTTTAAATTCCTTGATATTTGCATGGGAGCATTTTAGATTTAAGTTTTACAATATATAATAAAAGGAATTCCAAAACTCATTATTTTTAAAGAGTCCTATATTTTTCTCTTTGGTTCCACATAAAATGGAGTGTGTTTTCTTTAAAGTACAATTCTTATACAACCTGACTTTTTTAAACCAAGTGCTTTCCTTCAACATCTTAGGAAAACGGACACAGAATTAACTTTTCTATATACTATTTTATAAAAATAACATGAATCCTAAGAAGCTGAATTTCAGCCCATCTAAAATTTTGAGAAATTATGCTAACAGATGCATACAAGATATACTCTGGGCTTGACTCAGGATACACTAATGCATGTGCAGACAAGATTTACATGCCTCATATCCAATATTCAAAGGGGTAATTATAACAGCCACTTATATTTATCTAATGCTTTATTGGTTGCAAAGAGTTGAAGTTTTAACCTATATTCTATTGGATGGCATGAAGTCCAAAGGGAGAGAAAGCAAATGTAAAAAATATATGTATCTGAAAAAGGCCCAATTTAAAAAGAAGAGATATAAATGAAACATGAAAAATTATGAGTTAAGTTCAATTTTAGTAAAGACTGCAGGCAGAAACTTCCTCTATCAAATTTGGGCCATTTCTAAAAAACAATAATTTAAGCTTATTCAGCCTTTGAGAGTAGAAGTAGGAAGTCCTTTACTTCTGTGGTACTGTCTATTTAATCCAGCAAATCTCTGTGAGGGCTCTAGAGCAATTCTTTTGCAGAAAATTTGATTTCCATAATCCCTGTAGAAAAGACATTTATATTTTAAATGAATTGGTTCGTAATCCTTTGAAATTTACAACCTGCAGAGAGAGATTCCATTGCTCTGAATAATATACAGATATAAGATAGTATTGAATTAGTGCCGTACCGCTGTGTGCTTCTGTCCTTTCTCTGCTGGTGCTTTTTAACCGTAATCTTCTCCTGTTATTATTCTTATCTGCTGATGGTTCTTGAGGGGGATGTGGATGCATAACATGCAGATCAGCTGGTACATTTTCATATCAAAGAACAAAAAGCCAGAACAGAAAGTGCTATATGGTTTGAAATGACTCAATAAATATAATTGTAGCTATAATGTTCATGTATCATTGTGACATCATATAAAGCTGTATCAAAACCACAATTTATTCCTTCATGGAAAATAGGTATTTATTCCTATTCCACTATTGGGATTGTATCAGGCTTTCAAAATTACTGAGACATTTTCTTCATGTAATATAACCTTACAGAGAGCTACAGGTAATTTGGTTGTTTATCATACAACATGCTATATTAAAAAGCATAAAAAATGAAGTTGATAGCTAATAACAGAAAAATAATTTCTTCCTTTGAAAGAAGTAGAAAAGAATGATTCATCAACAGCTTAAAAGTAGTTTTCAAAAGAGCCCTGGAGAACTGCAGTCAAACCTGAAAAAGAATTCTTACGTTTAACTTAACTGTGTAATAATCATCATCATAACAACAGCATTTATAGCAGCATCTAATATTTACTGAATGCTTAATTTCTTGGCACAATATGATGTGCTTGACTGGCTTTTTTCGTTGAATCCTCACAATGACCCTTTGAGAGGTAGTCATGGTTTATTACTACTAGTTCCAGTAGTAATTTTATCCCCATTTTACAGATGAGGAAACTGAGACCCGCAAGGTTTAGGAATTTTGATCAAGGTCTTACACACAGTGGTAGAGCCAGGACTGAATATCTATAGTATCTATTTCCTTTTCTCAGTTTTGTACTCTACGGAAAATATAATCTGCAAAAGTGATCATATATCTCCAAATCAAATAAAATAAACCCAAATGCCTTCTTTTTCAACTCTAACAAAAGTCAGACATGCAAGAATGGAAAAACTACAGCGAGTGGTAAGCCTTTGGTCCTGGTCTCAATTCTTTCCAAAGATTACAAATTGCAAATCACTTTACCTCTCTGCTAGCCATGAACTCTCAATATATAAAATGGGACAAGAGTCTGTTCTTCATCAACAGGGTTCTTTTTGCATCAGTGGGAGAAAATAAAAAGCACTTTACAAATGGAAGAGATTAACTAAAAGATAAAATTAAGAAAACTTAAAATGGGGCAGCCCTGGTGGCTCAGCGGTTTAGTGCCGCCTTCAGCCCAGGGCCTGATCCTGGAGACCTGGGATCGAGTCCCACATCAGGCTCCCTGCATGGAGCCTGCTTCTCCCTCTGCCTATGTCTCTGCCCCCCTCCCCGTGTCTCTCATGAATAACTAAATAAAATATTAAAAAAAAAAAGAAAACTTAAAATGCACATGGAGTTCCCAAAATGTAGTGATAATAGAATGCTATGTTATTTCCTTACCAGTCATCATAAAATAAAAACACAGGGTATTATGGCGATTTGAAATAATGGAATAAAGAGAATGATAGGTGGGATGACTGGGTGGCTCAGTAGGTTAAGGATGTGACTCTTGATCTGAGCTCAGGTCTTGATCTCAGGGTCATGAGTTTGAGCCCCTTGAAGCCTACTTGAAAGAAAGGAAGAAAGAAAGAAAAAAAAGGGAAGGAAGGAAGAAAGAATTTTAAAATAAGAGACAGAATGATAGGTTTCAGAAGAGAATATATATATAAGAACCTGAAACATATTTCAATATCTGCCATCTTTTTTATTTCTGAATGATAATTCTCTGGACGTTAAGATATAGTCAAGAATATAACTTCAAATTTATCTTTGCAAGAACATTTCTATTTTCCCCTAGTTATCAAAACTTTATGCATGATTCTTACCATGAACAGGTACAGTTTGCTTTATTTGGCAAATATTTTCTTTATCTGCTTGCTCTTCAAACTGAGGCCTCAGTGAGGCTGCCATCTCTGTACTGCTAGCACAGTTATCGGCCACAGACTGTTGGCATGATCGAGTATTTCTGGACCCAACGGATCTTATTGTCTGTAAGGGAGAGGAATTAATCTGCACATTTTAAAATATGGGAGTTGCACTTATTTTCTATAGAATTTACAGAGACTAATAATATTTGGACAAATAAAAAGTGAGAAACAAACTAGAGGGAATGAAAAGGTTAGAAAGGGAAGGATAGAGAGGGAAATCACAGCAGAAAGTCAGCGAGAAATGGAAGGAGAAATATGTGAGACAAAATAGAAGACAAACAAGTCTTCCAGACACATAAATTAAAATGTGCTTATTTGCTACACTCCATCTTTACTAGGTAAGAGTTTTACTGAAAGTCACTATGTGTTAGAAATTCATAGGAAATTAAAAATAAAAATGTAACATTTGAGAATCTGTTCCTTATAAGGTATCTGGTGATGATCCAAATCCTTTTTGAAGAAGACCACAAAATGTGCTCACATATATTTGCCTTTAAGTTTTGTGAACATATTTAATCAAAAGAATACTCAGAAATGTTAATTGTGTTGACATGACAAAAATAAAACAGTTTTGAGGTCTTTTAAAATCCAGAATCTCTGTTCCAAATTTATTCAAGCCTTCTGTTTTTGGCATGTCATCTCTCTCCCTCTTTCCCCAGCCACTCATGCACTGGGAAAAAAACCCTTCTCTTCCCATGCTCCTCATGCTTAGACAAGCTCTTCAAACCTCGTTCCTACCTCACTGGATATCCTCATGTTATTCCTCCTGCCAGAGAGTGGAGGTGGTCCCAGAACTCTGGATCCGAAAGCGATATGACAAACATCTTGGTGTTTGCTGTTCCGCGTACTACCTGTTCCCCTGTTAATGAACTGATCTGTTTTGTTCAAAGAAGGTAATAATAATCTATTAATAGGCATAATGACAAATACCCTGCTGCAATGTTTCTGAAAGTACAACCCAGGTGTCATATAATCTGAATCCCCCCTTCCTACTACAGGGTACTTATAAATAAAGCAAAAAGCAGATACTTGAGCCCAACATCAGATCTCCCAGATCTGTAGAATTAGAATCATGGGGAGAAGCGGCAGAAATGTATGAGTTTAATAAGTTCCCCCAAATGGCTCTTATGTTTGAGAATCACTACCACAAATATTTTACCTCAGAGAGAGAGAAAGAGAGAGAGAGAGAGAGAGAGAGAGCAAGTCAGAGAGAGAAGAGAAAAGAAAGCAAGCTACTAAAAATACATCTTATTTTTTCTTTAAGGAAATAAATAAAACTAACTCAATTGAACAAATATTTGATTGAGCACTCTCGAGAATTCCCCAGAGGTTGTGAGTGACACAAAATAGATAAGACCTATCTCTTGCCTTCAAGGGAGGTGACAGTACAAGTAAACAGGTAACATAGAGCAGACCAGTGGAAATGAAGAACAAATGATCTCTTGTTCCTCACAAACGTTAAAACAGAATTACCCTGCAAACCAGTAATCACATTCCTGGGTATTTACCCACCCCCCAAAATGCAAAAATACTAATTCGAAGGGATGTTTATTGCAGCATTAGCCAAACTACAGAAGCAGCCCAAGTGTTCACTGACAGATGAACAGATAAAGAAGATGTGGTGTATATATACAATGGGATATTATTCAACCATAAAAAAAATGAAATCTTGCCATTTGCAACAACATGGAGCTAGAGAGTATAATGCTAAGTGAAATAAGTCAGTGAGGGACAAATACTGTTTGATCTCACTCATATGTGGAATCAAAGAAGCAAAACAAATGACTGAAGTGGTGGTGGGGGGGGAAGGAAGGGACAACCAAGAAACAGACTCTTCACTCTGGAGAACAAACTGATGGTTGGCAGAGGGGAGGTGGGTTGGGGTATGGGTGAAATAGGGGATGGGGATTAAAGAGTACACTTATAATGATGGGGGAAAAAAAAGAGTAAGTGACCTCTTGAATGGATTTTGAATGACTGATAAGATTTCAAGAATAAAAGATGAAAGGTGCCCTAGACAGAAGAGAGTATCTAAATAAAGACATGGAAGAGTGAACTGGTCGAGTATGCTTGAGGAACAATGAAATTACCAGTTTAGCTAGGAAGACGGGTTTGGGTTACACATTGCTAAGAGCCTAGTTAGCTAGGTGGTCTTTTTAGCCTCTTCTGCAGAGCTGTAACTTTACTTATGGTGGAGTTAAAAACCACTCCTCTGCAATGGCATGAGAAAAGGCACAAGAGTTTGTGAAAACACACCATGCTTGGGAAGCTCCAAGTGTTTAGATCTGAGTGTAAGTACTACTTTGTGTGGGTAAATGGGTGTTTTCTAGATCTGGTTTTATATTTTCAATAGATGAGGCTGAAGAAACGGGCTAGACTGCTGACAGGATCTGAAAGAATGTTTGATAGAAGATCTAAGGTGGGTGGCTGGCTGGTAAAGCAGTGAGGAGATACACCATTCCAGTTTTCTTCAAATTCTGAAGCCTTGTTAGATAGAAGAGAGATTTCATTTGTTCAAAGGGCAGAATCAGAAGTGATAACAATTTACTTCAAGTGTATAGTCCAACATAAGGAACATCTTTCTTTAACTAACCATGTCTGCTCATGGTGGTGGAGAATTTTCTGTCATTTTGAAGGTGTCCAAGCAGAAGTCTGGGAAGCTATTCCGGCTGTTGTAAAGTGGATTCAGATACCAGAGAACTCCCTACTTTCTATTTCTGGCCTACTCCTCTCTTCTGAGCTCCACGCCTTATATCCAGCGGCTTTCTTGCTCAGTTCTTCTTTGATGTCTCAAAGATGCTTCAAATGGAAAATGTGGTTCAGTGACTGGCACCACACAATCCACTGAGTTTGAAGAGTTAGGATCTGGGTGTCATCCTTGACTTCTCTCTCAACCTTCTCCACAGCCAACCCATACCTACTTCTCTCCACCTCTTCCATCAGTACTGCAGTCAGGTGACCATCAGCCCTCTCTTGGATGATCACAAAGCCTCTCAAGGGATGTCCCATGTCCACTCTGGCTCCCTGTCCCATGCCCTCTCCAAAACGCAGCCAGAGTGGTCTTACGAAAGCATACATCTGATCATGTCATTCCTTTTCCTCACTTACAACTTTTCAATGTCTTCTTTGCTGCATTTAGGATTAGGAAGAAAGCCCTTAACAGTGGCTGCAAAAACCTATGTGTTTTGGCTTCAGTTCACACCTTTTATCCCTCATTTTCTGCTCTCTCAACAGATTGGCCTCCTCAGTTCTTCCTGCCTACCAGAGCATTTGTGAGTGCTATTCTCCATGGATAGCTATTCTTCCAGTATAGGTACTCCCATTACCTTTCCTTCACATAACTTGTCAAAACTGTACTTAAATTTTTTTTTAAATTCCATTTAGTTAACATACAGTGACTTATTATCAGTTTCAGGAGTAGAATTTAGTGATTGATTGGTTGCATATAACACCTGTGCTCATTACATCATGTGCCCTCCTTAATGTATATCACCCAATTACATCATCCCCCCCCCACCCAATTACATCATCCCCCCACCCAACCTCCCTTCCAGCAACCCTCAGTTTCCTATAGTTGAGTCTTATGATTTGCCTCTCTCTCTGTTTTTATCTTATTTTATTTTTCTTCCCTTCCTCCATATTCATCTGTTTTGTCTCTTAAATTCCACATATGAGTGAAATCATATGGTATATTTCTTTCTTTGACTGACTTATTTTGCTTAGCATAATACCCTCTAAGTCCATCCACATTGTTGCAAATGGCAAGATTTCACTCTTTCAAAATTGCACTTTTACATGTGTTTGTGGGATTCTCTGATAATGTGTGCTTCAGTAGATATAAACTCAGTAGCCTAGCTTGTTACCCCTGAATTGCTAGCCTAATGCCTGACACGGAGTTATAGGTCCTTGCTCAGCAAAATGAATGAATCATTAAATATAATAAGTCAAAAGGGATGTTGGATTAAATGACTAAATATTTCTAACTATGGCTAGAATTTCATTTTTCATTTTAAGAAAAATCCATCTGTGGGTTTTATGTGTGAATTGTGGAAGACTGGGCAGGGATGGATAACTGCTGGGATATGGGGGAATGAGGGAAGAGTCCACAATGACTAAGACATTGATAGGTAAATGAGTGGTATGGCTTTCAACATCAGTAGTATTATGGCACCACGTTCAGATGCCTACTTAGGTTATGTGTGAAATGTTCTAGTGTTAGCAAATAGGCTTGGTTGTGTGTGGTATCTGTATTTTTTTTTAGTCGTTATAAATATCTATATGGCATAAACAAAACACTATTAGTCTCTCAGAATCAATAACGGAAAGAAATGACACTCAAATCCCAGGCCAATTGGAAAAATGTATTATAGAATCTATCATCATTTGTACCTTTTGTGACCAAGTAGAAAAAGAATTCTAGATTATTGGTTTTTCCCAAACGTGGATTTTCCCAGAAAGAAAGACCCACTGAAGGGCCTAAAGGGCATGGAATATGGCTTGGGCCTACATGGGAATTTTCACTATCAGATTAGGAGCCTTTTTTTTTTTTTTTTAAACTTCTAGTCATGGCTATGGACATATATTTTGCATATCTTTCTGTCCAAACATCTTATGGAACAATTTCCTTAACTTTTTTTCATATTCTCTCTCTCTCTCTATGGACATTCCCCTCAACTAATTTAAGCCCCTTTGAGTGGAAAGACCATTTATTTGGTACTGTATGTACCTCCATCTGTGGAGCCCAGTACAGTACATGGTAGACAATGGATAAAGTTCACCACAGTTAGTAGTATTCAAAATTAGCAGAAGGGTTTTTTAGGGGAGATAGTATTTTAAAATCACATGGTATAGTTTGAGCTATATTTTCAACAACATGTACACATTAACTAGTTTGGAGCTATTTAAAAGTATTAAAATTCCTAAATACCTTGAATTTTTTAGAGGAATCTCTTACTTAGCAGTGGATATCCAGGGACCATTTTTTTTTTTAAAGATTGTATTTATTTATCCATGAGACACACACACACACACACACACACACACACACACACACACACACACAGGCAGAGACACAGGCAGAGGGAGAAGCAGGCTCCATGTCGGGAGCCCGACGTGGGACTCCATCCTGGGACTCCAGGATCACGCCCTGAGCTGAAGGCAGGTGCTAAACCGCTGAGCCACTAGGGACCACTAAAGATACACCTAAATCTCACATAACATAATCTTCTAAATCACAGAAAATTAGATATAATTTATATATATATATATATTTTTTTTAAAAGATTTTATTTATTTGAGAGAGAGAGCAGGTGTATGAGGGAATATGAGACAGAGAGCACAGGGGTGGGGGTCCCACAGACGGAAAGGGAAAAGCTGACTCCCTACTGAGCAGGGAGCCCAATGACATGGGACTTGATCCTGGGACTCTGGGATCATGACCTGAGTAGAAGGCAGATGCCTGAGCCACCCAGGTATCCCCCATGATTCTATATTTTATAAGAGCATTTATCATAGGATTTCTTTGACTAAGTAGTTAAATCTTCTTTTTTTAATTTACATATGTTAGTACACTTTATTCACAAACCAAAGTATACCAATACTTCACCATTAAGTATCTCTTTAATTAACAGATTTCTTTAAATTTCTTGGTACAATTAACATATACACATTCGTAAAGACTGTTTCATTTTAGTAGTTCTGCTTATAATCATTAATTGTCACAATTATCTTTATAAACATGTATCAAGCTATTCATCTAGTATAACGAGAATCCTAATTAAACTTACAAGGAGCAGCACCTGGGTGGCTCCGTGGTTGAGCATCTGTCTTTGGCTCAGGTGGTGATCCCGGGGTCCTGGAATCGAGTTCTGTATTGGGCTCCCTGCAGATAGCCTACTTCTCCCTCTGCCTATGTCTCTGCCCCTCTCCCTGTGTCTCTCATGAATAAATAAATATAATCTTAAAAAAAAAAACCTACAAGGAAATGTAATTCAGACTTTTGGTTTCTAAAATAAAAAGTAAAAGGGATAAAGTTTCTATAATGAGAAAAACCTTTATTAAAGAAAACTACAAGCAGAAACACATGCCTTTTGAATTCTAAAGGGAGCTCTTTTAAGAGCTGATATCAATATGCACAATATAAGGTTAAAAATCAAGATTAGATTAAAGTCATGCTCTAGGCGTTTCATTTTCTTGAGTTTGCGGAAAATGAACTTGGTGTAGGTCAGAGATGTTACCATTAATTATTTTGCTATTTTATGAGGGGTACATGCCTCTGTAGTGAGAATATAAAACCTGAGGGTCTGCTCTCTAATTGTCTTTTAGAAAAATAAACATTCATTTTTGTCTCAAGATACAATGTTCTAATTATGATAGTCATTTAAGTTTGCAGGGCTTTCAAAGCTTAACCAGAAAAACCTGCTAAATTTTCAACTCTAATCATTGACGGGTCATGCTCAAGACTTACATCTATTATCTGGCAATCAAATCAGAATTAAACTTGCTACCAGAATCCAGACCTTGAATTGGATTAATTTTTATTTTATTATATGTGCACTGCTATAAAGAATGTCAAAAATACAAAAAAGGCTGATCTAGTAGAGCAATATTATTTTAGACAAGGTACTTAACCTTTCTAAGCCTCACTTCCTTTCAAAAGATTAGGATAATAATAGTACTTGAGTCACAGTGTTTTTGTTGGATCGCATGAAACAATGCATATAACATGCCAAATACTGTGCTTAGTAGGGACTAAATGCCCAGTAAATATGTTAATATCTTCCATCTTGAATAGCATTTTACACTTTACAAAGTCCATTCATAATCAGTTATTCCTTCATTCATCCATCCTTTCAGTAGTGAATGGGCACCTGGTCTAGATGGCCACTGCTCTAGGCACTGAGGAAGACTGGGAATAAGGTGAACATGTACCTCCTTCAGGGCGCTCAGTTTCATGGGGGACACAGATGGTAGGGCCAGTCATTCATAAATAGCTACATGATTACCAGTGTGACAAGAGCTATGAAGGAAAAGTTCAAAAGATTATTAAGTGTATTTCACTGGGGCTCGAGGTTAAGGGAGAGACATTCAACTTGGAATGTAAAAGATGATGGATGTGATGATGCGTACACGACCTCTATGCAAGTTCTAGTCACTTCGTGTGATATTATCCTATCCCAAAGATGAAGAAATCGAGGCTCCTGATGTTCAGAGATCTGTCCACACAGAGCAGGGGCTCAGAACCCCAGTGTCTCAAGGGTTACCACCCACATAGGATGTTGCCCTCGGTGGGCCAGGGGATCCTTCCCAGGTCCACTATTTATTTTCTACGCAGTCCTGTCAAGACATCAGATGAAACACTTATCATTCTGCTGTCTGAAAAGTGGGTCTGTGAATGGCTGTATAGATAAGTACCAGAATTTCATGAATATAGTTATGTATGTGATGAAGACAAATGAGGTTTATGAGGAATCTAGTATAGAATATAATGCTGTAATATCCTTTTTCGGAGGTGGGGTGTGGGAGGACAAATTGAAGTGGTTTCAATGCCAAAAAGGTAACACATGCGAAAGGCACGTATTAAATGTGGGCTAGGGGTAAATGGGGCTAACCTGAGTGTTTGTTCTATGAAGAACATTTTAATTCAAAACTTTTTTAGACCAGTTGGAGGATGGTCAGTCTGTAAATTCTAGAAGCATAATGAAAAGACAAGGAGGTGAACGATGAAGGCAGGGAAGGCCCTAGGTGACTAAAATCACTCTTGAACTTTTGCAAAGAATTAAATAAAACCAGTACTTATCTGTAGCTCATTAAGAAAAATTTAAAGATGTTTTTGAAAGTCAATAAAACATATTAGGAACTAAAATTAGAATATTGCTTTCTCCTCTAAACTTGAGTACAACCTTAGACAACATCATCTATGGGTAAAGTTAGGATATGGCAACTTCAAGATAAAAAGTAATAAAGCATAAGATATTACTTTTTCTTCACAGACTCTTAATTTATTAAAAAGCATTCAAAAGCCTAGTTTTTGGTCTTTACTATTAATGAGTAAAGAAACCTTTTCAGGGAAACAATTTTATTATCTCAAGAAAACTTTCCATTTTGAATAGAGTGGAGCTTAAGTATAATATAGGCCTTGGTAGATGATTTCCATCATTCGGTTTTAGAAATAGGGCAGTTTCCTAGAACGTGAGAAGGTTCCGCAAAATAAATCCTTAACACCAGCAGTGAGAAATTGCTTACTGGGAACAAGCAGTTAATGCATCTCTGAAACCAGACCTAGGTCACATTCTAGGTCTACCATTCACTAATTATCTTTTCTCTTTGAGCCTCAGTTTTCTTACCTACAAAATGGTGATTATGATTTCTACACAAAAAGGTATATGAAAGTATTAAATGGGATAAATGATGTATGATAGCTAACTTTATGTATCAACTGGACTAGGCCACAGGGTGCCCAGATTAAACATTGCTCTGAATATAGCCCTAAGGGCATTTCTGTATGAAATTAACATCTAAATCGGTAAATTCCACCCCATGGAGGGCCTGAATAGAACACAAAGGGGGAGGGAGAATTTGATCTCTCTGTCTGACCCTTTAAGGTAGGATATTGGTCTTTGGCCACCCTCAGACTGGCACTTTCACTATCAGCTCTCCTAGATTTGGACAAGAACTACACCATTGGCTCGTCTGGGTCTCCAGTTTGACCACTGCAGATCCTGCAACTTCTCAGTCTCCATAAGTGCCTGACCCAATTACTTATGATAGGTCTCTCTCTCTCTCTGTCTCTCTCTGTCTCTCTCTCTCTATATATATATATACACCTACACTATAAAAATATCTATCGAGACCTGTATTACATGTAAGTTGTATATATGTGTGTTTCGTTTTTCTGGAGAAACTTGACTAATACACTACGTAAAGGATACAGCAAAAAGTCACTAAACATTAATGGTGGTGATGATGATGATGATTTGCTGCTTAATATACTTACCTGCTCAAATTATATGGCTAGCATTTCATTCACTCATTTGATCACTTAATTAACAAATATCTATTTAGTTCCTGGTAAGTGTTAAAGTGTTAAAGATTGAGCTAGGTGCTAGGGATACAACAATAAACAGGACCCCTGCAGTTCTGAAGCTCACAATCCCCTGGGGAGACATCAATAAGCATACTATTAAGTAAAAAGAAAATATCACCTAAGGATAAGTGCTGTGATAGAAATAAAAGTAGGGTGATGTTACAGAGAGGGTATCTTGGGGGTTACTGGATGAGTATAGCCACTAGTATGTGAACTGTGTGTAAAATGTATGTGAGCATAATTGACACTAGTACAGTACAGATTGTCACATATATATTTTCCAATTATATCATAAATAAACAAGCTTAGTATGCAACTATATACTTAAAAGATTTTCCTTTGTCATTAATTTTGGATTTCCTTCCCATTATATATTTTAAATGAGAATACTGACATTAAGTAAAGAAATGTATTTTAATTTTATAGCAATTCTCTGGGCTTTTCAAAAGACAGAAGAAAAGTATACAGAAGAAACTACAAAAGAAACTAAGTTATACGTTGTGTTGCTCAAACATTATCTATTAACATCACAAATTGTGAATAGATACAGGAAGTTACAAATCTCTAGCAGATGAAGATATGAGAAATGAAAGTCTTATTTTCCTGCTCCTGCCTCTACTAGTCCCTGTTCCTAAAGGTTATTACTAATTTTCTTGTATTTCCTTAAAAAAGGTACATCTACACCATCATCCCTAGGTAACTATCTTGTTTATTTACTATGCCAGTGGGCTCATACAGAGACAACACCCTAGCTTTCAATGTGTTACTGACAGAGACATAGAGCTTTGAGACCTTTCCAGATCATCACAAGCAGATCAG
The DNA here is from genome assembly GCF_048164855.1 of Canis lupus baileyi. Lineage (NCBI taxonomy): Eukaryota > Metazoa > Chordata > Mammalia > Carnivora > Canidae > Canis > Canis lupus. Next base: position 33,436,002 of record NC_132856.1, on the reverse strand, counting down.
ATCAGTGTAGAGCCGCACCTATAATATCTTATTTCTGGGTATTTAATCAACTCCCTATTATGCACAAGTAATTTGTCTCCAGTTTTGTCATTATAAGCCATGCTATAATAGACATGTAAAGGAGAAATGTAAAGGCTGGAACAAGTCAGTTCTGTAAAAGTAGCACAACTATGCAACAGATTAGATGTGTTTTTCACATTTACTATTATATTAATATTTATATATCAAAATCTTCAATATTTGGTGGCAATATCACAGAAAAATTGAAATTCACTCTATATATGGTCTGTGACATCTTTGCTGTAACAAATTTCACAGATACTGATCAATATCCACACTAAATTCCTTTCATATTAAAAAAATTTTAATGAAGGAATGTGACTAGATATGCCTTATTTTTACTAAAGTAGATAATTCAAATGTAAGGGACAGTCAAGTTCACTCTGATTTATTATTGGACACTGGGCAAATTGTGGCATCTTTTTAAACCAACAAGGATTTGCCAAAAGTGTGAGTTCAGAAAAGTGTTTTGTTGGAGGCGTCTAGGTAGCTCAGTCGGTTAAGGGTCTAACTCTTAATTGTGGCTCAGGTCATGATCTCAGGGTTGTGACATGGAGCCCCACATCAGGCTCCATGCTGAGCGAGGAGCCTTCTTAAGATTCTCTTTCTTGTCTCTCCCTCTCCCTCTGTGCCTCCACCTCTACCCCCTTCACACACTCTCTCCCTCAAAAAAAAAAAAAAAAAAAAAAAAAAAGAGGAGAAAAGCGTTTTTTTTTTTCCTGAAGTCACAATCTAATCCTTTTTCCTTTAGATTCTCCTTTACAGTGGATTTTGTTACTTGAATTGAATTTTGCTTTCATAATGTGAAACCCAAAGAAGAAATTCTAATAAGATCTCACCAGTACCAACTGTAGTTAGATGATTATTTCATTGTTTTGCAAAATGCATTAACTAACCTATTTGCAATTGTACTACGAGATAAGGATGCCAGTCTCTTCTTACTGAAAAAGGAGAAGCCCAATAACACTGCTACTGTGGAAAAGAGGCACTTGGGAAAACTGCCTCCTTATTTTTAAGCAAATCACTAGTTTTGATTTGTGTTTAGTGGACCATTGCATCTTGCCATTAGTAGCCGAATGCTCAACTTCAACGAGACTTGATCTCTGGTTCAATTAAACTGGGATCCCATTAATGAAAATAAGATCATCAGATACCCTGCTGTTCTCTGCAGACTAATAGTCATTAGCTAATGTGCAGTGGGAACTGACAAAATGAACAGGGTAGAAGTGTGGTAACACTGGCTTCTTGGAAACACAATTATCTTATTAATTTTATTAAATGCTTTCAATCAAGTTACATGACATTCAACAAAATGCACTCTAAAATGGAAGTTTCAAGGTTTCCTTTTTTTTGCTCAAATGAACATACCCCCATAGGAAGCAACTACTTCTTTTTGTGGTAGCTTCATTGGGATCTCAGTGTGTGCATTTCTAACAAAGTACCGCAATTTACATAAATATACTGTACAGTCAATTTTAAGAGTGCACAGTCATTTCCTCATGCAATTCAAAAATTCTCATCATGGGGAGTCCATTTCTCAGACACACACAAAAACAAATAGTTAAAATGAAGTAATATCTCCTGGCTTTTCCAAGATTAGCAAGTCTGCCCTTGGGCATTATTCATTAGCTACACCTTGCAAATAAAATATCTCATACAAAGAACAATTACTATTATGTTAATTTATAGTAAGTTTCAAAAACCCACAAATGATGAAATTAGCAACTGAAAAGTCTTTGTAGCAAGAGAACTACAAAATTCAATGTATACTAGCTTCCTCCTATCCCTGTAGGATATGTTCCAAGGCCTCCAATGGATGCCTGAAAATGGATAAGTACCAAAACACATATAAGCTGTTTTTTCCTATACATACACACCTCTGATAAAGTTTAATTTATAAATCAGGCACAGTAAGAGATTAACAACTAATAATAAAATAGAACAATTATAACAATATATTGTAATAAAAGTTAAAGGCTCCCTTGTACATGTAAAATATTAATAAAATGTGTATGCTTTCCTCCTGAAGTAAAAGTTATGTGAATGTGCCCTCTCTCTCAAAATATCTTCTTGTGCTGCACTCACTGTTCTTGTAATGATGTGAGATGATAAAATTACTATGAGACAAGATGAAGGGAGGTGAATGATGTAGGTGTGTGACCTAGTGTTAGGCTACTACTGACTTTCTGATCATCTGCTTTTGAACCACAGTTGACCACAGGTAACTGAAACCTCAGAAGAGGGAGGACTACTGTATTTTCATGTAATCTTATCATAAACCTTATGGTTATCATGGAATAGAAATAAAATTGGGATCCACAGAGCAGATGAAGTATTCTATTAAGTGATGATTATTAATTTTTTCTTTTTTTAAATAGGTTCCATCCCCAGTGTGGAGCCCAATGCAGGGCTTGAACTCATGAACCTGCGATCAAGACCTGAGCTGAGATCAAGAGTCAGATGCTTAACTGAGTCACCCAGGCACCCCTGATTTTTAATTTTCTGTATATGTGACTCAAGTCGACTATTAATATATATTAAGATCCCATTTACGGAATTTGCAAGATATATACTAATATTCTCTTCTACAAGTTGGGATCAAATATGGCCTATGAGAAAGTTTCTCTTTAATTATAATATATGGAGTTAATGATGCAATTAATATTTATTCAAATTCCTCTTTAATCTCAAGCATCATACATGTCCTTGAACTTTAAATTAAAAAAAGACACTTAAAATATCTACTTACAGACTTATATTTTCATTTAAAGACATAATTAATTCTTAAAATATTAAGCTAGAGAGAGAAAAGAAGAGCATTCACAATTGCTCTTTGAGTTATATGATGGACTTTACAGCTTAGTCATTTCTATTAATAAAAGCATTCACAGCCTATTAGATACAGATAGAGTGTTTGGTTATCAAAAATATGCTTGCTCCTTTCATTCTTTGGTGAATTTTCCATTGAGATTGATTTGTGACCCAAGGTGTTTACAGTGGTTGCCTGTGGAGTGAGATCTTTTTCATCCTCCTGTATATTTTCTAAAGGTTCTTTAATGAACATAGGCTACATATATTCTCTCTCTCTCAATATAGTATATATATAATAAATATTCAAATTCTCATTACCTGTGCCCTGTGCTACTAAAATGTCCTGCCTAAAGTTGGCAATTGTGGAAACAGGTGACAAGGACATGAGGATCCAATGTCTTCTCTTTACTTTACCGGAAGCTTGAAAATTTTGTAATAAAGAGTTTAGAAATATAGTATTTACTGACACATAGGCCCCTGCCAGGGTTTATATTGAAGAAGTTACAAGACAGATCCCAATTTTCTAGGAATATGCAATTTAGGACATGTAATGCTGATGAAGATTGAGATATGCAAAATACACCAAGAGGGACACCTGGGTGGCTCAGTGGGTTAAGTGTCCAACTCTTGGTTTTGACTCAGGTCGTGATCTTAGGATCATAAGATCAAGCCCTACTTGGGCTTTGTGCTCAGTGGGGAGTCTGCTTGAGATTCTCTCCCTCTCCCTCTTGGTCCGCCCCTCCCCTCACTCATGCTCCCTCTCTCTCTCAAATAAATAAATAAATAAATAAATAAATAAATAAATAAAATCTTAAAAAAATACATCAAGAATAAATGAATACAGGATAAATATAGAGAGCTAAACACTCCATTTCTCATTCATTTGATCATGGCTGTCTCTTTTCTCCAGCTTCTACTTTGACCTCTCTCAAACTTTGAGACTGCTCTCTTCTCCATTTGTTATCTGAGAATCAAGTCCTGCCTGTGTTTCTGCTGCAGCATCTCTTAAGTTCAACACTTACCACATTGCCAGTGACATTTTATGCCCAGATGGCTGCAAAGACACCTGAGTTGTAATTCTTAATCTCTGGTCTTGATTTAAAAATTCATCTTGAATTCCAATGTCAAATTCATCTTCCTAAAAAAGGCATTATTGTGTCTCTACTTTAGAAGCAGGAGGCACATTCTTCTCATATTCTTCTGACCCAGCCATTCTGGCTACTGAGGCCATTCCTTTTACTAATCCCTCAGAAAACTCATCCATGCATTTTGCTGTCTCCTTGTCTTTGCTCAGACTTCTGTACCACCTTATACTTCCATAAATCTTACATTTATAATAAAAACTTACACAAGTATTTACTGAATACTTTCAAGACCTACTCCTTCCTTCATAAGGGCTTTTTACAACCATCACTTTACCTTCCTTGGGGTTACTTTTGTGTTTCTGAGTGCCATCTGAGCCATAGGACTTTTGTTTGGGTAAGTGATCCAGTGGTTCTCAAACCAGGCTGCACATTAGAATCACTGAAGACATTTAAAAAATATCCATACAAGGTCAGTTAAATCAGAATCTCTGAAGATGAAGCAGAGACATTAGGAAAAAATATTTTTTACATAAATTATTTATAATATATCCCCGGTGATTCTAACAAACAGGAAGTTGAGATCCACTCATCTAAATAATGTTAGGTTTCTTGATTTGTATGCACTATTCATTCATTTGGTCAAGAGCTACAGGTGTCTATTACAAAGGTTCAAAACTGGTAGCCCTGGCATGGCTCATTAGGCTCATAGAGTGTTTTCAAAAAATTTTAGAACTTAGACAATATTTTAAAACTGGAAGATTTAGCATTAACATTGAACTACCTAGCACCTCTTGGGGAAAAAAAAAAAAAGGAAGACCTGGTGAGATTGTAAATGAATTCTTCAAGGCAACACGTGGCTAGAATGGAATTGCAGTATCCTTTCTAGATGGAGAATGAGCTTATAATTTGCTATAGTCCTCACCACTCCCTAATGCTCCCTCACAAGGGCTGAGTATTAACTAACATTTATTCTATCATTTGCATAGTTGTTAATGTTACTGTTTGAACAGTTGAACAGTAGAGAACAATTTCTTTGAAGCACTAGCTGACTCCTTTCCCCTAATGACCCCCTCTACTCCCAATAAGGTTCACTGAAGAGTAGAATAGGTTTCTATATGTCAAATATCCAGGCATCCAGCCCACTTTATTCATTTATGTAATCTGACTGGTCTCCATAATAATTTGAATCTGCAGCCCGTGGCATGAAAACATTGTGGCAAATACTGTGTTCGATGCTAGGGATATAGAAGAATGAGGTACAGCATTCTTCTTGGAGGAAGTCACACTTTATTGGGAAAAGCAGAGATATTAAAAAGTATTGTAAAAAAATGAAAAGAAAGGAAAAAAGTCATAGAAGAGAACAGTCCTTGTTAGAATTAGGAAAGACTATACAGAAGAGGTAGCATTTGAGTTGGACCTAGAAAAATGAATTGGGAGTTTTTCCAGGCAGAAAGACAAAGAAGTTGTTTTAGGCAAAGAAACAGTGATTCCCAAATATGAATGTGTGCAAACCCACAGAGGGGTCAGAAAATTGCATATGGGGAAGGAGAGATGAAACTCTGGAGTAAGCTGGGATAGAGGAGGTTGGCTTTGTGTAAGTTCCCAAGGGTTTTCTCATTTTGCCTTCTAAGATAGTAGGAAAGGCATTAAAGGGTCTTTAAATGAAGAGAGGCATGATCATATTTCTATTTCTATTATCAGAAAGATAATTCAACAGTGATATGGAGATTAACTGGGAGGCTAAGATGAGCAATGGTGGGGACTTCATCAATGAAAGCAGCAATAGGATAGAGGAGCAGAGAGATTGGAGAGATGTTTCAGAAGTATAATTGGCTGGGTTTGGAAGCATACAGGAAAAGGAGAAGACTAATTTAGGATGTTTTGATTGGGTATGTATAAACCCAGAAAATATTTTAGCTGCTAAAGAGAAATTTAAAATGATTATCACAGACATGAATTGATGTTAGAGTGACTTAATATTTAATTTTAAGCTATAAAACGTCATTGCAGTGGTTTTTTTTTTTTAACCCTTTTTTTGGTCTTTCAAATAAATAGGATTATAATTTAAGTCCCTGATGCATACCTGATTCTGCGGAACTTAGAGGATGACCACCAAATTTTATTTCAGTTTGGCGGAGTTTAGTCATGTTTAGCAGCTGTGTGACTTGTGGAACATCTGTCGTTAGTTGGCAACTCCGTGGAATAATGTCTGTAGGTTCATCTGTTGGAAAGGGAACAGCTTTCCCAGCTGAAAATAAAGACAAACATTCATTCCCTAAATGTAAGTCATTTCTGCCAAATGGACATATCTTATAAATGAAACCAATTAAAATAAAACATTTTAGAGTATGAGTTTGAATGAGTTACTCAATCTTACAGCCTCGGCTTTCTCATCTGTAAAATGAGCATTGTAATTTTGTAGGGCTTACTTTGTAGGGCTTTAGGAAACAATTAAGATAAAGTATATAACAAACAGCAGGTTCAGAGACTTGTGCAATAAATGAGAGCATTCATTGGATATATTTTACACTTATTTTTCAATACCAGAATGTGACTCAAGAAAACAGCTAGTTAGGTATGCTCTGATGCAGATTTCTGGAAGTATGGTGGCTCATTTATGTGAGATCAATACACACAAAGATGTATTTCAACAAGCACCTAGAGCCATTATATGAGTAATTTTTTAACTTTTTATTTTGAAATAGTTTTAGATCTACAGAAATTATAAAAATAGTACAGAATCCCTAGTACCTTTTACCTAGCTTCCCCTGTTAACATCTTACCTTTGAATACTTTCAAAGAAAGGAACAGTTTATTATAATTAAAATAGTATTTTTATTAGTATAGTTTATATTCTTAATGAGATTTGATATCATTCATATATACTTACACGGATATAATGGATATACAAATTTCCAGCTTAGTAAATTTTCTGTTCATGTTCTGAACCTATTTTCGTGTTAGAACATTATTTTCTTATTTATTTGTATGACCCTCTCTTATGGCAAAGATATTAAGCCTTGTCATATGTATTAAGCAGGAATTAAATCAGTATTAGTATTTCAAAAAGCAATTTTACTATATGTATCAAAGTCTTAAAAATGTATATGCCATTTTACTCAGTAATTTCACTCTACAAATCTTTTTTTCTTTTTTTTAAGATTTTTAAATTTATTTGAGAGAGCGCATGCACGCGTGCATGCAAGTGGGTTGGGGCGGAGGGAGAGGAGGAGATAGTCTTAAGCAGACTCTGCTCTGAGCATCAATGGGGCTCCACAGTGGGATTGATTTGAAGACCCTGAAATCATGACTTGAGTGGAAACCAAAAGTCGGCTGCTTAACCCACTGCGCCACCTAGGCATCTGAGTCCTTTCTAAAATAAAAAAAAAAAAAAAAAAAAAAAAAATCAGAAACTCAGATGGATATTTATGTAAATAAGTGTTTATAATTTCTGAAAAATAAACAACTTGATTTATCAGTAAAGAGTCACAAGAAATTCTATTTATGAAGATGGCTTAATGATATGGGAAAGACTCATGATAGAAAGTTAAGTGAAAATAATATAAACAAAACTCTAACTCTACTGTAGAAAATCAGTAAATAAAATGTGTGAGTGACAAAAAGACTAAAATGAAATACATCAAAGTGTAAAACAACTTTTGATGGTTAGCTTAAGCATAGGCTTTATTTTCTTCTACATAAAAACGTGTGTATGTTTTCAATTTTTATAAGTAAAATTTCTAATTTTAGAATCTAGTGGAAAAAATTTGTGAGTGTGTATGTGAATGTGCATAGTAACAAAAATTCAACCAATCATTCCTTGAAAAACATCCTATTCAAGTATAAACTCTAACCACGTTTATAAAGGAAAATGATGTTAGGCTTATATGTACCCAAGTCATGGCAGTTTCCTAATTAGATCCTAATATCCTAATCTTGAAGAGGAAATGAATCATTTAACTAAAAACTTAAATACTCATCAGCAATGTAATGGTTTCTAAGTGTCCTAATGCTCCAGGCATTGAAAATGCAGTAGCTTTACAAATCTTAGTTTTCAGGTGTTCTTTCTTGGTCCATTTCTTATTTGTCATGAGCATTTAGAAAATCATACAAAGTAGTTGAGTAAATAAACTCTCAAAATAGAAAATATTTGGAAAAATAAGTAAACTAACTCCAAATATATCTGACATATTATTTCAAACTCTTCTAAGGTACAAAAAGATAATTTCCACATTAATCCTAATACGGATAAACTAAAGATTTTATATTGAAAGAGAGAATTCTTTTTTTTTTTTTTTTTTTAAGATTTTGCTTATTTATTCATGAGAGAGAGAGAGAGAGGGGGAGAGAGAGAGAGAGAGAGAGACAGGCAGGGGGAGAAGCAGGCTCCATGCAGGACAACGTGGGACTCGATTGCTGGTCTCCAGGACCAGGCCCTGGGCTGAAGGCAGCGCTAAACCACTGAGCCACTCGGGCTGCCCAAAACAGAGAATTCTGTAGGCTATAAGACCCTGAAATAAAATGCTGTATTCTCAATCACATGAAGACAAATCATGGAATTTTTAGCTTATAGGGACTGAATGGATGGTACAGGGTACAATGCCATACAAAGCCTGAAATGTATCCAAAACAAAACCTGAGTTTCAAGTAACAAGAAATACCCAGAAAATCCCTGGTAACCCAAAATCCAAGGCAGAGACTATTACAAAACTCTAATCTGAATTTTATAGGATTGTGGCTGACATGCAAATCAGATTTCACAGTAAAAGGATAAATCCCTTCTGTGCCATTTTTCCTTTCTATACATCTATTCTCCTTTGCACCCACAGCTGTTTCACTAACTCATTAGATTATTCATCAAGGGAGACTGTGAGCAGTATAAAGCCTACAATAAAAGGAGAAATCAAAGAAAAAAAGCTATTGGTTTATTATTTTTAAAATAAAGAGGAATTAGTAAGCCCATTTAGCAGCTATTGACTTTCTAAGTGTAGAATACATGGAGAGGATCTTTTGCCTCATTTTTGTGAAACCAAACTATGAAAGAGCTTATGACCTCGTACTTGGATGTTTTGATAGACCGAAGTGGAAGTTAACTCAGCTCCCCACCAGCACCCACCTCACCAATAAACACTCTCTTCTCCATATCCAGTATCTACGTCACTTTATTTTTTAGCATTCATGGCTTAATTAAAAAATAAGAATTCTGAACACAGCATGGATCCTATATAAAAAATAAACAGGGCTAATCTTTGAGTACATAGAGGGTATGGTCTACCTTCATGCATTCATTTACTCATTTTATCATTCAGCAAATATTTATTGAGCCTCTACTAGATGCCAGGGAATCTAGTGGTGAGCCAGGGTGACCCAGTTCTGGTCTTAAAGTTTACACCTAGCAGAGAATATGAAACAAATTATATTACAAATAACTAATTATAATTTTGTTAAGTGCTCTGAAGGAAAAGTTCAAGGTGTTATGAGGGAGGTAATATCCAGAAAGTCTATCAGAAAGTCTCTTCTGGGATCCCTGGGTGGCGCAGCGGTTTAGCACCTGCCTTTGACCCAGGGCGCGATCCTGGAGACCCGGGATCGAATCCCACATCGGGCTCCCGGTGCATGGAGCCTGCTTCTCCCTCTGCCTATGTCTCTGCCTCTCTCTCTCTCTCTCTCTCTCTCATAAATAAATTTAAAAAAAAAAAAAAAAAAAGAAAGTCTCTTCTGATAAAGCGGCATTTAAGCTGAGTCATAAAAGATAAGCAGAAGGTGGCTTGGTGAAATGAATGGAAGGGATCATTCAGGTGGAGGGAACACAGCATTCGAAGTCTCTAAAGGCAGGAAGACTCTGGTGTATTCTAGGAACTGAAAGAAGACAGTTCTGCCAAAGGGCTGCTAGTGTGGGAGAGAATAGTGAGAGACTCCCAACAATATATTTAGTATAGCATCTGGTTCAGAGGGGATGCTCAATAAATGGTCATGGATGAAGGCCCCTTATTAACAGCTGACCTAGATTAAAAGCAGCTGCCAATTCTTCCACTTTCCTTCTTTAGTGGCTCTTTGCTCTGCCATATGCTGACAAGTATTCCATGCACATTTTATTTGGATATCACATATTTCTTCTCAGATGGCAAATAACAAATCAAGCTGATAATCAGATACTAAGGGACCAGGGCCTATCTGCATTATTCTTCCAGACAAGCTCTATCTTTTGTAAGAGACCGTGTATGGAAACATGCAGATTGCTCGATTAACGTCGGAAAATGACACAGTTGAATTTAAAGTGCTTTTGCTAACAAATCTGAAAGAACACAATGTTGGCTGGAATGGTCAGCTCAGAATGGCAAAATGGTACATGGAGGAAACGGCTAAGAGAAAACCAACAACAACAAAAAAAACCCCAAAAAACCCACAAAAACACCAACAGATTTGCTCATGTAGCATTAAAACACAACCAAATGGTGTTTTTTTTTGTTTGTTTGTTTTTTTCTGTTTTTGCTCCCAGTATGAGTTAATATATTAGAATGTTTGAGTGAATGACTTTGTAATCCTGTTCCGCTTTCTTTGGCTATAACACCATCATAAAATGAAGCATTCTGTAGGTGTTGAGTATCTCTGATGAGGATCTTAACTAGCTTTAAAAGTTAAATCACTGGGCACCTGGGTTGCTCATTCGGGTAAGAGTCTGACTCTTGATTTTGTCTCAGGTCATGATCTCAGGATCGTGAGATTGAGTCCTTCATCAGGCTCCGTGCTCAGTGGGAGTCTGCTGCACATTCTTTCTCTCTCCCTCTGGCCCTCCTCCTGCTTGTTCTCTCTCTGTCTCTCAAATAAATAAATCTTTAAAAAAATTAAGTCATCAATTTTAAAACATATATAGAACATTTTATGCATTAGAATATCACTCATTAGCTGTGTGACTTTGGCGTGGTAATTTACCTTGCCATGCCCTGGTTTTCTTATCTGTAAAACAGGAATTAAAAAAGTAATACCTTATAGTATTGTTGTGATGATTAAATAAGTTAATGTGTGTAAGGGCCTAAGTAAAGTTCCTGATACATAGCAAGTACCATATAAGTGTTTATTATTAATAACAAATACTTATGTCAATTATTTCATTATAATGGAAACAAAACCACTGTATCTTAGTATGTGCTTTTTTTAATAATAAAAGGTCTTGATATTTAAAGGGGCAAATAAGCCTGAGATACATCAAACACTTGGCTATCCTGAAATGAATCATGCCCTTAGTTTTTAAAAAAATATTTTGAGGAGAAATTCACATTTATATCTTAATAAAAATTAAGCATTTCAAAGTGAACAATTCATTGGCACATAGTACATTCACAATGCTGTGCAACCACCACTTTATCTAGTTCCTAAACATTTCCATCATTCCAAAGCAAAATCCTTTATCCATTAGCCAGTTTCTGTCCATCCCTCCAACCCCCAGTCCCTGGCAACCATAAATCTGCATTCTATCATTATGGATTTATCTATTCTGGATATTTCATATAAATGGAATCATGCAGTATGTGACTTTCTGTGTGTATAATATATATCATGTTTGGTTTATCCATTCATCTGCTGATGAACATTTGGGCTGTTTTCACATTTTGGTTATTGTGAATAACACTACAATGAACATGCATGTACATGTATCTGTTTTCCATTCTTTTGGGTATATACCCAGGACTGGTACTGCAGGTTCATATGGTAATTCTGTGTTTAACATTTTCAGGAACTGCCAAACTGTCTCCCATAGAGGGTGAACCATTTTGCATTCCCATTAACAATGTATAAGGATTCCAATTTCTCCATACCCTTGCTAACACTTCTTTTCTATTAAAAAAATTATAGCCATCCTAGTGAGTGTGAAGTGGTATCTCATTGTGGTTTTGATTTGTATTTCCCTAATGACTAACTCTGTTAAGCAATTTTTCATACATTTGTCAACTATTTGTATATCTTCTTTGGAGAAATATCTATAACAGTTAATTCCTTCAACCATTTTTAAATTGGATTGTGTGTTGTTGAGTTTTAAGAGTCCTTTACATATTCCAGATACTGGAAGATATCAGAATATTCTATATATATACTCTTTATATGTAGAATCAGAATATTTATCCTATCAGAGATATGATTTGCAAATATTTTCTCTCATTATGTAGGCTGTCTTTTTAATTTCTTTTAAAAAATGTTTTTTTAAATTTTTTACTTATGATAGTCACATAGAGAGAGAGAGAGAGAGAGAGAGAGAGGCAGAGACACAGGCAGAGGGAGAAGCAGGCTCCATGCACCGGGAGCCCGATGTGGGATTCGATCCCGGGTCTCCAGGATCGCGCCCTGGGCCAAAGGCAGGCGCTAAACCGCTGCGCCACCCAGGGATCCCTGTCTTTTTAATTTCTTAATAGTGTCCTCTGATACACAAAAGTTTTAAGTATTAATGTCCAATTTATCAATTTTTAAGATTTTGTTGCTGTACTTTGGGGTAATACCTAGGAATCCATTGCCAAATCTAAGGTCATGAAGACTAAGCTCTATTTTTTCCTAAGAGTTTTATTTAGCTCTTATATTTAGGTTGTTGATCCATTTGAGTTAGTTTTTATACATGGTGTGAGGTATCCATTCTTTTGCATATGGATATCCAATTGTCCCAGAACCATTTGTTGAAGAGTCTCTTCTCTCCTTAATGAATGTTCTTGGCACCCCTGTCAAAATTAGATATATGGGTTCATTTCTGGACTCAATTCTATTCCATTGGTATATATGTCCATTCTAACTGTATCAAACTGTTTTGATTACTGCAACTCTTGCTCTTGAATTAAGTTTTGAAATTGGGAAGTGTGACTCCTCCAACTTTGTTCTTCTTTTTTTCAAGGTTGTTTTTGGCTGTTTGGATCCCCTTGCATTCCATATGAATTTGAGATTGGCTTTTTCATTTCTGCAAAAAGGCCATCAAAATTTGATAGATTGCACTGAATCCCTAGATCTCTTTGGGTCATGCTGACATCTTAACAATTTCAACTCTTTTGGGATCCCTGGGTGGCTCAGTGGTTTAGGGCCTGCCTTTGGCCCAGGGCGTGATCCTGGAGCCCCAGGATCAAGTCCCACATCAGGTTCCCTGAAGAAGCCTGCTTCTCCGCCTCTCTCTCTCTCTTTCTCATGAATAAATAAATAAAATCTTAAAAAAAGAAAAACAAACCCAAGAATTTCAAGTCTTTCAATCCAGATATATTTCCATTTACTTAGGTATTCTCTAACTTCCTTTAGCAATATTTTATAGTTTTCAATGAACAAGTTTTTCATCTTCTTGATTAAATTTATTCCAGGTATTTAATTATTTGGGATGACATTATAACTGAATTGTTATCCTTAAGAGTTTTTAAGATATGAAGTTCTGTTATAAATAATGCTTATAGGGATCCCTGGGTAGTAGTGCAGCGGTTTGGCGCCTGCCTTTGGCCCAGGGCGTGATCCTGGAGACCCGGGATCGAATCCCACGTCGGGCTCCCGGGGCATGGAGCCTGCTTCTCCCTCTGCCTATGTCTCTGCCTCTCTCTCTCTCTGTGTGACTATCATAAATAAATAAAAATTTAAAAAATAAATAAATAATGCTTATAATATCTACAATTGGGATTTTAATCAGAATAAGTCTGTGTCTTAATATATAGATATTCATAACCTATTTTTTTGGGATCTACTATTGGTCCAAAAATAGGTACCTCAGCTATGCTGAGTTCTTACCCCCCTTTTTCTTGCCCTATGGTGGTTTACTAGGCAAGGGCAATCTAAGTTCAGCTTCACTGCAGAAAGGAGTGGGAATGCAGCCTTAAACTAATGAGAGCTGAATTTGATGTGCCTGACCTAGATGGAGATAGAGAGGCAGGAAAATACTCAATAATGATGATTATTAAAAACTCTAAAGGATTCCAGTTATTGAGAAAGGTAAATTTGTATACTGTTGAGGAAGGAATAGGCAGAGGCCTGGCCTAGAGTTCCACCTTCTGTGACCTCAGCACAAGATGCCTTATTTCCATGGGCCTTACTTTCCTCTCTGTATAATTAAGACATTGTATTAGATGATCTCTAAGGCCCTTTCCAGCTCAATTGAGTCTATTAAGGCAATACATCAGTATTTCTAGTTTTTTCTGTGGCCTTTGAAGGGATAATCTTCTTCACATTATTTGACATTCAATAAAGACTTACCGAATACAGAGAGTAAATGAATGAATAATTGAACGAACAATTAGCGAACTCTTACTTCATTAATTCATCAAACATATAAGACAGATTACCAGTGCCAGGTCATGTGCTAGAGGTAAAAATATGGACACTTAACCTATACCCTCAAGGGACTCTCAGTCTGAAATCATACTTTTAATTATTCTCTTCTTCTTGCATTTCTGAACACAGAACACATATGCCCAAGTGCTGATATTTTAGAAAGCACTGAAATGGGGTGTCAGGAGACCTGTAAAATCATCACTGGCAGAGCATAAGTCCACGCCTAGTGGATAATAACATGCTCTTTCCTCTCTTCTTTTTTCTTTCTTCTTGTCTTTCTTATCTAACTATTTATACATATGTTGTTTTTTTTTAATGTAGAATGATACAAGTTAATCAATAATTCAATCAAACAGATGCCTAAAAATGCCAGTCCGTGTTCCCTCAGGAACCATACAAGTCATAAATTCAATTGAATCAGTGTGCTTTACTACTTGTCCAACATAAGCCATTCCTCTGGACAAATGAAAAACTGGTTAATTTCTTCTTTTAGGGTCCCAATAATTCACTTTCAATTATATCCCACTGTGTAAACAGAACAGCAATGGAATTAGGCAACATTTCCTAGCTTGGGTGAGTTTAAGAGATTCTAGAGTGAAATGCAGCAGCTTAAATAAGCCAGGGACAACAGAGTACTGAGCTTAAGGAAGCATTTTATACAGTATCTTTTTTATTTTATTTTATTTTATTTTATTTTATTTTATTTTATTTTATTTTATTTATTTATTTATTTATTTTTAAAGATTTTATTTATTTATTGACACACACACACACACACACACACACACACACACAGAGGCAGAGACACAGGCAGAGAGAGAAGCAGGCTCCATGCTGGAAGCCCGATGTGGGACTCGATCCCGGGTCTCCAGGATCACACCCCTGGCTGCAGGCAGCGCTAAACCGCTGTGCCACAGGGGCTGCCCTATACAGTATCTTTAAATCGAATCTCAGAATGAAATGTAAGAAACAAGTAAATGAGTTTCCTATGATAAAAGTCTCAACACTATGACTAACAGATCTGTCTTTGCAGAAGAAAATACCCTTCCCCCTACCCTCAGTATGAAAGACAAAGGGACATCCATTACTTATTGAACACAGATAGCCTCAACACCTCCAGGCACCAAATCCTGCCATTCTTATTCCATGACATGTCTTGCCTTTTTTTTTTTTTTTTTTTTAAATAATTTCCCTCCCATCCATCCTCCCAAGAGAGGCAGTACACTGTAGTAAGTAGGAGTATAAACTTGAGTCCTATTGTCAGGGTTCAAAACCTGCATTTACTACCTAAGAGTTGTGTGACACTGGGCATCTGACTACTCTGTGTCTAAGTTTCCCTAACTGTAAAGTGGGGATGATAGTAACATCTACTTTACAGAGTCTGTATGAGCATTAAGGTAATATATTCAAAGGGTTGAGAATACCTACTGCTTCTATTAGCATTATTGTCATCACTGTTATCACTTCTGCTGCCAACCTCGTTGACCAGGGACACTCAATTTATCCCATACTATGTTATCCTTTGTCCCCTTTTATAAAATTGTCTTGACAATGAACTCTTGCAGTGTTTACTTTTCCAGTATCTAAAATTATACAGAGAACTCTAAGGATAGGAAACTTGCTCTACCTCTTTATATCGACACAAAGTATGCAGCCAGTAATAAAATATTATTAAATCAAACCTCCCAATCCTGCCACATATCATACTGAATTCCCATGTATCATACTGAACCCTGGTCCTTGAATCCATCAGATCTATTCATGATGCCATGCCTTTATACATACACACTGTTTCCTTTTCCTGAAAGTGCTTTCCTTTCTTGTCCACTTTCATTACTTGAGAAATTATTTTTTTCCTTCAGGATGTAGTTTAGAAAATTTATTTCTCTAGGTAAGTATAGACCAAACACTGCTCTATGAATAGATACTGACCCGTGAAGTCATTTTTACTGATCTGTGGTGAAAATGTCAGCCTTTATTTTGAAATTAATACTTTCCTAATGTGTGTGTGTTTAAATGTCTTTTCGACTAATGAACGGATCAGAACAATTATAGTTTTCCTTGTCTGTTTAAATGCTCTGATTTGGCAAATTCAAAAGTTGGCAACCTTATGTTAGTCAAGTTTTTCCTAACTTGGCAAGTCTGTGAAATTCAAGTGCCTCTCCAAGTGGCTCTCAAGTACGACATAAGTGGTCCAGACTCTCCTCCCAGTGCTTGTTAAAGCCCATTAGGTAAGTTTCCTCCAGGAATAATGATCTACATGTACATGTAAATTTCCCTGAGAAATGTCAAGCTCCTTGAAGCAAAGGCTGTGTCATCTCAGTGCATGATTATAGAAAGCAGATAAATGGTTAGCATCTACATAATGAATTAGTTTATGTATTTTCACATATATTTTTATATTTCATTGGGTCTTCACAATAACCTTATAGTAATTAATGAGGAAACAACACTCAGAGATGTTCAGAACTCACAAAAAGCACAAAGTTGGTATGTGATTACAGCAATGGATTATGGGACCATTAATCTGTATCTTTAGTGTCTACAATACAATTTAACTTCTCCAAGATGTTCTTGGTTTACACACTTTATTCCTTCAGAGGTAAAGTAATAGTATTTTACTTAACCAAGAAACAATTATCCTCATTTTACTGACGCAGAAACTGAAGCATAGAGACAGGGTGAGCACTTGTGCAAGTTTAAGTCCTGACAGTTAAGTGAGGAATACGGGGTTATATTCCACAGCACCCTGACCACAGCATGCTTCCCCAGGCCTATTCAGAACATTTTAGGCAATCTGAGATGCCACACACATGAGGCTTTTTTCAGGCCTTCTGAAAACCTAAGAAGAAATCATACCAATGTTTTTTCTTGGAATTTTTTGGATTATCCATTCACTTAAAAAATTAATTATAGGGACACCTGGGTGGCTCAGTGGTTAAGCATCTGCCTTTGACTTAAGGCGTGATCCCAGAGTCCCGGGATTGAGTCCCATATCAGGCTTCCTGCATGGAACCTGCTTCTCCCTCTGCCTATGTCTCTGCCTCTCTCTCTCTCTTATGAATAAACAAATAAAATTTTAAAAAATTAATTATAAAGCAAAATATATGTATGTTGTTAAAAAATACAAATGGTACTATAAAATTATAAGAAAAAGTCATCAATC
This sequence comes from Canis lupus baileyi, assembly GCF_048164855.1. Classification (NCBI taxonomy): domain Eukaryota; kingdom Metazoa; phylum Chordata; class Mammalia; order Carnivora; family Canidae; genus Canis; species Canis lupus. Next base: position 33,418,599 of record NC_132856.1, on the reverse strand, counting down.
CCTAACTGCTGCCCTCCCACCTCACTCATCCCCTCGTCCTGCAATGCAGAGGCAACTATTCTCAAGCCTTTCAGCCATAGCTTCTAAATCTGATACTTAATTTCTGTGTTTGGAAAAAATATGGAACCACAAAAGACCTGAATAGCCAAAGCAATCTTGAAAAAGAAAATCTTGTTCCGGTCCAAAGCCGTAACATCACGATTTGGTACTTCAAGCTATGTTAGTGTAGTCATCAAGACAATGGTACTGGCATAAAAACAGACACACAGATCAATGAAACAGAATAGAGAACCCAGAAATGGATCCTCAACTCTATGGTCAACTCATCTTTGACAAAGGAGGAAAGAATATCCAACGGAAAAAAAAAAAGGCAATCTCTTCAACAAAAATGGTCCTGGGAAAACTGGACAGCCACACGAAGAAGAATGAAACTGGACCACTTTCTTATACCATATACAAAGATAAACTCAAAATTGATTAGAGAACTAAATGTAAGACAGGAATCTATCAAAATCCTAGAAGAGAACACAGGCAGCAACCTCTTTTACCTAGGCCATAGCAACTCCTTACTAGGTATATCACTAGAGGGCAGGGGAAGAAAAGCAGGAAACAACAGATGTTGGTGAGGATACATAGAGAGAGGAACCCTCTTATACTGTTGATGGGAATGCAAACAGGTGCAGCCACTCTGGAAAACAGTATGGAGGTTCTTCAAAAAGTTAAAAATAGAACTACCCTACAATCCAGAAATTATAGTAGTAGGTATTTACTCAAAGGATACAAAAATTCAGATTTGAAGGAGGTGCATTCAGCCCAATGTTTATATAATCAAAATATGACTATATTACTGTAGTTATCAAGAACCATCAACAAGAATGAAATCTTTCCATTTGCAGTGATGTGGATGGAGCTAGACTGTATTATCCTAAGTCAGTCAGAGAAAGATAAAGACAAATACCATATTATTTCACTCATATGTGGAATTTAGGAAACAAAACTGATGAACACATGAGAAGGGAAAAGAAAAAGAGAGAAGGAGAGGGGAGGCAAACCATAAGACACTCTTAATGATAGCAAACTGAGGGTTGATGGAAAGAGGTGGGTAGGGGGATGGGCTAAATGGGTGATGGGTATTATTAAGGAGTGCACTTGTTAGGATTAGCACTGGGTATTAATATGTAAGGGATGAAGCACTAAATTATACTCCTGAAACCAATGTTACACTCTATAATAACTAACTAGAATTTAAATAAATATTTGGAAGACAAAAACAATTGACTAGATGGGATAGAATTCTAAGTTGAAAATAATTTTTCCTTAGACTTTTGAAGATATAATTTTAAGGTCTTCTACCATCTAACGTTGTTTTATGAAGTCAGACATCATTATTCTTATTCCTATCCCCTTGTATGCAACTTGAATTAAAAAAAAATCTGGAATCTTAGACCATCCTTTTTTTCCTCCTATTCTGAAATCACACAATGGTGACTCTTCTTTTCTTTCTTTTTCTTTTTCTGTTTTTGATGAGCTATGTCAATGTGAAAACACCTGGCCTTCCTATATATCACCTTCCTATTTTCTCTAGTCTCTCATTTTAGAATCTTAATACTTTACTAGTGGTCCTCTTGGACTACTTCTAATATTCTTAACATTTTGATCCTATTTTCAGTCTCTTGGGATTTTTCTTTTAAAATTTTTGTTTGAATCTAAATCTCTGGAGAAAGTACAATTCAGAGCTTCAAAATAGTTGTACAGGTTCTAAGTTGAAATGTCCAGTATTCACCCAAAACTAATTAGACCTATCAGGATACAAGGACAAGAGAAAACAGGAGAGACAGATACTAGAATTATGAGCCAAGGCTTTTAAAATAACTTTGATTAATGTATTTGAGAAATTAGATAATAAAATAGAGAATTTCAGCTGAGAAATGGAAATTCTAAGAAAGAATCTAATGGAAGTTCTAGGATAAAAAAATATAACTGAAATTAAGAATGCTTAAATATGTTCATTCAGCTCCTTAATATCCAAAGAAAGCCTACCTAGATGCTCCAAAAGAAATGTAGAATGATTCCAGCAGCACTATTTAAAATAGCCAAAAATAGACAAACAGTGGTACCCTCACACAATGACATACTGCACAGTAATTAAATTAGCAATACAGATGAATCTCACACAGTATTTTGTTAAAGAATGTATATATGAAAGAATATGTATTGTATGATTTTATTTAAATAAACTTCAAAAATAGATAAAGTTAATTTATAGTGTTAGAAGTTGGAAGAGTGCTACCTCTCAGAAGAAGAGAGAGGGTCATGATTGGGAGGGGATTATAAATAGGGTTTCTAAGATATTTGTAATGTTCTATTTCTTGATCTGGGTGGTGGTTACAGAAATGTGTTTACTCTGTGTTAATTCCCAAAACTGAATACCTATGATTTGTAAATGTTTCTAAATTATATAAAAAGCTTATAATATGGGGATCCCTGGGTGGCTCAGTGGTTTAGCGCCTGCCTTTGGCCTAGGGCATGATCCTGGAGTCCCGGGATCGAGTCCCACGTCGGGCTCCCTGCATGAAGCCTGCTTCTCCCTCTGCCTGTGTCTCTTCCTCTCTCTTTTCCCTTACACTTATTTAAAAATATTAATCAGGTTATGATTCACCTCCTATGATCTGATATAGAATGCACATATATTTCTATATATTTTGAGGTTTTTTTATTAGATGGGTGGTTTTTTTTTTTTTTTTTTAAATGAAGGCTTTCACTTTCTTGTATAGCCGCCTTTAAATGCTACATAAGATGAGTGGCTGCACTTCCTGGCTTGTAATCTCTCTGAGGAGCTGTTAATGCACTGCTGTGTTTTATTATCAAATGAAATTTACAGGCACAGTGTCCTGTTCCACAGAGTGAACCACACAAGGATTTCTCAGACGCTTATCCAGATGGAGCATAAGTCTGAAGTCTACTTTATACAAACTTCTAAGACATCACCTTTGCCGTCTTATGTGCTGCCCTGTTTCCTGGGCTTCTAGAAAAATTGATTTTGTTAAAAATAATCCCAGACGAAAATCAAAAGGAAGCATCAGTATTCTTTCAATACTTTCAGTTGCTTAAGACTGTCTTAGCTTAGCAGGTGAATTTATGCCATCTTATAAATTCTAGATGGTTCTGTTGTCTGTAGAGTATTTATTGATCATATAATGAAAAATTAATGTGTATATTTCCTATCTTTCTAGAAATAATATGAGGAGTTACTCATTTACTATTTTACCATGATAGTTAGAAAGTTAATATATAAATGTAATTTATCTCAAATGACTTCATGAAATGTATACAGAGTAATGAAATAGTATGTCCTGGACAATGGTGGAGACCTTTGAATGCTGACTTTTTTTTTTTTAAGATTTTATTTATGAAAGAGAGAGAGAGTCAGAGAGAGACAGAGAGAGACACGATGGGGGTAGAGTCAGAGAGAAAGGAAGAAGTAGACTCCCTCTGCCTAGCTGGGAGCCTGATGCGGAGCTGATCCCAGGACCCCTGGGTCACAACCTGAGCTGGAAGCAGATACTCAACTTGAGCTACCCAGGTGTCCTGAATGTTGAGATCTTTTGAACACCCTTATTAATTTGGTGACTTTGATACACAGTAAGTCCCATCTCCTTAGTCAGGAATCAGATATTCACTTTGCTAGCCACTCTTGCAGCATGTAATCTAGGCTCTACAAATTAGATACAGCCATATCTGACTTCATACAGTACAGAGAAACATGAAAAAGTCTACTTCTGAACAGTGTAGTGAGGAAGAAGACATCCAGTTTTCCAGAGCAGCAATAACAGAAATTCTGGAACCTAGAGCCCAGCATTATGCTGTGTCTTATGGAGTCTTTCTCCAGTTTCAGTAGCTATTAGGGGTCTTCCTTGCGGCAGTCTTGTGGTAGGGGTTGCATTTGTTCTTGGCTGTAGCCCCCAAGCCTGACTTTCTGGATATCCTTGAGATTCTATGAAGGCTAATTTCCTTAAATAAATTCTTTTTTTCTGTTTCAACTACTTAGAGAGGATTCTATTGCTTGCAACTAAAAATCTTGACTAATTCACATGGTAAATGATATCATAAACAACAAAGAAAAATAACCCACACAAAAACATATCTTTGTGACATTCAGCTACAATAAAAATAAACATGATTCAGAGTAAAGAATGACATATGCTACAATTTGGATGAACCATAAGGACTTACGCTAAGTGAAATAAGCCAACGACAGAGAGACAAGTACTATATGCTTTTATTTACATAAGGTATCAAAAATAGTTAAATTCATGGAATCAGAGTGGAATGGTGGTTGTTAGTGGTTGAGGAGAAGGGGAAATGGGGAGTTACTAATCACTGGGTTTTGGTCAAAATTAAGAAGCACTCTCTAGTGTGTACAGCATTACATCTGCTGTACAGCATTACACCTATAGTCACTAATAACATATAGTACACTTAAAAATTTGTTAAGAGGATAGATCTAATGTTCGATCTATCTAACAGTGAAATAAAACAAATTTAGAAAAACCACTACTATGTACTAATACTATCCAAAGGTATGTCTATTTTTAAAAACATATTGGGGATTTAAAAAATCTTGATAGTAGCAACTTCAACATACCATCTTTATCAGCAGTGTCTTGAGGCTTGCATTTTAAAGTGAAGATCTTCCGTAGCTTACAGTTAGCTGAGACAATAATTCCATCCAATGACTGGAACACTGCTCCCTTGAATATTTCACTGGTAAATGCTACCAAGTCTATGCACAGATTGCACCACTAAAATAAAGAAAAGAAGAGTAAGTACTTTCTATAATCACATAGATGAACATGTCATCTACATTTGGATAATTCAGAGAATTGAGGCAATTGTCTGGATCAATCAGACCTAAACCAATATCCTCCCTGAAGCAAAACTCTATTTTGGCTTCAGTTTTCTTAAAAATTGCCTTGATTCTTCCAAAGAAGTCACCATAATCTAAACCAGTCACTGGTCATCTGGCTGTAGAGTTATCATCATGAGGCAAGATTTTGACAACTTTGGGAAATAACTCTGAATCTGTAGGCAGTATGCTAGTGGGAAGCTAATTGCAGGTGCATTAGACCACTTAAATCCTGAAAATCAGGGATAAGTAGCCAATTGTTACTTCAAGGGGACTAATTTGATCATAATTAGCCACTTATATTTGTTAAAAAAAAATCGTAGATGAAATTGGAAGCTGGGTTTAAATGGTGGCCAGTGCTGCCTACTTATAGCCAATTAACCTATTGTACAGAAATAGATTCTTCCAAAGAATTTGTAATTATGCCTAGTATTTGCCAGTTTTTAAAGTACTCTTGCAGGGACTAATTTCTGCCCATTAAACAATTAGACTCCTCAATACTTCATCAAATGAATTCTCTAAATGGTCTGCCTGAGTTAAAGAAAAGGAGAAAGTAATCATTTAGTAAGAAATTAAGACATATTGAAGACTGCAGGACAACAACAGGAAAAATAATTTTTGAAATTGAAAGAAAGGTAGTATTTAAGGTTGTCTGTACTTCTTTTAAAATATCAGGCTCTTACATTATTTGATTAGAAGAACAGTTTACATAAGATTCATTTTATTAATCTGTCAAAATTGAAAGTTATATTTATTGATAAAGGAAATAATGATGTTATTCCTAAAGGCAAATTCTATTTAGGAAGGTTGATTTTATTATGAAGGAAAAGCCAAAGTGTTTTCCATAGTAGAAAAGTAAGAGAAATTGCAATAAGTTATTAATTAAATACATAAAGATTATTTGTAGGTGTCCCAACAATAAAATTATATTCCCAGACCACGGGAATGCTCTGGTCTTTTGGGTGAAAAGAAGTCTGGCATAACAAAAAGTGGGAAGGGGGGTTCAGTGTGATGCAATAATGAAGACTGGCTTGGCCTGCAGGGTGGTGAGCTCTGGGAAGGTGTTGGGGGGTAATGTGGGATGGGGCAGCAAGGCCAGGTTCTGGAAGTGCTCAAAGATCAGGAGAACCTTAAACTCCAGAGGGTAAGGTGTAGAGAATGTGACAAGAGTGGAGTACTGGGAAGTCTGAACAAACCCTGATACAGGACTATTTGGGGGTGGAAGGAAAGCTGAGAGACAAGACTAAGGCACAGAAAGACCAGTCAGTCATTCAGTCAGTCATTTAAGTATGAAGTGAGGAGGGTCTGGTAGAGGGCTAGTATAGGAGGTGGGATGTAAGGGGCAAATTCAGTAGGCATGCCCTATGCTGAATGAAACATCAGGGCTTGTTGGTAAAACCCAGGTTAGAGGGGATAGAGGTATTGGGGTTTCCAGAAATCCAATAATAATAATTATTATTTTATTCGCATCACTATCATTGTTATGTGGTTCCTATTCCTAAAAGACCTGGTTAAGATTATGTCTCAATTGCAATTATTCAGCTGGTTTGCAATTATTCAACTGTATTCATCCACTCTTCCCCACAGTTGCTAAGCAATTCTCAGGTGTTAGACACTGGGCATGACTCTGACATACAGCGAATAAGAGAGTCCTTCCAGTCTGAGAAGGGAGGCAGACATGTTGCATCTGTTCTATGTGGTTAGTGCAGAAGGGGCTCAATGCAGGAGGATGGGGAAGTTCAAGAAAGGCTTCTTTAAAAAAACATTTTAAAAATGCCCTGATATATGCAAATATAAGCCCAAACATGCCAAATTTTATACAAAATATAGTTCTTGTCACTACTCCTCTAATCAACTGTCAACTCTTAACTATTCTTCTCTCTGCATTTTTAAATAACATCTTTTGATTTATCAATTTTAGACATTATCTATTGTCTTTCTATTTTTAAAAATATTTATTTATTCATGAGAGACACAGAGAAAAGCACAAACATAGACAGAGGGAGAAGCAGCCTCCTTGCAGGGAACTCAATGTGGAACTTGATCCCTGGACTAGGATCACGCCCTGAGCTGAAGGCAGACACTCAACTGCTGAGCCAACCCAGCTGTCCCTACTGTCTTCCTAATATAGATAAGACTTGTAGTTCACTTACACATCCTACTTCTTCCACTGCATCTTCCCTAGGTAATTGTCTCTCATTCATTCTTTTCACCTTTTTCCTCAAAATCCATGTTCTGTGTTTTCCTTACTGTGACTATGTAAATACTGTACACTGCTAAGTCAGGTGATACTCTATGATTACTTGTTATACAACTTCTTTATATTTCTAGAGTTAATGATTGCTTTGAAAATTATCTGCTTTCTTGTACTTGAGAATCCAAGTTTTCCTGTATCTAGGAAAGGCTTGGAGGCCACATCTAAATTTGGTTTTGATTAAGGAATAATAGTTTCCAGATCCAGGGAAGCATGGGAACATGCTGGGTATTTTTTCTCAGGGCCTTTCCCTGTATTCCCTACCTCGATGAACCCTTCAGTGGGCTACATCAGTACACCCCATTACACTCCATAGGCTTGGCTTGGGAATTGCTGTTCACTTCCTTCAAAAGCTCTGAGTCCTGGGCCAGGAAACCAGGCCCTTACCTACTACATACTTTTCTTATCTGTCATAGTCAAGCTGCCATTATTCCCTCTGTTCAGATTCATGCATTATGGAAAGTGTTCAACAAATAATGATCCACATGTGTGTATTTATGATGTACAATGACATACATATATGTACATGCAAATATACATACTTTCAATCTTTCCTTTTATTTTTTTTAAGTTTTATTTTGATTCCAGCTAGCTAACATACAGCATTTTATCAGTTCCAGGTATACAATATAGTGATTCAATACTTTCATACATCATCTAGTGTTCATCATGACACATGCACTCCTAAATTCCCATCACCTATATAACCTACTCCCTCACCCACCTCCCCTCTGGTAACCATCAGTTTGTTCTATATAGTCAAGAATCTGTTTCTTGGTTTGCCTCTCTCTTTTTCTCTTTGTTTTGACTGACTTAATTTCATTTAGTATTATACTCTCTAGCTCCATCCAGGTCATTGCAAATGATAAGATTTCATTCTTTTTTATGGTTCAGTAATATTCCATTGTATTTTTATCCATTACTATTTTTCTATTCATCAGTCAATGGACACTTGGGCAGTTTCCATAATTTGGCTATTGTAGATAATGCTGCTAGAAACATTGGGGTGCATGTATCCCTTTGAATTATTTTGAAGTATTTTTGTATTCTTTGGGTAAATACCTAGTGGTGCAATTGCTAGATTATAGGGTAGTTTTAAAATTCTTTTTGAGGAATCTCCATACTGTTTTCTACAGTGGCTGCACCTGTTTGCATTTCCACCAACAGTGTAAGAAGGTTTCTTTTTCTTCACCTCACCAAAATCTGTTGCTGCTTGTGTTGCTGATTTTAGGATTCTGACAGGTGTAGACTGATATCTCACTGTAGTTTTGATTTGAACTTCCCTGATAATATGTGATGTTGAGCATCTTTTCATGTATCTATTGGCCATCTGTATGTCTTCTTTGGAAGAATGTCTATGCATGTCTTCTGCCCATTCTTTAATTTGATCGTTTTTTTTTTTTTTGGAGGTGTTGAGTTGTGTAATTTCTTTATGTATTTTGGATACAAAGTCTTTATTGGAAATGTCATTTCCAAGTAGCTTCTCCTATTCTGTAGGTTGATTTTTAGTTTGGTTGATTGTTTTCTTTATTGTGCAGAAGGCTTTTGTTTTGATGTAGTCCCAATAATTTTTTTTTTTCTTTTTGTTTCCCTTGCCTCGGGAGACATACCCCAAGGAAGTTGCTACAACTTACGTCAAAAAAGTTACTGCCTGTGTTCTCTTCTAGGATTTTGATGGTTTCAGGTCTCACATTTAGATCTTTAATCCAGTTTTAAAATTTATTTTTGTGTATGGTACAAGAAAGTGGTCCAGTTTCATTCTTTTCCATGTTGCTGTCCAATTTTCCCAACACTTTTTGTTGAAAAGATAGTCTTTTTCCCATTGAATATTCTTTCCTGCTTTGTCAAAGCAGGAAACTATATTGACCATACAGCTGTGGGTTCATTTCTGGTTTTCTATTTTGTTCTGTTGATCTATTTGGCTATTTTTGTGCCAATACCATACTATTTTGATGACCATAGCTTTGCAATAAAACTTGAAGTCCAGAATTGGGATGACTCCAGCTTTGCTTTTCTTTTTCAAGAATGCTTTGGCTATTGGGATCTTTTGTGGTTCCATACAAATTTTAATATTCTTTGTTCTAGTTCTGTGAAAAATGCTATTGGTATTTTGACAGGAATTGCATTTAATGTGTAGAATGGGGTACTATAGACATTTTAATAATATTTGTTCTTTCAATCCATGAGCATGGAATATCTTTCCATTTCTTTGTGTCATCTTCAATTTCTTTCATCAGTGTTTCCTAGTTTTAAAGGTATAGGTCTTTTCATCTCTTTGCTTAGGTTTATTGCTAGGTATCTTATTTTTTGTACAAAGAGAATGATTCCTTAATTTCTCTTTCTGCTGCTTCATTATTGGTATATAGAAATGCAACAGATTTCTGTCTGTTTACTTTGTATTCTGTGACTTCACTGAATTCATTTATCTTTACTGAAGTAGTTTTTTGGTGGAGTCTTTTGGGATTTTTCTCTCCAGCATGGCATCTGCAAATAGTGAAAGTCTTACTTCTTCCTTGCTGATCTGGATGCCTTTTATTTCTTTTTGTTGTCTGACTGCTGTGACTAGAACTTTCAGTACTGTGTTGAATAAAAGTGGTAAGAGTGGACAATCCTGCCTTGATCCTGACCAGAGAGGAAAAGCTTTCAGCCATACCCATATTGGCTATGAGTTTTTCATATATGGCTTTTATTATGTTGAGGTATGCTCCCTCTAAACCTACTTTGTTGAGGGCTGTTATCATGAATGGATGTTGTACTTTGTCAAATGCTTTTTCTGCATCTATTTAAATGATCATATTTATAATTGTTAAATTTTCTTGTTGGATTGTCCTTTTTTATTATGATATAGTGCCCTTGTCTGGGGTTGGTCTTTATTTTAAAGTCTATCCTTTCTTTTATTAATGTGATATATCATATTGATTGATTTGCAAATATTAAACTACCTTGCAACCGAGGAATAAATGCCACTTGATCGTGGTAAATGATTTTTAAAATATATTGTTAGATTCAGTATGCTAGTATTTTATTTTATTTTATTTTATTATTTTATTTTATTTTATTTTATTTCATTTATTTATTTATTTATTTTTGTGGTGTCCTTATCTAGTTTTGGTATTACCAGAGTAATGCTGACCTCACATAATGAATTTTGAAGTTTTCCTTCATTTTTTGGAATGGTTTGAGAAAAATAGGCATTAACTCTTCTCCAAATGTTTGGTAGAATTCACCTGTGAAGCCATCTACTCCTGGACTTTTGTTTCTTGGGAGTTTTTGATATTTGATTGAACTTTTTTGCTGGCTATTGGTCTGTTCAAGTTTTCTATTTCTTCCTTTTTAAAAAAATTATTTTTTTAAAAATTTAAGATTTTATTTATTCATTCATGATACACACAGAGAGAGAGGCAGAGACACAGGCAGAGGGAGAAGCAGGCTCCATGTAGGGAGCCCAAAGTGGGATTCGATCCCAGGACTCCAAGATCATGCCCTGAGCCAAAGGCAGATGCTCAACTGCTGAGCCACCCAGGCATCCCTTTCTATTTCTTCCTGTTCTAGTTTTGGTAGTTTATATGTTTCTAGGAATTTATCCATTTCTTCCAGGTTATCCAATTTGTTGGCATATAGTTTTTCATAATACTCTGTTATGATTGTATTTCTGTGGTTTTGGTTGCTATTTCTCCTCTCTCATATGTGATTTTATTTATTTCAGTCCTTTCTCTTTTCTTTTTATAAGTCTGGCTAGAGGTTTATCAATTTTATTGATTTCTTTCCCAAAGAACCAACTCCAGCTTTCATTGATCTATTGCTTCACTGTTGTTGTTATTATTTCTGTATCATTTATCTCTGTTTTTATCTCTACTATTTCATTCCTTGTGCTGGCTTTGTGTTTTGTTTGTTGTGCTTTTTCTAGCTCATCCAGGTGTAAGGTTAGGTTGTTTTATATGAGATTTTTCTTGTTTCTTGAGGTAGGCCTATGTTGCTATATACTTCCTTCTTAGGACTTTTGTTACATCCCAAAGGTTTTGGACTTTTGTATTTTCATTTTCATTTGTTTCCATGTACTCTTTTATTTCCTGGTTGACCCATTCATTGTTTAGTAGTATACTATTTAACCTCCATTTATTTGCGGTCTTTTCAGATTTTTTTCTGTAGTTTCATAGTGTTGTGGTTATTAGAAAAGGTACATGGTATAACTTCAGTCTTCTTATATTTGTCGAGGCCTACTTTGTGCCTTAATATGTGATCTCTTTCAGAAAATGTCTGATGTGCACTTGAAAAGAATGTGTATTCTGCTGTTTTAGGGTGCAATGCTCTGAATATATCTGTTAAGTCCACCTGGTCCAGTGTGTCATTCAAAGCCATTGTTTACTTGTTGATTTTGTGTAGGTGATCTGCCCACTTATGTAAGTGGGTTGTTAAAGTCCCTTGCTATTATTGTATTATCAATTAGTTCCTTTATGCTTGTTATTGTTTTATAAATTTGGGTGCTCCCATGTTGGGTGCATGAATATTTGTAATTGTTAGATCTCCTTGTTGGACTATCCTTTTTATTGGTGCCCTTCTTTGTCTCTTATTACTGTCTTTGTTTTAAAGTCTAGTTTGTCCGATATAAGAATTACTACTCCAGCTTTCTTTTGACATCTATTTGACTAATAAATGTTTCTTTATCCACCCTTTCAATGTGCAGGTGTCTTTAGGTCTAAATTCTGCACAGCATATTGATGGGTATGTTTTTTTTGTTTTTTTTGTTTTTTTTCTTTTTTATTTATTCATTTATTTTTATTGGTGTTCAATTTACTAACATACAGAATAACACCCAGTGCCCGTCACCCATTCACTCCCACCCCCCGCCCTCCTCCCCTTCTACCACCCCTAGTTCGTTTCCCAGAGTTAGCAGTCTTAACGTTCTGTCTCCCTTTCTGATATTTCCCACACATTTCTTCTCCCTTCCCTTATTTTCCCTTTCACTATTATTTATATTCCCCAAATGAATGAGAACATATAATGTTTGTCCTTCTCCGACTGACTTACTTCACTCAGCATAATACCCTCCAGTTCCATCCACGTTGAAGCAAATGGTGGGTATTTGTCATTTCTAATAGCTGAGTAATATTCCATTGTATACATAAACCACATCTTCTTTATCCATTCATCTTTCGTTGGACACCGAGGCTCCTTCCACAGTTTGGCTATCGTGGCCATTGCTGCTAGAAACATCGGGGTGCAGGTGTCCCGGCGTTTCATTGCATTTGTATCTTTGGGGTAAATCCCCAACAGTGCAATTGCTGGGTCGTAGGGCAGGTATATTTTTAACTCTTTGAGGAACCTCCACACAGTTTTCCAGAGTGGCTGCACCAGTTCACATTCCCACCAACAGTGTAAGAGGGTTCCCTTTTCTCCGCATCCTCTCCAACATTTGTTGTTTCCTGCCTTGTTAATTTTCCCCATTCTCACTGGTGTGAGGTGGTATCTCATTGTAGTTTTGATTTGTATTTCCCTGATGGCAAGTGATGCAGAGCATTTTCTCATATGCATGTTGGCCATGTCTATGTCTTCCTCTGTGAGATTTCTGTTCATGTCTTTTGCCCATTTCATGATTGGATTGTTTGTTTCTTTGGTGTTGAGTTTAATAAGTTCTTTATAGATCTTGGAAACTAGCCCTTTATCTGATATGTCATTTGCAAATATCTTCTCCCATTCTGTAGGTTGTCTTTGAGTTTTGTTGACTGTATCCTTTGCTGTGCAAAAGCTTCTTATCTTGATGAAGTCCCAATAGTTCATTTTTGCTTTTGTTTCTTTTGCCTTCGTGGATGTATCTTGCAAGAAGTTACTGTGGCCGAGTTCAAAAAGGGTGTTGCCTGTGTTCTTCTCTAGGATTTTGATGGAATCTTGTCTCACATTTAGATCTTTCATCCATTTTGAGTTTATCTTTGTGTATGGTGAAAGAGAGTGGTCTAGTTTCATTCTTCTGCATGTGGATGTCCAATTTTCCCAGCACCATTTATTGAAGAGACTTTCTTCCAATGGATAGTCTTTCCTCCTTTATCGAATATTAGTTGCCCATAAAGTTCAGGGTCCACTTCTGGATTCTCTATTCTGTTCCACTGATCTATGTGTCTGTTTTTGTGCCAGTACCACACTGTCTTGATGACCACAGCTTTGTAGTACAACCTGAAATCTGGCATTGTGATGCCCCCAGCTATGGTTTTCTTTTTTAAAATTCCCCTGGCTATTCGGGGTCTTTTCTGATTCCACACAAATCTTAAAATAATTTGTTCTAACTCTCTGAAGAAAGTCCATGGTATTTTGATAGGGATTGCATTAAACGTGTATATTGCCCTGGGTAACATTGACATTTTCACAATATTAATTCTGCCAATCCATGAGCATGGAATATTTTTCCATCTCTTTGTGTCTTCCTCAATTTCTTTCAGAAGTGTTCTATAGTTTTGAGGGTATAGATCCTTTACATCTTTGGTGAGGTTTATTCCTAGGTATCTTATGCTTTTGGGTGCAATTGTAAATGGGATTGACTCCTTAATTTCTCTTTCTTCAGTCTCATTGTTAGTGTATAGAAATGCCACTGACTTCTGGGCATTGATTTTGTATCCTGCCACGCTACCGAATTGCTGTATGAGTTCTAGCAATCTTGGGGTGGAGACTTTTGGGTTTTCTATGTAGAGTATCATGTCATCGGCGAAGAGGGAGAGTTTGACTTCTTCTTTGCCAATTTGAATGCCTTTAATGTCTTTTTGTTGTCTGATTGCTGAGGCTAGGACTTCCAGTACTATGTTGAATAGCAGTGGTGAGAGTGGACATCCCTGTCTTGTTCCTGATCTTAGGGGAAAGGTTCCCAGTGCTTCCCCATTGAGAATGATATTTGCTGTGGGCTTTTCATAGATGGCTTTTAAGATGTCGAGGAATGTTCCCTCTATCCCTACACTCTGAAGAGTTTTGATCAGGAATGGATGCTGTATTTTGTCAAATGCTTTCTCTGCATCCAATGAGAGGATCATATGGTTCTTGGTTTTTCTCTTGCTGATATGATGAATCACATTGATTGTTTTACGGGTGTTGAACCAGCCTTGTGTCCCAGGGATAAATCCTACTTGGTCATGGTGAATAATTTTCTTAATGTACTGTTGGATCCTATTGGCCAGTATCTTGTTGAGAATTTTTGCATCCATGTTCATCAGGGATATTGGTCTGTAATTCTCCTTTTTGGCGGGGTCTTTGTCTGGCTTTGGAATTAAGGTGATGCTGGCTTCATAGAACGAATTTGGAAGTACTCCATCTCTTTCTATCTTTCCAAACAGCTTTAGGAGAATAGGTATGATTTCTTCTTTAAACGTTTGATAAAATTCTCCTGGGAAGCCATCTGGCCCTGGACTCTTGTGTCTTGGGAGGTTTTTGATGACTGCTTCAATTTCCTCCCTGGTTATTGGCCTGTTCAGGTTTTCTATTTCTTCCTGTTCCAGTTTTGGTAGTTTGTGGCTTTCCAGGAATGCGTCCATTTCTTCTAGATTGCCTAATTTATTGGCGTATAGCTGTTCATAATATGTTTTTAAAATCGTTTGTATTTCCTTGGTGTTGGTAGTGATCTCTCCTTTCTCATTCATGATTTTATTAATTTGAGTCTTCTCTCTCTTCTTTTTAATAAGGCTGGCTAATGGTTTATCTATCTTATTAATTCTTTCAAAGAACCAACTCCTGGTTCTGTTGATCTGTTCCACAGTTCTTCTGGTCTCGATTTCGTTGAGTTCTGCTCGAATCTTTATTAACTCCCTTCAGTTTTTGTTTTTTGTTTTTTTTTTTTTTTTATATCCAGTCTGTCGCTCTATGTCTTTTGATTGGAGCATTTAGTACATTTACATTCAAAGTAATTATTAATTGATATGTATTATATTATTTTATTACTTATTTTGTGGTTGTTTCTGGAGATTTTCTCTGATTCTTGACTTTCATGTTTTGATTTTCTTTAGTAGATATATTTGGATTTCTTTCTCTTTATTCTTTGCATGCTTATTAGTGGTATTTTATGTATGGTTACCATTAGGTTTGTACATAACCTCTTTTGCATATAGAAGTCTATATTAAGTTGAAGGTCATTTAGTATGAACCCATTCTTTTCTCCTCTACTCCCCACATTTTAGGTATATGTTATTATATTTTATATCCTTTTTTTTTTAAATCCTTGACTGATGTTTTTATAGAAACAACTGATTTTTACTTAGGCTTTTGTGTTTCCTACCTTTATACTGTCATTTTTGGTCTCTCCTTTCCTGTCAGAGTCCCCTTTAATATTTCTCACAGGGTTTGTTTAGTGGTCACAAACTCCTTTAGTTTTTGTTCGGGAAATTCTTCATCTCTACTATTCTGGATGATAGCCTTCCTGGATAGAGTATTTTCCCATTGCAGATTTTTCCCATTCAGCACTTTGAATACATCACGACACTACCTTCTAGCTTGCAAAGTTTCTGGAGAAAAATCTCCTGCTTGCCTTTTGGGTTTTCCCTGGTAAGTTAATGACTTCTTTGTCTTGCTGCTTTTAAGATTCTTTTATCACTATATTTTGCAAGTTTAATAACATTATGTCATGGTGTCAGTCTGCTTTTGTTGATTTTGATGGGAGTTTTCTGTGCTTCCTGGATCTGGATATCTGTTTCCTTCCCCAGATTAGGGAAGTTTTCAGATATTATTTCTTCAATTAAGTTTTCTGTCCCCTTTTCTCTCCTCTTCTTCTTCTGGGAATCTTAACAATACAAACGTTATTACATTTGATAGAGTCACTGAGTTCCCTGTTCTAGTTTTGTGTAATTTTTCTCTCTCTTGTTCAGCTTGATTACTTTCCATTACTCTGTCTCCTATGTCACTAATTTGTTCCTCTGCTTCTTTCATCCTGCTATTCATTCCATTAAGTGTGTTTCTCATTTCATTTGATGAGTGCTTTATCTCTGTTATGGTATTCCTAATTTCTGTGTTAAGGGTCTCATTCATGTCTTCTACTCTTTTCTCAAGTCTAGTGAATATCCTATGATCACTGTTTAAAATTCTCTATCAGGCATGTTATTTATGTTTCACTTAGATCTCTGGCTTTGGCCTTGTCCTATTCTTTCATTTGTAACAAATTTCTCTGTCTCCTCTGTCTGCTTCTCTATGTCTGTTTCTGTATGCTAAGAAAGTCAGCTATGCCTTCTGCTCTTGGAAGTAGTGACTTTTGGAAGAGGTTCTGTGATACCCTGTAGTGCAGTGTCCCCTGTTCACCAAATCTGGCACTTTAGGAGAGCATCTTGTGTGTGTTGTTTACATCTTGCCGTTGTGACTGAGTCACTTTTCCTTTTGGTGCAGTTGTCTGCACTGACTCTCCACCTGTTGTGGGCTGTGCTTGCTCTCCGTGGTGTTAGCAGGATCCAGGTAGGCCAGCTCTGATGGGGCATGCCTACTGCAGAATTTGGAAGCAGGGTGGCAGTATTAACAAAATTTGTACTAAGCCACTCCAAAATGCCATGGTGGCTGGGAGATGCATGAGCTGGGCACAGCAAGCAAACATGGCTGGGCAAGGCTAGGCCCAGCACATGGGGGTGTTGGGGGCATGTGGTTGGTGCAGTGCAGCGCAGTGACTAGGCCTGGTGGGGTGATGATACACAGTGCGCAGTCACAGCTGTGCACCTGATGGTGGATGGGATGCACTCTCATGTATGGGGGTAACTAGCCGGGTGCAGCCCAGCAGATGTGTGCAGTACAGTGCAGTGGCCATGCACCCAATGGCTGGTCAGGGCACATGTGCGGCTTTAATAAAATTTGTCCTGAGCACAGGGCCAAAGCCAGCAGACTTGGGAGTGTGCTCGTACATAGGAGAGATTGTGGGCATGGCACATTTGCTAGTGGGTCAGGCAGAAGTGTCTATGTAGTACTGCCTCTCAAATGTGCCTCTGTGTTTATGCTGGGGATGGGGGAAGAGAATGGCACCTGCCAGTTCCATTGCTTTTGGAGACATCCCCTTAGCATGCTTCAAAATCAGGATGAAGAGGTCTGTCTCCTGTTTTCAGGACAGGAGATTGTGATTGTGCAAATTGCTGGGTATTTTTTGTTGTTGTTGTTGCCTCTCCATGCAGACTGCTGTCTTTTTAAGGGCGATGACCCAGCTATCACTCATCTTCCCAGTCTGCCCAGTTTGCCTAGTGCTGGGTCAGCTGACTGGTTCCAAGTACCACCGATCTTATAAACTGACAGAATTTAGCTCCCACTGTTTTTTGTTTTGTTTTGTTTTTTTAAGTAAATTCTACACTCCACGTGGGGCTCAAACTCAGAACTCCGAGATCGAGAGTTGTATGCTCTACCAACGGAGCCAGCCAGGTACTCCAGCCCCTCTGATTTTTAAAGCCAAATTTCATGGGGATTAGTTTTCCCCATTTGAGCTCCCTGGGACGAAGGCCCATTTCACTGCCTTCTCCACATGCAGCTCCCTCCATCCTACAGGCAGCTTCCCTCTGCCTTTCTGACCTTCCTAAACTTTTAGCTGCAGCTTTGTCTCTGGATTTAGTTGTGGAGTTTTGTTCTTCCATTCTTCAGATGGCTTTCCAGTTTCCATACAAGTCGGATGTGGATGATATCTAGTTGAAAATATGGGATGGGGTGAGCTCAGGGTCCTCCTGCTCCACCATCTTCCTAAGATCCCCCTCAAGCAAAATCCTCAGTCTTTTATTTTATAATCACTCAACTAGTCCCATAAATGTGTGGGAACTGATAACTTTTAGTGAATCCATCTCTTATGAGTACAGATGGGAGTTGTTCTGAGAAAGGGAATAACTTTCACAAATCTCCTTTGGCTAGAGGAAATAGAAATTATTTTTTGGTTTAACTGGTATTTATAAAGGTTCCACTTTTCATAATGTCCAACAAATAATCATTCATATAAATGCTGTGACATACTTTCTGAAGTTTCAGAAAAGAGTATGAACTCTCTACTCTCAAAATGCGGATTCCCTGAATTACAGCTGATCTTTATAACATATTATTTTCATTATTCTTGGTGATCAACCATTCTTAAAATCCCTTTTTTGAGTTCTCTTGATCTCTAATCACTTTATTCCTACATGTAAATGTCCAGGAGGGAAGAACTCTTGATTTAAAATATTCCTAATTATGAATTATGTACTAGGAAGATAGCAATATGACAGAGAAAAGACAGTTTTGCTTAGGTGTTGCCTGGATTAAAAAGAGAGTTTATGCTATTTAGTTCCAGCATGGAATTCTGCATAAAGAAACTAACCGGCAAAGGGTAAGAGAATAATTTAAAGCATGAATTTCTAGTTTTTACTGACTCATGTTTTGGTCCTATGGCTTTATTATATTGGTAAAAGGCCAGCAGATGGTGTGAACACACACATACACACACACACACAACTTAAATGCATGCAATAACAAGTTCTTGGCCATCCAGCACTTTTTGATCTTCCTTGCCATTACTGCAGCAAAGATGTGACAATAATTGAATTCATTCTGCCAGTAGAGAAAGAGCCTGAGTCACTGACAGTGCACAGCTCTAGCTAGTGAGTGTTGCCAGTGAGTGTTGCATTTCTAAAAGGAAATCACAAACAAGAAACCACAATTGCATAACCCAGCAATCCTAAAGTACATCTCTTCTCACAATTTTAGGAACTCCTTCTGTTTTTGTGCTTCTAAAATGATGACAAAGAAAAAAAGAAAATGATGACAAAGAATGGGGTTTTAGAGCCCCATTTTATTCTTGTGCCTTTTACAATAATTTTTCACATGTTAGCTTTACTATCTCAATAGACAATCTGCTTACAATGACCTTATTCATCTCAATCCACCATCATATTGTTTATTAAATGATGTAAGCAGAGATCAAAATAGTAATTTTATATCTGAATGGTCAAGAGAAGCAATTACCTATTACTACCTTTTTAAAAAGCAATTTCCTCAGGAAAAGCAAATCATGACAAGTCCCTACATGGAGAGAGAGGATATGAGGAGAGGTTAGGGCTACTAGTGCTACATGCAGCTCCTGGCTGAACCACAGACAGGCAAGTTCTGTATAAAGAATCATGATACCTATTTAGTAACTGGCCCCACCTCCCATCCCGACCTGCATTGAGCAAGCAGTTTCTTCCTTAAATAGCAGCCCATCTTCTCTTGCTAATTCTCATGTCACCTTTCACTGTGCTCTCTGAAATCCTTACTACTGAAAAGTACTTTCTTCCTTTGTATTTTTCTAAGGGTCCTACCAACCTTACTTTTACTGAAACTTGGATTTTCTCTGAAATATTACCTCCCCCTCAACTCTGGAATTGAAGTTCAGAAAGGTGGTTCATATGTGCTTCTACAGCCTCCAATTTTGAGGCCATGGGGTAAGATGGCATTGGGAGCAGGCTTGCACTTCTATCTGGGAACCCTATCTTTTTTGAAGCTGGAGGCATTGCATTGACAGGCTCTCCTGCCCTTTTAGCTTCACTGATCTTCAAATCACTCCCTGGTCACTTCTGCTTCTGCAGACACACCCTTGCCAGCCTATATACACATTTCTGAAAAAATACTGGCTGGGACCAGATTCTTCTTACCTTCTAAGATACCATCCAATATCCTACATCCCTTAAATCCTTTCCTTCAAAAGCCTTCTATTCACTCAGCAATCTACTCACATGGTCATATTCTTTTTTTTTTTTTAATATTTTATTTATTTACTCATGAGAGACACACAGAGAGAGGCAGAGACACAGGCAGAGGGAGAAGCAGGCTCTGTGGGGAGCCCGATGTGGGACTTGATCTCAGGATCCTGGAATCATGACCTGAGCCAAAGACAGACGCCCAACCACTGAGCCACCCAGGTGCCCCACATGGTTACATTCTGACACTTAACTTCCTTTCTCTGAAACACTTAACTTTTATAAAATTTGGAATTAGAAATTATTTTCTATTATCTAATTGTAGTATTTTATTCTTTAACCTATCTGGAAATTCCCTCCAGTTAACCCTACTGGCAGCTGCTTTTAAATATATTCCTCCTAGGGATGCAAGATCATGGGCTCTGGAGTCCATCTGCTTGGGTTTGGGTTCCAGCTCCACCATTTACCAGTTAGATAAGCTTTGAAGTTACTTAACCTCTCTGTGCTTCGTTTTCCTCATTTGTAAGATGGTGGTAATAATAATAAATCATCTGAGTTGTTAGGATTAAATGTTTAAAAACATGTAAGCATTTATAATAGTACCTAACATATATGTGCTTGATATATGTTAACCACATCATCTTTTTGATTTTCAAAGCATGAAATGCACAGACCTGACCTTACAGGTACAGTTGGATGATTCTGACCATTTCATTCACGGGCATGCCACAGCCCATCAAAAGGTATAGGACATTTCAATCACCTCAGAAAGATCTTTTGTGCTGCTCCTAGTCAGTCTTAGATTCACCCTTCTCAAGGGCAATCACTAATTTCTTTCATCTTAGATTAGTTTTGCCTGTTCTATTAATTTATATAAATGGAATCACAGTAAGTGGCTTCTTTCACTTGGCATACTACTCGAGGTTCATCCATGTTGTTGCATGGAACACAGTAGTCCATTCTTGTTTTGTTGAGTAGTACCCTACTCTGTGACTGTATCACAACTTAACTGTTCAATATTCTGTTGTAGGGTATATGGGTTATTTCAAGGTTTTCACTTTTATAAATCAAGCAGTTATGAAATTCCCATCCAACGTTTTTTTGTGTAATGTACTTACACATCTGTGGATAGACACCAAGGAGTGTAGCTTTTGGATCAATGGGTAAATGTTTAACTTTATCAGAAACTTCCAAAGGTATTTCCAAAGTGGTTATGCTGGAAATTCTCTGTATGTGTTCAGAATGTATGATAATTGCTTTATATCTCACCAACATTTAGTATTTCCTGTCTCTTTTATTTTTGCTATTATAGTGGGTGAAGTAGAAACAATTGTGTTTTTCATTTGAATTCCCCTGACTGATGTTATGGAGCTCTTCACATGCTTACTTGATTGTACAATCTCTGTGATGTGCTTATTCAATTGTTTTTGCCTTAAAAAAAGTTATTTTTTTAAATTATACAGTTGGAAAATATATTCTGAATATGTCTTTTGTCAAATATATATATTAGGAATATTTTCTTCCTGCCGTGGCTTGCTTGTTCATTTTCTTAAAAATGTCTTTTGATGAGTGGTTTTAATCTTTAAAAAATTTTTGAGAGAGAGTGCACATAAGCTAAGTAGGGGAGCAAGATGTAGAGAGAGAGGGAGAAGCAGACCCTCTGCTGAGCATCAAGCCCAACTCCGGGCTTGAACCCAAGACTCTGGGATCAAAACCTGAGTCGAAAGCAGACACCAAATGGACTGAGCCACCCAGGTGCCCTGAGTAGTTTTAAGTTTTGTTGAAGCTCTTTTTGTCAACTTATTCTTTATTAGGGTTAATGTTTTCTGGGTCTTAAGAAATCTCTTCAACTTGTGTGTATTTTTAGTATTTACATTTATGATTCATCTTTAACTTTTGTAAATGCTATGAAGTATAGGCTGATGTACACTTTTTTCTCCCATATGAAACATATGGGAGAACTCAGAAGTTCTAGGCCTGAAAAAAGAAGCTTCTACCTTTACTGAATTCTGGTGCTTTGGTTGAAGATCAACTGACTATACACATGTGTGTGTCCATTTATAAACTTTTTATTGATATCTATGCCAAGAACACATTGTCCTGATTACTGTAGCTTTATAACATGACTTGAAATCATGAGGCACAATTTTTACATTTTGAAAATTGTTTTGTATCCTAAGTCCTTTGAATTCCCATAAATATTTTAGAATTTGTTTATAAATTTTGCAAAAAATATTTTTAAAAAAGCCTGCTGGAATTCTGATTGGGATTAGACCGAATATAGTTTTTGGATCCAAAAACAACATGTCTCCATTTATTTAGGTCTTCTTCAATTTCTCTCAGCAATGTTTTATAGTTTTCAGTGTAAAGGTCGAGCATGTTTTATTAAATTTATTCCTGAGTATTATATATTTTTGATGCTATTGTAAATATTTTTAAAATTAAAAATAGAATTGTTGAATTACCATACTGTACATCTAAAACTAATATAACACTATGTTAACTATACTGGAATTAAAAAAAAAACTTAAAATACTTAAATTATCTTTGTGTATGGTGCAAGAGAGTGGTCTAGTTTCATTCTTCCGCATGTGGATGTCCAATTTTCCCAGCACCATTTATTGAAGAGACTGTCTTTTTTCCAGAGGATAGTCTTTCCTCCTTTGTCGAATTATTAGTTGACCATAAAGTTGAGGGTCCACTTCTGAATTCTCTATTCTGTTCCATTGATCTATGTGTCTGTTTTTGTGCCAGTACCACACTGTCTTGATGACCACAGCTTTGTAGTACAACCTGAAATCTGGCATTGTGATGCCCCCAGCTATGGTTTTCTTTTTTAAAATTCCCCTGGCTATTCGGGGTCTTTTCTAATTCCACACAAATCTTAAAATAATTTGTTCCAACTCTCTGAAGAAAGTCCATGGTATTTTGATAGGGATTGCATTAAACGTGTATATTGCCCTGGGTAACATTGACATTTTCACAATATTAATTCTTCCAATCCATGAGCATGGAATATATTTCCATCTCTGTGTCTTCCTCAATTTCTTTCAGAAGTGTTCTATAGTTTTTAGGGTATAGATCCTTTACCTCTTTGGTTAGGTTTATTCTTAGGTATCTTATGCTTTTGGGTGCAATTGTAAATGGGATTGACTCCTTAATTTCTCTTTCTTCAGTCTCGTTGTTAGTGTATAGAAATACCACTGACTTCTGGGCATTGATTTTGTATCCTGCCACACTGCCAAATTGCTGTATGAGTTCTAGCAATCTTGGGGTGGAGTCTTTTGGGTTTTCTATGTAGAGTATCATGTCATTGGCGAAGAGGGAGAGTTTGACTTCTTCTTTGCCCATTTGAATGCCTTTTATTTCTTTTTGTTGTCCGATTGCTGAGGCTAGGACTTCTAGTACTATGTTGATTAGCAGTGGTGAGAGTGGACATCCCTGTCTTGTTCCTGATTTTAGGGGAAAGGCTTCCAGTGCTTCCTCATTGAGAATGGATGAAAGATCTTAATGTGAGACAAGACTCCATCAAAATCCTAGAGGAGAACACAGGCAACACCCTTTTTGAACTTGGCCAAAGTAACTTCTTGCAAGATTCATCCATGAAGGCAAGAGAAACAAAAGCAAAACTGAACTCTTGGGACTTCATCAAGATAAGAAGCTTTTGCACAGCAAAAGATACTGTCAACAAAACTCAAAGACAATCTACAGAATGGGAGAAGATATTTGCAAATGACATATCAGATAAAGGGCTAGTTTTCAAGATCTATAAAGAACTTATTAAACTCCACAGCAAAGAAACAAGCAATCCAATCATGAAATGGGCAAAAGACATGAACAGAAATCTCACAGAGGAAGACATAGACATGGCCAACAAGCACATGAGAAAATGCTCCATATAACTTGTCATCAGGGAAATACAAATCAAAACCACAATGAGATACCACCTCACACCAGTGAGAATGGGGAAAATTAACAAGGCAGGAAACCACAAATGTTGGAGAGGATGTGGAGAAAGGGGAGCCCTCCTGCACTGTTGGTGGGAATGTGAACTGGTGCAGCCACTCTGGAAAACTGTGTGGAGGTTCCTCAAAGAGTTAAAAATAGATCTGCCCTACGACCCAGCAATTGCACTGCTGGAGATTTACCCCAAAGACACAGATGCAATGAAACGCTGGGATACCTGCAGCCCGATGTTTATAGCAGCAATGTCCACAATAGCCAAACTGTGGAAGGAGCCTTGGTGTCCATTGAAAGATGAATGGATAAAGAAGATGTGGTTTATGTATACCATGGAATATTACTCAGCCATTAGAAATGACAAATACCCACCATTTGCTTCAATGTGGATGGAATTGGAGGGTATTATGCTGAGTGAAATAAGTCAATGGGAGAAGGACAAACATTATATGGTCTCATTCATTTGGAGAATATAAAAAATAGTGAAAGGGAATAAAGGGGAAAGGAGAAAAAATGAGTGGGAAGTATCAGAAAGAGAGACAGAACATGAAAGACTCCTAACTATGGGAAACGAACTAGGGGTGATGGAAGGGGAAGTGGGCGGGGGTGGGGGTGACTGGGTGGCAGGCACTGAGGTGGGCACCTGACGGGATGAGCACTGGTGTTATTCTATACGTTAGCAAATTGAACACCAATAAAAAATAAATTTATAAAAAATATAAAAATAAAAAAAAATAAAAACACTTAAATTAAAAAAATAAAATTTCAATTGTTTATTACTATAATAAGTTTTTATAGAATATAATTGACTTTGGTTATACCAATATTGTATTCTGTGATCCTACAAAACTCACTTAATGTAGGTTTTGTTTTTGTAGATTCCTTAGGATAACTATTATGTTGTCTACAAAGAGAGAAAGTTTTCCTTCTTTTTTCCTAATCTGTATGTGTTTTATTTCTCTTTATTATCTTACTGCACTTTCTAGGACCTCCAATGCAATTCTGACTAGAAGTAGAGTGGATATCCTTGCCTTGTTCCCTATCGTAGGGGATAAGTAGGTAGTAATTCACCAGTAAGTGTGATGTAGTTGTAGGTTGTCTGTTTTTAAATAGAACTCCTTTATCAGATTGTAAAAGTTTTCATTCTTGGTTTGATGTAAGCTTTAATCATGAATGGATAATGAATTCTTGTTAAATTATTTCTCTACATTTATTGAAATGATCTTATAATTTTTTTCATTATTCTGTTAATGTGATAAATCACACTGACTGATTTTCAAGATTATGTTAGACTAACCTTAAATTCCTGGAATAAACACCACTTATATATATAGCTATTTTAACTTTTGATTTCTTTTAGTATCAGTTTTAGTAATTTGCATCTATAGCAGAAATTTCCCACTTCATCTAAATTGTCAAACTTAATGGTAAAATATCGTTCATAATATTCCCTTATTTTCCTTTTCCCTTACTTTCACTCTTGATATTAGTAATGCGTGTGTTCTTTTCTTGATTAATCTAGCTAACAGCTTATCATTTACTAAATCTTTTCAAAGAACTTTTGGTTTTACTGATTTTTTCCATTGTCAATTTTTTATTTCATTGATACATTCTCTTCTTTCTCCATATGCTTCAGATGCATCTCACAAACTTTAGTATGCTTTTTCTTTTTTGAAGAATTTACTTATTTGAAAGAGAGAGAGAGAAAATGAGAAGAGGCAGAGGTAGAGAGAGAGGGAGAAGCAGACTCCCCACTGAGCAGAGCCCAACACAGGGCTTGATCCCAGGACCCTGGGATTATGATATGAGCCAAAGGCAGATGCTTAACTGACTGAGCCATCCAGATGCCACTTGGTATGCTTAATTTTCATTACCATTTGAAATTAGTTAAAATAACAGTTAAAATTGTTTTCTAATATCTTTAATTTTTCTTTGACTTATAAGTTATTTGGAAGTATGTTGCTTTATTTCTAACTACTTGGGAATTGTCCAATTATATTTTTGTTATTTATTTCTAATTTCACTCTCTTGCATTCACAGAACGTACTTTGTAGAATTTCAATCTTTGTAAGTTTATTGAGATTAATACAGCCTAATATATCATATACCTTGGGTAAAACATTCATTGTGCACTTGAATATAGCAATGTATTATGCAGTTATGAGATGGTATATTCTAAAAATGTCAAATAGAGCAGGTTGATTAATAGCATTTTTTAAGTTTACTGATTTTCTATCAATATCTAAGAGGAGAGTGTTGAAATCATCCAAAATTGTGAATTCATGTTTCTTTCTTTGGTTGTGTTAGCTTTTGTTTCATATATTTCCCAGAACTGTTATTGGGTGTGTACATATTTAGATTTTTCATATCTTCTACATGATTTATCAATGTTCTCTGGTGTATAATGTAATTTTTTCCTCTGGCTGCTTTTTAAGATTATCTCTTTATCACAGATTTTCAGCAATTTAGTTATGACATACTATGGCATGACTTTGTGGTTTTTTGCTTGTTTTTTAAATTATGATACATCATGGTGGGGTTTGGTGTGTTTTTTGAGAGATATTTAGCCTTTGATTGGTTGAGCTTATTGGATCTGTGGGTGTATTTTGAAAAATTTCAACCATCACTTCTATAAATTTTCTTGTGCTCAATCTCTCTTGGTTCTCCTACTATTACTCCAATTACATACATATTAGACTGGGTGATACTGTTTCTCAAGCCATTCAGACTGTACTCATCTTTTTTAGGCTCCCCCCCTCCTCTTTCTGTGCTTTTTTATTGAAACAGTTTCTATATTCCTGACTTCAATTTTACTGATATTTCCAGTGTTTGACTTGGTGTTAAGTCCATCCAGTGAATCTCAGTGCCATTTTCTGTTTTTCTTTTTTTAAATTGATTTTATTCCTCAAGTATCTTTCATATCTGTCCTCCTCTTCTACTTCTTTGCTATTACACTAATGTAGGTTTGTATGTCTCAACTGGTCTCTCTGCCTCTCTCTGCAGTCTAATATACTTATTTTCTAGAATGCAGGTCATATTATGAAACTTCTCCATGTTAAAAATTATTTAAAAAATTTCTAACAGACTAAATTCAAACTCCTCAACATGGATTTCAAAGCTCTTCATGGTTCTGTCTAGCCTTCCTTTCCAGCACTCTAACTCCATGCACTTGAATCAGTTAATGTATCAAATATGACATAAACTTTCATACTTTTGTGTGTATTTACAACTTAGCATAAATACCTCCACTGTAACAATCCTCAACTTGGCTTAAACAAGTCTGATATTTTCCTTTAACAGCATTTGGTTCCTAAGACTAGTTTGGTGTTCACCAGAGCACATTACCATTGTTTATGTGTTTGCCTTCTTTGCCATATTGTAATATCCTTGATGTGTCATTCACCTTTGGATTCCTATCATTTGACATAGACCTTGGCCTATAGCAGGGGCTCAATAAATATTTGCCAGTTGAAATGAACTATAAGTTCAGAAGTTTATTGTGACACTATATTCTTAAATTAATAAATATGGATTTATGTCAAAAGAAAATAGTAAAATAATAATATCAACTAACATTAACTGAGCACTTAATAAGAGCCTGGCACTGTTCTGGGTAATAACTCTTTCAATCCTCATAAGTCCTCTAAGAAGCAGGTTCTCTTATTGTCACCACCTAACTAATGAGGAAATGAAGCAGAGATATTAATGGACTTGGCTAAGGGCCCAGAAAGGAAATGACAACCAGAATCCGAACCCCTACAATCTGGCTCTAGATGCCACACTTCAACTCTAGCAACATCCTTCTGCCTGTTCATGTGATTTAAAAATGGGGTAATCATCTGTTTTCCAGAACAAACTTATTTTTGTGTAGTTGTTCCTACTTCACATAACCATTCAGGGCCTCCAGAGGGAGGAAAGGAAAGGCTCTTTTCCCCCAAATTTATTAAATATCTGTATTAGACTGACAGGTGAGTAGAGAGAGAAAAATAGGTGTTTTTAAAATGATATTCTCATGGAGGAGATGAAAACGTTTACAAACCTTCATATAAGTACCATAAGACATAGTGGATTCTAGATTAGAATGATTTCATTAAGAGATATTCTCTAGCATTTTAAATATATACCTAAATGATTTTGGTCTAAATAAAACTGCTTTCTCCATTCCTTTCTCATTCAATGACACTCAAAAAATTAAATACTATTAAAAATAAAAAATTTCTAAATCATTGACTTTATGGGGAAAATGATCTTTGAGGGGAAATTTTAAAAACATTATACCACATGGGATCCCTGGGTGTCTCAGTGGTTTAGAGCCTGCCTTTGGCCCAGGGTGTGATCCTGGGGTCCTGGGATTGAGTCCCACATCAGGTTTCCTGCATGGAGCCTGCTTCTCCCTCTGCCTGTGTCTCTGCCTCTCTCTCCCTCTGTGTCTCTTGTGAATAAATAAATAAAATTAAAAAAAAAAAAACCATTATACCACACTTTCAGTTTGTAATAAAAACGGTAACATCAGAGTTGTGGTTCAAAAAAGTACAACTCCTAAAGAGTAATTTTATTCATTTAAATGACAAACACTGGTAAAATAAATAAATAAATAAATGACAAACACTGGGTATTTGAATGGTAAAGGTTACTAAAAGATTTTGGCATTATAATTTATTGTACCACATCATTATATCTCCAATGGATGATTCATTCTCAATGACATTTCATACCTGAACTTCCTATTCAAATACAATTAAATTTACTGTACATTAATATATACTTTGGTAGTGAGACATTGATGTTCATCTGATACTATCACCAATTAATTGAAATTATGTTGAAGAACAAGTAAGATTGATTTCAGTGAGTCTTGACTAAGTGGCTACCTCCATTGTTTAATCTGATGGTTATTAATTTTTCGTTCTTGACATTGAAATCCCAAGTTAGAAGTATAAACTGTCATAATTTAAGTCTTAAAGTGAATCCTTCAAAATTAAAAGTAAAACGAAAAACAAAATTTTTTATTTGAAAGGTTGAACATTTAATGATAACTGGAATAGTAAGTGACCTACACATAAATATTCATTTTGGTATGGCTATAAGAATATTTATTTGCTGCCTTTGGCTATGTAAAGATTTTAGCTAAAGAACCAAGGCAAAGTGGACCATTTGATAATTATCCTCTAAATTGGGGTTGCAGACTTTATGCCTAGAACTCTATGCCTAGGCAGATAACTGAATGCAGCAGGAAGGGTCTGAGAGCACCTGCATTCATAAGTGGAGAGGACTAAACGCCACAGCAGAGCTTAAAGTTCTGTTAAAAAGTGTACAGTTGCCACTCAGCTCTAACTGCTCACTACACAAAAAATAGAATGGATAACTCCTGGTTTGTAAATGTTAGCTGAAGAGCTATTAAAACACAATATTTCAAAGTTTACCACCAAAATATCTACAATTCCTAAAAACTAGAAGTGAACAAAGTTTTACCAAAAAAGCAGAGAACTAGACCAACACCACACTAATACCAAGTAGGGCCTGAGGGATGGCATTTTGAATGGGTGGAGTGTTCTCTCTTGCCTTGCTTCTCTCTATAGGAGGTTCCCCTAAAACATGGCTCAGCTGTAGTTTGATAAGGCCTCAATGGGAACAGACTATATTAGCAGTAGAAATGAAAGACCCGCTGCTGCTGTAGCATCTCTTTAATTAGGAGGAAACTGAAGGGAAATAAGTACAAGTTTCAGAACTGAATTTCTTAACATCTGCTTGAATAGTACAGAATATTTCTAGAATCATCAGGCACATTTATAAAGGTCCATCACAAACTCATTTATTTTATTTCCCACATTGGGAGGCACACAGTAAGACTTGTCTATTTGTTCAAGAAATATTTATTGAGCACTTACTATGTGCCATGTTCTTAATGTGCCTCAAGATAAAAGTCAAAACATGCTTGTAGTCTAAATGCAGGGAGATAGACGAGCAAATATGATTCAAGTGCAGGGTGAAGAAGTGTTATGAGGATTATAAAATTGTAAATAGCAATGGTTGAACTATACTCAGCATATGTAATCCACAGAGGGGAAATCATTAAGGGCTTCCAGAAAGAAATAGTAATTAAAGAGAAAACTGGATCTATAATTTTTATCTAGTGCTTTAGACTGTGCCAGGCATTGTTATAAAAGCCTTATGTTTCTTTACTTGTGAAATCTTCAAAACAACCTTAATAGGAAATATATCTCATATTACCTGCATTTTATAGATGAGGCAAATGAACACAGGAACTGACACAGGTCACATAACTACTAAGTATCAGAATTTAGATACCATGCTCTCAACCCCTACATATTATTTATATGTTTATATTTAACAAAATATAGGTTAGAACATATTACAAGTATGCATGTCTTGGTGATTTCACCGGTATGTGGAATACTACAGAAAACAAAATACCTTATTTCTGCTTATTGCTTAGGATTGTCTGTATGTGAGCAATTCTTTCTAGATTCAACCACACTCACAAAAAAGTTCTAGATGTTTTATGACTGATTTGACTTTTAAATTTTAGCATGAGCTTAAATTATCTGAAATAATGATTAGTTTGCTTTCTTCACACCAGCATTTTTAAAAACTACATATAACTATTCTCCATTGAGTCATCTGACTGGAGGGTGAGAAGCTGAGGTAGATGAATTACAGAACACTGTCCCACAGGACCTATTTCATTTTTTTTAAAAGCTTAAATAGTATATTTCTTATGTCATTAGATACCTGGTGCCACTGGCACATATTCATCCAACTCATTATTAGAAAGGAAATATTGGTTAGTCAAATTCGCATTCTAGCTCATCAAGGTTTATTTGTAAAGAAAGATAATATTTTATTTTCAAATACTGTAATCCTACAAGTGTCATTAGATGAAAGGAATACTACTGTGGGGGGTGTGGATGATAGCCATGTATAGAATGCTCAGTTCAGATTTTAACAAAATATACAGAACTTCAATTAGTTAACTGACAGAGGTGACTGAATTCACAAAAGCAAGATAATGACAGATTTTATTTATTAACCATACACAGAATACCGTATTGGTCTCATATATGATTTAATTCTTGGAAAAGACCTAACATTGAACTCTAAAAAATTTTAGATGAATAAGGAAATCAATACTTAAACATAGAAGGGTGAATGCATTTAATATTATCATAAATGAATTATGCACCACTATCATCCTATTACAGACTCCAATTCTGACTATACATTTACCATTGTAGCGAGTATTATGCTGCCTTTTTATGTTTTTATGTTAAGAGTTCTTTTATTTCTACTCCAAGAACTCCTTCTAACATTTATAGTAAGGCAGATCTAGTAGAAATGAATTCCCTCAGATTTTGTTAGTCTTTATCCCTATTTTATTTCTGAAAGACAGCTTTACCAGGCATAGTATTCTTGGTTGATTTTTAATTTTTTCCCAATCTTTAGAATATGTCATCTCATTCTCTTCTGGTCTGAAAAGTTTCTGTTGAGAAATCTGCCCATAGTTTTATGGGAGCTCCCTTGTATGTAACTTTTATCCTCTCTTTTCTCTTGTTTCTTTTAAAATTCTTTCTTTGACTTTTGACAATTTAATCATAATATGTGTAGTCCTGTTTGAGGTCCTTTGGGCCTCTTGGATCTGAATACTTCTCTTCCCAGATTTGGGGAGTTTTTAGTCGTTATCACTTTAAATATACTTTCTGTCCTTTTATCTTTCTCTTCTCCTTCTGGAATTCCCATAACGTGAATATTGTTTATGTTCCTTGTGTCTCATAATTCCCATAGGCTTCCTTCACTCTTCACTCATTCCTTTTCCTTTTTTTACTCCCAAATGGATAATTTCAATTGTCTTCTAGGTCACTAATTCTTTTTTCTGCATAGCTGAATCTGCTTTCGAAGCTCTCCACTGAATTCTTCAGTTCAGATTCTGTATTTTTCAGCTCTAGCATTCCTATTTATTTTTGATGGCTTCCATTCCTTTGTTAAACATCTTGTGCCATTCATGGTCTGTTTTCCTAAATTCATTTAGTTGTCTGTATGTTCGTGTAGGTCACTAAACTATAAGAAGACTATTCTGAATTCTTTGTCTGACAGGTCACAGATCTCCATGTCTTTTGGATCAGTTACTAAAGCTTTATTAGTTTCCTCTGGTGGTATCATATTTACCTGACTTTTCATGATACTTCCTTATACTGGTGTGCATTTGAGTAAGTGGTTAAAGGTTTCCTTTGAAATAGATGTATTTAAGCCCCAAGAAGTGAGTTGATTTAAAAGGAATGTATCAAGTATATATTAGAACAGGTAATACCCAAGCATGGTAACGTCATGAGAGTAGTAA
This sequence comes from Canis lupus baileyi, assembly GCF_048164855.1. Classification (NCBI taxonomy): domain Eukaryota; kingdom Metazoa; phylum Chordata; class Mammalia; order Carnivora; family Canidae; genus Canis; species Canis lupus. The sequence continues at coordinate 33,386,497 of NC_132856.1, read as the reverse complement.
TGAAGTAACTGAAGTTTGAGAAAGACTAGTTAGTCATCCAGGCCCAAACTTCTTGGCCTGTAGCTTATTGTTTATCTACTCATACCTTACTGCTGCTTTAGGTCTTAGGGGTTATACAATAGGCATAAAACCTCCCTACCGACACCTGACTGTTGCAGGACTACTGTTTCCTTAAGGTTATTAAAAAAAAAAAAAAAAAAAAAAGAAAAAAAAACAACAACAAAACTAGTAACAATGATTAATCATTCTTTGTTCCCCAAATATGTACCAATTTCCAGCCTTCATGCTTCTGTTCATGCTTCCTTCTGCTTAGAATGCTTGGCTTCCCATTTCTGCTTATTGAAATCTTACAGTCTTTTAAAGGCCCAACTAAATGTAGTCTTCTTCATGCAGCCTTTCCTCATCCTGTAGTCAAATGGATTTCTTTCCTGTTCATAGTACCAAGAGACCATCTCTTTCTACTGTGCTTTCCACCACAGTTTTGGTGATATTCTAGATGTTCAAATAATTATATTCTTCCACCCAGTGGATTTTAAGCTCTTTCATGAGAGAGAAAGGAAGAGCATGAATTCTATTCATTTTTATATGACCATAGTACTTAACAAGTGCTATATACACAGAGTAGGCCCATAATTAATATTTGCTGAGTTGAACTTAATATTTTAAGCAATATGCCTGTGACACTTACAATTTTGCGCTTGATCATGAAGAGTGGGATTTTTGCATGAAGAGGAGTTGAGGACAGTTCCTTATGGACCGTTGATAAATACAATCTTCTTTTAATGTTCCCTAAATCAGTAATTCTGAAAAAAGAAAGGAGAGAGAAAGATTCCCATCAATATAACTACTACTTCGGATAATCATCAAAATGATATAATTTATCATACAGGCCTGTGCAACAGAGAGATCAAACACAGAATTTAAGAATTGCTTTTTTTTTTTCTTTCAAGAGGTAATAAATTTCTTCCTTCAATTTAAAGTGCTCACAAGCCTGAATGTATAAATTCAGTTAATATGCTAATTTATTTCAGTACCTTACACTAGATTTCTACAGTCTTCTAGCCTATGAAAAAATTCAATTTGTATGAACTGAGAAACTGCTAGCCTTTAATAATCAAGCTTGTTCCAGCCCCTTAAGCTTGTGTTATCTTGGGACATACTGTCACCTACTAAATAGGAAAACATTATGGGTTTCTTTCCCTAAAAATGCACCTGTCATTTTATATAGGCTCTTAGTCTGCTTAGAGACAGACACAAAACACTGACTGTCGGTTTCACTTCCTAAGCACATATCTTCAAACCAGAATTATAATACACAAGTTTATTGCTCACTATTCAGGTCAAGCCACAGTGATACCAAGGACATCGAATTTGAACATCTTTAATAGATTTAGACCACAGCCATGATCACAAAGATTAGGTTTGCTTCAAATTGATAGAGGCTCATTTTTATGTTCTGCTTCCTTTAGGTCTCAGAGGTAACAAAGCAGGCTTAAAATCTCTAAACCTGTCTCAGACTGCTATATGGTAGAGTTGATACTTTTTAAAAGACTGTCTTTTTATCAGAGAATAGTGATGGCTCCCTCATTTTTAGCAACTTTATCTAGATGTACAAACTGCTAATTTTCTACAATTAGTAATCCCCCAAGGTGACAACATTTCATTCAAATGAACTGCTACCAATATTTATAGTGTAATTAACTATTTTAAAAGTCAACATAAGCTTTTTCTGTAGCTCTTTCTTATCTCTCCTTGCAGTATACTCTTTTCATTATTTCTTCCCTCTAAAATACATATTCTGTAGAAAAAAACTCTTACTGAACAATGTTACAAATAGGTACAGTATAAAATAGATGGGATGATTTTAGAGTATGCCCCAGACCTAAAAATTCTACCCTATCTGCACTATGAAGTGCCATGAATTTATTTAAAAAGCAATAAATCCTTTCAATATATAGTCAGAGGTAAGGTTAAGATGCAAAAGTGTGAAGTCTACTATAATTTTATATTTAGATGTGTAAGTAAATGTAGTATAATTTTTGCTCCTAGGCAGTGTCTTCAAGTGGGATGAACACATGGGGAGGTGGGGTGGTACACAAGAATCCAATGAAATACAGAAAGAGAATGTTAGAACTATCTTTCATCCTATCCTTTTAAAATGTCGTTTTGGGGCATGTTTCATTATACAGCAGTACCGCAACATATTCCTGTTTTTGAAATAAATAAATGTACCTATGTGGTTAATGTGCTCAAATATTTTACGAATAGGGTACAGGATTAAATATATTTGGATAGCACTGTCATGTTATTAGATCTCTTGTGTGAGAAGCTCTAATTAGGGAGTAGAAGGAAAGACTATATAGGGATTTTGGAAAAGGAAAGGGAAGAAAAAATTCCCTTGCATCATACAAAAGTTTGGTTGCATCAACCAAAAACCCATTTCAGACACTGTTTTATTAAAGGTTTGCTTTGCTTATAAAGCTAAGACTATGTTATTTTCATTTGAATTGGTATAGATCAAACTCCTAACAGGAATTTGAGGTCTACTCAGAGAGTATGAGCAGACGGCCACTTTATCAACATATAAAATGACAGGAACATTCATTCATTCAGATGTTCAACAAATATTGAGCCAGGAAATATCCTGAGAATACACTGGGGGAACACTATGGTGAAAAAAGCAACATATAAAAGGAGAAAGAGACAAAATAAATGTAAATTATCTTAAATCCCATGAAGATGACAAGTAGGAGACTGAATTAGAAAACATGAAGAAATGACTATTTGGACAGTAAACCCAGCAGGGTTAGGTAGGACTTGGTAAAAAAGGGACATGAACTAGAAAGTCTAGGCAAGAGCCAAATCATGTGGGATCTTTTAGCCAAGGTAAGGGGTTTTATAAATTTATTGTTCACAAAAAGAGGCTATTGGAACATCAACATTCTACCTTGCATGATGAATGGATATCATAAAAACCAAATAGTTATAGTATCTTTTATTTCTTTATTGAGGCAAAATATGTCTAACTGGAATGTGGATTTTAGCATACAATCTCAAGTGCTTTGATAAATGTATATACTGATGTTATCACCACTCCAAACAAAATATAGAACATTTTCATCACGCGAGAAAGTTATCCTCCTGGCCCCTTCTAGTCAATCCTCATTCCTGATTTCTATAATCATGGGTAAGTTTTGTCTGTTCCTGAAATTCTCGTAAATGAAATGGTGTAGCTGGGATCCCTGGGTGGCACAGTGGTTTAGCGCCTGCCTTTGGCCCGGGGCGCGATCCTGGAGACCTGGGATCGAATCCCACGTCAGGCTCCCAGTGCATGGAGCCTGCTTCTCCCTCTGCCTGTGTCTCTGCCTCTCTCTCTCTCTCTCTATCATAAATAAATAAAAATTAAAAAAATTAAAAAAAATGAAATGGTGTAGCTTATACTCTTTTGTGACTGGTTTTTTTCACTTAGCACATTTTTGAGATTCATCCATGCTGTAGCATGCACCAATAGTTCCTGTCTTTAATTGCTGAGTCTTGTATGGCTAGATAATTTATCCATCCATTCTGTTGTTGATGGGCATTTGTTTCTGGTATTGGTTTCTTACAAAAAAAATTTGTGTGAATATGTTCAGAGTGTTTTTGTGAACAAGTATTTTCATTCTCTTGATAAGTAGGAATAATTAGGAAATAATTCCCCAAAGTGGTTGCAGTGGTTCCATACTCTCACCAACTCTTGGTACTATCAGACTTTAAGCATTTTTTGGAGGGCAGAGGGGAGAGAGAGAGAGAGAGAGAGAGAGAGAGAGAATGTGTGAGTGCACATGTGGGGGTAGGGGAAAAGGGAAACAAAAAGAGAGAATCCCAAGCAGACTCCACACTGAATATTAAGCCCTATGCAGGGCTTTATCTCATAATCCTGAGATCATGACCTGAGTCAAAACCGAGTCTGATACTTAACTGATCCAGACACCTCAACACATCAGACTTAGATGTTAGCTAATTCTAGTTGGTATGAATGGATATCATTGTGACTCTATTCGCATTTGTCTTACGAATAATGACACTGGCCACTTTTACATGTATTTACTGGTGTTTCTTGTGAAAGGTCTGTTAAGTCAGTTGCTCAGTATTTATTGGGCTGTTTTCTTACTATAATTCTATATTTTGGAATATATATCCTTTGTCAGATACATGCATTGTGATTATTTTCTTGCCTATTATCATAATGGTATCTTTTGTTAACTATTTGGAAATAATTTCTCACAGAAAACGTATCAAGAATAGTGTACAGAAACTCATATACACTTATCTAATAAGCTTAATGATACCTTTTGTTTAGCAGAAGTTTTAAATTTAAGTCCAGTTTATCAATATTTATAATAGGGCTTTTTATGTCTTAAAAAAATCCCTGCCTAGCCCAAAGCTGCAAAGAAAGTACTTTCCTACATTTTCTTCTAGATCTTTTAGTTTTTACATTCTATGATCCATGCAAGATTAATTTCAGCGTATTGTGTGAGGTAGTGGGTGTGGTTCTTTCTGTACTTTTATCCAGTTGTCCCAGCACTATATGTTAAAGACTCTCCAAATTGACATGCCTTGATACTTTGCTGAGAATCAATTTAATATATGTATGTAAGTGTGGATATATTTCTGGGCTTTCTATTGATCTATTTGTTTCATTTATCCATTCTTTCACCAATGTCACACTGCCTTGGTCATTGTAGATTTGTAGTGGGTCTTGAAACTAGACAAAGAAACTCTTCATCTTAGTTTTGTTTGTTTTTCTGATCCCTGTTTTCCATATATTTTAGGATACACTATAATTTTCTATAAAAAAGTTGTTGAGAGTTTTGGATTGTGTTGAATCTACAGATCAATTTGGAGAGAACAATACTGAGTTACTCAATTCACTTACATGATACATCTGCATTTATTTAGGACTTGTTTAATTTCTTTCACAATGTCTTATAGTTTTTATTTTAGAAAGCTTGCATATCTTTTGCTAAATTTACTCGTATTTTGTTTTTTAATATGATTAAAAATGAATTTAAAAAATTCACCAACCAAATGCTACTAGCATATGGAAATTCCACTGATTTTCGTATATAACTATTTCTGTGACCTTGCTTAATTCACACATTCGTTTTAGTAGTTGTTTTGTATATTACTGAAGGATTTTATACATAAACAATTATGTCTTCAGTGAAAAGACTTTCACTTGTGCTTTCCTTCCTTCCTTCCTTCCTTCCTTCCTTCCTTCCTTCCTTCCTTCCTTCCTTCCTCTCTCTCTCTCTCTCTCTCTCTCTCTCTTTCTTTCTTTCCTTCCAGTACTGTACTGGCTAACACATTCAGCATATACTAAATTGAAGTGATGAGCACAGAAAACACTGCCTTGTTCTTGATCATAGGGGGAAAATGCTCACTATGTTTCTATACATGTGATGTTAGATGTAGGTTCCTATATCAGATTTTGTATGTTCTATTTCTAGTGCTTTTGAATTTTTTCCCTTTAATTTTTGGTCATGAAAGGGTGTGGAATTTTGTCAATGCCTTTTTTTCTGCATTGATTCAGATCCTATTATTTTTCTCCTTTATTCTGTCCATATTTTGAATTATACGGATTGATTTTCAAATGTGAAATCAACCTTGTACTCTTGATATAAGTTTCAATTATGCTAGTAGCATTTTGTTGAAGATTTTTACATATATTTTCAAGAGGGACATTGGTTTGTAATTTTCTCATAATATCTATGTCAGGTTTTGATAACAGTTAAGCTAATCTCACAAAGTGATTTGGGAAGTGTTTTCTTCTCTATTGTCTGAAAATTTGTTCAAAATGGTGTTAGTTTAATGTTGATAGAATTAACCTAAGTCTTAGGTTTTCTTTGTAGGAAGATTTTGGTTATACATTTAATTTAATAGATTAGTAGGCTATTCAGATTTCTGATTTTTGTTGTTTTAGTTTTGATAAATTGTGATTTTATTGCCATAAAATTGTTCATATTATTTCCTTTATTATCATCTTAACATTCGTAGGATCTGTAGTCGTATTCCCTCTCATTCCTGAGAGTTACATTGGTAACTTGTGATTTTTCTCTTTTTATTTATTTTTTAATTTAATTTTTTTCAAAAAGATGCTATTGATTTTATTTATTTATTCATGAGAGACGGGGTGGGGAGGTGGGGGCAGAGACACAGGCAGAGGGAGAAGCAGGCTCATACAGGGAGCCTGATGTGGGACTCAATCTCGGGACTCCAGGATCATGCCCTGGGCCGAAGGCAGGTGCTAAACCACTGAGCCATGCAGGGATCCCCTTCTCTTTTTATTAATCAATCTGCTTTGGTTTATTAAGTTTATCATTTTATTTTTATTTTTTTAAGTTTATCTTCTTAAAGAAACAACTCTTGGCTTTAGAGAGTTTCTCTATTCTATTCTCTGTTTATAAAAATTCTCTAATCAATATTATTGATTCTATTTTTATTTCTTTGCTTCTACTTACTTTGAGTTTAATTTGTTCTCCCCCCTCCCCCCCAGTTTATTAGGATGGAAAGTTAGACAATTAATTTTAAACTTTTCTTCTTTATCATAAATATTTAAAACACATAAGCTTTCCTATAAGCATTATGTTAGCTGCCTCCCACAAATTTTGGTATGTAGCATTATAATTTTATCAGTCTGAAATATTTTATTTCCCATATGATTTCTTCTTTGAATCTTGGGTTATTTAGATGTGTGCTACTTAATTTCCAAACAGTACAGTCTTTTCTATATATTGGATTGTTATTGATTTTTAATTCCATTCCATTGTGGTCAGAGAACATACTTTGTACAATTTCCTTTTAAAAAAAATGTTATAAGACATTGTATGATTCAGCATATGGCTGGTGAATGGTCTACATGGATTTCCATTGCTTATTTTTAAAAAACTTCTAAGACATTAAAAACCACTTTCCTCAAGTCTACTCAATATGGACCTATCATTTATTTATCTTTAGGGCATTCTTTCATATTTCTGGGCAATTCTGGCACCTAGATCACAATTTTCTGCCACCATTCTGGATAACTTTATCTACCCAGTGAGCAAAATTTAATTTAAACCTAAACCTATTCCACTATGATAACCAACACATCTATTCCAACTTTAAGATCTTCAAATTTTCTTTCTGATTTCATTAATTCATATTCAACTAGCATTAAGTCAATGCCTTAACAGCACAATACAAGGTACTAGAGATATGGAAATAGCTGAGATGTAGAAATCATACTTCAAGTGTAGAGGAAAAATAACCATTCTTAAGTAGCTGTTTTTAGTACATTTCATAGACATTATCTTATTAAGTCTCACAAAAATCCTTTATTGAAGGCAGTATATATTCATTCTCCATTTTATAGAAGGGGAAACTAGACTCCAGAAACTAAGGAAGCTACTAGTCTATGGAAATACAGCTAGTAAGTAGCACAGTGTTAAATAAAACTCGTTTCTTTAAAATCCACTGCCATTTCAGTGATATGATGGTATGGTCACTACCATAACAGGCTGAAGTTCTTTCATTTGTTTATGCTGCATGGCCGCTACTTGCCTCATGCTATGTTAGCACCTTGGTGTCCATCCTCACAGAACCACAGCTAAACACTTTCAATACAATTCTTGTTCATCTGATGAAAACCACGTACCCTTTCTCTTCTCCCCTTCTCACGCTTTTAAAACCATCTCCTGCTCAATTCTGGATTCCAGTCTAGATCCAATTATCCAATAGGTCACAAACATGTGCTTTACAATCGTAACTCATGTAAAGCCTCCTAAAATGATGATCCAAAGCCAGCAAAATGAGTGTACTCTGCTAGAATGTGGTAATTTATCTAAAGAAAAAAAAATCTATCAAGCATCGGGGTGTTTTTTCCCTTGGCAAATAATCAGAACAAGTGACTTATATACTTCCATACCCGATGTATGCTTTCTCCAAAGGAAAGGTAGTAATATTATTAAATATTAATTACTTATTAAATATTTTCTATATGCCAATACTGTATTAAGTATTCTATATGCATTATTTCACTTAATGTTCCCATAAACCCTATAAGATACCTATTATTATCTCTACTTAACAGATGAGGAAACTGAAGCTTTAGTTCCCAAAGTCACACATCTAGCAGAATCCAGATTTAAACTCAGATCTAAATGATTCTAATACTTACATTTTTTAAAAGATTTTATTTATTTATTTATTAATGAGAGAGAGAGAGAGAGAGAAAGGGGAGTGGGGCAGAGACACAGGCGGAGGGAGAAGCAGGCTCCATGCGGGGAACCTGATGTGGGACTCGATCCCAGGTCTCCAGGATCAGGCCCTGGGCTGAAGGCAGCGCTAAACTGCTGAGCCACCCGGGCTGTCCTAATACTTACATTCTTAATGACATGCTGACTTTCTTTGGGGCAGACAGTGCCTAAAAACACATCCATAGTAGAATAATCTTTGCTCCTGGCAACAAAATATTTAATATCTGGTAGCTAAGACTCCTATCCTTCACTGTGTTTGGATGAACAGAGCCCACAGTTGCCTTTTTGTGTGTGTGAGTTAACAAACACATTCTGTTAACAAATTCTTGTGTGTGTTTTTGTTAACAGACACGTTCTGTTAACAAATTCTTGTGTGTGTTTTTGTTAACACATTCTGTTAACAAATTCTTCCTTTAAAAATTTGTAAAAAACCCTAAAAACTAAAAACAAAAAACCCTCTGAATGAGGACCATTATTTAACAATGAAAAGGTCATAGGCTAATCCCACTTTCTTGTTTTCCATGTTCTTGAAGGGCACTTCACTGTCCCACCATAGGCTTCATACACTTAAAATCTTCTCAGTTATTACTGAGGAACCCTGTGAATCACTGATGGCTCCCTGTTTTAAACATTTAGGCTTCATTATTCCAATTAGCTGTCAGATCCTATCCACAGTCACTTTTCTAGTAGTTTCTTATCTGTTTCTTCCTTGGTTTTCTATAACCACAATGCTTAGTCATTTGTTGCTTTGAACACACTAATCTCTGTGTCTCCACTCTTTTATCTCTCAGTCCATTCTTCATGTGGACCAGCCATGGGGACTGAATGTCACCCCTTAGTTCCAATTTCTTTGGCATCCTATAGCCTAAGGAATAAAGTCCAAGGTTCATTATCTTGTTACTCAAGAACCTCCAAAACCTGACCCTTAGCCACTACTCCATTATCACTTTACACCACATTCCTCAATGTACCCTCTACTCATGTCAGGCTTCATATAATAAGGAGTGTAAGACTGAAACTAGGGTGTTGCAGAGACACCCAGTGAGATCATCAGCAGGGAGTGAAAATGCAGAATAAAGTCAGGGTTAGTTTTGAGGAGTCTTAACATGAGATATCAAGAGCTTGATGGGGGAGATATCAAGACTATATTTGACAAACACAAAAGGATGGAATTGAAGAGCAACATCTAAGTCCCTACCATATGATGCGAGAACCTCCACTCAATTTCACCAATGCTATCTCATTTATTCCTTGCAACAATCTTTTTTTGAAATAAAAGTTAATAATCACATCTTAGCAATGTAGTGAGAGGCTCAAAGACATTAAGCCATTTGTTCATGGTCTCAGAGCTCGTATGTGGCAGCTATCTAAAAAAAAGATAAAGCAAGAAGAATAAAAGGTACATTATTTATAAGCCTATCTGACAATTCCAGAGGATGGAGGTGCATGGCTTAGTGTTTTTGAAAGGTTTCATGCTTACTAGGAAGGAAGGGGTGAGTAACTGGCCTACAATCTATTTAATCCCTTTACAAAAGGGCATTCATTTCAAGAGAAAAGTAACCAGTCATGATCCTTGTAAACATGATGGACCTCTGACAAATATACTAGTGGTGTTGGTTAGAGGGAAAGTCCTTAATAGACTTTTTAAAGGATGTATCTGATCTCTCTAGATTGCTTATGGTTAACAAACTTGGAATCCATGCACTTATGGGGCATGGTTCCTTGGAAAATGTCATATAGGCTAAAAGTGTAAGAATTCCTTTTGAGTGAGTGATACCCTCAAGTGTTGTTCTCTCAAGTATTGCTGAGAGAAGTAATCTGTTGAATTTGGGGAAAAGTGTATTGAGAACGAACTAGAGAGCTGCAATGGTTGTTCCAAATCTCTTTCTGCTTCACATGTGCATCAGTACTGGCTAAGATCTCTGATTCTTGGGAATCTATTTGACAGTTAAAGCCTTTGTGCTATCCCTTTTTTATTTTTAAAATTTTTTAATTTTTTGTGGTTGTGCTGTAGAGTCTCTTTGGGAAGCACACCTTCAAAAGCGGAGGCTGAGAAAAGGACACAGGTGAAAGTGGTTTATAGGAGAGGTGATTCCGTGACACAGGAATGAAGGAAGAGAGAGAATAAGACAACAAAAGAGGAAAAGCCAAGATAAAAATGCACTGTTAACAACACTGCTTAGACCACCAGGGTTCCATTCCAACAGAACATCCAGGACCATGGAGATATGCACAGAACACCTCCCAGAATTGTCCACTTGAAGCATAGGAGATGGCAGCCCATATCTACTAACTCCTAACCCTCAATGGTTAAAGGTTGCCTCCGGGGGGCCTTACCACCCTAGTATTTCCAGGTTATGCTTGTCTGTGGGTAGAGCAGTAGGCTCCCACAGCATCAAAGAAGGTCCTGGATGGCACTGGATATGCGACACTATCCAAGCAAGCTTGCTCCAAAACCACCTACTGCTGTCTCAGCTGACACCAGAGGTGGACCGTGAGGAACACTGGAGTGGGCTGCCACAATGACAATACCAGCATGCTTGCTACTTAAATATACTCCATCCTTTTGTATTTTCATGCCTTTGCTTATGCGTTTCCCTTGGAAAGCCCCTTCTCTCACTCTGCCAACTGAAATTATATTCATCCATCACAGTTTGGGTTGAAATGCCACCTCCTCTTTGAAAAGATCTCAGATCTCCAAATTAAAAATAATTACATCTTTTTTTTGACTTACCACAGCATGTTTTTCAACCTCTATTACTGAATTTCTTTCATTCCCTTTTTGTGTTCTAGGTCAGTAACTATAGTCCATTTTATAGGCCTTAATCTGACGCAAATATGCAAATCTTTTTCTTTGTTTTCATGGGTGAATAACATGTGGTCCTATGTATTTCAGTTTTATCACTTGGTAGTAACATTCTAATTGAGTTTAAAAAGGTTACTAGAATTTGGTATTCCAAAGCCCATTTTAGAGTTTCAAGAAGTCTCTCATTCTAAATTCCACAAAGATATCTGATTGCCTTGAAATATTTGGTAATTTGTTAAAGTTCCCAGTATGCACATGAATAAACACAGATGAAATTTCTGTAGTTTGGCGGAAGAGCAGTTTATTACAAATTCATCATCAGTGTTGTCTTGAGTTGACTGTAGTTTTTGAGTACTGCTACTTTTTTTTTAGTGATAGTTATTATTTTAAAGATTGTTTATTTATTTATTTCACAGAGAGATAGAATGAGAGCAGGGAGGTGGCAGAGGGAGAGAGAGAATCTCAAGCAGACCACAATGAGTGCAAAGCCCCCGACATAGGGCTCAATTTCATGACCCTGAGATCATGACATGAATTGAAATCAAGAGTCAGACACTTAACTGACTGTGTTCAAATTCTGGCTTCACCATTTCTTAGCTCTGTGACACTGGGCATATTATTTAAACTTTTTACCTTAGTTTATTAATAAAATGTGAAAAATAATAGTATTCATAGGATTGTTGTGAGGACTGCCTACATAAGTGAGTATAAGAAAAATGTTTAGAACAATGCCTGGCACACAGAAAACTTTACCTAAGTACTAACCATCAACTTGAGTGGCTGTGTACTCTTAGCTTTTAATTTTCTACTAACTAAAATATTTATTAAGAAAGGTAGCCCGCCCCCCACACTTGGGCTGTAAAGGTTGATAAGAAGAACCACAGAATGGGTACATGGCCTGACTTTGCCCTTGTGGAGGTCAGGGTTTGGTCTGCACAAGATCTGTTAAATCTAACCATCATAGTTCTGATCTCTGGAAAAATTTTTAAAAGCTCATGTGCCCAGTTTAGGACAGAGGTATTAAGACTAAGCCACTCATATGATGATGAGAATTTATTCTACTGTCTTTGCAAAAATAAATATGCAAACCTTCTCTATCTCATAATCAAGAATAGTTGGATTTTGGAGGGAAAACAAAATCATGTGCTAAGCTTAAATGGTTCTGAAAGTACGCTGAATTGCTACTTTAAAAAAAATTAAAATTAGTCATTCATGAGAGATAGAGAATATAAATGCATATGTGTGCCTACTTAAAAGCTTCATTATGCTCATGTGCTTTTTCGGGGACAATTTAGTTGCTGTAAGGAAGGCTGCTTGTAAAACAGCTCTTCAGTTGTAATACAGGCTTGATTTTCACCATCTAAAACCTCCTGTGACCTAACAAAGCAGAAAAAGACAAGCAACACTGGCATTGCTGCTCTTAAACTTAGAGATACTTAAAAAAAAAAAAAAACCATATAGGAGTTAATACGTTTTTCTATCCATAAGTGAGCATTCATAGCTAAGGGTCAGCAATGTGATAGAAAAAGTAATGAGACCATGTTGAGAAAAAATGGGGTAGTCAACAGGAAAATCAACCTCATTTATTATAATATTCTAGTGATCAGCAGGTGTATAACTCTCTCAGCTATGGTCATTAACGACATTCATTCCACACTTAACATCTACATTTGCAAACCATTTGAAAGTAAAATTACTTTTCAATTCAATTTCCAATTTGCTTTTATATCTTCATCTTTGATTGACAATTTTTTTTCACAATGGCAACTTCAGCAAGTATTTGAGTAAATGGTAGCAACCATCCAATAGCGTAGATAAACTTGTCTATTTAGATTACCTATTCACTTTTCTTCTGTACGTACAATCATTTACAACCACTGAATGTTCAAGTTATAATGAACTTGCAAAACTGGTGTCAGGCTTCTAATGTTTAGATTCACTTATTAGAATTACTTGTTCTTAAAGCCAAAATGGTATCTACTCTTCTTATCATGACCTAAAAATGACCAAATTTGAATGCACCTTCAGTGATGGTACCAGATAACTTCATGTATAAATTACAAGAATAAGTTTGCAAAATAGTATATTAAAGTGTGTACCATGATGTTTGGCTGTGCACTGAAATTTAAAGCCATATGGAAGATGACCCCATGCAGAAAGCCTCCCTTACACATTCACTCCTATGCTTCATCATGACTTCAGGGAATTTTATTCCATCAATTTATCCTGGGTCCCTTCTGAAGAAGTTTAAATTCATTGAGGATTCTTTTGTCCTTTATAAAGAAAAGTAGTAATTCTGAACCTAAGATGCTTTCATATACTTATTAAAACAAGGTAGCCCCTCTTTTTAGAATTAGCATTCAATACAATGCACATTTCACGTGTATGATTTTACATCAATAACTGGTGCTCTTTGAATCTTTCTCTGAATGTCATTTGACCTCCTTTTTAAAAACAGCTTTATTGAGGTATAATTTATATGACATAAAATTTACCATTTTTAGTGTACATTTTTAGTATATTTAAGGAGTTTTGCAACCATTACCAGAACTTGGTTGTCAAACATTCCTAATCATCCAAATAGATCTTGCATACTTGTCTGCAGTCAATTCCCATTCTCATCCCCATCCCCAGGCTATCATGAATCTGGTTTGGGTCTGGAAACATTTGCCTTCTCTGAACATTTCATATAAATGGAATATAAAATATAAATTTTTTGCTTGTGACATCTTTCACTGAGCACAATGTTTTTGATATTCATCCATACTATAGCCTGTATAATTACTTTTTCATTGCAGAACAGTATTGTAATACATGGATATATATTTTGCTTATTCATTCACCAACAGAGTTGATGGAATTGTAGTTTGTCTCCAGGTTTGGACAATCTAAATAATGGTACTGAGAACATTCATATTCAACTCGATGTGTGATCATAATGTTTTCACATTTCTTAGGCATATACTCAAGAAGACAGCCATTGTGGTGGCTATTAGGTGGTATCTCATTTTGTTTTTTTTGTTTTTTTTTAAAGTTTTAATTTAAGTTCCAGTTAGTTAACATAGAGTGTAATATTCGTTTCAGGTATACAATACAGTGATTTCATAAAACACCCAGTGTTCATCCCAACAAGTGCACTCTATAATTCCTATCACCTATTAACTCATCCCCCAACACACCCTCCCCACCCCGCCCCTGTAACCATCAGTTCTCTAGAGTTAAGGAAAAGTTAAAAATAGAACTACCCTAAGATCCAGCAATTGCACCACCAGGTATTTACCCAAAGAAAACAGTCATTATGGTTTAATTTACATTTCCTTAATGACAAGTGATATTGAAAATATTATCATGTGATTTTTAACCATTTATCTATCTTCCTCTAAGAAATGCCTATCCAAATCTTTTACAAAGTTTTAAACTGGGTGATATGTTTTCTTATTAATAAACAGTAAGAGTTCTTTTTATATTCTGGATACAAGAACTTTAACCATATATACAATTTGCAAATATTTTCACCAGTCTGAGGATTGTTTTCATTTACTTAATAGTGCCTTTTGAATGCAAAACTCTTAACTTTTTATAAAGTCCAATTTATTATTTTTTCTTTTTTTAATTGTGTTTTGGTGTCATATCTACAAATGCTTTGTCTAACCTGGGGTCATGATTTTCTCCTGGAAGTTTTATATTTTTAACTCTTACATTTAGGTCTACAATCTATTTTGAGCTAGTTTTGGTATATGGTGTGAGGTAAGGTTCTAAGTTAATTTTTTTGTATGTGGATATCCAAATGTCACATCATTTGCTGAAAAGACTTTTCTTTTACCCACTGAATTGCCTTAGCAATTTTGTAAAAAAAAAAAAAATCAATTGACTATAAACATAAGGTTTTATTTCAGTATGCTGCTTCATTGATCTATCTTCTTTATGCCAGTACCATGCTGCCTTGATCACTATTGCTTTTTAATAAATTTTGAAATCAGTAAGTATAAGTACTCCACCTTTGTTTTTTTCACAAAACTGTTTTACTATTCACCTTTGAATTTCCATATAAATTTTAGGATCAGTTCATTAATTTCTACAAAAAAGCCCCCCCCCACACACACACTAACAAAATAAAAAAACAATCATCCACTATTTTTTTTTTATGTTTTAATTTTTTATTTATTTATGATAGTCATAGAGAGAGAGAGAGAGAGAGAGAGAGAGGCAGAGACACAGGCAGAGGGAGAAGCAGGCTCCATGCACTGGGAGCCCGACGTGGGATTCGATCCCGCGTCTCCAGGATCACGCCCTGGGCCAAAGGCAGGTGCCAAACCGCTGTGCCACCCAGGGATCCCAATCATCCACTATTCATTCATCCAATGAATCTTTAGATAAATTTGGGTAGAACTGTCAACATAACAGTATTTAATGTCCCAAAAGAGTGACTCTCCATTTACTTATATCTTTAATTCGTCAGCAGTATTTAAAAATTTTCAGTATATAAATCTTGCACTAATTTTGTTAAAGTTATTCCTAAGCATTTTATTCTTTTTGATGACACTGTGAGTGGAACTGTTTCCTTAAGGAAACATTTTCAGATTACTCTATCTAGTATATAGAGATGCAACCAATTTTTGTATACTGATTTTCATATTCTTCAACCTTGCTGAACTCATTTATTTCTTTTCTACAGACATTTATGCTGTTTGCAAATAGGCAGTTTTACTTTTCCCCTTTCAATATGGATGCCTTAAATTATTTCTTTTTCTTGCCTTATTGCATTGACTAGAATCTCCAATATAATGATGAATAGAAATGGTGACAGAAGACAGTTTTGAATTGTTTCTGATTCCTAGGGGGAAAGCTTTCAGTCTATCAACATTAAGTATGATAAGCTATATGTTTTTCATAGATGCCCTTTATCAGATTGAAGAAATTCCCTTCTTATCAGATTTGTGATAAGGGTCTTTTCTTATTAAAATGGACCAAAGACTTAGATATAAAAGTTAAACCCATAAATATCTTAGAGGAAAACACAGAGGTAAAAATCTTCATGCCCTTCAATTAACTAATGGTTTCTTAGATATGATGTTTAAAGCACAAGTAACAAAAGAAAAGAATAAACATTTCTAAAAAATAGAAACTTGTGTCCTTTATAGGATACTATCAAGAAAGTAAGAAGAGCCATAGAATAGGGGGAAATTTTTATAAATCATTTATCTGATAAGAGTCATGTCCAAACTGTACAAAGAATTCATACAATTCAACAATAAAAGAAATAACCCCATTTAAAAATTAGCAAAGAATCTGAATAGATATGTCTCCAAAGAAGATATAAAAATGGCCAACAAGTAGATGAAAATATACTCAACATTATTAACCAATAGGGATATGAAAATCAAAACCACGAGATACCATTTCATACCCACAGGATGGGTATAATAAAAAAGACAAATAACAAGTGCTGCTGAGGACACTGTGGGGAAATTGGAGCCCACAGACATTGCTGATGGGAATATAAAGTGGTATAATCACTTTGAAAACAATTTAGCAGTTCCTTAAAAGTTAAATGTAGAGTTCCCTATGACCCAGCAATTTCATTTCTATGTATATACCCATGGGGATCGCAACCCTATGTCCACACAAAAGCTTGTACGTGAATGTTTATAGCAGCATTATTAATAATAGCCAAAAAGTAGAAACAACTCAAATGTCCATCAACTGATGGTGAATAAATAAAATATGGTAGGTCCATACAATGGATTACTCAGGCATAAAAGGGAATAGATATATGCTACAACACAGACAAATCTTGGAAACATTACAGTAACTGAAAGAAGCTAGACACACAGACCACATATCATATGGTTCCATTTATATGAAATGTTCAAAATAAGCAAGTCCCTAGAGATGGAAAGAAAGGGCTAGGGGTAGCTGGGAGTAACTACTAATGGATACAAGTACTTTGGGGATGATGAAACATTCTAAAATTACACAGTGGTGATGGCTGTACAACTCTGTGAAATACACCCAAAACCACTGAATCCCATACTTTAAAGGGATAATTTTATGGTATATGAACTATATTTCCATTTAAAAAAAAGCTGTTACTAGTTTAATCACTAATTGGTGATGGGACTTTGGGTAAGTGGAAATATAGCAGAAAGGTACAAAGAGTAAGCATCACCTTTTTTGGTGATGCTCCTGTGCTCCTTGAAAATATTCATTCAATAACCCACAGTCATTGTTGTGAGTTGAACTGTGTTCCCCAGAAAGATATGTTCAAGCCTTAATCCCTGGTACCTGTAAATGCAACCTTATTTGGAAATGGGGTCTTTGCAGATAGAATAAAATTAAGATAAAGTCATGCTGGGTTAGAATGGGCTATAATCCAATCACTGGCATTCTTTTTTTTTTTTTTTTTTTTAAAGATGTTATTTATTTATTCTTGAGAGACATGGAGAGAGAGGCAGAGACACAGGCAGAGGGAGAAGCAGGCTCCATGCAGGGAGCCCGATGTGGGACTCGATCCCAGGACCTGGGATCATGCCCTGAGCCAAAGGCAGACCCTCAACCACTGAGCCACCCAGGCGTCCCACCACCACTATTCTTAATAAGAAGAGGGATATTTGAACAAAGAGAATGCCATGTGGCAAGAAAGGTGGAAATTGGAATGATGCATCTACAAGCCAAGAAATGCCAAAGATTGCTGGCATCTGCTGAAAAGGTAGCAGAAAGGGGCATAGTACAGATTTTCACTCAGTGCTTTCAGAAGGATCTAACCCTGCTGGCACCTTGATTTGGGACTTTCAGCTTCCAGAACTGTGAGATAATACATTTATGTTGTTTTAATCCATCCAGTTTGTGGTGATTTGTTCTGGCAGCCCTAGGAAACTACTGCAGTAATATTTGTATCTTTATTATTAAAGACAAAGCATTTCAGGAAGTAAAGTCAATCTCTGTAATTGGGGATAATAACATTTGTCCATTCATCGTGCTAAGAAAATGATCACGAAAATACTTCAGAAAGTGAAGTACTTGATAAATATAGGATATTACTCCTAGATGTATGCTTTTAATTGATTTGTCAGCTCTAACTTCCTGGCTTTTCTCTTTTCTTTTCTTCAAAATCATCTGTTTTCAAGCAACATTTACCTTCCTTAGAAAAACTATGGCCTGGGTACTAGAGTTCTCTAACATAAAAGTGAGGGATCCCTGGGTGGCACAGTGGTTTAGCGCCTGCCTTTGGCCCAGGGCGCGATCCTGGAGACCCGGGATGGAATCCCACGTCGGGCTCCCGGTGCATGGAGCCTGCTTCTCCCTCTGCCTGTGTCTCTGCCTCTCTCTCTCTCTCTCTGTGTGACTATCATAAATAAATAAAAATTAAAAAAAAAAACATAAAAGTGAGAAGTCAAATTATGGAACTCCCATACCACCCACTCTCCTAATCCCCCCAAAACACATCTTGCCATAAATTGTCAATGAATTTAGGAAATAAAACACTGATGCATTGTAACCTTTTTTTATACATATAGTTAGGGCATTGCTTGTTCCATAATTGTCTATTCTGTTGAATTGAATCATTATAAACGCTCACTTTTTGAAGACCACTATAAAGAAGATATTTGGCACCAAAAGTATATTTTTCACAAATCGCAAATCAGATAAGATGCTCAATTATCAAAATAAAATACTACACAAACTCTGATTATTGAGAATTTCTGATTATTTAGTCTTGAAAAAACTTTTTAAAAATTTTGCTATAAGTTACCCATGGTGGAAATTTGACAGTATCCAACAAGGGGGGAAATCTGTCAAATGTCCTTAAACATCTCCAGATTTTCTCTCCCTTTTCACCTCTGCTTTCCTGAGTGTATCAATATAGGTGTAGGAGATTGTGACCCTTTAGGTAATGTATATATTCTCTTATTCAAATGAAAATCTCACATGTCTTTAAATGGAGAAGATTTTACAAGTATGTAAAGATACAGTTATATAGAAGCTCATAACAGAAGAACAAATGGAAATTTTAGATAAATGCTATGCTATACCCATGCAATGATACATATGGCAGCTATTAAAAAGAATGAGACATTAATATGTAGTAACATGAAAGGGTTCCCAAGACAGATAAAAGTAGAAAGGCCCCTCTGTCTCCACACCAAACAGATTACCAGAAAGTATAAATGGTATGATTCTTTGTGGAAAAAAGGATTGTAATACCACACACACACACACACACACACACACACACACACACAGAGTTAATCTCTGAAGGTACTCACAAAAAAAGTATTAGATGCAGTTACATTTAGAGAATGATTCCAAAGTTTTATTATGGGCATGGATTGCTTTTATTATGTAATATAATTTATAAATGGAAGAGTTTTAGCCCATAAGGACAAGGCAATGATGAGTAGTTTACTATCTGAAATAAAACAAAATTATCTGCACAGACAACAATATATAAAAAAGAATGTTTAAAAGAATTCTTTACTTCTGGGGACCTCAAAAAAGACATCATGCAACATTTTACAGGTACCACAAGGGAATTGTAGCTAGGTTTGTGCTGCTAGGCCCATACTCGTGTGGGGAATCAATAGACCATCCTTCGAGCTAAGAGCACAACAATTTACTTATAGTGGTTTATCGAGTGCTTAGTTCAATACGAGTGGACATTTTGTCAATAACATTCTAATGGATGCTATGGATGACAGTTCAGTGCTATAATATACAAGCTGGAAGGCCATATACTAAAATTTATAGGTCCCTGGAGTCAGAGGATGATCATTTGTAGAGGAACTAAAGAAAAACACCAAGAAATGTCTCATTGTAAGGCCTAATGATTGTTTTGAAGTAAAAAGCAAACAGATTTGGTTATTATGGATTGCATTAGTGCTAACACATTGGTGCTATTTTTATACATTCTTGTATCTTAAAAAATTTTAGTAAATGAAAGGTGAAATTAGAAAGCTTTCCCTCATTTGAATTAGGCTGGAAGCTCTCAATGTAAACACATTTCCCAATTAAGTTAGACAACACATAGAATTCATCACCTGAATCCTGTTGGTTAGAAATGAGCAGTAAATTAACTCATTCAGTTCTATAGTCAATTCACAAGTTTCCAGCACTAAAGTGGTCACATGAGCTATATTTGTGCCAATTGTCAAAGCAGAAGTAAGGTGATGTACCCAGAAGGCACAAAACTACTGCTCTTTTAAAAAACATATATAATTATAGGGGAAGAAAGAAAATGAGTGGGAAATATCAGAGAGGGAGACAGAACATGAGAGACTTCTAACTCTGGGAAATGAACAAGGGGTAATGGAAGGGGAGGTGGGCAGGGGGGTGGGGTGACTGGGTGACGGGCACTGAGGGGGGCACTTGACGGGATGAGCACGGGGTGTTATACTATATGTTGGCAAATCGAACTCCAATAAAAAAGTATACAAAAAAACCATATATAATTAGATATCAAGATTATTTTATTGGGAGAAGATAATACCTATAATTTTCACATTTAATTTCTGAAGCACTCACTATTTTCATTTTTATTTTCCCTTAAGCTAGATTTATTAATTTATTTTTAAAGATTTTATTTATTTATTGATGAGGGACACAGAGAGAGAGGCAGAGACATAGGCAGAGGGAGAAGCAGGCTCCCTATAGGGAGCTTGATATGGAACTCAATGCCAGCACCCTAGGATCACGACCTGAGCCAAAGGCAGATGCTCAACCACTGAGCCACCCAGGTACCCCTAAAGCTCAATTTATATATTATTTAATATTTGTGGAGGAATTAAAATATGCATTCAAATAGCTCCTATAGACTTATATGTGGGAGCTTCTGGGTTCTCTTCTCTTTTTCTTAAAAATTCTTTTTCTTGTGGACTATTTTCTACTCCCTGCTCTGATTTTAAGTGTTATCTCTGTGTTGACAATTCAATTTAAATCTCTAACCCTGAATCATTCCTTGAACTCTGAACTGCTTCCTTGAAACTTTTCCTGGATATTCCATAGACATTGCAAATGTAACCCATCAAGAGGCAAACAGACTGAAGAAGAACAAAAGAAACAATAGAGAACAAACTGGTGGTTAGCAGAGGGGAGGTCATAGGTGATGATGATCACGCGTTGGGATGAGCACCGGGTGATATATGGAATTGTTCAATCACTGTATTGTACACCTGAGACTAATATTACATTGTTAACTAACTGGAATTTATTTATTTTTTTAAAAGATTTTATTTATTTATTCATGAGAGAGAACAGAGAGAGAGAGAGAGAGAGGCAGAGACACAGGCAGAGGGAGAAGCAGGCTCCATGCAGGAAGCCCGATGTGGGACTTGATCCCAGGACTCTAGGATCATGCCCTGGGTCGAAGCTCAACCACTGAGCCATCCAGGCGTTCCTTTTTTTAAGTTTTTATTTAAATTGCAGTTAGTTGGGCAGCCGGATGGCTCAGCAGTTTAGTGCCGTCTTGCATGAATTTCTCATGTCTTGCATGAATAAATAAAATCTTAAAAAAAAAAAAACTTAAAAAAAAAGAAAAGAAAAACCCTAATTCCCCATCCTCACCACTACCCTGAAGGCACTCAAATCAGAAACTTAAGAGTCATTCTTGATCCGTATTTCCTCTCAGCAAATCTATCAGTTCTATGTTGGATCCACTCATTTCTCTAACTCTTATACTATCACTCTGGTCCAAGGACCATGGTCTTGCCTGCACAGCTTTCCAGCTGGTCTCCTTGCTCCTATTCTTTTCCTCCATCCCCCAGTCAAGACCCTTGTGAGCAGCCAGAGTGAGCATCTTAAATGGGATCAATTATTCCATCTTATTTCAGTAACTTCGTGCTGCTCTGAGAACAAAAACTAAATTCTGAGCTCACAAGGCCTATAAATGATCCTGCCTCACTCACAGGTCCCATTCTCTGTACTCTGGGATTTCAAAGGAAACAAACCACTCTACATGGGTTAAATGAAGGGACTCACAAAATAACTTTTTATAGAGGTATGGGCAGGGTCAGGGGAACAAACCAGGGATGTTTAGACACGGAGACATAACGACAATCGGCAGTCATTACCATTCCTGGGGCAAGGGGAGGACTGGAGCCAGAGAAACTGGATCGTCATAGGATGGGTCCTGCAGATGGAAAGGCAAGAAATACCCTGAATTCTCTCCTCCTGTCCTCTGATCTCCTGCTGGTTCCTCCCACTGACTGAGAAGTCTTGAGATCAAGGGAGCCTGGGTGATTAATATGATGTGATGCGGAGGAACAGAAGGGATCTACCACCCAGGACACAGAGCACATGAGAGAAGGCAGTGCATGGATCTGGAAGGGTAGAAGGGAGATAAATCAGCACACATGCCAGCCTCATTCATGCCACTGTCCCTCTTTCTTGCTCTCCAGCTTCACGTTTGGTGTGTTCTTACAACAGGAATTTGCACAGACTTTTTCTTTCTCTGGATACCCTTTTCCTTCCACTTTTCCCATGGCTACTTATTCATGCTCCTTTAAGTCTTAATATGTAAATATCCTGAATGCCCTAAGAGCAGGTATCTCCTTGGTTAAGCCTTTGCTTGTTTCCTTCAGAGTACTTACCACAATTTGTAAGTATTTTACGTACTTGCTTTTCTCTGCCTTTTCCTCTAGAATCTGAGGGAGGTGGCAATGTGTTTAGCAAATGCCTGCCATACAGTAGGTGCTCAGTAAATATTAACTGAATTAATGTTGGCCAAATTACATAGCAAAATCATAAGACTGTGTCCAGAGACAGTGCACTTCCAGGAACATCTGTATGAATTCTAAACTGAGGCAGCATTTAGGAAAACTCAATCTTTATTTTTCTATTAGGCATGGATTTAGCTTTAAAAATATCTTTATGTAAAGTAAAAGTCTGCATTAAGAGATGCTCCCTTGTTTATTTAGAAGGAGAATGTCTATTATGGCACCAATGGTCTAAAAGAAAATAACTGAATCATTTAAAAGCAAGGTTTATGCTCATTTTTTTTTAACTCCTGTTTCTATAGCAATAGCATAAAATTACCTGTTTTGGTCTGTGATGCTCCTGGTACTAGAATATTAGTCATTTCAACATCTTTTCTTCTTTTTCATTTTAATTGAAGAAAGGGAATAAAGGGACTGGGGGCAGGCAGCTTTAAATGTAGAACACTAGGCTGTAGCTAACATATTTGAGATGTAACAAGATGGCAATTGCAAAGCACAATCCACAGTGGTGACAACACTTCCACATGACTGTGTATTTAAACATCCAAGTCCTTCTCTCACCTCCTCTGAAAGAGGAGCATCATCTGATCCTAAATTTCAGAGCATTTTAACCTTCATTATGAATGACAAGGGCCCATTTGCTTCTGCAGAGGTCTATAAAAAGCAACCTTTGGCTTCACTTATACACCACGTTATTTTTAAAGGCAACTGCATTTATAATGGACTATCTCCACTTAAGAATCATTCAACAAGGTGCACCTCAACATCTAAGCAGTTAGCAGAGATTAAAAGTAACTGTGAGTGTTGGCAGGAGGAGGAAAGCCAGGAAATACCTAATTCTGAAAGAAAGTAAAAGTGGAAGTAAACACACACCAGGAAATAGGGGAGAAACAAGGAAAAACGGAAGGCTGACAGTGGTTGAAAAAGAAAGTTGCCTATACGCTAGTTGCTGCTAGCAGGCCTGATGACACTGTCATCCTTCCTGCAGAAGGAAGAGCAGCAGCATTGGCAGAGGAGAGCTGTCTATGTGACAGGGGCCATTACTATCATCACCTGGCATTCCAAAAGAGCAACTGGAGTGAGCCCTGGCCATGGATATAGGCTGAGCTGGCTTTAAATCCTGGTTCTGTTGCTTACTACCTGTGAAACTTCAGCAAGTAATGAACCGTCAAAGCATTAGCTGCCTCATCTGTAAAGTGGGGCTGGCTAATACCTAATTGCAAGGTTCTTGTGAAAACAGGAGGTTAGCCTCTTTCATGTCATCTGTTGCTAAACTGAACGCCTGCTGCCCTCCTTTTGTCTGATACTTAAATAGGACCAAAATATCTGAATTAGTCTTTTTCAGCTAGAAACTCCCATGTGCATGTATGAAGATCTGCAATCGGAATTAAAAGAGGTGAAACCATTGAAGCAAATATTTTCCATAAGCGAGAGTAATCACTAAATACAGAATAACCTCTATTTTTTAAAAAATATTTTATTTATTTATTCACAAGGGACACAGAGAAAGAGGCAGAAACATAGGCAGAGGGAGAAGCAGGTTCCTCACAGGGAGCCCGATGTGGGACTCGATCCCGGGACTGGGATCATACTGTGAGCCAAAGACAGACACTCAACCACAGAGCCACTCAGGCCCCCCTACAGAATAACTTCAAAAAGATGACATCAGCCATCCTGGGCAAGCACTGAGCCCTCATCATGGCCAGGAAACTACACTGTGCTTGTAGGTGACATACTGGCATTGTGGGTATCCTGTGTGTCACAAACAGTGATCATATGGCAATACTTTGGGGATGGCACAATTCTGGACATCATTTATTCTCTGGTAAAAGTTTTATAGCTTCTTATCAGATATCTGGGATGATAAAGACAAGGGAAGAGGGATGACAGGAGGCAGTGGATTTGAAAACCAGTGGATACCGTGTCACACTCACTCCCCTTGGCAAGGACGAGCTGCTTCATGCTTCCCCTTTTGTCTCTCCCCACTCCACCCTGCTGCCAAGGGCAGCTGGAAACCTGCACAAGAACCTGGATGAGGTGGGAGAAGATGGATGCAAGGAGGGGAGAGGGGCCTGTCACTTACGTGCAGTTTTGCCTGTGGACGCCATGCTCTCAGGGACCTCACGGGGAGAGGCATGAGTGGTTCCTTCCTGGAATTAATGGAGCTCAAAAGGAAAGGGTCTGGAAATAGGTGAGGGAGCACCAAGACCTACAAGGCTCTTTATTCTGGGGTGGAGCAGGGAGAGATAAAACATAAAAAAAATCAAACCCCAAACAAAGAGGATCACAAGGCAGGTTCATCAGGACCCTTACAGCTACCTTCTGACCCTTCAGGTTCTCAAGGTCCTTATGCCACGCCACCTTCTGATTTCCCCACTCCCTTGGCATTCTAAAACCCTCTCACCCCTGACCTTTATGCTCCCATTTTCTTTCTAAGCTTCAGAAGCCAAAGGCTCTTCCTTATTCCTGTTCCTCAACTGAAAGCAATCTGATGACCACATAGTTCAGTTTCCCAGATATATGAATGTTAAGAAAAATCTAACTTTGTAAAATTAAAACAAAGCAATATGGGGGAGATATTTCTGGACTGGGAACTTTCTAGCACTTCTAATGCAGGGGTTCCAATGACCACATTTTGAGAAACATGGCTGGCTTCACTGGAAAAGTACTCCTTGGGGTTTCAATCCTTTATTTTAGAAGATTTTATTTATTTATTCATGAGAGACACCCAGAGAGAGGCAGAGGGAGAAGCAGGCTTCCTGTAGGGAGCCTGATGCAGGATTCGATCCCAGGACTCTGGGATCATGACCTGAGCCAAAGGCAGACACTCAACCACTAAGCCACTCAGGTGCCCTTGGGGGTTTCAATTCTTATAAATCTCTACCTCTTCTTGGCTACCTCTGAAATATCCACTCTAATCCCAGCTTCTAAAGCATTCCTACTATATTCTTTAAGCCTAACTTTAAGTGGGGTTCTTTACTATCCTGGTAATGGTGGTGAGGCTATGATTTACCAGGTACCTTCCCCAAGCCTCAAGCTCTAGAAGTTACTAGCTAGTAAGGTGGCAAAGGGCTTACCTCTTTGGAGCAAGAGGAAGGACTGGATGATATGAACCTTCAGACAAGGAGAATTAGAAAACCTGCAATTCAAGTGAAGGAAAGGCAATGTGGAAGTCAAGAGAACAGGCTTTTCAGTCAGACTATCTGAACATAAATCATGGTTCTCTCACTTATTAGCTATAGTATTTGGGCAAGTTTGGGCTACCTCTTCCAATTTTCTCATCTTAACCCAGGAATAAAAGTAGGCTTTACCATGTAGAGTTGCTATGGGGATCAAATGTGATAATATATGGAAAATGCTTAGCACTGTCTAAAATAAGTCATTTCTATCCTTTATGTGTTAGCTGGTAATTGATTAAGTTTTGTTCTGAGGTTATAACAAAGCATTTATCCACGTACTTCAGCAATAATCAAAGCTTCTGAGAAATGGGCTACTCCTGTTTATCCACCTTTACACAAGAAGAGGATGGCTCTCAGTATGACAAGAATGAAATTCAGGTTCTGAACTTCTATAACAGAACGTCAACTCAGTCTGGTATCCACGGTATATTGATCTCATGTTAAGCACCAGCACTGAGTTTGAATACTTCAGGCACTTGTCAGAAAAAAATCAGCTATGAACTGACTGAATCTAGTACTTGCTAAAGGCTTGCTTGAGACGTCTGATATTCTGAACCATATTATACTACCCCCCCCCCAAAAAGAAATGCCTTCACAAAGTTGAGATTTAATGTTTTGTTCTCAGGTTTTCTTTCCTTCTTTTTAATGGAGAATCAACATAAGAAAAATCCATTTGAAGAAAATTTTATTATTATTATTATTTATTATTATTATTTTTTTTTTTGCAAAAATTGTATCCCAGATGGCAAATAGGTTTCATCTTAAGTGCCAATGTCAAATGACTGGTAGTGACTGGAGTGTTCTGTCAAGAAGGACTGCAAAGTTGCCACAATCGATTAGCACTGTCTGCTGTGGACATCACTGAGGAAGCGTGGTGCCTTTGTGATACATTTAACCATGCTGCCCATTGCCATTGCTAGAGTGTGGTACATGGTACAGCACGCTGCACCTTCTATAAGGACCTGCTCACTGCACACATCCCTTCTGAAAGTCAGTGCCACAGTCCTCTCACCCCCGAGCCTCTGTATTGTTGATCCTTCTGTCAAGATGCCCTACTCTCACAAGCAAGTAGCCCTCAGAACTTGAATAAAAGGTTACTTAAAAGTTACCAAAACCGACTCAGAAAGGGTAAGATTTGAAGACAGATGTTTCTTAAATCAAGGCCAGCAGGGTAAGGTAAGGAAATCTAGTACAGGCTAGATGCTGTGAATGAAACTTAAGCCTGATTAGTGGTATTAACGAACCACAGAAACTCCTAGCTATAGAGAAAAACCTGAGGTGATAAATGTAAGTGGGCAGGGATGGGTTAAATGGGTGATGGAAATTAAAGAAAGCACTTGATGTAATGAGCACTGTGTGTTGTATGTAAATGATAAACCACTAAATTGTACTCCTGAAACTAATATTAACTATATGTTTACTAACTAGAATGTAAATAAAAACTTGAAACAAACAAACACGCAAAAGGAATACACAGATGGAAAGAAGAGGGTCGGAACAGAAGAAGGAGAGCCAGTGGGAGAGAAAAAAAAATTTTTGAAGAAAAATGTTCTAACCATGCGCTATTAGGGTAATGATGGTATTTCAGACAGCTCAAAATGATAAATTATTGCAGTTTCTTTTAAAGAATTCTTTACTAGAACCATTTTAGTGACATTAAATTGTTTAAGTGGCCATCTGTGGAACAGTGCAGCAACTGGGTGGGCCTATGGACAAGTCTGGAACATCCATTAAAATAGCTACACTTGCTACATGGAAGCTGTCTGCAACTTTCTTTCACCAATCACAAATCTGATTAATCCCACCTTTGTAGTCATTTAAATTTTTTCTAGATTACTTAAACCAGAAGGAATGTGGGTGCACTAAATGGTTTCCAATTGAACAAAGAAAATACACTTTTTAAAAGCACAAAAGCCATATTCAATTTAGATACCAGTTTTAGAACTTACAGTTAAGTTTTAAATCTTTTCTATTTGAAAGATTTACACTACAAAATCAGGGCAAAACACCGTAATGGGTAAGCATAAAAGAGACAGTCTATTCTTATTCTACTCAAAAATTTGCTTATTGGAAATAAGAAATCAAACATTTTATTATCTAAGCTTAATAACAATCACCCTAACACACTGAAATAGAAGTTACTGCTTATAAATGTCAAGAATGATAGTAATAATAATAAACTCTTACATAGGGCTTACTCTATGCCAGCCACTGTTCTAAGTTCTTTATATTATATTGTAATCTTCAAACAGCCCCATGGGATGTGTCTTATTATTTCCACCTTATAGATGAAGAAACTGAGGCACAGGGACAGTAAGCAACTTGCTTAGGATCACATGGCTAGTGAGCATCAGAACCAAGATTCAGCTCGAGGCAGTCTGGCTCTAGCATCTGTCCTCTAAACCATTAGGATGTACACTGTCCTCACCCTTTGCCTAGAAATCCAATTTAACTCCTATGTAAGGCATGATAGGAGGAGTGAGCTTGGGCTATTTCTGAACATTATGGTTGCCTCTCAGTGTTCCTTTAGTCCTCATGATTAGTATTTAAGGGAAAAAAAGGAAAGAACGCTTGGGCATTCAGGTGGTAGAAAAAGGAAGAGTCCAGTTGGCAGGAAAGCTGGTCATAGTTTTCCATCTTGCTTATTATAATCAGATCTTTTCTACTTACTCATATAAAGCCTCTCTTTTGAAAAGCCCAAAAGAACTTCTCCTGTGATAAACCACCAATAATTGCTACTGGCTTTCTAGTTCTTCAATTTATGGTGACACCGTATTTGTCAGACATCCCTGAATGATCACTGTTTTTTGAACTGTGAACTAGCTTGGTGATGAGAGCACAGCTTCTGAATTAGTTTCTGATAAATTTCACCAGAGGGGATGGGAATAATTATTACCCTTTGCCCCACCGCCCCACAAACCACATGTCGACCAACAGAAAATGCAAGGTGCAGAATCGTCACACTGTGAAGATAGATGTAGCCTAATGACATGGAAAGAGATGCCAAATCGTTTTCAACTTTAGAGGGGCTGGCCTTGCAAGATTTAATTAGCTTACAGTTGAGAAGTAATTTGAAGCTTCAAATTATAGTTATTTAGAGACTCTTGAATTGCTCATCATTTCACTTTATAAGACTACAATATGAGGCAGACTTCCATGGAAAAAAATGATTAGAATAATAATAAAAAATTCCCTACAGAGAGGCAGGAGTGGAAAGAATCAAGCCTGGGAGCCAGACAGCCCTGGGTTACAGCCCCACAGGTGTGATGTTGGGCTACTGAGGCTGTTTTCTCATCTATAAATTATCACTTGTCTTACAGAGTACCATGAGCTAAGGGAATTTGGTAAAATGTCTGGCATATGTCACTGCTCAATAAATTTCGGTTTACTTAACACCTTTCTGGTCTCTGTTTACATCAACTCTAAAATCTTCACTGAGAGTCTCCATTGCTGAAATCCACTCCTCCTTACTCTTCACTTCTACTCATGCTTTCTGAAATCCATCATCAGTGGCCTATGACAGCCTCCTAACTTGGCTCATGCCTTCTAGCTTTCTTCTCAGCATCTTAACACATCCGTAGAAAGACAAAACTAACAGCATTACCTTCCTAATTTATAAACACGACAAACCACTTGATACAGAATCAAGTCTGAAAACCTGTGCCTATTTCTCTGGCTTCCTCTGCCACCAGTTCTTTACTTACTCCTAATTCTCCGGCCAAACTGAAGTACCACCAGTGGGATGGCCTTTACAAGTATCTGCTCTTGTCCTAAAATGTCTTCCCTACCTTTTAGAAGTTCTCACTTGTTCTATAACAACTTTTAGAAACATTATTTTATCAAGTATCTCTAACTCTAAAAGGCAAAGATGGGAGAGAACTGGATTTTACTTACAGGCTCCACAGAAATTATACATGCTTCTGTTATCATTTCTCTCACTGTGTTCCATTTGTTCTATATGCTTCTTTCTTTCTTTCTTTTTTTTTAACATTTTATTTACTTTTTGAAAGAGAGAGGGAGGAGAGAGGGAGAGGGAGAGAGAGAGAGAGAGAGAGAGAGAGAGAGAATGAGAACAAGCAGGGAGAAGGGCAGAGGGAGAGGTTGAATGAGCCACCCAGGAACCCCCGATATCCTTCCTTCCTATAGACTATGAACTCCTAGAGAAAAGACTCTGATCTTATTTATCTTTGTAACTCCAGGATTTAGAGCAGTGTCTGGAATCTTACATAGTACATGCTGAATGGGTATTAAATGAAAGAATGTTTAGGCAGTTTTCCCCAGTTAGCTCACTCTCACTCCTGATTTGGCCTATCAGTTGTTGGCTATTATTATTACATTACTGTATTTTTGGTAACCATTATTCTTCCTTTATTAAAAAGTAAAGGATTCTATCAATGTGGTGGACTGAGCTAATGAATGAATATTCTCTGCCCGCTACAAACACACAGTCTGAAAAAAGTGGAATTTACATGATGGAAGAGTATGTTGATGAGGTGTCAAATGAAAAGGAAATAAAAGCTAGGGCTGATCAGCTATGAGTTAATGCCAAAGTGTGTTGGGTGGGAAAGGGAAGAAGAGATCTGGCCTAAACAAACACAAGGATCAGATCCTAATACATGTGTGTGTATATATACAATTTTGGGCAGAGGTCCCAGGACTGTAATGCCTATGAGGGGACAGCAGACATGGTCTTGGGTTTACCTAAGATGACAAGCTAGAACTGAGACTCCTGCATAAAGTCAGACCCTGAAAGGACTGTCCCCTTTGCTCACTGATCCAGGCAATGAAAACACTTGTCTCTAGCTAGGCTCTGGGCTGAGGAAAAGTCTACTGTGAGAAATCAAAACCCCAGACTTAAAGCCATGCATGTGAGTTTAGTCAGACTTTAAAGACTACCTTTATGGCAAGGAAATTCCAAGCTAAAAAAGGCATTTAAAAACTGGTCCTATATCAGTAAAAGAGCCAGAAGCCAAAAGCCTAGAGGTAGCCAAAAGAAAATGCAAAACTTTTCCAGAGGGATACTTTAGCAATCTGTGTGCTACAGGTATTCTCATGGGTAAAACATCCCTCAGTGAAGACAAACACATATCCCAGTTACTCACTAATGTAAAGAAATCAAATACCATCAGGGAGAGTCAGCAGATGTAACAATCAGAAATAAGAGCTTCTTTAGAAATTGAGATAATAGAGCAATCTGAAAACTACTAAAAATTTTGTTTAAAACCAGAATAAAATAGGATATCATAAATAACAGATTTGAAAAAGAACCAAATAGGATTCCAAAACTTTAAAAAAGTTTATTTCAAAAAAAAAAGTTTATTTCATTAAAAAAAAGATAGGCAAAACAACATATTAGATACAACTAAAGAATTAGCGATCTGAGGAAATTACCCGAAATGGAGAGATAAATGAAGAAACAGTGAGATGAGTGGGGTGCAACTGCAGTTAAAGATACATAAGGTGCTTGCTTTGTAAGGGGATGAGCTTGTGATTTTCAACTTTGTTAAGGTAAATATGAAGATTACAAATTTACAAATGTAAAGGTAACCCCCAAAAGAACAGAAATGGAATGTATAACTTCCAAACTAGCCAAGGTTAAATAAGTGCTACATATAAAAACTTGATTTGGATCTAAATGTATAGCCTTAAATTACTTATTAAAAAAGTAAGATTAAGCTTCTTGAGTTAAACATTAAACTCAAGAAGTTAGGAAAATAATATATTGACAAATTGGAAAGAAGGTAAAAATTAAGAGAATAACAAATAGAAATTTCAGAGTATCAGCTAAAGCAAAAATCTGACTCTTTGAAGAGATTAATAGAAAACTTCTGGAAAGCCTGGTTAAGAAAAGTATACAATATTAGAAATAAAAATATAATATTAACTTTGTCTAGGGATTCCTGGGTAGCTCAGCAGTCGAGTGTCTGCCTTTGGCTCAGGTCGTGATCCCAGCGTCCAGGATTGAGTCCTGCATGAGGCTCCTTGTGGGTAGCCTGCTTCTCCCTCTGCCTGTGTCTCTGCCTCTCTCTCTCTGTATCTCACATGAATAAATAAAATCTTTTAAGAAAATATTAACTTTGTCTAGATATGGTACAGGATAAAAAACTACGTATCTATTTCTCTGTAACTCTATATAAAACTCAACTTTTATAACTCTCTGATATTTAATTTAAAACAAAATGACACTTTTCCAGAATAATATAAATATTAAAATTGTCTCAAAAAATAGGAAGGCTAAAGATACCTATAACCATTAAACAATTGGTACTGAAGGTAAAAAATCCATCCACCAAAAAGTAGTACCAAGGCCCGAAGTTTTAAAAGACAAGTTCTATCAAACTACTAAGGAACTCAATACAGATTGAGATGAGAAAAAAGAGTAAAAGCTAGCTCCCCAACTGAATTTATCAAATTTGACATTTTTTACTAAAACCTTACATAAGGATGGAAAAGAAAAAATAATACCACCTAATTAATGAACATAAATTTAAAAGTTCTTAAAAAATAGAGAATGGAATCTAGCAATGTATCAAAATACCATATAAGGGGCATCTGGGTAAGCTCAGTTAAGTGTCTGCTTTCAGCTCAGGTCATCTCAGGTCCTGGGACAGAGCCCTGTGTTAGGCTCCCTGCTCAGTGGGGAGTCTGCTTCTCCCTCTCCCTTTGCTCCTCTCCTCCCTATTCATACACTCTCTTTTTATTTCTGCTCTCTCTCAAATAAATAAATAAAACCTTAAAAACATACCATATAAGATGATCAAGAGGAGTTGTCTCAAGAATGGAAAGATGTTTCAATATGACAATAGCTGCAATGTAACCCATGACACTATCAGATTAAGATTAAAAACAAGCGATTCAACAGATGGAGAGAAAAAAAAGCATTCAATAAAACTCAGCACTCATTACTAATAATAAGCCTTAGCAAATCAGGAAAATAAGCACTTTATGATTTATATTTTAAGTCACGGTGGGCTAGCCTATAGTAATTAACCCCTAAATCTCAGAAGCTTAATGTAACAGCAAAAGATTATATTTTGTTTACACTACAAGGCCCATGGAGGGAGCAAGAGGCTCTGCTTGGTCTAGTAACTCAGATAGTAAGAGGACAGTCCACTCTTCCATAACCACCAGAGCACTGGGATGGGAACATGATGCCTGGCACACTAATCTCCAAAGCTTCCTCCTAAAGTGACCACATCACTTCTCATCTTTACTGGATAAAACAAGTCATAGGTCCAACCTAACAAAAGGGGTGGAAAAGTGAAATTCTACCATATGTCTGAAAGGAAAATATAATATTTGGAAATAATCCCAATGGCTGTCTGGGTGATAGTAAGAAATACTTAGTTGGTCCTTGTCCTTGATTCCTGACACAGAGCTTCTAAAACCCTTGCAACTTCTGACAGAAGTGATAGTGGCATTTTTTTTTTTTTTTTAATTCATAGCACACTTTCAACCTTACCTGAGTTTATCCTAATAAGGTGGCTCTTGTTGCCAGAGAAACCAATCATGTGATTAAAGCTTTGGAACTTTCAACCACCAAAAGCCAATGATTTAATCAAGTGTGCCTACTTAATTAGGAACCTTCATGTAACCCCTAAACAATGGGGTTAAGAGAGTTTCTACATCAAAGTGATGGGAGGCTATGTGCTTTGAGAGGGCTTGGGAGCTTGGCACCCCATTATCCCATACCTTATCTACATGCCTCTTCCATTTAGCTGTTCCTGAGTTGTATCCTTTATAGTAAACCAGTAGTAGTGAATCAAATGCTTTCTGTCCTAAATTGAGTCATTTTAGCAACTACTGAACCTAAAGGTCATGGAGACCTGGGGAGGGGGGGGTCCACAGAAACCCCCAATTCATAGCGGTTTGTCAGAATTATGGGTAGCCTGGGCACTCTATTGAAATGAGTGTCCAAAGTGTAGGAGGTATTGTGGGACTGAGCCTTTAACCTGTGGTGTCTAACACTAACTCTGGGAGCCTGTGTCAGAATGGAATTGGACTGCTGGGCACCCAGTTGATGCTGGGGAATCTGAGTCTGTCACATACGCCCCATTCCCCCACCACACATACAGAAATTAAAAGTTTGGCAGATGATTATTATATATACTAGAGTTAAAAAACCACTGCATTCAATTATTAACTATTGTATTTCTGTACTTTCAGTTGGTCCTAAGTGGAAAATATAATTGTACAATATTTAGCCATCATTATTTCTCAGTGTTCTTCCTTTTCTATTTCTAAATCATTATTTGTCATTTAACATATACTTCCTATTTTTGTAAGATGTTTTTTGTTATTATTTTGCAAATGGAATCCTGAAGAAAAAAATAATAATTTGCCAAGAATATCAATACCCATGCTTCCAAATGTTATTTTGACAAGTTCTGCCAAAGCTGTAGTAAACTTTCCAGACAGGAATCATTCCTAAAATATTTACATTCTATGCTTTAAAAAAAATTTTTTTTCTTCCAACTTAGATAACAGAAGGTGAAATTAGTAGATAATATATTAACAAGACTCAATCTAAAATTAACAATAAACTGCATAAGTAAAGGAAAATTATAGATGAAAGGTCAGTGAACATTTTAAAGTCTTTCATTTCTCAAATCAATAAAAAATTGAAATTTATATCATGTTTATTTTTTCCCTTTATAGATTTACTGTTGCTAAAATTGAAACTAGTTTTAAAAAAATCTAGCTGACGATGTGTGAGACACAGAGTTCAGGTCATTCGATAATAATTGGCTCTAGATCTGCAGAACTAAGAGTAGCACATCTTATGTAAAGAAAGCAAGTATATAGAATTAAGATAGCAAGGAAGCCAAAGTACTGAGTAAGAACATGCTGTTTTTAGAATTTTTGCTAATGATGATTACATTTTAAATTCTTCCTAGAGTTTCACTAGATACAGCATTACTCATATCCTGTCTTTAAGAGGTATTCAGTATCATTGAAATATGGAAAGAGGACAGTGTAAGTAGTTCATGACCAATGTTTTCAAGATTCGTTAATGAATTTTTCTAGACATTTCCCACTCTACTCAAGGAAGATAAATTTTTATAATATAAATCTCTGTTCCATAATAAACGTATAAATACTAACTTAAAAACAAACAATCCTGTCTGACCTGCATACTATTTCTAATAAAATTAACCAGAACTTAGTTTTCACAAGAAGATGATCCCTTTTCAACACAGGAAGTAAATTCATTTTCATAGTTTACCTAAAACTTTGTAGTAGCAGTAGGATTTTGAGAAAATTTTGAGAAAAAAATTTTAATGAATGCTTGCCATATATGGCTTCACTGGGGTGAGGATAAGAAATGAGCAATTTATTGATTCATTATTAGCAAAGCACAAGGCAAGGCATAAGACATAGCAGAAATAGAAAGAATTATGACCTCTGAGAAAGGTGTTAGTCAAGAGTTTCAAAACTAGCTAATCATGTGGATAATGTATAAAAAATTACAGTAAATGAAAGTAATTTGTATCGAGAAAAACTCTCAGTGGAATTAAATGCCTGAGAGGTGCCTGCAGTGAGCTGATGGATAGCATGTAATAAAGTCAGGAGCAAATGGAATGCATTTTGTGCTCTGACAATGCCTTGGGAACTCTGAACTGCAGCCCTGATCAGCCCTCAGAGAGGTCCTGGGAGGATGTGGTAGTTGATGAAGAAATTAGCCAACTCCAAAGAGGCAGAAATACTGGCATAGTAAATTAAAGTAGAAATGGCCAGGGTTTTTTTGGCAGTCACTTCTGTATTCTTCCACTACAGGTTATAAACAGCTGGAGAAAAGATATAGTGCCTACCACTATTGAGGAGTTCTTCGAAATGTCTGGCCATAGGTACCGTACAGAGGGCATAATCGCTTCCCACCTGCCAGAATGCTCTTCCCAGCCCTCCACAGGGGTTGCCTGTTCTTGCCCTTTGGGTCTCCATTCGAATGGTTCTTCCTTACAGGTGCTTATCCTGACCACTTTTCCTAAAACAGTCCTTTCTGTGTGCCTTCTTAATACTGTATATTTATCCCATAAACATCTAATTTTTAAATTAAATTAAAAATGTTTAAACATGGTTTTCTTTTCTGCTTCTCTATTGGAATGTAAACTTCAGGAGGACAGGGATTTTATCTGCTCTGATCACTGAAAATATTCTCAGCACCTAGAACCACTTGGCAAACAGTGGGTACTAATAAATATTAAATTACTGAATGAGCAAAAAAACACTAAAATATATGTTTTCTAGGTACACAATCACGAATGAATGGATAAAGTCTCTTTTCAAAGGAAGGCATTTATAGTATTTTCTGTATCTTTTGGTCTATATTATAAAAAGTCTGATTGTGTCCCACCCTCAATAATTTAGTCATTTCCCTAAGAAGCAAATACTCACCAGTTCTCCCAGAAAAAATCGTTACTTATGAAAGCCGAGAACTCACCATTGGCAGCAGCATATTACTAATGGATAACTCAAAAGGACTAGAATCTGCTATTCCAAGCATGCTAAGGCTCAGCGGTTGAGCATCTGCCTTTGGCTCAGGGCATGATCCTATGGTCCCGGGATTGAGTCCCACATCAGGTTCCCTGCATGGAGCCTGCTTTTCCCTCTGCCTCTGTCTCTGCCTCTCATTCTCTGTGTCTCTCATGAATAAATAAATAAAATGTTTAAAAAAAAAAAAGGAAGTGACATCTTTGTGACTAAGAAAACAGATATATCCATCTCCAGCCAGACTTCTTGAACTGTGATCTCTAGAGGCTCACTAACAAACTGCTTACTTCCTTAGGAACCTTATGATGTTCTCTAGAGGCTGAATATGAAAAGGCATGTTCAGTAATTATCCACTGAATATTAAATATTCTTAAATGTTTAAATCATCCATTCATATTAAATGAAGAAATCATACCACCCCAGAATAATATCCTTGACTTAGATTACTTACTTTCATGATCTGTTTGCTTAAAATATATGCCTTAGAAGTAAATTAGGTTTCAACACAATTATTCTAGACAAGTTGGCAAAATACAGGAATTTCACCATAGAAAACTTATGAAAGAAATTGAAGAAGACACAAAGAGATGGAAAAACATTCTATGCTAATGGATTGGAAGAATAAATATTATCAAAATGTCTATGCTACCTGAAGTAATCTATACATTCAATGTAATCCCTATCAAAATAACCCGCAGCATTTTTCACAGAGCTGGAACAAACAATCCTAAAATTTGAATGGAGCCAGAAAAGATCCTGAATAGCCAAAAGAATACTGAAGCAGACAACCAATACCGGTGACATCACAATTCCGGATTTCAAACTGTATTACAAAGCTGTGATCATCAAGACAGCATGGTACTGGCACAAAAACAGATACATAGATCAATGGAACAGAATAGAGAACCCAGAAATAGACCCTCAACCCTATGGTCAACTAATCTTCAACAAAGCCGGAAAGAATATTCAATGGAAAAAAGACAGTCTCTTCAACAAATGGTGTTGGAAAAACTGGACAGCCACATGCAGAAGAATGAAACTGCACCACTTTCTTACACCATACAAAATAAACAACAACAAAAAAAACTCAAAATGGATGAAAGGAAGATCTAAATGTGAGACAGAAATCCATCAAAATCCTAGAAGAGAACACAGGCAGTAACCTCTTTGACCTAGGCCACAGCAACTTCTTGCTAGACATGTCTCTGGAGGCAAGGGAAATAAAAGCAAAAATGAACTACTGGGACTTCACTGGATAAAAAGCTCTTGCACAAGACAGAAAACAGTTGGCAAAACTAAGAGGCAACCTATGGAATGGGAGATGATATTTGCAAATGACATATCAGATAAAGGATTAGTTTCCAAAATCTGTAAAGAAATTGCCAAGCTCGGGCACCTGAGTGGCTCCGTGGTTGAGTGTCTGTCTTTGGTTCAGGTTGTGATCCTTGGTCCTGGTATCGAGTTCTGCATCGGGCTCCCAATAGGGAGCCTGCTTCTCCCTCTGCCTATGTCTCTGCCTCTCTCTCTCTGTGTCTCTCATGACTAAATAAATAATATCTTTAAAAAAAGGACTTATCAAGCTCAACACTGAAAAACAATCCCATTAAGAAAGGGCAGAAGATATGAACAGACATTTTTCCAAAGAAGACATCCAGATGGTTAATAGACACATAAAACTATGCTCAACATCACTCATTATCAGGGAAATACAAATCAAAACCACAATGAGATATCACCTCACACTCGTCAGAATGGCTGAAATGAACAACCCAGGAAACAGCAGATGTTGGCAAGGATGCAGAGAAAGCAGAACCCTCTTACACTGCTGGTGGGAATGCAAATTGGTGCAGCTGCTCTGGAAAGTAATATGGAGGTTCCTCAAAAAGTTAAAAAAAAAAAAAGCCAGCAATTGCAGTATTAGGTATTTATCCAAAGGATACACAGTGATTTGAAGGGGCATATTCACCCCAATGTTTATAGCAGCAATGTCCACAACAACCAAACTATGGAAAGAGCCCAGATGTCCAGATGACAGATGAATGGATAAAGAAAATGTGGTATAAAGATATACAATGGAATATTACTCAGCCATCAAAAGAATGAAATCTTGCCATCTGCAATGACATAGATGGGAGGAAACTGTGCTAAGTGAAATAAGACAGAGAATGACAAATACTGTATGATTTCACTCATGTGAAATTTAACGAACAAAAAGATGAACATAGGGGAAGAGAAGGAAAAACAAAATAAAATGAAAACAAAGAGGGAGACAAACCATAAGAGACTTTCAAGTATAGGAAACAAACAGGGTTGCTGGAGGGGAGGTGGATGGGGGCATTGGCTAATTGGGTGATGGGCACTGAGGAGGGCACTTGATACAATGAGCACTGGGTGATACATGCAACTGATGCATCACTAAATTCTAACCCTAAAACTAATACATTATATGTTAATTAAATTGAATTTAAATAAAATTTATTTTAAAATATAGAAATTTCAAGCAGGTCCAAAATTCTGCGTGGGTGACTTAGTAACATCACTGCTATTAAACAGGTAGTAAGGGAACTTAAGTTACCAAGTTTTAAGGGAAGTCATATAATGCTTGTTGCAACTGTATGAAATGGGTTAGGATTGCTATCCCTATTTCATCAATAAGGAACCTGAGGCATAAAAGAGGTTAAAGGACATGCTTAAGATCTCATGCTTGACAAATGGCAAATCCAGAATCCAAACCTAGGCAGTCCAGCTCTGGACATGTGCTGTTCATCACTAATCTATCCAGTGCTATTCCAAGGTGCTTGCCTGCAAGCATACTGTTACCACCCCATGCCCAGTCAAGTACCAAAACTGAGGGTGAGTATTCAGAAACTTGTATAGCAGTCTGTCAGTTATGACATCCAAGTGTGTGTGTGATCACTGGACTCATCCCACTGGACAGGGTACAGACCAGGTTAGGAGTTGTCAAAGGCATATGAATGGCATTCGGCCCTAACTATGTACCAGTACTATATATAATTAGTCAAACAGTATGTTGATCTTAGACAAGCAGGAAATTAAACAACAAAAACAACAAAATACCTGGTACTTTAAATAGTTTGAGAACCCTGATCTATGCTGACCTCATTTGAATTCTCAGATTATCCCATCTTAGATGGGAAAGAATATTGGCTATCACTTTTTGCCTGCCTCCATCAGACAACAGACATAGGAAGATTTCTGGGATTCATTCAAGTTTGCATTTATAAATTTAGTATGTATTTCAATGAAGATGTTATATAAAAGCATTTCAATATGAAATACATGAATAATTTGTGGCCCTTACTGATGAAAATACAATGCTTAGTAATTTAAGGTATATAAGAAAATGCCTACATAAACATTCATCCAGAACTTAAAGCTTTCATTCCTACTCTCAAAAAAGAAAACATTTATAAAATGCTAAATACAATGAAAAATATTTAATTTACACTTTTATTTTGTAAGACACATAACTCTTTGCCCTCAAAATCAGTTTTCACGAATCTAACTTCTTTTTTTTTTTTTTTGGGATTTTAAATAATTTGGAAAGTCGTTCAAATCAGATCAGAAGACGTAAGGAAAGGGGGTGCCTGGGTAGCTCAGTCGGTTAAGTGTCTGCCTTTGACTCAGGACATGATCCCAGGGTCCTGGGATGGAGCCCCACATTGGGCTCCCTGCTCTGTGAGGAGCCGGTTCACCCCACCCCTCATCGCTGCTCCCCCTGCTTGTGCACGCTCTCTCTCTCTCAAATAAATAAAATTTAAATATGTCTAGAGAGTACCAAGGTATTGAATATATCTACCTTATGGAGGAAAAAATGATATATTGGTATGTAATGATTATTAACTTAAATGATACATACACTTTAAAAGACTTTAAATGAAACTTTTAATGAAACTTTTAGTGAAACTTTTCCTAAAATGTGGCATAAACTTCTCTGCAAAAACACATTTCTAGAGTGATTCTGAAAACTTTTGCTAAGGCCTATAAGCTCTGAAACAGAGACCCAATATATTCAGTGTGATTAACTGGTATACAGTAAATTGTTTACTCTCGATTCTCCTTAAAATGCTGCTGGGCTTCTGGAATCTCTCACGCAGGTACCTTCCCGGGGAATTTCTAAGGAGACATGTGCACTTGCCTCCACCATCCTTTCCTACCTTTTCATTTTACAATCTGTTTTCCTAGGTAGCTACAGAGAAGGAAGAATTACAGCTGAGAAATGCGTGCGCGCGCACACACACACACACACACACACACAAAACCACACGCAGGTTTTGAATCTCTGAGCTTACTTTACGCACAGTTCCAAGTCAATGGAATTTGCCTTTTCTCAAAGCATGCCATGCTCTCCTCCTGGCTCAGAGGCCCTTTTTCTGCCTGCTTCTGAGATTCACTACAGATGGCTGAGGCTGGAAGCATGATGGCTAGAGAAGTAGGGTATTACTTGATCTTCTATCATTCTGATAAGAATTCTATGAGGCAGAGAAAAGGCATATGCCATTATCCTCATTTTTTTTTTTTTTTTAAATGGAGAAACTGCAGCACACAAAGAAAAGTTAAATAACTTGCCCAAGGCACCAAGCAAATTAGTGTCAGAGAATTCAGGTCTTTAAAACCCCTGCTCTTCTCCTCATCAGATAACAATGCTGCCTTTCCCCTCCTCCAATCTTTCTCACACATATTTTACTCAACTGCAATATATATCTAAATTGTACTTTATGTATATGCACTTCCAGACACCTCAACCAAATCATCAAATTATAGTTTCCTATTATGTTTTCTTTGTAATGTCAGCTTTTGAAATGATACCCATAAATCTTTCAAATATGAAATTAGTAGGAAGAGGAGAGAAAGGATGATTGGAAACAAAAAAAATAACAGTTTCAATGACTGCTTGGGTAAAGAACGAAAAGATTAAAAAAGAAAGAAAGAAAAAGAAAATCCCAAGGTGGGAGAAGAAGGTTCTTTTTGATGGAGTGTTTTGCCTCTTTGTCTCTTTATGCAGTAGGTGGAGCTATGGTACTATTCGTTAGGGTTACAGGAAGGCTATCTGTGAAAAATAATCTAATTCATTCCTAGGATAGCCATTTTCTTTTGCATTTTCAAACAGTACTTTTCTGTTTTTGAATCGTTTTTCCTCCATGCTCTGAGAACCTTCAGACTGCACTACCTATTTCCCTTTCTTTTCTGGAATGACAGAGGGTTACCACCTTCACTGTACACCCTTATGATGCCATTTTCAGAAGGATATTAGGAGATACGGTTGCACAAAGCAGCCCACCTTTCTGTGCTCCATCACTCAAAAGGTTTCCTCTATAATCTACCAAATCTATTTTTTAGCTCAGAAACAGGATTCTCCTGAAAACTTGCCAGAACCACCACTGGCATGTCTTTTAAAATTTTCACTTATAGTGCAGCAGATATGGATGTAAATAATGCCTCATAAAAATATGCTATTTGTAGAAATTAAAAAGAGAACAAGTTTTATTCAAAATTAAGGAATTAAAATCCAAAACCATGCTAAGTAACTTAATTTGAGTAGGAAAAAAATTCATAAGAAAGTATACCAGAATCAAAAAAGTCCACCTTTATGGGGCACTGTGTCTAATTTTACAATTATGGTTAATTTTATGTGTCAACTTGATTGAGCCACAGGATGCCAAGATATCTGGTTAAACATTCTGGGTATGTCTGTGAGGGTGTTTCTGGATGGGATGAACATTTGAACTGGTAGACTAAAGCAGATTGTCTGCAGTATGGGTTGCCTCCTTGCAATTTTTTGGAGGCCTGGGTTGAAAAAGCAGAGGAGAGGAAAATTCATTCTCTCTACCTGACTTTGAGCTGCGACACTCGTCTTCATCTGCATTTGAACTTAAGACTTGACCTTAGACCAGGACTGGAGCTTACTCCATGTCCTGGTTCTCAGATCTTTGGACTCGACTGAAACTATACCATAGGCTCTCCTGGATCTCCAGCTTGAGAACTGCAGATTGTGGAACTTCTCAGGCTCCTTAACCTTATGAGCCAATTCCTTATGATAAATCTCTTCATATATATAACATATATATGATGCATAATATATTAAGTATAAAAGTAAATATAGGTTTTGATTCTCTGGAGAATCTAGACTAATACAATTATGAATTCATGTTAAGTTGCTTTGGCTTTGGTATAAAGGAGGCAAAAAAAAGTGTTGACATAATATTAATTTCTTTCTAGGCAACAACACCATACTTGTTTTTTTGTAAATAGGCACAGTTTCTAAACTTATTTATATAAATAAATCTCACTTGTAAAAACTGCTTTGTCTTTTTACATTTGACTCTAACTAAATGCTAATCATGATGACAAGGGAAAATGGGGGTGTCTCCTCTATGTCTTCCTATTAACTAAAAAACCCATTCTACACTTTACATGATGATTCCACAAGCCTATCTTTATCCTCTCCCTACTAGAAAAGTAATCACAACTTCTATCATAAAGATGGCTGTGTATCCTATTTGTAGCTTTGAAGATACTCTAAATAAGTATGAGAACTTCAAATCTACAAAATTCACTGTATTTATTTGTCTTAATAAGACATCTTAGTTTTTTCAGCCTAAGGTAAATAATTCAAGTTACTGACTGCCTACCACATTGTAGGTCAGGGAAACAAGAGATGTGGTCTGTGGACCTTTTGGTACTATGTACAGAGAAGACAAACAGCCAGAGCCAGAATGCAAATCACCTTCCTTTTCACCAAGCATACAATTTTCCCCTAACAAGAGTTTTTCAAAGAAGGAAGAAGGATGTTGATTTATATCATGGCATAAATTCCTTATTCTCATTGTGGATGGTTACTTTGAGATATCATTGTTCTAGGCAATTCTAGGTACTTTCATATGTGTTATTTTGTTATTCATAATAGCTAAGATTTCCTGAATTCTTACTATGTGGCCAACACTTGCACTAACATTTAATACTCCCAATAACCCTGTAAAATAGGTATTATTACTATCCCTATCCTATGGATGAGAAAATTGATACCCAAAGTTTTCAGACAGTAAATAGTGAGCTAGGATATATACAAGTCAATCTGGGTTCTAGAGCACACTCTTACCACTTCATTGTACCGCCTCTCCTTAAA
Organism: Canis lupus baileyi; assembly: GCF_048164855.1. Taxonomy (NCBI): domain Eukaryota; kingdom Metazoa; phylum Chordata; class Mammalia; order Carnivora; family Canidae; genus Canis; species Canis lupus. The sequence continues at coordinate 33,342,887 of NC_132856.1, read as the reverse complement.
TCTGAATCCTCAATTCAGTTATGCAGACATTAAATACCTCCCTTTTAGAGCTAAGAGACTGTTCCTAGACTATGTGCTGCTCAAAGAGGGGCTGTACCTAATTCATCTCTCCATGTTCTCTCTGATAGCCTGTAATGATGCTCCCCAGCTTGGAGGCATTGTGGGGAAAATGCAGAAGAGTCATGAAACAGGGTCTCTACTCTTGTGAAGCTCATCTCATGGAAGAAATACTTTCAATAAGTGAACCAAGCATAAGGTGGAAGGGCTTCCCTGGCCTGGCTGAGAAGAGTGAACAAGTTCTTTTAAGAAAATGCTCCAAACCCTAAGTCTTGAAGGTAGACAGAGAGGTCTAGCCTCACAGAATTGTAAATGCCCATGTACTTTATTTGACATTTTGCCCACTAATGAGATATAGGAAGAGAGACAAATAGGTAACTTTCTCAATAATGTCTACATGGATTCCCTGTGGGGTCTGGCTTCTGCCTTGGGAAAAAGGCAGGGGAGACCCAGGAAGGAATCAGACAATTTTGATCCCACAGAAAGCAAGGTCGGAGTCATATACAAATTTAGCTCTCCAAATACGTGATTGAGAGAATCCAGGTATCAATCATACCTAGTCTTCCGAGGAATTGACCTCGATAGTGTTTGAATAAAGGAACCAATGACACGAACTCAAATCTGAAGGTCATTAGAACCAGTCTTAAAACTTTGGTAGCTATGTGTCTTTGGATAGGCAAGTCCTTCAAGGTCCCATCAGGGTATAGGGGTGGTGGAGATTGCAGCAGCAGTAGTGAAATGGGCTCATAAAGTCAGGAAGAACCTTCCCAATACATGTTTACTGGAATATTAGAAGGTTAGGAGAAAAGACTCTGAAGTCTGATTGGCCTGGTTTAAATGCCCATTCTGTCCCTTGCAAACAATTTACCTATCTTCTGTAAACCTCATATTCATATGTAAAATGGAAATAATATCAATTTTGAGAAGTAAACTATAAGATACATGTAAGAGGCTTAGCATAGAAACCTGGCATAAGATTTAATAAAAATGACACATGACATCCTGGACCCAGAGTCCTTATTATATGTCAGGTACCCTTCTAAGCTCTCACACCTAATATGAGAGAGCTCTCACACGTATGTGTACTTCACAATAAGGCTGTGAGGCAGAATGGTGGTCTGCATTTTTATGGACATACAACCCTTACCCCTTTCCCTCTGGGAGAATACATCCCTACCCCAATGACTCTAGGGACAGCTATGTAATAGCCTTTGTCAATGGAACTGAGCAGATGTGACCCAACTAGCACAAGTCTAAGATGCACCCAGAGTCTCCATTACAATACTGACCCTGATGATGGCATGTCAACCTGCATCCTGGAATGAAAAAGACAGGTAGAGTAGAGCTGCACTGTACTTGTAGCCTGTATGTGCCAGGAGTGAGAAATGAATGCGTGTTGCCACAAGCCACGGAGCTTTGGAGATCATTTAGTACTTTTAATATCCTCATTTGCAGCTGAGAAAATTGAGGCACAAAACACCAGAAAATCCAGTTTCAACTCTGTAATTTAACGTAGAACTACCAGAGCTGAATTTTCTTTCTTTGCTCTTTTGTATCATATGCTACTTATGGCTGCACTCTCCAACTGCATGAGTTCCCTTGTGATAACCAGGAACAGGGTGTAGATAAAACTTAAGGTAGAGGTACAGGGTGAAGAAGAAGTGTTTCAGCTTCCAAATGCCAGTCAAGATTTTCAGCAGTCTAACTAGGCTGGAGTCAGAGAAACAAAGTTGTGATAATGGTAAAGACACTGATGCTTGTGTTAATTTTTTAGGAGTGGAAACAATGACCTGATGATAAGATCTGGAAGTAAATCATCAAGATGGACAAGGAGGGGCTGTGGCACCTGCAAGGATATTTGGGCACACTGATGTAGGAAACTGGAAATGTATCGTGTTTCCAGAGCCTGTCAGTTTATGAAACAGTGGGACTCAGGGAGAATCCAGGAAGATGTGAGAGGTGGGGGGTAGGGGGGTTTCAGTCAGAAATGGAGACATAAGAATAGGAGGGATATTAGATGTTAGACAGAATGTGAAGAACCATATTAGAGGTTACGTTTCCAGAGAGTGGAGTAGAGAGCTGTGTCCTTCCAAAAAGGAAGGCCCATTTGGGGAGTTCCTGGAAGAAAGTTTAAGGGGCACAACCTGGGATAGTGCTTAGGTGAATAATTTATGGAAAATACCACCACTTCGAACTAAAATTTAGTGCACTGGGGATCCCTGGGTGGCGCAGCGGTTTGGCGCCTGCCTTTGGCCCAGGGCACGATCCTGGAGACCCGGGATCGAATCCCACATCGGGCTCCCGGTGCATGGAGACTGCTTCTCCCTCTGCCTGTGTCTCTGCCTCTCTCTTTCTCTTTCTGTGACTATCATAAATAAATAAAAATTTAAAAAAAATCTTTAAAATTTAGTGCACTAACTAGAAACTCAGCCATGAAAGGGTGTCATCCTCGGAGACAGGTAAGCTGGGTGATGTGAACTTGATGGTGAACAACAAAGAAATCTGAATTTAAATTAGAAGATGAAAAGGAAGAAATCTATTAATTCCAAGAAGCTTAAAAAATTAAATGTTACTAAAACTAGGCTGCATATTGGAATCAAAGAAATAAGCATTAGAAAGAGTCAATTCAAAGGACCAAAGCCTGCTGAATGGAAACAGAAGAAAAGGAAAGAGAAGACCCAGAAAATCTAAATCAATGTTAAAATAATTAACACAGCACAGTAAATTATAATTTACGTGCTTAATCTCGACACTTTATAAAGACTTTGATACTACACTGAAGACAGGGCCCTGGACGCTGCCTCTATAGGACAATGTGGACCGACAAGAAAAGGGGTTAGTAACCCTGATAATTGGAAGTTTGACCTTTGAAGAAGAAAGTCTTCCTCTAATCTCTCAAAAGCAGAGAAACAGTCAGGCAGCACTTCCGATGAAGAGTGGCCCTCCTCAGAGAGGAAGAGGAAGCTCCTGATGTTACTGTCTGGTCTCATAGGAGTCAGGGACTCCCCAGGCCCTCTGCCAAGTAGTGCTGCTTGAGAGGAAGGGCACAAAGGTGATTTGTGGTAAAGACAGGATTCCAAAACTGGAACATTCTAAAGAGAAAAGGTGAACTACTAAACAAGGCCATGGCTTTTGGCATTTTAAAATACCTAAAGTGTACTGAAATGCCAGGTGTCTGGCCACCATCTTAACCACTGCCTAGGAGACACAATAATGCAATTAAAAGCATAGGGACTGTCAGGGCTTAACATAACTGATTGGGATCCCACTTCTTAACCTGCTGAGAAGCCTTGGGAGAAATACTCTTAGAATATCAGTTTCCTTATCTACAAAAGGGAACTAAAAGATCTCTTATCCAGAGTGGTTGAGATGAATGCTGATAGGATCACCTGTCACACACATGTGCTGAAGAAATATTAGCTCCCTTCCTAAGGGATACATGGTCCTAATCCAGGGGTCACATCACCAATTTCTAAATGAAAGTCATTGGAAAAATGAATGTTTCTTAATGTACTTTGTATCCAGAATAATTAAAATGGTGTTATGTGAGAAGAGCTGCTGGAAATATTTTTAAATGGGCAGTCATTCACTCATTCATGCAATAAATTTTATTGAGTGACTACCATGTGCTAGGCATTATATACTATTAATTAAAATCTGACTCAATATTCCAAATTCTAAAAAACATCTACTGAGTAACTTATGCTTTAAGAACTATCATTGATGATGCTACAACTTTAATTATGAGAAATACTGAAGTGCATCCTGGATACCTTGAGAAAAAAAAACAAAAAAACAATGCAGGTTTCTGACAAATTAACACCATAGTGAGCACTGCTGAATTTTATATTCTATTTTTCCTACTCTCAGCCACAAATCTGATGTACCTGGTATGGGCTCCAGGTGTAGTAAGGGATGCCAAATCAATGCTCTTGGGCTTATCAATTGAGATTGGTTCTATTTTTCTTCATCTTTCTCCCTTACCCAAGGGGCTGATAAACTTTAAGGTTATACAAAAAGGACAGTACTTGTGACCTTCTTTTAACAAGAACTAACATTTGTACAGCTTAAAAAACACTTTATTTTTTATCATCAAACTTAATCCTCATATTAAGTAGGCATTTTCTCCTTTTACATATTAAAAAAACTGGGGCTCCTAAAAAGTGAAATCCCTTGCCCAAGGTCTTGGCTACTGACAAAGCTGTAAGACATCCAGGATTTCTGATGGAAAAATCCTGTGTTCTTTTCCTGTGGTTATAGGATGAATCAAAAGATCTATTTTGTAAGCATTTTAAGAGCTACCAGAGCTTGGAGGGGTGGTAAATGTACTGATTATCCAAACTAAAAATGCAGCACAGAAGGGAGGGGGGAAATGGAAGGCTTTTAAGAATTATGAAATGTTGCATATCTGAAACAAGATACTCATTTTATGCATTGTAAGAACCTAGTTTCTTATTTCTCTCTCTCTTTTAAATCAAGACAACAGAATGGGTGGATGCAGGGCAAGCAGGTGTCACAGTTCTAACAGAAGTTCTACATAGGAGAGAAGGAAATGGAGATTTGCTGCACAAATCTTTTAGCCAGAAACTTGCTGGGTGTTTACATGAAACTTACAGGTGTTATGTAACCCATCTATTCAAGAGATTCAAAAAAGGAGTTAATACTTGGAGAGCTGAGTACATTTCACAATAGCAATCTATAGGCTGCTTTCATAGTTGGACTTCACCTTTCTAAACCAACAGTCACATATATGCCAAAGGAGCCCATATATATCCCCATAAAAGATCCAAGTTAAGAACATCATAGACACAGTGTGATGATGGCAATAAGTCTAGACACAGACAGATGAAATCCCATGCTAGTGGGACAAGTCTGAAAACATCTGTTTCTATTTTCCAGACATGACATGAAAATGGAGCACTCAATGCATCTAAGTGACAGACTATGCCTGATGATGGTAAAAATGGGTCAATCCTAATTCTGCCACTATATAGCATTCCAGGAGAGGTGTGAAACTAACTTGTAGGAAGAAAGCAGAGGAGCCTGTAATTAAAACATACAAGAGGATGGATATTTTTCTAACTTCACTTGCATTGCCCCCAATTATTAACGGCTTTTTTAGTTTTTGCTTAAACTAAATACAAGGGAAGTTCTCTGAACAGACCCATTGGATTAAAGGACACTCTTTGTGAAAATGCCTGTTGGAAGAGGCAGACTCCCGTGTGTAGTCTTTCAGCCCCCCGTGAGTTGGAGTATGAGCCTTGGGCCTGGATCACTTATCAAGAAATAAAAGAGGTCCTCAAAGTCTGTGCTGGACTTGTCCCCTTGTGTGGGAATGCCTTTCCCCGTTTCAGACTCCATGCATGCTCCTGTTCCTTTTGCTTAAGCATGTGTGTCACGTGGCACCTGGGCAACTCCCCTAACTCTATCTGTTCCCTTCAGCAGAAAGATAACATCCTGGTGCTGGAGAAGAGGAGCGGATGTGTATAGGCCAACTGCCCTCTATTGTTTCAAGCACAGCTATCCAGACACACCCAGCTAACATGGTCAACTCCACCCACCCTTAGATGCACAAAAATACATAATCTGTAGCTACAGAAACTTGGAATGGTTTGTTATGCAAAAAAAAGCTAACCAATGAGAAGTCCTCTTATACATCACTGTGTTCTGTGGTCAATACCACTCTACTGAGAGACTATAACATACTCAAAATCTATCATGCAGGAATTTTGATCTCCTGTAATTTTCAAATTTCGCTCTTAAAATTTGTATATAAATTAAACTTCATGTTTGCATTCATTTTATATCACTTTACCCAGTTTAGATAAACTCAACTGATATGAAATACTGATAACATCATGTTTAATATGCCACCACTCTATTTTCTAGGCAGGCGGTAAGTATCACAGCACTATCATTAGCTCATATTGTCATCAAAGTTTCAATATATTAATGTAACTGCATGTTCTCATCATCTGATTGTTCATCTTCTTGTGGTCAATAGAGATTACATTATTTGTGAACTAATCAAATTTAACTGATTGATTATTCTCATTTCTAGATTTGATGAAGCCTAAAAGACAATATGAGCTAATAAACTGCTATTTGTAAAATATCCTAGACACACTGAATTAAAAAAAAAAAAAAAAAAAGGCTTTTAGTGAAAAGAACCTTTTGTTTCCTTAAGAAAGATGAAGCCATTTCCTTCTACATGTAATTAATACAATAAGAATGTACTTTTTGATAATGTGGGGATGTAGAGGGAAGGAAATGATACACAAGATATAGTGTTATTCATCAATGAAAATCATTTAAAAATATCCCTACATTTATACACACACACACACACACACACACACACGTATATTTGTGTGTGTACATATCTACACAGGCATGGATGAATGAATGGATAGAAGGGGAGAGAAGGAGGTTAGGATGTAGAAAGTGGTTAAACGCTGTTACTCTCACCCCAACAACCAAAACAAGTCTGATAAACTATGAAAACATGGTTTTTAGAAACCCATCAGAGAGCTGGGGATGCAAAGAGACCTAACTGAACTAAATTCCAGAAGTGAATGAACCCTTCATAGGGAAGGAGAAACCAATGGCCAGTGGCTGTTCTTATTTGGAGCATGTCAGAAGGAAGACAGAGAGTTGGCTATAGATGGAGATAAGGAGAAAGCAGCCTAGCTTATAATAGCTCCCATGTAGGCTGAGTGACAGCATAGAATGCTGATAGGCCCCCTTCCAAAGCAAGCCTCTGCCTATCTGTCAACCCTCCCCCATGGGTCTTCACCAAGGGCGGGAGGTGGTATACTGAACGTACAGGGTTGAATTAGAGACTGAAGAGAAATTCATCTAAGGTGCTCTGGGATTTCAGCTTCAGGAAGCTAGGGGTGACTGGGACAGCTAAAAGAAAACTCTGCAAGGAATTCTCAGCTTTCATAGAGTGTAAGGCAGCCTTCCTCAGTAGGCTTGGGTCAGGCAGCAGAGGGAAAAAAGATCTGCCAAGGCACAGAAAGCCAGGGGCAGAATTGAGAACAAAGAGAACTCCCTGGGGGCCCTTCCTACTTGGCATCTGGGCCATAAAGGAGAGAGAGATCTCTTACAGTTTAGAAAGCCATGCGGCTATAAATCTGCTGAATCTTGCCAGTGGTCAGAGCTCAAGCCCTCTGGAAGGCAAAGACCTGAGCTTGTCCTCACAGGATTAGTACACACTGAATCACACGCCCTCACAGGATTAGTACACTGAATCACACGGAAGCTTCAAGCCCAGGCCAACCACAGACTGGCACAGCCTTGGCTTCCTCCACTGGCCCTAAAAGAAGGGGTATGTTCTTTTTGGAGGTGAATGTTATTTACTTCAGGCTTTACTGTTCAGGCTTTGTGCAATGTGTGGTATGTGAGCTAAAAATTAAAGACACACAAAGAAGCAAGGAAGTCAGTCATGGTTCAATTAACAGGAGATGCAGAGATGACCCAATGGACGATTATTTGTTCTTTTTTTTTTTTTAAGATTTTATTTATTTCATAAGAGATACAGAGAGAGAGAGAAAGCAAGAAAGCGAGAGAGAGAGAGAGAGAGAGAGAGAGGCAGAGACACAGGCAGAGGGAGAAGCAGGCTACATGCAGGGAGCCCAACGTGGGAGTTGATCCTGGGTCTCCAGGATCATGACTGGGGCTGCCCTATTTGTTCCATCATTGATAAAGATTCTAATACTGGCAGCGTTTTCTTCAGAGGGATATATTAACAGGTAAATAATCTTAGCACTCAATGAGAGGTGCAGAAAGTTATTTTCTTGTTTGAAAAACATGAAAAAATTCTTAGTATTTACTCCATTCCAGATCTTGACTTACTGAAGCTGCAAAACAAAGGATGCTAGCCATCTCTTCACGGAACTTAATCTCCTCGGAAAGACAGACCTAGAAATAAATATAAACCAGCCCAATAAATGCTATAATAGAAGCCTATAAAGAATGTTACAGAAATCATGGAAGATAAAGCTAGAAGAGCCAGGGGAAGCTTCAAAGAGAAAGATATCTGAAGCCAAGTTTTTTAGGATGAGTGGGATATGTTCATAATGCAGATGAGAGACAGGATAAGGGAGGATATGAAAGAATGGAAGTATGGTATGGTTTCAGGATCCTACCATAAGTCCAGTAGTTTGTTTGTTTGTTTATTTGATTGATTTTGAAGTTTTAATTTTCTTTTCTTCTTCTTTCTTTCTGTTTAGGGTGACTTTTTTTTTTTAAGATTTTATTTTATTTATTCATGAGAGGCACAGAGAGAGAAAGAGAGAAAGAGAGAGAGAGAGAGGCAGAGACACAGGCAGAAGGAGAAGCAGGCTCCATGTAGGGAGCCCAATGTGGGACTCGATCCCAGGATTCCAGGATCACACCCTGGGCCAAAGGCAGGCACCAAACTGCTAAGCCACCCAGGGATCCCCAAAAGTCCAGTAGTTTTAAACAGCACAGGGCTGGGGGAGTATGTTGGGAGAAAGGGAGGTGACTGAAATGAACAAGACAGTTGTAGCCAGAATGAAAATGCCTTTAATATTACATCAAAGACTATGGAAAGCTTTTAAGCAGGGAAGTAATAAAATCAGATTTACATTTGTGACAAATATTTGTAGGACCTGTAATGCTACATTATTATTGTTGATAAATTAGCCTCTACCTTACTATGAGAACTTGAAGGGTGAGAAAAGATGACAGGAATTGATCAAAGACGAAAGAAAATAAGATTTGAGAGATGACATTAAGAAAATTCCCTGAGCTTTATCCTGAAATTGTGATCTTTATTACTAAAATTATTGCACAATGCCATTTTTACCTTTATCAATCATGAATTTACTAGTATGGCCATCCTGGTTCAATTGATTTTCACACGTAGACATAAGTTAAAGTTGACTTTTGTAATTCCAAAGTAGACTATGTTTTAAAAAACACAATGCATAATTTCATGAAAACATAGATAGCTCAGAAAGAGAACTATACCAGTTAGTGATGTGTTAGGCTGTAAGTATCACTGAAAAATAGTGGTTTAAACAAAGATGAGGCTTATTTATTCAGTCTAAGGACTGGCAGTTTGGGACAGGTTAATAGCTCAGTAACACCATCAGGGACCCAGCTTTTTTTTCTCCATTTTCCCCTGTGCCACCCTCACATATAGCTTTTGCCTTCATATTCTCGATAAGGCTGCTGCACTTCAATGCATTTTATTCACATCTGGAGCAGAAAATAAGGCAAGAGCAAAGTGCCAAAGAACTTAGGGCTAAAAGAACAAGTTAGCTGAGTATGTCCCTTTTAAAAAGCTTTCCAGGGAGTACTGCCAAGTGAATTCCACTTGCATTTCATTGGCCAGAACAAGGTCACATGGCTGTCTCTAGCTATAGGGGAGTAAAGGAAGATGCAACAGTTTGGCTAGGTTCACTGCCATCCTGACCAAAATTCTGTTATAGGAAAGGAGAGAACAATGGATTTGAGAAGATAACGAGCAGTGTTTCTCACAGAAAGTAACATAAGATCTTGCTCAGCTTTTTCGTTAGGTTGCAACCCAACTGCTAAGACATGCATGCTGAACACCCTGCATGCCTAGGAGGGAGACAGATAATTTTCTCTTTTATAAGCAGTTCAGGTATGCTATTAATGGAGGCTACTTGAAAGGATGTTCCCCCAAATAACAGAATTTGAAGGATAGACTTAAAACAGAAATAGCAATTTTGGAAGTTCACCTATATTCATCACATACAAGAGGCTCTTTGAAGTCACTACAAATGGTTAGTAATTTTATTTACTGTGTATATCAATACTAGTGACAGTATGCCCACTTGTTACCAGTCCAAGTAGCAGAAGCACAAACACCTGCACATGTTCAATATTCTTGATGCTTACCAGGAACGGTAGGACTAGCCAGCTGCTACTTTCCTTTCTGCCCAAATATTTTCCAAATATTAAGCTATTTTTTGTTATTGCAAAGAGGTAACAAAATTCACAGAACTCAGCTTTTAACAATTGGCTACTATATTTATGACAGATGGCTACATTTACAATTATTAACAGTCTTGCTACTGTTTGAATATAAAAACCAAAAATGCTACATAAATTACATGCTCAGTTGCCTTATTTCTAATTTAACTTAAGGGAACAAGAATTAATTTGATCTATTTTAAATATTTGCCAACAGGATGAATTCAATGACGTATGGAAAGATAATACTGAATTCACTGTCTTCTACTTCTTGCCACTAAACAATATATCAGCTTGCTTTTCTACTGAAATTGCATAAAATAGATAGGACAGCTAATTTAAACAGTTGTTTGCACATTCAATATTTATAACCCGAATCTTGCATGACTGACTGGAAGCAGTGAGTTAGAAGGTTTAGCTCAGCTGCTGCCTGGAGTGATGGATGGCCTCGAAGAATTTCTTGTTCACTGACCAGATCAATCACATAACAGAATAAAAAAAATAAGATCAGCCTTAAACTAGATTCCCAACATTTCCATCTGTATGCAAAACTATTGCAGGAAGAAATGTATCATAAAACATAATGTGAAGCTACTTAAAAATAATAAAAATCCACCAGAGAGGCTGTAGAATACAAATAAAAAAGATAGGGTGACAGAATGATATTCTGTGTTTTAACCGAATATTAACTGAGACTTTATTATATCTATAACCCAAAAGTGTTGTCAATTTATAGTGATATTTTGATCGAGCTCAGAGTCATAAGTAAAAGGGTTTACAAATAATTGAAAAGGCTCCAATTCTGGGAGCCATATTTGCAGCTGAATTTTATTTAGTCAAACTAAAAGGTGGTGTTGTGGCAATCATTATATACTGCTATTTTTAATTATTCCAATGGCCATTCTAAAAAGATGGGTCTGTTAAATAATGAGTGAACAAACATCTGACGTTTCAAATGAAAGAATCTGTTAATGGTTAACTGCAAAACATTTGCATTAATGGGAGGAGGCTGGTGAGGCCTCCTTAGTGCATTTGTGGGTTTGACTGGTTTGTGGGAGTCCGTGGTGAGCATGTCTTTCCAGCTCCTCATTCAGTGATATCAGGTTGGTACCCTCAAGGCAGCCAGAGCAGGAATGTTTAGATCACAGAAATTAGCAAATGTTCAACAGCAGGGCTCCTCCCTACCCTGCCTGTGTGGTTACAGGGCTTGCTGGGAAATAGGTACCAGCATATGGCAGTGTGAGCTGTTCCTAGGGTCAGGGTCCAAGGCGGGCTAGGACGCTGAGGGGACCCAGAGCTGAAGAGCATAAGATTGAGGTCTTGCTGAACAGGTGCAGGAGTGAGCAGGCTTGCACCCTCGATAATCCTGAAGGTGCCCTGGGATGGGAGGTTTTAAGGATGGCTGTAGGTGGCAACTGGGAGGACAGTAATGGCATCCGCCACTTTCTGTGGCCCTGGGGCATTCAGTTTTCTCTCAAGCAAGTTTACCCCTCCTAGGAGTAGAAGTGAGAGGAGGAAGAACAGGTGGAGAATTATAAGACATGAGAAGGAAAAGGAAGGAAGACAAAAAAAAAAGAGAGAGAGAGAGAGAGACAATGATAAAGAAAAAAATAGAGTGAAAATGCAAGAATAAAAAAAAGGTAGAAAAGGGAAGGCAAAGAGAAGAAAATGAGAAAAAGGAGGAAGAATGAAGAAGGAGAGAAGATAATGAAGAAACAAAATGGGGGGAAGAGAAAAGCAGCAAGAGGAGGAGAAGGGAGGGAATCATAGGAAGAGCTGGGAGGTGGAGAAGGAACTGGGACTTTCAGCCCTCTGTGCATGGGCAGAAGAATGGCTAGAAATGCTAGATGCACGTTGGGCCCTTTGATCCAAACCACAGAGATGGAGGCTCCAGAGCTGAAGACAGCAACCTTTCTACCACTCAAGGGCCTTTTCTTTTCTTTTTTTTTTTTTTTAGGGCCTTTTCTTCTTTAGAGGCTGGAGCTTAGGTACTCTTTTGAGCAATGGGTGAAGAAAACCTGACCATGTTTTGATAGGAACAGAGGCCAGCAAGTAGACAGAGCCTGGGTTCTGGCTACTTCATGGGTTTCCAGGAGTTCCCCAGGGCAGTGGTTTTCAAATGTCAAGTGCATCAGCATCACCTGGAGGACATGTTCAAACATAGACTGCTGGTTTCTCTCTCAGTACTTCAGGAGTGGGGCCCAAGAATGCTCAATTAAATTCCCAGGTTGCAGATGCTGCTGGTGTAAAACATGGACTTCGTAAAATAAAACATATCCTGGAAATGATTAGGACCCAAACTTAAGCCCTTATTAGTGAGCATCTTAGCAAGAATTCAAATGAGACAGATACAGGCTAATAATGAGCAGCAGGAGTCCCGCGATGGGAAGAAAGGCATCCTGAATCAATTTTTCCTGCTTACAATTATGCTCTAGGCTGGCTGTGGCATTCACAAATGTTTCTCTAGTAGCCAACTCTGGAGAGTCTGACTCATTCCTTGAAATCTCCAAACCCTCACGGCTAGGTCTTCTGAGATCATTTTTATACCAATGAGTGCAACTGAACTGAACAGGGGCGAATACCTGACCCAAACTAATACAATCATATTCTCTCTATAGGTATTCTGAAATTGCCTGGTAGGACTGGAAATGAAGCAGAAACACAGAATAGCTGAGATGGAGGAGTGAGATAGAGTACTTAAGGCTCTCTAATGCTGGCTTCCACACCCAGCTGCACTGCTGTCCTTGGGCTGTGTGTGACGCTCCAACATACCTGTATTTGGTGTCCCTACTGTGTTTTAATTTACTCAAGCTGGTTTGGTTGACTGAAATGAGGTACATGAATCTAGTCCCTCTTTACAACTGTGACAACTTCACTAGCACAAATGAACTCACGGGCCCTTTGATACACTGCACCAATCTTGCCTATTCTGATATTTTAATCCTCTTTAGTAGCCTATTCCAGGGTGTCATCACCAAGCTGGGTGGAAACAAACAAACCCTTATGCCCATTTCTTTTTATTGAGTGTTGAAAAGTTTTATGCATACATCCTTCTTACCATTTTTTAAATATCAGGTAAAACAGCTATGACTATCTATATCTGTTACTAGGAATAACAGGACTCTATGTCAAAAGTTAACAGAAAACCCAATTCAAGCTGGCTCACTTAATAAATGAAATTTATTAGCTCATGGAGGGCAGGTTTCCGGGTTGACTGATTTAACAGCTCAAAATAGTCACCAATGACCCAATTTCTTTTGTTTCTCCCCTTCTGCCACCTGGGTCAGCTTTATCTTCATGGGTCACAGGACAGGTGCCAGACACAAATGGTACTACTAATCCAGCAACCGAAAGAGCCCTAAAATTCACTCTGATTGGGCTAGAGTATGCCAGAGTCCCACTCCTAAAAGCATAAATGTGGCTAAGTGGATAGAGGGTACTAATTGACCTACCAATCAAAACCCACACCAGCGGCTATGCTGTCATGTCTTATTAAAAGTAGATAGTCTGCCACTAGGCAGGGGGATATACCCAAACAAAACTCAGAAATTTTAAGGAAGAGAAAAATGTGGCGAAGTCTTCTAGGCAGAGAGACCACAGATGCCTACTACCACACTTGTTTCTCATATGTATAATTAGAAAATAACTTTAAAAATTCACTTTATTTTGCAACCACTATAGTCATAATTGGTTCAGGCAAGAATCACACTAAACTAGTAACAGCTTGATGAGGACCACGGTCTCTATAAACTATCAAGATATATCCCCAAAATGACTTATTAATTTAAAGAGAAAAATAGTAACTTCACCATGAGTAAACCTGGCAGACAACACTTTAACCAAGTGATCAAAGTGAACACCACCTATAATGGAACAAACCAACATCATATGCCTCTTCATAAAATTCACTGAGAAAGGGCAGCCTAGGTGGCTCAGTGGCTTAGTGCCGCCTTCAGCCCGGGGCGTGATACTGGAGACCCGGGATCGAGTCCCACATCGGGCTCCCTGCATGGAGCCTGCTTCTCCCTCTACCTGTGTCTCTGCCTCTCACTGTCTCTCTGTGTCTCTCATGAATAAATAAATAAATAAAATCTTTAAAAAAATTCACTGAGAAGGATACAATATCTCTTTCATAGTATTTCTAAAGCCAAAAATGTATAACCTGAGTCTAATAAGGAAAACATCAAACTCAGTGAAAGGGCATGCTACAAAATAACTAGGCTGCACTTTTCAGAAATGTCATTGATGTGAAAAACACAGAATGGCTGAGGAATCATTCCAAATTAATGGAGACTGAAGACAAATGCAAACTAAATGCAATGTGTAATCCTAGACTAAAACCACAATTGCTATAAAGGGCAGTAGGTCTACACCATGGATAATACTGCATCAACGCTGAACAGGCTGATTCTGAAAACTGTACTGTGGTTATTTCAGTGAATGTCTTTGTTCTTAGTAGGTACATACTAATGTATTTAGTGAAGGAATATGAGGTCTGCAATTCACTCTCAAATAGTTTGGGGAAAAATGTGTATGTACACACACACACACACACACACGCACAGAAAGTAAAAGCAAATGTGGCCAAAATATTTAACTGGTGAATCTGGGTAAAAGGTAGTTCTTTGTACTATTTTTGGACCTTTGCTTTAAGTTCAAAATTGTTTCAAAATAAAAACTTTAAAATATTTAAAACTTATTTTAGGCTGCATGTCCCTATGATTTTTCTCAAAGCATGAAGTATTACTGTTTTGCACTGTGTACCACTTAAGTTTCATAAGGGCAAAAGAGCTGACAATAAATCTCAGTTTTCTTTTAACTTATTTATTAGAAACTCAGCTGGTAAAGGATGATACGTCTTGGCCAAAGCCTGTTGTTTCCTTTTCTTCTGGGCACACAGCCAGATTCTATTTCCCAGCATCTCCAATGCTGTTATGGGTGGTGTCTTCTGGCCAGAGAAATATCCTCCCATGTGGTTCTCTAGATTCTCTCTTCTTGTACCTACTGTCCAGATACAGAAGATCCGGCAGAGGACTCTAACGTCCTAGATGGAAGACAGAAGGGGTGTAAGGTCTCTAAATGACTATGGGTGGTCAGAGCCCTACCACTGGCCTGAATTGTGGCAAGAAGAGCAAACAATCTTTACGGTTAAACTACTGAGATTAGATTACCTGTTGTAGCACTTAGCCTACTTGACTAATAAAGCTACCTGATTTATTATTATTTTTATTTGTTTGTTTAAAGATTTTACTTATTTATTCATGAGACACACACAGAGAGAGAGAGAGAGAGAGAGGCAGAGACACAGGCAGAGAGAGAAGCAGGCTCCATGCAGGGAGCCCAACGTGGGACTTGATCCTGGGTCTCCGGGATCATGCCCTGGGCTGAAGGTGGCGCTAAACTGCTGAGCCACCCGGGCTGCCCTGATTTATTATTTTTAAAAAGATTTTATTTATTTGAGAGAGAGAGAGAGCATGAGAAAGAAGGAGAGGGAAAAGCAGGGAGCCCTGATGTGGTGCTTGATCCCAGGACTCTGGGATCATGACTTGAGCCCAAGGCAGATGCTTAACCAATACTGCCACCCAGGCAGCCCTAAAGTTCCCTAATTTATAAAACAGATTAACACAAGGGGACACTTTAGGAAAATGCACTGAGGATTCATACGTTTGCTTTCAAAATACATACTTTAAAATAGCTGTTCTCAAAGTGTGGTTAAGGGAACTCTTGGTTCTCACAGGATAGTTCAGGGACCCTTGAGAGTCTCCAAGACATTTTCAGGGTCTCTGTGATGTCAAAACTATTTTCAGAGCAAGACTAAGATGTTCTTTGTCCTTTTCACTCATTCTCTTACAAGTACACAGTGGAGTTTGCCAGAGGTGATATGATGTATTATACCAAAAGAGACTGAATATGAAGCAGATATGAAAACACACCTGTCTTCTAAGTTAGACATTAAAGAGATTTACCAAAATGTAAAACAACGTCACTCTTTGCTAATTTTTTTTGCTTTAGAAAATATAGATAATTTATGCTAATTATTCAGAGTTACTTATGTTAACATGTAATGGGGTTGTTATTTCTAAATAATAAATATCTTTTAAATAAATATGGTAAATACTGACAAATATAACCCACATAAGCAAAAACCCTTTGGAGTCTTCAATAATTTTTAGGTGGGTAAAAAGGCCTGAGACCAAAAAAATAGAAGAACCCCTATTTCAAACAAGTATATCTAAAAATCTAAATAAAATAAACCCATATTGCTAAAATGTAAGAGATAGGATAGTGAGTACCCTTGGCTGACCCTTAGTAACAGAAAAGCATAGTCTCTAGGACATGGTAGGTGCTAAATATATAGTTTTTAAATTAATACACTGTACAATGGTGAGCATATCCACATTTAAGAGTGTTGTGATAAATGAATGAGACCACATGCTTATGTGTTTATCATTGTTCACAGTTATTCATTATCACTCTTTATACGTAAGATGTTTGTAAGTTCCCATCCCACTGACTTCATACTTGGCTGTATAATCTCAGTTGGCCAATGGGATGTAAGTAGAAGTAATATGTGCCACACGTATCTGAGAAGAAGCTTTAAATTTAATTGTGTGGTTCTGCTCAGACTCTTGCTCTTCTGCCCCTGCCTTGTGAAGAGCATGTTTGTTGAGTGCAGGTTCTAAAATGAGAAGACACAGGACAGATACATAGCTGGCCTATAGCTAAACACAGCTACAGTTCATCTGCAGCTCTCAGGTAATGTGTGACAGAAATACATAAAACTGTTGTAAGCTATCCTAGCAAACCTGGAAAATACAGTATGAAATGAGCCTAACATACTGCAGATGTTCAGTAAACCTAACCATTCTCATCAGTGCTATTATTCAGTTAAAGTAGCACTAAAAAACGTGCTTAGTCCTTGAGTGACCACACAAAGCAGAGCCTACCTTGATTAACTAGGATAGTTTACACAACACTACTGACATAACCTCAGGATTCCATTAGCAATAATCGCACCTTGGATAAACCTCATTGGCTACGATACAGCCACTGCGCAAAGCTAGCCTCAAGATTCCAAGTAAATGAAGTACATGACATAGGACAGGAGTGGCATCAAAGTAGACTTCACTCTAAGAAAAAATTCTGGCTACCATGTACCCCTAAATACCCACTGGAGAGTCTCAGGAATATCTGTAGAGGTCATTGGCAAGTGACTGAGAAACAAAGAGGTTCTAAGATGACTGGAAAATGCCCAGACTCAAAGGAGAGTGCAATGGGTCTATGAGCTCATCTGCTTGCCTTGCCCACATCCTCTTCTCAGAGCCTCTGAAGCTGAAACCAAAGATGAAGCTGAAACCAGAGATGAAGCCTCTGAAGCTGAAACCAAGTATGTGCTGAAAGCCAATGACTGGCCAATGACTGATCCTGATTTTTCTTTGGAATCTTTGCACTAGAAGATACACCAACTGAATGTGGTCACACAATGATGGGTATTAGAGTTATAGGATCATTGAGGGAGCCATATTTGCCTGCGACCACAATGGCAAGCAATCAGAGAAAGTCAGTCTGCAGGATCAAACAGAACAAAGTGGACTAACAGGGTAAGAGATGAGAGAGTAGCAGCCAGAGAAAGAGAAATTACTGACAACTTTCAACTCTAAAGAGACCTGTATCAACTTGTGTGCAGTTGGGATCCATAAGATTTCTGCATGTTCTTCTTATACTTCTCTTTTTACCTGACATAATTTAAATAAAGTAATGTCCCTAACAACCAAATGATCCTTAAAAGATGTAGGTTTTTGTTTTGTTTTTTTTTAACCTTGCTAATTCTGACCCAAACATAGAATTAAACTGATTTCTGGTTGTTTGTACAGGACAAGGGTTGGGGAGGAACAGAAATCTGGATTACAGTAACAGAATTAACTTTCTACAACTGAGAATCCAAAGTACTTGCAGAAATAACTTCGCTTTCAAAGTGTCAGAAACCATGATTATAAAACTATACTACATCTTTACCTTTTTCCAATGCAAGCACTAAAAGGCAGCAAAGATGTCAAGCAAAGATGCTAGAGAGTCAGGAGTTCTGGATTTAGTATTGCCTTTGCCTCTAAGAAACTTTGTGTCTTGAAAAATGTCATATCCTTAGGAGTCTTAGGGGTTTTTTTTTTTTTTTCTATAAAAAATAGGAGTTGGATAAGATTTGTAGATTCCCTAAAATAATAGAGAACTGAACTTTTAAAATGTTTTAGAAGCTTCTCTAACATATCGATTTCTAAAATACAGTGAATTTGTACATTTTATTACAAATTACTATGTTTATGGTATAGCAATATATGGTTTTAAATAATTTATTTTCCAAGTTATAAATCAGTGGCATTTAACCTTAGGGAAAAAAAGGGATGGTAATACCTATGTATAGGAAACAGAACAGCTGTTCCTATTTATTTCTAAAGATTTTTTTTTTTTAATTTATTCATGAGAGACACAGAGAGAGAGAAAGGCAGAGACACAGGCAGAGGGAGAAGCAGGCTCCATGCAGGGAGCCCGATGTGGGACTCGATCCCGGGTCTCCAGGATCACACCCTGGGCCGAAGGCAGGTGCTAAACCGCTAAGCCACCCAGGGATCCCTGTTCCTATTTATTTCTAACAAACATAACCAACCTCCAATTATACTGAGAATTTCATATCACTGTCATTGTTTCAGTTTATTATAATAGCTTTTTAAGTCTGAAAGAGATATAAAACATAAGATCACTAATGTGTTCCAATATAAAAGGGCAGACTACTTGGTATTAATTAAAATTCTCTGGGAATTCTGTTATGGGCTTATAATCAGAGTTTTCATGGAAGAGCCAAGTGTGATGTTCCTTAGCTTTAACCCAGCCTTGAGAACAACATTTACTTGCACATACTTCTACCCACAGAATCATTTTGAGAAAACTCAAGAGAATTTATTTCTCCTTACCTAAATTATTCTGCCTTTTCTCATTCTTTGAAATAGTTACTATCCTGCCAGTAGAGGTGTAGCTAAGAGAAATACAGTTTATACTTGGTACAGCAAATTAAAGGTTAAATTAAGGCTTGGTTAGTAGTTTTCCAGGAACTAAGTATTGAGAAGATGAAAGTTGGATACTTTCTTAAATCATGTTCACCTGCTTTTTATTCTAATTCTCATTTCTTTTTCTACTTTTTCTAATCCAAGAATCACCCATATATCAACACATTTCAGTATAATATGATATAACAAGTGTTACTGAGGACTCACCAATGCACTCAGAATTCTTCTAAGTGCTCTGATGATAACAATGATGAATAAGTTGTCCTTACTCTCAAAGGGATCATATACACAAGTATGGGAGTGCTGAGAATTAGCTTTCTACAACTCAGAGTCCAAAGTACTTGAAGAAATAGTTTCGTTTTTGGGCAGCCCGGGTAGCTCAGCTGTTCAGCGCTGCCTTCAGCCCAGGGTGTGATTCTGGAGACTCGGGATCGAGTCCCATGTCGGGCTCCCTGCATGGAGCCTGCTTCTCCTTCTGCCTGTGTCTCTGCCTCTCTCTCTCTCTCTCTCTCTCTCTCTGTCTTTCATGAATACATAAATAAAATATTAAAAAAAAAAGAAAGAACTTCGTTTTCAAAGTGGTTGCAATTGGAGAACAGGAGGAGGATGTACAGAGCATATACATATTTGGGTTTGGCTTTAAAGAGTGATTAGAGTTTCAAAAGCTGAAGAGAGAGGATCAGGTTGGATGACAATTTAAGTCAGAGGCATAAGAGCTATGTGGATATTCAGCAACCAGAGTGTCTATGGCAAGGGAAGGAGTGGAATGGGTCATGGAAGGAGAGGTGTCTGTCAGACTGAGAAAGACCAAGGGTGCCCAGTGACAACCAATTCTGTAGGGCATTTGGATAAAGGAGCTTAGATTGGGGCAAATGGATCTAGGCTGTGTAAGACCAAAAGCGAAAACTTAAAAGTTCAAATATTGATCATTTAAAAAGTAACAGCAAATGTTAAGAGTTCCTGGCAACAGAAGACTTAAATGTAGTTGAAACTTTCAATGTGAGTTTTATTTGCCTATGTATTATGCTATTCAGTTTTAAAGAGAAGGTCAAACCCCATCAGTGGATTTCAACCTTTTGAGGGAGAAGTAGCATCATCTGTTCATATAAAACATATAAACATTATCATCCCAAAATGTATATATTGAAAAAAAGGGAGTACAGACTATTCTGTTTGAAGTAACAAAAGTGACTGGCAACTGTATAAAAATCAGCACATCAGATAATTTAATATGTTCTTTCCAGATACCTCCCAAACTTCATTTCTATGAATGGAAATTCTAAACGGAAGTATCACTATCTTACCAATTTTAAAGCACCTGTATCTCCTTCTTCTCCCAAAAGAAGTATACCACACCACAAACTGCGACCAGCTTAAAGGAGTTTAACAATGCAAGGAATCTGAAACTGCTGAAAAAAGGAAATGAACATTTTTAAAATAAGATTTTATTTATTCATGAGAGACACAGAGAGAGGCAGAGAGAGAGGCACAGGGAGGAGATGCAAGCTCCATGTAAGGAGCCCCGATGTGGGACTCAATCCTGGGACTCCGGGATCATACCCTGACCCAAAGGCAGATGCTCAACCCCTGAGCCACCCAGGTGTCCCAGGAAATGAACATTTACCAAGTATGTGCTACATGCCAGGTACTATGCTAGATCTCTGTGAACAACTGAAAGTCCAATAAAGTCTGTGGCTGCCTATTGTAATACCTGGGCAATTTCTTTTCAAATGGGACTTAATAATTCAAAGTTTGATGATCACTCCATTGAGATCAAATGCATTAGTCCCTGAAGATCTCATGGCCTAGTCAGGGTACAGGTTTGGTTGTAGTGATATATAAATAGTAAGACCATTATGTGATAAATGCCATAGCACACTTATGTGTAAGTGCTATTGTAAGACACATTTGTGATTTACTATATATATTTCAATCTACCAGAGTTATTTCTGTAAGTCCAAATAAAGACTCTAAAATACTTGTTATGTCCAAGTAAGAAACTCTGTAATTTAAGGGGAAAAAATCATAAAAATCAGAGATGCTAGAGATACCAGCCCACCCCACTGGGGGCTGCTCTTTGTAATTATTACTGGATGACTTAATCAAAGCCAAATGACTTCATAAAGTTTCAGGACATATTTTAATTGCTAACAAGCAATTTTTCTTCCATATTAAAAAGTTCTAAAATGCCCTATTAATAAAAATTCCTAAATTATTATAAATTTCATAATGGGGATTACAGGAGTCCCATAAAATACACATTATATTATATCTTGTAGATATTTAAAATTATTTTACTTTGAATAACTGAAATAATTAAGTGCCAGAATAAAAATAGAATACAGTGAGAGGTGGGTGCCTGGGTGGCTCAGTCAGTTAAGCATTTGACTCTTGCTTTTGGTTCAGGCCATGATCTCAAGAGTTGTGAGATCGAGCCTCATATCAGGCTCCATGCTCAGCACCAGCACCAAGTCTGCTTTAGATTCTCTCCCTTTCCCTCTCCCTTTGCCCCTCACCCCATTCATGCTGTCTCTCTCCCAAATAAATAAATCTTAAAAAAAAATACAGTGAGAGGGGAGGAGAACCAAACCAGAAGAAACATTTCTCCTGACAATAAAAAGTGAGCTTTATATCAATGACATTGAAGAAACTTATTTTTCCAACTCTGCCAAATTAAAGAAGTAAGAGCGTTTGGAAGATACATGATTTGTTATGAGTCACCTTTAATCATCCCTGTTAGTGAAGGAGAACATGAACAGCAGTAAACAGCAAAGGCTGTTTATAAACCTCTTACACTTTAAGCACTGGAAATTACATGCTTTATTTTCCCTAGTGCCTGTTTATTCACAGATGAACCTTCCTATCTATCTGTGGTTCTACACTTGGCCTGGTCACCTGTAAGTCCCTTCAAATCAATGCTCTGAAGCTGGGAATTCTTATAGTCATCTTTTAAATAAATCACTAGCATCCATAATCAATGGATGGCAGTCACTTCTTCCCAGGTTTATGATCACTTTCTTCCAGATGGAGAACTTGCATGAGTCAGTAGTCCAGAAAAGGTGCTCTCCCACCTCTCCTCAGGGATGAGTACCATAAAAACTTCACAGGGCAAACAGACATGCCCACTTGTCTCAAAATGTTTGAGAACAGTGGTGCCTGGTTGGCTCAGTTGTTAATCGTCTGCCTTTGGTTCTGGTTATGATCCCAACATCCTGGGATCAAGCTCCATGCAAGGCTCCCTGCTCAGAGCCTGCTTCTCCATTGTCCTCCGCCCCTCCCTGTGCTTCTTCTCTCTCTCTCTCTCTCTCTCAAATACGTAAACAAAATAAAATATTTTTTAAAAATGCTTTATAATCTAAATTAATCTAAAAATTAAACATCCTGGCACTTTTTAAAGATGTAAAAATTATGGCATTATGAACTTAATCTTTATAATCACTCAATAAACAGGTATAAATATCACCTCCATTGTACAGATAAGGCTGTGACACACAGAGGGCTCAGCATCTCACCCAGGTTATTCAAGCTAAGATTCTGCAAAGCCAGTGACTCCCAAGCTGCAGGCTGACCCATCACAGGACTCTGACTTATGCTCTGATGGTGTTTGGTGCAATAATGTAACTGCACAGTGCTCTAACAAATTATGATTTTATAGAGTAAGAATACTTCCAAATATTTGCATATGTGCCATTTTCTCTTTCTCATTTTCTCTTGCTACTATTGTGTTTTAGCTCTTTGAATGTATCTAGGTTATCTAAAGAGTACTGTCAAGATAATTTAGAAAAGTAAAATGAACCAAAGTAACAACCAGAAAGAAAAGATTTCCCAAAAAAACATTTATTTAATAGATAAAGAATATGGCATCTGATTTATATACCTACTGCATGTATTATCTAAATCTTCTACACAAAACCTATTTTAAGGCATGCAAATTTAATATATTATGAAACACAGTATGCAAAGCATCTTAAAGTACTCTCCTTCCTAATGCATGTAACAAAATATACTGATTATGCAAGTACATTTAATTGGATATAATTAAAATAATGAGATTTAAATACTGATGATTTTAAAAAGAAAAAATAGAAGTTGGAATCAGCCATGAGATACATTCAAAATATTAATGAAACTTGCAATGTCATGACCACTTCTGTACACAATGCTCTTGCTAGTTTAAAACAGAGCAAGTGCTGGCCATTTCCCCCCTGGGCTAAACACATAGTTTAGAGAGGTATTCACTTGGTGACATAAGATATTTTATTGGATAATAGAAGACTTAGCTCTTGGATAACATCTTTTTTACAAATCACTTAAGAGCTACATAGCAACCACTATTTCCTTTAAAGAAAAGCATCAAAATGACCACAAGAGGTAAGAACACAAATTTTTCACAGGAAGAGTTATGCTCAGTTAAATGGACACAATCTCAGAAGCTCTCGCCAATGTCATTCTGATGTAAAGATATTAAATTTAGGTATTCTCTCGCCTCTGGTAGCTGAAGAAGGCCAATGACATGTGAAAAGAGCAGATCTGCAGCTGTGAGGTCATAGTCCCTTAACTTGGTATAAAGTTTCAAAGGAGTCTACAGTCTCCAATGTTACTCAGGAAGAGACAGGAGCAAAATTCAATAGGGTAGAAGGGCCTGAAACTTCTATTAAACTTGTCTTCTGACCTCTTTGTCTAGCTCACTAGCAACAATACAGAAAAGGTGATACAGGGAAAACTTTTTATTAAATTACCTTGAGGCTAAAGCTTTGTTTGTGGGATGGGTAGGTTTCAATTCTCCATTTTACAGAGATGGAAGAGAAAGCTTTAAGATCCAAATGGACCTAAATCTTCTAAAATTTCTTGGGGAAAAAACCCAACATCACCAATTGACTCTGACAATTAAAAGGAAAAAAAACTCACGTTACCATTTACTGAAGAGGAAATTGAGAGTGCCTGGCATAAAGGGGATATAGCAAACTTGGGGATAGAGCAAAAGGATAAGAGAAAAATTCTGGAATGAGTATCATAAATCTTAGATGGAATTTTAGGTTAAAATCATTAAATTCTACTCAAATATAAATTCAAAATCAGAATACTGCAATAAGGACATCACAAAGGATCAGTTAAAATTTGAAAGGACTGGGGACCCTTTCAGGGGTCTCTCTCTCTTTTCTTTAAAAATTTACCTTATGAGATTCCAAATGAAAGTAGTACTCCAAATAGCTAAAGGTGCAAAATGTGAACCCTTCTGGCAATACTATTTTCCAGGACCTGCAGGCTAAGCCTCCCCAACCTCTCCAAATAGCACATGATGTCCACTGCCAGCTTCAGAGTGCTTTCATCCCATATCCTGAAAAAGCACTGGTTGAGATCAGTGAAAATGAGAAAAATAATGTCAATTCACTAGAGGCATTGGCAGTACAAAATATCTCTCAGAATTCATCAAGATAATAACAAAATCAGAAGAAAGGAATTAATGCAGCTCAACAATATTCAGTAAAATGAAAGCAATTCCTGTCAAAAAATGTAATATTCCAAAATCATTTCATGTGATTGGCAGCATCAGATATAGCAAAATGGATTTCTATTTCAGGATGCAGTAGGTTCTTTTCCAAGAGCTCAGGCTCATGGTGTTCCTCCCATGCACCAGATGTCTGCCCCCAGGCTCTGAAACACCTGACAACCCACACAGGGAAGCCACTGGCTTCCTATCACCATGTCCGGAAGAGATCACAAAAGGAAAAAATTCTTAAAAATCTGTTTATCAAATCATTTAACTTCAGGTCAAAAAGTGAGATACAGGTACACTAACGTACTTTGGAAATGAAAACTGCAACTAATGCTGGGAAATAAGCAAGTCAGAATGAAGAGCTGATGTTTAAAAAGTAAGGTGGGAGATTTTATTTTGTGGATTGATACCAAAAGAACAATCAGAAAGAACTGTTAACTTTATTGCTAAGACACTATGCATTAGTAAAGTAAACAATCCCTTTTCTCTGCACCCAAATGTAATGTGTTTGGATACTTGCTGGTCAGGTTATGAAGCTCTGAAGAAAGAAGAACATCTCAGAATTAAAGACCTTTCATTCCTGGAGCTCTAATAAGAACACTGTATTACACTAAGCCCCTACGGAAGACACAGAAAGCTGAGCACTGTCATCTTACACAGGATTCAAATAAAATATCCCTACTACATATGTCCATATGCATAGTAGTATAGAAAAATAGTATTTTCAAGTGTAACAGCATGGCACGGTGATGCAGAGCAGAGGTTCCACATTTAGACTGTAAGCTTGAATTCTGGCTCTAAGAGTTAGTAGGTCTATAACTTGTGGCAAATTCCTTAACCTTTCCAGACTTCAATCTCCTTAATGGTAAAACAGAGGCAATAATTATGACTACCATAGAGGTTCATTCTGAGAATTAATCCAGCTAAAACAAAGTGATTGAGACAATGTCCAGTATATAGCAAGTGCTTATTAAATGTGAGCCATTATTACTTCCTGTTAATTTTCTCACTGCATTCTTTTTTTTTTTTTAATTTTTAATTTTTTTTTTTTTTTTTTTATGATAGTCACACAGAGAGAGAGAGAGAGAGAGGCAGAGACACAGGCAGAGGGAGAAGCAGGCTCCATGCACCGGGAGCCCGATGTGGGATTCGATCCCAGGTCTCCAGGATCGCGCCCTGGGCCAAAGGCAGGCGCCAAACCGCTGCGCCATCCAGGGATCCCTTCTCACTGCATTCTTATGATACACCTGTGAAGTAAATAATCTTAGTCTCACTCCACAGGTGAGGAGAGTTAAGTAATTTGCCCAAAGGCGCACAGATGTAAAGCAGGACTTGAAACTGGATCTGTCCAGGTCCAAGATTATGCTCTTACTTATCCCTTATAACTTCACATGTTACCTGCAGGTCCTGCTCCTATGTCATAGTAACATTTATCAAGATAAATTTAAATTGCCTTTTAACTATCTTTCACCTTAAGAATAAACTCTTTTGAGGACAGGTACTGGGTCCTGTTCATTCATTTGAGTCCATTAGGCCCCACTGCCCACTCATCCAGATTTCAGAGCTTTTGTGCCAGGCATTGTTAGGTCCTGACATATCATGCTGAGTAGAACACATGGGTCCCTGTCCTCATGGAACTCAAAATCTACCACAAAAGACAGATAATCAAGTAAGTATAGAATTACAAACTGGCATAGTTGTAAAGAAGGAAAAAAGAACAGAGTGCTAGAAAAGAGTATATAAGATGAAACTCATTTAGTGGGGCAAAATCCAAAAAGCCTTTCTGAAGAAGAGACATACAAATGGAGATGAGAAGACTGAGTAGGAGTTAGCAAGGCAAAGAAATGGGTATAGAAACCACTTGTGCACATTATCCTAAGAAAAGACCTTTCACCTTAGTGTGTGAGGAAGGGAAAGCAAGGATGGCCAGCCAGGCACCAGTCTGGCTGACAAATGATGAGCTCAGAGCAGAGAGGTATGAGATGAGAAGTGAGAGGTGAAGGACCAGAACACACATGACCATGAAGAACGTTAGAGAGCTTATGCTCAATACAATGGGAATTCCAGTTGGTTTTTAGAAAGATCATGCTAGCTGCAGTGTGGAGACTAAGCTGAAAAAAAGGCAGAAGAATCTGGGAAATCCATGTGGATGCTCAACAGCAGGTGAGGGACAAGGTGATGGCAGTCTAGGGCTAGGAGCATAGAAGAAGGGGTAGGAAAAAGTATACCCCTAACACGCGGCCTGATAGGAATAGGGATTCAGTAATTTATGAACCAACTGAACGAGTGATTACTCAAGCAGAGCTCTTGCTGGTTCTAAGGCAACCACTAACCCACAAATGCATGATCTCTCCATAAACAGTATCACCATCTAAGGGACATGAGACACACAGGATGATTTTGAAGAAATGGCGATTACATCCACAATCCAGCTGGTAAGACTCCACTTATGAAAACCTCTTGATGTATAAATGTATCTTTGTGAAACAAAATGCCTCTCCCATCCTGACAATGGAAAATTTTAGAAGCCAGATATCTTTCTGCTATATGGCTTTTCAAGCTTGTTAGAGAAATATATTATTTAAAATAGCCTGAAGCTATGCTGCTAGAAACACAGTAAAACACTAAGGGTGCTGAAAGGAAGCCCTTTCATTTAAGGAAAAAAAAAAAAAAACTGTAGTTAGTCTATACTCGTCATTCTACTTTCTTATAAAAATATGGTCTCTGTCATTACTTTCTAAAATGGCAAAATATTGATTATCTATTAGCAACAAATTCAAATGCAGAGTTAATGTATTTCCTTATAACCTAATAAATTCATAAGGTCAGGACAGGGAATGTCTTTCCATCTTTCCCATGTTATTTAATAATTTTGACCTTTTGTCCATAAGACATTTATTTTGTTAAAACCAAAGCCATTTGAAAAATCCAAATGCTTGTCCATGCAGATATGAGAAGAGAATCTATGATGATAGATGAATTAAAAATCTAATAAATAGGGAAGCCCGGGTGGCTCAGCGGTTTAGCGCCACCTTCAGCCCAGGGCATGATCCTGGAGTCCCGGGATCCAGCCCCATGTCAGGCTCCCTGCATGGAGCCTGCTTCTCCCTCTGCCTGTGTCTCTGCCTCTCTCTCTCTCTCTCTGTGTCTCTCATGAATAAATAAATAAAATCTTAAAAAAATAATCTAATTAATAATCTCATCAGCCATGAAAATGTTTTCCCATCCCTAAGTTGGCCAAGAATGTTCATTAATAATTGGGTAATCAAGGTGTAGTCAGGCTTAACTGTATCAGCTGCTCTCTTGCTGAGACTAAGTGAAACCTAACATACCTGTCCATTTCTCAATCATTAAAGCCTTAGATACCATTAACATAGATGAAACTGTACATTGCCAAGCCTACGGTAATAGGCTCAAGTATTCATGGGGCACAAATAAAGATTATTTTTGCATAGGCAAAGAGTGCTCATCAGTAAGACTCTGCTCCAAGGTTAAGCCAAGCATCTTGCACATCTTTGATCAGAAGGCCAACTACCAGTGCCCCTACCACTACTTCTGAACACTCTCAAAAGCACAGGTGAAAGATATCAGAAGAGAAAAAGGCACTGCACTAGATTTCTATATAAGGAACTTAATAAGCTTAAAAATAAAACACAGTTTGCCTCCTTCCATTTGGTAGGAAACCACTTTCCCCTACCCTGGAAATAAGGCTTTGTGTGGTATTCTCTGTACCTTTAGAATGCCTTTAGAGTCTTGAAAATGCTTTATCTGCAGAACCAGGGAAAGACACATAAGAGCATCAAATAGTGTTTTGGTGCTGTTACTCTAAGAACTATTTTAAAGAATTATGGTAACCATGGTGGATGACAATAGAAAATCTCCGAAGTTTACTAAGGTTTAAAGTTGAATAAAACGAAGGTATAAATTGTTCCATCCGTCTTTCATCAGTCAAGAAAACAATATTGTATATTATTAACTAAAATTTATATTTTTCCAACATAAACACAAACCATTAATAATTTAATGTGCACAAAGACAAATGAATAACCTCAAATTTATGTTATTCTCATTTTATTAAGAAAGCTCTTCTTTCCCCTCAGTTTGCACCAATGCAACTAGTAAAAAATTACCTTCATTAGTAGGTAAAGTCATTTATTCCAGCAGGGAAAATAAAAGACTGAGCTTAGGCTCTGGACAGCTATTAATTACAAAGAAAAGTGAGAAAACAGCATACCTTAAATCTGATGTTTTATTAAAAGTGCAAATGTATTAATAAAATCTTAAGCAATATTCTATTTTATATGAATGCATAAATCAAATGTTATTTTCATTCTCACAATCATCTCAGACAACAGACAGCTCAACTGAATTAAAGTTGTATATTCTCATTTTTGCTAAACAATCTGTTCATAGCAAGGCTATTTAAAACAAATATATTCCAAGCCATTCAGATGTCAACCAATATTTCTAAACTAAACAACTTTAAAATGAGATATTTTGAGATCAATTTTAATCCAAGCATGGTTTTCGATAGGAGGGAGTACAAAATTACCCCTCATTTGAACCGAAATCTCAAACTTTTGGATTATTTGTTTCTGCATGTTATAGGCTGTTTATTATCAAATTCATAATCCTTTGATATTTTCTTAAACGGATGAAATTTGCCTTTTTCCCCTAGGGAAATGCCAGACTATAATGATATCTGAGAAATACGCTTAAATTAGTTTAATTACTTCATGTCAACTTGATAAGTCACTGCTCTTTAATGCAAAAACTGTCACTTGTAATTAATGACTGTCCATACTGCTTCAATTGATCAAATGTCTAATACACAAAAAACATTGAAAGAAGTTCTGTATATCTTACAGCAATTCAGTGGAGAAGTCTTGTCCCAGGGGTATGTAAATCTGAAGTACAAGAAACCTCTGGATCAATCCAACTAGAATGAGAGGGGGAAAAGTATACATTTGTATGTCTGAACCATTTATACGTGCATGTAAACAAACACAATCACACACCATCAACAACCAGAAGCTTTTCACATTTCAATAACATAGTAGAACTATAACAGCATTACCGTGACTTACAACTTCATTATAAAAGCAAAAAACTTGAAAGACAAATCAAACTCTAACAAAAAAATGTTGTCTTTTAAGGACCCATCTGTAGGTTTGGTGAAATTTTTATGAAAATTTAAAAAATAATAATTTTTTACTGTTTTTATTGGGTTGCAATGTATACATAGGACTGCATTCAATAGAAACATTTAAAATTGTACTACAGATTCCCATTAAGGCAGCCATAAAAGCATGTGGCAATTATTTCTATCCACTGAGTTTTAAGTGTACTAAACAACTTAATAAAAAACTATAGTTCAAGAAAAACAATTCTAATTATGACAACTACAATTGAAGGTTTGATGAACCAAAGCTAGTTCATATGGCTTTAAATGTGTCCACAGGGAGATGGATGCAGGAACATATATTCATTTATAATGCCTTTTGTTAATTTAACATACTTTTAATTAATTCAGTGCTCACAAACTACAAACTGATCACTTCTATTCCTCACTACCAGCTTCATCTGAATTAAAAATATTTGAAGAAAAACCAACCTCTATGGCATTTTTGATAGCTGAAGTCTACAACTGTTTCAAAAATCAATTGATTTTATATTACCTCTTCAGACCCTTTCACTTAATTCCTTTTCTCTTAGGTTTTGAACTTTTGCTTGATTTCTCAATTATGATGCTCCTAATCGATGTTTTAGAATCACTTCCTCCTAAAATATGCCTTTTAGGAACTTCCTCATGTAGGACTTCTATAGGAAACAGAAATGTCCTGACTTTTCTGTGAACCTCTCCTACAAATCTAACAGTACAAGGAAACACTTGGAAAAAAGAAGGCAACTAGTCTAAAATGCATATTATTTTCTATTTATTCCAACTCAGTAGGCTTAACAAATTTAAGTATTTCAAAGTAACAATACATGTTTGTTGGTTTGCTTATTTTTAACAATAAATGTTTGGAGAATCTCCACATACCTTCTGGTTTATAATTCCTTTGGTAAACTGTTTTGCAACATTCCTGAACAATTTATATAGTTCCCATACTTTTTTTTTTTTTTTATAGTTCCCATACTTTAACTGAAATTTAGATTCTACAAAATAAACATATTTGGTCAAATCTGTTTAATTTCTTTTAAATCAAATATCAAGGATAACTTTTACTTATAATGCTAAGCTGACAAACTGCTCCTGAGAGCTATCCATAGAGTAGGAATATAATGGGAATAAGGGATAACAGGCTCTGACTTTGGAAATTTGACTCTAGAACTGGATTTTACCATATTTATGGGAAAAGCCAACAAAGCAACCTGAGTTCTGGACTACAAAACAAAAGCAAGATACCAAAATTAGGCCAACTTAAATAAATCATCATTAATCAATCTCTCTCTGGCATCTTCTGTTGATGGGCCCTATGGCACTTTTCCATTGCACAATGGCCTCTGTATATAGAGCTGAGAGAGCACTGGATAAATGAAATCTGTATTTACAAAGGTCCCTAAGTTGTGTCACAAGACTCACTGAATCAGCACTATTCTCTTCAAACACAATGAGCCACACTACACATGTAGGGCATTTTCCTATGAACATTTTTAGATATGAAAGACACCTGCCCTCAAAAAAAGAAAACTTTGTAATTCAACTTTCTCACATATAGAAGCCCTAGTTTCCAAAAGGCTTCACTCCTAAGATTAAAAGAAGTATGACAATACCATATGGTGATGATCTGACAAAGAAAAAAAGCACTTTAATAACATTTGACACACACTGATCCTGTGTGTCAGAAATGCTAAATAAACTCTATAGCAATATTTTTTTCCAGTGGCCTAGTAAATTTAAAATGACTCTTCATGTCTACATTATGTCGAAAATCACTAAGTAATGCTGAATGTTAACTATTTGTAAAAAAAAAAATGCCCATCAAGTATATAAAATTCATAAAAATTTAGTCTTTTTACTGAAACATGCAGGTTTCTGCAGTTTCATAATCTGTTCCCTGCTGAGATATGCTACCTCTATTTTTAAGAGGATAGACCCTTTTTTCCTTTAAATATTTTAAAACACAGAGGACTGGTAAAACACCATCAGGTTTTTAAACAGTGGTTTTACAGTTGTTCCATTAGAGCCAGTGACAGTTGTATACCTCATGCACATCTCACAAGTGTGTTTTTTGTCATCCAAGGGTTTGAGACAAGAACACAATTACAGTCATCCTTTACAAGTACGCTGCTAAGGTAGACTGAAATGATTT
Source organism: Canis lupus baileyi (assembly GCF_048164855.1). Lineage (NCBI taxonomy): Eukaryota > Metazoa > Chordata > Mammalia > Carnivora > Canidae > Canis > Canis lupus. Next base: position 33,310,989 of record NC_132856.1, on the reverse strand, counting down.
CCTGATTCCTGGTGTGAACAACTCACTCAGGGGCACCTCTCCCACTTCAACTCATAAGGCAGGAAACAGTTATATTTCTAATTTGGGTCATTCTATATTTCTCGGGAAAATCATAAGACCTCTCTGGGCTCTTTTAACTTTATGTGTAAAACTGGGCTAACAAATTAGATATATACCTCATGGGATTATTTGTATGGGTTAAATTAGATCTATCATTCAGAAAAAACTTATTGAGCATCTACTATATACTAGACTCAATGTGAAAATGTTTTTGTAGTGAGTAAGACAGACATTGTCTCTACTCTCTTGGGACTTATATTCTAGTTCCAGGAAGAAGGTCAGGGTGCAATGAAAGTATAAAATCCCGGGTCACTGGAGGGAAGAGGATGATCAGTGAAGATTTTCCGGCAGAAATAATATTGGAATTCAGCTGGGAAGAAAGATCAGGGGTTAACTGAGTGAGGGAGATGAAGGAATATCCTAAGGAGAGGGAATACTCCATGATGTGATGAGAAAAACCATGAGAGTGGATGAATCTGAAGATACAAAGGGCTGATAGACAGAAAGGGAAAAGCAGCAGGAGGGAATTCTGGCAAATAGCTAGGATCTCAATTACTCAGGGCCATGAAGGATATGTGTCATCCTAAGATCAATGGGAATCCATTCATATATTTATTAATTTATTCTACAGAGATTTACTGAATGTTTACCATGTGTTAGGCACTATTCTAGGCGAACAAAATAGACTAATTTTCTATGCTGGGGGTGCTTACCTCTGGCAACAGTGAGAAAAACAATAAAAACAAAACCCTAAGAAACAAATAGCATGTTAAATGTTAAGGACTATAGGGAAAAGTAGAGGAAGGAAAAAGGGACCAAGAGTGTGGGAGGGCTATAAATTACAGGGCAGGGTGGGCTGTCATGGAGAAGATGGCACTGTAGTAAGGACCGAAAGAAGGGGAGATGATGAGCCATGCAGCTATTTGGGAAAAGACAACTCCAGGCAGCCAGTTACCAGCTTCCACACAGGCGTGAAGGTGATAGGTCTATGCTGTGTTTGCAAACAGCAAGGAGACCTGTACAGTCACAGCAGAGTGAACAACAGCAAGAGTAACAGGAGACAAGGTCAGAAAGTTCAGAGGGCACCAGATACTTCAGGGTCCTACAGATCTCTGGTTGTCACTCAGAGGGATGGGGCATTTCTAGTAGCAGAGAGCTTTACATTTGAAAGCATTGTCCCAGCCGAAACTGTAGGGAGGCAAGTAAAAAAAACACGGGTAGGGGGCAATGAGAAGATGAATGCATGAGATGCTCCAAGTATGAGGTTTAGTGGCATTGGAAGTGACAAGAAGTTGGAGTCAGACTCAAAATGTAAGCTGAAGAACCAACAGGGTTTTCCTGATGGACTGAATGAAGAGAAGAAAAATTGAACCAACTGAAGTCTCTTTTCTGAGCTACTGAAAAGACAAGTTGCTAACAAGGGCGATGTGGCTGTCTGTAGCAGTAGGAGTAATTTCTGGGGTAAAGCTGTCCAAATAGAAATGTCATATAAGCAACTGAAAATACAAGACTGGAGTCTGAGAGAGAAGTCTGACTTGGAAATAAATGCAGGCTGGAGTAAGACAGAGATGGTATTTAAAAGCATGAGACTAGCAATGATAACCAAAGGACTAAATATAGATAGATAGTGTCAAGGGTCAGGTCTACAGGCACTGCAATAGCCAACTGGGTTGGAGAGAGGAATATTATGAAAGGAAACTAGAAAAGGAAGACCAGTGAAGTAGAAAGGAAACTCAGAGGATGGGAATCCTAGAAGAGGAGTGAAGAAAATATACCAAGGAAGATGGTGTCAACTTTGTCAAATGCTGCCAATAAGGTCAAGCAAGATGAGGGCTGAAAACAAGCCATTGGATTCAGGAACACAGAAATCACTAGTGACCCTGACAAGAGTATTATCAGTAAAGTGGTGAGGTCAAGGCCATTGAAGGGTTTTATTTATTTATTTTAAAAGATTTTATTTATTTATTCATGAGAGACACAGAAAGAGAAAGAGAGAGAGAGAAAGGCAGAGACACAGGCAGAGGGAGAAGCAGGCTCCACGCAGGATGCCTGACATGGGACTCGATCCCAGGTCTCCAGGATCACGCCCTGGACTGAAGGCGGCACTAAACCGCTGAGCCACCGGGGCTGCCCCATTGAAGGGTTTTAAACAGAGCAAGTCATGGTGACATTCATTTTAAAACCAATACCAAAGTGGGAGTGGGGGAAATTTTGGGAGGAACCCGATAAAAATGATGTCATTCTCCAGAGCAGCTGAAACTTAGATAAACACAAGGCTTCAGGGATGCTGATCCCAAGAGACACACCATAAAATTCAGATGCCATTGGCAGAGAAAACAATGGTTTCAAATAAGAGCCTCAGATTGAAAGTCCTGAGGCAGACCATCTAAATGAAAGATGCTCATGTGTGACAATGCTGCATCTCATGTGAGCAACTCCATAGCACGATCCAGGATAAAGAGCAGCATGGATTTATTTAGTTGGCTAATTGTGGTCATGAAGGCAAACTGGTTACAATTCGAAATTATAACCCCAATTGTTATAGTTTCTTAATGGGGCAAATTTAACAAACTTCTTAAACACCAACTACATATGATATACTAAGTTAGGGGTTCAAAGTGGATGGTGTTAAGATTCCTGCACCAGAGAAGTATACAATCTGATCATCAATATCACATTTTCCTTTATTTGATAAGACGTTAAGTAAAATACAAACAAAACTGACATTTAGAGATGCTCAAATAGAATACAGAAATATCACTATTTAAAATGAAAAGTTAAGGGGCACCTGGTGGTTCAGGCAGCTAAGCATCTGCCTTTGGCTCAGGTCATGATCCTGGGGTCCTGGGATAGAGCCCTGTATTGGTCTCTACCTCTCCCTCTCCCTCTCCTTCTGCCCTTCTGCTTGTATTCCCTCTCTCTCATTGAATCTCTCTCTCAGATAAGTAAATAAAATCTTAAAAAAAAATTAAAAGTTGAACATACTTTCATCATTCAGCTTTTTTCCTAAGTACCTAATATTGTGAGAAATACATATGGGGTACCTAATGTCAAGTTTGCATAAGTAACGTAGATGTTTACTCCTGAAACAGGAATACATCATGGTAACTGAACTAAATTTAGAAATGTTAATTGAAAACCAATTCTCTACTCAAGACATGCCATTTAATTGAATAACAACTTCACACAGACAAGTAAAAATACCTATAAAGTACTGTTATCAAAAATTGCAAATAATTAATCTTAAAGGCATTTATTCAGGGCAGGCTCTATAAACTGTGTCATTTGTTACAGTACCACACATGCTACAGAAGAGCCAGATTAATTTTTAATTACAGGACACTGTATAAGAAATATTAAAGATTCTTCTGTTTCTTCCAATTAAAACTATCATTTTTCCTTTTAAAAAGTAATTATAATACATTAAATTTGTCTTATTTCTAAAAAAAAATCTTAAATTTAGGAAAAGGGAGTTTTTTAGTCACTGAGTAGTTGGTAGAGGAGAAATCTTTCTCAGATCCAACTGAGAAAGGTTACTAGAACTGATTTGATTTTATCAATAACATGATTACGTGCATAGATACTAAGGGCATTGCATAGAAGTATAGGTCAACGAGAGAATGCTGGTTTAGAACAAAGTCATATTCCTGCAAATCACATGTATCCATCTCACAAAGTCAATATCCTTAATAACAGATGGACCACGTCTTCTGTAACAAGAATAACCCACAGTTTCAAACATATTTCTCTGACTCATTTTAGTTCACCTCATTTATAAGTGTATAAATTTTTGTGGAAATGAAAAAAAAAAACTATTGTTTAAAAAAACAGGAATTATGAGAAAATCATGATTTTAAAATGGCAGTAAATTAATAAAAATGATTTTAACAAAGATTATCCCTTCTCTTCGAGGTTTTGTTTCTTATTTTAGAAAGAAACACTGGCAAACCATTTTAAAATTAATCTTCCATCTATAATTTCTATGGCTCTGTTTATGTCTTAGAAATCTATAGTATGCATGCTAATAGCTTAAAGTAGTAGACAAACAGAGCCTGAGAAAGTTTAGAAAACTGAATTAAATGAGAAAATCAGGTACCAAGAACAGGTCGTTTCATAATACCTGGTACACAGTAGGTGTTCAATAAATGTTCATAATTAATGAAGAAGAAATAAGTAAATGATCAACATAAGAAATAACTGGCTGCTTATATAAAATATATTACCTAAAATCTATAGTTAATACATAGGATAGGGATCCCTGGGTGGCGCAGCGGTTTGGCGCCTGCCTTTGGCCCAGGGCGCAATCCTGGAGACCTGGGATCGAATCCCACATCGGGCTCCCGGTGCATGGAGCCTGCTTCTCCCTCTGCCTGTGTCTCTGCCTCTCTCTCTCTCTCTCTCTCTCTCTCTTTCTCTGTGACTGTCATAAATAAATAAAAAAAAATTTTAAAAAAATACATAGGATAATGTTGATGAAATCTGATTAATTATTTTGAAAAATTGTATTTCTTAAATTGCCATCAGTTTACTCAAAGCTTAATTTGGTGGTACAGCCTTGAATTTTAACCTCAATTCTGCCAATGACTGGGCTCCTGATCATAAATTCAGGTATTCTCTCAAGGTTCCTTCTGCTTTAAAATGCTGATCCTAATTTCCAAAGTAAGAAAGAATTGAAAAATCTACTCTTTGGGCTTTTGTTGAAGCACATATTTGTATCTACATATATTAGATATTAATATTCTTGAAGGTATACAAGTTAATGTGTCACTGAGTAATGTCTTCTATAGTATTTTAGTCAACTTTTTTTTACAAATTTGGTCCTATAATTTAGGAAGTTCTGGGTTTATTTCACAGTTTACCCTTAATTATCTGATTTCTTTTTTTTTTAAAGATTTTATTTATTTGTTCATGAGAGACACAGAGAGAGAGAGAGAGGCAGGAGGCAGAGACAAAGGAAGAGGGAGGGGAAGCAGGCTCCATGCAGAGCCTGATGCAGGACTCGATCCTGGGACTCTGGGATCACACCCTGAGCCAAAGGCAGACACTCAACCACTGGGCCACCCAGGTGTCCCAATTATCAGATTTCTTGATGAAGAACCAACCTCAATGTGTTCATTGCAAAAGAACTGGTATCAGGGTTAAAAGAGTCAATGAATGCGAAATGCTAGACAAGTCATAGGCACATAGTAATTACTCAAGAAATACCATTACTATGATAATCAACGGCGATCAAATAATCTAAACCTTCTTGAAAATACTTCTTGGGGTGCCTGGCTGGCTCAGTCAGTTAAGCATCAGACTCTTGATGTCAGCCAGGTCATGGTTCCTGGGTTGTAGGATTGAGCCCCACATTGGGTTCTGCACTCAGTGCAGAGTCTCTTTGGGATTCTCTCTCTCCCTCTCCCTCTGCTCCAGCTCACTCGTGTGCTCTCTCTATATATAAATAAATAAGATCTAAAAAAAAAATACTTCTAGATTTTGAATCAATGGTGAAGCAGACTACATATATCTATATAATTTAATATATATATTTTAAAAGGTAATTCAAATTTCTTTTTTTTTTTTTTTTTTAAGATTTTACTTATTTATTCATGAGGGATAGAGAGAGAGACAGAGGCAGAGACACAGGCCAAGGGAGAAGCAGGCTCCCAACAAGGAGCCCAATGCAGGACTCGATCCTGGACTCCAGGATCATGCCCTAAGCCACTCAGACATCCCAATTTATTATATATTTATATAACACTTATACATACATAAAGCCTAGTATAAGGTTAATTTCTAAATTAAAAACAAACATCACTTTAAGTTAAAAGATACCAATAAAAGTAAAACTAATGTCTGTATAGTAGACCTAAAAGTATAACTTTAAGAAGCAAATGCTAAGCTTTAATATTAAAAATCTTACTTACGGATTTGCTTATTCTCCCTTGGTAACTGAATTTTGTTTGTTTGGCTGCTGCCTTCCAGGACAAACACAAAACTTTTAACTTCTTTATCAAACTCCTGTAGAACAAATATAAAAACAGTGGTAATTAAAGCATATTTTATTTGGCTTCTATCATAAAATAGGAGGTGCAAACCCACAGGAATAAAGTCCCAGACTCAAATGAGTTAAAAGTCAGGCCTTGATGATACTCTTACCGTGGAAACAGCTGGGAACTGGAACATACTTTATATATACATACTGGAACAAAGACCCACTTTGTCATTTGACAAATCCTCTATCATATCAAGTATCTCTTTCCTCCTAATGATAAGAAATTCCCTAGTTTCAGGGATTCCCAAGTTACTAATTTAGAGTTTCCAGAATTCAGCTACCCCTCCTCTTCTTTAATCTACATATTCCTACCTAACAGCACATGCTGAACATCACTCCACATTACAGTATACAAAACCACCTAACCAATCTTGTATCTGCACCACAAGTTCCTTAGTGTCTGGCCATGACTCATACGGAATTAATCATTGCCTCATCCTACTAGTCTTCTAACCTGAAGTTCTATATATCATCCACTGAAAATCAGTAGTAATTAAAGGGTTACAATTAAGGTGACCTAAAAAACTATGGTAGGAGAAACATAAACACAACAAAACCAAACCTGAAAACAAAAGGCCTTTTTATATGTGACAGTCTGATTTCCATGACTCAAAGTGATAATGTAAATGGTTATTTTTTCATCTTGAAGCAAATTCCCAACCTGAGTATTAAGACCCATTACAGTACTTCACAGATCCTTCCAATCCTCATTTGTATATGTTAAGAAATGCATTGTAACTAATGGTTGCTGAGCATTAAATCACACTTTAATAAATCTGCATTATATCCATCACAACAGAATCTCTCATGTATTTGAAATGAACACACACAGACCGAATGTATTATTTATTCCATCTACACACAAGTAGGGCATATACTTAAAACCTTTCAACAGCTTACCCAAATCATCAACATGGTCCTTAGACCACAACCTAGTCTGGTCACTGCCTGGTTTTTCTTTTTCTTTTTTTTAAGATTTTACTTATTTATTCATAAGAGACACACACAGAGAGAGAGAGACAGAGACAGAGACACAGGCAGAGGGAGAAGCAGGCTTCCTGTGGGGAGCCTGATTTGGGGCTCCATCCCAAGACCCCAGATCACAACGTGACCCAAAGGCAGATGCTCAACCACTGAGCCATTCAGGTGTCCAGCTGCTTGGTTTTTCAAACTTCAATCTCCTCCCTTGCACTCCCTCTTTTCTCTGTATCCTAGCCGTAGTACACTTGTTGCAATTTCTTAAAAATTCTAAGCTCCCTCCCGAAAAAGGAATTTATATGGGCTTTTCCCTATGCCTGAAACACTTGTCTCCACCAGCCCTACACAGTGCATAGTTAGCTCTCAGAGATCCAGTGTCATCTCCCTGGGGAAGCCTTCCCTATGCTCTCTGCTCTATGCCCTTCCAGCATCACTGATCTCCCATTCACAGGAAGAGCTGTATTATTTTAAGCAAGCTGCTTACTCTCCCCGTGGCCTCAGTTTTAGCATCCAGAAAACTGGCATAACATACCTATCACATAAGGCAACTGTATAAATATATGTAATATGCTAATACTGGGCCTGACATACAGTAAGCACCCAGTTAACAGTACCGTTTTTAGTTACCCATAGAACAAGGTCCACAGAAAGGCATTTTTTTCCTGACTGAATAGAAGAGGAGAGAAAGAGAAAAGGATAGGAATGGATTTAAGTTTTTAGGTCCGGTGGTGCAGGCTGAGGTAGTTTCTATGAGATGGCAACAGTTTTCCCTGTGGAATGGGGCGTGAGGTCTTCTGATGTGTCAGTGAATAGAGCCTGTCCTGGTTGTAGACTGGGGAGGTGAGTAGAGAGTTGGTAATTGAAAATCTGAAGACAATGGAGAAATCATCACTTGAAAGACTAAGAGAACTTCCCAGGCGGTTCGGGTTGAATTTATAGTGTTATTAATCAGAGAGGCTATCAATATTTTCCTGAAAGTTACTGAGGGGCACAGGACCCCACTCAGAAAAGACAGGCGACTGGGGATTCAGAAACGGCTGACCTCTGTGAGGACAAAGAGCAAGAGCCTTCATGGTTTTGCCCCAGAAGTGACCGAAATCACAGACTCTGGATTCTAGGATGGAGAGGAAAGGAAGCAAAGACAGAGAAAATTCATGCCTAAATAAAACTGAGCACAGGGGAAGTAGAAAGGCCAATGGCCTAGTGGTTTCCATTAGGTCGAAGAACAAATATAGTGAGAATAACTGAGCAGGCAGCCTTGAGAACTGAAGCTCGAGGTTGGAGAGGGTCTCATTCATCATTTCAGAGGCCCCCCAGTTTACCAAGAAAGGGTAAAGGGTAAGACAGTGGGATGGGGGCTGACGGAAAGTGAAGAGGTCATTAGCAATGATGAAATCAAGAAACTGAGCAGCACAGGCTTAGCAGAGGTTTTCCTCACAAACACTGAAGTCACCTAAAATAACAGTAGGACTTGGCCACAGAGAAGGGCTACGAGCCATGTGCTCAAGTCTTGAAAGGACTGAAGAATGATTTCTGGAAGAGCTGCAGCCAACAGGGTCATAAGACGGTCTTTGAAAGAACAATAAAAACCGTTCTGAAACCTTATCAAACCCTTCATTCTTTTTTTCCAGGATTTAGGTAGCTCTAACTTCTAACATTTACCTTCCAAATCACAGACGGACTGCCAACGATCTTCCATTTTGCTCCAGGATTTTTGCCCTGAGCGCTAAAGATTTCAACAAATGCACCTCCCTGGAAAACAAAAATGCCATGTTTAAAGTGAAAGGCAATGCTAAGGAGGAAATACTATCCACCACAGTCTGTAACCACTGTTCCAGGCATCTGTCTGTTAAGTAGATCTCAGAGGAAACATTATCCCTATTATAACTCCTACATTATAACTTGATTGTACTTAAGCCCCAACTATTCTGATTTGGGTCACCTTGGATATATGGTTTAAAGAAATTTTTTTTTTTAAAGAATGATAAACATTAAAGTATGCCGTATAAACCCTACAACGTTTCAATGTGGGGTTCATTTACTTGCCACGTATAAATCATGCTTACAAAACATTCTGTTGATCTCTGACTAAAGGGTTTAAACTCGAGAGCTAGGCTAATAAATTCTGATGTTATCCGTGGCTACAAGCTTTCCAGTCATATTGCCCCAAGCTCCAATATCAGCTTTGATATTTATTAACTATCTGACCTTGAAAGTTATTTAACCTCTTGATTCTCCATCTGTAAAATGGGTTGTTGAGTTCCTAGGATAGTAGACATAAACCATCAAGCATGATACTTTGTATGTAGTAAGGGCTCAGTAGTGCCAGCAATAATTATTCAAAAAAAAAAAAAAAGGCAAATTGAGTATTTTGGTACTGGTTAATAAAAAAGCTTGGGAATGAGTAGAGATTGGAGGATGACTGTTATTCTGAGCATTCCTGTAAGATCTTTTTATATATTTAATATAAATTAATTTGGAAATCTGTAAAATTCATATAAGAAAAATAGAGAAGCATTTCTATAGACATGCTATGTGTTCCCTATTCTAAACCTGAGAACATGCAGGGCCATGCTTATGTAAAAATACTAAACACATTACTGAATATCCATAAGCTTTAATTATCAAAGAAAGGAATTAAGATGATTATCTCCGAGGAAGACTAATTGCAAGAAATTGAGAATCTGAAATGAAAACTAAAGATGGGTTTCTTTTATAGTCTATTTGAATTACAAGCAGCACATGAGCAAATCTGCCTGATTTCTGTAAAGAATTTCCAGCTTTTAAGTCTTCTCAGTAATACAAAGATATTTTTGTTTCTGAGTTTTAACACAATCACTTTAACTTCAGACACTACATTTCTTCTTCCTCGGGCAGTATTATGTGCAAACTGTGTGTGGTTAAGAGTTCTTATAGAGTACTACAGTTTCTGGGGTTAGGTCGGATAGCAATAAAAATCTTAAATTTGAGGCAGCTTTTTTTTTTTTTAAGAAAAGTCCTTGTACCTGGTGAAACACCTGTCCCCCTCCCCCCCCTTCCTTCTGCTTTCTCTTGTTTTCCAAGTTTTCTACTGCGGCCATGTATTTTCTTGTAACAATATATCTCACCTATATTAATTGGGAGGAAAAACTGTCTTAAATTGCTCTAACACATTTAATGGTCATCAAATGGGAGTAGAAGAAAGAACAGCTGACTGCTTGGAGGACACTCCTAAGAAGGCAAGTAGCATTTGGTATAAAGACGTAGAGGCCACAGAGAGTTTAGTTTCAGCACGGGGATGGGGTGTGTGTGTGGGGGGGGGCGGGGGGGGGGGACTGCTGAAAATAACAGCAGGACTACTAGAGTAAACAGATGGTAAACCGGAGAACGTGACCTCAGGTAGAAGGGAGGGAAGGGCAGGAGGCTAGGGTCAAAAAAAGAAAAGAAAAAAGAAAAGAAAGCCAAGCCAACCAGGGAGGGGTCCAGTGAGGTGAGAAGAGCAAGCCCTGTTCTGGAGACACTAGGATCCTCAGGGTGACAGAGGAAGGCCCAGCAGTTTCCCCAGGGCGATGCTTGCGCATCGACGGGAGGGAGCGGTTACAGATGCCCTCCCTCACTCACTGGATCTGGGGCGAGGGCCGCATTTTCACAAGTGAGCCCCCAAGTGTTTGGGAAATCACGGACCCCACTTTTGGGGGTGGGGGGAGGTGGGGGGAAACAACAACAGCAGCAGCAGCACGTGGGCAAAACCGCTTCTGGTTCCGCTCAGGGGCACTTCCACGGGCCCACCCACTCCTTGGCCGAAGAGCTTCCGAGGCGTCCGCGCATCCTCAGCGAGCGCCCGAGGCGCCGGGCTAGAGAACTCGGGGTCAATGGGCGCCGCCGCCCGAGTTCTGACCCAGGAGGTTCCACGCCGGTTGAGGTTTAAGCAAGATGTGCATTTCAGTCGGGAGTCGCAGGCAATCCGGACGCTTTGAAAAGAACGGAGCTGGAGATGGAACCCCCCCCCCCAAAAAAAAAAAAAAAAAAAAAAAAAAAGCCCAATCCTCTACCCACACCGTCGTTTGCTTAATCTTTTCCTTTTTCTTTTTTTTTTTTTGGGGGGGGGGGTGTGTGTGGTCACGACCACTCATCCAGTACTTTTCCTTCTCACCCCCCACCCCCCCCAAAAAACAAAACAAAACCCAATTATGGGGAGTGGGAGCTTTGTCCCCACCCTGAACACGACCCAGGTCCCCCAAGAGAATGCTCTAGCCAGGCCGGAGCGCCGTTTCGGGTTACCTGGTACTCATTTTTGAACATTCCCGCGGGGGTCACGCGGGCCCCCGACGGCTGGGAACGGAGGGCGAGAGCCCCCGAGCACGACGGCGGGGACGGGGACGGGCTTCGCGCGTCGGCCCGACCGTCCTCAGCTCCACGTCGAGCCCCGGCCCCGCACCATCGCGGCCCCCGGCGGAGCGAGGGCGCAGCGGTCTGCGCGGGCTCCCGGCGGCCCCGGGGGACCGGCTGGACGCGTAACCTGCGTAACCTACGTAACCGGGGCGCCCTGCCCGAGCCCCCGACGACCGCCCGCTCGCCCCGCCCCCGGGCTCCAGCGGAAAGGGGCGGGGCCGAGCGGCGCCCGCCTTCGGGCCGCACCCATTGGCTCCCACCAGGCGCCTGCGCGTTGAGCTGCGTTGGGCTGCTCGCCGACGGGCCGAGGAGGCTACGCGGTGACGTCGACGTTGCCCAGGCAACTGAGGGACTCTCGGGGAGGCGGTGGCCCGCCCGACCTGTGCCCCGTGCTCTCTTGAGGTCGTGACCTCCGTCTGCGAGGGGGCGAGGAAAAAAAAGCCTAAAACGAGCCTTGTCTAAGAGCTAGCCACCGCAGGTGCTGGACTCTTCTAGAAAACCTGTCCCATCGGCCTGGTCTCTCTTTGTAAACACTGATAACTGGTAGGTTGCTGAAGGGTCCTGGAATCATGGAACCCTCACGTAGCCTTTGGTTTGAAGGTTCCCAAACTCTTGTTTCGTTGAGGCACGAAGAGGGTCAGCTAGCAATTCCCCGTTCGTTGTTTAGAAGGCCCAAGAAGTAGAAGTATTTACTCAAAATCACTGCACGTGTTCCAAAAAAAAAAAAAATTTTTTTTTTTTTTGTTTTGTTTTCTTTTTGTTGAAAATACATACATCATTGAGCCAGGCACTTTAAAAAGAAAAGTGGTTTTTTTGTTGTTGTTCTTTTTGTTTTTGTTTTTTGTTTTTTTTTTTTTGCTGAAAATACATCCCTTATTGAGCCCAGCACTTTCCTAAGTTTATTTGGTTACTTCGTTTGGTTTCTATGTCAGAACCACTCTTAGAATGTAGGTATTATTATCACTTTCTGACTCAGGTGAAATGGCCTCTCCAAGATGACATGGCTCCATAAGTGGTGGAGCTTGTTTAAAGCCCTGTCTGGGGGATCCCTGGGTGGCACAGCTGTTTAGCGCCTGCCTTTGGCCCAGGGCACAATCCTGGAGTTCCGGGATCAAGTCCCATGTCAGGCTCCTGGCATGGAGCCTGCTTCTCCCTCTTGCTGTGTCTCTGCTTCTCTCTCTCTATCATAAATAAATCTTAAAAAAAAAAAAAAAAAAAAAAAAAAAGCTCTGTCTGATGCTCTATTACTCAAGGCTGAGTTAGGTCAAGGGTATAGTGTTACTAATGACCAGGTGCCTCTCACAGAGCCCCTCCTCCAGGCCAGGTAGTTCTCATGTTCACAGGTTAAAGATTAGTCTCCTTTCCGTTGAGAGTATTTCGTTTCAGAATTGATTACAAATTTACTCAAGGGCATGATGTTAGTTTTTAGTTATGACTGAGCCTGATATTCGAACTCACCCAGAAGTCTTAAATATTTGTGTTCCATATAATATGCAATGACTGTGGATCATGTACAGCATAAAATAATGAATACTATCTGAACCTGCTCCTTATCAGAGCTAAGAAAAACTGATAAGGAACAAACTTATTTGAACACACGAAATCTAATACCAGGTATGTACAAAGGCCAAGATGAAGTTGCCACATACCTGTAAATTGCAGTACAATATCTAGAATCCAGAATCCCTGATTTCTAGAGCTCATACCTAGTACAACAGTAGTTTTTGATAAGACTGTGTGCTGGAGGCTTTGGGAATTATGGCCTATAAACATGGTCTCTTGTCTTATAAGGCTTGTTATCTCCTGGGGAACATTTATGCTTTCATTCATTTAATGGGTAATTTCTAGGGATGTAATATAGTCTAGACACTATGCCAAAAGCTAGGTGTACAAGGAAGGCCTGGTCTTCATGGAGCTTACACATTAATAGGGGCAAGACCTAATAAGTGAATAAGTATGTACAACTAGTGATAAATCCCAGGAATCTATCGTTAAGGAATAACATTGGAAGGGTCTATTAGTTTCCTGTGGCTGTTGTAACAAGTTACCAAAAACTGGGTGGCTTAACAGAAATTTATTCTCTCACAGTTCTGGAGGCCAGAAGTCCAAAATCAAGGTGTCAGCAGGGTGACACTCCTTTTGGAAGCTTTGAAGGAAAATCTGCTCTTTGCCTTTTCCAGCTTCTCGTGGCTTTTGGCATTCCTTGACTTGTGACTACATCTCTCTCCAGTGTCTACCTCCTTGGTCATACTGCCTCTTCTTTTCCTATGTGTGTTTTCTCTCAGTGTCACTTATAAGGACTATTATGATGGTGTTTAGGGCCCACTTAGATAATTCAGGGTTATCACTTTATTGCAGATTCTTAGTCACCTCTGCAAGACCTTTTTCCCAAATAAGGGAACATTTACATGTGGGCATCTTGGAGGTGGGGGGGGTGGTCACATTTTTTGGCCTAGCAAAGGGTGACTTGCACAAGTACTTTTAGATAAATGCTTTAAGGATGAATGGATAAAGATGTGGTATATATATATATATATATATATATATATATATATATATTGGAATATTACTCAGCCATCAGAACTTGCACAAGTACTTTTAGATAAATGCTTTAAGGATGAATGGATAAAGATGTGGTATATATATATATATATATATATATATATATATATATATATATTGGAATATTACTCAGCCATCAGAAAGGATGAATACCTACCATTTGCTTCGACGTGAATGGAACTGAAGGGTATAATGCTGAGTGAAAGAACTCAATCGGGAAAGACAATCATCATACAGTTTCACTCATATGTAGAATATAAGAAGTAGTGAAAGGAACTAATAGGGAAAGGAGGGAAACTGAGTGGGGAAAAATTAGAGAGGAAGACAATCCATGTGAGAATCCTAACTCTGGGAAACAAACAAAAGGCTGCAGAAGGGGAGGTGGGTTGGGGGAATGAATAACTGGGTGATGGGCAGTAAGGAGGACACTTGATGGGATGAGCATTGGGTGTTATACTATATATTGGAAAATTGAATTTAAATAAAATATTTTTAAAAATTATAAAAGAAAATGCTGTAGGAGAAGCAAAAGTCAGTGGGAGTACAGGAGGAATCTAGAGAACATCTAAGTCTTTTTTTGTTTTTGTTTTTTTAAAGATTTTATTATTTTATTCATTAGAGAGAGAGAGAGAGGCAGAGACACAGACAGAGGGAGAAGCAGGCTCCATGCAGGGAGCCCAATGTGGGGGGACTTGATCCCAAGACTCCAGGATCACGTCCTGAGCCAAAGGCAAATGCTCAACCCGTGAGCCACCCAGGGATCCCCACATCTAAGTCTTCTAGCAATCTATTTGGGTCTCTGAAAAGCATATTTTAACATTATAGCTGAAAAGAAACTCACAACTTTATCCTGTGTTAGTTTCCATTCTACCCTAATCATTATCTAAATTTATTTGTTCATATATTTATCATCTGTCTTTAGTTATCAGAAGGTAAATTTGATGAGGGCAAGGGTTTTTTCTGTGTTCATCATTATATAACTACTTCCAACTACTAAAGTAGTGCCTGACACATAGAAGGTGTTTTATAAATACATATTTGCTGATTGGATTAAAGGTACCTTGTCCTTTCAAATTCACCATGTCCAAAACATAACTTATCTGAACCTGGGCCTTTTCCATACTTCCCAATCTCATTAATACCACAGGGCCTCCTGCACGCTCACTCCCTATCATATAGCAGCCTCCAAAATGACGTTCAGTGATTCCCCACTTTCTGGTATATTTGCCCTTTGTGTAACCTCCCCTTGTAAGTGTCATGTGCCTAGTGACTTGTTTCTAATGAATACAATATGGTGCTGAGATGTCGTTTCCAACATTAGATTACAAAAAGATTGTGATTTCCTTCATGCTTGGTTTCTTTCACTCCCTTGCTCTGATTCTTCTCCCTACCTATCCTTACATGAAGAAAGCCAGTTGCTTTATTGTGAGTACCCCCTTAAAAGGTCCATGTTGCAGGGAACTGATGTCTCTGGTCCACAGTCAATGAGGACTTGATATCAACAGTCACACAAGTATGCTTAGAAGTTAATCCTTCCCTGGCCAAGCCGTAAGGTAAATGCATCCCTGGTCAGTGCTTCGATTGCAACCTTATGACTAAGCCAGAGTCAGAGGCACCCAGCTAATTTGTACCCTGATTCCTGACACAGAAATTATGAGGTATTTATCGTAAACTGCTAACTTTTAAGGTAATTTTTTATAAAGCACTAGATACACTACCCATACCCAATCCATCACCCAAATCTATTTGTTTTTATCTAAATATTTCTGAAATCCACTTACCGTCCCTCCAGTCTGTATCATTTACCTGTGATTTGCTCTTCTCTGAACTACTATGATAGCCTCCTACTTCATATACCATGTTGGCCTCCCTTCAAATCCATCTGCACGTTGCAGAGTCATCTTTATAATGCACAAATCTAGTCATATCAGTCTCTTGCTTCTAACTTTTTTGTGACTATACAACCTGTCTTCCTCTCCAGGCTCAATATACAACAGCATTCCCCCTTTATTTTAGTCACATTGAGTTTTCTTTTAGTTCATGTTCACCATGTGTGCTTCCACTGTAAGGCCTTTGTGCTGTTTTCTTGAATACATTATTTTGCTCCTTTTTTTCTTTGGTTAGGGCTGACTTCTGTAAACAGAGTTTAGATCAAGGGTCCCCTTTTCAGGGACACATTCTCTTTCCTTGACTTGATCAGATCCCCCTATTTATAGGTCCCTTTTTTTTTTTTTAAAGGATTTTATTTATTTATTCATGAGAGACACAGAGAGGGAGGCAGAGGAAGAAGCAGACTCCCTCCGGGGAGCCTGATGCAGGACTTGATCCCAGGACCCCGGGATCACGACCTCAGCCAAAGGCAGAGGCTCAACCATTGAACCCCCCAGGTGCCCCTATTTATAGGTTCGTAGAAAATCATTGCTATTAGCATTACTGAAATAATTGAAATTTTAGTGTGCTTATCATATTGGCCATCTCTGTTGGACTGTCAATTTCAAGAGAGTAAAGACCATGCCTGTTTTGTTTACCTTTGCATCCCTAGTGCCTGATATACTAGTTCAGCCTTGTTCCTAATATAACAAAATAGTAATCCTCCTTTGAATGAATGAGTGAATGAAGAAGGGAGGAGATGAAGGATGAATATTTCTTAAAAGACAGCCACATGCTTTGGTGTTGAGAAAACAAGAAGAAAACAATTGAAAATACATTAATGTAAATGAGTGAATTAATAATTTCTATTGATGGAAAAGCTAGTAATAGAATTGAAATGATTAATCATAGTGCATCATTAAGTCTCATTACTCAGGTGTTTTTGGGTTTTTTTTATCACCTGTTTATTCAATTTAAGGCTAGAAGGAACCAGTATAATTTATTTCAATCTCCTTATCTCCTGGAGAGAAAGTAATTATCCCAATGCTCAGTTGTCCAAAGATTGGGTCATTGGGTCATTTCCTAATCCTCCTAATTCCACAAGTTCAGGAGACTTATAATTGGACTTTGATTAGCAAATGTAGGATAGGGCCTGTCCAGGCAATGGGCAGTTCTGAAGGCTGCCTGACTCAGATCAAAGTTGTTTTGTCTATGGTGAAATCTGCGCTTAACCACTGACAGTGGTGGCTGTCAAGCAAAATTAGAATGTACGCTACTTTAACAATATGAGCTTAAAACCAGAGATGGGAAGAAGTCCAATTTTCAAATGCTCTTGTTTGATTTGGACGAATGCAAACCATGACTAAAATCTTGGATTTGGCTATGACTTTAAGAATGGCTACCAAGGAGTGCCTGAGTGGCTCAGTCTGTTAAGCATCTGACTCTTGGTTTTGGGTCAGGTTATGATCTCAGGGTCATGAGAGTGAGCTCCGAGTTGTCAGGCCGTACACTCAACATGGAGTCTGCTTGAGATTCTGTCTCTCCCTCTTCCCCTTCCATTTGTGTGTGCATGTATGTGCATGCTCTCTCCCTCTCTCAAAAAATAAATCAATATTTAAAAAAGGAAAAAAAAGGAATGGCTATCAAATTTCAGCCCTAGCCACCAAAAAAAAAAAAAAAACCAAATGAACAAACAAAACCCCCAAATAATAAAAAACCCAGCCTGCCCAACAATTTTGCTTAAACCAAGTTATTTATGTACATTATAAAAGTGAAACATTTTCTCTAATTGCTACAATTTTTAAAGAAGTCAGTACATTTAGTAATTGCGTTAAATTGCTTAATTTGACATTAAGTCACTTTACATGCTTTATTTTTTTTTTATTTTTTTTTATTTTTTTTTTTTACTTTACATGCTTTAAAAGTGCTTGTCTTTGTTCTACAAAGAAAGTAATTTGGTGGTGTATGGATGTTATTGAAGGATATTGGATTATATTTAAAATGGAATAGACTACAGTTTTTGAGGGTGGTGGAATCTTTGTATGGCAATGTAGTCATTCAGGTTACATCCTATGATTATCAATTTGACAAGAAATAGTATTCTTTTGACCTAAGAATATACAGCATTTACTGTAGTATAGTTGTAGTTTATATTTTGGTTGCAGTTCCTAATCAAATTATTTAGCATAATAGGAAGGAAAAAAGATATTGATTTGATGATCAGAATTTGTTTTGCTACACAATAATCTAGAAATGTTTAACACTCATATGGTTATTTTTCTGCATTATGGAATAACTTTATGAATGACAGTAATGCCAAGTTGATAGAATAATTTCAAAACTGTAACTATTTTACAGTTCCAAGGGGTTGAGAAAAATTAGTGATACCTGAGTCATTGATTTTGCTTTTGATTTGAGAGTAGTGATATCTTCTTTTTTCAAGCATGTATGGTATGGGGAAAGATTTTGAGGATTTAACTGATGGTAAATATTTTTCACCTCTCTAGTCTATGAGGTTCTAAAGTGATGCTTTGCTGCCTGTATCTTTAGATGACCAAATACTTCAAAATTCATGTATAAATTTGAAATTTCCAAAACTAGCTACTACTGGATGATTTTCCCAGGGGAAAAACAGACAAACAAACAGTTGCATCATTGAATATTTAGGTATGAATGCTTCTCTAAAACAGTTTTATGAAGTAAGCACTGAGATTGAGAAAAATGAACATATTTGTAAAATGCATCTTTGAAAGGATTAAATGAAGTAAGCTGATATTTATTACCAGTTGGTTTTAAAATATATAAATGCTCTTCTTTTGTCAGAAAAAGTTAAGTTAGATCCCAGTAGCCATTTTTTAACCTAACTATCCCTAACCTAAAGCCAGTTAGTTTTGACTCAAGAAGGCTACAAAAAATGGGATACTTGCATGCAAAAAAACAAAACAAAACAAACAAAAACAAACAAGCAAAAAAAACGAGGTTGTACCCTTACCCTATGCTACATTAAGAGAAAGAAAGAAGGAAAGAAAGAAAGAAAGAAAGAAAGAAAGAAAGAAAGAAAGAAACTCAAAATGGATCAAAGACCTAAGCATAAAATGTGAAATTATAAAACTGTTTTGGAAGAAAACATAGAGGAAGAACTTCATGTCACTGGATTTGACAGTGATTTCTTGGGTATGATACTAAAAGCACAGGCAACAAAGTTAAAGGACAAATTAGACAACATCAAAATTTAAAATATATGTGCATCAAAGGAAATGATCAACTGAGTGAAAAAGCAACCTATGGAAGGAGAAGAAATATTTGCAAATCATCTATCTGATAATGTGTATATTTAGAATATACAAAGAACTTCTACAACTCAGCAACAACAACAAACAAGTCACTCAATTTAAAAATGGGCAAAAGATTTGATGAAAAGATCTACAAATGGCCAATAAGTACATGAAAAGATGCTCAACGTCACTAATCATTAGGGAATTGCAATTCAAAATCTCAATGGCTTTTTCGCAATGGGTTTGCCACCAGAACACAGGTGTCATGAAAACCACTGCTAACTGTAAACCAAAATGGGAAAGGAAAAGACTCACATCAACATTGTCATCATTGGACACGTAAATTTGGGCAAGTCTACCACTACTGGCCATCTGATCTATAAATGTGGTGGGATTGACAAAAGAACTGTCGAAAATTTTGAGAAGCAGGCTGCTGAGATGGGAGCCTTTTCAGTATGCCTGGGTCTTGGATAAACTGAAAGTTGAACATGAACGTGGTATCACCATTGATATCTCCCTGTGGAAATTCGAGACCAGCAAGTATTATATGACCATCATTGATGCCCCAGGACACAGAGACTTTATCAAAAACATGATTACAGGCACATCTCAGGCTGACTGTGCTGTCCTGAGTGTTGCTGCTGGTGTTGGTGAATTTGAAGCAGGTATCTCCAAGAATGGGCAGAGCCATGAGCATGCCCTTCTGGCTTACTCACTGGGTGTAAAACAACGAATTGTTGGTGTTAACTAAATGGATTCCACTGAACCACCCTACAGCCAGAAGAGATACAAAGAAATCGTTAAGGAAGTCAGCACCTACATTAAGCTCTGGATTGCATTCTGCCACCAACTTGTCCAACTGATAAGCTCTTGCATCTGCCTCTCCGGGACGTCTACAAAATTGGTGGTATTGGTACTGTCCCAGTGGGTCGAGTGGAGACTGGTGTTCTTAAGCCTGGTATGGTGGTCACCTTTGCTCCAGTCAATGTTAGAACTGAAGTAAAGTCTTTGGAAATGCACCGTGAGGCTTTGAGTGAGGCTTTTCCTGGGGACAATGTAGGCTTTAATGTCAAGAACGTTATCTATCAAAGATGTTTGTCATGGCATTGTGGCTGGTGACAGCAAAAATGACCCACCAAAGGAAGCAGCTGGCTTCATGGCTCAGGTGATTATCCTGAAACATTCAGGCCAAATCAATGCTGGATATGCACCTGTGCTGGATTGTCACACAGCTCACATTGCTTGCAAGTTTGCTGAGCTAAAGGAAAACATAGATCATTGTTCCTGGAGAAAAGCTGGAAGATGGTCCCAAGTTCTTGAAATCTGGGAATGCTGCTATTGTTGATATGGTTCTTGGCAAACCAATGCATGTTGAGAGCTTCTCTGACTATCCTCCTCTGGCCATTTTGCTGTTTGTGACCTGAGACAGACGGTTGCTGTGGGTGTCATCAAAGCAGTGGACAAGAAGGCAGCTGGATTTGGCAAAGTCACCAAGTCTGCCCAGAAAGCTCAGAAGGCTAAATGAATATTATCCCCAATACCTGCCACCCCAGTCTTAATCAGTGGTGGGAGAATGGTCTCAGAACTGTTTGTGTCAATTGGCCATTTAAGTTTAATAGTAAAAGACTGGTTAATGATAACAATACACTGTAAAACCTTCAGAAGGAAAGGAGAATGTTTTATGGACCATTTGTGTGTGTGTGTATGTGTGTGTGTGTATGTGTTGTAGTTTTAAGTTATTAGTTTTTAAAATAAGTACTTTTTAATGGAAACAACTTAACCAAAAATCTGTCACAGAATTTTGAGACCCATTAAAACAAAAGTTTAATGAGAAACAAAACAAAACAAAACAAAATCTCAATGAACTATCCCCTCACACCCATTAGGATAGCTCATATCCAAAACACATAAAATTACAAGTGTTGATGAGGATGTGGAAAAATTAGAACCCATGTGCATTGTTGATGGCAATATAAAATGGTGTAGCAACTATGGAAAACAGTATTCAGTTCTCAAAAAATTAGAATTACTGTATTATTCACTTCTGAGTATATATTCAAAAAAATTGAAAACAAGATCTTGAAGAGATATTTCTACACATATGTTCTTAACAACATTATTCACTATATTAAAAAATGGATCAACCCAAGTGTCCATGGATGGATGGATGAATGGATAAACAAAATGCGATGTATACAATCAATGGAATATTGTTCAGCCTTAAAAATAAGGAAATTCTGACACATGCCACAATGTGATGAACCTTGAGGATATTATGCTATATGAAATAAGCGAGTAACACACACAAATACTATATGATTCTACCTATGAAGAATATAGACCAGTCAAAATCATAGAATCAGAAAGTAGAATGATGGTAGCTAAGGAATGGGTAGAGTAGGGAGATGTTGGAAGTTTTTAATGAGTATAGAGTTTCAGTTTTATAAGATAAAGTTCTGGAGATTGTACAACAATATGAATATACTTAAAAATACTGAACTGGACACTTAAAATGCTTAAGATGATAAATTTTATGTTATTTTTTTTACCACAATTAAAAACATTTTTGTGGGAAGAGGAGGACTGTAGGAAAATATGTCTAAAAAAAGGCTCCTTAGAAACAGCTTGAGAGTGCTGGTATTAATAATTGTGCATGTGTGCATGCATGTATGCGTGTGTGTGCATGCTCAGGCATGTCTATTTTACCTGAATTATTTAAAGTTAATGTACAGGCATTGTAACACATTACTGCTAAATACATAGCATAATAGCAAGTATCTCCTAAGAACAAGGATAATCTGCTACATACCATTTTATGCCATGACTCTACATGGATGCTATACCTCAATATCATTATCACATTCAAGAAATTTAATATTAAATAGTGTATTTTGATATATAGCCTATATTCATATTTTTCCGGTTCTCCTAACAATTGTTTTTTTTCCACACAGGATCAGTTAAGGATCATACTTTGAATTTAGTTATAATGTAATTATAGTCTCCTTTAATTTAAAAGAATTGGAGTATTTAAAGATATTGGCATTTTGGATAGTTCACACTAGTTGTTTTGTAGAATGTTGCTCAATATGGGTTTGTCTGATTGTTTTCTCATGACTAGATTAAACATTTAGGGCAGGGCAGCCCCGGTGGCTCAGTGGTTTAGTGTTGCCTTCAGCCTAGGGCATGATCCTGGAGACCCAGGATTGAGTCCCATGTTGGGCTCCTTGCATGGGGCCTGCTTCTCCCTCTGCCTGTGTCTCTGCCTCTCTCTCTCACTCTCTCTCTCTCTCTGTCTGTCGTGAAGAAATAAATAAAATCTTAAAAAAAAAAAAAACTTTTAGGGCAAAAATCACTACATGAGTGATATAATGCATCCCTTTTAGAGATAAATAATATCAGTTTGTCCCATTGTTGTGATGTCAAGATTGATTATTTGGTTAAAGTGGTGAGGAGATTTCTCTGTTGATTTTTTTTATTTGTTTCTGATTAGAAAAGGCATATATACTTAGTTTAGAAAACTTGAAAAATGCAAAAGGAAAATCATTACACAGTAATAAACATTGTTAATGTTTTGTGTATATCCTTAAACAATTTTCTATTGTTCAACATATAGTTATTCCAATTTTTTGCTATTTAAAATTTTTGTTTTTGTAAATAACCCAGTAGTGAACATCATTGTCCCTCTTCAGATCTTTGTCCAAATTTTAAAAAATTATTTCTGTAGGATTTCTAAGAAGTCAATTGTTTGGTTGAAAGGTATTTATTTTCTAGAATGTTTCACATTTTCTAATACTATATTCTTTCTGAGATTTTTATTTAGGTATATAGTACTCAAAAATTTCTCATCAAATGTAAATTCTGTTTTTTCGACAAAAATATTAGTTTAAGAACCTGGTAGAGAGAGATAGCTATCCTCATTCTATGTGCCTAGTAGAGAAGGTCTTAATTGTCTTAATCCAGTCTATGGTAAAGTGTTTTTGTTTTTTTTTTTAAAGGCTTATTTATCTTTAGAGAGACAGCATGAACATGGGCAAGCCAGGGCAAGGGGAAGGGAGGGGCAGAGGGAGAGAATCTTTCGGGCAGACTCCCTGCTGAGTGAGGAGCCCTCTCCTAGGAAGAGCTCAGTTCTACAACTGATGAGATCATGCATGACCTGAGCTAAAACCAAGAGTTGGATTGCTTAACCAACTGAGCCACCCAGGCGCCCCTGTGGTAAAGTTTTTCTGAAGTCACTATCCACAGGTAATCCAATCAGCCAAAGACAGGGAAAATAGGGTATTGGGTGAAAACAGCACTACTAAGTGAACAGATTTTTCTGAAGTGATAAAAATATTTGTCATTTTTAGTGTGTTTAGTTTAACACTTGGTTTAAAGAAAAAACACTCTTCCTCGATGTGTTTTTGTATTTGGCACATGCATTCATTAAAGTGTCATTTCCTTCATGTTTTCTACCACAGTTCAGGTCAAAATAATTTCTGATCCTCAATTATGTAGTAATATTTCTACTTACTGTACAAATATGATCTTGTCCCTTCACTGCTTACGTGCTTTTTAGTGATTTTTTATTGCTATTGAGGCAAAGGTGCAGCTTACAAAGCCCTGCGTGGTGGTTGAATGGATGTGCAACATAAGGAAAAGGGAGGATTTAAGGATCCTGTCAGCTTATTGCTTAGATAACTGGGTGAATGGTGAGGTCATACATGAGGAAGAGTATGTTCTGAATTAAATTAAGATGGACTAAATTTGAGGAACCTGTGGGACATATAATTAGAGCTATTGAATAGGCAGTTGAGTATGTGGTTCTAAAGCCCAAAATGAAGATTTGGGCTAGAGATATAGAATCAGGAGTTATCAAAATACAGATGGTAAAGACTCTGAGATAGTGGAATAGAAAAACCAGAGAGACTCTAGAGTGAGAAGAAAAGAAATCTTGACCAGAAATGACATGTAAGAAAATGGGTAAAGGATCAAGAGAGAGCAGTCAAAAAAGTAGGAGAAAGACCACATGTATCTGGTGACTCTTATGCCAATGGTGTAAAGGTCTTTCAAGAAGGGAGTAGGTCAGCAAATGCCTACAGTCCTAAGGTGTCAAATAAGATAAGGCATGAAAAGTAACACAGAGATCAGCAGTGACCTCTGCAAGATTACTTGTTGGAGCCATTCAGAAAGAAGACAGATTCCCCTAGACTGAGTAGTGATTGGCAAGAAAAGTGCTGACAGCAAGAAAATTGGTAATGAAAGGGAATAGAGAAACTTTAATAACTAGTGCTAGGCAGTTTACAGAGTTTTTAATTATTATTTGTTCCCAATGGGAAAGACTTGGATTTTGAACATATAGAGGAGAGAGATAATCATCAGGAGATCCCTGAAAAGGAAGAAGTAAATGAGATTTAGCACAGAGGTAGAAGGATTGTGCTTAGACAGGAAGAGAAGTGTATGATCCATTTTAATTTTTTTTGTTTTATTATTTTTAAAGAAGGTTTATTTATTTATTTTGTGGAGAGAAAGAGAACACAGTGGAGGAGGGATAGAGGAAGAAGGAGAGAAAGAATCTCAAGCAGACTCCTCATTGAACAGTCTGACACCTCTCATGACCCTGAGATCATGACTTGAGCTGAAGTCAAGAGTCGGACACTTAACTGACTGAGTACCCAGGCACCCCTGTATGATCCATTTTAATGAAAGACAATGTATAATTCATAAAGAAGCAAGCATGTAGACTCTTACTATATTTTCCTAGATTATTTGAAATTTAATTTTATATTCTTGAATGAAATTTTAGTATACAGACTCTTTTGAAGGTTACAATTATAAAATACCTTTCCACCAGTATGAATAAGAGCAAAATAGGTGGTTTTTGTTTGTTTGTTTGTTTTGTTTTGTTTTTGGTCTGAGAGAGCCTTAAGTTAATGTAGTTTAGTTGAATATTGGAGACTGGTTATATAGACTGTAAATGAATTTTTTTTGTTCCACTATTATGAATAGGAATGTATATGTGGTGAACTTTAGAAGAAATGTTCTTCTGCCATAGTTCTATGAAACTATAGGATAATTTACAATTGAAGGCAAAAATGAAAATTTTAATGCAAAGAGTTACAAAGGTCAAAATTATGCAGCAATTTAATCTTCAAAGGACAGAGGACAAAATGTATTTGTTACTGTAAGTCTGTTAGGAAACTCACCTTTTTCATGCTTTGTCAAAAAACCTTAAACATTCACAGTTTAAAAATAGCCTATTTTATTGTTTTATAAAGCAGATTATGATTTACTTTTATGAATTTAGTCACTGTTAGCATTGGAGAGAACATTGCATAAGTACCCTGTTATGAAGATGGTTTTACTCATGAACCAGATCATAATGTTAAAAAACAAACAAAAACCAGATTATGATATCCAAAGTTTTGGATCTTGATGGTGTTTGAACTGATTTGGTGATCATGTTATTTGGTATTATATTATTATTTTGTATAATAGGAATTTTGCTTAATTGAGTATATTTCCCAAGTCAGAAGTTACTAATTTACACATTTGTTCTATCAGCACTCTTTTTGTTTAAAGTACTTGAACACCAAACTGAAATTGGCTGAAACAGTAAGTAGTTATTAGTTTATGTAATTTAGCTACTCAGAGTAGATCCAGCTGTATCCAGAACTCCCAAAGCATTGCCAATTTTTTTTCTCTATATTCTTTCCTCTAGGTTAGCTCAATCCCTAGGCTAGCTCTCCTTGGGTTTACAAAATGGCTGCAGCTTTTTCAATCTCATATCCTTATATCAAAGTGGAACATTCTGAGCCAAAGTCCTTAAATTCACCTTCATTTGCATTGACTGGGGTCATATGCCTATCTCTACCAACCACAGTGGTCAGATAACTGTACATCTTAATTGGCTTAAGACTGGATTGTGTCTGGTTTTAAACCAATCATTGCAACTAAGGAAATGAGATATGTTGATTGACTTGGAATGGAGTCTCACCCAAACTCAGACTGGGAAGGTGGAGGGATTGTTTTCATTTTTTTTTTTTTTTTTTGAGGGATTGTTTTCAAAGGAAACTCTGGGTCCTCTTATAAGAAATGTTGGGATAGATGTTGGGTAGCCAAAAGCAGATGTCCACTATAGTGTTGTCATGTATGTGGTAATTTTGTAGAAATTACAAATATTTTTTATTCAAAGTATGATGAATAATTTAATATAAAAGTTTCTCTACTATTCTTTAAATGATTCAATGTACATACGTTTAATCCAAATGTCATAGGTGTTACTGCCCATTTAATTATTCCAGGTTTCACATTAACTCTTAGATTCTCTAGGACCCTATCTGCATAGACACAGGAAATCCAATATGTTATTGGATGATCATGTAGTTTCCAGGATCTTTTTTTTTTTTTAAAGATTTTATTTATTTATTCATAGAGACACGGGGAGGGGGGGCAGAGGCACAGGCAGAGGGAGAAGCAGGCTCCACACAGGGAGCCCGATGTGGGACTCCATCCAGGGTCCCCAGGATCAAACCCTGGGCTGCAGGCGGCGCTAAACCGCTGCGCCACTGGGCTGCCTAGTTTCCAGGATCTTTAGGGGAATACTAGGTATTTAGGAATCACTTTGGAAGTAATTACTTGGCTGCACTATTCCTTAGACCCAAAATTTTTATGAAGGATTCCATTTCATTGCCTCTATTGCCACTAAATATCTGCCATTTTTGAAGCTGTTGAAATTAGACCATAACTACTTTAGCTAATGTTGTCTCCAGTAAGAAAGAGACATTGGGGAGTTGGTGTACTACTCACAGCTAGGTCTTGGTGGGTCATTATGCATGAATAATTTCACAGAATACCAATATCAGATAAGAGTACTCTGTGACTGTGATAGATCAAATACAAAAACAATGGATTAAATAAAATAAAATAAACAAACAAAAACAATGGATTAATATACAACCATGTCTGAACACAAACACATGAACATGGTCCAAACCATGGAGGTGAACAAATATATCCTGGCTAATATGAGTTACAGCTCTCTCTTTGCCACTTAAGCTAAGCTTTACCCGATTCCTCCTGTTATATAGATAAGATTTATTAATATTCCCAACTGCTGAATTACCTCTGCTTCCTGACAGGATCCAATCCCAAATAAGGCTGTGCTTCCCTTAAACTCTCCCCCACATCAGCTAATATAAGCCCAAATTCTAAAATAAATTTTAATACCCTCTTACCAAGATGCCCATGTTCCCCAGTGGTATGTTTTTCTCCCTGTTTGTAATAAACAAGGAACCCAACTTGTTCAATTACTGATACGTTCCTGATGTTCTTTAGCTCTTGGGAATTGACACCAGTAAATCTAGAACTCTATATTTATTCATAGGAAGCAGATAGAAAGTTTGTAATAAATTCTACTCAATTGCCAGAATTGGAGGTAGGGGAGTCTTAAGTTACTTGGGCCCCAGTGTTCAGTGGTTAGCAATAATAATTTTTTGCTCAAATTCTGAACCTAGTCAAGCCCTAACTTTGAAGCCAAGACTCCCAAGTAGAACTATTTCAGTAGAGTCACCTACACTGTCTTGCCCTGGGTGCCACTTACACTGCTTGTCACCATTACTGTTGATGACTGATTTGCTGGTATAGTTCTTCATCTATTCACCCAGGCAAGGATGCTTTTTCAAGATAAGAAAAGGTGTTGGGGGTCAAGAGGGCTCTACATGAAGTTGACTGAGTACTAAAGTGCTCTCATTTTTAAAATTCATACAAATAGCCTCTCTCCCCTCTCCCCAACTGCAGACTAATTCCACTGGAGTGGTTGGGTTGGGACAGTTTGGCTATTCGCCATATCTCCAACCAATATCCTGCTACTATTTTGGATGCTGTTACTGGTCTAACTCATTGTATATTATTCCCTTATGGTGGATCCTCTTCTGGCATATCTCCTCCTAAAATCTAACTTTCATTAGGACCCCCAATTCTCTGTCAGTTAGGTATATCTCAGCCTCAGTAATGGATAGAGTTTAAATGTTTTTTCCTGGAAGGCTTTGGCCCCAGTGCAAACCACAGAATGCAAATGGATAAATGCAGAAGGCAATTTATTCTGCTCCAGTACCCACAAACATCTAATCCTAATCCAAACTGACATATGTGGAGAGGAATGTTGTCTAATCCCACTGACCAAAACCATGTGGGCTCCAACTCTACTCAGGTATCCTTTTACTAGCTTTATTTCACTAACAAAAATATGTGCTGCAGAATGGGATTTCCTTATCCCTATTACCCTTTCTCATCCCATAGGAGTCAGATATGTTTTTAAGTATATTCATTGAAATTAAGCAATGGGTATATAGTTGATAATATGAAGAGAAAGTTTTATCTCCGAAGGTCCAGTCTGAAGGACTTCACCTCCCTTTTGTTAACACAGGGAAAGGACTTGTCATGGAGGCATGGGTAAGGACTGGAAAGGACTATACCATGGAGGCATGGGTAGAATTTAGAATGATCTACTCATTCTACTTAAGCTACTCTTCTAGAATGGAGCTTCAGGGAGTTCATAGGGGGTAGGAGAGGCTACAACAAAGATCATTAAAGGGCTTGAGGCAGTAGAAAGGACTCCAACATGCTCATCTTGCATGGTCTTTTGGTATCTAATGTCTTTGTGTGTTTGTGTTAAGTTAATAGAAAAGATGTTTCTTACTGTTTACAGACTTCTGTGTATGTGGTTATAGTGCATGCATTATGCATATGTACACATGTAAACATAATGATAGTCTTTATACCTTAATCAATTGAAAAACCCTTGAAAAAACAGAAAAGTTCAAAGCAAACATACAAGATAAAGGTTTGGTTAAGACCATCTTTCTTGAAAAGACTTAGGAAGTTTTACAAACTTTTTGTGAAAGTATTTTAAAATGGTCTTCAGGCATACCTAAAGTATATACTAGTCATATTTATTACACAATAATACTTTATGATTGTGTAAATTTGCTATTCTTTCTTAATATAAAAATTATATTAATTAACCAAATTTAACCAGAGATTTAGGGATGTTTGGTTATGTTTTAATACTATGACCCATTTTCCTAATAAAATCCCTAGTATCCCTAGGGGAAGCAAGTTACTTTAATGCACTGACCATAGGACCCTCTGCTATCCCCCCCCCACAACTCCACCCCTAGTCTTCACATTATTTGAATGTCCTTCAGTTTTAAGACCTTATTGCTCACCTCCACCTTGAAAACTCCTTTGCTGGCTTTTCCTTCTCTCTAATTGGAAGTACTTCTCAAGGCCGAATTATTTATTCATTCAAAAGTAGATAGTTGAGAGCTACTAGGTGCCAGGCAGTGTGTTAAATATGGAATATAACTGTCAGCAATGCAGTATTTATCTTCTGCTTTCTCTATAATCAAAAGAACTAAAATTAACAGAATGTGTGTCAGGCCCTATTCTAAGTACTTTATGTTTATTCTTTCTTATAATCCTGACAACCATCCTAAGAGGTAGTTTTAATTTAATCTCTATTTTACAAATTTAATTTAACCCCTATTTTACAAATACACAGAGTAGGACAGAGGGTAAGCAAGTTGCTCAAAGTAATACAGAAAAGGGTAAGCCCATCCTAGGATACCTATACTGCTCTTCTGAAAAACACCATAAAAGAGATACAAATTAGTTTTTTGTTTTTTTTTTTTTTGGAGGATATGACACCTCTTGTAGAGTGGATGAAATTTGTAAATGTGGATATGAGCATGGGCATGAGACCGTAGAATGAAAGATACCATTTACATATAATATGTAAGTATCAAAATATATTTACTCAAATATATTTACTCAAAACAAAATCATAATCTCTTTTTGGCTACTGCTGTCATCCATTAGCTTTATTTGGTATATCTAAAATATTTAAGAGATATTCTGTCATTCAGATTCAAAGAAGTTTGAGTGATGCCATGCTGTATTTGCTGGGGTGCATGGTAGGAAATGCACAAGCATTGGTACCGTCCTCCACTGCTGTCTTTGGTCTCTTCCCAATCCTACACTTTCTCTGTTGGCCTGACAAGTTGCTAAACATAATCTTTCAAATAGATAATAATGGATAATGCACTTAGCTAAATTAAAATTAATTATAGCTATATTTAGATAATAAATGGTTCTATTGAAAATAGGACTCATTTCTATAGAACAAAAATTTAATCTCTGTGTAATATTGCTTGGGGAATCTGGTATTCTCCTGATATAGAATTAGAATTAAGTTACTTAATACTTATTGAATTATTTTAGCTTTTGAATTTTCTCTCCCCACTTCTTTGTTCCATTTGTTTATCTCCTTGGTTGACTTGTATTTTTTTTCCAATCCTTGTATTTTTCATAGTAATATTCCTTTTAATACCTGTAAGCTAAAATGTAAACACTACACAGCAAATATGTCTGCAAAGGGACTTTAGCAACTTTGTTTTCTGTTTATTTGCTTGTTTTGGAAATTGTTCTGTAGTTTGCTGAAAAGCAATCCTGTTGATGAATAGTAGAACCAGTATTGGAATTACAATTTTCTTTGAAAGTATAACATACAATCTTAGGTGAACTTTTTAATATGTAAGAACATGAAGGTATTGTCATAAATAAGGTTAATGTAATAAAATACAAAATTTACACATTTTAATTTTTATGTCAGGTTGAAATATACCAATAAATATGCTGTTGTTGCTCTAACAAACCACTGTGTTGCCATCTTCAACCAAAATGTAGATTGTTATATTGTTATAGGTAACTAGTCTCCTATTTTTACTTCAAATAGTTGAACTTAGCTGCAACATGCTGAGAACTGAATGGCTCTAAGTTAGAAGATTCTTTGGTGCATAACAAATATTCAGTGTATGATATTGAGAATCATTTCTATGTAAGAAATCCCATGGATGCATTTTGGCTCTTTTTCTGTAACAAATCATTTAAATTTGAGATCACTTATATAAATATGAATAAGTATAGTATACAAGTCCTGTGTATTATAATACAAATTTTAAATGTTTGAATGTATTGGAATCTGCAAGTTTTCTAGTTGATTATTGGGATAATAGCATCATTTATTCAGATGTTAGAACCTTATAGATAAGTAGGAAAGATGATAGAAATTTACGTAGATTTAGATCGGCAGGTAAGAATTGTGCCATACTTTGTCTTAAAAAGGGTATTTTTTTTTTAATTGAAGTTCGATTTGCCAATATATAGGATAACACCCAGTGTTCATCCCATCAAGTGTTCTCCTCAGTGCCCATCACCCATTTACCCCTCCCCCTGCCCACGTCCCCTTCCACTACCAAAAGGAATATTTTTTTTTCTAATTCTTTGGAGTCAAGTCTATGAAAACAAACTTTTCCTTTGTATGTTATGGCCTCCTTAAAGGTATTTAATGAGTCAAAAGGACTAAAATTGTAAGATAGTATAATTGTAAATAATTGTAAAATAGTCGTCATTTTCGTCAACTGAGGCTATGCAGCCATAGCAAAACAATCCTTAAATCTTAGAAGCTTGAAACAATAAAGGTTCATTTCCTGGTCTTTTAGCCCATTTCCCATTGGTCAGATGTAACTCAGTTTGATGTTGTCTTCATTCTGGCGCCCATGCTGAGAGAGCAGCTTCTACCTACAACATTGCCAGTCACATGGTGAAAGTAAGTGAAGAATGCAGTAGAATGACACAATGGCTCTTAAAGCTTCTGCTTGGAAGTCTCATATCTGGCTTCTCATATTTTGGCCAAAGGAAATCATGGCAAAGCCTGATGTCATGAAGAAGCACCAAATATTTTGAACAATAATATAATATAAATCACCATACTCTTCCCTCTTGGTCACAAATATTCATTTCCTTCCCTTTTGCAAGGGAAGGAAATTGTAAAACCAATTCATTCTATACCTAAGGTAGACAATGCAATAGTCCCATCCAATCACTATAGTATAAGGCTCAAGATTCAAGGTATTACAATAGCTTCCCTATAAAGTTTGCATGTAACTCCTTTACTTTGGGGATTGTGAACTGAAAAAGGCAAATTTTCTACTCTCCTTAAATACAAACAAAGATGGAACACAGATGAGTGCTGCAATGAGTATTCCCATTCCTGAAAGGAGAATAATGGGAAACATAGTAGTCATTAGTTTTCTCATTAGAGTCTGAAATGCTCCAGTCTTTGCAAGAGCTTTTTACCCTACCAATGAGAAATATCCCTTCATTGGTCATTGTTTCTGCTTTCTAATAATGTTTCTGCTTTCTAATCTTCTCAGTACATTCCCCACTCCTCCCACCTGCTGCCCCAAGGCTATCTGCTTACCTTCCTTTTTATCATCCTTCCTGGATAGTCTAAAGAGGGCACTGGAGAGTATGCCTTCCCTAGATGCTATCTATCTTCCTTAGTGTGCTACTGAGTCAACTAACTCAGGAACCTACCCTATCTTTGGACTGTCTTTTATATGAGATAATGACGTATACTTTTATTAATGCCAGTGTGATTGAGGTTTCTCTTACATGCAGCAGAAAACATTCTAATTTATAAAAACTTAGTGTCATATTGTTCTGAAATAAATAGAACTCTGAAAAATAAGTTTTTTCAAGCTGGACTATAACTGCATCAAACTGATTATTAAGATACTCTAAAATGGAAACTGCTTCTGAAATTCTTTTCAAGTATTATTTTAATATGAAAAGATAAAGACTTTTAGCTATCACAAACAAATGGACAAACTATTACCATTATGACCTCATAACTTGATGTTTTATTATTTAAGACTCATGATCTTGATTATCATGGTACAAAGATTATTCAATAGGGAAAGAATAATCTTTTGAACAAATGCTTCTGAAACTACTGGATATCCACATGCTAAAGAATAAAGTTGTAAAAAAAAAAAAGAATAAAGTTGTATTCCTATCTCACCCCATATTCAAAAATTAACTCACATTGGATCAAAGACATAAATGTAATGGCTAAAACTACAAAATTTTTAGAAGAAATCATATGTGTAAATCATCATGACCTTGGATTAAGCAATGGTTGGCTAGGTATATCACCAAAAGTACAAGCCACAAAAGAAACAAATGGATAATTAGACCATAAAAGAGAAAAAAAAATTCTGCTTCAAAAGACATAATCAAGAAAATGAAAAATCAAAAAGATGGAAGAAAATATTTACAAATTATCTGATAAAAGACTCATATCCAGCATTTTTAAAACATTATTCCTAACTAACAATAAAAAGATATATAACCCAATTTAAAAATGAGCAAATGATTCAAATAAGATTTCTCCAAATAAGATATACAAATGACCAACATGCATATGAAAGGATATTCAACATTCTTAGCCACTGGAGGAAAATCAAACCCATGATGATATACCACTTCACGCCCACTAAAATGGCTATAATTTTAAAAAGACAAATGTTGGTGAGGATGTGGAGAAATTGCAACCTTCATACACAGATGATGGGAATGTAAAATAGTGCAGCTTTTGAAAAACAGTTTGGTAGTTCCCCTAAAGATTAAATGTAGAGTTATCATATGACCTAGTTTTTCCACTAATAGATATATTTCCAAGAGAAATGAGAGCATATATCCACATGAAAACTTGTACATGAATGTTCATGGTGGTATTATTTATAACACCAGAAAAGTGGAAACAAACCAGGTAATAGTGATATATACTACAACGTGGGTGAACTTTGAAAACATTATGTTAAGTGGAAGAAGCCAGACACAAAAAGCCATATATTATATGATTGCATTTATATGAAATACCTAGGATAGACAAATATTAGAGATTGCCAGAGGCTGGGGGATAAGGAGAAATGAAGTACGACTGCTAATGGGCATAGTGTTTCTTTTCAGAGTGATGAAAGTGTTCTGGAATTAGAGTGATGATGATTGTCCAACTCTGTGAATCTACTGAAAACCATAGGATTATACATTTTAAAAGGACAGGTTTTATGGTATATAAATTATAAACCTATAAAACAAAAAATGCAAAGTTATGTGTGCTAGCTGAAAAAAAATTGTATTTCTAATCAATGATAAATCAGAAAATTTAAAATATTATTCTATTCAAGATAGCATCAAAAAGAATGAAGTACTTCTGGAATAAGTTTAATAAAAGAAATATGAGACTATTACCCTGAAAATTTAAAAACTTTATTAAGAACAATTAAATTAAAAAAAAAGAACAATTAAAGATCTAAGTTAATGGAAGGTCATTCCATGTTCATGGATTGAAAGATTCAGTGTGGTTAAGATGGAAATTCTCCACTAATTACCCCAAATCTATAGATTAAAATCTATATTCAATCTTATTCAAAGAATAAGATAAGAATCTTATCAAAATTCTGGGTGGCTTTTTTGCAAAAGTTGAGGAGCAGATTCTAAAATTTATGTGGAAATACAAAATACCTACACTAGCCAAAACAGTTTTCAAAAAGGCAAAGCTGGAGGATTTTCACTTCTCAATTTCAGAACTTACTATAAATGTAGTTATTAGGATAGTTTGGCACTGACATAAAGCAGATATATAGATGAATGGAACACAATTGAGAGTCCAGAAAGAAATCTGTATATTTATAATCAATTGGCTTTTGACAAATATGCCAAGGAAATTCAATGGCGGAAAGTGTAATCTTTTCAACAAATGAATTTGGAACATTTGGATACCCATATGCAAAAAGATGAATCACACCATACATAAAAATAATAGTCTTAATGTAAGCTAAAACAATAAAGGTTTTAGACTAAAACATAGTAGGTAATCTTTGAGACCTTGGGCTTGGCAAAGATTTCTTTTTTTTTTTTTTGGCAAAGATTTCTTAGCTATTTCTTTGCTATACCAAAAGCACAGGCCATAAAAAAAAGAAAAATTAATAAACTGAACATCAAAATCCAAAACTTTTGCATTTCAAAAGTCACCAGTAAGAAAATGGGAATAAACAATAGGGAATAAACACATATCCAATAAAGGACTTGCACCCAGAATTTACCAAGAACCCTTAAGACTTGATAATACAAACAACACAATTAGAAAAATGAATTAAAAATATTAACGGACATTTCACCAAAGAATATACAGGAATGGCTTTTGAGTACATGAAAAGATACTCAATAGCATTAGTTATTAGGGAAATGAAAATTAAAACCACAATAAGACATCATTTTATACCCACTAGAATAGCTATGATAAGAAAGGTAAATGTTTGTGAGGATGTAGAGAAATGGGAACACTTATGCTGCTGGTGGGAATGTAAAATTCTGTAGCCACTTTCAAAAACTGAAAGTTAAAAAAAAAACAAACAAACTACTAGCAGATCAACTCCTGGGTATCTACCCAAGAGAAATGAAAACATAAGCCTACATGAAAGCTTTTATGTGAATGTTCATCGCAACATTATTTATAATAGCCAAGAACTGGAAACAACTCTAATGTCCATTTACTAATGAATAGACAAAATATGTTATATCCATATCATTGAATATTATTCAGCAATAAAAATAACATACTACTTACACATCCTGCATTATAAACCTCAGAAACAATGCAAAGTGAGGTAACACATATTGTGTTGATTGTGAACACATATTATATGATTCCGTTTATAGGATATGTCCATAAAAGGCTAATTTATATATATAGAAAAGATTAGCAATTGCATGGGTCTGGGAGTAGAAATCTGGATTTAATATAAATGGCTATGGGGGATTTTATTGGGGGGACCAAATTGTTCTAAAAATGATTTATGGTGAAGATTGGACCACTCAGTAAACTTACTAAAAATCCCTCAAATTGTTCACTTAAAATGGGTGAATTTTGGGATATACTTTTATAGACTAGTAAAGCTGGGTTTTTTTGGTTTGTTTGTTTCTGTGGGTTTTTTTTAAGACACATGGTAATATGCCAAAACACAGCAAGGAGATGAGGATGTAACAATTAAAAATGGTATTTTGGATTTTGCTGCCAATTTAGAAGGATCACAACATTAGTTGAGACCAAATGTTTAAAAGTAATTTCTATTTTGGTGCTTTTATTTCCATCTTGTAACCAGATTCAGTGGTCACCAGAGAACCTTTGTCATTTAGGAGCCACAAATAAACAGATTCTGATGCTGTCTAAAGATACTGAAAAATGAAAGTCACAGGAAAAAAATGCTACAAAAATTCTCCAAAAAGTTTCACCAGCTGCTACCATTTCCTAAGTCTTTAGTTCTTCATTTTGTCAGTTACTTTATAATTCATATAGTTTCATGTGGTGGTTGTTGACTAAATTTTCTCTAAAGTTATTTTCTAGGATCCAGATGCTGTTTCACAGGAAAGATTTGTGCTTTTTCCAAGTTGAAGTATTTTGATCTAAAGTAAGCTTATGGATATAACTATTTCAAAACAAAGCATTACATTTCTGGAGGGAATATTAATTTGGATGGCTTATTAAATAGTTTGTAAAAGTTAATACTCCTGTTTTGGTCCTCTGAAATATGGTTTGTTTTATTTACTCATTCATGGATCTAGGCAAATATCTATCAAACATTTATTCTTACCTAGCACTAGGCTAGATGCTGGAATTATGCCAGTGAACTCCACACAAGGAAAGGAAAACTAAACTAGGAAACAGTAATTTCACAAGATAAGAGGCCATACAAGAAAGAGTGGCCAAACAACCTATGGTAGACGAGTCTGTAGGTGATCTCTGGGGAGGTAATATGTGACCTATAAGATCTGACTGATGAGAAAAAATAGCCATGTGAAGATTTGTGGAAAGAGCATTTTAGGCCATAATACTAAAAAGACCTCTAGGAGAGATTGTACCTGGATTATTTCTGAGAGTATAGAGCCCAATGTAGTTGGAATGTGATGATGCAGGACTCATGTTTTGTAGGCCATTATATGTAGTACGCATTTTGGTCTAATTGCAACAGAAAAGCACTGTGAGGTTTTTAAGCAAGGTGGTAGCATAATCTGTTGTATATTTCAAATAGGTCACTTAGGCTGCTCAATGGAAAATGGAATGGAGAAGGAGATAGAATGTAAAGTTAAAACAAAAAGACCAATTGAAAGGCTTTTGCAATAGTCAGGAAAAGAGATGGCAGTTCTTGGACCATAATAAAGCAATAGAGATGGAAAAAGATGAGTAGATTTGATATTTTTTAAAGTTAGAGTTAATGGTATTTGTTAATAGGTTAAAGGGGTGGGGAGATTAGATAAATCAAAGAGGACTTTTAAGTATTTGATGTCAGGAACTGGAAGGATGGTGGTATCATTTACTGAGATGGGGAATATTGGAGTAGGAAAGTTTGGGAAGAAAAAAATTAAAAAATTTTCTGTTTTGAAAAGGTCAAATTTGTGATCCTATTCATCATCCTAGTAGTATATCAAGTAGGCAGTTATGTGTTTAATCTGAAACTCAAAGGAAATGTCATATGATTGGACATATTTATCTAAGGGTTATTGGCATATAGGTAGCACTTCAATCTGTAATTTCAATCTCTGGATGAGATTACCTAGTGAAGAGAAAAAGGCTCAGATCTGAATTCTGAGTTTTCCCAACATTTAAAAGATAACAGAGAAAAAGCAAAGTAAGTGAAGAGGGTTGAATGGAGGGACGCCTGAGTGGCTCAGCGGTTGAGTGCCTGTCTTCAGCTCAGGTCGTGATCCCAGGATCCGGGATTGAGTCCTACATTGGGCTTCCTGTGAGAAGCCTGCTTCTCCCTCTGCCTGTGTCTCTGCCTCTCTCACAGTCTGTCTCTCGTGAATAAATAAATAAAATCTTAAAAAATAAAAAGAGGGTTGATTGGAGACTATGCTGCCTAGAAGTACCTCTCCAGCCACAGGCTCTGCTGCTACTTACCTTCACCTGTTGTTGCCAGGCATCACCATGAAAAGCCATATTGGAGCCTAAGACAAAAGGAAAAACTTTTATTTGTATATATGCTTATCAAAATATCCTCCTATATTTTGAACGAATTGAAAAAAAATATTGAAAAGTCTACAGTAAAAATCAGTTCAATCTGTTTGCATAAAACTGTGAACCCTCATAAATCTGCCCAGTGAGAAGACTTGATGGGCAAATGATCCCAGAACAGGGGACTGACTGGTTGAAACGACTGTTTTCATTATAAAAATTGCACATAAATATATAAAACAAAGAAACAACAGCCTAATCTTCATTTAACATTTTGATATTTTGTTCATCATGGATTTTGTGCCTTTTGATTTTTTAGGGATTGTATTAAGACATTATCCTTATTACCAAGTTTTTTGG
The DNA here is from genome assembly GCF_048164855.1 of Canis lupus baileyi. NCBI lineage: Eukaryota > Metazoa > Chordata > Mammalia > Carnivora > Canidae > Canis > Canis lupus. The sequence continues at coordinate 33,272,576 of NC_132856.1, read as the reverse complement.
CATCCCTTGAAAGTTTGTATCCACAGAATGCCTCATTTGCTTCACCCTTATCCTGATCCTGGATCCAAGACAAAATTTCTCCATTTTTAAAGAGAGGCTGACACATTGAGGTTTTAATATGAAATCTCACATTTTAAATATGTTGGCTAGGTAGCTTGGGTTCAAGACAAATGTGTGGAAGGATCCTCAGCTTGCCTCCTCCCCCTGATACAACAATACACAACTACACTTGAAATACTGCCCACCAAAGGAGACCTAGAAACTGGAAGAACAGAGCCTCTACAAAGGGATAGCACCAAGGTGGGTAGAAGAGACAGAGATATGGTCTCACTAAGGAAAAAAAAACACACACACACCCTAGTCATGGTGATCTGTGGTCTGGAGGAATCTCAAAGGTACATACTTTTCCTTGAGGTGTGAGAAATTTGAGCTCCACATCAGGCACCCCAACTCTTAGATCCTGGGCAAGAGTAATGAGTTCCCAAAACATCTGGCTTTCAAAAGCAAGAGAGTATGTCCAGGAAAACTATAGAACTGTAGAGATAGGAAAAACCCCTCTTAAAGGTGCAGTATACATATCCAGTCAGCCTAGGAACCAGTGCAAAAACACCATAACAAAAAGCCCAAAGACCATAGTAAAGAAAATCCACTTACTAATCTTGGCATGCCAGCAAGGTGGCAGGAAGTAGCAGAGCCTCTTTCTGGGGACTGAGACACTGGTGACAGCCACATTTGCCAGCTCATTCTGCTCTGCTGATCTCAGTGTCATTGGACACCATTTTAGAATCTTCCCTCTAGTCTGCTATGTCAGGGAGTGTACCCCACTGAGAGCCAACCCTATGTATTGGCAGGCCTCGCAGCTGGCAGAACAGTAACCCCACCCACCAGCACATCCATAGCAGAAGGGCCAGCACCACTCATTAGCATGCCTATAGCAGTCACTGCTCGGCCACAACAGGAGGGTGAACCCAGTCTACACAGGGAGCATACCTGGCTGTGATAGTAGTGATTGTGGTTCTGGGTCCCCCAGCACTCTTCCTACATATGGCCACTCCTTTCAAGACTGGGAAAACTAAAATAATAGACTGGGAGACCCACCTAAAACAGAAACAAACACAGAGAGTAGGCAAAATGAGACACAGAACTATGTTATACATGAAAGAACAAGACAAAACCTCAGAAAAAGAACTAAATGGAACAGGAGCAATCTACTAAATAAGCCAAAAGTAAAGGTCATAAACATGCTTACCAAACTTGGGAGAAGAATGAATAAACGCAGTCAGAATGTTAACAAAGAGAAAATATAAGAAAGTATCAATCAGAACTGACAACTAAGATAACAGAAATTAAATCTACAGTAGAGGGAATAAATAGCAGATTTGATGACATAGAAGAACACATTGGTGATCTGGAAAACAGTGGAAATCACTACTGAGCCACAAAAAAACTTTAACCGTGCGGATAGCTTAAGGAATCTCTAGGATAATAACAGTCATATTAATATTCATATTATAGAGGTCCTAGAAGGAAAAGAGAGAAAAAGGGACAAGAAACATATTCAAAGAAATAATAGCCCCAAACTTCCCTAACCTGGAAACAGACATCCAGGTCCAAGAGCAACAGAGTACCAAACAAGAAGAAATCCTAGAGATCCATATCAAGACAGATCACAATGAAAATGTCAAAAATTGAAGATAAAGAATCTTCAAAGCAGCAAGAGAAAAGCAATTAGTTACATGTAAAGGGGCCACCATGAGACTATCAGTTGATTTTTCAGCAGAAATTTTGCAGGTCTAAAGAGAATGGTATATATTCAAAGTGCTGAAAGGAAAAAAACTTGGAATCAAGGATAGTCTACTCAGCAGGGTTATCATTGAAAATTGAAAGGCAGATGAAGACTTTGCACATGGTGTTGGGAAAACTGGACAGCCACATGTGAATGAATGAAACTGGATCATTTTCTTTTACCATGTACAAAAATAAACTCAAAATGAATTAAAGACAACTGAAATCATAAAGACCTGAAATCATAAAACTCCTATAAGAAAACATAGGCAATAAACTCTTTGATATGGATATAAGTGATATTTTTTTAGATCTATAATCAAGGACGACAAAAGCAAAAATAAAGAAATGGAACTACATCAGACTAAAAATGTATTTTGTATTGAAGTAAACCATCAACAAAATGAAAAGGCAACCTACTGAATGGGAGAAGCTATTAAAAATGATATATCTGATGGGGTTAACATCCAAGATATATAAAGAACTCAAGATTCAATGTAAAAAAAAAATCTGATTTAAAAATGGGCAGATGATGGGATGCCTGGGTGGCTCAGCAGTTGAGCATCTGCCTTTGGCTCAGTGTGTGATCCCAGAGTCCCAGGATCGAGTCCCACAATGGGCTCCCTGCATGGAATCTGCTTCTCCCTCTGCCTATGTCTCTGCCTCTCTGTCTCTGTCATGAATAAATGAATAAATCTTTTAAAAAATTAGCATATTACTTCACTTATAAGTGGAATCTAAAAAACAAAACAAATGAACAAATAAAATAGAAACATACATACCTACAGAGGAAAAACTTGGGATGCCTGGGTGGCTCAGTGGTTTAGTGCCTGCCTTCAGCGCAGGGAGTGATCCTGGAGACCCGGGATCGAGTCCCATGTCGGGCTCCCTGCATGGAGCCTCTTCTTCCTCTGCCTGTGTCTCTGCCTCTCTCTTTCTCTCTGTGTCTCTCATGAATAAATAAATAAAATCTTAAAAAAAAAAAAAAAAAAGGAAAAACCTATGGTTGCCAGAGGGGATGGGATGGGGTGATGGACCAAATAGGTGAAGGGGATTAAGAAGTAAAATCCTCCAGCTGTAGTATAAATAAGATGTGAGGATATAATATACAGCATAGGGAATATAGTCCACGGTATTGTAACAACTTTGTATGGTGTCAGATGGTCACTAGAGTTTGATGATCATTTCGTGATATACATAAATATCAAATCACTATGATGTATACTTGAAACCAATACAATATTTTATGTCAATTTTTCAAAAAATGTTGACTATTTAAAATTTAAATAATATAATGTTGGTCAAACAAAGCATCCTTTCAAACAAATAATATAATGCTGGTCAAACAAAGCAACACCTTTCTACCACAAAGCATCCTAGTCTCATGAAAAGTTCATGGACAGGCTGTTAAAGACTTGAGCTCTTGTCTTATTTTAGCCTAGCCAGGCACTTTAACTTTCCCGGCCTTCATTTTTCATCTTATTATAAGTACACCTTCTATGACCCAGTATCAAGCATGATAATTAGAATTTTATGAAACACTAGCAGTGATCCAGTCCTATGGATCTGAAGTGTAAATGTTAGATTTAACTATATGAAATTACCGATAATTGGCTGTTTGGGATCTACAAAAACATTAATTTCATGTTATTCAACCTAATAGTTTTGTTTCACTCGAATCTGAGGGTATGATGAACCAGGCATTGCTGTGCTGAACCGTATTAGAGCCCAAGGCAGAAGGAGAAATGTGTTCCTCCACATTGTATAGCAAGATCAGGAATTTGGCCAGAAACTCGTAGGCAGGGGACAAGAGCATTAATGGAGACAAGATAATGATTTGCCCTTTTTTTCCGCTATAGCAGCAGCTAATTTGATCTGAGCTCCTATTCCCAGGTTTCTCACTTAAGCATTCATTCTCTATCCAGGCCTCCAGGTGGCTCATACCTCAGTCTACTTAGGATTTCTGACTGGGATCTGAATCCTTTATATGTATGAAGGTCACAAGGCTTCATTGTTTGTAAAATAATACCACTTTGAAATAAACAGCTCAAGTTCAAAGTGAAAAGAAATGAATGCGTCTCTATCAACACTTGTACATTCATTTTTATCCAGAACAGTTAACTGAGTTTAGCGTTAACCAAGCATAAAATGTAGCTATGCACCAACCTCTTCCAATCTGAGTGCAACCACTCATGCATACCAGGTATAGGGTACTTACAATGATTATCTTATTATTTTAAAGTGGGCCTTATAGTAATCCACATTGTAGTTTTCTTCTTACTCCCTTAGGCAATTAATTTTAAGCTATAGCTAATGCATGCAAACCAGATGTACATTGATTTCAGGTTGGGTTACTTGTCAAATTCAGTTCTTTAGTGTCAATGCAGTACTTTGTGTTTAAACATGTAGCATATATTGAGAAAATGTGTAGAATTCCCTCATATATATAAGGATCTTAAAGGGTTTTTAGTTCAAGAAACATAATAGGTGGTCACTACAGAATTGTTGAATGAATAAACACATATTAAATACTTACCGATGGCTGATGCCACACTATCAAAATATAAAAGACCCTGCTGTGGCAGGAAAGTGTGGGAATATCTGAGTATGTGAATTACATTGGTAGGGCAGTGGTGACAGTGGTTGTTTTTCATTCAGTCAATTTTGCAGAGTGGTTTTAGTCCTTTATCATAGAATCTTAGTCTTAAGTCTAGTCCTCCTAGTCCTAGTCACTAGTGCTCCTAGCAATTCTGGGAGCCTCCCAAAATATTTTAATGAACTGCTTCTTCTCTCTTTAACTGGCTAAAGTTGATCTCTGTTGCTTGCAACTAAAAGCCCTGAGTGATTCAAGGGAGAATCCCCAGTGCAAGGGAGATGCCCTTAGTAGATAGAATATTTTTGCAATGAACCTGAGGGGAGTATACCTAAGGAATAAAACAGGATGAAGAGTTTTAAAATAACTGGGGCACAAAAGTTTTTTCCCTAAGGCTTTTTAAAAAGCAATGAGACCATCTCCACAGAAGACCTAATTTGTCAATAAAGTCTATCATCTCTGTTGTCAATGGAAACATTTAGTGGGTGGGCAAACTTTTATTCATTTCACTAGCATATTATATGAAATTTTAAAAAAATTATCCTAATTCATCAGCAACTTTTAAATTATGTTCACCTATTTGCTATGATAGTGAAATTTATAAAACCTTATGCAGATTTAGAGAGATTTCAGTAAGAAATAGTTTAAGATAAAAAGTCTCCATGAATTGATTACAACAGGAGTTTATTTGTAAAATTTGATTTCATGGCGTAATTCATTCCTCAACATAGCCAGATAAATCTGCTTGTTGCTATAGTTGCTAGATACCTGATTCATTCATTTTGATATAAATTCACTAGTAAATTTTTGCTAGTAGCCATATATAAACCTTTCATGGATGGTTGGTTTATCTAATGGAGAAGAAATGGATGGTGGCTTCATTGAAGGAATTTACTTTGTTTGCATGTAAAGATAAAAATGGGGATCCCTGGGTGGCTCAGCGGTTTCGAGCCTGCCTTTGGCCCACGTCGTGATCCTGGAGGCCCAGGATCGAGTCCCACGTCAAGCTCTCGGCATGGAGCCTGCTTCTTCCTCTGCCTGTGTCTCTGCCTCTCTCTCTCTCTCTCTCTCTCTTTCTCTCTATGTCTATCATAAATAAATAAAAAGAAATCTTTAAAAAAATAAAAAATTAAAAAATGAATTAAGAAACATTTGTAAACACAAAATTTGTAAAATTATAACTTATTTAAAAAGTAATTTCTTGTTTTTTAAAAATTTTATTTATTCATTTGACACAGAGTGTGTGCCAGTGGGACGGGAGGGGCAGAGGGAGAAGGAGAGAATCCCAAGCAGACTCTGCACTAAGCTTAAGTTATTGTTACTTTTGCTGTCAAGTTAACAATGCTGTTATCAGTGCAACTGCAAATTATAAAAAGATTTTATTTATTTATTTTAGAAAGAGAGAGTGAGTGAGCAAGCATGAGTGGAGGGGATGAGCAGAGGAGAAGCCGACTCCACACTGAGTGTGGAGCCCAATGTGGGGCTTAATCCCAGCATTCCAAGATCATAACCTGAGCTGAAAGCAGACACTTAACCAACTGGCCACCCAGGCGCCCCTAAATAGTAATTTCTTTACAGTATTGACCTATAGGTATAGCTTTAAAATATTTATCTTCTAAAGCATGCACTAAAAATGTTAATGTCCAAAGTGAATCTTCAGAGATGTCAAAATTCCATTATCTCTTTGTTAATAAATATTCAGCATTGATAAGATGTCAGATCTGGCTGATTGCTTGTCAAGAATGCTGTAGAAAAAATTTAATCAATGGATGATAGGATCATTAGACTAAATAAGTGACCTTGAGATTCCTTCAAATCTTGAAATTCTATGAGCATCTACGATACACAGTTAAGAGTCACCAAATTCGGATTCATAGTTTAACAAATACTTTTTATATTTGTGTGATTTTAATTCTATCTCAAATTTTAAAATATGCATAAAATTATATAGTTATTCTTTATTGAAATTACCTTTATTAAAACAATAGAATTAAATGAATTGAGACTTCCAGAGAATTATCTAGTCCATTATGAATTCCACGTTAATATGAAGCATAATTTTATTTATTTTTTTTAAGATGTTATTTATTTATTCATGAGAGACACAGAGAGGCAGAGACACAGGCAGAGGGAGAAGCTGCTTCCCCGCAAGGAGCCTGATGTGGGACTCAATCCCAGGACCCCAGGATCCCAAGCTGAACCAAAGGTAGATGCTCAACCACTGAGCCACCCAGGCGTCCCTAAAACATAATTTTAAACAATATTTTCAACAAATTATTTTATGTATAATTTGTGTATAATATATAATATATAATAGTACATATAAATATATGCAAATGTTCTATTTATACATATGAATAGAATGTATATCATATACACATGTCTAATATGTATATAACATATATTTATGTATACATCATATATGGTATATATTATATATACACATGCATACATATATGTATACAGTACAGACACACACACATATGTATACATGTTCTATCTCCAAAAACAGCTCTCCAATCCATTTGTTTCTCTCCAGCGACTGTAACATTTCCTAATTCAGGAAACTATCATGTTGTACCTGGGCTGCTGCTGGAGCCTTCTGCTGCTCTTCCTGCTTCCACTTTTGTTCCCCTCAAGCAGCCACAATGAACTTTTAAACTGTCAATCATATATCATTCCTCTCCTTAAAATCCTTCTGTGGCTTCCCTCTGCCATTCATATATAAACCTCGTTCTATAAAATGGCCAACAAAGCTCTCACGGGTGCCTGCATCTCCAATTTCATCTTTATCTCTAGTCTCTCTTTTGTTTTTTCCTCTCTCAGCATTTTTTCTGGTTACAGGAATATATAATTATAATTTACATGCCATACAACTAAGTCATCTAAAGTGTAAATTCAATGGATTTTTATTTTTAATTTTATTACTTTTTAAAGATTTTATTTATTTATTCATGAGAGACAGAGAGAGAGAGAGAGAGGTAGAGAGACAGGCAGAGGGAGAAGCAGCCTCCCCATGCCTGATGTGGCACTTGATCCCAGGACCCTGGGATCACAACCTGAACCAAAGGCAGATGTTCAACCATGGAACCACTCAGGCTTCCCTCAATGGATTTTTATATAGCCAGAGAATTTTGCAGCCTTCACCATAATCAATTTTAGAACATTTTCATCACTCTGAAAGTAAATACTATACCATTTAATGGTCATCCTCAATTTACCCCAACATTCTTAGCCCTAGTCAACCACTAATCAACTTTCTATAGTTTGCCTATTCTGGATATTTTATTTAAATGCAATAAAAAATGTATGATGTTTGTGACTGGCTTCTTTGACTTAGAATAATGTTTTCAAGGTTCATCCATGTTGTAGCCTGTATCCAGATTATTTATTTTCTATCACCAAATGCTCTATTGGGTAAGATGTATCACATGTTATGTATCCATTCACCAGTTGATGGGTATTTGAGTTGTCTCCATTTTTTTGGCTATTATGAATAGTGCTGCAATGAACACTTGTGTACAAGTTTTAAGTGGACATGTATTTTTATTTCCCTTTGATAAATACCTAGGAGTAGGGTTGATGGGTCATATGGTAACTCTATGGTTACAACAATCCTCCCTTATCCGTGGGGGATATGTTCAAAGACTTCTAGTGAATGCCTGAGACCACAGACAGTACAGAATCTTATATATAGTATGTGTTTTCCTTTACATACTTAATTGTAATAGAGTTTAATTTATAAATTAAGCACAGTAATAGATTGACAGTAATAACTAATAATAAAATAGAACAATTATAACAACATTCTGTAATAGAAGTTGTGTGATTGGTCTCTCTCTCAGAATATCTTGTACAGGTCTCACCTTTCTTCTTCTGATGATGTGAAATGATAAAATGTGTGGCAAGATGAAGCGAGGTGAATGACATAAGCATGTGATGTAACATTAGGTTACTGTTGACCTTCTGATGATATATGTTAGGAGGATCATCTGCTTCTGGACTGCAGTTGACCACAGATAAGTTAAACTGTGGAAAGCAAAATTGTGGACAAGGGGGGACTACTGTAATCTTGAGGAACTGCCAAATTGTTTTCCAAAGCAACTGTGCTGTTTTAAATTCCTACCAGCTGTGTATGATGGGTCCAATTTCTCCACATTCTTGCCAATACTTGTTACTATTTGTCTTTTTTAGTATAGCCATCCTAGTGGGATATAATATCTTATTGTGGGTTTAATACATTTCTCACATGCTAATGATGTTGAACATCTATTTTATCTGCTTATTGGTCATTTTTATATCTTCTTAGGAGAAATGTCAATTCAGAAATTTTGCCCATTAAAAAAATTAGATCATCTTTTTCTTAATGCATTGTAAGAGTTATTTATATATTCTAGATAGAAGTTTCTTATCAGAAAAATGATTTGCTGGGTGCCTGGGTGGCTGAGAGCTCTGCCTTTGGCTCAGGTCATGATCCTGGTGTCCCGGGATTGAGTCCCACATCAGGCTCTTCCCTATGGGGAATCTGCTTCTCCCTCTGCCTATGTCTCTGCCACTCTCTCTGTGTCTCTCATGAATAAATAAATAAAATCTTTAAAAAAAATAAATAAATGATTTGCAAGCATTTTCCCCATTCTGTGGATTGTTTTTTTCCTTTCTTGATCGTGTCCTTTGAGTTAAAAATATAATTTTGGCAAGACCAGTTTATTTTTTCTTTTGTGGCTTGTGCTTTTGGTGTCATATCTAAGAGACTATTGCTTAATCCAATATCATAAAGATTTAAACGTATGTTTTCTTCTAAGAGTTTCATTTTTAAGCTCTTAGAATTAGGTCTTTGATCCATTTTGAGTTAGTATTTGTATGTAGTATGAGGAAGGGATCCAACTTCACTCTTTTGCATGTGGTAATCCAGATATCCCAGCACCATTTGTTAAAAAGACTACTCTTTCCCTATTGAGTGGTCTTGGCACCATTGTTACAAACCAGTTGATCATATATATGTGGGTTCATTGCTGGATTCTCAAATCTATTTCATTAATCTCTAAGTGTATCCTTATGTCAGTACTGTACTATTTGGATTATTATGGTTTTGTAGTAAGTTTTGAAACTGGGAAAGTGTGAATCTTCATACTTTATTCTTCTTTTTCAAGATTATTTTGGCTAGGGATCCCTGGGTGGCGCAGCGGTTTAGCGCCTGCCTTTGGCCCAGGGCGCGATCATGGAGACCCGGGATTGAATCCCACATCGGGCTCCCAGTGCATGAGGCCTGCTTCTCCCTCTGCCTGTGTCTCTGCCTCTCTCTCTCTCTCTCTCTCTCTCTCTCTGTATGACTATCATAAATAAATAAATAAATAATTTAAAAAAAAAGATTATTTTGGCTATTCTGGTTTTCTTGAATTTCCATACAAATCATAAAATCAACTTGCCGATTTCTGCAAAAATGTTACCTAAGATTTTAATAGGTATTGCCTTGAATCTGTTCATCAATCTGGGGATTATTGCCATTTTAATAATACTACATCTTCTAATAATACAATATATTCCAATATGGAATGTATTTTCCTTTATTTAATCTTCTTTAATTTCTTTTTTAATTTAATTTTTATTTTTTAGATGTTCTTTATTTTGTTTTGGTGATTTTTTTGTAGATTTTAGTGTACAAAGTTTTAGACTTGTTTGGTAAATTCATTTTTAAATATTTTCATTTGATGCTATATAAATGAATGATTAATTTCATTTTCAAATTATTCATTGAAAATATATAGAAATACAATTGATTTTTGTATATTAATCTTATATCTTGCAACTTTTATGTATCCATTTATCAATTCTAATAGTTGTTTTTGTGGGCCTGAGGATTTTCTATGTACGACATCATGTCATCTGCAAACAGATGATTTTACACCTTTGTTTTCAATCTGAATGCCTTTTACTCTTTTTCTTGCCCAAGAACATGTGTTGGATGAAAGTGGTGAGAGCTGGCATTCTTGTCTTCCTCCGATCACACAGGAAAAGTTTTTCAGTGTTTTATCAATAAGTGTGATATTACCTGTGGATTTTTAACTGTAGTTTCTTATGCACCAACCACATATGATTTTTAGAATTGCCAAACTTCTTGCCTCAGGGCCTTTGCCATCCTTCTTTTTTTTTCTTTCCATATTTGGCTTCTTCTCATCCTTCAAACTTCATAAAAACCCCAGCTAAGATGGACTGCCTCCTCCAGTTATTTTTCTCTAAAAGAGCATACCAGGGCAGCCAGGGTGGCTCAGCGGTTTAGCGCTGCTTTTGGCCCAGGGTGTGATCCTGAAGAATCGGTATCAAGTCCCACATTGGGTTCCCTGCGTGGAGCCTGCTTCTCCCTCTGCTGTGTCTGTGCCTCTCTCTCCCTCTCTCTGTGTCTCTCATGAATAAATAAAATCTTTTTAAAAAATAAAAAAATAAAAGAGCATACTATTTCCTTCACAGCGCTTACTCCAATCTATAGGGTTTTTTTTTATATTTATTTGCTTGTTCATTTTCTGTCTTTTCATCTATGTTTCATGAGGACAAGGACAGCTTCCATCTTGATTGCATTGTGCCCCTTATGCCCAAAACAAGAAGTACTCCATTCGTTCTGTTGAGTGAATGAGTGAATAAATCAACACTCACCATATACCCATGTCTTTGAAGTCAGAAGTCATGTGATAGATTTTAACAAACATGCCTGCACCTACCCACTTAAAGACTATCTCCCAGTTAGTGCAGCCACTTCAGAAACTACTGAGTTGTTTCATGATGGTACTGTTTTTCAAAATGTTTTTAGAATTCTTTTGTTAAGTTCCACATATGAGTGAAATGTTTTAGAATTGGCTTCACAGCCTGTGGCAATTCCTTTGCATCATATTAATTCTTAAGAAGAATATGAAATATGTGAAATAAAATATATATGTGCACTGTTAGATATGTAAATGCATGATGATATGACATAGCAGTGGATTTGGCACCATTAGTATGCTTATTAAGAGAGAAGTCATGTTTCTTCTTCACTAACATACTTGGAAGCTCATTGTATGGTTCTGGAATCAGTACACTTAGATATGTGAAAAAGCAAAAACCTGCAGGTAGCTTTTGTCTGAGATTCATATCATAAATTGCTTTTCACTTAGTTTATAAATAGGCCAGATAGACTTTTAAGTGAGACCTCTGATTCTATCCTGACTCTGATACCTACGTCTCTAGAACCACATTTAACCCATCCAAGCTTGAGCTTCTTTCGTGTAAAATCACTCAATTTGCTGGAATTCTAATAGATGAGATAATGATATTGCAAATGCTCACCCCAGTGCTAAGTACCTAGTAGGCTCTCAATAAATGACAGCTGCTATAATTAGTATAACTACTTATTTAGACCATCTTCCACCCATCTCACAGTTAAGGAAACCAAGAGACTCAGTTGTTTGCCAAGAATAAGGTCAGTTGTTAAAAAAAAAAAACTGAGACTCAAAACTGGATCTACTGGTTCACAGTCTGCTTCTTTCCAATTCAATATGCAGAACTAACAAGAAACAAGTTTTGGCAAGGATGTGGAGAAAAAGGAAAATTCTTGCACTGTTGGTAGGAATGTAAACTAGGCAGCCACTGTGGAAAAGAGTATGGAGGTTCCTCAAAAAGTTAAAAATAGAACTGCCCTATGATCCAGTAATTGTGCAACTGGGTATTTATCAAAAAAACACAAAAACATTAATTCAAAGGGATACATGCACCCCTATGTGTATTAACAGCATTATTTATAATAGCCAAATTATGGAAGCAGCCCAAATGTCCATTGATAGATGAATGGATAAAGAAGATGTGATATATATACAGTGGAATATTACTCAGCCATAAAAAAGAATGAAATCTTATCATTTGCAATGACATGAATGGAGCTAGAGAATATAAAGCTAAATGAAATAAGTCAATCAGACAAAGACAAGTGCCATATGATTTCACTCATACGTGGAATGCAAAACAAACTAGAAAGGGAGAAAGAGAGAGAAAGAGAGAGAAGCCAAGAAACAGACTCTTTTGAGAACAAACTGATAGTTACCAAAGAGGAGGTGGGTGGGAAGATGGGTGAAATAGGGAAGGGGGATCAGGAGTGCACTTGTGATGAGCCCTGAATGACGTATGGAATTGTTGAATCACTATATTACACCTGAAACTAAGAGAACACTGTATGTTAACTCTACTGGAATTAAAATAAATTAAAAAAAACATGCAGAACTAGCATCAGCTTTCAGAGCTTAACAGCTGGGGGAGCAAACTCATTTCTTGGCTATAAGGCAGCCAGGAAAGAATGTGGCATGTATACTTTCCTAATGAAAAATAAACGGAAGGACTTTTTACTCCTTTGGCTGCAAATCAGAATCCTTTTGTGCAAATTGAATTCATTTTCTTATTACTTCAGGATAAAATAGATTCCATTACCATTCTCTGTCACTGTTTCCCCATTTTCTTTGCTCTGAGCATATCCCATCTCTTAGAATTAGAATGGGGGACTTTAGTTGATCACAATAGCAATTGGAAAGTCATAGGGGAAAGAAAGAAAAATAACCTGCACTGATGCAAAGGAAGAAGTAAAACAAATAACTACTAGGTAGCAATAACTTTGTACTTCGAAAAATTTCTGTTAAGATTAGACCAGAAAGTCTTTGTGACCATATATACATATATGTCTAAATAACACATATATTGTATGTGTGTATGACTCTTAATGATTTTAGTTTTACCTGGTCTTCAGGAAAAATCATATATGATAAAGAATAGGTTGAAAAACAATTTTGGGGAAATTTGGTGTTTTTAACATTTAAATACATCCTATGAGGTAATTTTTACAACTATAGATGATATAATTTGTTAATAAAATCTTTCCTGAGGGAAATGACTCCACAAAACAGAAAAGGAAGTTATGATTTTTACTCTTTTCTTTATGATTATTCTGCATTAGACTGAACTAAGGTTGTATCACTTATGCTTTCAACAAAGATGAGGTAGTGGGGGTAGAAATCAGGCCAGTCCTTCACCACCTTCCCAAGCCTTCAAGAGAATGGGACACCTTTTACTTTTATACAAGGGCTCCTCACCTTTTCACCAAGTCACATGTCTGAGGACCTGTATCTTTCCTTAAGGGATACTTCTAACTTTTGCAAAGACCCTGTATAGACTAGAATAGCTCTGATATAGGTATTATAGCCACACTAAAAAAAATGGCATGGTAGCACAATCTGAAATTAGCTTATAGAGCAAAATATGTTTTGTGAGAATGTACACTAAACTTTTGCACACACAAGTTCATAATAGAAAATTAACCCTATGTGAAAACTTAAGTTCAATCACTAGTTAATTCACTCCACTCATGCATGCATCCTTTTATTCATTCAATATATGTAATAAAGAATAATGCCACTGCTGATCTAATAGATAAGGAATTTTGGAGAGAGCTCCACAAATAGCAAAGGAAATTTAACTCATTGCTATTACCTGCTATCACTGTGTGATTACATGCATATTATTGTGATTACCCATTAATTTATAACACTGCACATTTAGTGTGCATTGTCGAAAACTTACCTAGTGCTTTCTGAATATAACTAAGAAAAACCAAGCATTTTATAAAACCATATGATTAGTGCCTAGCGCCACCATTTTCTATTTATCCTTTAAAGAAAACTCTGGCTAAGTGTTTACTACTCTATCAATTGTTAAGTTCTCAGGATGGGTCTTTTTGGGTGGCTGCCTGAGCTCATTAGGCCTCTATACCGAATTCAGGCAGCATTAGCCAGCAGATTTATTTTAATATAAACAACATTACTGAATGTACTTTTCTTTAGTCTTTACCTCTATATGAGTTCTCTTTTTATTTTGTTTATGCCCACAATGAAAGCATATCAGAGCTTTTCAGTGAGCAACCAATTTTTTTTCAAGATCACAGCTCTGATTTCCATGGGTGCCCTTTATGAAATCCTAGAGGTTAGTGCTTTCTATATTAATCATCTCCAGCTTTTACTTCACAAATTAATCTATCCAGTGAAAGCATTGCAAACAATTCAAACTTGCTTTTATTCCTTTCGCTTAAAGATGTTTTTCGGACAGTGTTGAGACTCTCCCACTTAAGTGAGAAGAGGGTGATACTGACATGGAGCTGGTTTTTGTGTGGAAGTCATTACAGATTAACTGGGTTCTGTAACTCTTAGTGATGATGGAGTTACTGATGAAGGTTGTCAAGTAATTCTTGCTTCACAGTACTTATTTTGCTTCTCCTCCTAACTTTATCCCCATTTTCCTTTCAGCCCATGGGGTAGTATTGTTTCAATGCTGGACTTGGTTTGAGCAGGTACCCAGGTCTGAGCCTATTAGCATATCATACTTCCTGGTTACAATGGTTTGTTCAGAGAAGGTCATATGATTGGATTTGAGACAATGAGATACAATGAATCCTTGTTAGGTGGGAATGCTGGAGCGAGAACTCTAATTCTTTTCTACTGGACATGAATGAAGAGAGATAATTCTTTAGACTTCTAGGAAGTCACTTGAGACTACTGCGGGACAGGACCTAGATTTGGATGACTTTGAGCCCCTGGATCAGTCAAACCTATCTAGTCAGATATACCCTTGGATTTTTCAGTTGTAAAAACAATTCTCATTTCGCTTCATCTAGTTTGGAATAAACAACTGTACAGGGTTTTGGGTGTGAGGAAGCATATGAGTTGAGGTCATATTTGCTGATACTGGGGCATCACTGAGATAGTTGGAATCTCCCCCAGTTTCCCAAAATCTCAAAACTCTACCTCTTTAAGAAGACTTTGAAAGGTATAGCAGCTACTCTTGAGCTAATCCTCATTCCACTCTACCCTAGTCCCATGATTGGCCAACTTAGCTCTCTTGCACCTACAAGGAATGTGGAAGAGGCCTCAGGCTCATCGTACTTTCATAGTTACTCCTTACAAGCAGAACTCTGAGTCCATATTGTTGGAATCATCATTAGTATCTGAGGCACCTTTAAAAAGTACATGAAACCTGGAGTAAAAAATCTCACCTCATTTGTATATTCACAAGTCTCATCTTGGAATTGAGTGAGGGTACCTAAGGAAGTAGGATGAGGACATGTTTGACATGTTCAGTGTCAAATTGGCAGGTGATGAAATAATTTTATTTTCTTACATTGGGTCTGACCTCTTAAAATTGATAAGTGAAAGAAGAAATTCAGGAGATAAAAATGGTTACATATTTCTGAGGGTTAAAAATGCCAATAAATGTTTTTTGATAATATTTGAACTTGTCTATGGAAGACTGAAGAGTATTTCTTCAGTTAGATGTACTCATAATACTTAAAGCATGGTTATTTGGGTTTATTCAATGTGGCTAAATCTGGCACTCTTTATACTTAAGACATATGACTACATAAATATAGTCAACTTATCTTGACAAAGAAGCAAATACAGTACAATGCAGCAAAGATACTCTTTTTAACAAGTAGTGCTGGAACAACTGGATATTCACATACAATAAGATAAATCTAGACACAGACCGTATACCCCTCACAAAAATTAACTCAAAATGGATCACAGTATTGAAAAGAAAATGCAAAACTATAAAACTCCTAGAAGACAATGTAGAAGAAACCTCACATGGTCTTGTACTTTTTAGACTTGATAAGCTGGAATCCACTAAAATTTTAAGATTCTGCTCTGTAAAAGGTACTGTCAATGTAATGAGAAAACAGGACACAGACTGGGAGAAAATACTTGCAAAAGATACATCTGATAAAGGACTATTATCCAAAATATAAAAATAATTCTTAAAGCCCAACAATAAGAAAACAATCTGATTAACAAATGAGCCAAGGACCTTGACAGACACCTCATCAAAGATCTACAAATGGCAAATAAGCACATGAAAACATGCCCCACATCATGTGCCCTTAGTTAGGAAAATGCAAATTAAAACCATAATGAGATACTATACACCCCCTATCAGAATTGTCAAAATCCAGAACACTGACAATAGCAAATGCTGGAAAAGATATAGGACAACAAGAATTGTCATTCATTGCTGGCGGGAATGCAAAATGGTACTTTGGAAGACAGTTCAGTGATTTCTCACGAAACTAAATGTACTCTTAGCATACGATCCAGTATTTGCACTCCTTGGTATTTATCCAAAGGGGTTGGAAACTTATATCCACATAAAAATCTGCATGTGGATGTTATGGCAACTTTATTCATAATTGTCAAAACTTGAAAGTAACCAAGATGTCCTTTGGTAGATGAATGGATAAATGAACTGTGGTACATCCAGATAATGGAATATTATTTGGTACTAAAAAGAAATGAGCTATGAAGCCATGAAAAGATATGAAGAAAGCTTAAATGCATATTACTAAGTGAAAGAAACCAATCTGAGAAGGCTACATACTATGTGATTCCAACTATATGACACTTTAGTAAAGGCAAAACTATGGAGATAATAAAAAGATCAGTGGTGGCCAAGGTTAGAGGGGGGGAGGGTATAGAGTATTTCTGGGGCAATGAAAATGCTTTGTAGGATAAAATAATGTTGGGTACCTGTCATTCTACATTTGTCCAAAT
The DNA here is from genome assembly GCF_048164855.1 of Canis lupus baileyi. NCBI lineage: Eukaryota > Metazoa > Chordata > Mammalia > Carnivora > Canidae > Canis > Canis lupus. Next base: position 33,255,590 of record NC_132856.1, on the reverse strand, counting down.
TCATGGAATGTTCGCTCATGAAGAGTCAGCCCTAATGTAAACTATGGGCTTTGGGTGATAATAATGTGTTAGTGTAGGTTCATCAATTGTAACAAATGTACCATTCTTATGGGGGATGTCAATGGCAAGGAGGGGTTATGCATGTGTGAGACAGGGAGAATATGGGAAATCTTGGTGCCTTTTACTCAGTATTTCTGTGAAAATAAAACTTTTCTAAAAATAGTCTATTAAAAATTAAATAAAAAAAGATGTGTTCTCTTTATATGTATTTCAGTAAAAAGGTTCTTAAAATCCTAGTTATTACAGTATCGAACAATAAAATTATCTGAATCTTTGTATTGATTAAATAATTTAAAATGTAGATATTATATGTGCCCTATCTCAATGAATTATATGGCCCAGCCTATACATCAAATTTGGGGTAAACTTAGAGGTGTGTGTGAATACTGAATTTATTTCACCTAGAGAAAATTACTTGGAAAATCTGAATGTGATAGTTACAAGGTATTTATTATTAGTTAGGAACCATCTAAAATAAAGCCTGCAAGTCCCCCATCTGTTCAAATTTTGGTTTTCTCTTGTTTCTAGCTTGTGATTTTTTACTACTGAAAAAAAGTTTTTGATTGTCTTTTAGGACAGTCTCTGTGTCTTTACAGGTTTCCACTGTAACTCTTCTGTGCTGTATAAAACACTTCTAGGATTTGATTTGGCCTAGTCATTTTTGTTATGTGCTTTTGAGCTTATCAGTTTATTTATTCATGATGCTGATTCCAACTTAATTCTCTGGGAATGGGACTGACATTACATATAAAGCACTTCAAGCTTCTCAGAAATCAAGCGCTGAAAAAACTAGGATGTTGTTTTATTGCAGTTGTTTCACTATTGTTTATTTAAGCACTCAAATATTGTTAGTCTTAGAAAAGGTTTTTTTTTTTCATTTATCCTAATAGATATTATTAACTGAAGTTTCAGATCTGGTTCTTAGAACACATTTATTTATTTAATCTACTTGTCTGTCTTTACCTAATCTATCATTTCATTTATCTATCATCATTATATTTTAATTCCAGTTGTATTTGTTAGACTGATCTATCAAGTGAAACCTTTCTGAAAAGTTGGGACTTTTTTTTTCTTTCTGGAACTTTTAAATATTAAATGCAGAATATTAGATGCAGAGTTGAGTTGTTTTGCTGGTCGTGATGGTCAGTGTTTACTCTGTGTGCCTTGGGGAGTCTCCTTTGTTGCATTGCTCTGTTTGCTGCTGTGCCTTTACCATGGTTTTAGGTGGTCACTTAACCACGATAAATAAACTATAGGATGGATTAAAATATCTAAAGGTACTGTACAAGAGTCCACCTGTCAGTACCTTAAAACTTTTCCTTCCCATTCTTTTGACCCATGTTTTTCCTAAATCTTAATTTTAGAGTAGTATACATTATTAATTTTTCCAATTAGTATAGTGAGTAGTATTTACCAATGTTTCATTTTACATGTTTTTATACACATTTTCTGAAGTACTCCTAATTGAGGAGTAAAAGGATCAGTTACTAGCTTGAACTCTTGACAGGCATTCAACAAACTTTAGTTTTTATTTTTAAAAATTCCTTTCCTTGTTAAGCTTTTTTGCAAGTTTGACATAATATTTAGAGCACTTTGTAGAAAACTTCCCCCTTGGTAGGAGGCAGTCAAAGGTGAGGAAAACTGGAAATATGAGGAGGGAACTTAATCATCCACTAGGTTCCAAGTATGCCAGTCATCTCTACTATGCAAAACAATGTAAGACTTGTGGCATTCCCCACGTCACTAATAAAAGTTTGTCCATGGAGGCTGCAAACTTTGAGGCAGGAAATAGCATATGTTTGCCATGGATAATGGAAGAGAACTGATTGATATTGATAGATTTCAAGGATGATGGCCTTTCTCATTAGGACCAGTGGTCCACGTAATACTTGGATCAGATAATTACAAAATGCAGTGAACACTTTTCAATTCTTACTTGACCTCCAGACATAGCAATAGCATCTAGTCAAGTAAATGTTGGGCTCTAATGCAGAGTTGATAAGCTAGCCTATATTCCTCACTCCATTAATGATGTTTCAAAACATTCCTTCTTCATCTTTCTGTAGAACCTCCTGCTCCACTGAGCCTCATGCCATCCATCTTCCACACTCATTATATCCGCTATATTTTACTGGATAATATAGGGATTCCAAGCTACATATTCTTCTTCATTAAATCTTTTCTCTTAAATTTTTTATTTTAAATGAATTTATATTTATTAGAGTTCTAAAGAAGTATACATAAATCCCATATACCCTTCAATCAACTTCCCTTAATGTTAACCTCTTATCAAAATAAGGAAATTAGCATTGGTCTGACCCTCTCAACCAAATAACAGGCTTTAGTTGGATTCCACCAGTTTTTACATGAATGTCCTCTAGTCTAAGGTCCTGTCCATACCATGCTGCACTTAGTTGTCATGTCCCTTTAGACAACTCCAATCTGTCTTTCCTTGTTTCACAGCATTTCCTTATTTCTTGTGTCCTTGACACTTTTTAAGATTACTGACCAGGTGTTTTGTAGAATTTCCCTCAATTTGTCCCTCATCATGAGATGTTTTCTCATGATTAGACTGGGGTTATGGATTTGGAGGAAGGCTACTACAGAAGTAAAGTACCCTTACCATCACATTGTATTAGGGGAAGTATGGCATCAGTATGATTTAGGATTGGTGATATAAACCTTGATCATTCATGAAAGTAGTGTCTGACAGGTTGCTCCACAGTAAAGTTACTGGTTTTTTTTTCCCCTTTTCAAACTCTCAAGTAAAAATAAGTCACTAAACCTACAGAATGGGAGAATATATTTGCAAATGACCTATCAGATAAAGGGCTAGTATCCAAGATCTAGAAAGAACTTATTAAACTCAACAGCAAAGAAACAAACAATCCAATCATGAAATGGGCAAAAGACATGAACAGAAATTTCACAGAGGAAGACTTAGACATGGCCAACAAGCACATGAGAAAATGCTCCGCATCACTGGCCATCAGGGAAATACAAATCAAAAACCACAATGAGATACCACCTCACCCAGTGAGAATGGGGCAAATTAACAAGACAGGAAACAACAAATGTTGGAGAGGACATGGGGAAAGGGGAACCTTCCTGCACTGTGGGTGGGAATGTGAACTGGTACAGCAGCTCTCAAAAACTGTGTGGAGGTTCCTCAAAGAGTTAAAAATAGATCTGCCCTATGACCCAGCAATTGCACTGCTGGGGATTTACCCCAAAGATACAGATGCAATGAAACGCCGGGACACCTGCACCCCGATGTTTCTAGCAGCAATGTCCACAATAGACAAACTGTGGAAGGAGTCCTCGGTGTCCACTGAAAGACGAGTGGATAAAGAAGCTGTGGTCAATATATACAATGGAATATTACTCAGCCATTAGAAATGACACATACCCACCATTTGCTTCAATGTGGATGGACCTGGAGGATATTATGCTGAGTGAAATAAATCAATCGGAAAAGGACAAACATTATATGGTCTCATTCATTTGGGTAATATAAAAATTAGTGAAAAGGAATAAAGGGAAGGGAGAGAAAATGAGTGAAAATATCAGTGAGGGTGACAAAACATGAGAGACAGCTAACTCTGGGAAATGAACAAGGGGTAGTGGAAGGGGAGGTGGGCAGGGGGTTGGGGTGACTGGGTGATAGGCACTGAGGGGGGCACTTGATGGGATGAGCACTGGGTGTTATTCTATATGTTGGCAAATTGAACTCCAATAAAAAATTAAAAAAAATAAAAATAAAAATAAGTCACTAAGTCTAGCCCACACTTGAGGAGATTTACGCTTCACTTCTAGAGGGAGAAATACTGAAAAATGTTTAGGCATACATTAAAATCACTACAGTAATTAATGAATATATTGGAGAAGATAGGCTATGTAAATATCCTGTTTCTCCTTAATGTTTTGGTGGCTACTTTTAGCATTCATCTGCAGATCTTACCTAAAGCAAATACTGCTGTGGCAAATTTCTATTTTCCTCATTCCTTCTACATTTATTATTTAGAATTATTCTGTATGGAAAATTTGTCACTTCTCTATTTATTTTATATAAATATAAACTTTATTTATTTATTTATTTATTTATTTATATAAATATAAACTCATGGATATTTATTTTACTTCTGTGGTAGATTCTATTGTTTCATTGCTCAAAAAGCTTTGGCAATTGAAGATTTTTTAGGTTTTTTTTTGTGTCTCTCTGATATCTTTCTTAATTGATTTCTATTTTTTAAGCACTTCTATTTTGGCATTCAGCACAGCTTTTCTACATTAGTTAAAGACAATCTGTTCATTTTTGTTGTTGTTGTTGTTGCAATTTGTATCATTGTTCTGTGTGACTTCCATGCCTATGTGAACAATTTATCCAATGGCTGTAGCATCTCATTTCTGTGACCTTATCAACTCGTGGTCCTTATCTCCACTCGACTTCAGCCACCTACAACGAGCATGCCCTGATTCTTGCTATTACCTGGAATTGCTCTACCTTTGCAATATTAATTTTAAACATCTAATTTTCCAGATATTTCAGTCTCTTCCCCCAACAGTTATTCTTTCTTTTCATAGAAGCCTCAGGTCTCTTCATTTCTTTTTTCCCCCCCAGTCCATAAATTGTAGAGTTCACAACCCACGAGCCAGCACTTCAACCATTTGCTGCCAAAAACCACAGAACCTTGTTATGCTTTTGGTAGAGTTTGGCAAGCCTTCCATATGTATAGAATCAGCTCTCTTTCTCACTCCCCACTCTGCTTAAAGCTGTCCCTCTATACCTTTTTATTCCCACCTCTCCTCAGCTGATGAGCACATTTCTTGCTGCATGGAAACAATAGAAATCGTCAGAGAAAACACCTCCAACTCTAGGCAACAAACTCATTATCTTACATATCCTACTTTTATATTTTTCTCCTTTTCTCTTGTTCCTCCCATAAAGAATATAGATCTCTTCCTATTTAAGGAAGAGATCCCTTCCACATGGTCTTTGAGTCCCATTCTTTTTCTCCTTTATAAGCCTCTCAGTTTCTTTATTTTTGTCATTCTCATATCTTCAAATTCTCCCTTTCTCTTATTGGCTCCTTTACTTGGCTATGTAAACAAAGCAAAATGAAATAAAAGCCCCCCTTCCCTCAAGCCCATGTTGCCTTTCCAGTACATCCACTTTTTTCATCCACATTTATTCAGTGTCGTGATCAGACTATTACATTTAGCAATCAACAGCATGGGTGCAAAAAAAAAAAAAAAAAAAAAAAAACTACATTAAAACCCTTTGTTGGAATGCTTTACACTTTCCACAGAACAGAAACTAAAATAACCTGTTATACAATTAGTCACAAATACAGTCCTTGAGTTTTTTGCCCATACACATGAGTATTATCTAAAACATGTCTTCTTTGTAGCAGCTAGGCCCTGCCACCACTGTGCTTGGCTGAGTTCACAAATCTGTTGTAACCTGTAGCTTCCCTGTCGCTTCACTGGCTCTTCCCTCCTGCGAAGCTTTGTTTCCTGGCAGTAATTGAAACCTTCTGCCACTGCCATAGCTGCTGCTGCTGCTGGAACCGCCATAGCCACCTTGGTTTCATGGTTTGGTAAAGTATTGGCCTCTACCACCATAGGGGCCAGAGCTTCTGCCTCCAAAATTTCCTCCTTTCATGGGTCCAAAATTTGAGGATTGATTGTTTCAATTGCCAAAATCGTTATAGCTTCCACCACCTCCAAAGTTGCTTCCATCATTACCAAATGTGTTATGGCCATCCCCACTGCCACCATATCCACCACCATCTCAACTGCCGCCGAAGCCACCTCGACCACTGAAGTTCCCTCCATGACCAAAGTTGTCATTCCCACCAAAACCACCTCCACGACAACCACCAAAGTTTCCAGAACCACTTCAGCTTCTTTGGCTGGATGAAGCACTATCCATCTCTTGCTTCCATAGGGCTTTCCTTACTTCATAGTTGTGGCCATTCACAGGATGGTATTTTTTAATGACAATCTTGTTTACAGAGTCATGGTCATCAAATGTCACAAAAGCAAAACCTCTCTTTTTGCCACTGCCTCGGTCAGTCGTGATCTCAATCACTTCAATTTTCTCATACTGTTCAAAATAATCTCTTAGATGATGTTCTTCAGTGTCTTCTTTAATGCCACCGACAAAAATCTTTTTCACAGTTAAGTGGGCAGCAGGTCTTTGAGAATCTTCTCTTGAGCTAGCCCTCTTTGCTTCCACAACTCTTCCATCCACCTTGGGTGGCCTTGCATTCATGGTTGCATCCACCTCCTCCACGGTGACATTCGTGACAAACCCAAAGCCTCTGGAGCACTTGGTGTTCGGATCTCTCATTACCACACGGTCCGTAAGCATTCTCCATTGCTCAAAATGGTTCCTCAGACTCTCATCGGTTGTTTCAAAGCTCAAACCTCCGATGAAGAGCTTCTGCAGCTGTTCAGGCTTTTTGGGAGACTCTGACTTAGACATGACGGTGGTGGGAGGGGAGACTTTAAAGATGCTTACTCAGCGGCACTTAGGGGCAGAAAGCACATCCACATTTTTATCAGCCTCTTAACAGGCACACTTTTTGAGAATTGTCTACCTACCTGCCTCTACTTCTTAATCCACCACAATTCAGCTACTGTCCTCCTACACCATTCCACTGTACTGCTCTTACCAAAGCTGCCAATGACCCCCATGTAATTCAATCCATCAGGTACTTAGCAATCTTCATATTAGTTAATCATCCTTGTTGATCACTCATTCCTTCCTGAAATCCGCCTTTTTGTTTTGCTTCAGTGGCATCTTTTATTTCTCTTCCATCTATTCTAGCCATTTTTCATTTGTTACCTATTCTTTGGGGTTACTCCTTCTCACATCACCACACTATTGGGGAGGAGGATTTGTTCTCTCCAAAGTCCCCAATTACTATTCCTAGGGCTTAAAAATCTGGGTCTCCAGCCCAGAAGTCTCATGAGCCTGAGCTCCAGATATCTACCTGACTTTTAAACACCATCACTTGTATGTTCCTTAGTTACTTTGGATTCACATCCAAAAATAAACTCTACATTTTCCTTTTCGTGTTGGACCTCTCTTTGTTCCCTCTCTTGGTGAATGTTATCACTATTTCTATAGAAACCTAGGAGTCTTCCTTAACTCTATTATTTCTCTTGCCCCCATGCCTTCCTTGACCACCTCTCTACCTCCATGCCCCTCTATGCCCCTCCTTTGTATTTCCTGGAACCCTACATCCTGTTGAAGCAATTAGCTTATTAAATGCTTTGTTTACTTTCTTGTATCTCCAATAAGTAGGAAAGAATACATGAATTCCTTTTATTTTGTTTATTAACCATGACTACTTTTCCTGCTCTTCATTTAACTCTTTTTATAGGCAAAAAGTGATATAAAACAGATTTAATTTCAGAAAACCATTTTAGAGATGTTCCCCATGGAAACATCATTACAAATGTGGTTGGGTTCTCAGATAATCCAATATTCTAATTCATAATATTGCTAAATGAATTTATAATTCCCCTTAGAACTTTCCTATGTATTATTATTGCTCTAGGGAATCCCATATTTTTCTTCCTGTCCCTTCCCCATTTACCTGTTATTTTTCCTTCCATATCATCTCATTCATATAATGGGTTAAATAGCCTTTTATGAGTTAGTATGAGATTCTTGCAAAATTGATTGTTTGCAAAATGGCAAGTTGCAGTTTTTAGCAAGAAGAGAATACATTGGCAAAGATAATGTTAATGCCTATAGTTGAATCCACATCAATTCATTATTCCTTTATTTATGGAAAAATGGAATGGCTGGAGTTTTTGACTGCTGCAATGCCTAGAACCCACTATCTATCAATTACTGAAATGGGATTGCAATTTCTCCATACACATTTTCTCTAGACCATTGCTAAAGCAGTCGATGGTGACCAAGGATAAAAATAATAATGACCTGGATGTAGGCCAGGTCAGCCATTTATATATATATATATAAATGTTGATAAGGTTTACAAACTTGGAGGAGTAACACACATCCATGCACACACAACCCTTTAACCATTAAAAACAATCCTCCTATGATATAATATTACTGCCTGGGTTACCAGTGTAGAAGAACAAGCTGCTGTAAAGCAAAATCTCTTCTGCCTTGAGGTTGTGACTTCTTGATGAGAATCATCCAATTGAAATCTCCAAAACTGAATTTCCAATTTACTTATACCTCAGTGGATAATGTTCAGATTTCATTCAGATGTTGGACTCAGCCCAAGAGTACACTTGGACTTCCCTCCCATTAGCAAACATTCCTGGAACTATGGATATTTGCTGCATTGTCCTTCACCTGGTTAGACTGCCTGATGCTTTTGCTGAAACAGCGAATCTCTTAGGCTGTCAGGTACTATGGTTATCTGTCTCCTCATGTTGATTTCTGGCAGTCAACAGGCATGCTGCTGTGCCTCTCAATGTCCTTGTGCAGAAGCAAGGTCTTGGTTGCAGCTGGTCAAACATGAAGGTTGTAAATATTAGTCTATCATGTACCCACAACTACTTTGTGACTCTACTCACCTAGACCTAATTATTCAGTACATATTATTATTATTCAGTACACATTCTTAATGTAGTTTCTCAATCATCTTTATGTTGTGAAGAGTTTATGTTCAAAAGGAATTATTCAGGGATCCCTGGGTGGCGCAGCGGTTTGGCGCCTGCCTTTGGCCCAGGGCGCGATCCTGGAGACCCGGGATCGAATCCCACATCGGGCTCCCGGTGCATGGAGCCTGCTTCTCCCTCTGCCTGTGTCTCTGTCTCTCTCTCTCTCTCTGTATGACTGTCATAAATAAATTAAAAAAAAAAAAAAAAAAACAAAAGGAATTATTCAGATTTCATATTTCAGTGATTGCAGCTTATCCTAAACTGTAGCTTACATGTTAGAGGTACACTCACTAAGTTGTGTGAATACTAATTGTATACCTAAGCAGTCTTTGACCAGGAAGTGTAGTATGGTAAGAGCAATCATAGCCTGATCCTTTACCTAAATGTGGGAATAGTATTTGATCTAATGATTACAATTTGTTAGTCAGTTAGTGTATATTGAACCTATGAAATACTTAAAGCATAGCCTTAAGCATTTTAAGAAGGTTTGATACTCTTATCTTTGATTTAGCCGTTCAAAACACATACTCATGAAATGGTCCTAAAATAATCCCTGGGCAAGGTTCATTAAGTACAAGCCTATAAATTGAATCTATAGTCAGTGCTAGGGTTAGAGTTAAGGAATGATCAGAGTAAGGAAAAGTACATTCACTCAACACATTCTAGACAAGATTTATTGAGGACTTCCTTTGTGTTAGGCACTCTGCTAGCCTAGATGGTAGGGATACCAAGATAAATCCATACATTCACTTGCCTCAGGATCTTAAGAGGAAGACAACGTGTGAAAAGAACATGGGCAAATTGCCATAGGAGTGCAAAGAAAATTCTGAGGGGCGAAACTTTCAGAGGTTATGTAGAGAATCCATAAAACCCTGCATCTGCAATTCTAAACAGAGCTGCTGCTTGCAATGTTTTGTTCCTAGTTACCTTGGGTAGAAATGACACTTTGTCCCAAGCCCTCTATCAATAAACTGACCACTTGTAATTCAGTAAAGTGAGAAAGCTGAACTTTGCAAACTTTATGTTAGACTTTAAGATATTGATTAAATGAAAGCATAAGGAGGAGCTTTGAAATTCAGTTTGTAAAGATTGTTTGGCCAAGTAGGGCCATATGTTGAACAAATATTTGGGTGTGTGGTGAAATAGCACAGGCACAGCCAAGTGGGACAGGATGACATTGGGAGACAGAAACACATTGCTAGCACAAGAAGAATCTTCAGGGATTTTTACAGTACTCAGATCCATGTCAACAGCTTGTCTCACTATGTCATGCCTATCTTTAGGCAGTATTATCCTGAAATACCACAGACTACCATGGTCTAATAGAAATATAATGTGAGATGCATATATTTTAAATTTCCTAGTAGTTACATTAGAAAAGAAAAAAAAAAGAGAGGTGAAATTAAGTTTAGCAATATATTTTAAGTTTACCCAATATATCCAAAATATTACTTCAACAATAGTCAATATAAAAATTTAGGACATTTCTCACATTTCAAGAACTCAATAGCCACATTTGGCTAGTGGCTACCATGTTGTATGGTGCAGCTTGAGACAGATATAAATATATATTCTTTAGCCTTTTTGGGGGACCCCATTCCAAAGTTCACTGATGCTGGGAAAGTGCTCTTAAATGTAGCACAGATTCCTAATGCCAATATTTGACTGTTTCTTCTCATCTCATGCTGTTATCATTCAATGAATATTTACTGAACTTCTGTATACTAGAGTATATATTTGGTGATGAGATATAAGAGCAAATAACACTACTGTGGTTCTTGCTTTCAGGATGCTTACAAGGAGTAATGTAGAAGAGGAATAGTATTAAATTAAATTTAATTTAAATTAAAGTAAATTAAATGTGTAGTTATGACATATATTGGGATGGAAAAATGCAGATAGCACCTATGAGTATTTGTAGCTGGACAACCTGGTCTAGAGGGACTGGGAGACTTCCCCTGAGGGAGTGACCTTTGATCTGAAATCAGAATGATACCTATGAGGGGGCTTTGAGGCAAAAAGGCATTTGACACTTTGAAGGATCTAACAGGAGAATGGTGTGGGTCAAGTGGAAAGAGCAAAGGTGAAAGTGGTTTATAATGAGGTTGGGGAATTAGGCAGCCAGAACACATGTGATCCTTAGGTCATATTAAGAGCCAGAATTCTCCTAAAAGAAAAGAGAAGTCACTGTATGTTTTTAAGGAATAGAGGCACAAATTACTTGATTTGCATGATAGAATATCCTCTGTTATAAACTGGAGAATGGATCTGAGGGAAAACAGGTGAATGTGGAGAGACCTTTCTAGAAACTACTTTATAATCTGAGCAAGAAGATTAGGACAGTGGCTAAACTGTCCTTAAACTGAATTGTGGGAGAAGTGGGCTCCTAGCTCAGGGAGGAGGAGTGTCTAGGCTGACTCCCAGCTTTTCTGAACTGTTTAGATAAGTGTGTCCTTTTAAGCTCTCTTAGCTTCCCTCTGGCATGCTGGAAATTTTAAAATGAAGTATCCATCACCTAAAATGGAAAACATAGTGTTAATTTGCCTGACATCTTTCTTTTTTGTCTGAAACAGGAATTTATAATTCTTTGGTGTTAATGTTAGTATAATATAAAGAAAAAATTAACAGTGAGCTTCTGTCCATGTCTCTTATGCTTTTACTTACTGAGTAATCACAGGGTGAATTACTTAAAAATTTTATTGCTTTTTACATTATTGTCTTTTTTCCTATAATTATATGATCTTTGCATTGACACATAGTATTATTACCATAATATTGTCATGAGTAGCTGTTAATAATGAACTTCTCAGACTCAGGCTAAGGGGAAGCAATAAAGGAAATAATTCATCTGATTCTAAAATTTCCTAAACCAATTAAGAAACTACAACAATAAAGCTTTAATTAATTAATTTTTAAAAACTACTTGGACAGATTTGTAATCATTCTAGCTAATCATTAAAAGATTACATTTTGCATAGCTATCTTTTTTTCCCCACTGGTATCTTTTTTAACATTAGTTATTAAATAGTTCATTTATTTCATATTCCAAATCTGGTTGATGTAAAAAATCAAACTTAAATAATTCAAAAGAATTGAGCTTTGACAATAATGTTCATTCATTCATGGGATAATTATTAAGCTCCTAGATGCTTAACAGAATAGATAACCCTTGAGGGCTTTAAAATATAGCAGTGTGGGCATAAATGAATAAATATGTAAATAAATATATGATTTAATACATTACTGATAAGTACTATTTGGAAAAGGGAAAGAAATACAGAGCTTAGAGCAACAATGAGGGCTATGTAGATATGGTGCTGAGGGAAGACCTCTCCATAAGGGAACATGTGAACAGTGTCCTGAAGGCAGTGATGGAATATTAGCTGAGCAAATATCTGAGGTAGGACTCTTTTAGGCACAGGGAAGCAAATACAAAGATTCTGAGTTGGTCATGTGTGTTTTCCTGGAACATTGATAAAGAAGCCAATGATGCTGAACTATTATGAAGAAGGAAGCAATGGAGGAAATGAGATGAAAGAGGTGATGAGGGGCCACATTATAAAGAGTCTTAAGGAGACTTAAGAGTCTTAAATCAAATAAAGATTTTAGTTTTTATTCTAAGTACAATAGGAGCCATTGGAGAGTTTTGAACAGGGACAAATTTGAATTTAGATGTAGATTGTATAAGAAAGAGGAAAATCAGGCTTGATTTTTAGGTTTTTGGCCTGAGCATTAGATACAAGGTGATGCCTTTATTGAGTTGGGGAAAACTAGGGAAGAATGAATTTAGAGGAGAAATCAAAATAGTTCAATTTGAGGCATGTTAAATTTGAAATGCCTCTTTGAAATTCCAGTGGAGATGTTAAATAGACATATATAGAAATTTGTAGTTCAGGGGATAATTGAAGGCTGGAAATATACATTTGAAACTAATACCTAGAATTTAAAGTAGCTGTTGGAATTCTTGTCCATGGATCCCAGAAGGTTTATTCTGCAGTCACTACTATTGACATTTCTTTCCTCTTTCTTGCCCTGCTTTCACTCCTGCCTTTGACCTTGTGGAGGGTCAGAGAACATTCTTCTTATTGGAGAACGATAGTAGTCCCTATCTAGATGATAATGGTAGAAGAGAATGGGAATATTCATCATTAGGAATTTGTTGGAAGCTTACTGTGTGCAAAATCATAACATAGGGAGCAAAAGCAAACAGAGTCCTTCACCAAACTTATAATCTGGTGCATAGTAAGGCATAGAGGCTTAGACCAGACATTAATCAAGTAATAACAAAAACAAACATAACATTGTAATGACACATGTAACAGAACAGAAATGCCTGTTACTAGAGTATATAATAGGAGGAGTTAAGTCTTGGTCTTGAGGTCAAGGAAGGCTTCCTGATGGTATATTAAGAGTTATGTGATGGGTGAGTTAACTAGGCAGTCATCCAGGGAGAGGAAACAGTAAATACAATGGTTCTGTAGCAGGAGGGACTATGGTATATATTCATATGTAAAGAGACTAGAGTGGCAGGAACACTGAGAGTGAGGGGTAGCATTGTGCAAAATAAGGGTGGAAATTCACACAGCAAACAGATAATGGCTTATAGGCCTCATGATTTGTGAAAAATTGTGGTTACAATGTGGAGAATGGATTAAGGCTGGGGGTGGGGATGGAGGAAAGACACACAAAAAAAGGTTGAGGAAGACCATAGGTCTATAGAGAGGAGCCTGCTGCAGTAGTCTAGATGAGGGATGAGGGTGGTTTGGACAAGATAGGATAGAACTAGGGTAAAATCAACTTCCCAGGGGAAGCTGGGTAAGTGGGGGAGCCGAAGCTAACTCAGTCTCAAATAGAGACACCATTGCTAAGAAACAGTACAACAGGGTAGTTAGGCTCTGGCCTTTGGAATCAGACATAGCACTGGTTGGAAACATAGCTCTTCTATCTACTGCTGTGTGACTTTATGTAGATTTTTCTAAATTGGAGGTAATAGTACCTATACTACAAGTTATTGTAGGGATTAAATCAGACTATATGATAAAGTGCTAAACCAGCATTCAATAATTATAGTATTGTCACTCTCCGGAATTTAGCAGTCACCTCCAGAAAAAGATGTTGGGGGAAAAACAGGTTTTTCTATGTTTCTTGGAAATCTTTAGAGAAAACAATCTACAAATCTACAAACTTACTGAGCATTCTTCTTCAGCAATCACTTGCAACAACAGTATATGTTGATTATTAATTATAGTTTTGATTTTGAGATAGGCTTGCCCAGAAAATGGGCCCTCTGTAAAAATATTGACATATATATAAAATTTGTGATCTTAACATCTGCAATCAATGTGATTACAATTTTGTCCATCTTTATTTGATATAATGTTAAAAGCAAAACAAAAACAGAGTGTGTAAAAGAGTCCCTTTAGATTCAATTACATGCCATCATTTTCTAAACTTCATTATTTACTTACTATTAAAGGCTTATGAGTTAATTAATGTCCTGTGAATCGCAAATCAATTATTTCACAATGAAGCATTAAATTAGTTTAAGAGATTTGTATATAGGCATGACATGGTATATTGGCTTCTCTTCAGAAGTGGATCAAATAAAAACATGTGTCAAGAAAAAAATGTAGATGATATGTTAGGTGGTGGGAAACTAATTGTACTTTCAGTTTAGGAGCAAAAAATGCATGACCAGAATTCTAAAAAGCATGCCTTTGCATTTTTGTTGTAAACTTATAATGGCTTCATAAACATAAAATTGCTCTCCAAATGTGATTCAATTGAAGGCCATCTTTATTTTACACATCTAAATGAAATAATATATGTTAAGTGCTAGCCCAATGAGATATCTAGTATTAGATTCTAGTATCTAGAATAATGTTTTTCTTTCATTTAAGGTGCACTCTGCAGTTATTTAATTGCATATTTAACTAAAAGCACCTTTCTTTTCTTTGGTATTATGTGTGAAGTTATATGTGTAATACAAACTCATTGCAGGTAACTAGGAAAACACAGAAAATAACAAAAAGGTCACCTGTAATCTCACCCTTAGAAAGAACTACTTTCGATATTTAGCTATATGTTTTTTAATACACTTTTCTTTTAGAATATTCAATTTGAAATACATAACCTTGGATTTTTAACAGCTTGTTTAATAAAGCACATGAAAAAGAGACTTAGCCAGCTAGGGTCTATATTGTTATTTTTGAAGAACAGAACAGACCCTAATTGCCAAATTGCCAAGCTGTCCAAATATTTTTCATTTGTTCAAATATTTTAAAAATAAACTTTATTTTAAGAAACAGTTTTAGATTTACAGAAAATGGCAAAGATAGTACAGAAAGTTCCCAAGTAGCTTCTACCTAGTTTTTCCTTTATGAACATCTTGCATTAGTACAGTATGTGTATTACGATTAATGAACCAATTTGATATATTATTAATAACTAAAGGTCAGACTTTATTGATATTTCCTTTGTTTTTACATAATGCCCTTTCTTAGTTTCAGAATCCCATCTAGAGTACTACATTACATTTAGTTGTGGTGTCTCCTTAAGGGTCCTCTTAACTGAAAGTTTCTTAGATTTTCCTTGTTTTTAATGACTTTGAGAGTTTTAAAGAGTACTGGTCATATAGTTTGTAGAATGCCCTTCAGTTGGAATATTTTGATGTTTTTCTCATGATTAACCTGGAATTATGAGTCTTTGGTAGGAAGACAACAAAAGTAAAGTACCATCTCATCACATCCTATTAAAGGAAGATATTATCAATATGATGTCAGTGTTAATATTGATCTTGACACCTGGCTGAGGTAGTGTTTGTCTAGTTTCTTTATTGTACCTTTATTCTTTTTATCCCCCTTTTCATACTGTGCTCTTTGAAAAGAAGTCATTATGCACATCCCATACTTAAGGAGGGGGGAGTTATGCACCCCCAACCTAGAGAGTAGAGTAGCTGTATGAATTATATGGAATGCTCCATGAGAGATTTGTCTATTCTCTCATATGTATGTATGTATGTATGTATGTATGCATATTCATGTGAACGTGTTTGCCATTTATCTATGCCAGTATGGACTCATGGATATCTACTCATGGACTTTGGGCTATAATCCAATACTTCCTTATTTTGTTGTTCAAATTGTTACAATTTTGGCCATTGTGATCTCTTTTAGTTGGCTACCATGTCCTTTTGATATACATTCCTTATTGGAGTCCTATTTTTTTTTTTTTGTGAGTACTTTCTGGCACTATAAGATGCTCTAGATTCATTTAGAAACTTCCTGTCCCTGTCACAATCTGTCTATAATTAAAATCAGTAGGTCTAGAATCAGATGGCCTTATTTCAAATCCTGGCTTAACCATTTGCCAGCTATGAGATCTGGAACTGTTTTACCTTTTGAGGGATAGGTGGGGTCCAATTTCCTCTTATGTCTGAGCTTTTTCAGAGCAGGCACTTTTTTTTTTGTCTTTTTTCCTCTACTGTATCCTTAGTACCTAGAATTGTGTCTGGTAATAAAGGTGTTCAATAAAGAAACATCTGTTGAGTGACTATAAATTCAGGTAAGCAAGAAATAGAAGTGGCTTTGTTTATTATTTTGTCCTAAAATATTTGTATAACTTATTATTTTAAATTTAATTTCATTATTTTCAAAGTAATATATGCACATAGCTTAAAGATTTAAATAGTTCTTAAAAAATAAATACTTCTTCAAGATTTTAAACAAAATAACCATCTTCTAACTCATTCCCTGAGGCAGCCACTTTTGGTTTCTTTAGCTCATTATTTCCATGACTATCTCCTTGTGTCTAAATAACATGTTTTTATTGTTACTTCTTGATTTATAATTTCTTTATTTATAAATTTTATTTATTGTCTATTCACTTCTGGCTATGGGGGATGAGGATTCAGCAGCACATACTGTATTTTTTGGTCTTTCCATTCTGCTTTCAATATTGTCCAGAGACCATTAGAATCACACCTGAAATCAAGTTAAGTTTACTATTTGCTGCAACAAAGGAGACCCTACATGATGCAGAACAAAAGTGAGTTTCAAAAGGGAGTAGTGAAGGGGTGTTATAAAATTTGGGGTGATCTTAGCAAGGATTGGTCAGAATTTATAAATTAAGGAGCTGATGGAACATCAGTGGTTTTATTTTTTAGAATTAATGAGACTGTGGAATTACCCTTGCATCAATTTATTTGTGGTCTAATATATGAGTCTGAATAAACTGGTGATATGACAATCTATAATGACTATCATAGTTTGGCTTGGTACAGTTCTGTGAATCAGTGTACATTTTACAAGATATAATTTCTGATTTAATTCTTAATTTCTGCCTAACATCCTAGCTTCCAGAAGAGCTGCTTTTCAGTTAATGACTCCCAACATAGTTCTATCAAAACTGTTGTTAAAATAATATTTGATATTCATATTTCTATAACTTCTTTGGAAGTGGAGCTGTGTAATATATTTTTATTCCTTTCCCTTTTCTTGCTTTAGTGTCTTATATGTAGACATTTAGTGGACGGGTATTAGTGGAGCAGGCTCAAAACAGTTCTTACAACCTGGTCTGTAAACTTACAGAAGTCCCTGCTTTCTGGTATTTTTCCCCCCAAAGAGTTTATTTATTTATATGACACAGAGAGAGAAGAGAGATAGAGAGAACAAGTAGGCAGAGCAGCAGGCAGAGGGAGAGGGAGAAACAGGCTCCCCACTGAGTAAGGAGCCAATGCGGGGCTTGATCCCAGTACCATGGGATCATGACCTGAGACAAAGGCAAGCACCCAACCAACTGAGCTACCCAGGTGCCCCTGCTCTCTGGTTTTTAATTTGTTTCACATTGTATGTAAAAGGTTAAATGAAATAAATCTAACAATATTCCTAAAATTGGATACTTTGCCCCTTAGGCAAAATTAAGCAGTCAGAAGTCTTCCTAAGCTAATAACTAGTCATGGGATCAATTTTGGAATCAATATAACAGGTATCTTTATTTTTATTGGTTGTTAGTCTTCTTATTATTCAGTTGTAGGTATTCCTTGTATATTCTTGATATGAGAGTTTTGTCAAATATATCTGGATCTTATTTTTAATTTTGAATAGTTTATCTTAATCTGTGGCTAGCAGTTTCACTTTTTAAAATTTGTCTCCAAAATCTTTTTTTTTTAATTTTAATTCCAATATAGTTAACATACAGTGTTACATTAATTTCAGGTACATCTTATGGTGATTGAACAATTCTATACATTACTCAGTGCTCATCATGAAAGTTCAGTGTTAATTCCCTTCACCTATTTCACCCATTCTCTGATCCATCTCACCTCTGGGAACTGCCAGTTTGTTCCCTATAGTTAACAATGTAGATGGAGCTAGAATATTATGCTAAGTGAAATAAGTCTGTCAGAGAAAGACAAATACCACATGATTTCACTCATATGTGGAATTTAAGAAACAACACAAATGATCATTGGGGAAAAAGAAGAGAGGAAAATCGAAAAACAGACTCTTAACTATAAAGAGATACAATGGATTTCTGTATATTAATTTTGTAATTTCCTGTGACCTTACTGAATTTATTTATTAATTCTAATAGTTTTGGGGTGAAATCTTTAGGGTATATATATATATAGTTTGGAACGGCATATATATACGGCAACATGTCATCTGCAACTAGTGAAAATTTTACTTCTTCCTTATCAATTTGCATGCTTCTAGATCTAGATTTGTTGAGGGTGTTTATCATGAATGGATGTTGTACTTTGTCAAATGCTTTTCCTACATCTATTGAAATTATCATATGGCTCTTATCCTTTCTCTTAGTGATGTGATATATCACGTTGATTGATTTGTCAATATTGAGCCATTCTTCCATCCTGGGAATAAATCTCAGTCAGTCATGGTGAGTGATTTTTTAAAGAAATCATTTATTTGAGAGATAGATAGAGCAGGGGACGGGGCAGAAGGAGAGAGAGAGGGAGAGGAGGTAATCTGAAGCAGAATTCCCACTGAGCAGGGAGCTAAATATGGGGCTCAATCTCAGGATCTTGAGATCATGACTGGAGCTGAAATCAAGAGTCAGATGCTTAATTGACTGAGCCACTCAGGCACCCCTTGGTGAATGATTTTTTTAATGGATATTTGGATAGGTTTGCTAATACTTTTTGAGGATTTTTTTGCATCTATGTTCATCAGACATATTAACCTGTATTTCTCTTTTTTGGTAGCACCCTTAGCTAGTTTTAGTATCAGGGTAATGCTGGCCTCATAAAATTAGTTTGGAAGCCTTTTTTCATCTTCTATTTTTTGGGAATAATTTGAGGAAAAATATGTATTAGTTCTTCTTGTATGTTTGGTAGAAGTCACCTGCAAATGATCTGGTACTAGACTTTTGTTTGTTGGAAGTTTTTGGATTACTGATTCAATTTCATTGATGGTAATTGGTCTGTTCAAATTTTCTGTTTCTTCCTAATTCAGTTTTGGGAGGTTATATGTTTCTAGTAATTTATCCATTTCTTCTAGGTTGTCCAATTTGTTGGCTTATAGGTTTTCATAATAGTCTCTTTTAATCCTTTCTATTTCTGTGGTGTTGATGGTTATTATTCCTTTTTCATTTTTGATTTTGTTTGAGTCTGCTCTCTCTCTTTTGTTGAGTCTGCATAAAAGTTTATCAATTTTGTTGATCTTTGCGAAGGTCAATCCTGGTTTCACTGATGTATTCTATTAGGTATTTTTTTTTAGCTTCTATTTCATTTATTTCTGCTCTAATCTTTATTATTTCCTTATTTCTATTGGCTTTGGGTTTTGTTTGTTCTTCTTTTTCTAGTTCCTTTAAGTGTATGACTAGTTTGTTTATTTGATATTTTTCTTGCTTCATGAGGTAGGCCTGTATTGTTGTTAACTGTCCGCTTAGAACCACTTTTGCTACATCCCCAAGATTTTGAACCCTTTTCATTTGTCTCTATATATTTTTTAATTTACTCTTTGATTCTTGGTTGACCCATTTATTGTTTAGTAACATGTTTTTTTTAACCTCCTTGTATTTGTGTTCTTTCTAGAATTTTTTATTGTGGCTGATTTCTTGTTTCATAGCATTGTGGTTGGAAAAGATGCATGGTATGCCTTCAATCTTTTTGAATTTGGTGAGATCAGGTTGTTTATGTTTTGTTTCTTAAATTCCACATGAGTGAAATCATATGATGTTTCTCTTTCTCTTACTAACTTATCTCACTTTGCATAATATCTCAAGATCCATCCACATCACTGCAAATGGCAATTTTCATTCTTTTTAATGACTGAGTAATATTCCGTATATATCACACCTTCTTTATCCATTCTTCTGTCAATGGACATCTGGGCTCTTTCCATATCTTGGCAATTGTGGACATTGCTGCTATAAATATTGGGGTATATGTGCTCCTTCAGATCACTGTTTATATCCTTTTGATTAATATCTTATAGTGTAATTGCTGGATCATAAGGTAGTTCTATTTTTAACTTTTTAAGGGAAATCTATACTGTTTTCCAGAGTGACTGTACCAGTTTGCATTCCCAACCAACAGTATAAAAGGATTCCCCTTTCTTCCTATCCTCACCAACACCTGTTGTTTCTTGAGTTTTTCATTTTAGCCACTCGGACTGGTGTGTGGTGCTACCTCCTTGTGGTTTTGATTTGTATTTTCATTATGATGAGTGATGATACTGAGAATAATCTCATCATGTGTCCATTAGCCACTTGTGTGTCTTCTTTGGAGAAATATCTGTTCATGTCTTTTGCCCATTTCTTACTGGACTTTTTGTTTTTGGGATATTAAGTTTGATTTTTTTTTTTTTTTTTTTTACAGATTTGGATACTAACCCTTTATCTGATATATTATTTGCAAGTATCTTCTCCCATTCCACAAGTTTCCTTTTGGTTTTGTTGATTGTTTCCCTTGCTGTGCAAGAGCTTTTTATTAAATGAAGTCCCAATAGTTCATTTTTGCTCTTGTTTCCCTTGCCTTTGGAGACATGTCTAGCAAGAAGTTGCTGTGGCTGCGGTCAAAGATGTTGCTGCCTGTGTTCTCTTCTAGGATTTTGATGGATTGCTGTCTCACATTTAGATATTTCATCCATTTTGGGTTTATTTTTCTGTATGATGTAAGAAAGTGAGGATGATATTCACTGTGGGATTTTTGTACATGGCTTTTATGATATTAAGGTATGTTCTTTATATCCCTACACTTCAGAGAGTTTTTATCAATAAAAAATGCTGTATTTTGTCAAATGTTTTTTCTGCATCTACTGAGAGTATTATATGCTTCTTATCCTTTCTTTTATTAATGTGGTGTATCACATTGATTGATTTGCAGATGTTGAACCACCCTTGCAGCCCAGGAATAAATCCCACTTGATCTTGGTGAATAATCCTTTTAATGTACTGTTGGATGCTATTAGCTAGTATCTTGGTGAGAATTTTTGCATCCATGTTCATCAGGGATATTGGTCTGTAATTTTTCTTTTTGGTGGGTTCTTTGTCTGGTTTTGGGATGAAGTAATGCTGGCCTCATAGAATAAGTTTGGAAGTTTTCATTCCATTTCTACTTTTTAAGACAGCTTCAGAAGAATAAGTGTTAATTCTTCTTTAAATGTCTTCTTTAAATATTTGGTAGAATCTGCTGGGACCTAGATTCTTGTTTGTTTGGGTATTTTTGAATACTGATTCATTTTTTTTGCTGGTTATGGGTCTGTTCAGGTTTTCTATTTCTTCCTGTTTCAGTTTTGGTAGTTTATATGTTTCTAGGAATTTATCCATTTCTTCCAAACTGCCTAATTTGTTGGCATATAATTACTCATAATATTCTCTTATAATTGTTTGTATTTCTTTGGTACTGGTTGTGATCTCTTCTCTTTCATTCATGATTTTATTTATTTGGGTCTTTACTCTTTTCTTTTTGATAAGTCTGGCTAGTGATTTATTGACCTTATTAATTCTTTCAAAGAACCAGCTTTTAGTTTAGTTGATATGTTCTAGTGTTTTTTTGATTTCTATTATCATTGATTTCTGCTTTAATCTTTATTATTCCTCTTTTCTTGCTGGATTTAGGCTTTATTTGATGTTCTTTTTATAGCTCCTTTAGGTGTAAGATTAGGTTGTATATTTGAGACTTTTCTTGGTTCTTGAAAAACCCTGTATTGCTATATACTTCCCTCTTCAGGCCACCTTTGCTGCATCCCAAAGGTTTTGAACTGCCATGTTTTCATTTTCATTTGTTTCCATGGATTTTTAAAATTCTTCAATTTCCTGATTGACCCATTCATTCTTTAGTAGGATGCTCTTTAATCTTCATGTATTTGTGTTCCTTCCAAATTTCCTTTTGTAATTGAGTTCGAATTTTAAAGCACTGTGTTCTTAAAGTATGCATGATGTAATCTCAGTTTTTTTGTACCAGTTGAGACATGATTTGTGACCCAGTATTTATCTACTTTGGAGAATGTGGCATGTGCACTCAGATGAATGTATACTCTATTGCTTTAGGATGAAATGCTCTTAATGTATCTGTTAAGTCCATCTGGCCCAGTATGTCATTCAAAGCCCTTGTTTCCTTGTTGATCTTTTGCATAGAGGATCTGTTGATTGCTGTGAGTGGGGTGTTGAAGTCCCTTACTATTATTGTATTATTATCAATGTGTTTTTAAAGTTTTGTTATTATTTGGCTTATATAGTTGCCTTCTCCCATGTTAGGAGCATAAATATTTACAATCATTACATCTTGTTGCTTGACCACTTTGTTATGATATAGTGTTCTTCTTCATCTCTTATTAGTCTTTGATTTAAAATCTGATTTGTCTGATAAAGGATGGCTACTCCACTTTCTTCTGATATCTACTAGCATGATAAATTGTTCTCCACCCCCTCACTTTCAACCTGGTGGTGTCTTTGGTTCTAAAATGAATCTCTTGTAAGCAGCATATCAATGGGTCTTGTTTTTTAATCCATTCTGATACCCTATGTCTTTTGATTGGAGCATTTATGTTACATTACATTTGCAATCTATTTACATTCAGAGTAATTATTGAAAGATATGAATTTAGTGCCATTATATTGTATTACCTGTAAAGTTATTCCTATAGATTATCTCTGTTGCTTTCTGGTCTTGTTACATTTGGTCTCTTTTTCTGCCCTTGGGTGAATTTTTAAATTTCTTGTAGGGCTGATTTAATATTCACAAGCTCCTTTAATTTCTGTTTGTCTTGGAAATTCTTTGTCCCTCCTTCTATTTGGAATGATAGTCTTATTGGATAAAGTATTCTTGCCTGCACATTTTTCCCATTTAGCACATCAAATGTATCATGTCAGTCTTTCTGGCCTACCAACTCTCTGTGGACAAGTCTGCTGCCAGCCTCATGTGTCTACCCTATTAGGAAGGACAAACATTATATGGTCTCATTCATTTGGGGAATATAAATAATAGTGAAAGGGAATAGAAGGGAAGGGAGAAGAAATGGGTAGGAAATATCAGAAAGGGAGACAGAACATGAAAACTCCTAACTCTGGGAAACGAACTAGGGGTGGTGGAAGGGGAGGAGGGCGGGGGGTGGGGGTGAGTGGGTGACGGGCACTGAGGGGGACACTTGATGGGATGAGCACTGGGTGTTATTCTGTATGTTGGCAAATTGAACACCAATAAAAAATAAATTTATTATTAAAAAAAAAAAGGTTAGGGCCCTCTTCTTTGGAGCTGCTTTAAGAATTCTCTCTTCATCTTTGAATTTTGAAATTTCACAATGATATGTTCTGGTTGACCTGTTTTTGTTGATTTTGAGGCAAGTTCCTTGTGTCTCTTTTACTTGAATGCCCATTTCCTTTTGCAGAAGGGAAGTTCTGCAAGGGAAGTTCTCAGCTATAATTTGTTCAAATAAACCTCCTGCCCTTTTTTCCCCACTCTTCTTCTGGGACTCCAATTATATGGATATTTTGCTTTATGGAATCACTGAATTCCCCAAGTCTACCTTCATGAGCTAATCGTTTCTTTCCCTCTTCTTTCAGCTTCATTATTTTCCATAATTTTATCTTCTATGCCACTGATTCACCCATCCTTGTTTTTGTGGCCTCCACTTGGGACTACATCTTGATTATAGAATTTTTAATTTTGGCCTGACTATATTTTAGTTCTTTTATTTCATCAGTAAGGGATTCTCTAGTGTCTCCTATGCTTGCTTCAAGCCCAACTAGTATCTTTATAATCATTGTTTTAGATTCTGATTTAGAACATCTTACTTATATCTTTTTTGATTAAATTCCTGGCCATGAGTTCTACCTCATGCTCTTTCTTTTGGGGTGAATTCCTCTGTTTTGTCATTTTGTCCAAAAAAGAAAAGAAAGAGAAAAAAAGAACTAACAGAAAACAAAGAGAAAAAAAGGAAACAGAAAAAAAACGAAGAAAAACAAAAATATGAAACAAGAAAACAACAACAACAAAAATGTATCCTGAATGTGTTTTGATCTGCTTGTTAGAAGGATCTAGATCCCAAAATAAAAAAGTAAAATAAAATAAACTAAAATATGAAATGGAATGAAAGTAAACAAATATATATATGTAAAAATAAAATTAAAAATAATAATAAAAGATAAGAAAAGAAGTGGAAAATATAAGAAAATAAATGAAAAAATAATAACAAGAAAGAATAAAAGAAAAATGGGAGCTAGGTACTATTTCCCTTACAGCAGAATCTTTGCAGTACTCTATGATCAAAAAACTTGGTGTGCACTAATTGTTTGTGCTAGTCTTTGTAGGGAGGGGCCTGCTATGCTGATTCTTGGGTGGACTTGCTCTAGTGGAAATGCATCTGCAGGGAGTGAGGGCAGGGCAGAGCTAAGTGTAAGCAGCTCTAGCCTCCACTGGGTGGTCCTGTTTTGTTCCCTGAGACTTTTAATACTGATGGGTGGGATGAAAATGGCTGCACCCTGCTCTCTGGCCTTGGAGCAGTAAGCCCCTGCAAAAGAGCAATCAATCACCTTATTTGTGTCTCTGGTTTCCTTCTGAACACTATGTTCACCCTGCCCGTGTCTGAGCCTTTTTATCTCAGACACATGACCGAGTTTCAAAACTCCAAATTTCAGGGAGCCTGGGGCATGAACCTACACTATTCCTTTGGTGGAAAGTCATGCCACACTTGCTGGCCTGTCCCAGGATAGTGGTTGCATGACTACACAGTCAGTTTATAGCAGATAGCTGGCACCAAGACCCACTGCCCTTCTCCCAGGAAAGTGGTCTCACAACCACTATGTACACAGGGCAGTTTGCAGTTTATAGCAGAAAGCCAGTACCCACCCATTGCTCTCCACTGGCTACCCAGCTCCTGTGCTTGGGAACAGCACAGCACGTGGGCACCACCTGTCTGTCCTGTGACCCAGCAGATCCTCAGATTACCCTGTCACTCCTGAGGTTCTGCGTCTTTTTGCCACCTGAGCACCTTTAAGCCAGGCTTGTTCCAGACAGTAGCAAACTTACAAAAGTTCAGATTTTGTGCCCTGTAGCTCCTAATACCTTGCAGTAGCCACCAATAGCAAGGTACCTTCCTGCTGCCTGATTCATACCTATATCTACCCCAAGTGAACTATGTACCTACTATCTTACAAAAGGTGGTTGCTTTCCTATATATCGAGTTGCAGATTTTGTTTGCTCAGAACTCTGATTTCTTAAGTATTCAGAATGATTTGATAACTACTAGCAGTGTTTGAGGGACAAGACAAGCTTGGGCTCCCCCTACTCCTCCACCATCTAGTATATTTTTAATTTCAGTTATTGAGTTCCTCCTCTCTGATTGGTTCTTTTTAATATTTTCTATCTCTTTGTTAAGGGTCTCACTGAGAGACCCTGCTCTTTTCTGAAGTCCATTGACTATCTTTATGAACATTACTTTAAATTCTCCTTCAGGCATATTTACTTCTCTCCATTTCACTTAGGTCTCTTGCTGTGATTTTGTCCCATTCTTTCATTTGGGACATATTCCTCTGTCTCCTAATTTTGTTTACTATCTGTGTCTGTTTCTATGTGTTAGGAAAGTCAGCTATGTTTCCTGTGGCCTAATGAAGAGGAGGTCCCATAGTGCTCTGCAGTACATTGTCCCCTGTTCACCAATACGTGGTGCTTTACAGATATCTCCTATGTACATTGTGTGCACCCTGCTGCTGTGGCTAAGCTACTTTTGTCCTTAGCAGTGGCTCTCTGCCTATTATAGGTAGGATTTGGTTTCTGTGTTGTTAGTAGGGCAGAGCTTTGTGCTTCAGCTGAGTCAGACCAGGCATTTGCTGTAGATGCGGTATCACTGAACCACAGGGTACTTTCCCTCTTTTTCTCCTGAGAAGCTTTCATTGGTGAGTGGAGCCTGTATTCAGAGCAGGTATCTGCCCTAGCCCATTGCTGGGGCTTCAGTCAGTCTGGTGTGTCTGGTTATCTTCCCCCAGGCAGGAGTCCCTTTGGAGTGGTCCTGGCTCCTGTCAGGGGTGCTTGCACATCACCAGCTTGTGGCAATGCTTTGGATGGGCTCTAGCCAAGAACTTATTGGAGGAGGTAGATCTGCAGAAGTGTACACAGTTTCACTTTCTTGTGTATTTTGAAGACTGGAAGATTTTACTTTTGTAAAGTCCAATTTATCATTTTTTTCTTTTGTGATTAGAGATTTTTGTGTTCGTGAGATACCTTCTGATTCAAAAAAACATAAAACTTTTCTTTTTTTTTCCTCTTAAAGTTTTATAATTTTAACTTTTAAATTTGAGTGAATGCTTTTTTTTTGTGTATGGTGAGAAGCAGGGGTTGAGGCTCACCCTTTTTTCTTCCTATACATATAACCAGTTCTAGCTCCATTTATTGAAAGAATTATAATTTCACCATTGAATTATGTTGGCACTTTTGTCAACAATCTGTAGACCAGATGTGTGTGGGTCAGTTTCTGGATTATTTTGTGCTATTATTCTATCTATCTATCTTTAGGTCATATTTCACTGTCTTGATTACTGTAGCTTTATAAATCTTGAAATCAGATAGTGTAAAGCTGCTAAATTTGATTTTTAAAAATATTTTTCATTATTTGAGGTTCTTAGATTTCTATATAAATTTTTTAAGACTTTTTTTAAGTCCTTTTTTTTTTTAGAGCAGTTTTAAGTTCACAACAGTATTGGGCAGAAGGTACAGAGATTTCCCACACTCCTTCTACCCCCACATATGCTAATCCTTCCTCATTATCAACATCCTTCACCAGAGTGTTACATTTGTTATAATTGAAGAGCTTATAGCAGAAAGCCAGTACCCACCCATTGCTCTCCACTGGCTACCCAGCTCCTGTGCTTGGGAACAGCACAGCACGTTGGCACCACCTGCCTGTCCTGTGACCCAGCAGATCCTCAGATTACCCTGTCACTCCTGAGGTTCTGATACATCATAAACACCCAGAGTCCATAGTTTACCTTAAGGGTTCACTCTTGGAGATGTACATTTCATGTATTTGGACAAATGTGTAATGACATATTCCTCATTCTAGTATCACATCTAGTATTTTCACTGTTCTAAAATCTGTGCTCTATTATTCATTTTTCACCCTAATGCCTAACTCCTGGCAACCACTGATCTTTCTACTGTCCAGATAGTTTTGTCTTTTCCAGAATGTCATATAGTTTTATAGTATGTAGACTTTTCAGATTAGAATCATACAATATGTAGCATTTTTAGATTGACTTATTTCACTTAGTAATATGCATTTACAGTTTCTCCATATCTTCTCATGGCTTCCATAGCACATTTCTTTTTAGCACTGAATAATATTCCATTTTCTGAAAGTCCACAGTTTATTTATCCATTCCTTTACTGAAGGACATCTGATGTAGAAACTATTTTTTAAAAATTTTATTTATTTATTCATGAGAGACACAGAGAAAGGCTCAAACATAGGCAGAAGGAGAAGAGGGTCCCTGGGGGAGCTTGATATGGGACTCAATCCCAAGACTCCAGGATCATGACCTGAATCAAAGGCAGATGCTCAACCACTGAGCCACTCAAGTACCCCCCCCAAGTTAGAAACTATTATTATTAATTATAGATCTTTCTTCTTTTCTAGTACAGGCATTCATGCAATAAAATTCTCACTGCTTTTCCTACAACCCCAAAATTTTGATGAGTTGTTTTCATTTAGTCAAAATATTTGAAATTTCTCTTGAGATTTTTGTTTGATCCATATATTATTTAGAAAGTGTGTTATTTTATGTTCATGTATTTGGGGGTTTATCTGAAATTCAATTTTAACTGAGCATCCTATTTTTTATCTGACAAATATAAGCACATTGTTGTTTTACATTGGTGCTAAGATATTGACCAATGCACCTAGGACAAGAGAAAATAATTAAAAACATGCAGATTTGCAAAAAGAAAAATGATCTATATTTCAAGTGATATTATTTTACATCTGGAAAGCCCAAAACATCAGTGGGACAACTCATACAACTTAATAAGAGAATTTAGTAAAGTAGTAGGTTATAAAATAAATATTGAAAACAATAGCTTTATTATGTAGAGAAATAGACCATTTGGAAGATGTAATAGAAGAGAAGATACCATTTATTATAAACAATATAAAATATCTAGGAATAATATTAAAAAGAAACATCTAAAACATATAATGAAGAAAATGATAAATATAATCCTGAAAGACACAAAAATTAACTCAAACATGTAAAAAGTTTTACAATATACTTGGATAGAAAGAGGAAACATTATAACAATGTTAATTTTCTCTAAGTTAATTTATAAAGTTAACAGAACTCCAATAAACTATCGAGTGTTTTTTCCCTTGGGTATAGAAAAGTTGATTATAAAGTTCATTTAAATAAATAGTCAAATATGTGTAGGAAGTCACTGGAAACAGAGAGTAATGGGAGTAGAATAGACCTACTTTATATATATATATATTTTTATTTATAATAAATTTATTTTTTATTGGTGTTCAATTTGCCAACATACAGAATAGCACCTGTTGCTCATCCCGTCAAGTGCCCCCCTCAGTGCCCGTCACCCATTCACCCCCACCCCCCGCCCTCCTCCCCTTCCACCACCCCTAGTTCGTTTCCCAGAGTTAGGAGTCTTCATGTTCTGTCTCCTTTTCTGATATTTCCCACACATTTCTTCTCCCTTCCCTTATATTCCCTTTCACTATTATTTATATTCCCCAAATGAATGAGAACATATAATTTTTGTCCTTCTCCGATTGACTTACTTCACTCAGCATAATACCCTCCAGTTCCGGGGATCCCTGGGTGGCGCAGCGGTTTGGCGCCTGCCTTTGGCCCAGATCGCGATCCTGGAGACCCGGGATCGAATCCCACATCGGGCTCCCTGCATGGAGCCTGCTTCTCCCTCTGCCTGTGTCTCTGCCTCTCTCTCTCTCTCTCTCTGTGACTATCATAAATAAATTTAAAAAATTAAAAAAAAAAAAACCCTCCAGTTCCATCCACGTCGAAGCAAATGGTGGGTATTTGTCATTTCTAATGGCTGAGTAATATTCCATTGTATACATAAACCACATCTTCTTTATCCACTCATCTTTCGATGGACACTGAGGCTCCTTCCACAGTTTGGCTATTGTAGACATTGCTGCTAGAAACATTGGGGTGCAGGTGTCCCGGCGTTTCATTGCATCTGTATCTTTGGAGTAAATCCCCAACAGTGCAATTGCTGGGTCGTAGGGCAGGTCTATTTTTAACTCTTTGAGGAACCTCCACACAGTTTTCCGGAGTGGCTGCACCAGTTCACATTCCCACCAACAGTGTAAGAGGGTTCCCTTTTCTCCGCATCCTCTCCAAAATTTGTGGTTTCCTGCCTTGTTAATTTTCCCCATTCTCACTGGTGTGAGGTGGTATCTCATTGTGGTTTTGATTTGTATTTCCCTGATGGCAAGTGATGCAGAGCATTTTCTCATGTGCATGTTGGCCATGTCTATGTCTTCCTCTGTGAGATTTCTGTTCATGTCTTTTGCCCATTTCATGATTGGATTGTTTGTTTCTTTGGTGTTGAGTTTAAGAAGTTCTTTATAGATCTTGGAAACTAGCCCTTTATCTGATATGTCATTTGCAAATATCTTCTCCCATTCTGTAGGTTGTCTTTTAGTTTTGTTGACTGTTTCTTCTGTGCAGAAGCTTCTTATCTTTATGAAGTCCCAATAGTTCATTTTTGCTTTTGTTTCTTTTGCCTTTGTGGATGTATCTTGCAAGAAGTTACTGTGGCCAAGTTCAAAAAGGGTGTTGCCTGTGTTCTTCTCTAGGATTTTGATGGAATCTTGTCTCACATTTAGATCTTTCATCCATTTTGAGTTTATCTTTGTGTATGGTGAAAGAGAGTGGTCTAGTTTCATTCTTCTGCATGTGGATGTCCAATTTTCCCAGCACCATTTTTTGAAGAGACTGTCTTTATTCCAATGGACCTACTTTATATTAAAACAGTGTGATCATGGTGTCTGAATAGACAGAATAATAGAACAATAGAAAACCCACAGCACTATAGGTTGTCATGTATACTATAAAGGCACATCCCAAATTAGTGGGAAACGATGAATTTTCAATAAGTTTTATTGGGATAAACTGGATAGCCATGGGGAAATATATGAAATGGAATGTATTCCTAATGTTAAATATAATGATAAATTTCAAACAGATTAGAAGTTTAAATGTTAAAATAAAAGAAATCATATGAGTATTTGGAGATACATGAGTGAAATTCTCATGATATCTGAAATCTAAAAGGGAGAAGATTGTATCTGATAAAAACAAAGACTTTTGCATGACAAAAACATGACAAAAATATATTTTACCATATATATAAAGTCAAAGGACAAATTTTTAAAAATTGCAACTGTTATCACAGACCAATTATTAATATGTAAATAGCATCTGAAATAAAAAAGAAAAAGGGCCAGCAACTCTATAGAAAATGAGTTAGTAATTTGAATAGTCAATTCATGAAAATTACTGCAAATACTACTTAACTATGAAAATGATACTTAACCTCATTTCTCATTTACAACAAGAGAAATACAAATTAAAACCACCTTAAACAAAATTCTCATCTATTCTATTGGCAAAAGTCCAGAAGTTTGAAAACTTACACTATTGGTGAAACTATAGGGAAATAAATATTTTCACATATTGCTGATAGGAATCAAAATAATAAAATAATTTAAAGAAAAATTGTCAACATCCAGCAGAATTACATATACATTTATACCTTGATCTAGCATCTAACTGCTAGAGCTCTAGAAGGTACAGTAGCAAAATGCAATGTTGTAGCAAAAATACATAAAGCATAAGATAAAAGCTCTTTGTTTCAGCATTATTTGTGATAGTGAACGAAATTTGCAAATATTCATCAGTAGGGTACTTTTGGGCACTGTACAATAAATTATCATGCAGCTGTAAAGGAAAATGAGTGATATCTTCTATAGAAGATCTCCAGTATGTGTAGTATAAATACGAAAAGCAAGGTGCAGAAAAGTATGCATTGTATGCTACCATTTTTTAAGGGGAGGATATAGGAAATACATATTTGTGTATGTTTGTATGTATATGTATTTAATAGAAGGATAAATAAAAATATTGATTATTCTTTGGGAGAAAGTAAACAATTTGAAGGAGACAGAGACAGAACTTCTCTGATTGTACTTTGATTTACAGATTTGAGTTTGTATCAATGTAACAACATTTTACATAATTTATATAATTTTATATAATTATAAACAAAATGAAATTAAGAATGATCCTAAAAACCAGAAGCAAAATAAAACAAATGTTTAAATGTATGGAGTTGGTGGCAAAATCACAAAGAGATGAGTTATATTAATTAGATGTATATGTTGTAGATAATTGAATTAAAGTTGGCTGTATTTACCTAGTTGATTATATTCAAAAGAAAAAACAGAAAAGACAAAATAATCTTTTTCATAAACGTTGGTGTAATGTAGGCACTTTTCTGAGACTGGGGAGTGTTTTTGTGGAATAAAGTAAAAGAGATGTAATATAATAGGATGTTTAGATGGCATATTTTGTATAGGAGAAAGGAGATACAGATAATAAGATTTATGAGATTAGGGATGCCTGGGTGGCTCAGCAATTGAGTGTCTGCCTTTGGCTCAGGGCATGATTCCGGAGTCCCAGGGACCCAGTCCTACATGAGGCTGCCTTCTAGGAGCCTGCTTCTCCCTCTGCCTGGGTTTCTGCCTCTCTGTGTCTCTCATGAATAAGTAAATAAATAAATAATATATATAAAAGGTTTATGAGGTTAATAAAAATCTTGTGGTCCTGAATTTGAATTATCAATATGAACACATGCTTTATTCCATTTTTTTAAAAGCATTTTCTAGCCCTTTCCACTAAAATGAGGTGGAAAACAATGATGGACCCATGACAATGAATACCTGTAGAGTCCTAATTGTGGTCTCTACATCTCAATCCCCACTAAAGGAAACCAGAGCTTGATGAAGAAGTGGCAGATTTGAGAATCTTAGGCAGAGAATTTTCAAGATAATTCTGAAATATCTTATTATATCAAAAAGTAAGATAAATGCCAAAGACACCTAGTACTGTGACAGAGGGGTGTTGAAGCTATCTTGAAAAGAATATTTTTTGGACAAAATATGGAACACAGTAGGAAAATAGTTGAAATGATGGAAGAATAACAAATAGGCTTAAATTCATGAGTTTATAATGATAAAAAAATATTGGTCACTTTTGGAGAATTCTTGGTAATCAACTCATTATTCTGAAAAAATAGCTAATAAAGAGAAAGCATCAAATATTTATTCTTCTTTTCCCATTCAAATTGTATCCCTGAATAACTAAATATATGATGAAGGGAATTTCTGTGTTTATAAGAATATTCCAGCTAATAAATAAAGAAGGAAGAATGACAGTATTACTATTTTGCAGTCTTAATAAATTAGTAGATTTCAACAATGATCATCATTAGTTGCTGACATCCTATATAAAAAATCAATCAGGTATTATGTACCTCCTAATGGAAATACATAACATCACTTAAACAGTCTTTGCCAGGTGAAATCAAAATGCTTCTAGATCTAACAGCCAATCCATAGGAGAGACTAAAAGAAGAGGAACATGTTGAGTTACACCATGGGGATGGATTTTAGACATCGGATAAAAGAAATTTCTGAGTTGATGGAGGTATTTACAAGGGAAATAGAAATGTAGAGAAAAAGCTTTTTTTTTTTTTTTTTTTTTGCATGCAGGGACACAAAAATATCAGCTAATCAAAGTAGAATGGATTGTAGAATTAGGGAATCCCTCTTTCGATCTATGTAATACTTGAGTTAGGCAATGATCATCAATAGAGGCTGTAACTGTTGGATCAAATGTGGTTGGAAAATAGAATATTCATGCCATAGTGAAACACCTTCTCAGTGTGTGATCAGAAAAGACCCCGAATAGCCAGGGGAATTTTAAAAAAGAAAACCATAGCTGGGGGCATTACAATGCCAGATTCAGGTTGTACTATAAAGCTGTGGTCATCAAGACAGTCTGGTACTGGCACAAAAACAGACACATAGAGCAATGCAACAGAATAGAGAATCCAGAAGTGGACCCTCAACTTTATGATCAACTAATATTCGATAAAGGAGGAAAGACTATCCACTGGAAGAAAGACAGTTTCTTCAATAAATGGTGCTGGGAAAATTGGACATCCACATGCAGAAGAATGAAACTGGACCATTCTCTTTCACCACACACAAAGATAAACTCAAAATGGATGAAAGATCTAAATGTGAGACAAGATTCCATCAAAATCCTAGAGGAGAACACAGGCAACACCCTTTTTGAACTTGGCCACAGTAACTTCTTGCAAGATACATCCACGAAGGCAAAAGAAACAAAAGCAAAAATGAACTATTGGGACTTCATCAAGATAAGAAGCTTTTGCGCAGCAAAGGATACAGTCAACAAAACTAAAAGACAACCTACAGAATGGGAGAAGATATTTGCAAATGACGTATCAGATAAAGGGCTAGTTTCCAAGATCAGAGATCAAGTTCTAATCCCAAAAAGGAAAAGTGTTCTTTCAGCAAGTGACCAAATTTATTACTACCTATATAGGTACTGCTACCAATGACAATATGAGTATACTCAATGACCAATGAGTATATAGCAATATACTCACCAATAACGACACAATAAGAAATACATATTATTTATTCAGTGTTCTTGGGAAAAAATCTAATAGTGAGAAGGTAGTAAGACAACTTCATAATATGAGGCCTGGATTCTTCATAAAAAAAATTAATGTAATGAAAAACAAGCAATTAAAAAACTGTTCTAAATTAAAAGAGACTAGGGATCCCTGGGTGGCGCCGCGGTTTGGTGCCTGCCTTTGGCCCAGGGCGCAATCCTGGAGACCCAGGATCGAATCCCACATCGGGCTCCCGGTGCATGGAGCCTGCTTCTCCCTCTGCCTGTGTCTCTGCCTCTCTCTCTCTCTCTCTGTATGACTATCATAAATAAATAAAAAAAATAAAATAAAATAAAAATTAAAAGAGACTAAAGAGACAAAACAAACAAATGCTACGTATGAAACTTGATTTGGATTCTGCATGTGGGGAAAGGGCCATAGAAGACATTTTGGAGGCTTCCAGGATTTTTTAAATGAGGACAGCATATTAGATGATACTCTGAATTACTTGAGCATGATAATGGTATTGTGGTTATTTAGGAAAATATCCGTGTTCTTAGGAGATTCTGGCTGGAGTATTTAAGGGTGAAGTATTGCAATATCTGCAACCTACTTTTAAACGGTTTGTAAAACACACGTATGTGTGTATATGTATTGAAAGAGATAAAAAAAGTGGCAAGATATTAAAATTGGTGAAACTTGGTGAAGGTGTACAGTGTTTATAGCCCTGTAGATTTGTCTTTTTTATATAGATGTGAACATTTTTCTAGTAAAAAATTGAAAAAATAAATAAAAACAAAAATATTAATTATCATCTGAAGAACTATATGTTTACTTAAAACTTATTAACATGCATTATTTAAAAATCTTTTAATAAAAGGCCAATATGCCTTTAAGGCATAGCTACTTAGAGTTCTGAATCTGTTTTGCATGCATCACATCAGAATTATAGGGATGTCCATTTTCAGTTACTGTAAAACTAAGTACATTCAGTTGCAAAGCAATAAGACAAAATTCTTCTAGGTTTATTTCATTTTTTCCTCTAGTATTTTACATTTATCTCTTCTACAGTACACTTTTATTTGAATCTTTCCAAGTCATTTAAGCTGGTTTTTATAGAAGAAGCAACTCTTTTTTTCTCACATTTACATTTCATTAGTTTACATGACATGTAATTGTTATAATTAAAACAACAAGTACACTGATATTAGCAAGTTTGAGGACAAATATACTTAACTCTTGGTAAATATACAGCTCAAGTTGGTGGGAATTGAAAAAGTACATGGATGTACAAAAGACTAGCCTACCAGTTATAAGATTATTGTGTGCTATAGTATCAGCTGGGATATTTCACAATGACACTATAGATAGTTGGTTAATCTGGTAGATGGCCTGGGGGGGGGGGCGCGGTGCGG
The DNA here is from genome assembly GCF_048164855.1 of Canis lupus baileyi. Lineage (NCBI taxonomy): Eukaryota > Metazoa > Chordata > Mammalia > Carnivora > Canidae > Canis > Canis lupus. Next base: position 33,220,256 of record NC_132856.1, on the reverse strand, counting down.
TTGGTTAAAGTGGTGTACTGTAGTGAAATACTCACCAGGCCTAAGATGCAAACAGGATTCAATGTATTATTCATGCATAGTTAAGTTCTGTCCATAGTCATCCTCTGATGAGATTATCAATAATCTCCTCTGTCTAGGTTACTGTCAAGGCCCTTTCCCCAATCCAGCTAAATAAAATGGCTTCAGACTTTGTTACAGTTACAAATGGGCACATTCAAGTCACTTTTCTTTCCTTTTATCCTATAACCCACCCACACCTCCAGTAATACGATGCTCTTCATTTGGGAATTATGTTACTCAGGTACTCTTTCAGGGTTAGCTGAAAGTGTCACACAGAATCCTGAATCCTAGACTTGTTAGTTAGAGGTACTTATTAGTTGGTTGTAAGGCAACCCCAATGCAGTTCTGACTCTATGACAGTATGGATAGTTCCAGCTCCCACCCTGAAGTGAGGCTCACTGTGAAGGGAATGTTGATTTTCCTACTTCACCATTCCTTCAGAGAGGAGAAAGTTCTCCTGCTTTGTGAGCCCTAAGAATACTGTTGTAAGGAAGAGGACTCTTTCTTGTAAGTGGCATGCTAGACAGCTGCATTAGATTTCTGTCTCTGTTCATTGAATTTGCTGCTCAGTTCTCCGAGGAGGCAAAGATGAGAAAACTGTTGCGGGAGGCTTTCAGAAGATTTGTAAGAGCCAACATTTCTCCCCTCTAGAGCACATAGCGCGTAACTGCTACTCTTCCCTTGGGGGCACCTTTCAGATTCTGGCTTTTTCAGGCGAAGCAAGAGACCCTAATTATTTCACTTTCAATCAATTCTGAAGCCTCAAAGACCAAAATTGTCTCTTCAGATCCACTCAGATGCCGAAAAGAGGTGTAGAAAAGAAATTGCTGCCCATCTACTAGCAGCTGTAGACATCTAAGTTACTTACCTCTTGCTTTCAATTTCTGCACAGTGGTCAAGAATTGTTGCTAACACCCAAATCAGGAAAAATAAAATGTTTCAACAGATACCTTGAGAATACAGACGATTTTGCATTGAAAAAGCTCCTACAGTCACTGTGGCAGCATTTACTACTATTCATTGATCAGTTCACTTTTCCTTCTTCAAGGGAGAATTACATGGGACTTGTGTTTGGCCAGTGAAATGTATTGGAGGTATTTAATTTCCAGGGCCTGAATCTTCACTTCGCTCTTCTCCAAGCTACTAAAAATAGTGTCTTCATGAAACCTTTGTAGATAAACCACCCAAATTGTCAGTCTGATTACTTGTTCCTTTTGTTAACTTTATCTAAATTTATTATCCATTTATACATATACTTCAATTTGCTTGGTAACATTTTTTTTTTCAGAAAAAAATATATAAATGGAATTTTTAAAAGATTCACATGTCCAAAGGAAGTCTTAGGGAATTCTTTTGTATGTCAAATATATCAGTATGCATATTTTCACATTTTCATACATTGACTGTGTAAAGCAGAACACATCAAATATTCTTCTTAGCTCTTTTTGTAGCTTTGGTTTCTAGATGTTTTGTTATTTCATTCATCAAACAAATGCTTACCGAGCACCTGGTACATTCAACATATTGTGCTAAGTCCTGGGTGCATGTGTTTATGTGTACCTGTAGTTGTACCTAAATATTGTGTTGGTTTGCTGCTATGGATTAAATTGTGTCTCCCTAAAGATTTGTATGTTGAAGCCCTAACCTCCAAAGTGACAATATTTGGAGGTGGGACTTTTAGGAGTTAATTAGGGTTAAATGAGGTCATAAGGGTAGTGTCCTAATCTGATAGGATTGGTGGCCTTATAAAAAGGGGAAGAGATCTCTCTCCATCTCTCTCTCCCTTCAAGGAAAGGTCATGTGAGCACACAGTGAGAAGGCAGCAAGCCAGGAGGTCTGCAAGCTTGGAAGAAAGTTTTCATTACCACCAACCATGCTTGTACCATGATCTTGAGCTTCCAGCCTCCAGAACTGTGGGAACATAAAGTTCTGTTTTTTAAGCCACCTAATCTATGGTGTTTTGTTATGACAGCCTGAGATAACTGAAACATTTGCCAAATCCAGGAATTTTATAATTAGAATATCTGTGAGTCTTGTAAGAAATAAATCAAGATCAACAGAATAACAGAACTATACTTTATATGTCTAACTATAAACTTATGAAATTTGTAATACTAAGCTATTAAAGGGAAAAACTAAAAAAGTCTAAAGAAAAGACAGATAAATTCAAGAATGTCAGATTCATGTTGACATACTAAGGGAAGCCAGAATTCTAAACTTTAGAAAGATAAAATAGGGAAAAACAAATCAAGCAATGTAATCAGTTCATTTTTTTATGAACAAGTGCTCAGGCATGCCTTTAGGTAATATATCTCACAGTATGGTCCCAATCGCCTGCATCAGAATTATATGGGTGTGCCTGTTGGATGTGCAGATCTCAGGGTATCCATGGTATATCCATAACCTCAGGATTCAGGACCATGCTGAAGTCATATTCAGTTTCTCTGAGGTGAAGTCTGGGGCTCTTCATTTTAAACAAGCACTAAAAGGTGAGGGAGTGATATGTATAGAGATAGAGAATGAAGGTAATTGGACCCTGGCCTTCTGCCTTTAAGGAACAATAGGCTCATTCTCTAGGGGATTTGAACTGGAGGAGGCTTGACCAGTGACATTAAGCAGAGTGAGTGAAGCACCAAGGTAAGGACTACAACAGAGATTATGTGTTCCATTTATTGAACAATGGAACTCTCAGCACCTCCCCTCTCCCTACTCTGATCTCAGAAATCTGACCGCCAGATGTCTTCCCTCAGGCCCTTCTTAAATCCAAAAACTGATGCTAAAGATTATTGTAGCAATGCCTTCAAAATTATGAGTATATGTCCAGCCTCTTAATCTATTAAGAGATTAATCAAGTAGGATAAGTGCTAGAATGAAGATATTTTTCAGGTGTATGAGTGCTGAAAACATTTACCTTCTTAGGAAGCAACTGGAGGATGTACTTTAATCAAAACAATCAAAACTGAGAAAAGAAGTTCAGCATGCAAGTACACAATTAGGCTTAGAGTGCAGCTGGCACAGACAAGAAATGGACAGGCTGAGGGAAAGGGGACTGAAGGAGAAAGAACATCTGAACTCAGGTCTTTGAGGGTTTAAATCACAGGTGCATTCAATAACCTGTAAAGAGTGTGCTAGAAATGCTCCATACTTCCATTTCCTTTTTGCTTGGCTTAGCCCTGTGTGAAATAAATGTCTTTATACTTATGTTTTTTAAAATCTCTGTTTATAGTTTCCATTTTGGGGAAAGGCATAAGAAGTATACCCTTATTTTAGGGATGATATAGTCACACATTATAAGTGATTAATGTAATTAGCATAGTTTTCACCTCATCATTTGAGTCATGTAACCTTAACTGAACAGTGGAAAAAGCTATGAACATCCATATACAAAAATCTAGGTGATTTTCTGTTACCTTTTATTTGTAGATATTTTAGAAGTTTACTACATTATTCTCCAGATTGCGCACTAACTTGGTAAATTGGAAGGACTGATTTTCCATTTTTATGGAAAAAAACCCAATAACCACCATTTACAGCAAAGAATTTGTACTAGGAAATGCCTTAAAATAATTTTGAAATGTATTTATTTACATCTCAAATATGACTTCTTTCTGAAATGTTCAAAGTCTCATTTCCACAGCTGCAATTAAATGACTTTTTAGGATAATGTTTCATTTGGCTGTATTATGTTAATAATCAGCTAGATGATGTATATCTTTTCCATCTTTATGTACCCATGAATTATTCAGAAGTGTTCTCTTGCAAATGCAGAGTAGAAGAATTCAGTCCTTTTTTCCCCAAAAGGGTCAGACGTACTTTAGAAGAGAGAGAGAGAAGTAGATTCTTTTTCTTTTTAATCCTCTAAGATTTATTGAAGTAAACAGTAGGAATTTATTTAAATATCCAATAATGAGAAAATGCTCAAGTAAACTATAATACATCTACTTGACAAAATGATGCAGCTCTCAAAAACTAATGGTTGAAAAGACAACATGGCTATATGGAAAAACGTTTATATAAAAAACAAGTGAACAAAAACATGATATAAAAATAAATGCACATTATAATTTCAATTAAAAATAGTTATTGGAAAAAATTCTAGAAGAAAATATAATAAAATCATAATGACGGTCATGTTACTATATAGGAATATCAGTGATATTTTTTTCTTCTCTGTGTTTACCAAATTTTTTTAATGCGATATTATTTTTATAATGAGAGAAAGCAAACAGAAAGGTTAACCCTATTGAATTACTAATGTTATCTAGAAACTAGTCTATGTGCTGAGGATATAATGATGAAAAGATGCACTTTGTGATATATAAGATATATCGAGTTTTCCCTGGTAATACTAAAATATATGTAATTAATATAAATTTCATTGAGATCTTATTAAGCAGAAATATCATTAATTAAATACCTAGTAGGTACCTTTCATGTGTACCTTGTCCAATCAACTTAATTATCATGTGAAGAAGATGATTCTCTTTTCACAGATAGGAAGCTATGTCTCATAGAAACTATGCAGCTTGTCCAAAGTGATATAGTTAATAATAAGAGACTGAGCTTGGCCTGGTTAGAAGTCTATTTTCAGTTATTTAACAAGTATTTATTAAGCACCAGCTATATACCAGCAATTGTTCTGGATTAGTGATACTGAAATGAACAAAGCAAAGTCTTCAATGGAGCTTACATTCTAGTATGAGGAGACAAACAAAAATCAATGATAAGTGATATATTGGAAGCTGAAAAGTGCTTTAGGGAGAAGTAACATGGAGAAAGGGGCTAAGGAGGCAGAGTAGAGAAAGGGGTTGCAATTTTGAATAGGATGATCAGGGAAGGCCTACCTGAGAATGCAGTGTTTAAGGAGAAGCCTGAAAGAGTTGAGGGAAGGATCTCAACTCTGTGGGAGAGCATTTCAGGCTGAGGGGACAGTAAATATAAAGGCCTTGAGATGAAAGCATACCTAGAGGAACCATTATCACTAGAGCTATGGAACAGTTAGTAGAGTGAGATAAAGGAAGATAGGAGAGAGCTAGAGACTTTGAGCTTTGTGAGGCATTGACAAGATAGGAAACCACTGGACGGTTTTAAGCAGAGGAATTGCTTTATCTGACTTAGTTTTCAGAGGATCATTCTGGCTGCCATTTGCAGAAAATTCTGTAGGGGAACCAAGGTGGAGGCAAGAGACCCTTAGGAGGCTACTGCAGTGAGAAAAGATGGTCAGTTGTGCCAGGATAGCAGTGGAGGACAGTCAAGAACTGTGAGGGCCTGGGATTTTATCCTATTGCTTACCTACAAGCCGTCAAGTTGGCTAGTTTCTTGCATGCTGGCAGAAAATATGAGATTTATGGATCAAAGATGAAGGACTTTTATTTCTCATGACATAGCAGTCACCCATACTTCATGTTTGTTCCATCCCCTTTGTCCCCAGGTCTCACAGGGTGATGCAGAGTGGCTTTAGTAGACATTGTGTGTACAGTGAATTTGTGTCATAGCCAAGGGACCTAAGTTTAGGATCTCTCTCTATCTTTTATAATGGACTACAAGCAAACTTGCCTAACCTCTGCTCTCTTTATTATATTGGACAGCAAACAAACCAGGTCTCTGTTTCAGAGGGAACACAGTCACTATCTTCCAAGGCTTTTTCCTATCCAAATCTACTTGGGAAGATAGTTTAGAACAAAGGATATCAATGCCTTCCTTTGAAAGATAAGCAGAAATATTAAAAAACAAAAACAAAAAACAACCGATGAAGAATTGTCTCCTAACAAGGATATAGTATGAAATGGCTGCATTTTGGAGGTATTTTTTAGTTAGAGCCCAGGTCAGATGCAGCTTGTAAGAGAAAAAGCCCAGAATGACATTATTGCTTTTTCCAAGCACTGTACTAGGTGCTGGAGATATAGTGGCGAATGAAACATTCCAGGCCTTGGCCACCATGGGGCTTACCTTCCAGCAAGAGAGAGAGAAAGGGTTCAGGAGAAGAGGGAGGGAGGGATAAAGGAAGGGAAGGAAACCCAAAGCCTATAAACATGCCAAATAAGTGAAATTATTGGCCTACTTTATTTATAGTTTCTGAGAATTTTAACTGTGTAAAAATATGCAGTTTTATTTAAATCAGATAAAATTACAAGGGAAGAGATAGATGAGACCCCATAGATGAAGCCAAGAGTACTTGCTTCTAGAATTAATTTTAGCCTTGTCTTTTTTTTTTTTTTGAGAGGTAGAGTTTCCTTAAGTTTATGCTTTCTTGTAATATATATACTTAGCATCATTAGTAACCTAAATGTGCTTAATTTGGAAGACAAACATTGAAATTTTAAAAGATTCTATTTTAGGTATAATTTTTTTTTACTTTACTTGCTTATAGACATATATTTGGAGATTGACTGTAATGAGCTATTGCCATAGGTGGAAAACCATCATCAATTTTACTTCTTAGTGGTTTGTTATCTGTCTCTACCAATTAGAATAGAAGCTCAGGGGTAGATTGTTTTATTTGTGGATATATTCTCAGTTCTTAGAATAGAACCTGGCAAATAATGTGTGTTTAATAAGTAACTGAATGAATAAATGAATGAATGTATAGTACACATATTATTTTGTATTCTGCTTGTTAATAAACAGATTCCTTCCCCTACTATTTGTTTTTTTTTTTTTTTTTTTTTGCAGAATCTTTGATATCTGCTTTATATCACTTTTTTATGCTATAACCATTCTTTAAGCATTGAACATTTGGATGTTTACCAAATGTTTGCAATGATACAAAATACCAAAGTAATGTTTTATGTGTATTAACTTTTACATTTCTTTTGAATTATCTCTAGTATAAATCCGAAGGAGTAGGTCAAAGGTACTAAAATCATCACTATTCTCTCCCTCCATGTTGTTTTTTCCTAAATGGTAGGGATGGGTTTCAGTGGATGAGGGTATCTGTTTCATCTGTAAGTAGAATTCGTTAACATTAGTTGTTATGTTTTTAAACATATTTTGTGTGTGTGTGAATAGACGATCAAATATGCTTTTATTAGCATTTATTTGATGTTTCTTTTTTTTTTAAGATTTTATTTATTCATGAGAGACAGAGAGAGAGGCAGAGACAAAGACAGAGGGAGAAATAGGCTTCCCACAGGGAGCCTGATGCAAGACTTGATCCCAGGACCCCAGGTTCACGACCTGAGCTGAAGACAGATGTTCAACCATTGAGCCACTCAGTCGTCCCTATTTGATGTTTCTTGATGTTTTATACATTTTCATGTTTATTTATTAGTATTAATGTGAGCTGTCTCTTAATATACTTTGTCTAGTAGAGTTACTTGTTGAGTTATCCAGTTCCTAATTCTAGACAAAATGATGACATTTAGGTTTTTAGCACAGCTTCCTGTGAGGTTCTGGTTGGGCTCAGAGGTGGAAAAGTGAGAAGGAGGGGGCTTTTTGGAGCTCACATGCAGGCCGTGGGAAGCCTCATGAGGAGAGCCTTGTGGAGCCACCACTGATGATATTTCCTCTCTCAACAGGTGCCTATTGTGCTTGCTGCTATATCAATGGAAAAATAAATATCTAATTACAATATGTTAGAAGTATGATAAAAATAGGGTACAGTAAGAGACAATAATGGGAAAGGGATGAGTGTTTGGAAGCCTTCCCCAGATCAGGAGTGCCTTTTTGAGGAAGTGGCATTTTACCTAAAACCTGAAGGAAAAGATACCTTGATGAAACACAGTGTAAAATGCTATGACTAGAGTCTGCAGGAGCAGCCTATTCAGCTGAGCCATAACATCCTGTGGGTCACAAAGTTGCTTTGATCTCGGTATCACTCAAGATGACTGCGCCAGGTCAGGAGGATGAAAGAATGATTGCTCAAGTTCCTTGCATTGCTGACCACTTACTGGGATAGAGCAAATACCTGTGCTTGTTTTGAGGATCAAATAATAAGAGAATCACTGTATGTGATTTCCCCTGTCTTTCGCATATGATTGAAATAGTTAAAATAATTAGAATTCGGAGGAGCCCACTCTCTCCTGATTTTATGAATCATGCTGGAAGAGAAGCTAACACAGCATAATACACAATACAGTCATAATGTAGTCTGCATAAAAGCAATCTTAAGTCACATAAATGCTTCATAAAGTCTCTATCTCTACACAAGGTTTGCTACAGTACATAAGAACAATGAAAATCAGTGTCTGATAGCTGACTTCATTTGGCTTTCTAACTTTGATTACTACTTCTGTCATTTTGTCTTATCCACTTAAGCTGATTCTTAATAAATAGACAGTTGGGGGCCCAGTATCCTTTAGAGGTAAGAAAGGGCTGAAGCCATCTTGCTGTCACTGTTAATTTAAATAATCCTCAAAAGTCCACATTGCAATAAAGCAAGAATACTGCCATGTATAAAATAGATTTTATTTTCTGAACACTTAGCAGTTTATTTCACAATGTGCATGTTATCCTCTATTATACTCTGTAATGTCTGAGGAGGCATGCATGTACAGTCCATTGCCAGAAAAAATATAACCTTACTAGTAGCTGACTGCAAGCAACTCTCCAGAGTATGATGCAAAACATTTTGTTGTTGTTGTTTACTGTTCTCAATATGCTGTTTTAGCCTGAGTCAACTGTAGGTCCCTTTCCCCCTAGTTATCCCCGTTTTACTCCTCTACTCTCCCCAGTGGTCAAAGCTGGGGAAGCCATTATTCTTGGATCTATTTTTTTTTTTTTTTTTATGATAGTCACAGAGAGAGAGAGAGGCGCAGAGACACAGGCAGAGGGAGAAGCAGGCTCCATGCACCGGGAGCCCGATGTGGGATTCGATCCCGGGTCTCCAGGATCGCGCCCTGGGCCAAAAGCAGGCGACAAACCGCTGCCCCACCCAGGGATCCCTATTCTTGGATCTATTGTAAAGGTGATGAGGAATCAGAGTTGGTGGCACCTCACAGCCCTCCATGGGATTTTGGCTTAAACTTTTCAACTTTCTTGGAATGGAATCTGTTATATAAAACCAGCCTCTCTGGTGTTAATAGTACAACCCTCGTAGCACAACTTTGATGTCACTATGTCAAACAAACAAACAAACAAACAAACAAACCCAGAACAAAACCTCTCTCCACCAAGAGGGAGGCTAAGAAGGAAGGAAAGGATGCAGGGGAGAGAGAACTTGAGTCTGTCACAGATGATCTGCCAGAGTTCTTTGAAGTCAACTTATTCCATGGTAAACTCACAACCACTTCAACAAAAGCATGTCTTTACTAAAAAATGCTCCCAGGGTTCACACAAGGTAATCAAAGTTTCAACCCAGCAAAGAAATTTAGTGAGGCAAAGATAACCAAGTTATCTGTACATTCAATAAAAATGTCCTGGTTGGGGTGATGGGGTGGCCCAGTCGGTTAAGCCTCCGACTCTTGGTTTTGGCTCATGTTATGATCTCAGGGTTGTGGGGTAAAGCCCCACATAGGGCTCGTTGCTGAAGGCAGAGTCTGCTAGGGATTCTTTCTCTCCTTCTCCCTCTGCTTGCAAGCACTCTGCCACTCTCTCTTTAAATAAGTAAAATATTTTTTAAAAAAGAAAAAAAGGAAAAATGGCTTGGACACTTGTTTTTCTAAGTTTTTTTGTAATGTATGTAAAAGAAATTAATCCAACAATGACACATGGTTTTGCTCAGTAGATGGGAAGAAAACATTTATTCTTAGGAGTTGCTGTTTGTTAGTCCTTTTGAAAGGGCCACTTAAAATTGCAGTTGTGCTGATAACAGCATTGTTAACTTGACAGCAAAAGTAACTACAACTTAAGCTTCCACGCTCTATCCAACTCTCCAGGAGCTCTCTCAGTGCAGACTTGGAGTGGAGTTCTGAGTTACTCATTCTCATGTAAGAGACAAACCAGAGACTGAGCTGGATCCAAGCTTCAGGTTTTCTAAGTTTGATCCATCACTGAAAAATGTGTTGGTGACACTGTTTGAACCTTCACATCTTGCTGCATTCAAACTAACTTCTGCAAAATAAAAATTGCTCATCTAAATATGCATTCATGAAAGTCTAATTCTCTAGATTTTTTCCCCCAAAAATGGCATTTTAAAGTTATATCATGGTTAAGAATTTGTACCCACTTCTCTTAATATAATTGTTACTTTTCAAAGAGACAGCCAACTAGGCTTTATATCAAGCTTTACTTTAGGAACTGAAGGACTTTTTCTTTTGTAAACTATATAAAAAGGTGCTACATATTATGTACCAAAAAAAAGTTGTTTTTTCCCCCAAAGTGCCAAAAAATCTCTTTCATCTCCTGGCATGCTCTCAAGCTCATTACTGCTTCAATATTTGAACTTGTCACCTCTCCAAACTCATCTAGTTGCATTTTATGATCTTTTGACAAATCTTAAGCTTTTCTAAAGCTCCTTGGATTTTCTATAAAAGCCTCATTCTTTGAGTTTCAGAAAGCTTCTTTATATCTCATTTTCTTAGCAGACTTTTATAAAACAAACCAATAAAATGATGACCACACTTTAAATAGAATACAGGCCCATATTTTAATTTTTATTAAAATTTTTGTTTGCCTCCAACTTTCTCTCTGTTAGAACTTCTTTTTTTCTCTGCCCCTAAGTCTATGAGGAGATGCTAATCTTCCTTCATATCTCATCAGGAACAAGGAGCAGAAAACCATGGGGAGCCAGCATTTCCAGTACCAGATGTACTGAGAAATCTAGTTAGGTTCAGAATTCTTCAACTCAGTGACTCCGCATCTACTCCACCACCTTTTTCTCTTTTCTTTGCCCACTTTAGGAGAATTTCTCCCCTTCAGACTTTCCTTTCATGTAACAGTTAGGATTTCTGAATATAATACTGTGAATTACTGGTGCTATTCTTACACCTTGAAGACAAAGTAAAGACTGGCTTTAAATGTGTTTGTTCAAGTGTTCACAAGCTGGGTCTTCTTCATCCTAAGGAGCCCAGGCCTGCGAGGCCCAGTAAATATTGCTAGAACAGAGTCCAATCTATTCTGCACAGCCTATAGACAACATTTCATGTTCAAAGGACCATTGCTGGGTTCATGTCTTTCTATGGAGGGGCTAGAGCTTTTCATGTGGAGCCCGTCCTGTTGCACAGCTGGAGCAATTCACTTCACAAGGAGAAACCCTCATTTGCTTAACACTTCTTCCCTTCTGTATCATTTGTTTAAATAGATTAGAAGAGCTCTCCTCTCTGTACCAGCTCATCTCTCAATTTAGATAGAAGAATATCAGTTTCAAAGCCTTTGGCTTTTTTCAAAGCTGTACCTCTGTGGTTTGGAATACTGTTTTGAAGATGTGACAGGGTCAGCTGGAAAAACCGAGGGTCCAAACTAGGTTCCATTCTCAAATTGCCAGTAAAGTAAAGTACCTTAGGATTCCTTGGTGAGAACAAAGAGGTCCCTAAGTTCAAAGAAGTGTTTCTGGAAGAAATGAAAACATTTTTAATGAAATCACAACATTTTAGTCTTTGCTTATAAAAATTGAGTAAATGTTCCCTCTGTGGAAGGTCTCCTTCTCTGAGCAAGGGCAAGGTCTAGAGAATGGCTCCAAACACCTGGGGAAAACTTATGAACACTTTGGAGAAGTCACCAAAGAATAATAAATACTGCCTTGCTCACAAAGATTTTCACTTCCCTTCTTAAACATCTCCAATGCCTTCTCTGATTTGTCACATAAACATCTGCTCTGGCAAACATTATAATTTGTCTCCACAGAACCAGACTTTCATAAAAATAACAACAAAAGAGGATTATAAAAGAGAAGCAGAGTACCATGCATTTCTTTAAAATTATTTTTTTAAAAGATTTTATTTGAGAGAGCACAAACGGGGAGGGGCACAGAGAGAGGGAGAAGCAGACTCCTTGCTGAGCAGGGAGAAAAACATAGGGTTCTATCCTAGGACCCCAAGATCATGACCTGAGCCAAAGGCAGACAGTTAACCAACTGAGCCATCCAGGCATCCCTTAAATTTCTTGATTCTCATTAGGATTTATTGGACTTGGAGCCCTTAAACATAAATTGCTTATTTTGTATATCCAGTCAACATTCCTTTTTAGAGTTTCTATGTTTTCAGTCTTTTCTAAATGAGTTAAAAAGAAATAGAAAACATGGCCACTACTTTCCCCCTACTCACTGTAGGTGGAAAATACACCTTGCTTGAAACTAAGCATATCAATACATACAATGACTCCTCTGTGTTATCTAGGTAGATGGAGCTCTTAGTGGCCTACGTGCTCCCAAATTTAAAGAACTTCATGACATGCATTGAGGCCCTTAACAAACCTCCGTCTTCTACCCCTTTTACCCACTCCATCAGAATTTCAGATGCCCCAAAACCCCTGGGCCCTCAGGCTAGGTTCAGATCTCATGGTATACCCTTTACTTTGATGTTACAGGGGTGATTTCCTTGAACTTTGAAGCTGCCCCACTTTGTAGTTTGGATTGACAGTTCAAAGGTGACTTGAAGCATGTTAAATAATCAGCTAGAACAACTGCTAATAAGGTATATGATCCTATAAATCCGGACACTGCTGCACACTTTGGTAAATTTTTTTGTGTTATTAATATTGCCTTCAAGGGTTCATATTATCAGTATTATTTTTAAAAGTCCCCTTTGTCTCAGGTTACAAATATAATATGGACTTGCAGTTAAGAAAGCAAACAATATAGTTACATATGTATGTGTGCATGTGTGTATGTGTGTGTATTATATGAAAGAGTTGAACAACTCCTTCACTCCCCTGACAGCCTGAAATGACCCATTCCACAATTTTTCCTTTCTTCATACAAAAATATCCAAGCATATAAGCAAATTTATTGCTTGTTATTGAAATAAAATCATGCTATATGCAATTTGCTTTTTTCACTTCATGGACAGCCTTGCAAGTCACTAGTTATGGTTCTAATATTATCTTTCTTCTTTATGCATTTATAAACAGATATTTTAATTTTCTATAAGTAAGATCATAACACTTCCTAAAGGATATCACCTTTCATTTTATTTTAATTTCTATTATTATTATTAACATTTTAAATGTTCATTTTTATCGTGTTTTACAGATCACAAACTCCTCTTACATATACCATCTTATTTATTCCTAAATAGTCTGTGAGGTGGTTACTATTAACTCTATTTTAGTTGATCAGGAAGCTTAGAGAAGTTGATGTCTTCCTTCTATGATAAAGCTAATAAAAGTAGAGTCAAGATTCAGAGTTGTCTTGTCTTACTCACTCATGCCTTTGAGAACACTTAATCTTCTGATAATGTTTGAAAATGTTTGTGGGAAGGTAGGAAAATCCCTACTGAATGACATTTGAAATCCCCTTCACCATATCAAAAAATTGTCAATATCACTTTTTTATTTGACTTCTAAGCCTCTAGCAACATAACCATCACCTTATCTACCATATCAGTTTGTTCTGCTATGCCTGTTGTATAGACTAGTAAATTTTATGAGAAATTTTCTGCCTTGGTTCTTAAAATAGTTTCTTAACTATTAAGCTGAAGCATTGTTCCATTTAAAATGTATTTCCACATCCCATTATTTGCTCCTAAACTCATTTTATCTACATTTTCTCTGGACTGAGCTCAATTTGCTGTACATTAGTCCCAAAGCTTGAATGATTCATCTGAATCCAAGTACATTATTTCTCATTGTATCTTGCTTTTCACAATTTAACTTAGCCTGTACACTTGCTTTCCATGCATCCTCCAAATTAATAGAAAAAAAAAAAAAAACCTTTTAAAGTTGAAAACAAAGCTTGCCCTGGCTTCATTGGAACATAAATACTGGCCTGAGAAATGGCTTGGTTACTGTCCTGATATATCTCAAGAGGCACTTCCCTTTTCCTATTTTATTTGTTAATGGTAACATAAAAAGGATTAATTATAATGCTAAGTTTTAAGCATCCAACCTTGGAGATCCAGCCAGAAGTGAAAGTTGGAACTTTTAGGCAAAGATGTTGTTAATTTAAAAAAGCACATGTTTATATAGAGTGTAGGTTGACATTGAAACAGAATGGGCTGTGGAGATGGAAAGACTCAGGTTTGAATTCTTGCTGTAGTATTGCCTAACTCTGTAACCTTGGAGAGGTTAGTTTTTCTAAGCTTATGTTTTTTCAATTGTAAGATAGGGATAACCCTCAGAGACTCCTTGGGAGCTTTAAACAACAGGATGCACCAATTGTCATTACAGAATTTGACATTTAGGAAATCTTCAGTATGTCTAAGTTTAACCATGTATAATTGTTGATTTTAAACTGCTGTTTACCTACCAACTATCTATTTTATACCTGCTATACTTAATGGCTAGTAGACTTATATACCTAATACAACTAAATAGCTAAAAATGAATTAAACATTTTTAGTTAGGTTCTTCTGTGTTTCCGTTAGTTATGTTCTTTGTCATTTTTCCTGACAATATAACAAACTCATGTTTCTTATCTTTAAAAAAAAGATTTTGTTTATTTATTTGAGAGAGAGAGAGAGAGACAGGAGAGAGGGAGAGAATCTCAAGCAGACCCCCCACTGAGCTTGAGACCTGACACAAGGCTGGATATCACAATCTCTGAGATCAAGACCTGAACCCAAATCAAGAATTGCTCGCTAAGGGAAATATCAGAGAAGGAGACAGAACATGAGAGACTCCTAACTCTGGGAAATGAACAAGGGGTGGTGGAAAGGGAGGTGGGTGGGGGGTGGGGGTGACTGGGTGACGGGCACTGAGGGGGGCACTTGATGGGATGAGCACTGGATGTTATGCTATATGTTGGCAAATTGAACTCCAATTAAAAAAAAAAAAAAAGAATTGCTCACTAACCTGACGGCCACCCAGGTGCCCCCTCATGTTTCTTATCTTGAAGACACATTTTTGGTACAACAGTGTTCTTTTTTTTAAGGTTTTATTTATTTATTTGAGAGAAAGAGAGAGAGCGTGTGCAAACATAGGGGTGAAGGGCAGAGGGAGAGAGAGAATTTGAAGCAGACTCCACATTGAGTGTGAAGCCTGTCCTGGGACTTGATCTCAAGACCCTGAGATCATGACCTGAGCTGAAACCAAGTGGTAGATGCTTAGTCAACTGAGCCACCCAAGCTACCCAGTACAACAATCTTCTTAAAGATATATTAATGTTTTCTGAAATTTAATTTTAAGATTAGTAATAATAGTTATGCTATTATTTTTTTAAAGATTTGTTATTTATTTAAGCTATTTCTACACCCAGTATGGGGCTCAAACTCATGACCCCAAGATCAAGAGATGAATGCCCCACTGACTGAGCCAGCCATGTACCCCAATAATAGTTACATTATAAATGTACATATTAGTACTCTAAGGTAATTAAAATACACCCCTCCCCATAACCTTATTCTAGTATGGTGTCAAACTTTGATAATATGACTTACTTGCATAATTTATTATGCACATAAATTCATATTTCACGTTACTCAGCAAAATAAGGTCATATAGTTTGAAAAAATTATTTGAATTTTTGACTTTTTTTTTTAATTTTTGACTTTCTTAAACACTGAATTTAGACCTAAGAAATTGGTATTTAGTAAGTATTTCTTTTGGTTTTAAACTGGATATAAGTGATTTGTTTTGTTTGGTCACATCTGAGCAAAGTGGTAGAATTTATTGAGAATGAATAACTTTTGGTTACCTACTATATCCATAGCATTTCTGAGAATAGAGCACTATATTTCTGTTAAGTAGTTTACAATAATTTGTTTGTAATGGACCAGGTAAGAGGTAAACAAGACAGATGTTCTAGCCTTGATGAACTAAGATTCTAGCTGGAAAGAAACAGAAATCAATATATAAATAAATACATAAATAAGAATTTCAAACCCTGAAAGTGCCATATGAAGATAATATAAGGGAAGAAGCTGTGAAAGGAAGGCCGGTCTTTGAGTTGAAACCTGAATGATACAGAAGCTGACATGTGCTGATCCAGAAAAGCAGGTGGAAAAAACTGTACAATGCTCTGAAATGGGGTAAGATCATGGGCTTGGGGTTCAGATAAATGTACAAATGACTCTCACCAAAAGCAAAAATTTGAGTGAGAACTATACATTTGGAAGCCATTTGCATCCAAGTGGAAAGTTAGGAAATGAAAAAATCCATTTGGATAGTGTCTTTTTTCAGGTACTACATACTCGAGGTTAATGAATTCTTGTTCAACATTCCAGCTGAAACGTCAATTGGGATTCTATTCCTCTAACCTAAGGGAGATAGTGCACTGGAAGTAAAAGCTTGCCTTCTCTTACTGGGGAAGACTGGTGTGCTTACATATATGAAAACAATTTCTATGCCATATATTTCTTTCATTTTAATTAAGTTCAACTGGAAATAAAAAGCTTACATTTCAGGATTGATTCTTTAGAGCTTAGACCTGTCACTTCAGTCAGGCTACATTTTGTCCCACTACCAGGCAGGACATTATAGCTAGAATTAAATGTCTAATAGAAAAACCCCTGAGATGGTTTAGTCTCTTCTTCCTTCTCTGCATTGTCAAAAGATCATCAAAATTTGGTACCAGCATTTTTTAAATGTAGCCAAAAATATTGAAAACATAACTTTAAATTATGTTGTTAAAATTCTTGCTCCTCCCTAATAAAGGACATGTGTTTTAAACTAGGTTAATGCTTTTTCTGGATCTCCAATTATAGTACATCTTCATTTTAGGCATGAATAGCTTACATTTTCATTTCCTGAATTATCTGAGCTGAAAAATAAGCAGAGTTATGCAGTTCAACCAGATTCTCAAATCTTTTTAAAGAAACTTTTCCCCCAAGAGTGAAAAGGAATCAGAAGGATTTGGGGTCTGCATAAACATTGTCATTAGCAAACCTTGTAATATGTCAAATTTTGAATATAAAGAATTTATTATAAGTAGTAATTATCTCTCTAGATTCCTTGAGCAGAGAGAAAGTTTTAACACCAAGACTGAATACAAACTAAAAGCACTCTCAGCTACATTCTGTCCTCTGCCCACCCAGGAGAAAAAAATCATCTGCAAAAAAAATTAATAGCCTTCCTACTGTAATGCATTGAAGCATTATAATCTCATATTCTACTCTGAACTTTTTATTTTCAACATTAGAATTTCTTCTAATAGGCAGTAGAATAATTGGTATTAGCAGAGATGGAAATTAATATTAGATGCTATAGTCAACTATTGTTTGTTTTGGCTGATCTCTGGGCTAGGATATCTGGTATTCCAAAGAAATCCAGTTGGCCAAATATATTTTCCTTGGAATTCATTAAAAAAAGGGAGAATCTGAAACAGTAACAAATTATGTGGTTACCTAAAATCAACCTATCTATGATTTTTCTGATGGCTGCCATTGTTGTAGAAGAACACAGAACAGACTTTTCCTGGGAAGTTGGAAATCTGACACAAACAGGCTGAACCATTTTTGTTTTGCAGTGCTAATTGGCAATCATAGAGGATCACGAATTCCTGTTCCTGAAGGCAGGGATGTGGAAATGAATCTATGAGTAATTTATTCTCAGAAACATGAGAGATGACTAAGTATCATGCAAAATATTTAGGCCTGGTGGATAGAGTTTGGAAGAGAAATTTTTAAATTTATTGTGAAGCTGATTTAATTTTTATTTTAAAACTAATCAAAACAATGTAAAGAGGCATAGTGGAAAGTCTCACTTCTACCCTTTCCCACCTTCCCTGTTTCTCCACTTCTCCCCAGGAGAAGAAACTATACTTATTTCCTGCATATTTATCCTCCTAGGGTCTCTTTATAAAAATTCAAGCAAATGCAGCTATGTATTCATATTCCTCCTTTCTTACTACTGTGAAATATTTTATGAATGAAAAATTATAATATTTATGCTTATAAGACATGTATATGTGACATGTCATCACAGGGTTATCTTCCATTCTTACAACACTCATGAAGTAGATAGTATTTTCTCCATTTTATATATGAAGAAACTCAAATTCAAGAGAGCTAAAACATGTCTCAAGTTTACACATTGTTGGAGCCAGGGTACAGAATCTTCCCTTTTGCACTGATACTTGTTTGTATAACTTCAGCAGTTTAGCACTTCTGTTTGGAAATGTCAGGACAGAATTCTGCAGCTCTTAAACAACAAATTCTTTTTTTTTTTTTTTTTTTTTTTAGATTTTATTTATTCATGAGAGACACAGAGAGAGGCAGAGATACAGGCAGAGGAAGAAGCAGGCTCCTCACACGGAGTGTGGGACTCATCCCCACATTCCAGGATCATGCCCTGAGCTGAAGGCAGACGCGCTTAACCTCTGAGCCACCCAGGCGTCCCTAAACAACAAATTTTTTTATTGTTGCATTCAAAGAAAATTTTTTTTATTTTTTATTTATTTATGATAGTCACACACAGAGAGAGAGAAGCAGAGACATAGGCAGAGGGAGAAGCAGGCTCCATGCACCGGGAGCCCGACGTGGGATTCGATCCCAGGTCTCCAGGATCACGCCCCGGGCCAAAGGCAGGCGCCAAACCGCTGCGCCACCCAGGGATCCCCAAAGAAATTTATGGTAAGTTTAATCTTTTACATTTTCAAAATAAAACCTCTTTTTTTCTAATATTATTTTTGTAAATAAAAGAGTGAAACTCATATTAAGTCCAGCTATATAGATAAAAATCACTGATAACATGTGTCTCTCCTAAACTGTTTGGTGGTAAAGTGATATCCTAGCATGCAGCATTTCAGGGGGACTATGGATTGGCAGGAAATGATCGCTCTCACACATATTCATGTACATTATTAGTTCCCCATGTAGTTACTCAAGAATCCAGAATGCTGTTGGTAGTTGATGGACACAATGGGTAGGATCAGTATAACGTATCTTGGCATGATTTTCCCCTGGCCCCAAGTATCTTAATGGGTTGCATAGATGCTGGTAATGATGTCCATCCATGGTAGAGTCCTGCCTCATCTGAGAAAAGAAATAGAAAATTTTCTCTCTATCCCAGCTGTCCTTATACAATTTAAAACATCATTTCAAAATAACTTACCCTAGCAGTCTACATGCTGCCTCTTCTTGATGAACAATGTAGGTTTACAATTTTATAAGCTGTACCTGGTAAATTTATCTACTATAGTTTCTAATATTTATCCCCTTTGAACATCATCATATATTTATGGCCTTTCACAGACTCAAATAATTTCATTCTACAGTTATAAATAGTTTCTTTTTGATTCATGTCCACATTCCTCACATTTTGGCCAATAAGAGCCCTTTTAAGCTAGCTCCTTGTCAACATCACCAGAAAGTTTTGAAAGTATTCTTACTGTCTTTCATCTAAATGTGCCAGCCCCACCTTTAATTTCAGCTTCTAGAAATTAAATTTGGGCACTAGGACTACATATTATACTGTTTCATATAATTAAGGGTCTAGAGAATGATGACAAAGGCCTATAGGGCTTTGATGATAAAACATTTACTTTTTTTTCAATATTAATGAATTTATGTTGCTATGCTCAATTTACCATTTATTAAATATTACTTAAAATGATCATTAATAGATAGTTCATGTAAACTTTTTCTACCATTTTGAGCTACAGTTTTCTCTTTATTCTCTAGCTTTGATTTTCCATGATATATATTGTCTTACCAAACTGTGCTTTTAAATTTCTATGTTACTCTCAAATTTATAGTTTCATTTTATTTCTTTCTGTCTCTCAGCTGTAACGTTCAGGAATTTAGTGTGAAGGTCTCAGTTGTCCCCTATGCCATGCATTACCGCAACACAAACTGCCTAAAAAGGAAAATAAGGCCAACTTCTTTTCAAGGGGAATACTAAAGAAATAAAGTTATGGGCCAAAAGACAAAACTACAGATATAGCAAAAAGATCAGTAGTTGCCAGTGGTTCAGGAGGAGGGGGGGAAGAAAGGGATGAATATGTGGAATAGAGTGTTTTAGGGTCATGAAACTATTCTGTATGGTACTGTAATGGTGGATACATGTCATTATACATTTTTTTAAAGGATTTTCTTTATTTATTCATGAGAGACACAGAGAGAGAGAGAGGCAGAGACACAGGCAGAGGGAGAAGCAGGCTCCACACAGGGAGCCCAATGTGAGACTCAATCCCAGGACCCCAGGTTCATGCTCTGAGCTGAAGGCAGGCCCTAAGCTGCTGAGCCACCCAGGTGTCCCATATCAAAAGCCATAGAATGTACAACACAAGAAATAAACTCTAAGGTAAACTATGTGTTGCAGTTAATAATATATTAATACTGGCTCATCAGTTGTAGAAATGTACTGCACTAATGCAAGATGTTAGCAAGAGGGGAAACTATGGAGAAGGAGACTTGTGGAGAAAGGCTATAGTGAGAACTCTTTTCTCCTCAAATTTTGTGTAAATCTAAAGCTAAAAACCAATGTTTGTTAACTAAAAAAATGTTCTGCGACCTGAGTATTTCAAAGAAAGGAGACAAATAAACTCTCAGGCTATTAGTAGATAATAGCAATAATGGGGGGATTTAAGTCCAGTACAACCCTTTGGGGGTTTTTATCTATATTTATCTTTTAAAAACTTTATTTTTATTTGTTATTGAAGTATAATGACACACAATGTTTATTAGTATCAGGTGTACTACATAGTGATTCAACAATTCTATGCATTACTCAGTGCTCCTGTTATATGTGGAATCTAAACAAACAAACAAACAAACAAAAGAAACCTCTTTTTAAAAAACAAAAAAACAAAACAAACTGTTAAATATAGAGAACAAAGTGGTGGTTGCCAGAGGGGAGGTGGGTGGGGGATGGGCAAAATAGATGAAGGGAATGAAGAGTTATAGACTTCCAGTTATTAAAAAAATAAGTTGTGGAGATAAAAAGTACAGCAATGGGAATAATATTATATATTTACTTTTATTAATCCCATTATTTTTCTGAGCCCTGTTCTCATTACCTTGTCTCTCTGGGCCATAAGTGTTGAACTCCAATTCTTTTTTTTTTTTTTTTTTTTTTTTTATTTATTTATGATAGTCACACAGAGAGAGACAGAGAGAGGCAGAGACACAGGCAGAGGGAGAAGCAGGCTCCATGCACCGGGAGCCCGACGTGGGATTCGATCCTGGGTCTCCAGGATCGTGCCCTGGGCCAAAGGCAGGCGCCAAACCGCTGCGCCACCCAGGGATCCCATGAACTCCAATTCTTTATAGCCTTTGAATGACTATCACTCCTTTTTACCTTAGGAATAGACTAGTTTGCATATTAATATATATTTAAATATACAAATAAAATAGATAAGTAGGTAAAATAGGATAGACATTCATTATGCGCACCTATAGGGCAGTCATACACATAGCTTATGTGAATTGATCTTAAAAATATAGTCCTGAGTAAACAGATTAGAAACAGAATGTAATTTATGTGAATTTAAAATATGTATTTAAAAAGTAACAATGTACATTTTTATAATAATACATGTGTAGTTTATATCAGAAATGGTTACTTATGAGAATGAGATTGGGATAAAAGGGAATAAATTAATAAACAAGAGAAAGGCCTTGCTTGGACTAATAAAAAATTTATTATCCAACTCCAACAAGCCTGAGTAATTCTTGATAGATGTCATTGTTCAAAAACCCACCTATGTCACACTTTCCTCAGTGAGTCAGTGGTCTCCTGCCTTAGACTAGTCCATTTACATCCAGGACATCAAATTCCAGGTACCCCTTGGGAAGTCTGGTTGTAGTGATGTGGATCCTAGTCCCACTCTTTACCCAATTTGCATAATTCCCATTATAGATTGGCAGGAACACACACATGCACACATACACCTAATGGGTTCCCCATCTAAATCGAGAATATAGGAAGTAAGATGGCCACACACATCTCGGCAATGTTTGTTCATGGCTGCTAGCTCCCAATCTATGCATAATTGGGGTCTTGCAGACTAGGGCACATTTTTGCTATATGATTTGTCTCTATTGCTCAAAGCTGACATCACTTTTCCAGAAGAACTTGTACTTGCATTTGAGGGAATGTGGATTATGTACAGCATTATGCTGTCCTTCATCTTGAATCAAATAGTGTTAACAGGTCACATTCTCATCTGTAGCAAGGACATAGTCACAGACCAGGTGTCTCTAAATAGGATTTTTGCTTCCAGTTGCTTGTGTTCTGGAAAGTCTGTTTCCATGCACGTTGTTACTTTGATTTTCCTTTTCTGGACGGCTAATGATTTCTGCAAGCTGCATTGCAGGATGATCAAGTTGGACCATTCAGTTTTGGGAAATTATAATGTCAATATCCTTAGGTCTTTCCTCTTGATCTGCTCAAATTCTTCAGAGGACACCCTTTCAGTCTTCTACCTGGAAAGTGAAGTCCTAGTTACCAATTTTCTGGTAACTCAATGGGGGAGAGGTTGGAGGTTTTAATATATAGTACGCATACATTCAGTGAGTTGTTTCCTTTTCACTATGGTACACTATCCCATGCCTTTTTACCCTTTCCAAAAAATAAAAAATCAACTTCCTATGTTTCCCAGGGTAGAAGAGGGAGTCTTGGCATCTGACTGCTGTTTCATTTCTTTCGTATATTTTCTATTTGGTTGTTTGTCTCTTGTCAACTTGTAAGATCATTTGTCTATTTGGGTGCCCAGGTGGCTCAGTTGGTTAAACCTCCAACTTTTGGGTTAGGCTCAGGTTATGATCTCAGGATCATGAGGTGAAGCCCTACATCAGACTCTGCACCTAGTGCAGTCCACTTGAGATTCTCTGTCTCCCTCTCCCTCTGCCATTTACGCTGTTTATGTTCTCTCTCTCAAATAAATAAAATCTCAAAAAAAGATCATCTGTATATTTACTTTATTTAAAATATCTTTTGTCTGTTTTCATTAGGCCTATCATTTGCCTATTTGCTTTAAGATATCTTTGCCATCCAAATATTTAAAATTTGTATACAGGTAAATATGTCTAACTTTCCTATTAGTTAACATTAAGTTTCCACCCTTGGTTAAGAAAGTCTCCTCTGCTCCTATATATATATTTTAAAGGTTTTATTTAATTATATCGAGTGAGCAGGGGAAGGGGCAGAGGGAGAGGGAGATAGAATCCCAAGCAGACTCCCCACAGAACCTAGCCCATCATGGGGCTCGACCTCATGACTATGAGATCATGACCTGAGCCAAAATCAAAAGTTCAATGCTTAACTGACAGAGTCACCCAGATGCTCCTACTCCTGTATATCATATGTTAGTCTCCTGAATTTTCTTCTAAGATTTTTGTTTCTTTATATTTTATATTCAAATCTTTTCTATCTGGAATTTATTTTTTAGGAATGCAAGATAGAGGCATTATTTCCTTCCATATGAATAGCCAGTTGTGCCAAATATTTTTCTCTAAATAAACTATTGCTACTTATTAAGTTAAAAATTGTATTTTGCCATGTTTTACTCTTATTTGTAATAGGATATTATTTCTTAATTATCAATTTCTTTCTACTGATCTTTTTGTTCCTGTGAAGATGCCATTTTCATTTGATCACTTTGCAAAGGGAAGCTCCTAAGGATGTCCAGAAAAAAAACAGTCAAATACAAAGGACCCCAAATTAGGACAATTACTAGTTCTGGTAGTTAGAAGGCACTGAGTCAACACCTCTGAAAATGTGAAAGAAAATATTTCCAATGCTTCATTGTAGTAGAGGAAATATCAGTCAGGTATGGTGGCAAAAGAAAGGTGGTTGTAAATATACAAAATTTCAGAGTGTTACCTCATACACTATTTCTTCAGAAGCTACTATACTGTATACTTTCTTAGGAAGCTGTAGTACTTTAAAGGCCCAATGGGGGAAACCAAGAAAGAAGAAGAAAAGGAATATCAGACAAGATGCACTAGAGTTGAGAGGGAAAACAAGTCCCCAGAATGATGGTGAAGGTCCATCAGAATGAGTGTGGTATATCAGGCAGAGGGGAACACCAGTATGATTGTAGCAGGTCACAAGGTTCCAAGAGATCAGGGGAAGGAAACTGATAGGAATCTGATGTGTCTGTCTTGAGAGGAGATTTATAAAACTGACATCAAGTAAGGGCTTGAATTAGTGATACATATATAAAACATTAAGTCAATGATTAAATAATAATAACTATTAACTCTAGAGAAAGCAAAAAGATGTGCAGAAAAGCAATATAGTTCATTTCATAGCACATCTTTGGATGATATTTACATAGTCATAATATCTTCTTGGCATACCTGTATTGGTGGTGAGGAAGTGGCCAAGGGTGTAAGTGTGTGTGGTAGGAGTAGGTGAAAAAAAGGTGATAGATCCACACATTCTGTAATGGGAAGTCAAAAATAAAAGAATAAAAATAATGTGAACATATTATTTAGAGATGTGGAAACAAATTCTAAAACAATTAATAACCTGAAAGATGAGCAAAGTTTGTCTTTGGAAGGGGAAGAAGGAGAAAGCAGGTCAGGGAATTGCTGTTTTTCATAAATAAAGCCCTTGTAGTGTTGACTCCTTAAACTATATTTCAAGCATAACTTTCCTAAAAAATAGCAACTAAAAATAAAAATAATGTTTAAATGAAAAAGTAAACAAAGTGATTTTTAAGTGAAAACCTCCCACATACATTTTGTCTGATTCTAAGTGCATGATTATTCTGATAACATTTCAAAAATGTTTTAAAAACTAGCATGAACTTAACCGGTTCCAACTTTCCTTAATACTAATGTGGTTTCAAAATTTCGAACAGGTTCTTCTTGGATTGTGTGTATGCTTCTTCTCACCTTACTAAGGTGAGTATGTAAATGTCTTGAGAGATCTAAATGGAAGACAATGGCCCCAACAGTACAAGTGATTCTGGGTTCAGAAAAATAGTTCCTCACTTTGGGTTCATTTTTAATTGGTGGGAAAATATATAAGAAGCATACCTTCTCTACTTCTTTTCTTGTTCCATTCTGGTCTCAAGCCCAAGTGCTAAAAATTGATGAACTCTGAAATTTCCAGTGCCAGTGTTCAGATTCAAGACATTAGTAAGTTCAAATCAGTTTGGGGAAAAGCAGCTCACATTTGAGTCAGACTTCTGTCTTGGGAAGGTTGGTTTCTTGCTTTTTATCTTCTCACATCTTTTCTAAAAGTATTTTCTTTCTCTCTCATACCTGTGATTAGTTTATATGAAAGCCTTTTCCTCTTCTTTCAAAACGATCTGTTCCGTGAAGCATTTCAGGAGCGAGGGACCACCTACTATTTTACACTGTCTCATTAAATGGATCTCTGTGTCATCTTTATGCATCTCTGTGGACTTTTCAATCCAAGTCCTTCAATGGTGATATTTTTATTCCCTATTCTCTGGATGACTATTAACCATTTGAAAGCAATGCTACAGAGATATGAAGGGACGGTATGAGTTTATGTAATTCAGAGTTGAGAGGTATAATCCTGACATATAAAGAGGTAATATATGACTTAGGTAAATATTTTAATATCTGAGGAATTATGATGTAATTTGTTTTCACATCTTTTTTGGTGTCTTACACATTTTCTTTCTATCATTTATCAGTTCTGTCATAAGACTTAAAATATTTTTGGGCATGGTTGTTTATGTTCTTATGATTTATTTCTTCCTCCCACCGCCATGTGTGTGGCCAAGTATTTATAATATATAATATGTCACATACCCAAGAAGAAATAATTAGGGCCCATGCAATTCAGATATTTCTCTTTAATGATAACTGTTGTTTGTTGAATGCATTTGAATCCCCACTGTGATTAATATATACAATTGAGTAATACAAGTGGGTTCTGATATTGTTGATGATTTCTTCCTTACTAAGGTAACTGGTGATAATCCTAAGAACTATGGCTAAATGAATGTTGTATTACAGTGTAGGCATTCTATTCTATTTATCTTCTTTTTTTCCAATTGGTCTGTTCTATGTTATGATGTCCATTTCTTGCCTCCAAACCCTTATAGCTGAATACTGTTATGTGTTTGTGGCCTTATGCAAAGTGTGGCCATTATGTCCTGAGATTTTATCAATTAATGTCTATATAAAGCTTTGCTCCTCTCAGGTGTGCTCTGCAGATTGTTCTATGGATCACTGAAGCTCTATGTCCTTCCCTGAGCACCAAATTTATGTTGTTATTTTTTGGTACTGGCCTCTCTCTGCAGGATCAGCATGCTTGGAGGGTTATGTCCTCTTTGCTGTGTGGCCATTGGAGGGCTTGAACACTCCTTTTGTGGAAAGAGTCTTTTCCTACTTGGAGTCTTGTCTTAAAAGTCATCTGTTACTCAGTCAAGCCTGAGCACTTCCTGTGAGTCAACATTAGTTCTGGTTAATACTGTTTAATAACTTAATATTTTTTGGAGCAGGTTATACATACTCACATGTGTTTGTATGAAAGTATAAATGTGTGTGTAAATATGTTTATACACACACATATATATATATACACACATATATTACATTTATATGTTAAATCATAGAAATTCAGAATGTTTTCCTGAGTGTCAGTGCGAATGGATCTTCTGGTTCTGTATTCTGTTTTCATGGCAAGGACTTCAGAGGAATTTTGAGGGAAAGAATATGGTCTTTATTCTCTCAGTTTTACATCTCATAATGGGCAGAACTCAGGACATTCTTTGCTTTTTCTGAGTTACTGGTATGAAACTATAATCTATGGATTTTAAATGAAATATTTTTGAGGTTTTTTTTACATATTTGAATAGTTTTTAGTTGAATTCATAACTTTTATAATGGGGAATATATGATAAACTTAGCTTCCAACTTACCTGGATTTTTATATTTATTATTTTATATGTATCATTTTATTTATTTTATATTTAAAGTATATTTCTTCCAAACAGCAAAGTCTAGTCTGACAATATTCTCCTTTCACAATGGAATGCTTAATCCACTTTAAGTGAGTGTAATTATTCATGTAGTTGAATTTTAGTCTGTCATCTTGCTATTTGATTTTATTTTTCCTATCTGTTCCTTATTTCTCTGTGCCTTATTTCTTGTGTCTTTTGGGTGAGTCACTATATTTAGTATTTCTTTTTATTGCCTCTACTGACTTTTTGCCTATACCTCTGTACATTTTTAGAGGTTGCTCTATAGATAATATAATTTAAAGATAAACTCTAAGATCCTTACATAAATACAATTTAATTCTCACCCTGCAGCTATTCCACTTGGTTCTTTCCAAAATTCTTCATTTGTTCATACCTATTGCCCAACTTTTATACTGATTTCTTTAATGTATTGATTTTAATTATTTTAATACCTCTTTGTGATAATACAAATATATAAGCTCTCTCCAGATTTGCTTCTATTACTTTTTTCTCTTTCCTGATTATGGGTCACATATTTCCTGCTTCTTCAGATATCTTATGATTTTAAAAAATTTTTTTCCAGGCATTGTATGTAAAAGGATATTATAAATAATATTTGCCACCATAAAAGTGATGCTGCTTCTTTTTTCAGGCTGTCAGTATGAAGGACTAAATTAATCTGATCAGTAGTGTAGCTGGATTGGGGCTTTGTCCCATATTTGTTTAGTTATATCAGTTGTCACTGGCTTCAAATGTTTTGATGGTGGGATCAAGTCATGTTCTTCAGCAGGGTTTCATGAGATTCTAGAGATCCCAGAAGCCAGCTTTAATTGTCACTGGGAGCCCTCTTTGCTCTCCAGTCCTGCCCCCCCATTTTTTGCACCCCTTTCACCTGGCTGCCTCATCACCTCTGTAGGATTGCTGTAGTACACTATTAAGGCTCCAGAGTAACTTGGAGGGATTGCTTTGGGAATAAAAAAAAACATGTTTTTAGGCATTTATTTATTTAAAAAATCTATTGAGATAAAATTCACAATCTGTAAATTAACTATTTTAAAGTGAACAATTTGGTGACATTTACTACATACACAATGTTGTGCAAACACCACCAAGTTCCAAAATATTTCCATTGCTCTCAAATAAAACCTCTTATCCATTAAGCAGTTTCTCTCTATTAGTACCCTTGCCTGGCCTCTGGCAACCACCAATATATATGCTGTCTCTTTGGACTTACCAATTCTGGATAATTCATATCAATGGAATCCTATAAAATTAATCCTTGAACAACATGGGGTTTAGGTGTGTTGACTCCCTGCACAGTCAAAAAGCCATATATTTTTATTGTCTCCCCCAAAACTTAACTATTGATAGCTTACTGTTGACTAGAAGTCTTACTGGTAACATAGTTAACATATATTTTATGATATATGTGTTATATACTGTTTTCTTATAATAACACAAGCTAGAGAAAAGAAAATGTTATTAAAATCATAAGGAAGAGAAAATACACTTATAGTACTCTATTTATTGGAAAAAAAACCACACATGTAAGTGGACCCGTGTAGTTCAAATCCATGTTGTACAAGGATTAACTGTAATATGTGATCTACTGTGTCTGGTTTCCTTCACTTAGTATAATGTTTTGGAGGTTTCCTTTGGTATTTTTCCCTGCCCTCAGCTTTCAGCATCCATTACCTTCAGCTGGTGAGGATTGAGAGTGACTTCTCTTCATTCTCCTATCTTTATCTTCAGGCTCCAGTAAGTCACTGTTGGTCATTGTATTTGGTGAAGATTCTGTTGCCTCTTCTGACCTATGACCAGGCTTTGACACTCAATGAAATCCTATGGGAAAGAATTGAAAGTTGGGGAACTTGCTTGGTGTTCCTCAAGATCAGATTTATCACATCAATCTTCAAGGAGCTGTTAAAAGTTTTTTCAAAGTTTAGCTAGTTTCTTTTTCATTCTATCTTTAGCAGATTTATCTTCTTTTTGATATTTTGCTAGGGAGTAAAGAAACTGTGGATCTCTTCTCCTGGATGGATTTATCACTTCTAGAATTTAGTTTTCTTGTGTTTCTTTGCATCTTCAGCAATCCTCAGTGGGAATCTTTGCCTTGATCCTGTTCTTAGAGGAAAAGCTTTCATTTTTTTCACACTGAGTATGATGTTTGCTGCAGGTTTTTCACATATGGCTTTTATTATGTTAAGATAGTCTCTTCCTAGTCCTAGTTTTTTTTGGGGTTTTTTTTTTTATCATGAAAGTGTGTTGAATTTTGTCAAATTCTTTTCCTGCATTAATTGAAATGATCATGTATTTTTTCCTTCATTATGTTAATATGGTTTATTACATTGATCAATTTTCATATGTTGAACACTTCCAGGAATAGATCCCACTTGGGCATGGTGTATAATCCTTTTAATATACTGTTGACTTAGATTTGCTAGTATTCTGCTGAGGATTTTTGCATCAATATTCATAAAGAATATTGGTCTGTGTTTTTCTTTTCTGGTAGTGTCTTTGACTGGCTTGGTTATCAGTGCAATGCTCACTTTATAGAATGAGTAAGGAAGTGTTCCTTCCTCTCCGATTTTGTAGAAAAGTTTGAGAAGAATTAATGTTAGTTCTTTAAATGCTTGTAGATCTCATCAGTGAATCCATAAACTCCACGCCTTTTTTTTTTTTTTTTTTTGCTTGGAGATTTTTTTATATATTACCGATTTATTCCCTTTACTAATTATAGATGTATTCTAATTCCTGTTTCTTTGTAATTCAGTTTTGTATGTTTTGTGTTTCTAGGGATTTGTCCATTTCATATGTTATCCAATTTATTGGTGTACAATTTTTCATAGTAGTCTTAAAATCTTTTTTATCTCTGTAGAATAAGTAATAATGTCCTCACTTCCTTTTCTGATTTTAACAGAATCTTTTCTCTTTATTCTTTGTCAATTTAGCTAAGGGCTTGTCAATTTAGCCAATCTTTTCAAAGAACAAACTTTTGTTTTCACAGATTTTCTCCATTGTTTTTCTGTTCTCTACTTTATCTCTGACTCAACCTTTGTTATTTACTTCCTTCTGTTAGTTTGGATTTAGCTTGTTCTTTTTTCCCCTAATTTCTTTGTAAAGTTAGGCTGTTTATTTGAGACCTTTCTAATTTTTTTAATGTAAGATTTACAGCTATGCATTTCTCCCTTAGCATTGCTTTTGCTGCATCCTATATGTTTTGGTATATTATGATGTGGTTTTTATCATTTCTAAGGATTTTCTAATTTCCCATTTGAGCTCTTTAATTCATAGGTTGTTTTAAGAGTATGTTAATATCCATAAATTTGTTATTTTCCTAATTTTATTCTGTTATCGATTTCTAACTTCATCTTGTTGCTGTCAGAGAAGATACTTTGTACGATCTCTATATCTTTGAACCTATTGAGTTCTAATTTGTAGCCTAAGATATGGTCAATGCTGGAAAATATCCTGTATGCACTTGAAAAGAATGTATAATCTGTTTTTGTTGGGTAAAGTACTCTGTATATGTCAGATCTAGTTTGTTGTTCAGGTCTTCTATTTCTTTACTTATCTTCTGTCTCATTGTTCTATTGTTCTATCCATTATTTTTTTTTTTTAAATTTATTTATGATAGTCACACAGAGCAAGAGAGAGGCAGAGACATAGGCAGACGGAGAAACAGGCTCCATGCACCGGGAGCCCGACGTGGGATTCGACCCCGGGTCTCCAGGATCGCCCTGGGCCAAAGGCAGGCACCAAACCGCTGCGCCACCCAGGGATCCCTGTTCTATCTATTATTAAAAGGGGAATATTGAAGTCTCTAACCTTTATTGTAGAACTCCCTTCAATTCTGACAATTTTTATTTCATTCATTTTGGTGGTCTTTTACTAGGTGCACAAATGTTTATAGTTGCACCTTTTGCTTTATTGAACTTTTATTAATATGTAATGTCCTTCTTTGTACCTTGTAAACTATTTTGGCCTGAGGGAAAGGAGCTTGCAACCATGGGGAGGAAGTTCAACAATGGCTACCAGCATTATCTCTTTATGCTCTTTCTTTAGGTCATCTTACCCATCCCCATGAATTTATTTACCACTACTGACTAATGACTTCTAAATTTATATTTTGAACCTAGTGTTCACCTTGGACCTCAAAACTCATACATAAATTTATATATATTTCTGCTTGGAATATAGTTGGTATCTCACATGCACTTCAAAATTAACATGACTGTAAAAAAAACAAAACAAAACAAAAAAACAAAATTAACATGACTGTAATTGAACACATAAACTTTTGTGAAATTCCTTGTCTTCTGGTCTTACCCATCTCAATAATCAGTTTAGTTGTCCAAGTCAGAAACCTAGGAATTATATTTTATTCTGTATATTTTCACTCACCATACCCAATTCATACAATTTCCCCACATTCAGTCTTCAAAATCTATCTTAAATTGTTTTGCTTTTTACCATCTCTACTACCAGCAACTTGGTCTAGATTATCAATATCTATTGCCTGGCCTGCTACAGCAACTTCATAACTGATTTTCTTGCTCTGTACTAGTTACCATCCAGAACATTCTCTACAAATCAACCATAGAAGTCTTTCTCTAAACATAAATTTAACCATGATACTCCTCCACTTAATGCGGTTTGTTATAATTAAAATAAAAATCCATATTCCTCATCATGGCAGACATGGCCCTGAATGCTTTCTGCTTACTTCTCCATTTTCTTCTTGAGTCATTCTCTCCTTTGCTCACTATATTGCAGAAACTTTGGCTTATTTTCTGTT
Source organism: Canis lupus baileyi (assembly GCF_048164855.1). Lineage (NCBI taxonomy): Eukaryota > Metazoa > Chordata > Mammalia > Carnivora > Canidae > Canis > Canis lupus. The sequence goes on along the minus strand of NC_132856.1, from coordinate 33,188,595 downwards.
ATTGGAAGAAATGAGTCTTTTTTCCATCTCAGAGCCTGCCCGTACGTATCTTGTTCCCTGTAATAAGAATGTTCTTCCCAATCTCTTCAAATAGTACCTTCTTGTTTTTTACATCTCACTTAAATGTAGTTGTCTCAGATAGACTTTCTCTGATCATTCCATTCAAGGAACTTCCTCTCCCCATTTACTTTAAATGCCACTTCATATGGCCTCTTCCCAACATTATCTCTGTATTAGTTTCTGTACCTATTATAACAAATTACCACACATTGGGCAGTTTAAAACACAAATGTATTTTTACATAGTTCTAGAGACCAGAAGTCCAAAATCAATGTGTTGGCAGGGCTATACTTTTTCTGGAGGCTCTAGGGACTCATTGTGTCTTCCAGCTTTCAGCATTCCTTGGCTTGTGGCCACATCACTCCAAACCCTGCCTCCATAGTCACATTGACTCTTCTCTTTTGTGTTATCTCTTTTGCATTTCTCCTATAAAGGTACTTGGAAGACATTTAAGGCCCATTCAGGTAATCCAAAGTTATCTCCTCAACTCAAAATTCTTTCATCATGTTTGTAAATATCCTTTTTCCAAATAAAATAACATTTACAAGTTCTAGGCATTAGGATTTGATGTCTTTGAGTGGCCATTCATCCTATTACATGCTCTATCATGACTTTCTGATTATCAGATTTAGAATGCTGTTTTTACATAAATTATATATATATATATATATCTTTAGGTATACGTTTTTTGTCAGTTTCTCTTAGACCAACACTATTCAGTAGAAATATAATGAGAGCTACATACGTAATTTAAAATTCTGGTATCCATATTAAAAGGTGAAAAGAAACACATGAAATTAACTTTTATATTAACTCAGTACATCCAAAATAATATCAACATGAATCAATATCAGACTTATTACTGAATATATATATCATTTTGAATAGTTCTGAAGTTATTACTGGATATATGTTATATATACATACATATATTTACTTATTGAATGAATAGTTGTTATATGAATAAAAGGAGACCTGAAAAATGTCATGCCAAGTCATATTACAATCTTCTTAACATCAAAATAGATATGTATTTTCAGAGTCACATTTATCTGAACTATGAGTAGAAAGTTAAGTATTAGTGATTATGAAACTTCTCTATGTGTCTCTAAACCAACTCACATTTTTGCTTGCACTGTTTCTCTGGATGACAAATTTTACAAGTTTGCATTCTTTAAGAATATTTTATATTTTATTTAAATTTTAAGGGCATTTGTAAATGTTTAATATTCTGGGATTTGGTGAAAATGGATCTTAATACATATTTATTATAATAATTTTCTTAGTTATGGTGAATTCTATTAACCAAAATTGCTGTGGAATTCATCCTCTTAAATATTTATTGTCACATAATATTTTAGATTTGAGCAGTGGGGAAATAACACAGTAGCTCATAGAGAAATTAGAACAGTAATGAAATTCAATCTATAATAGTTTATACATCATTTTGAACTGACTAATATTAGGAAAAGCATGCATATTCTATTAAAATATTAAAAGTTATTGAGGGCAAATTTTTATTTAATATTAAAATATAAAACCTCTTTAATCACTGGAAAGAATCCTCAGAAGTGGAAAGAAAAACTCTACATCAACTTAAACATTTCGGGACAACCAATTTCACTAATTTAAAACAACTTCCAGAGCTAAGGATCCAAGCAAATGAGCCATTTTCTTTAAAAATTCTGACTCATCTTGGGAGCATTAAAATTAATAGAACTTATGATCTTGAGTTCTGCTCATTTGTGAATGTGTTTTCAGTAAGTACACATAATTGGGGTTGGGATCTGACAGTCCCTTATATATATAACCATCATGAATACACATAGAGTTTTACATATTTCAAGGGGTCTGATTCATGATTTTATGAAATGAAATGAACTAATGCAGAAAACAAATCTTATTGCAGACCAGTGGGATGCTCTATCCCTGTAAAACATTAGGATTAAAAGTACTAAGACAATATTTTAGCCCAAAGCCTGAATCCTTTCTATAGAATTCTAGGGCAAAGAAAGTGATGGAGGGAGTGCAATGGAGGGAAGGTGGGTAGAGTCAGGGAAATCTTGTGATCACGTTTTGCAAGGATTTCATGGATGAGTGGGTCAGTGCTTCATTTCGTAGAGGCAAATTTTTAGCAGTGGTTATCATCAATCTTCCTTCAGGCCTTGTTATTTTTCGAAACACGCAAGCGTAAAGGCTTGAAGGAAGGCATCTCTGCCCTGGACAACTTCCTGGACAAATTGTAGGCAGCCCTCCCCTGCAGCCCGCCACCCCAGGTGGGACTCAGCACAGCCCCTGCACCCGGCTAACTATCGACTGCAGCAACAAGCCATCGCATTCTCCATGACACCTTGAGACTGTCCAGTGGCGCTCCACCTGACAGGTTCTAGGGCCCACTCAGTGCCATCACTCAACGTGAACACTTGATGCCATTTCTTTCTATATGCATTCCAAGATTTCAGAGGCAACAGAAATGCCCTGGCAGCAGGGACTTATTTGGCCAGTGGGGAGGTGGGGGAGGCAGGATGGGACACTCAACATTTTTTTTTCCATTTCAGAAACTCCAATGTAAAACAAACAAACAAACAAACAAAAAACCCGAAAAAAACAAAACAAAACAAAAACCAAAAAAACAAAAGCACATTAAGAGGCTTATTTGGGTAAATGGCCCATAGTGGATTTCCCCCCAGAAAGGGGGAAGGAAGAAAGGATAGGCCTTTCTTTTTAGACAGAAGCTAGAAGGCAGGAAACTTTGTGCAGTGTCACTGTGAACACCTCCAGCTGTATTAGTGCCATTGGAATAATAAATTTGATATGGTGGTGGAAAAAAAAAAAAGTTTACTGTCCCTAGTCCTTGTCTGTGTAGTTTCTGATACCTTCCTCCAGGAGGCTCAGATTCTGAGCCAGTTCTGTTGAAGGTGGAAGAAATGTTCTATCTACACTTTAACCATACCAGTCAGTAGTGTCAGAATTCAGTTGTGCTGTCTCAGAATTGTTGTTGTGTCTAGAAGGACCTTGAAGGATTGAACAAGCTCACACAAGCTGGCACTTTCATTATTAGTTGCCCTGCTTTGTACTCTGGTTCTGTATTGGGACACTGATACTCTGTCTTTGACAGGCTCTTATTCCTGGAGATGGATATAATATTTTAATGAGAACAAAGGGCAGCAATGATGAAAACCCTAAATTTGTTTCTCCAAGATTTAACTATGCGAGTCTTTGGTTTATAACTCTATGTTTTTCATATTCAGTAATTTATGAAAGTCATATCTAATAATTGGTAAGTGTTGATATCAAAGGGTGAGAAGTACATAGTGACTACTTTTAGAATTGTCTAAGTTTCTGAGTAATAAGGTTAAAATTTAACAGATATCATAGATTTTGAAGTTAATATAATGTCTAGGCATGTTTATAAAAATTAAGTTTGTTTATGAAGATATTTTTACTAAAAGAATTTTAGGTACTTTCAGTATTATATAATCAAAGATTTAAAAGTTTTAAGAACTGTATAATGCTTATCCCTAAGAACTTCTGAAAATATGCTAATGTAAAATCAAATACATCAAGACTCAAATATGAAAGTCCATCACATTGTAGAAAAACATTTATAAAGAAACAAAAATGTCTGAGAATGAAAAGAGAGAAACTGCATAGAATTAAAGAACTAGAACAACACATATTAAGGATCATAAGCTATAATCATGTAGAAGAGCATAATCCAGTAAATTTGTGTTAAAATGTGATTTTATCTTATATTATATAATATGTTTATTATATCAAATATATACTAATAACACATATTATGTATGTTATTGTATATACTTTAAAATAATGTAATAAATATGTGACCTCTGAAAAAACTTAGGTCATTGTTGTATATCACACTTACCTAGGTACAAATATACCTTTACTCAGAAGAACATAGTTTCTCATAGCTTTAGCTGTTTCGATGTCATGCAGATGGGTACAGCACCATCACAATTCCTAGAGACAGACTTCTGACTTTCTCTATTTTTACCTTTAAAAACCCATGAGTGTGAATTATTCAAAAGTTTGATTATTGGATTTAGATACTGTATCTAAGGAGAATTAGGTATTTAATTATCCTGACAATAAACTTTATGAATAAGTAACTAAAATACATTCATATTTTATTAATACTTATCAGGATCTGTAAGAATAATGAGTATTATGTAGGTCATCTGAATTTCCATAAATTTCGTCGACTTTTTGATTTCAAGATATGAATGCTTTATAATTAAGAAACTTATGAAAGCCAGTTAAAATTTTTGTGTCATGTCCTTTTCCATTACTTCATCTAAGCTCTTTCACAAAGTTAGACCTCCTTGGAGGTCCACAGGAAGTAGGTTCAAATTGACCAGATTTCTGTGGACACTGTTCATTGGACTATCAACTGCTCTACACTTAGACTAAGCCAACAACTGGATCAGTTTTATTATCTCTCACATTTCTATATGTTTTCTGCTCATTCATCTCCCCTCTAGCATGTATTAATTAGGTGGTGAATAAGACAAAGAATAATACTTTTGTTCTTACAGATTCATCTACTGTCACTAATGCATTCCCAAGCCAGCCACTTGGAATATCTCTGCATATCTCACATCTTGTTGCAGAATTCTCAAGACTCTCAAATCCTATTTAATTTCCATTAATTTTAATAATGCACAGAATGGAGTTCTTCTCAAAGGAGTAAAGGGGATTTTGTTAAATTAAATAAGTAACAATGGGGTGTTAGGATTCCCAAAACCCTAGAACTCATGAGTATTGACAATTTAAGTGGCAAATTACCCAATAGTACAGTGGTTGAGATTCATTTATTTTCAGGGAAGAGAATAGTGAGCTGCTTCTCCTCTCACTTTAGCATTCTCAGTTGGTCCAGTGATAGGGTGTCATGTCTCAGCCACGCTCTTAGTAGTACATATTTTGGAAGGGACCAGGGTTCACAGATGATCAGCAAAAAGGTCTGCCTATTGAGGCTTCCCTGTTTCCCTAAGATGGTGAGTTAGCAATTGATTTTGACATAGCTTGGGCAACCCAGGTGGCCCAGTGGTTTAGCGCTGCCTTCAGTCCAGGGTGTGATCCTGGAGAACCGGGATCGAGTCCTGCGTCGGGCTCCCTGCAAGGAGCCTGCTTCTCTGCCTCTCTCTCTCTCTTTCTGTCTCTCAAATAATAAATAAATAAATAAATAAATAAATAAATAAATAAATAAATTTAAACATAGGTTGAAGAGGGGACCTTCAAATGTGCATTAAGATTTTACAGATTATAAAGTAATATGTTCATTAGATGTCTTCACTCCCTTCTGCTGTCTATCTTATTCCTCACGTCACCACTCCACAACCCATATACTGTATCCTTCAATTCTGCCTTTGAGCTTCATTTGATCTCTATTCTCCATCCAACCCTGAGCCATGTTTTACTCCATCCCCAAATGAGGTGCTGGATATTCAGGGATAGAGTAGGGAGGGATTAGGGGCAAGTTAGGGTGGAGGGTGAAATGAATCTTAATATAATAATATATTGTTATTAAAATTATATTTTTTAAATTCGGAATGTTTTTACCTTCTGACTCATGTCACTTAATATGGCACATTTAAACAACTGTGTCAAAATATCTTGGCATTCAGCTGCGCAAAAATGTCTTTCTTTAGCCATCAGTGACTTCAGTAACACTTCACATTGAATATTGATGGGGGAAAGAATATTGGTACCATTAAAAGTCACTTTATAAATCTACTAAAGAAATAAGGGAAAAGAAAAGTGTTTGAAACTTGCTACCAGAATAACAATATATCTATATATTTATTCACCTGCCTTTGGCCTTTTATCTCATAAATGCTGCCCCACACAGGCCTTTGTATCTACTGTCAACAGTTTGTCTGGTTTGTCAAAGATATCTCCTCCAGGGATAATTATTTACACATGGAAATTTGTTGGAAATTAGGTATCACCAAGAGGCTGCTTTGTATACTGTGGTAGCATGTATGTAAATACATCAGTTCATATTGAACAAAAGTAAAATACAAGTTTAGGTGAGTGGTCAATAGAGCTGGCCATACACTAGGGTTTCCTGAAATAGAAGGGGCCCTAAGAGGCAGAAAGTTGTGCCAAAAACTTGTTTCTAAAATTTGTGCTAAATTCTTTTACAACATCCCCAATAAATGATAAGGCACATCAAGTGACCAGGAATGCCTAACTCACAAGATAGAATACTCCATTTCCAGTTCTAATTCAACTCTTTATTTTGACTGTAATCTGCCTGTCTAATCCTTCTAGTCCTATTGTAGCTTTCTGCAACCACAGGTTGAGACTAGCGCATTTTCACCATAGCAGTTTTGCAGGTTATTTGAAGACAGATATAAATGATCTCTATTTTTTGGTTTAAATGAAATCTTACCTTTAATTTGTAATGCTGAGGGGTAGATAGAATACTTGTGTCCTGAGAATATCTAGAAGAAATGCTAATGATGTAATTGATACAATGTTGTATGTTAACTGTGCTGGAATTAAAAAAAAAAAAAACTTGTTCAAAAAGATATGTGTACCCTTATGTTTATTTATTGTTTTAAAAGATTTTATTTATTTATTCATGAGAGAAACAGAGAGAGAGAGGCAGAGACACAGGCAGAGGGAGAAGCAGGCTCCATGCCGGGAGCCCGATGTGGGACTCTATCCCAAGACTCCAGGATCACACCCTGGGCTGAAGGCAGCGCTAAACCACTGAGCTACCCAGGCGCCCCCTGCCCCCCACCTGTTTATTGAAGCATTATTTACCATAGCCAAGACTGGAAGGAAACCAAGTGCCCACTGATAGATGAATGGATAAAGAAGATGGGGTGTATATGTGCAATGAAATATTACTCAGATATAAAAGAGAATGATATGTTGCCATTTGCAACAATATGGATTGACCTAGAGGGTCCATTGTATGTTATGCTATATGAAATATGTCAGACAGAAAAGACAAATACTTTATGATTTCACTTATATATGGAATCTAAGAAACAAATGAAAAACAACAACGACAAAACCAGACAGAAGAGAGCAGATTGGGCCAAATTATTATTATTATTTTAAATATATTTTTTAATATTTTATTTATTTATTTATTTATTTATTTATTTATTTATTCATGAGAGACACAGAGAGAGAAGAGAGGCAGAGACACAGGCAGTGGGAGAAGCAGCTCCATGCAGGGAGCCCGAAGTGGGACTCGATCGTGGATCTCCAGGATCACACCCCGGGCTGAAGGCGGCACTAAACCGCTGGGCCACCAGGGCTGGATTAGGCCAAATTAAAGGGAACTGAAAAGTATAAACTGGTGTGCCTGGCCTATTCAGTTGATCAAGGGGCCGCCTCTTGATTTTGGCTCAGGTCATGCTCTCAGCGTCCTGAGATGGAGTCCTGCATCAGACTCCACACTCAGCGAGGAGTTTTCTTGAGGATTCTTTCTCTCTCTCCCTCTGCCCCTCCTCCCACTCTTTCTCTCTCAAATAAATGTTTTTTTTAAAAAAATGTTTGAAAAAAGAGGTATAAACATGCAGTTATAAAATAAATAAGTCAGAGAGTGAAAAATATCACATAAGGAAATAGTCAATAATATAATAATGTTTTATGGTAACAGAATGTGACCACACTTATGATGGTGAGTACTGGGTAACATATAGAGTTGTTGAATAAATATGTTGTACACTTGAAACAAAAGATATGCTAATGAAAATTAAAGGAGAAATCAAATATGTCAAGACTCAAACAAACAAACAAAAAGAATCCTGATGTTGACCAAGCAAATACTATGATTTTGACTTTTCTCAAAATGCACCAGTCTACCCATCACAGCATAAAGAGCCACAGTGATGTTTGAAATCAAGTGATTATTTGTAAATTCGCTGATGTGTACAGATTTTCAGAACATATAGTTTAATTTAAAACTCGTTAAATGTTTCATGCTCATAGACAAAGAACTTTCAAGCAATAAGCAATGTTTAGGAGATAACCTGCAGCTCAAGAAATGTGAGGTCTTTGAAAGGTAGATTTCAAATATATCTTTCAGATACTTTAAAATTAAAAATTTACAAATATTACAGGAATATTATTTACATATTCCTAACTTCATTATAATTTTTCACTAAGAGAATTGTGAATTTTATCCATTTTAATAGAAAACATTCAGTTAAAATTGATACATACTATGTTCTAGATATTTTTATTGATTTCTTCTTTCTGAAGTTTCTCATTTTTTGTCTATTTTATTATCTAAGTTAAAATTCTTGAGGTTCTTCTCTAGTCTTTTATATTTTAATGTAGATTAAAGAAATCCTTTTTGAAATTATGATGACAGTAAGCCATGCTGAAACATTTATCAAATATATTCATAATTTCTTATTATGCTACTTTTAAATTTAATAACTAACACTTGTTTTAGAAAGAAAAGAACAGGATTAACTTTTCTCACACAGAGAAATTAGAAGATAGTATTCACTGCTATTGTAATTTATTACTACTCTGAGTTCTCAAAGTTACCAAAGAGTAGCAGTGAAAATAATTGCAAGAAAACTGGAGAAAAGGGCAGCCTGGGTGGCTCAGCAGTTTAGCATTGCCTTCAGCCCAGGGCCTGATCCTGGAGACCTGGGATCGAGTCCCACATCAGGCTCCCTGCACGGAGCCTGCTTCTCCCTCTGCCTGTGTCTCTGCCTCTCTCTCTCTCTCTCTGTTTCTCATGAATAAATAAATAAAATCTTAAAAAAAAAAACTGGAGAAGAAACTTCCATATTTTGAGATCATGAACTGAAAATGTTTTATTCTTAGCTATTTATAAGGATGGGTAAATTGCTTTCATATGGTTGAACATATATTCCAAATTTTCACAAACTGAATAAGGGGGACATTTTTGAGAAGAACTGAGTCTCTTGGAAGGAAGTTGTGATGCTCAAAGGAAAGTTTATAATATCCATTACTTGTTCAAAATTTGTTAACAACAACAAAATGTACTTCAGTGACACTATATTTTATCTTGTGGGATACTCTTTATATATATGCACAACTTTTATTTCCTTTAGGTGGGGTCTGTGTCTTGTCCATATTTTTACTACATCTGAGATTGAGTACATGGTAGGCATTCACTCAATGCGATTCCTATTTCCATAAACTTTTGATATTGCTATTAAAGTACCATTTCAATATGTTTTTAATATGTGTCCTAAATAATGATCTAAGATGGACTGTCAGTTACAATACACATTTATTTAACTTGAAAATAATTTTAAATGATACATGTGTTCCAGTTTTCAGAATTCATCAGAGTCCTGTAAAATAGAATGCTTTAGAATGTGTTCAACTCATAGTTGTATTCTGCACACTTGAAAGGGGTGGGAAGGACTGATGTTAAATACCAAACCTAAAATGTATTGGTATGAGAATATAGGCAGAATATATTTTCTTCAGCTTCCAAGAGAAGTTAAAAAGAAATTTGAATTCATATGTCATCTCTAATTTTATAAGCCTTGCAAAACCATTTCTTAATTTGGCACCATTAGCAGCCTGATTGGAGGCCACAGTGTTTGCCCAACCAGATCCAGTGAATTGGGAATCAGAGTGAATGAGTATTAAGATAGCAACATATGAGGAGAACTGTATTACAGAAATCACACCAACAAATGACAGAGTTGCTATACTGAATAGTAGTTGGAAGCAATGGTGTAGATACTTTCATGAAAATGATGGGGATTGATTTTTATCTAGATTAACTGATAAAAAGCAGATTTAAGGAAGTAGTATAATTTTAATTCGATGAAATCAAATGACAAAAATCATTGAGCTAGATCTTTTTCATAATAGATGTAATTTTAGGTTTTAAATAATACAGTACATGCTGTTCATGAATGGATGCTTTATTGACAGCAGATATAATGCTATAGGGTGCTAAAACATTACACAATTGTACAATCCAAATGAGTATTGATTAGAGAACAGCTTCAACCAAATTTATGCCACTCTATAGGGATATAGAAAACACAAATTTTTCAATGATTTGAAAACCAAGAATTATTTGAAATTATTATTCCAACAATGAATTTTTCCCTCTGCAATTTTGATGGCTCACTAAGGTATTTCCAGATAAATATTTTGCCAGAGGGGAGACCTATTCCCTTTATGTAGGAGACTCAAAGGAGACAGTGAAATAAAATATATACACATGAAAGAAGTGTGTGTATAAATAAATAGATCATGAAATAAGAGAAGTTGTTTATGTAGCATTCTGGAACATGCAAGTGTTGGGTCCCACAGTACAGACCAAAAGTTATAAAATCATCAGTGTCATGGAGTTGACGTTCCTGGTAGTGGTAGTAGCATGATAAACAAAAATTAAAAAGTGAATTGTATAGTATATTTATTTTTAGAGGGAAGTAAGGGGCAGAGAGAGAGAGAGAAAGAGAGAATTTTAAGTAAACTCCATGCCCAGTATGGCCTGACGTAGGGTAAGGGGAGAGGGGGCTCAATCCCATGACCCTGAGGTCATGACCTGAGTTGAAATCAAGAGTCAGGTCCCTAACTGAGTGAGCTCTCCAGGCACCCCTGCATAGCATATTTAAAGTGAAAAGCTATATATGGGGTAAAATCAAGTAAGGAAAAATGATGAGAATAAGGAAGGGGGATAAGGAGGAATCATGGTTGCTGTATTGCAAGGGATGGTCAATGAAGCAAGCCCTGGTTGAAAAATGACATTTGGGCAAAGATGTGAAGGGTTGCAATAGCCATAGAGATATCTGGGGGAGGAATGTTCTGCTTCTGGGAAGCAAGAGCAAAGGTCCTGAGACAGCAGTGTGCTTATCCTATTTAAGGGAAAAGTAAGGTGATCAGAATTGTAACAGAGTCAGAGAGGAGGGGGAAGAAAAAGGTAAAGCTATAGAAATAAGGAGCCTGGGGTAAACCACAAGGGGCCTTACAGGCTATTTAATGACATTGATTTCTACTGTGAATGAGATGGGGTGCCATTGGAGATGGAGTGCCAATAGAGCAGAGGACTTAAATTTAAAAGTAGGTCTTATACTCATTTATAGTATCTGAATTATATCTTGTGTTTAAAAATAGTCCTGTGATTTCTGTTGTTGTTGTTAATGCACAGGTTGCACGGATGTCCTTTATATATGTAGTGAAATGAAAACAATTGTTATTTAAAACCAAATGTGACTATAGTTAATTTTGTCTTCTAAAGCAAGTGGCATAGTTCATATCTGTTGGGAAATAAGTGTTTATATTGGTCTCCCATTTTCGGAGGGCATATAGGAAGATGATTCTACTTATGGAATATTGAGTTGAAACTTGGCAGACATTTTATTCAGAAACATCTTATTTTTAAAAACCTGATATTAAAAAAAATCTTATTTTTAAATAGCTTTTCATTGTTTGTATTATATTTCAGCCACTATGTGTTAAATGGCCTTTAATAGGCTACCCTGGAAGCATTTGTTTTATTATTTCTATGAAAAAAAATGCAATTTGATTTCTAAACCATTGGCTTATGTATAAACTTTGGGAACATAAGTCATTAACAATCTGGAAATTGCCTTTATAAACAGCTATAAAGAGGTAGATAATGTTAATGATTGACCTTCAATAGATCAAATAGTCTCTATAAATTTTTCAAATAGGACAGTTTTTTTTCTTATGCCCTAATGAATAACTTTTGGGGTTTAGTGTGCAATCTTTGGATACACAACATAGTTTTTCTTGATTGGAACTGAAATGTATACTGCTTCAGAGATTTCATTCTTAAACTAAAAATCTAATACCCAGGATAAAACTAGGTTCATAGAAATTAAGAATAGAGAAAGCTCTCCCCTACTCCCATATTATCTATGCCATTTGTGAAACATTTTCTGGTGCCTTTTCTGAAGTGGTATTGAGATGGGGGCCATCCTAGGCAGACAGGTTATGGCTTTTGGAATGAAAATTGTACCAGTAAAGACAAGTGATGAATCATAACTTCTAAAGGCAGATGCTCTGGAGTCAGGAAAGCTTGAGTCCCACCTCTGCAGCTGACTAGCTGTGGGACTTTGGTCATGTTACTTAACTTCTTTCCTAGGACTCAGTTTCTTCATCTTCAAAATTAAGATTCTACCCAAGTTCCAAGGAGGATCAAAGGAAGTAATATTTATATTGCCTTGTCTCTAGCAATAATGGCTACCTAGTAGGTGTGATAGATTCATTGCAAAATAACTGTGATTCTATACCCTTTCCTGTATCCACACCCTTTGAAAATAGGAATTTGTGTTCCTTCCATCAAGACATAGAGTCTATTTTTCACATCTTGATTCTATGATGGTCTTTTGATTTGTCTTAGCCAACATAATAGTGTTATTGCAAGCCTAGGCCCATCCCCAGGTAATCACTGATCAATTTCTGTCACTTTAGATCCATAAGAATTTTCTAGAATTATATATAAATGGAATCATAGAGTTATTAGTAAAAAAATTACTAGCAAATAAAATACTAAATAAAATAGTATTTACTATTAGTATTATTTACTGTTTTTATTTACTATTTAGTATTTACTAAAAACTACTATTTATTTACTAAATAGTAAAAAAAAAAATACTAGTATTTTTTGTCTGGCTTTTTTTACTCAGCATAATTATTTTGAGATTAATCTGTATTGCCCTATGTGTATTGCTGAGTGGTACTCCATTTTATGACATACCATAATTGTTTATCCACTCACCTGTGATCAATATTTGGGTTGTTTCCAGCTTGTAGCTATTGCAATTAAAGCTACTATAAACACTTGCATGTAAGTCTTTTTATGGATATATGCTTTAATTTCTTTGGGGAAATACCTATGACTAAAATGGCTAGATCATATGGATAGTGAAGGCCTAACTGTTTAAGAAACTGTGGAACTATTTTTAAATGTGGTTGTATCATTTTACATTCCTACCAGCAATGGTGTTTGTTTCATATTTTTGCCAATTCTTGATATAGTTAGGCCTTTTATTTTTAGCCATTCCAAATGTATGTAGTAGTATTTCATTGTTATGTTAATTTATATTTCTCTAACAACTGATGATGTTGAGCATTTTTATTTGCTTATTTACCATTTCTATATGTGTCTATTAAATACCTTGCCTATTTAAAAATTTTGATTGCTAATTTTCTTATTTAGTTTTGAGAGTTCTTTATATATTCTGTATATAAATTATTTCATAAGGTATGTGATTTGCAAAAATTTATTCCCTGTCTGGGTCTTATCTCTCATCCTCTTAACTGTGTTTTTTGAAGAGTAGAATTTTAAAATTTTCATGAAGTCCAATTATCAAATTTTCCTTTTATAGGTCATACTTTTGGTGTCATATCTAAGAAGTCTTTGTCTAATACAAAATCATGAAGATTTGCTCCTATGTTTTCTTTTAGAATTTGTCTAGTATTGTTTTACATTTTGAGTTAATTTTTATATATGGTATAAGATGTGGGACAAAGCTGTCCTTCTTTCTTCCCATGGATATCCAAATATAGTGCCATATGTTGAAAAAACTATCCTTTATTTACTGACTTATCTATGCACCTTTGTTAATCAAAGTTTTATATATTTGTGAGTCTGTTTTTGGACTTTTTATTTGATTCCATTGCCTGTCTTTATACCAGTACTATAGTGTTTTTGATCAGTGTAGCTTTACAATAAATCTTAAGATCAGGTAATATGAATTCTTCCACCTTATTCTTCTTTTAAAAAGTTGTTTAAGTTATTCAAGAGCCTTTGTATTTCTACAAAAACTTTAGAGTAAATTTGCCAATTCCTACTTAAAAAGTCTGCTGGGGTTTTTGTTGAGATTGCATTGAACCTATAAACCAATTTAGGGAGTATTGGCATCTTATCAATATTGAATCTTCTGACTCATGGACATATATTTCCATCTATTTTTCTTTAGTTTCTCTCACAAGTATTTTATTGTTTTCAGTGTATAGATTTTTACATAACTTTTCTCAGGTTTATTGTTAATATTTTGCATTTTTATAACATTATAAAAGATATTTTAAATGTTTCCATTTCTGATTATGTATCCCTACTATATAGAAATAGAATTAATTTTTATATATTGATCTTGTATTCTGTAAGCTTGCTAAAGTTAGTTATTTGTTCCAGTAGCATTTTGTATATTTCATCAGATTTTCTACACATATAACCATGTTATCTGTGCGTAAGGACATTTTTGGGACACCAGGATGGCTCAGTGGTTGAGCATCTGCCTTTGGTTGGGGGCATGATCCCAGAATCCTGGGATCGAGTGCCACATTGGGCTCCCTGCAGGGACCCTGCTTCTTCCTCTGCCTATGTCTCTACCTCTCTCTCTGTGTCCCTCATAAATAAATGAAGAAAGTCTTTAAAAAAAAGACATTTTTATTTTCCCTTTCCTATCTTACATGTCTTATTTATTTTTATTGTTTTATTATACTAACTAGAATCTTCAGTGTATTGTTGAATACAGTGTTAAAGTGGACATCCTTGCCTTGTTCCTGATTTGAGGAGGGAAAGCATTCAGTCTCTCACCACTAAGTATTTGTATGTTATAGGTTCTTCATAGGCGCCTTTTATTAGGTTGAGAAAGTTACCTGCTATGTTTAGTTTGCTGAGAGTATTTAGCAGAAATGATACTGTAAATATAAAGACATAAATAAATTAAAAGAAAAAGGATTTAAAAGACATAGCATGTTGTTACTAATGGAAAGAAAGCTGGGATAGATATATCAATATTGAAGTAGATTTCAAAGAAAAGAATGTTATCAAAGATAAAGAGAATCATAGCATAATAATAAAAGTCAAGTCATCAAAAGATATAATAATTGTAAACATTTATAGACATGATGACAACACTTTAAAATACATGAATCAAAAAATTAAAAAAATGTATGAATCAAAAATTGATTGAGGTGCAAGGAGAAATAGGCAAATCCACAATTAATAGTCAGAGTTTGTATGCCTTTGCCAACAATTGAGAGAATAACTACACAGAAAATCCACAAGAAATAAGAGACTTAAAAATACTATGAGCCACAAACAGTTAAAAAATTGAGGAAGCAATAAGATACTGTTTACAAGAAAGTAGAATGGTGGTTGCCAGAAGCTGTGGGAGGGGAAATGGGAGTTGTTGTTTAATGGGTATAGAATTTCAGTTTTGCAAGATAAAGAAATTATGAAGATTGGTTGCACAACAGTGTAAATATACTTTTATTACTGAGCTGTATACTTTGAAGTGGTTAAGATGGTAAATTTTATGTTATGTGACTAAAAAAATTGGCATCTGCTAATAGGATTATAACCAATTTCCTGTAAAATGGGTAATACTTACTATATTATAAAAAAATATAATGTTTACAGTAACACCTGGAAAGCATAACAAAATCTATGCAGGTCCTTCATAGGGAGAAGTATAAAACTTTATTGTGAAACATTAAAAAAGACTTAAGTAAAGGATGGTATGTATCATGTTTATGAACTAAGGATTTAAATATTTTTAAAAGAGCAGTTATCTCCAAATAGATGTATCAATTCAATGCGATTTAAATCAAAATCCCAAAAGGTATTTTTTGAGGACTTTGATTAAGTTGATTCTAATATTTATATTTTAGTAAAAGAACCAAGAACAACCAAAACGCTCTTTAAAAAATAAGGTGATAGACTTGCTCTAGGAGATCCTAAGAATTATTAAAGAGCTGGAGTAATTAAGTCAGTGTGGCATTAGTGTAGGAAAGACAAATCAACCAAATGAATTGAATAAAAATTATATATATATATATATATATATATATATATATAGTCACTTGATATATGAAAAAGATTCATTGCAAAATAGTAGGTAAAGAAGGATCTGCACAGTAAAGGCTGCTGTGACAAGTATCTATATTAAAAAACAAAGTTGTATTCTTAAGCAAAATATTATTTTTGGAATAAGATCTATTATGACAGACAAAACAAAATCTTCTAGTGGACAGTACAGTTGGGGATCATCTTAATGATCATAGATTACATAAAAGTGGACACTATTATATACTGATATAACTACTGTAAAATCATTTGGTATTATCAAGTACAGTTGCAGATATGTCTTTTGACTCAGTACTTTTTTTTTAAGATTTTATTTATTTATTCATGAGATACACACAGAGAGAAGAGAGGCAGAGACATAAGCAGAGGGAGAAGCAGGCCTCATGCAGGGAGCCTGACATGGGACTCCATCCCTGGTCTCTAGGATCAGGCCCTGGGCTGAAGGCGGCACTAAACTGCTGAGCCACCCAGGCTGCCCAGTACTTCTTTTCTTGGTATTTATCCTAGAAAAATAAGCAGACATGTACATATATATGTACAAGATAGTTCATAGACACAGTAGTGTTTTTTTATAACCTAAATCTAGAAAGCATCCAAATGTTCATCAGCAATAGAATGGATATATAAATTTGGGACATTTATAGAGTGAAATATTATATAGCAATGAAAATTAAAACCCCACAGCTACATGCAATAACATACATCAATCTTACCAAGATATAGATTAGACAAAAAATAATATGTATTATGATTCTACTTACCTGAAATTGAGAAAACATCACTAAATCTATGAAGAAAGTTAAAGAACCTATTTTCAGAAAAAAATGAGAAATGTAGTTACCTCCAAAGGTAAAGGGGAGTGTTTGTTACTAGGAAGGGAAACATGGAGCCTTCTGCAATAGTAGCAATGTTCTGATTCTTGACCTGTGTAGTGGTTAATGGTTATTGCCTGTTCAAGTCACATACATGCCTTTACTTTTCTATATGTAGGCTATGTTTCACATACACACACAAAAAAATACAAGAATATATCCTTTTTTTAAAAGATTTTATTTATTTATTCATGAGAAACTCAGAGAGAGGGAGAGGCACAGACACAGGCAGGAGAAGCAGGCTCCATTCAGGGAGCCTGACGTGGTAATTGATCCCGGGTCTCCAGGATCACACTCTGGGCTGAAGGCGATGCTAAACTGCTGAGCCACCTGCTATTGCTATATATATAGCAATATATTGCTATATTCTTACCCACAAGAATATATCCTGATGAAGACATTCCCTTCCCTCCCAGAAATGTCAGAATGGCTCACTATTAGAAGATCTATTAATATAAATAATCATTAGATCTAAGGAGAAAAATCTTCTCATTACTCGATAGCTACTAAAAAAATAATTTGAAAAAAAATAAAATAAAAAATAATTTGAGAAAATTTGATAGTCATTTGCAATTTAAAAAATCTGATATACAAATAAACCCAGGTGAATTCTTTCTTAACATGTAGTAATTTTCCATCTCAGCCTAAAAGCCAGCATTTTGCTTTGAGGAAATTTCTAGAGATATTCCTACAGAGGTTAGAGATTAATTATGCCCATTACCATCACTAATATAGCACTATACTTGGCTAAACCAAAAAAATTTTCAAAGGCTATGTAATTACTAATATAAAGGGAAGGCGAGGAAGAACTACCAATGTTTCCAGAAGATAGGTTCCTATACCTGGAAAACCCAGGAAATCAACTAGAGAATTAATACAAACAAAAAATAAATTTCAAAGAGTTGTGGAGGATGGGATGATTTATTCAGAAAGCAGTAGCTTTCCTGTATGCAAACAATTAGCAAACAGAACATTTAATGGGCAAAAAGATATCATTTATGGTGATATCAAAAAGGACAACATATAGGAATAATCTTAACAGGAAATGTTTAGATGAGTGAAAAAGATACGAACTACTCCTGGAAGATAGAAAATAAGCCTCGATCATAGGAAGACTTGATAATATCATAAAGATTTCTGTTCTCAAATTAAATTTTCATCTTCTAAATTTAAATTGTGCTATAGAGTTATACTTAATAGCATTATGATAGCAAATAACAGTTTTTAATTTTAACTAGACAAGCTGATTGTAAGTGTGTATGGAAAAATAATCCAACATGAATAATAAGGAAAACTTTGGATGAAGAAGGAAGACTAGCCCATTAGATAGTGTATTCAGGATTCTCCAAAGTAGTAAAGCTAACAGGTGACACATACCCCTCTGTTAGTGGCAAACTAAAAGGGGGAACCTGAGACTTGACCTTTTTTGCCTCGCATTTCCCACTCTCCTTTACAAAGGATAATATTGATTTTTGAGCCAAAGAAAAATAATTCAGTTAAATATTTGGAGATAAATAAATAAATAAATCAACAAATAAATATTTGGAGATAATTCTTAAGACCGTGAACCAGAATGAGGCCTCGGTTCTTGTTAATTTAAGTGAAAACTACTAATCAGTGGTACCTTTAGCAAGAAAGATCCATCTTACTTTTTGAAGATTTTTAACATTTCTTCTGGGATGAGTGCTATCCCCAAAACTGAGGAAAATTAAACGAATGGAGATCTTACGCTCTCCAATTCAAAGCATACAACCTCATGTAAACAAAAAGAAAAGAGAAAAAAACTGCCTACTCCTGCCCCAGCCAGCATTTCTGTCATTCTATTCCATAAACTAAGGGTCACCTGTCATTTGAAACTCCAAACCAGGGATGCCTGGGTGGTTCAGTGGTTAAACGTCTGCCTTTGGCTCAGGTCATGATCTTGAGGTTCTGGGATCAAGTCCCACATCAGGCTCCCCACAAGGAGTCTGATTCTCCCTCTGCCTGTGTCTCTGCCTCTCTCTCTGTGTCTCTCATGAATAAATAAATAAAATCTTTAAAAAGAAAAAGAAATTCCAAACCAGAGTTTCTACTGGTAAGCACCCAGTCTCTTGGATATTTTTTTCAGAAATACCCCCATGCATATGTTTGTAAATCAAAAACAATTCTTCTGAGTCTTTCTTTTTTACTTAATACTGCACCTCAGAGAATTTTCTTTTTTAATGGCTCTATGCATTGCAGGTTGGGAGCAAATTGTATGTGGGGGCTGAAATCCAGGCTGTGCACTTCCTGCATGGGGCTGTGAGAGCTGGAGGGAAGGGACACCTTTGTTTCACTGTTTAACCTGAAAGTTGGTGGAGTGGGAGATGTTCTGCCTTTTTGCAATTTGTCCACCACCAGAAGGCAGACATTTCCTAACTCACAAAGGGCATTTTGTTAGCAATAGCCTGTTCTGGATATTTCATAATATATTTAATGGGTCTTTCATTGATTGACACATTTTTTTGGTCACTCTTTCTCCCTATCTCACTCCCCAATACAGCCAGTGCTTTGGTAAACACTTTTGTGATATTTTAATGCCAGGTGACATAGATTAACCTGTGGTGTCTTTGCCAACATGGCCTGAATTATTTGCTAGTTCTGCCAGACTGTAGTTTGCTCACAAAGCATTTCTTAGCATTTCAGACTTCCTTCTACCCTCTTAATCAGTTTTACAGGTCTAAGACCAATTCCCTAAGTTTCAGAGCTGCCCCTAACTTTGGCAGTGGCACAGGAAACTGTGTCTGCACCGACACATGTCTCTCCATATGTCTAAAACAGAAACATTAATAAAAGGAGAGAGGAACGGAAAAAGCATGACATGTGCGACAGGGACGCTTTGGAAAGGAAGCTGCATTTATTGGCAAGGTGATGAAGACAAGGAAGAAAGAAATGCTACCATCTGTATTTCCTTTCTGAAGTGGAGCTGGAAAGAACTCACACACTCTACTGGACAGAACAGTCAAGGCAATGGAATCCATCTATTCTCCCTGAAGGAAGAAAACATCAAATGATTGGGAAATTGCAGTTAAATTAAATGTCAGAATACTTTCAACTGAATTGCCTGGCTGCTCTGCTTTAACTGGTGTCATTCACATCTTCATCCTTTCTTTGTGACCTTGGTTCCCCATACATCAAAGGGAAGAGCACAGACCTCCCACAGGCAGGTCCTTCCTGGAGACCTCAATGTGTATTATCCATAGCATGTGGAAATTTTCTTTTACAAATTCTGGTAAAATATACATAACATACAATTTATCATCTCAGTCAATTTTCAATGGACAGTTTAGTGGCATCAGATAGATTCACATTGTTATGCAACCATCACCACCATCCATCTTCAGAATTTTGTTCATCTTACAAAACTGAAACTCTATACCATACCTAAGCCCTCCCCACTCATTCTTCCCTCTAACCCTTGGGAACTTGACCAGTGTAGTTACCTCATACAAATAAATGATACAATATTTGTTTATTTGTGACTGGCTTATTGATTTCACTTAGGATAACATCCTAAAGGTTGATCAATGTAATAGCATATACCAAATTTCCCTTTCAGGATTGAATAATATGTATGTACCACATTTCATTTATCTGTTCATCTTTAATAGGCATTTAAGTTTTTTCCATCTTTCAGCTATTTGGAATAATGTTGCTATAAACATTTGTGTATAAATATCTCTTTGAATACCTGCTTTCAATTATTTTAGTATACACCTGAAAGTAGAATTGCTGGATCATGTGGTGATTCAATGTTTAATTTTGGAGGAGAATTGACATACTGTTTTCCACAATGGCTGGACCATCTTACATAGCCACCAGCAATGCACAAGGGTTTTAATTTCTCCACAGCCTTGCATGGGACATGTAACTTTTGACACCATTGACAAATGGCTCTTTTCCCACTTCGTTGCTTTAATTGCATGAAACTTAGAGATTTAACCAAATGTTCTGGAAAACTGTCTAGAGTTGCCCCTTAAAGTGCTCTATTCAGAAATAGATAATGTATATACAGTGCCTATCAAAGGAACTAATAAATAAATACTCAAATTGTAATTTTCCTTCCCTATATTTCCTTCCTCTTTCCTTCCCTCTTTTTTGACATCATCACCGTCTCCTTTACAGTGAGCATCCATACCCCATATATAGTAGATACAAAATAGTTAAATTAAAACTACTGAACTCTTGAAAGAAATGTCATGGAATTCTTTTTCTGTGCCTACTGGACACTTTTCAACTTGGACTCTACTCGGCCATTACTCTTTGTTAAGAAGTAGGCAAGGAAACATCCATTATCACAAAGCAAGAAAGAAGGGTGCAAATTCCAGAGGCAGATGGAGTGGCAAGAGACATATGGCAGAGACAGAGAGAGGACCTGTTCTGGCTCATTAACAGAGGGTGATGGTTCCAAATGGCATTTGACAAGCTACATTGGAACAACGCCACACTTGTTATCAATATACCAATTGATACGTATTCCATACCTAAGAGATTGAGACATTTCTGCAAAAGTAATAAATTCCATGGCAGTGGAAATTAGAGTGAGTCAAGAGAAGCTTGTGACATGGGAGGAGCAGCAGCAAGACTTAAGCAAAAACAGTAACAATAACAAAAACAAGCATTTGTTAAACTCTATGTGCAAAGTACTTTATTATTATTTTGCATCATATTATTAGGCACCACCTGTTGATAATGTAAGCGCTTTGAATATATATAATCTTATTTAATCTTCACTACATCTCTATTTTGTCGACGAGGTGCATCTAAATTATGCTACAGGAATAGATCCCCAAATCCCAATGGTTTAGCATGTCCCTTTAAGACTATTTAAATGCACTGTACTGTAATTTAAAGGCTAATTCTGCAACTTTCCACAAAATGTATGTTTTATTTTACAATGAGATGCTTGGGTAGACTCTATTTTTTTGATAATTCTCTGAATTAGGATCCTTTGTAATACCTTTTTTCACACCAGTCATTTATTTTCCTTTCAAGCTTTTGATTGTTTTTAAATTTGGGAATATTTCTTTTTAATTTTTCCTTGTAGGGTTTAGCTTTGACATATATTTTCTCTTCTCCAAAATGCCCAGAGGTGTTTTAGTGGAATCAAAATATGGATTAGGAAAAATAAATATGGCTTATTAGGAAATGAAGATTTTAGGGTCTCCAAGTTGAACTAATAAGGTGACCCTTAGCTTTTATGTGGTGCCTGACCAGTGTAGGTTAGGTTGTCTCTAATAAGGAAAACCAAAAGAAAAGAAAGAAAAGAAGGAAACAAGCTGTGAAGTGTGTAAAAAAGAAGAAACTGTTTTGATTAGAGGAAAACTTAAAAAGAGAAATTTATTTCCCAATAAAATCAAGCTAAAAAGCCAATTTATTTTACTAGATAACATCTCTCTTTGTTAAGAAATTTTCAGAGAAAGGATGTTATTAAATAGTGTTAGCTATTCTGATTTGAGGTTTGAATTAGATTTTTGTTTGCTTATTAAGTAAAATTTTGTCCAGTTTTATCTTGTCAGATTCTGGTATGGCAAATGGAAGTGCTTGGACATTTTTTCTCACTGGATATTTTATAAAATTGAAAACTACTTGTATCAAAGAGTGAGAGAGAGAGAGAGAGAGAGGGAGCCAGGAGAATAGAGAGCATGAACCTTGGTGATTGGCAAACTGTCGGACAAGCAGATGGGAAGATTAAGTCTTTGGTCTTATACATTCACAGCTGGCTTTTGGCAGTAAATTCTCTGAGGTGGAATGGGTGGCCCTATTGTTCTTTTTTGCTGAAATTTTTTTCTTCCAGCTGGGAGATCATGAGAAAAAGGTAGCGTTATCTTTTCTGATGGTATGTTTAGATGGTCCCTTCAGTTAATTTTAGCTCAATTTTAAAAAGCCTATTTTCATGTTTTTTTTGTTTTGTTTTGTTTTCGCCTTTCCTATACTCGTGGTCATCTACGATGACCCAGAAAAAGCTAGCAAGAAGGGGTGCAAATACTTGAGGCACTCAAACACTTGAGGCACCACTTCCCTCGAGCCAAATATATTATCCTTTTGGATAGGTCTTGTGAACTTCTGAAAGAGGAAGAAACGAAGGAAAATCTGTTCACCTTTTATCGTAATAAAGTATCAAACCAGAAAGAAAGAAACCTCCAGAGGGAAACAGAAAGATCAGAGTGCTTTGTTTCAACCAACAAAACTCAGCCTTCAAAAAAGAATAAAAATATTTCTGGAGGCATATTGTGCCCACCAGGCATTTTGTTGTAATTAGGGAAAAGTCATACAAGGCCACTCACCAGAATGAAAAAAACTACAGTTATATTGGCTTTTCTCTTTGATGACTTTTATTTTTTTTTGAAATTGGTTTGAGGTACGTGTGTGTTTGTGTGTGTGATCATAACCAACAGTGATCTGACAATAAATGATCTATTTATGCAAATTATGAGTTGAAGAGGTGGTAAACTTGCCTCAAAAGATTAAAAAAACTTCATAGACTAGAACAAATGGGAGCTTATTTCTTAGAAGACCTATTCTTACAGGATAGGTATGTTTGCTCAGAACAGCCAAAAGGATTTTTAAAGCTACATTTGCAGCACAAAGGCTAGACCTGCTTGGGGCAGGTAATGTAATGTTTAACAAATAAGAGAGAAAAGGCAGTGCCTCCTAACTTTGATTTTGCTTTGATTTCTTTGTTTTTCTTGAAGGAGAATGATCTTCAAGCCAGAGGATGGACCAAAAATCAGTAAATTCAAGTCCAGGGGAGATTTGAAGAAGAGCACTTGGCCATTAACTAGAGCTCAGATCAAAAGTCATAGGCAACTCCCATGTCAGGGCCCTGATCAAAGAACTGCAGTTGTTGGTAATCTCAGAAATCATGGAGTGTGGGAGGATTTCCAGAATCCTGGGTAGGGGCTAGCGTCCTAATTTTCAAAAGGAGAGAAAAAAAAAAAAGTTGGTGGCTAATAAGCTTGACCTGGATCTGAAGTAATTCAAAATTACTTTTCGTGAATAATTGGGGGAAAACAGTGGTAATAACTCATTCTGAACACAGGCCTTTTAAGTCAGGCCAAAATAATATTGTTTTTTCTTCTGATTATTCATGAGACCAGTGTACTGGAATACATTGGAAATGCCAATGTCAGAGTCCCATCATTTGGGCTTCTGTGTGGACTGTCACCCCTTCAGAAAGGCAATTCCTAACTGCTTGGTCTAAAGCAGCTATACAGGTTAATAGTCATAAAATGACTTATTGTTTTTATTGAAGACATTTATTGATATATAAAATTATATTGTAGAGACTTTATTTGTTTATTGCTTGGCTCCTTTCCTACTGGAATGCAAATTACATAAAATTGTTGATCACATGTGTCTTAACCTTTACTATACTCCTTCCATCTTAAACAGTGCCCTAGCAGCTTGCTGAGTAAATGAATGTTGCTTAATTACACTTTTTTTTTTGGTATAAATGTTTTCCAAAATATAAATGTGAAGTACAGAGATTATTTTGGCAAGGCATTGACCAAGTGGTCCGTTATTTTCTTGATAATGAAATGAAACAATTTATGGGATGGTTTTATAGCTGCCAATTTGTGTAATAGTTGCCAATTATTGTAGACATTTCAGACCATGTAGGGATAGGGATAGTTGGAAGACAGATTAGGGACAGAGGCTAGCTTCTAATTCCCTTACTTCTTCATTTGTGATTCTGTCTGTAAATACATGAAACATATCTAGCTGATGTTAAAGTGAGGGGCATACACCGATCCCAGAAGGAGGCTTCAATCCATCAAATTAACCTTTGCTTTCTTTTGCTTGTGTATCATGTTGTTCATAACTCTATTTAATGTTTATTTCATTCTACTTATTTCATTCTGATTTATCTTATATAGTTTATAGTTGTTCTTTTTTAATAAATTTTTATTTATTTATGATAGTCACACAGAGAGAGAGAGAGAGAGAGAGAGGGGCAGAGACACAGGCAGAGGGAGAAGCAGGCTCCATGCACAGGGAGCCCGACGTGGGATTCGATCCAGGGTCTCCAGGATCACGCCCTGGGCCAAAGGCAGGCGCCAAACCTCTGCGCCACCCAGGGATCCCTATAGTTTATAGTTTTGACTATTTGACTATGTTTAAAGTTCAAAAGGTAAGGTAGGCAATGAAAAGCTTTCTTTCCACTCCATTGTTTACCAACCCATCCACTTCTCCAGATCATAAAAAAACAATGTTATTAGTTTCTTTGTATCCTTCCAGAGTTAATTGAATCTATATTAGAACACACACAGATACATATTAATATCTTATCTATCTATCTATCTATCTATCTATCTATCTATCTATCTATCTCCCCTCTTATTACACAGAGGGTAGCATACTATATATATTGTTCTGTAGTTTTATTGACCACCAAATGTTGTAGAGAACCCTTCATATGTGTACTTCAAGTATGTCCTCATTCCTCTTTTAGGTATGCATAATATTCCATTTTTGCCTGTATCATAATTTCTACAACCTATCCCTTAATAGTGGACTAAGGTTTTTCCACATCTTTTATTATTATAAACAAAGCTGTAGTGGATAACTGTGGATGTTATATTATTTCACACATGAGCAAGAGTGTGTTTATCTTCAGGGAAAAAAATTTTTAGTGGTGAAATTGCTGAGATATGCATTTGTAATTTTGGTAGATGTTGCTAAATTTTTCTTCAAAAGGGTAGCATCAATTCATAGATCCTGTTCCCCCACATTCTTGCCAATAGAATTGTTGGAATTCCAAATTTTGTCTTTCTATTATAAATAAGGCTGGCCATCTTTTCTGGGTTTGAGAACCATTTGTGTTTCTTTGACTTGCTTGTTTATACACGTTGCCCATTTTCTACTGGATTACTATTTTAACTTATTCATTTTCAGAGTTCTTTACAGTTTCAGGAAATAAGCTTTTTGGGGGGAGATATGGATCACATGTATTTTATAGTAGAATTCAAAATTTTTCTCTATGTGATTTTTGCCATTTTTTTCCTAAGTTTATTATTTATTATTTAGGTGTTTAATCTTTTCTGTCTTACTTTTTTAAGTTTAATCTTTTTTCTGTCTTACTTTTATTGTAAGTACAGTTATAACTAGGTTTTATCTAAGTAATAATTAGGTTTTATTTAAGTAGTATCTAAGTTGCTTACTATACTGTATAAACCAGAGGTTGCAAATGATAGTCTCAGGCAAAATATGACCTGCCATGTTTTTTAAGTAAAGTTTTATTGGAACACTGTCATGCCTATTTGTCTACATATTGCTTATGGCTGCTTTTGAATCCAATAACAAAGTTGAGTGTAGTTGTAATAGAGACAGCATGGTCCACAAAATCTGAAGTATTTACTATCTGGACTATTGTGGAAAAAATTTGCTAACCCCTGCTATAAGCTCCTTCTTTGAGAGGTTATTCAATTGTTTAACTATACAACTTAGTAAGTTGCATATAGTTGATGCTCTGAATAGTACATAATATGTTGAATCAAATAAAGCAAACCTAAAGCATTTTTTTTTGACTGTGTGATATAAATATGACTTTCTCCTAAGTGAGAATGGTGTTCATTTTACAAATATTTATTGGCCATCTACTATATGTTTGGCACTATTCTAGGTTCTGTGGATATAGTAATTAACAAAATACATTAAAAAAAATCCTATATTTAAAAAAGCCACTGGATGGGGTGTGTGGGTGGCTTAGTTGATTAGACATCTGCCTTTGGCTCAGGTCATGATCTCAGTGTCCTGGGATCGAGCCCTGTGTTTCCCTCTGTTGCTCCTCCTGCTTGTACACGCTCTCTCTCTGTCAAATAAATCAAATCTTTTTTTAAAAGATTTAAAGACATAACTAATTTAAAGACATAACTAAGCAATTCTGGTTTCAGTTGACAACAAGAATTACTGTTCAATCTACTGTTGTTGTCTAAATAATAATTGTTAATATGTAATTACCTTATATATCATTTGTTGATTAGCTGTCATTAAAATTTATTTATAAAATATTATGACATTTTAAACATTTGGATTCATGACATCATTAATCTTTGATATGTGCACTGTTCAGTAAGGTAGCCTTTAGTCACATGTAGCTATTGAGCACTTGAAGCATGATTAGATTGAATCAAGATGGTATAAAATATGCACTGAATTTTAAAGATTTATTACGAAAAGTACATATATCTCTTTAATAATAAAATTTAATAATATTTATATTATTTAATAATTTATATATTGGAAAATATTTTGGCTCTATTGAGTTAAGTGAAAGATATTAACAGAATTAATTTCAACTTTTCCTTTTTGTTTATATTTATGTAGCTATGAAAATTTAAAATTACATATATGGCTTACCTTATATTTCTATTAGTATTCTTTCAGGAACTTCCTTTTTGTTTAACTGGTATTTCTCAAATGTGATTTTTTAGTAGATGGGGACACTGGGTTAAGCAAAGGTTTAAAAGTTTATTGCTAAGTTCACAGAGTCTTTAGTGTGTTAGTTTGCAATATTAATTTCCACGGGGATAGGCATTATATATAGTGTTCCCCAGATACCTTTCAATAGGAGCTTTCCTGAAATGTCCTTTGCTAGTCTCTGGCCAAACTGGCAGCATTGTGCTGCTCATCTTGGAACCTGGTACAAAAGCATGGAAGAACAATGCTTTAATTCACAATGCCAGTCTTAGTTCATTTTCTGGATTTTTTGTCGTTTTTCTAAATAAAATCAATACCGATTAATTTAAAATTTAATTCTATTGTTTGAATATAATCACCAAACTTTGAAAAGTTTGGTTAATTTTTAAAAAGTCAAGATTAAATAAACTTCTAAAAATTATTCATTTTCAAAATATAGAGTTGTAAATGGGCTTGTCCTTTTGGACGGTGATGCAGAGAACTCCAGTGATGAATGGTATGGAATTATTAACTGAAAGCCATATTTTTGACAGAAGAATATACCATTCACACGACCTACACAGTAGGAAATGATAAATTCCAGAATGTAGTTGAGGTGGGAGTTACTTCAGTGACAAATGTTACCATTTATTATATTTGGAAGTCGTTGTTAGAAAGGCATCCAGGAGATAGCTTAGGTGTAAACCACAGTGTCATAAGCCTTGAATGAGTTTCCTATCATTCAGCCCACTTCAGAGTATGAGAGTGTCTCCTCAGAAGACATCGATCTCACACTTTCAGATCAACAGAATTTCAGCTCTGTACTTGTAGTAACTCAAGAATGATTCTTGGGCCTTTCTCCAAACATTTTCCCCAGCATGTAATCCAATAAGTTATATGGCACGTAGATATACTACATTGTTGATGTTTTGGTAAAGACTACATAGACTATCTTTGTTAACATGCTGAATGTGCTTTTTGGCTTCTGGCAGAAACTAAATGGAATAGAAACTGTCCATCTTAATGATAACACCAACGGTAGCCATTTCCCCACAGTGAGAGAAAAGAATCAATTGCTATGTTAAAGGCCCCTTTTGGATCTCTGCTTGTGTTGTCTAGCTCTTGTAATTGAAACTAAAAAAAGTATAATTCTTCCCTTCTAGTCTTGGTTTTTCTCCTTTGTGGCAAAAAGCTTACCAAATTGGAATAAATGAAGGAAAGTATAAGAAAGCAAGACTGTGGAGAAGCTAAGTAAGGGAACTCTTCTTGCCAAAGGCTCTATCTGGACAGTACATTCAGATTGGACCCAGCAGAGTTGATCTGATTGTTGGTCCTGCTTAATGGTAAATTTCTGCAAAGTCAATTGACTCAGCGTATCAGCGATCTGAATTGACCATTAAACCAGACCAAACCCCTAAATTAGCTATCCTTTGGTTCTCCATTTTTCGGTCATACAGTCATAAATCACTCATCCACTAACAAATAAAACAAATAAAAACAAACCAGCAAAGTATAAAATGGATAACATAATTGAAATACAGTGTTTCTATTCGGTGTTCACATGATAAATCAAAATGAAGTTTTGTTTTGTTTTGCTTTTTCTTTATTCTGTTAATGTGCTGGAGATGCACTGGTGTGGACTTGTAGATAGAAAACATTATTTGCAAGGTTGCATTGAAATTTTAACCTAAAATTGAAATGTGTTGGCTTGCTATGAAGACTGTCATTGAATCCTATTTATATATGTATGTGCTTGTGCATGTGTAAACATATCCACTTAATGAAAATTGCAAAATGCCAACTCAGAAACTAATAATTAAATAGTGATAAATCTGATCCAAGATGACCAATTTCATTTTCAGAGGGAAAGCCATCTTTTAAGTGTGTTTAGTACAAAATAAGACATTTCACTGTAAAAAAAAAAAAAAAAGAATTATAAGGCAAATTAAAGAAAAAATTAGCTGTAATTTCACCACCCAGAGATAGTCCTACTAAGGTATTATGTCCTCAACTTTCTTCTCACATTAGAGCATTAGATTATACCATACACATGGTTTTCTAAACTGTACTTTTTATATAATTATTTATCTTTTCACATTAATATAGACTTAAATTATAAAATTAATGGATGTATATACTTTTCTATAGCATGTATAGACTGTGTTTTTTTTAACCAGACTATATTTTATTTAACCAACAGTCTGTTGTTGGACAATTTTTTCCAATTGTTTGCTATTATAAACTATTTCAAGGAATAAGCTACACATAGTTTTGCTTCCTCTCTCAGTAATTCTTCTGGATATATTTCTAAAACTGAAATAGATGAGTCAAGGAGCAAGTACATTTAAAATATTTTTGGATACATTTTGTGAAATAGCCTTTTAGAAATGATATGTGTACCTGTGCATAATTAATTATCTAATATGCACTGTAATAGAGAAAGAGGCAGGTAATCTCTGACTGTAGGAACCTGACAATCTAGGAAGATGATACTTAGCTATATTTTGTATAGTTAATTACTATAATTTAACAATATTGTCATCACTTTACTTAAACATAAACACATCTAATGTTTATTAATTTTAAGTGTTTTGAAAATAAGCATTTAAAAATAAATATTTTACTTAAATAAGCTTGAATTTTGGTTTTATTTAATGGGTAATACCTACAGTCAATTGACTTAGGACAGCAGAGGTCTAAACTAATCATTAAACCAACCAAACCCACAAACTTGGCTATTTTTTTATCTTGTTTCCCAGTCATATTTCCAGTCACAAAAAAGGTATAATCAGAAAAATGTACAAATTATAAATTTGTAACACTAGTAGCACCTCAGAAACTCTCAATCATCCTCTAACTCCTCTCTCATCATCAATGATGATGACTCTTCATAGGAAATAAAAGAAAAAATAAATAAATATCAAAACTAAAATTTTTTGTGCATCAAAGGACACAAGCAAGAGAATGAGAAAGCAACTCACAGAATGGGAGAAAGTATTTGCAAATCATTTATCTGATAAGGGATTAATATTCAGAATATATAAAGAACTAAATTAAGCAACGACAATTAAAAGACACAATTAAAAAATGGGCAGGGATCCCTGGGTGGTGCAGCGGTTTAGCGCCTGCCTTTGGCCCAGGGCGTGATCCTGGAGACCCGGGATCGAATCCCACGTTGGGCTCTCGGTGCATGGAGCCTGCTTCTCCCTCTGCCTGTGTCTCTGCCTCTCTCTCTCTCTCTCTCTGTGACTATCATAAATAAATAAAAATTTTAAAAAATGGGCAAAGAGCTTAAATAGATGCTTCTCTAAAGAAGTTATACAAATGGCCTATAAATAACATGTATGAAAGGACACTCAACATAAGTGGCCATTAGGGAATTGCAAATCAAAACCACAATGAGATACTGCTTCACACATCATTAGGATGGCTTTCACCAAAACCGAGCCAAACCAAACCAGAAACTAAGGAAAATAACAAGTGTTGGTGAAGATGTAGAAAAACTGGAATCTTTGTGGATTGCTGACAGGCCCATTAAATGATCCAGTCAGTACGAAAAGAATCTGGCAGTTCTCTCAAATAATTAAATTTGAATTATCGTATGATCCAGCAATTCTACTTTTGGGTATATACTAAAATAATTGAAAGCAGGGATTCAAACAGATATTTGTATATCAATGTTTATAGCAGCCTTTTTTTAAAAAAGATTTTATTTATTTATTTGAGAGAGAGAGAGAGCAAGAGCATAGAGAGAGAGAAGCAGACTCCCCACTGAGTGGAGAGCCTGATGTGGTGCTGTGTCCCAGGATCATCCTAGGATCATGACCTGAGCCGAAGGCAGATGCTAAACCAACTGAGCCACCCACCTGTCCCACAGCCTTATTCACCATAGCCAAAAAGTAGAAACAACTCAGATGCCTATTGACAGATGAATGGATAAAAAAATGTGGTATATATTATATTATTTGGCCCTAAAAGTGAAGGAGATTCTGATATATGCTATAATGTTGATGAGCTTTGAAGACGTTATACTCAGGGAAATAAACCAGACACAATAGTTGTCCTTTAATAAATAAAGGACAACTATTGTGGACCCCATATGTATATGAGGTACCCACAGTAATCAAATTCATACAGACAGAAGGCTGCTGGGGCCGGGGGACGGGAGAAAGAGGAGTTATTGTTTAATGGATACAGAGTTTCAGTTTGGGATGATGAGAAGAGTTCTGGAGATAGTGATGATGGTTGCATAATACTGTGAGTGTACCTGATGCCACTAAACTGTACACTTAAAAATGGCTAAAGTGGTTCATTTTATATTTCATGTATTTTATTATACACAAAGAGATCATGACTCTCCTAACTTCTAACTCCTTTATTAGTTTTGTATGTTTTTGTACTTTATACAAGTTGAATTATACAGTATATACCTTTTTTTGTGTCTGAGCCTTTTATCTCAATACTACTCTCTGCACAATACACTCATGTTGTTGCAGGTGATAGTACTTTTTAAAAATTTTAATAGCTTTAAAGTATTTGTTAATAGGAATAAACTGCATTCTCCTGTTGATGGGTACTGATTCCAGTTTTGAACATTCTTTTTTTTTTTTGAACATTCTTTTATATATCTGCCTGTGTTGGTGACACATAAATATATCTCAATAAATATATCTCAACTGAGTATTTATCTATGAGACGGATTGCTGCAGGTAATCCCTCAGCAATCGCAGGGAGTTCAGTGGGTGGGTTGTATATCCCCACCAACATTTGAATATTCTAGTTTGTTTAGTTATTACAGTGGGTTTGTGTTTCTGTC
The DNA here is from genome assembly GCF_048164855.1 of Canis lupus baileyi. NCBI lineage: Eukaryota > Metazoa > Chordata > Mammalia > Carnivora > Canidae > Canis > Canis lupus. The sequence continues at coordinate 33,156,587 of NC_132856.1, read as the reverse complement.
TCATTGGGATTTTAATTTACATTTTCCTGATAACTAATGATGTTTACTATCTTTTAATATGTCCATTGGCAATTTGGATATCCTGTTTTATGAAGTATCTCTTGCCAATTTTTCTATTAGATTGTCTTTTTGTTTTTCTTATTGATTTATAGGACTTCTTTATTCTGGAGCCTTCGTAGGATACAGGAAGTCAAAAAATAAAAAAAAAATAAAAAGCCCACTCAATGTCTTGCTTCTTTTTTACTGTCTTATTGGTACCTCTTGATAACCAGAAATCTTTAATTTTAATGTAGCAAAATTCATCCTTCTTTGCTTCTATGGCTAGGACTTTTGTGTTGTTGAAGAACTCTTTGCTTAACCCAAAGTGCTTAGGATATTATTCTATGTTATTTTCTAGTATGTTTATGCTTGCTTGCCTTTTTTTTCTTTTTGTATTTAAATCTACAAGATACTTAGAATTGATTTTTGTGTATGGTGTGAGTTTGGTGGGGGGGTGAGTTGCTACTCACTTTTTCCATATGGATAATTGACCTATAGCATCATGTATTAAAAGGACCAGTTTTACCACCTATACTTCAGTGCCACCTTTGGCATAATCAAGAGACATGAAAGTAAGCATAGGTCCATCCAAAGACCTGCATACCGATATTCACAACAGTGTTATTTATAATAGTGAGAAACTGAAAACAGTTCAAGTGATTATGAATAGATCAGCAGTTAAACAAAATATGACATATCCATACAGTGAAGTACTTCTCATCAATTGAAAGTAATCTGTTTGCAAATTTTAGATTTTATTTCAATTTCATTTTTGAAAGACAATTTGACTGTGATTAGAATTGTTGGTTTGGTAACTTTTTGCCCTGTGGCACTTTGAAGATATCCCATTGTCTTTGGTTTCTATTGTTAATTGGTTTAATTACTTACTGTAGATCCTCCAGAAGTAATGTGACATTTTCCTCTAGTTGTAAAATTTTTCTGTCTTTGATTTTTAGCAGTTTTATCATGTGTCTAGGTGTGATTTTTCTTTGTATTTATTTTACTTGGGATTTGTAGTAGAAATTTTAGAGTCTATAGCTTAATATCTTCTTGTAGTTTTTTAAAGAGAATTCTCAGACATTAGCTTTTCGGATTTTGCTTTTGCTCCCATACTCTCTCTTCTTTGGGGACTCCAGTTATACATATTGTACCTTTTGACTATATCCCACATGTCTCTTAAACTCTTTTTTATATTTTCCCCTCTCTGTCTCTTTTGGCTGGATTATTTTTTTCTATTTTATCTTCCAGTCTACTGATTCTCCTTTTAGCTGGATTGACTCTGCTTTTTAACTGATTCACTGAGTCCTTAATTTCATTTACTGGATTTTGGTTTTCTTTTTTTCTCTTTAGTTCTATAATTTCATTTGACTTTTTTTTCCCCATAATTTTCAGGTCTTTCCTTGAAATTCTCCATTTTGTCATGCATTTTTAAAAGCATAACACTTAGTTGCTTTAAAGTCTCTATATGATAATTCTAATATTCCTATCTTCTGTGGGTCTCTTTCTATTGTCTTTCACCATTTTTATTTTTAGTTAATTTATGTCATGCTTTGTTACTTCTAGTTGAACATGGGTCATTGTTTATAAAGATTATAGAGGTAATTCAAATCTCTGAATCATATCTTACTTCAGGGAGGATTTACATTGTTTTTGGCTTGTGGATACACTAGGCATTTTAGTTTAATCCATTCACAGATGGAGCAGATAAAAAGTTGGGTTTCAGTTCTGTGAGAGCTGTTCTATTTAGAGTTTATACTCCTAAGTGATAGCACTTCACAAATACCAAATGAAGCCTGAAGTATTTACTCAGGCCCCTCTTGCTGGGTGAACTCAGAACCACAAATTTTGTGGGACTGCAGTAAACTCTGTCCAGCTCTACAGCCTTTCAGATATGATTTTCTGTTCAGTTTTTCTTATCTTTCAGATGCTTCTTGAGAATTCACAAAGTCTTCAGAAAGAAGAGTGGTGCCAAATGCCAGTGCACTTTTCTGGGTGATCTTTCTTTTTAAGATCTGGGTCCTTCAAATCCTCACTGTCTTGATAATTCTCTCTCTTCAAATAAATGTTTGTTTTAATTTTCTCCAGCTTTTATAGTGACTGAGAGAAAGAAGGTTTATTTCAAATAAAAATGGTCTGCCATTTTGGGGAATGGAAAAATTGGTACCATTTAGATTTATATGTTGTTATCACTTTTGTTATTTTTTCATATTTTGATCTCTCTTTGATAGTCAAGATAGCTGAAACATACAGAGATTTTGCTTCAAGCAAAATTCCTAGTTAGTGACTCAGCTAAGAATCCAGGATTCCTGACTATTCATACTAAATCTAGTGCTTTTACTAAGTATGCATAATAGAAATATTATAGTAATATTGGAAATAATATTCTGATATTGCATATTCTGCTTAGAAAAACCATTCTTTTCCATTTATAGATATTTAAATCCTGCTTGTGCTATTGTGTGTACTAACTTTTGTTTGGGTTCAAAAACTTTTAAAAAATTTTTTTGTGGGGAAGGGGGAGGCTCAAAAACCTCAAATAATCTCTATATATTGGGTACTTACTCTGTCAGGCACAATACCAAGGCTTTTATGTGTATCAGCTCATTCAGTCCTCACAATAAACCTCTGAGGTAAGGCATATTTTCATGTTAATTTTGAGACAAGATAGCTGCATTTCAGAGGGGTTCATTAACTTGCTCAAGTCATGCTATTAGTAGATAATGGAGCAAGAACTTGAACTTGTGTCACGTAGTGGAATGAGCGAACAGAGGAGTTTAGAGTCAGACAGAACAGGCTTAATATTCTAGAATTATCACTGAGTAGCTGTGTGAGCAAGATCTGAGTCACAGAATCCTCATGTGGTAAAGCTATGACTCAAGTAACAGTGTGACAAAGAAAAAATCAAATAATGTATATGAGTGCACCTGGTGTACATGAGGCACTATCCAAATGCTAGAGCCCTTCCTTCCTTCTTGTATAAAGATGAATATTTGGAAAGAAGTTTAAAGTCTACAGAACACTTTCAAGAATAAGATATTTACCCCTTTCATCAATTCTGAGTGATAGTGTGGACAGGTAGAGAGATGGAAACCACACATCAGAGAAGTGAAGTGATTTGCCTCGCCTTGCTCAATGTGTATGTAGAAGAGTTAAGCTTTATTAATTGCCATGTGGCTAGATTAACACCATAAATATGCCCTGAAAATGGAATTCTTTGTAAATCAGTTAATATTTCAAATGTACAAGAGAAGTCTGCTATTTAAAGGATCCCTGCAGTGAACGCTTTTGTAAAGTCAGGAATACTTCTGGAAATGTAAATTATATCCCTCTAATTTATCTGTTTTACAAGTTTGGCTTTTAATGTTTCTTAAAGTTGGTGGTGTCTGATGTTGACTTTTATATCCTCAAAATGTCTTCCTGTTGATAAGATATTGTTACTTCATTTCTGGAATCTAATTAAAGTTGATAGTACTCTGAGGAACAGCAAATGTCAAAATCCACTAGGGTTAATTGCTTCCAGTGTATTTTAAAAGTAAAGGAATATATAAAATCAATAAAACTGTGGTAGCAGAATTAAATTATCTTGCAACTGTTCTCTTCAAATGTATGATTCATTGAGCATTTTAATATTTTGTTCAAGAAAGACATTTAGGTTATAGCTATGTCCACAACTGGGTGCTACGTGACTCATCTGGCCTTGGTGCACCGGAAAGGTGGTCTTCTGCCAGGCAAGTGCTCTGGAAGGTTTCTTGCCTTGAATAAGAAGATGCCAATTTACCCCCAGGGCATCCAGTTGACTAGAAGATTAATCTTCCAGACTCTTGGCAGAGGACATACTCCAAATTTTTCTTTGTTCTAGTCTTACCAAGCTTAGCTACTTAACTATATTCACACTTAAGGATGCTTAAAGGGGGGGCACCTCTGTCAGTTAAGTGTCCAACCCTTGGTTTCAGCTCAGGTCATGTTCTTGGGGTCGTGGGATCGAGCCCCATGTCAGGGTCTGTCCTCAGTGGGGAGTCTGCTGTCTCTCTCTCCCTCTGCCTCACTTGTGTTCTCTCTCTCTCTCTCTCAAATAAATAAATCTTAAAAAAAAAAAAAAAAAAGAATGCCTAAGGATCTTTGCTTCATCCATTTATTAACATCAAAGGCTTCCAGTCTTTCTCCTCACACATGAGCAGATGGAAAGCATTCATGGTGCAGCCTACTTGTGTCATTGACCAGCTCCCTGTATGTTATATGGAACAGATCTGGGGTGTCAATCTTGGAGGGCTGCTGGAGCTCCACGTCTTCCTCTACCACGCACCGGCAGCCTTCCAGTGTGTTGAAGACACCAGTATTAAAATAGTTGTGCCTAAACTGTTGTTGAAAATGTGGTAACAAGTATGAGGAGAATTTGTGGGAAAGATTCCTCTTGGATCTCTGAGCAAGTGTAGGTATGCTTTTCTTCAGGCACAAATTTATTTTTAGAAGTCTGTGATTATTGTTGGTAATCATATTCCTTCTTTGCTTTGACTGCTAAGTAGCTCAGTTTCTAATTTCTAGTACCTTTCCAGAAAAGAAATGTGTTATAGGATTCATCTCATTTTCCTGCTGTTGTATTTATTTACTTTTCCTCCCTTCCTTTCTCCGACCTCTTTCACCCACTGCATTCCTACTCCCCACCACTTCCTCCCTCCCTTGTCTCTCCTTCCCTCTTCATTTCTTTCTTTTTTCCCCCTTTTCTTCTCTCTTTTGTTTTGTATTGTTGCATATATGGATTTATTTTAGCTATCTATAAACATTTTTAGAATGATGTGGGACATAAAAATAAGCAGCATACTTCTTTGTATATGTATATACTTGAGAGTAACTGATTATTGAGTCTCCCTGCCTTATTTATAGATCTTATCTAGGTATAATATTTCTTAAAGCTTCTTCTTGTTGTTTTTTTTTAATATTTAATTTATTTATTTGTGAGAGACACAGAGAGAGAGGCAGAGGCATAGGCAGAGGGAGGAAGCAGGATCCCTGTGGGGAGCCCGATGTAGGACTCAATCCCAGGACCCCGGGTTCCTGCCCTGAGCTGAAGATTGATGCTCAACCACTGAGCCACCCAGGTACCATTCTTCTTGTGTTAATATGAAAAATTTATGGAGTTAAAATGTAACTTAGATCTGCATATTTATTAAAGGCCCATGAAAAAATTTTGTACTTATTAGGCACCCATGAAAAAAACCTTGAGGAGGAAAATTATTCACTTATTTTACTTACTATATATGCATATTAATTATATATATATATATATACACAAATATATATTTGTCTCCCCCTCTAGAATGTAAGTTCGAAGAGGGTAAAATGTATCTCAAGTGTTTAACATATGCTACATATTGACATATAAAAGGCATTCAAGGGGGATCCCTGGGTGGTTCAGTGGTTTAGCACCTGCCTTTGGCCCAAGATCGAGTCCCAGGATTTAGTCTCACTTTGGGCTCCCTGCGTGGAGCCTGCTTCTCCCTCTGCCTGTGTCTCTGTTTCTTTTTCTCTCTCTCTGTGTCTCTCATGAATGAATAAATAAAATCTTTTAAAAAAAAGGCATTCAAGGAATACTTTTGAATGAATGAATAAATAAATAATTCAAAAATTTTCTAATGCTCAATCGTTATGAATACAGCATTTGATCTTTAGTGATATTATACATACACACATATTTAAGAACTTTCATTTTGTACTTATCACTTATGTTTAAATTCTATTTCTCTAGATTGTAATTTTTCAATTAAATATTCATTGCTAATGACATCTTTTCATTAGTTCTGTATAGAAATATGGTCACACATCATAAAGAGAAGCAAAATGGCATTTTCTACCCATGTGGAAAGAGCAATTATCCTGAACTAAGCCTAACATTTAATACTTCTGCATCTCTCTGTTGGTTCTCATGAATCACTCACTATAATTCAGTTGCTTTATTTTTCCATATATTGGGAAAGGAGAGGGAAGTAACATTTATTGAGTACCTACTATGTGATAAGTGGTTGCAGTATATTTAATTACATTTATTTCATCAATTCCCACAATAATCCAGTGAGGAAAGTACTATTTGTATCACCACTTTATTAGACCAGTAACCGAGCTCAAAAAAGGGCTATAAATTCCCCTCTATCACATCTCCTAGTGATGGAGTCTGGCTCTGCAGATACAGTGTGCTTCTCTGCCACACTGACCTCAATTCCAGACCATGGTTACCTCTCATGAGCATTGGCCTATTGCCTCTGCCTTGCCCTCACCTTTTTCAAGTCTTTCTTTTTTTTTTTTAATTTTTATTTATTTATGACAGTCACAGAGAAAGAGAGAGAGAGAGAGAGAGAGAGGCAGAGACACAGGCAGAGGGAGAAGCAGGCTCCATGCACCGGGAGCCCGATGTGGGATTCGGTCCCGGGTCTCCAGGATCGTGCCCTGGGCCAAAGGCAGGCGCCAAACCGCTGCGCCACCCAGGGATCCCTTTTCAAGTCTTTCTTACACAGTCTTTTATTCCTTTATTTGACTGGTTAATAATGTTCCCAGTCATTTGACAGGAATACCATACTAAGCATTTTGGCATTCAGTAAATAGTTTTTGCCATTAAGGTTTGGAGAGGAAGTAGAGAGGAACTAGGGAACTGAGAGGAGGATGCATGACAACCACAGGGGCTAGAGATATGTGAGTGGGCAGGTGATAGTCAGGACCCTGGTTAGCAAAATAATGGTCCCCAAAATGTCTGTATCCTAATACCTGGAACTTGTAAATATATGATCTTACCTGGCAAAAGGGTCTTTGCAGATGTGACTAATGTTAAGGAACTTAACCATAAGAGAGTATATTGGTTTATCCACATGGCCCTTTTCTAATCCCATGAATCCATAAAAGCAGATAACTCTTATGGATGTGGGTAGAAGGAGCTGTGACTGTAGACGTGTGGTCCAAGAAATGCAATGTTGTTGACTTTGAAGACGAAGGAAGGGGGCCAGGTGCCAAAGTATGTAGGCAGCATCTAAAAGCTGGAAAAGGCAAAGAAAGGGATTCTTTCCTGGAATCTCCACAAAGTTAATGCAGCCCTGCTGACTACTTGGTTTTAGCCCAGTGAGATCCATGTTGGACAGAATTGTAGGATAGTAGTTGTGTTGCTGTAATCCACTAAACTTGTGGTAATTGGTTACAGCAGCATTAGAAAACTAACATAAGGAGAAATTTAGACTATAATGAAGCAGTGGGAATTTTAGTCTTCTGCTCAGAAATCTGTAGTGTTCTCTCCTTCGCACTGCTTTGAATCTCAACTTTCTAGCCCAGTTCCCCAGGTTCTGTGTGACCTGCCCATGCTGCATTTCTCCATAGTGGCCCCTCCTAGGTCCACTTTGGTTAGGACATTCTCTTTCCTATGCCTTGAATCGACCATGGTAACGTTCCTGCACATGATATCCTTCCAAGAAAGTTACCCCTTTGTCCACTGCTTTTCTTGACTACATCTGCCCTCTTTGAGCCCTCTTCTTTCTGATTAGCTCCAGCATTGGTATTCAGGAAACACAATCAGCAGTTCACCATAGTCATACATTTTAACTGTGCTGTATGTTACCAAATGTTCTTAGTGTTTGACACTAAAAATATGCTATTTTATGTTGGTTGATATTTCTTAAAAATGCCACCTATTATTCTCTAATGTATTAGAAAGTGTGATTTAGTGGAAAGATCATATGCTTAGAGTTCTGAATTAGCACATTTCTAGCTGTGCATCTTTAGTGAGATACTTAACCTCTCCAAACCTCAGTTTCCTTTTCTGTAAAATGGAGATCGTAGTATTTATCTCACAGGATTTTCCTAAGGATTAAAGCATTCTAGAGCCCTTCATTCCTATACTGCTGGACGACAGAGACGGTGTCTTATTTTCCTCCACATACTGTCAACACCCACCACCATAATTAGGCACAAGGTGGGCTTACAGATTGACCTCTATTTGTCAACAAACTTTTGCATATTATGGATTTTGCCATCGCTTTTGTAGTTGCACATCCATCACTAACCTTCCATACAGCATTATATAATGGGTGGTTTGAAAGTCTTAGCTTATTGTATCATCTATTTAATTTCTGGCAGATTTCTAATTTTACAAAATATTTACTGAGACTGACCTCCAGATAAATCTGCCCCAACTACCCACCTATGGTTACTCCCCATGGATTCTCTGCAATTGCCCCACTTCATATTATTTCCTGATCACAACATTATAACTCCACAAAGCTGGTCTGCTACTTCTTGATGTTCTCTTTCATCTTGCATTTGATATGGACACAATTTCAGGTTTATTGCCCATGGATCCAGGTGTTTCTGCGATAGGCAAGCTGTTTTATAATATGCGAGTACTTTCACTGCCTGCCTTCTCAAGATTTGGGGGATGCAGGTATCTGCTTTGGAAACCTTCTTTGCTTTTCATGATTCTCAGTTTCATCTCTATTTCAAGAAACATTAACCCCTGGTTACTCTTTTTTGCTACTTTTTTTCAATTTTAAATGCATTTTTTCCCATGGCCCTGACAAGCCAGAAGAGCAGTCTTTCATTTCTTCTGGAAGCCTCTGTTCTTCCCTCTTCTCTGATTGCATCCTGCTGATATCCCTATCGAGTCTGAATCTTTTGTCAGTGAACTTTGCTTCTTACCATTGTATTTTTATGCTAGTATTATAGTGTCTGATATCTGTTTGGCTTGAACTTGCTGCAAGAAATCTTTATAGGCAAGATGATTTATTGCTAAAAATTGAATCCCAAGTGTGTCTTAGGAAAGCTTGAAGATTTGTGTGTGTGTGTGTGTGTGTTTAGATTTTAAGGAGAGGACTTCTTTCCTGTTTTCATTGATTTTCTGTGGCTGAGGTAATTTTTACAAAGAGTTTCAGACTAACACTTATTTTTGGAAATCAGCATTCATAATTCTTTGAGACTTTTTATCTCTAGAATGTCTAATAATTCTTTCTGTCTGCACCTGGTCAATATAGCTGGTTCTTAACTGGCATGCCTGGGAAGTAGTGTATATAGCAGGGCCCTATATGAATGTCCCCAAACTTTCATCAATGTATAAAATTTGTTTTTGCTAACACTGAGTCATGCTGTTTGCTTTTAAGGTGTTGTCTGTCAGATGAATCATTGACTTGAGCAGACCATGTAATGCACTGTATATTGGAATACAGCTGGTGGCATTTAAAAGTATGGCATAATGTCAACCCAGTGCCAAAGAAAGCGTTCCCATTTACTGAAACATTAATTCTTAGCCTCATTAATTTGAAGAGATTGTGTTCACAGCAGAAAACAGTTCTCAAAGAGATAGATTCCTGCAAGGTGACCAAGAGTAGGAAGATAATTATGGATGCTCTCACAAGATGTGAAACATGGCTAGATTGTGATAATGATGTTTTAGAGATATTGCTGACTTTTTATACTGTTGTTTTAAGTCTTTTGATACTTTCATTTGTAAATTATTTTTTTAAAAAGAGTTTGTTTATTTATTTGATAGAGAAAGAGAAAGAGAACGCACAAGCAGGGAACAACAGGGGTCGAGGGAGAAGCAGGGTCTCTGCCAAGTGGGGAGCCTGATGCAGAGCTCGATTCCAGTACCCTGAAGTACTGAAGGCAGATGCTTAGCTAACTAAGCCACCCAGGTGCCCCTGATACTTTCAAATATAAAACAGAAAAAAGGATAATATGTGAAGAAATGATTTAAACATTCCAAATTTTAATATGAGCCTTCTAAAGGGAAGGAAGACTTACTATGTTGTTCCATTTTAATTGGGTTAGGGAGAAATGGAATTTTGCATAATTGATTACTTTTTAGGAAACTGTCCTGATTGTTGTCAATTTTTTGAAAATAGGTGACAGGATGCCTGGGTGGCTCAGTGGTTGGGCATCTGCCTTTGGCTCGGAGAGTGATCCTCCATCTGGGGAATTCCATATCGGGCTCCCCATAGGGAGCATGTTTTTTCTTCTGCCTGTATCTCTGCCTCTCTTTCTGTCTCTCATGAATAAATAAATAAAAATCTTTAAAAAAAGAAGAAAGTAGATGATAACATACTTATAATTAGTTTCAAAAACGGGACTAAGAGTTTCTGAAACTTTTTTTTTTTATAAGATGCTCATGCATTTTGCATGGTGCCCTCCACAGGTGGTCTGGAATCAGCCTTTCTTATGCAAAGCTGTTTATGAACTACCTTTTATACTCATTGCTCTGTCAGAGCTAGTGTGCAGAGTTCTTCAGAGTGACTTATGGTAGCCTTCACTTACTAATAAGGATAGCAAGTGGTTCTATATAGATCAGCTTTAATTGCTTGTAAACTCTATATTGATGTTAATGCATGTGTTCAAACTTGTAACAAGAAAGGCAAGGCATTTTCATACTTGCTTTTCCTTTGCACAATACTTTGGGCTTCCCTTTATTGAAACTTTCAGAGCTATTGCATATGGGCTGAAATATAATTGGTTTTCAGATTTTACTGAAAGCTTCAGAAATTTGCTTGATTAATTTATTCAACAAATATTTAGGAAGTATTTGTCACATTTAGGCAAAGCTCCCAGAAAGCCAAAAGAATGGGGTATCAGATGCCCACGCAGATATTAAGTAAATACAGCATCAAAGATCTTCAGTTTTCCTTGCCACCATGTTCACTTAATTCAGAGGGACAAAACTTCCATATGGAAATAAGTTCCACGTTGGAAAATCTCTTTCTTTTGTAATTTAATAAAACGTCAGCAAGTGAGGTCATTGCTATGAACTCCTCATTAGAGGAGGAAACCAGAAACTCTGAGATTATCCCCAAAGAATTAGAAGAGATGGCTAGACTTTTATCTGAATGTTAGTTTTGCATTTTGACCAGAAGGGTGCACTGTTGTATCTTATTTATGGCTTGGGGTGGTGGTGGGAGGGGGGCGAAGAAAAAGAAAACAATGTTCTTTTCAACTAACTTAACTCATATATCTTTGTAATTTGTGTTTTCTTTTGAATTTTGTTAGCATTCTAGTTTCAATTCTTGACTTCCTAGGTTCTTCAGTCCTTTCTTGAAGGCTCTCAGAGAATGGTACCAGCGTACCAAAAACCTGACTCAGCAACATTGTTTTACTGGTTCTGGTTTTCTCTCCTCTGAAGGAGGAATTTATTACCTTTGTTACAGATGGGACAGGTTTGGCTGTAGATGCTTCCAGATGTAACTCTCTGGAATGTTCCCAACCTTGACATCTGGGGTTCAGCTAGCTCATTCTCAACTTTCTTTCCTGCTTTCCTGGGCTGAGGTTATTGTTATGGAGGTTAATTATACTCCGGCACTGATGAGAAAGACATAGTCATCTTCTAGATGTCATTTAGGCATCCCAAATTGGTACTGTTGGGATATTCGATTTTCATAAGAAAACATGTATTTGCTCTGTCCCTCCTAACTAGCTCTTAAAAAAAAAAAACCCACACAAGTAACATAACAACAAAAAATCCTTTATTCTGAAAGCTTATTGCTAATGAATCATTTTAGGTAGACCATGCAAGAAAATAGCAGGACACACATGAATATTTTTTTCTGAAACTTCTTTGGAGATAGCTATTTTGGTCATAGTTGCATGTAGAGAGAAATGCATGCCTGATCTCAGATTTCTCAAGCATGGAATTGGCATGATAGACTGCTGGCAGTATATTTCTAGTTCTTTGTTAATGACATTATCTCATAGTTCTTCCAAGAAATTTTTTTTCAAGTATACACTATCATGACTTTTAGCTAATAACATCTGCAAATATGAAGTGATTGCCTTTTAAATAAGTAAGCACAAAGGAAATGGTAGTATCAAGCCACGGGGATAATATATGGTCCACCATAATCATACTTGTGTTTAAAATGTAAAGAAAAAGATTGGAAGAAAATATATCTAAATGAACAATGCAGTTGCCTTTGGGTAGGGAGATTTCTTTTTGCCTTTTGATACTTATGTAATGTTCAAGTTATCTGTGTGAGAATATGCTACATTTATAATTAGAAAAAAGGAAGAAAAATAATCTTGTCCTGTACAAACTAAAATAGTCAAAGCAAGTTAATAGGAAGCTTTCTACCAACATCTTGTTGCAAATACCAGATTTTAACATTTAAAAGCAAAAGTTTTAAAATGTAAATGGTCATATGCATTTATGGATCCAACATTTAAAAATCAGCTTAAAGTAAAACATGTCTAATTTCTATGGGATGCTTTGCTATGTACATGTGCATATTGATTTAATACCTGAAGTTTCCATTTTCATAGGAGCCTCCATTCCAATTCAGTATTCTATAAACACAGCCAAAGCACTGACACCTATCTGTCTACAATTTAAAAAATACAGCTAGTATCACTCTTCTTTTGTTGTTTCTTTTTCTCTTTTTGGATTGGCCAGCTCTTGGACTAAATTAACCCAATCAACTGATGACCTTATGTCATGTAAGCACAACTCAATTAACTGCAAATATTTAAACCTATTAATGATCAATCAGAGTCTCTTTAACGCTCTAGCTTCTGTTTCAGCTCTCTTTGGTTTAATATTTTAGGGCAAATGCAAGAAGTTGAGTCTACAGCTGGACAAGAGCAGTAACCCTTATTATTGGGATGGTTGCTACCAGATGGATGGTACAAGTTTGATTTCTGCCTACGTGGATCTACTAACTAGGCTCTTCTCATCTGGGACTTGGGTGAGGTGAGGGAGGCATTTTGGGATAACATTCTTATGGATAACTCTAGGAATAATTAATCCATGAGTATTTTTCATAAGACTTTCTTAAGACTTTTATATGTGTCCATGGGTCAGGCATTGGTGTTCAGACTCCATTGGAGATGTAATCATAGAATATGAACCAGAGGAGTAAAAATTCAAAATGATGGAATGCACAATTAGCACATCATAGTATTTCCTGTATTTTTACAAAACTCCAATATACCACTAATATATGTGTGTTTAACTAGAAAATAATTATATATAGCTGGAGTTTTGATCTTTTTTAGCCCTAACAAATATGAGGGATATGAAACTCTTTCATCAAAGGCAGTAAACCACTATGGCAGTGTTTCTCCCCATCACTTAGTAGGAGGTGGGGGAGGAGTAGGCATATCAGACTTTCCAGTGGGATGTGGTTTGTGTTAAAAAAAAAAAAAAGCATACCCTTCTTCACCTTCGAGTTGAAAATCCTGAGTAATGAGCATTATGGTGCCTCATCTATAGTATATAATTTTTATAATATGTGTATAATACTTAGCTTATCCTTACTAGATAGCAAGCAAAGAGGCACCTACTTGTTCATTTATTTCCTACTTCATTTCACAAAGGCTATGAGATGGTTATTTTAGTCATCTTTCTAGATTTCTAGCCTTAGCACCAAACCTTGCAAACAATTGACGTTTGATGAGTATTTTAGAAATGATATTTGAAATCTGTTAATGAGTTAGAAGTTTACTAGAATAAAGAAAAGCTTTTGAAGTTCAAAGACATTTGAGGCATGAATTCATGTGTGAACCAATAGATGTTGAGTTGAGTAGTTACATGAGTTTGAGGCTCATGGTACAGGGCAAATTGTGTATAAGAACTGTCCCGGCTGACCTCACATACCAACCACTGAAGATAGAAACATCATCATTGTTTGTGAGCACAGTTTATTTCACTTCATTTAGACTAATTGTAATAAACATTTAAAAATCCTCATTGATTAGCTCCAAAATCTGATTCAGCTTAGAGAAAGATTTGGTTGATTTTTTTTTTCTCTTGAAAAAGTGTTCCATTTTCTTGGTTCTTCACATGTTTGCTAATTTTGAATTGTGTCCTAAATATTATTTGTTAAGTTGTGGGGGGCTCTGTATTATATTATTTAACTCACATGACTATTGCCTCTTTTGTTTTAGTAGACAGTTATGTTGACTAGTCTTGCAAATCTTGTTTCTTGCAGTGGTAGCTTAGACCTCAGTTCAGATGTTTTGTCACTAGCTGAGCTGCTTTGAGCTTGTTCCATGAATGTATGGTTCAGGGGTCAGTTAGAAATATAGGTCAGGAATTTGACAGTTCTTTCTCTGGCTTTTTCCCTTCCAGGATTTCCCCACTACCTTCAGCATTCAAGTTTTCCCCAACTTTGTCTTTCTGGTTCTCAAGACAGAGATTTGGCAATTTTCCCAATCGCACCCTTTACCCTGCTCACTTACCTGCTGGTGTCAGCTACACTTAGCTCTAGGATAAAGGCATATAGTATTTTTGTATTCTATTCTCCTCATTCTCCATGCCCTGAAGATTGGTGCTCTTTATAGTATATCCCGGTGTTACTTTGTGAGTGTTTGTGTGTAGGGAAGTTCTTGAGCAGTCTCTTAGTCTTTCATTCCCAGAAGCACAAGTCTTTTTACTTGACTTTAAAAGCATTATTATGGCAACACATATTCACTTTAGAAAAATAAATTTTAATCTTTCCACTTGTAGATAATCACTGTTGATATTTTGAGGTACATACTTCCATTCTTTGTGCTTCAGAATATATATATACATATATACATACATACATAAATATATATATATATATAAATACATATAAACACAGAAGGACATAAACATATATTCAATGGGATCACACTGTTTGGTAACCTGATATCCTTATTTAACATACCATATATGTCTTTCCATGTGTATAAATACACATTTATACTTCTTATTTTATGGTTGCTTTGTTTTTTATTTTATGGGTGTATAATTTATGTACCTAATCTCTTTTTGTTAGGTGCTTGGGCTATTTCCAATTTTTCATTATTATAAAAATTATTTTAGGCAAACATCCATGTTCACATGATTATATACATTATAATTATTAATTGAATGAACTGTTTTATTAGAATACATTTCTAGTAATGATGTTTTTCATCAAAGGTACATACATTTTTAAGCATTTAAATGCAGGTAAACAAATCATCCCTCATAAAGATTGTACTAATTTATCTACTGCAGTATTTGTAGTAGGCTGAACAATAGCCCTCATAAGTATCCAAAGTCCTAATCTTTGGAACCTGTAATATTACTTTATTTGGGAAAATGTTCTTTGCAGATGTGACTAAGTAAAGATCCTGAGATGGAGACGTTTTCCTGGATTATTCAGGCGGACTCCAAATGCAGTTACAAGTGTCCTTATAAGAGAGAGGTAGCAGAAAATCACAGACAGAAGAGGCGAAGACAACACGACCATGGAAGTGAAGATTGGCGTGAAGTGGTCACAAGCCAAGGAATGCTGACAACCACCAGAAGCTGGAAGAGGAAAATAATGGGTTCTCTCTAGAGCCTAAGGGGGACTACATGTCTGCCAACATCTTGATTTCAACCCAGTGATACTGATTTTGGACATCTGGCTGCTAGAACTCTGACAGAATAGATTTCTGTTGTGGTAAGCCACTCAGTTTTGGTGATTTGTTTCAGCAGCCACAGGAAACCAATGTAGTGAATGAGAATGAATAGTTACTCCTCTTTTATGGAAATCCTTGATAGCCTTTGAATGAAATCAAATGAAATGAAATCGGACTTTCTGATTTCATGATTCTTTGAATATTGAAAAATTCATTTTTTTTGCCTACTTTAAATCCTTGTTTTTGCATTTAGTTACTGATGAAACAGCCAACTTGAGCTTATTTCTTTTTTAAATGAAATACCTGTTTTCACAATTCTCTCTCTGATATAAGAATCTAATAAGGGTAGCCTAAAAGTAAAGAGATTGAACTTAAGTTATTTCTGTTCTATGTACATTGTTCTGTGATATTTATCAGTCTTTATAAAGTTCACACCATTTCAGTCATAAGGAAATTTCTGGAAACAAGTGTTTTCTCTTTTCAGGAGTGTGGATATAAGCTTCTGGAAGGTTGTAAAATACTTAAATAATTTGCATCTATTTTTATCTTCTAAACATTTTGAAAGATTCATCCAAGCAGAAAAGAACCAAATAATTTTAAGATGGTTTAAAAAACTGTTTTCCACTGGAAACTAGTAAATTATTTCTCTCTCACACATTCTTTTTCTCTCTTTATGGCACACACATATACACCACACACATATATATACACCACACACACACACACACATATACCATACACACACATACACATTGCAAATACACAAATGGGATTACATGCTTTGTACTTTAAGAATGTAGTATTTTATGCTTTGCTTTAAAAATGTAGTATTTTCTTTTTTGCTTGGCTTCCTCCTCCTTCTTACCTTTCTCCCATCCTCTTGTCCCACATCACCAAACTTCTATCCAGGGAACCTATGTTAACAACCTGGTACATACCCTCTTGTATTATTTTCTGTGGCCATAGAGTTATGAACAAACATGGTTTCTAGGTCATAATCCCATAAAAATGGGATTATGTTATTATATAATACTTTGTGTAATGTCAAAAGGTTATTTAACAATACACATGAATATTCTAAGTGTATTGGCTTCGCTCTAATTCATTCTTTTTGATAGAGACATAATAGTCATTAGTGTGACTTGACCAGAGTTTAACTTCCTGTTATTGAAGGGCACCACTTACTCTGTAGTATTTTGCTATTTCAAATAGTGCTGTTATAAATATTCTTGTAAATACTTTTTTATTTTGGATATTAGTGCTTTTATACTTTAAGAATTTATTAGGGGAGATTCTGAGGTACAGGATTATTAGCTCAAAGGCTATAGGTATTTTAGTTTTAATAAATGCTGCCACACTGTTTCCAAAAGGACCATACCAATTCATATTTTCATTAGCAACATAGAAGATCCATTTTCTTTCATCCTTACAACCAATGGACATTATTACTCTTTAATTTTTGCCTTTCCACTAGGTAGAAAATATTTTATTGATTATTGGTTTTTTCCTTACTTTTAATGAGGTTGAATATCTTTTTTACATGTTTGTGGTCATTTAGGTTTGTTCCTTCATATTCCTTGACTATTTTTCTATTAGAATATTTATTTTTCCTGTTAATTTAATTTTCTTATGGCATTTTATTAGTTGGTTAATCAGCAAAAAAACAGAGCAAAAACAAAACAAAACAAAAAAACACATCCAAATAATGAGGTTGTGATGAAATTTACAGATGTATGTATGTATTTCCTGTTAATTTTTAAAAAATACTTCTGTATTATAGATATTAACCCTCCAAGTTCTTATTTCTATTGGGAATATATCCTCAGACCCACATATGTTTTTGTGGACTTTGTTTGTATCTTTTTCCATACAAATGTTTAACAATTATCTGTAGTGTAGGTTCATCTATATTTTTTTTGTTATCTCTGGGGTTTTCTGTCTTTATTATAAAGGTTTTCTGTACTTTCTAGATTATACATGTAGTCTAGATTTATTATGTTTTATTTTTATGGTTTAATCTGTAGTCTAGATTTATTATGTTTTATTTTTTATGGTTTAATCTTTATCTGAGATTTATTTTTGTTTAAGGTACAAGAGAGAGGGTCGCCTATATTTTCTCCCAGATGAATAACCAACTTGGTCTACATGGCTTAAACCATTCATTCTTTTTTAGCTGAATTGAAATAAAATTTCTGATATATAATCCTCAAATTTAGAGAGATCTGTTTGTGGATTCTCTGTTTGTTATACTGACCACCCAGTGGATATTTTGGTGCCATTATGATTAATTTGATCACAGTAGAATATGAAAGTTCTAATATCTGATAAGAGATGTCATCTTCTATTCTTCATCTTTTTCTTAGTTCCTTTGGGGCCCTTTATTGCCATCTTAGATCTAAACTTTATTTATTTATTTATTATTTTTTTAAATTTATTTTTATTTATTTATGATAGTCACACACAGAGAGAGAGAGAGAGGCAGAGACACAGGCAGAGGGAGAAGCAGGCTCCATGCACCGGAAGCCCGATGTGGGATTCGATCCCGGGTCTCCAGATCGCGCCCTGGGCCAAAGGCAGGCGCCAAACCGCTGCGCCACCCAAGGATCCCAGATCTAAACTTTAATATAAATGAATCTAATTCTTAGAAGTCTCTTACCCCAGTTTTAATTGTATTAATTTCAAATATTAATTTTTAGATTTTTTTGGTGATTTTGAAATCTTCCCATTCAAGAACATCACATACTTTTGCATTTATTCAGAAAGATGTTGAGTTCTGTTTATGTATATGGTATTCAGCTCTTTTCATAGTTTTTCCTTAAATTTAGTAATAGTTTACCAGAGTCTCTTGAGTTTGCAAGGCACAGAATCCTACAATCAACCAAAAAAAGATAGTATTTCTTTTTTCCCCAATATCTATGCCTATTATTTTATTTTCTTGCTCCGTTTTATTTTTTCAAATTGTCAAGTTACTATTACATACCAAAGATGATAACAGGTGTCTCAGTACAGCTCCCAACTTAAATTAAATAGGGTTTAGTATTTCATAATTTAGAATACTATTTTTTAGTCATTGGTAAATAAACTTTATTATATTTAAGTCATTGATGTCTATTTTTTTTTTTTTTATTTAGGTTTTACGTCAGCAATAGTGGCTTAGTTTTATTTAAGGCCCTTAGTTTCATCTAAGGCTCTTTCAACAAAATCATTTGATTTTTTCCCTTTAATTATATGATGAATTTATAATTATAGATTTCCTGATATTAAGCCACTCTTGCATTCCTAGAATATACCTTAGTTGATCACATGGTATTATTATTCTTTGCTGCATTGTTGGATTACATTACATTACAATATGTTCTTTCACAGATTTTATCCTACAGTTTTCTATTATGTGATTTGCAAAGCTCTTCTTTAAAAATATCTGTTAAAAATGTTGTGTTAAAGATTTTGTTAGTTAAGTATGGAGTGAAATTTTTTAATGCAAATATTCATTCAACAAATATTCATCAAGCTCAATTCTATACCACACCCTTTTCTAGGTGCTGATGATATAGCAAGTCAATAGCACAGATATATAACTTTGTTTGTGGGGCTTATATTTTAATGAAATAAAGATGTTCACTGAGAAATAAATATCTTATAAATTTATTATTTCATTTAATTCTTCTACCTATACTTATTTTGTGCAGCAGATCTGTTCAACTCTGGAAAGATTTCCACTGTTATTTGTATTTACCAAGCTCTGCTTCATTTGTAATATTTTTGCCTTTTTTGGTTTTGTGTTTTTTGATGCCTATAGATTTATAACTGTTGGATTATTTTAATAAGTTGTAAAACATGTTATTCTCTTAGATTAGTCTTTAGTAATATTAATATCGCTGCTGCTTTTCCTTTTGTTTGCTTGTTAATCTAATATAAAGTAATTTTATTTTTTGTATATTTTTTATTGGATTTCGATTTGCCACATATAGCATAGCACCCAGTGCTCATCCCAACAAGTGCCCCCCTCAGTGCCTGTCACCCAGTCACCCCAACCCCCCACCCACCTCCCTTTCTACTACCCCTTGTTTGTTTCCCAGAGTTTGGAGTCTTTCATGTTCTATCACCCTCACTGATATTTCCCACTCATTTTCTCTCCTCTCCCCTTTATTCCGTTTCACTATTTTTTATATTCCCCAAGTGAATGAGATCATATAATGTTTGTCCTTCTCCAATTGACTTACTTCACTCAGCATAATACCCTCCATTTCCATCCACGTTGAAGCAAATGGTGGGTATTTGTCGTTTCTAATGGCTGAGTAATATTCCATTATATACATAGACCACAGCTTCTTTATCCATTCATCTTTCAATGGACACCAAGGCTCCTTCCACAGTTTGGCTATTGTGGACATTGCCGCTATAAACATTGGGGTGCAGGTATCCTGGCGTTTCACTGCATCTGTATCTTTGGGGTAAATCCCCAGCAGTGCAATTGCAGGGTCGTAGGGTAACTCTATTTTTAATTCTTTGAGGAATTTCCACACGGTTTTCCAGAGTGGCTGCACCAGTTCACATTCCCACCCACAGTGCAAGAGGATTCGCCTTTCTCCACATCCTCTCCAACATTTGTTGTTTCCTGTCTTGTTAATTTTCCCCATTCTCACTGGTGTGAGGTGGTATCTCATTGTGGTTTTGAATTGTATTTCCCTGATGGCAAGGGATGAAGAGCACTTTCTCATGTGCTTGTAGGCCATGTCAGTGTCTTCTTTGGTGAAATTTCTGTTCATGTCTTTTGCCCATTTCATGATTGGATTGTTTGTTTCTTTGATGTTGAGTTTAATAAGTTCTTTACAGATCTCGGATACTAGCCCTTTATCTGATATGTCATTTGCAAATATCTTCTCCCATTCTGTAGGTTGTCTTTTCGTTTTGTTGACTGTATCCTTTGCTGTGCAAAAGCTTCTTATCTTGATGAAGTCCCAATAGTTCATTTTTGCTTTTCTTTCTTTTGCCTTCGTGGATGTATCTTGCAAGAAGTTACTGTGGCTGAGTTCAAAAAGGGTGTTGCCTGTGTTCTCCTCTAGGATTTTGATGGATTCGTGTCTCACATTTAGGTCTTTCATCCATTTTGAGTTTATCTTTGTACGTGGTGTAAGAGAATGGTCCAGTTTCATTCTTCTGCATGTGGATGTCCAATTTTCCCAGCACCATTTATTGAAGAGACTGTCCATTTTCCAGTGGATAGTCTTTCCTGGTGTGTCGAATATTAGTTGACCATATTGTTGAGGGCCCATTTCTGGCTTCTCTATTCTGTTCCATTGATCTATGTGTCTGTTTTTGTGCCAGTACCACACTGTTTTGATGATCACAGCTTTGTAGTACAACTTGAAATCCGGCATTGTGATGCCCCCGACTCTAGTTTTCTTTTTCAATATTCCCCTGGCTACTCGGGGTCTTTTCTGATTCGACAGAAATCTTTTGATGATTTGTTCCAACTCTCTGAAGAAAGTCCATGGTATTTTGATAGGGATTGCATTAAACGTGTAAATTGCCCTGGGTAGCATTGACATTTTCACAATATTAATTCTTCCAATCCACGAGCATGGAATTTTTTTCCATCTCTTTGTGCTTTCCTCAGTTTCTTTCAGAAGTGTTCTGTAGTTTTTAGGGTAAAGATCCTTTATCTCTTTGGTTAGGTTTATTCCTAGGTAACTTATGGTTTTGACTGCAATTGTAAATGGGATTGACTCCTTAATTTCTCTTTCTTCAGTCTCATTGTTAGTGTATAGAAATACCACTGATTTCTGGGCATTGATTTTGTATCCTACCACACTGCCGAATTGCTGTATGAGTTCTAGCAATCTTGAGGTGAGTCTTTTGGGTTTTCTATGTACAGTATCATGTCATCTGCAAGGAGGGAGAGTTTGACTTCTTCTTTGCCAATTTGAATGCCTTTGATTTCTTTTTGTTGTCTGATTGCTGAGGCTAGGACTTCTAGTACTATGTTGAATAGCAGTGGTGAAAGTGGACATCCCTGCTGTGTTCCTGATTTTAGTGGAAAAGCTCCCAGTGTTTCCCCATTGATAATGATATTTGCTGTGGGCTTTCATAGATGGCTTTAAGATGTTGAGGAATGTTCCCTCTATCCCTACACTCTGAAGAGTTTTGATCAGGAATGGGTTCTGTATTTTGTCAAATACTTTCTCTGCATCTATTGAGAGGATCATATAGTTCTTGTTTTTTCTCTTGTTGATATGATCTATCACATTGATTGCTTTACGAGTGTTGAACTAGCCTTGCATCCTGGGGATAAATCCCACTTGGTCATGGTGAATAATCTTCTTCATGTACTGTTGGACCCTATTGGCTAGTATCTTGTTAAGAGTTTTTGCATCTGTGTTTATCAAGGATATTGGTCTATATTTCTCCTTTTTTGTGGGGTCTTTGTCTGGTTTTGGAATTAAGGTGATGCTGGCCTCATAAAACGAGTTTGGAAGTATCCCATCCCATTCTATCTTTCAGAACAGCTTTAGTAGAATTGGTATTGTTTCTTCTTTAAATGTTTGATAGAATTCCCCTGGGAAGCCATCTGGCCCTAGACTTTTGTGTCTTGGGAAGTTTTTGATGACTGCTTCAATTTCCTCCCTGGTTATTGGCCTGTTGAGGTTTTCTATTTCTTCCTGTTGCAGTTTTGGTAGTTTGTGGTTTTCCAGAAATGCATTCATTTCTTCTAGATTGCCTAATTTATTGGCATATAGCTGTTCATAATATGTTTTTAAAATCGTTTGTATTTCCTTGGTATTGGTGGTGATATCTCCTTTTTCTATTGTGATTTTATTAATTTGAGTCTTTTTGTTTTTAATAAGGCTGGGTAATGGTTTATCTATCTTATTAATTCTTTCAAAGAACCAACTCTTGGTTTTGTTGATCTCTTCTACAGTTCTTCTGGTCTCTATTTCATTGAGTTCTGCTTGAATATTTATTAACTCTCTTCTTCTGCTTGGTGTAGGTTTTATTTGCTGTTCTTTCTCCAGTTCCTTTAGGTGCAAGGTTAGCTTGTGTATTTGAGGTTTTTTTCCAATTTTTTGAGGGTAGCTTGTATTGCGATGTATTTCCCTCTCAGGACTACTTTTGCTGTATCCCAAAGATTTTGAATGGTTGTATCTTCATTCTCTTAGTTTCCATGAATCTTTTTAATTCTTCTCTAATTTCTTGGTTGACCCTTTCATCTTTTAGCAGGATGCTCTATAACCTCCATGTGTTTGAGTTTCTTCCAAATTTCTTCTTGTGATTAAGTTCAAGTTTCAAAGCATTATGGTCTGAAAATATGTAGGGGACAATCCCAATCTTTTGATATCAGTTTATACCTGATTTGTGACCCAGTATGTGGTCTATTCTGGAGAAAGTTCCATGTGCACTTGAGAAGAATCTGTATTCATTTGTGTTTGGATGTAAAGTTCTGTAAATATCTGTGAAATCCATCTGGTCCAGTGTATCATTTAAAGCTCTTGTTTCTTTGGTGATGTTGTGCTTAGAAATTCTGTCATTTGCAGAAAGTGGCATGTTGAAGTCTCCCAGTATTAGTGTATTATTATCTAATTATGTCTTTACTTTGGTTATTAATTGATTGATATACATGGCAGCTCCCACATTAGGGGCATAAATATTCCTGATTGTTAGTTCCTCTTGTTGGATATATCCTTTTTGTATGATATAGTATCCCTCTTCATCTCTTGCTACATTCTTTGGAATAAACTTTAATTTATCTCATGTGAGGATCGCTACCCCTGCTTTCTTTTGAGGACCATTTGAATGGTAAATGGTTCTCCAACCTTTCATTTTCAGGCTGTAGTTGCCCTGGATCTAAAATGAATCTCTTGTAGACAGCAAATAGATGGGTCTTCCTTTTTTAAAATATTTTATTTATTTATTCATGAGAGACACGGCGGGGGGGAGAGGCAGAGTACACAGGCAGAGGGAGAAGCAGGCTCCATGAAGGGAGTCCGACATGGGACTCAATCCTTAGTCTCTAGGATCAGGCCATGGACTGAAGGCAGTGCTAAACTGTTAAGCCACCTGGGCTGCCTGGGTCTTGCTTTTTTATCCAGTCTCAAGCTCTATGTCTTTTGATGCGATCATTAAGTCCATTCATGTTCAGACTTACTATTGAAAGATATGAATTTAGTGTCATCATAATACCTATTCAATCCCTGTTTTTGTGGATTATTTCTTTGGGCATCCTCTTTCTTTTACAGAGTCCCTCTTAATATTTCTTGGAGAGCCGGTTTGGTGGTCACATATTCTTTCAGTTTCTGCCTATCTTGGAAGCTCTTAATCACTCCTATTCTGAATGAGAGCCTTGCTGGATAAAGTATTCTTGGCTGCATATTCTTCTCATTTAGCACCCTGAGTATATCCTGCCAGCCCTTTCTGGCCTGCCAGGTCTCTGTGGAGAGGTCTGCTGTTATTCTAATATTTCTCCCCATATAAGTTAAGGGTCTCTCGTCCCTTGCTGTTTTAAGGATTTTCTCTTTATCTTTGGAATTTGCAATTTTCACTATTAAACGTCGAGGTGTTGAATGGTTTTTATTGATTTTAAGGGGGGACCTCTCTATCTCCTGGATCTAAATGCCTGTTTCCCTCCACAAATTAGGGAAGTTCTCAATTATGATTTGTTCAAATATGCTGTCTGGTCCTCTGTCCCTTTTGGTGACCTCTGGAACCGCAATTAAATGTAGATTTTTCCTTATGAGGCTGTCATTTATTTCCCTTAACGTTTCCTCGTGGTCTTTTAATTGTTTTTCTCTTTTTTCCTCAGCTTCCTTCCTTACCATTAACTTGTCTTCTATGTCACTCACTCTTTCTTCTACCTTATTAACCCTTGTCATTAGGACCTCCAGTTTGGATTGCATCTCATTTAATTGATTTTTAATTTTGATCTGATTACATCTAAATTCTGCAGTCATGAAGTCTCTTGAATCCTTTATGCTTTTTTCCAGAGCCACCAGTAGCTTTATAATTGTGCTTCTGAATTGGCTTTCTGACATCGAATTGTAATCCAAATTCTATAACTCTGTGGCAGACAGTACTATTTCTGATTCTTTCTTTTGTGATGAGTTTTTCTTTCTAGTCATTTTGCTCAGTGCAGAGTGGCTAAAAATGAGCTGTACTTGTTAGAAGTGCAAACTCTTCTCTCTGTAGCATTCCAGCTGTTCTCTCTTTAAGTCTCAGGTCAAATTTGTAGGTTTTCAGGATGATTTGAAAGTTATCTAGATGAGTTGGTGGGGACAGGTGACTTGGGGACCCTACTTTTCTGCCGTCTTGCCCCCTAATATAAAGAATTTTTAACCGTGACTATTTTTTTTTAATTTGGGTGAATGTAGTTGGGCTTTGTTTTTTATTGGGATATGACTATATTATTTTTATTTATTTATTTTTATTTTTTAAAAGATTTTTATTTATTTATTTATGAGAGACACACACAGAGAGAGAGAGAGAGAGAGAGAGAGAGAAAGAGGCAGAGACACAAGCAGAGGGAGAAGCAGGCTCCATGCAGGGAGCTTGACGTGGAACTCAATCCTGGATCTCTAGGATCAGGCCCTGGGCTGAAGCCGGCACTAAACTGCTGAGCCACCTGGGCTGGCCTTGACTATCTTATTTTTAATGTGAGAATTTGGTTCTTTCCTATTTAGTATTATGACTATATAGTTGATTTTATTTCTTTTATGCATTTATTTATTCATTTATTCAGCAAACATATGTCAGGTGCCTCCTATGTGGCAATGTTCTAGGGATTCAACAATGAATACAACAATGAATACAATAGAAGAAATTCCAAACCCATAACATTACATTGTAGTTGGAGGGGCAAGCTAAAATGTAATAAAAATCAGTAAAATATTGAGTATATTAGAAGGTGATAGAAGTTATGCAGAAAAAAATAAAACAGAATAGGTTATAGACAATATTAGGAAGTTTAGAATTTTAGATAGAGTGGACAGGGTGGGACTCACAGAGAAAAGAATTGAAGAAGATGAAGTGAATCAAGTGAGATCTGAGAGAATAGTTGTCTAGGCAGAAGGAATGGCTTTGCACAAGATTTTAGTGTGTCTGGCATGTTCAAGTTACACATAGATGGCTAATGTGGTGGGTTTGTTGGAGAAGGAGGTGAAAGGAAGACAAGTGAGAGAGAAGCTTGATTATTATTTAAAGGCTTATCTAAATGAATTAAAAGCCATTGACAATTAAAAAATGTATTTAATCACATTTATTGAGGTACCAAAGTTATCAAGATATATACAATTTTTATTACCCAGAAAGTTCCTTTGTGCCCATCTTAGTAACCATCTCCTATGTCTGGTTCCAGGCAACCACTAAATTTTTTTTTTTTTTTGTCACTAAAGATTAGATTTGACTCTTCTAGATCTTTATACCAATGGAATCATATGGTACCCTTAGGAATCTGGCTTCTTTTGCTTGGCACCATTTTTAAATAAGATTTATTTATTTATTTTTAGAGAGAGAGAGAGAGAGGAGGGCCAGAGGGAGAGGTAGAAAATCCCAAGAAGACTACCTGCTGATCATGGAGCCTGATGTGGGGCTGGATCTCACAACCTTGAGATTGTGACCCAAAATCAAAAGTCAGAGGCTTAACCAACTATACCACCCAGGTACCCCAGCATAATAATGTTTTGAGATTTCCTGTGTTGTGTGTATTAGTAGTTATTTTTTTAGTGCTGAGTAGTTTTTTTTTTTTTTGTATCAATATATCTTAGTTTAATTAGCCATTCACTGGGTGTAATGAACATTTGGATTGTTTCCAGTTTTTGACTGTTATGAATAAAGCGGTCATAAGCATGCATATACAAGTCTTTGTGTGGACATATGTTTTCATTTTTCTTGAATAAATTTCTAGGAGTAGAATGGCTGGGTCATATAGTAAAAAAATTTTGTATGTGCCAAACTATTTTTTTTTAATTTTTATTTATTTATGATAGTCACAGAGAGAGAGAGAGAGAGAGAGAGAGGCAGAGACATAGGCAGAGGGAGAAGCAGGCTCCATGCACCGGGAGCCAGACGTGGGATTCGATCCCAGGTCTCCAGGATCGCGCCCTGGGCCAAAGGCAGGCGCCCAACCGCTGCACCACCCAGGGATCCCAAAACTATTTTTTTTTAAAGTGAACCATTTTGCATTCCTACCAGCAATGTTGGAGAGTTCCTGTTGCTCCATAGCCACTTCAACACTTGATAATGTCAGGCTTTTAAATTTTATTCAATCTAATGGATGTGGAATGGTGTCTCACTATTGTTTTAATTTGTAATGCCCTGATAATTCATGATGTTGAGCTCCTCCTCATGTACTTCTTACCTATTAATGTATCTTCCTTTGTAGAGATTGTGTTCAAATCTTTGTGTATTATTTTTAATTGGTTTGTTTGGATTCTTTTTACTGAATAGTAAGAATCCTTCTTTTATTGAGTTGTAAGAAAAAAGGACTATGGATACAAGTCGTGTGTATGTATATGTGTACATGTATATACTAATTCATAGCTAATAAAAGCCAATGTCAAAATAAATCAAATAATATGTAACACTAATATGTCAATTAGAAAATACTAATATCTGTTTTGAATTAATTTTTTAAAAATAATTTCTGGGTCAGAACAATTTCTAGGTAAGGTTATATGAGACACAGTGCTATAATTTTTAAATTCCAGACAGCAAGTTACTGTGCAACACTCATTTATGACTACATATTTTGTAACTCACAGTGCAGATGTATTACTGCAAATTATTTCATTTCAAATTTTGTCATTAACTCTCCACTGGGTACAAATGGAAGAGTTTAATTTACCTTGGCATATATCGTTCCATTCCCTTTGGTTGGCTGAAAATGCATAGCATGGCCAACATGTTATACATATAGATATTGCATGTTATAACTCATACTGTTCTTAACAGTCTCTTTTAGCTCTGTAGCTCAATTGATCTATAATTACCCTGATTATCTATCTCGCATGACCTGAATTTTCTCAAGGATGAAGTTATATGTCAGAGTCTTAAAAAGATGCATTTACCATTTTAGCTTCCTGGGGGCAATAGGAAGATTTATTTTCCCAACTGTTACTTAATTCCACCATAATATCTTCTTTACCTTGGGAAGAACAACAGTGCATTTCTTTGTGCTCAGATCAGCCTGCCAGCTGAGTCCTCCTCCTCTGTTCTTCCTCCTCCACATCCTCCTTCCTGTATTTGCTTAGTGTACAAATACTAGAAACCAACCTTTCCATCTCCTGTGAATTAGAAAATATTATCACAGCCAGGGTATTGTTGAAAATTAAATTTAACAAATAAAAGTGTAGTGAAGTTTTAAATATAAATCAGACACATCCCTAGTATTTGCTTTTAACTGCACACCTTCTAAGAAATTATATTTTTACTCCCAGCAAATTACCTAGGAGAAAAAAATGACAAGAGTAATCTATTTTTTTCACAGCTGGTTGGTTGGCCAGAGTTTCTCATCAAGGAGTACATGCTGTTTGCTCCCCAGATGGACAGCCTGGATGAGCTACAAATCCACAGAGCCTGGGACACAAGGTGGAAATTATACTGCCAGTGCTTTTCATCTTGCACAGCTCTGCACACTTGAAATTGCAAGTGGCCCATTTCCAAATGAACATCTATTGGGACAATATCCTATATCTTGTCAGAATGAGTCCCATTAAATCCTCAGCTGGAATTAGACCAAAAAGTTGCAATAATTATGGGAAACTTATTAAAAAGTTGAAGCCCTAGACTGTGACAGTGGAAACACTTAAGCCACATTAACAGTAATTGAAATCTCTGTATTTCTTTTCAATCAGTTCTTGTTGATGGCCAACCAAAGAATGCCCAAATGAGAAGGTGTGAAACCCAAACACCCAGCTTCTAAGGGGGGGTAATGTCTTTTGTTTCACTATAAAATGTAGTGTTGGAAAGGGAGTAAACTGCTCTCTTGGGAGCCAAGGCACCTGCCAGACAGCTGCCCCTTGTTCCCACCATGAGCTTGGGTCTCACCACTATGTCTACAATCAGGATGCAGGTTCACTGGCCTCTGCCTAATGTCCTGGGTCTCCTTCCCTCTCTCTCCTGCCACTCTACCCCTAGTAAGTTCTGGGTGTTATGAAAAATATTAAATAAATAGTTTTGAAACCTGGCCTAGCAAATATTTTTCTAGTAAATTTAGGCTTTATTTTGAAAGTAGAAGATATTAAAATAATCTCTTCTGTATTTTAGTCACCAGGATTACTCTACTTTCAATTTGTCCTCAGATGGAAAAGTTTGTGAAAGGAACTTTATCAAGTTAGGAGACTTTTTCAGCTTGTTTTTTAATTTTTTTTTAATATTTTCAAATTTTCAAATTTTTTATTTCAAGTTTTATTTAAACTCTAGTTAGTTAACATATAGAGTAAAACTGGTTTCAGGTGTGGAATTTAGTGATTCATTACTTACATTTAATACTCAGTGCTCATCACAAGTGCTATCCTTAATACCCATCACCCATTTAGCCCATTCCCCACCTACCACCCTCCATCCATCCTCAGTTTATTGTTTATAGTTAAGAGTCTCTTAGATTGGGACACTTGGGTGGCTTAGTTGGTTAAGTGTCTGACTCGTGGTTTTGGCTCAGGTCATGATCTCAGGGTGGTGAGATGGAGCTTCACGTGGGGCTCTGTGCTCAAGTGGAATCTGCTTAAGATTTTCTCTCTCCTTTACTCTTCACCTCCTCCCATCCATGCGTGCTTGCTGTCTCTCTCAAATGAATAAATAAGTCTGTCTTTAAACATTCTCTTATGATTTTTCAGCTTGTTTTTTGAGTCTCTTTTTTCAGTTTGTTTTCAGTGATCTTTATATTGAAGAAGCAATACACTTGATCATGTTTGGCTTATTTCTGTATTGGTGGGAGTGATTTTTTGGGCAACCTTAATTTTGATTTGTTTTGATTTTTATAGTTCAGGATGACTTAAAGAGACAATTTGGACTCGAACAGTAAAGAAAAAACCCTCAAATTTTGAGCTCATTGGAGGGTAGGCCATATGCAATGGCAACTCTGATTTACAAAATACATCTAGTGGATGTACTTGTATCTCTTTTTTTACAAAAATCCTGATGCTCAAAAAATGCTGCAAGTAGAAGGCTTTACCTTCTCTGGGGTACCAGGTTGGGTTGTGGACACCAGATGACAAGAGGAGCGGTAACAGATTGGAGTGACCCAGAATACTGGATCGATTGATGGTGGTGAGAGACTCAAAACTAGACTTTGTGTTCAGGAGTCAAAGAGGGGAACTCTAGGGAGTCCCAATTTGGGGGAGATGCAATGTGTTTGGCTACAGAGGACAGAGATGTGACTTAGGGGTGACAAGAAGGGATATCCAGATGGATTGTTGTCTCAGAACAAGGAAGAATGAGCTACTAAAGATTAGAGTGCATCCCATTTCTGTAGTGGTGTACAGGGAAGGTCTGGGCAACCATTAGTTGGAATTAAGGTGGAAGCAACATACTCAAGTCTGGATGATCAAAGTAAATAAATAACTCTAGGTCCCTTCCAATTCAAAAGTACCATGGTTTAATGAGACTCCATTTATTTTTTCAAGAAAATAAGGCATATTTTGTAATTAGTATCATCCAAATGAATACCAGTGCTCTATCAGAAAATCATTTCCTAAATACAGATTCTACTGTTACAATCTTCATAATGTTTTTCTTAGATCTTATGATATAAATTTATATGACATTAGCTGAATTTAAATTTATCATGGTTTCTGAGGTAGTAAAATTTAAGGAATTTGCTTCTAAAATGATGGATTGTGATGAAGGTGGTAATACCAGTATGTATGTATTTATGTATTTATTTATTTATTTATGAAAAAGATTGAGCTGGGGGTAGGGTGCAGAAGGAAAAGGAGAAGGAGAGAAGCAGACTCCCTGCTGAGCCCAGAGGCCCACTCAGAGTGCAGGGCTGGATTCAAGGATCTCTCTTTTTTTTAAATAAATTTATTTTTTATTGGTGTTCAATTTACCAACATACAAATAACACCCAGTGCTCATCCCGTCAAGTGTCCCCCTCAGTGCCCATCACCCATTCACCTCCACCCCCCACCCTCCTCCCCTTCCACTACCCCTAGTTCATTTCCCAGAGTTAGGAGTCTTTATGTTCTGTTTCCCTTTCTGATATTTCCCACACATTTCTTCTCCCTTCACTTATATTCCCTTTCACTATTATTTATATTCCCCACATGAATGAGAACATATAATGTTTCTCCTTCTCCGATTGAATTATTTCACTCAGCATAATACCCTCCATTTCCGTCCATGTCAAAGCAAATGGTGGGTATTTGTCATTTCTAATGGCTGAATAATATTCCATTGTATACATATACCACATCTTTATCCATTCATCTTTCGATGGACACCGAGGCTCCTTCCACAGTTTGGCTATTGTGGACATTGCTGCTAGAAACATCGGGGTGCAGGTGTCCCGGCGTTTCATTGCATCTGTATCTTTGGGGTAAATCCCCAACAGTGCAATTGCTGGGTCGTAGGGCAGGTCTATTTTTAACTCTTTGAGGAACCTCCACACAGTTTTCCAGAGTGGCTGCACCAGTTCACATTCCCACCAACAGTGTAAGAGGGTTCCCTTTTCTCCGCATCCTCTCCAACATTTGTGGTTTCCTGCCTTGTTAATTTTCCCCATTCTCACTGGTGTGAGGTGGTATCTCATTGTGGTTTTGATTTGTATTTCCCTGATGGCAAGTGATGCAGAGCATTTTCTCATGTGCATGTTGGCCATGTCAGTGTCTTCCTCTGTGAGATTTCTCTTCATGTCTTTTGCCCATTTCATGATTGGATTGTTTGTTTCTTTGGTGTTGAGTTTAATAAGTTCTTTATAGATCTTGGATACTAGCCCTTTATCTGATACGTCATTTGCAAATATCTTCTCCCATTCTGTAGGTTGTCTTTTCGTTTTGTTGACTGTATCCTTTGCTGTGAAAAAGCTTCTTATCTTGATGAAGTCCCAATAGTTCATTTTTGCTTTTGTTTCTTTTGCCTTCGTGGATGTATCTTGCAAGAAGTTACTGTGGCCAAGTTCAAAAAGGGTGTTGCCTGTGTTCTCCTCTAGGATTTTGATGGAATCTTGTCTCACATTTAGATCTTTCATCCATTTTGAGTTTATCTTTGTGTATGGTGCAAGAGAGTGGTCTAGTTTCATTCTTCTGCATGTGGATGTCCAATTTTCCCAGCACCATTTATTGAAGAGACTGTCTTTCTTCCAATGGATAGTCTTTCCTCTATCGAATATTAGTTGACCATAAAGTTCAGGGTCCACTTCTGGGTTCTCTATTCTGTTCCATTGCTCTATGTATCTGTTTTTGTGCCAGTACCACACTGTCTTGATGACCACAGCTTTGTAGTACAACCTGAAATCTGGCATTGTGATGCCCCCAGCTATCGTTTTCTTTTTTAAAATTCCCCTGGCTATTCGGGGTCTTTTCTGATTCCACAGAAATCTTAAAATAATTTGTTCTAACTGAAGAAAGTCCATGGTATTTTGATAGGGATTGCATTAAACGTGTAAATTGCCCTGGGTAACATTGACATTTTCACAATATTAATTCTGCCAATCCATGAGCATGGAATATTTTTCCATCTCTTTGTGTCTTCCTCAATTTCTTTCAGAAGTGTTCTATAGTTTTTAGGGTATAGATCCTTTACCTCTAGGGTTAGGTTTATTCCTAGGTATCTTATGCTTTTGGGTGCAATTGTAAAGAGGATTGATTCCTTAATTTCTCTTTCTTCAGTCTCATTGTTAGTGTATAGAAATGCCACTGATTTCTGGGCATTGATTTGGTATCCTGCCACGCTACCAAATTGCTGTATGAGTTCTAGCAATCTTGGGGTGGAGACTTTTGGGTTTTCTATGTAGAGTATCATGTCATCGGCGAAGAGGGAGAGTTTGACTTCTTCTTTGCCAATTTGAATGCCTTTAATGTCTTTTTGTTGTCTGATTGCTGAGGCTAGGGCTTCCAGTACTATGTTGAACAGCAGTGGTGAGAGTGGACATCCCTGTCTTGTTCCTGATCTTAGGGGAAAGGCTCCCAGTGCTTCCCCATTGAGAATGATATTTGCTGTGGACTTTTCATAGATGGCTTTTAAGATGTTGAGGAATGTTCCCTCTATCCCTACACTCTGAAGAGTTTTGATCAGGAATGGGTACTGTATTTTGTCAAATGCTTTCTCTGCATCTATTGAGAGGATCATATGGTTCTTGGTTTTTCTCTTGCTGATATGATGAATCACATTGATTGTTTTACGAGTGTTGAACCAACCTTGTGTCCCGGGGATAAATCCTACTTGGTCATGGTGAATAATTTTCTTGATGTATTGTTGGATCCTATTGGCTAGTATCTTGTTGAGAATTTTTGCATCCATGTTCATCAGTAATATTGGTCTGTAATTCTCCTTTTTGGTGGGGTCTTTGTCTGGTTTTGGAATTAAGGTGATGCTGGCCTCATAGAACAAATTTGGAAGTACTCCATCTCTTTCTATCTTTCCTAACAGCTTTAGTAGAATAGGTATGGTTTCTTCTTTAAACGTTTGATAGAATTCCCCTGGGAAGCCATCTGGCCCTGGACTTTTGTGTCTTGGGAGGTTTTTGATGACTGCTTCAATTTCCTCCCTGGTTATTGGCCTGTTGAGGTTTTCTATTTCTTCCTGTTGCAGTTTTGGTAGTTTGTGGCTTTCCAGGAATGCGTCCATTTCTTCTAGATTGCCTAATTTATTGGCATATAGCTGTTCATAATATGTTTTTAAAATCATTTGTATTTCCTTGGTGTTGGTAGTGATCTCTCCTTTCTCATTCATGATTTTATTAATTTGAGTCTTCTCTCTCTTCTTTTTAATAAGGCTGGGTAATGGTTTATCTATCTTATTAATTCTTTCAAAGAACCAACTCCTGGTTCTGTTGATCTGTTCCACAGTTCTTCTGGTCTCGATTTCGTTGAGTTCTGCTCGAATCTTTATTAACTCTCTTCTTCTGCTGGGTGTAGGATGATTCAAGGATCTCAATCAAGATCATGACCTGAGCTGAAATCAAGAGTTGAACTTTAACCGACTGAGTCACCCAGCGTTCCTCACCAACCACTTTAAATGCTTAAAAGAATAAGATACCATATTTTAAAGAGTGGGAAGCATCTTTAGAATGGATTCAGAATTTCCTATGCAACATTTGTATTCTAAATATTTTATGTTGTGAGAAAGTAGTTACAATCTCACTAGATTTTCCACTAAAGTTGGCTTCTGATAGAAGATGACTTTAAGCTCTACAACAGAATTGGAATATCTTTTTAGGTAATCCATTATTCCTGGATTATTAAGTGATAGCCATAATAAAATAGCACTTCAGAACCCTATAATGGGTTCTTGGTCAAATACCAATGTAAGGTACAACAAGAAAGTATTGAGTGAGAACACAGAAGATTTTTAACTCTAATTTCATTGAAACCAACAGCTGTAATGTACTTCCCTGCACAGTGAGTCAGTGTGCCCTGGCCTGAGTGTGTTCAGGGGGGGATCAAACCTAAGAGAATCTGAGGGCTGTGATCACTGAAAACAACTTAATCCTCCTTCTAAAGTAAGGGGTATGAAGAGGAAGGAGGCCCTGGGGAAGCAGTGGACATGGCAGCAGTGTGGACAAGATAATTCAGAGGTAAAAGATACATCATTATTTCCTACTAGACACACTTTCCTTTTCCCTGTTGCTGTTATCCTGCCTATCAGTCACTGTGACGTCTTGTTTGGTTTTTGCTTGCATCATTGAAGACCCTTAAGGAATAATTGCTTTTCCTAGATCCTTCAGAGGATAAAATAACAAAATAGTGTATTTCATATTCAATTTCATTGCTTTCTGCACAGTTAACCCACGCTGTGCTTGGCTCTTGACTGAATTTCTTTTCTAAATCTCTCAGTCAGGACCAGGAAGAGAAGTTTCCTCTGTTGATCTCTGTTGATGCCCTGGACTTGCTTATCACCTGGGGGAGCTCTGATTTGCCTGGATTCTTAAGTGCTGTCAGAATTCATTTTCTTCTAGAGTAGACCTTTGGGGAGCTTCACTTACCATGGGAACAAAACCGCTGGGAAAAGAATATGGGGACAGATTTAAAGATTCAGAAGCAAGGTCAGGCCTCAATGAAACTGCAAAGGTGGTTGTGCAGTCAGAGCCTTCAGTACTGTTTTTTCCTGTCCAGTCACATTCTCCTTTGGGTGGCTATTCTATGACTCCCAACTGACTTTCCTTCCCTGCCAACCCCCACTCACTTGTGAGAAACCCACTACTTATGCATTGTTTCCTTTCCAATGAAGACCATCCGGTGGGGTGCCCCACTCTTGGATTGACCTGTACTTCCACATTGACTACCTTCTTTCCTTCATTGAAATCTGACTTTGCTTTCTCATAATATGAGAGCCTATTTGGTAATTACAAAGGGCAGCAGATCTGCTTTCTGGATTACACAGTGGCATGTACTAATCTGCACAAACGGATTAAGTAGTGTACTAGTTTCCATTGTTGCTGTAACAAATTACTGAAAATTTAGTGGTTTAAAACAATATAGCTTTATTTACTAGAAATCAGAAATCCTAAATCAAGGTGTTGGCAGGGCTGTGCTTCTTCTGGAGGCTTCAGAAGAAAGTGTTTCTTACCGATTTTAGCTTCTAAAAGCTGCCTGCATTTCTTAGCGTTTTTTTTTTTGTTTTTGTTTTGTTATTCCTACTTCCTCCCTCTGTCCTCACATCTATCACTCACTCTGATCTCCTGTCTCTTCTTGTAAGGACCTTAATGGTTATATCAGGCCCACTTGGATAATCCAGGATAATCTCCTTATTGCAAGATCCTTAACTTAATAGTACCTGCAAAGTCCTTTTTGCTATAGAAGGTAACATACTCACAGTTTCCAGAGATTTGGGATGAGGACATCTTTGGGTGGCAGTTATTCAGCCTGCAAGTAATATTCAGTGTAGATACTCCTTTAACTCAGTGTTTCTCAAAATGAAACAATATATAGACCCTTTTTAAGGAATAGAATTTTATAGACTTTGCCCTGGGTTGACTTAGACTTATGTTTATTAATTTGTTACATGAATACATATAAACATTAAACTGCTTATAAGTGCTTCATGTTTGTAGCTCTTCTATGAAGATAAAACTAAAACAAATTTAAAAATTAATTTTAATCCATAAGTAAATAAAATTCAAATGAATTACACTAATTTAATGTGACAGATGATGTGGTTTCACTAGAAGTGGAATTGCTGAGAAAATTTGAGCATGGTGCTGACCATGGGAGTTAGATTTCTCCTGAGTTTAAAATGCCTATACTGTTTGTTGTGTGATGACTCAATCCTTCCTTCTCTTCCCAAACAGTCATTGTTCACAGGGGATTCTCTGACTTAATTTGGATTTTACCTTTCTTGAATACTTGCTAATTTTCTTATTTGCCCAAGACAATGAAAATATTACTATGGATCCCAATAAAAATACTGGCTCTGAATTTGCATAGCAGTACTTGACTATATAATGGTCATCCAGGAGATCCAGGGTATGCTTTCTTAAAAAAAATGAATTTTGAGGGTGCCTGGATGGCTCAGTCAGCAAAGTATTTGCCTTCAGCTCAGGGTATGATCCTGGGGTCCTGGGATTGAGTCCTGCCTTGGGCTTCCTGTTCAAAAGGGAGCCTGCCTCTCCATTTCCCTCTGCCGGTTGCTCCCCCTGCTTGTGCTTTCTCTTCTCTGTCAAATAAATAAATAAATAAATAATCGTTTTTAAAAATTCATTATTTATTTATTTATTCATTAGAGACACAGAGAGATAGGCAGAGACACAGGCAGAGGTAGAGACAGGCTCCCTCCGGGGAGCCTGCTGTCGACCACAATCCCAGAACCTTGGGGTTTACAACCTGAGACAAAGGCAGATGCTCCACCACTGAACCACCAAGGTGCCCTAAAAATGTTCCACAGGCAGTGGAGGGAGCATTTTTCATTGAGAATACTCTTTCAGACTATCCATTGGAAGAAAGACAGTCTCTTCAATAAATGGTGCTGGGAAAATTGGACATCCACATGCAGAAGAATGAAACTAGACCACTCTCTTTCACCATACACAAAGATAAACTCAAAATGGATGAAAGATCTAAATGTGAGACAAGATTCCATCAAAATCCTAGAGGAGAACACAGGCAACACCCTTTTTGAACTCAGCCACAGTAACTTCTTGCAAGATACATCCATGAAAGCAAAAGAAACGAAAGCAAAAATGAACTATTGGGACTTCATCAAGATAAGAAGCTTTTGCACAGCAAAGGATACAGTCAACAAAACGAAAAGACAACCTACAGAATGGGAGAAGATATTTGCAAATGACATATCAGATAAAGGGCTAGTATCCAAGATCTATAAAGAACTTATTAAACTCAACACCAAAGAAACAAACAATCCAATCATGAAATAGGCAAAAGACATGAACAGTAATTTCACCAAAGAAGACAGACATGGCCAACAAGCACATGAGAAAATGCTCTGCATCACTTGGCATCAGGGAAATACAAATCAAAACCACAATGAGATACCACCTCACACCAGTGAGAATGGGGAAAATTAACAAGGCAGGAAACCACAAATGTTGGAGAGGATGCGGAGAAAAGGGAACCCTCTTACACTGTTGGTGGGAATGTGAACTGGTGCAGCCACTCTAGAAAACTGTGTGGAGGTTCCTCAAAGAGTTAAAAATAGACCTGCCCTACGACCCAGCAATTGCACTGCTGGGGATTTACTCCAAAGATACAGATGCAATGAAACCCCAGGACACCTGCACCCCGATGTTTCTAGCAGCAATGTCCACAATAGCCAAACTGTGGAAGGAGCCTCGGTGTCCATCGAAAGATAAATGGATAAAGAAGCTGTGGTCTATGTATACAATGGAATATTATTCAGCCATTAGAAATGACAAATACCCACCATTTGCTTCAACGTGGATGGAACTGGAGGGTATTATGCTGAGTGAAGTAAGTCAATTGGAGAAGGACAAACAGTGTATGTTCTCATTCATTTGGGGAATATAAGTAATAGTGAAAGGGAATATAAGGGAAGGGAGAAGAAATGTGTGGGAAATATCAGAAAGGGAGACAGAACATGAAGACTCCTAACTCTGGGAAATGAACTAGGGGTGGTGGAAGTGGAGGAGGGCAGGGGCTTGGGGGTGAATGGGTGATGGGCACTGAGGGGGACACTTGACGGGATGAGCACTGGGTGTTATTCTGTGTGTTGGCAAATTGAACACCAATAAAAAATAAATTTATTAAAAGAAAAGAATACTCTTTCAGGTTAATCTTTTATCACTTAAGTTTTAAGTTTTTAAGTTTTTAATCTTTGTAGAATTCACTAAAGCTCTTGAGAGGAGTACCTTATAAGACTATTCTTTTAGTAATCTGTGACTATATATTTGATAGGAAAAAAGGTTGTTTACAATGGAGAGAGCAAGGGATAGACAGTGAGAATGATGTGTAGGGTGATGAGCTGACAAGAAACTGTAAATACATGAGAGCTCTGGTTTCAATTATGGTGAAGAGCTTTGCTCTTGGGTTACATGATCAGGCCCGGAAAGATAGAATTTAAATGTACTCATAGTCTGGAGAAGGCATGGGCTCCCAATCCTGGCTATAGCTCTTTCTGTGGTCTGACTCTCACAAGGCTATTATTTCCTTGGTTTTCTCCTCCATTAGTGAAGGTAGATAGGATGTGATTTCACAAGCTTCTGAACCAAAATTCTCTTGTTTGCTGAGCTCCATGTTGTTCTGAAAACATTAGTTACAACTTTGCTTTCTTCCGGGAAAATTCTGGGTCTGCAGTGGAATCAGAGTTGATTAGAAATTTGGGCGTCTAGGAAATGCACACCTCTATTTCAGTCCTGCTTCTGATTTCTAATTTGCTTTAGAAAAAAAAAAACAGATAAGTTTAACATTTCTACATTCCCACTAATTGTTTTTCCCTTTCCCTTTGATTGGCTATAAAGGCTGCTGCTATCATTCAGAAAGAATTTTGTTTTCTTGTGAAACAAAACAATTACTCCTGTAATGGAAGAAAGAGATCTTGAAAGAAAAATCAGCAAGGTATACACATTTCTTGCTGTTGCCTTTGGACTTAGCAGTTAATGTATACTTGAAATCATTATCTATATAAGATTTATTACAAGTCATAATCTCATCAAAATCCTATCCGTTACACAGAATTGCCTGAATTCACTTCCTACTGGTGAATTTACTCACTCTTCCTTTCATGCTTTTTAAGTTTTCAACTCTCAGCTTTCTTTTTTTTTTTTTTAAGAGAAAATCTTTTTAAAAAATTTATTTATTTGGCAGAGAGAGAGAGCACAAGCAGGGGGAGGCTATAGTGGGAGAAGGAGAAGCAGGATCCCCACTGAGCAGGGAACCCGATGTGGGGCTCCATCCCAGGACCCTGGGATCATGACCTAAGCTGAAGGCAGATGCCTAACCCACTGAGCCACCCAGGTGCCCCTCAACTTTCAGCTTCTTAACAGAATGTGGCATTTCATTTTTAAGAGTTGTTTATCCCAATCATCATGATGTAATTACAATGGAAATATATTGTTTGTGTACAATAGGTACACAATTAATATTTAGTGAATGAATAAACAAGTGAATGGTGCTAAAAAGCTGATTTTTGAATCTTAATTTCATGGATTGCTTTGATGCCCATTATATGATTTTATTATAAGTAGATTCTACCAAAAACCAAGGGAGGTTTGAGAAGAGATGAAGTGGGATGAGGATGTGGTGGGGGAGGAGCAGGTATGATGCTTTAGTGTAGTACTGAGATTTTTTTTACAGCACAAAAGTAACAACAGGACAAACAACGTATTCACCAGAAATTATTATTTTGAACATTTCTTTTTTCATATTTGCTTTAAGTCTGTGAATCTTAACCAAAAATTAAAAGAAATAAAATTGAAGTGTCCTTTTGCTCCACATCCTGGCCCATTCCCTTTTACTCATCATCTAACTGTGGCTACAACTGTGGATTTGATGAAAATCTTTCCAGTTTATTCTTTTATATTTATGTGTGTGTGCGCACAGGCAGATATAATGTTACTTTCTAGCTTGCATTTTAAAGTTAGATAAATGCAAGCATAGATAGGATTCATAGGAGAATGATGCTTTTTCCTCCTTTTCCCCTTCTTTTTCTGTTTTTGGTTTTGAGTTCGTTTTCTTTTTTTCTATATCTTATCTCCTATAAGTGAGGAAGACATGTTTT
Source organism: Canis lupus baileyi (assembly GCF_048164855.1). Classification (NCBI taxonomy): domain Eukaryota; kingdom Metazoa; phylum Chordata; class Mammalia; order Carnivora; family Canidae; genus Canis; species Canis lupus. The sequence continues at coordinate 33,116,843 of NC_132856.1, read as the reverse complement.
TCAGGACCTAGTATTTTCTTTCTTCATTTTTAAAATTTTAAGTAGGCTCCATGCCCAATGTGGGGCTTGAATTAAAGGCCTGGAAATGAAGAGGCACACACTCTACCCACTGAGCCAGCCAGGTGCCCCCAGGACCCAGTATTTTCTTAAAAATATACTTTTTTTTTCTACTTAGGAATAGAATGCAGACTCATTCAGAAAACTTAGAAAACATCACCAGTGCACAAACTGGGAAACCAAGGGAGGGTAGTAAATTTACTGAAACTCCTGCTAGCTACAACCAGTCCCTGTTAGCATTTTGATTTACAGCACTTGCTAGAGCCTGCATCTCATACCACCCCATTTTTTACCTGGAAAAACTCTTCAGGAGAGTCTTCAGTACTTATTCTCTCTGCAATCTGCAGCCACGGTCTCTTCTCCGACACACCACCTGGATCCCCACTTCCAATGCTCAATTCTCGGTCCTCTTCCTATCTGCTTTATCAGGAGCTCATGATGCCCTTGACCCTGGAGTCCTCCCACTTGGCTACCTCATACCCTTGCCCTTGAGCAAACCATGTCAGCTCCAAAGGCAAAAATAACCCAGAATCTGACCCTTCTCAACCCCTGTATCACCCCTACCCCAGTGCAAGCATAATCATCACTGGCTAGGATTATTGCAGAGACCTCCAAACCCCTCTCCTGCTTTCACTTCTTCCCAGCACATTCTCAACGCAGCAGCCAGTCACTCTTTTCATCCTAATAACCGATCATATCCCACAGGTATTCAAAACCCTCCCTTGGCTGCCTATCTCCCTATGGGAAAACTAAACAATGATGGATGGCTTACATACAGGGGAGCTTCTTCCCTGGCAATCCCTGCTTGCCCTACCCTGTTTTATTTTTCTTGATAGCAGGTAATATCATCTGAACATACTGTATATTTACATGATCATTTGTTTATTTCCTGTATCCTGTTCCTAGAATCTAAGTTCCATCAAACTGGGGCTTTTCTTTTTCTACCATTATTTCCCCAATATTTAGAATTGTGGCAGGCACCTAGTGAATATTTGTGGTATGAATAAATGAATGAATAACTTCAGTACTTTTCATATCATATACATATATCATTTTGTATAAAAAGGCATCATTTAAAACGGCTTGTTTTTTTAAAACCTTGTATGTTGTCAATACTTGCCGTATCAAGAATATTTTTCTATAACACTATAATGGCTCTTTGATATTCTACTTTAGAGTCACATGACAATTTACTTAATTTCCTGTTAATGCACATTTTGATGATGTACAAAGTGTTGTAATAAATGACACCTCAGGGAAAGATGGGCACTTGACAACACATCCCTCTCTTGCATTCTCTCCTCCATTGTGTGGAATAACACTGCAACTAGAGCAGGTGAGTTGGCTGGCCTCAAGTTCTCCCTTTGGTATTGACAAGCTTGCAGTATCATTTCTGGGCCTCTAGTCCCCTCACTCATAAACTTCACATAACCCCCTAAATATTGGTTGTCATTGTCCTTTTTCCACCTGGTGAGTTTGAATCATACAAGAAACAAGTGTTGTAATTCTTTTCTTATTCAAAGCCATCATCCAATGTTGTGGAGTATTGCATTTCAATATTTCTAATAGGACATGTATCATGGGCTGAATCTATCTGATTTTTTTTCCTCCCTTAAGAGATTTTGGTTGATTGTTCAGGAATATAGCTTTTTTTTTTGTTTTGTTAATTTCATGCAAACCCCTGCCTATCACTTAATCTTCAACACCTCTCAAATCAATTGATCAGAGGTAATTTAGATAAAGCATCCGCTTTCTCTTCCTTCCCAGTGATCAATAAGTGACTATTTAGGAATAATTAAGTGTCCTCGCCTCCTAGCAGGCAACACCTCCAAGTCCTCAGTTACTGGCACACAAACTTGCTGTTATGACCCATGGAGAAATGTTCTCCTTAGGAGGATAAGCTCCTCAGTAATATGAGCCTGAGATAAATCAGTGACTCATTAGCTTCAAGAAATGTCCCTTTTCATCTTCCCAAGAACTATCCTTTGTATTTTCTTGCCTCTAATAGTTTAAGGAGATCCCAATTATTTTTATTTATTCACCCATATTGGCCAGTGTCAGATGGCCTTACTCAAAGTCTCAGAATAAAAAAGTCTTTCAGGAGTTAAAGGTGTTTTACATTATATTTATCTATAAAACATACCCTATTTAATTAATATATATGATAGACATAATGGTAATACTTCCTATTTTTATTGTTTTCACATCTTATAAAATTTTTCTGCACACTCTGAGTCATTTGTCCCTTGCAGCCTGAATATCTTTCTTTCATTGGAGAGGAAGCTGGCTTTTAGAAAGGTCAGTGTTCTGCCCATTGTCACAGTTAGTGAGCGGTGATGTCAGAATTCAGATCCCAAACTGCTGGTCTAATTCTTCTGATAAAGCCTAGGTGCCTAGCACTATCTGGATGTTCTTTACCCTCCTGAGTATTAGAATCACCCAGGGAGCTTATTAAAGAACACAGGTTCCCAGGCTCACCCCTCCCAGGGATTCTATACCATTTGGTCTGTTGCATGGCCAGGAATCACCGTGTTTAAAAAAAAAATGCTCCCCAGGTGATTCTAATGTGCAGAGGGCTCTCCAACTGCAGTCTCCCTTGGTAGTGATGAAACAATAGGCAGTTAGCCCCTAATCAAGAAAAAGAAACAGTTTGGCTCAAAAAATAGCAAAGAGTGATGACTTTATTTTGCTCTCCCTCTGTGTCACTGGAGAAAATCATGGGAGTTTAAAAGTCATCGCAGAGAGATTAAGCTTTTTATTAAGAATTATGGAATAGCAGAAGCTTCTAGCTATGGTATGACCCCCTCAGGGAAGATAGCTGCTTTCCTTCCACTGGCAGGTGACTCTGTTAACAGCAAAGTGTGGCCGATCAATACCTTACCATTACCTTATCTTGACCTATCTCCTTTTGATGATGCAAAAGAATATTAATCAAGTCTGACTCTTTTTTTGGTTCATCAAAAGACTTGACTCCAGCCAGTGAATCTTCACTCTTTCTTTAAAGTCTCAAAGTGCAAGAATTTGGCTGTTCTATTTGTCTTTTCTGTTTAATCTGGAATGGGTTCGGCACACATCCAAGGCTTCACCTCTTTGGCTCCTTTTCATACCCTGGTCTCAGAAAAGTGATGGAATTCTCTGTTGTATGCCCACCAGTGCTGTTTAATCTTGAGAGGGCTTCTCAGGGTTGGGTAGTGCCTGGTCAGGAGGTGTATATTTTTAAAGCACTGCTGATGCTTGATTCATTATGCCTCGCCTCGCCACACGAAGAGCTTCCTCAGAATTCCAGTCCTATGTTGTTCGTGTCTATTCATGTGTACTCATGTTGTGTAACTGCCCACAATTTAAATAATTGGCTTTGAGGAGGCAAGAGGCACCCAGGCAAAACTAAGCCCAGTCTTTACAGCCATACCCACCTGCCTTGTTGGAATCATGGGGCTGCCACTCCTGAGCCTGGAGGTCTGGGCCAAAACACTTCAGCTCTTTGAACTTTTGTTTCTTCACTTGATTTAAGAATTAAACAAAATAATTGGTGAAGCACCTGGCATACCATGGGTGTTCACAGTCTGTATTAGTCTGTTTTCCTAGATTTGATATTCTATTTTTATACTATAGCTGCATAGCTAAAGCTGCCTATGTTATCTTCTCCCCTTAGTAAGTAGGTCTAGCTGGTCAACAATGCATTGGGAAAACTGGAATTCTATCTCTGATCTTTCTGATCCTCATGTAGTTTTTTAATGTTGGTGAGGACATTAACCAAGAAAAAATTCTTGAGATGTTTTTGGTGCAGAAAAGGTGACTTTATTATTAAAGCACGGGGGGACAGGACCCAACAGCAGAAAGAGCTTCTGCCCTGGAGTTGTGAGGAGTGGCTGATTATACACTTGGGAGTCGGGGAGGTAAGGAAAAGAGGAGTTTCCAAAAGGACTTTCATATGCTAAAGAAGACTTTCAGGGTACCGGAGGCCTGGCTATTGTCAACCTAAAGTTTTTCCTTCTAGTAAGGCATTAACATTAAAGACAGTTGGGAGCTTCCAGGAGAATTTATACTCTGCCTGCCTAAGTACTTGTCAATGGGTTGCAGGTTATAAGGACATTTTATTTTATTTACATTTCCTTCTATGTTTGTTTCCCACATCATGATGAGAGGGTGATGTTAGGGCTCCAGGAAGATGAGTATGGGTCTCTGGAAGTTAGACTATGGATAAGAATGCTTTTTCCTCTTAAATCCCTAAGCTATTGGTAAACTGTGGAGACTCATGTCTTGCAGGACTGTGATATCTATCAGTTAACCATTTGCTTTTCCCTTATCTTATTTTTAGGGCAGCCAGGAGTGTCTGAGGACTGTCCCACAGATCCCACCTGTGAGTGGGGGTGGGAGTTGTGGGGTGTCAGGCTGTGCTTTGTCCTCAACTCGCCTTTTGCTCCCTCATTAATTCCAATGTTGTTGCTTCTTTGGTAAGCATCTTCTGGCTTTTAGATAGGGCATCTATTTGGAGAATGTTAAAAGAGATGCTTAAACTATAATGTCCAAATTGTAACCTGCTTTTCATAAGCTCCAATCTTTGCATGAAACATTTGGATAGGGTAAGGGTGTGAGACATATGGTGGTATTGATGGTTTGGGTGGCATAGTTGTATATTTGTGCCTGTATTGGAGTGGGTATGTGTCTACAGAAGGAATGTGGTTATAATAACCAATTCACAAAACTCCTCACAATATCTGAGTGGCAGAGACCTGCATGTTGAGAAGCTCCAGAGAGTCTTTAAATAAGAAACTTCTCACAGGAGTCAAATATCAACAAAACATCTGTGTGCCTAATCAAGGAGGTCCAAGGCCACACTTAGTCAACAAGAAGAGTCCCTGTAGAAAGACATCACTAGAAGAAGTGCCATATGATTTATTTGCTATAACTCAATTTCCATCTGTCTCATAAAATGGATTGTGTACACATTGCACTCCAGGCATCCAGCCAGGGCAGAAGCATACCAAGGAGCAGAAAACTTTCCCCTCCCTCGAGTCGTTGTTGACATGCTCTGCTAAGAGCCAGGCATGGTCAGGGTGGTCTCCAAGGAAATGCATTGGACCACTCACCGACATTGTAGACTTTTGGAAGTTGGCTAGATCATAGGCCTTTGAACAAGTCTCCATAGCAATAATGGGGGCCAGGTGGGTTTTGAACATTCAGGTTTTTTCCCAGAAATTCCTTTGACTTGTATTTACAGACTCCAGATGGTAATTTTGCCAGTTCAGACAAGATGGTATTCATAGTTGCATATATTTCTTACATAAATGAAGAATGGGCTGAACATAAGTTTTCTTGCTATAGTGTGTTAAAGCAAATCCAATGAAACTAAATCCCTTTGTCATTCTGTAAAGAGAGTGTAAAATTTTGGGGGGGGGGCGGTTTCTTTTCTTTTATTATTGGCATCAGCTAGGACTATATGTGGCATTAGATGTCATGCACTGATGGACAGAAGAGGAGAGGTATGAAAAAGAAGACAAAGGAGAAACAGGAGCAGCGGTGAAAATTTGTAATAAAAACTCTTTTCTTAATTTATAGGTAAGTTTTGGCATTTTTATATCCAATGCCTTCTCCACCCCCCCCAAAGTTCCAACCAAAGGTACAGTGTCACCAAGTGACCCAGCCAGGTGTTCTGAGCTCCCCTCGCGGGCTGCTGTTAAGGCAGCTGGGGGGTTAATTCTTTTGTATGTGTTTTAAATTTTTCACTTTCTTTAAATAATCTCTTCTTTGATTCTTAGACGTTCTGGTTCACAGAGGTGACTTATGGCCGAGAAAACAAAACAAAACAAAACAAAACAAAACAAAACAAAACAAAACAAAACAATGTGATCCTATAAAACCAAATCAATTGAGTAAGAACCAAAGAGTTCCTAGAGCCTTCTAAAAAATTGAGTTATTTTGGGTTGAGTACTGGCTTCTTCTTACCTTTTCTAGGTACCAGAAATCTCATCTATTTTGTTTCTAAAGCTTCCTTGTTTAGGTTATTGTAACATCATCAACAGATTTTAAGCAAATATTCCTGTAGATTTCTTCAGACTTCCTCCTTTTATTTCTTTTTGTTAGGCACATCTAACAAGTCAGCTCCATAACATGCTTGCCATGGAGAGGGAGGAAGAAGAAGTCAAAACGAAGGCATCCCCACACAAGTTTTCATATTCTCTCCCCTGGAACCACAGTGTTCTAGTGAATATACTCTGCCCTGTTCTATGTGACTTGGGGCAGTTAGGAAACCACTCAGAGGTTTCACTCCCTCACTCATGAAATGGAAGTAATATACATATCTTTCAGCTTTCTCTGGAGGAATGTCATAAAATTATATAAAATCATGGTCCTACTCCTGTATGCTGAGAGGATGGGGTTTAATAAATATTACTTATAGGGATCCCTGGGTGGCGCAGCGGTTTGGCGCCTGCCTTTGGCCCAGGGCGCGATCCTGGAGACACGGGATCGAATCCCACGTCAGGCTCCCGGTGCATGGAGCCTGCTTCTCCCTCTGCCTGTCTCTGCCTCTCTCTCTCTCTCTCTCTCTCTCTCTCTGTGACTATCATAAATAAATAAACTCTTTAAAAAAATAAATAAATATTACTTATATCTGAATCTGAGTGTCACAACCTCATGCTGAGGTGGGTGATAGAGGGGGATAGCTCTTGATATTTGGGGTTGGAATATCTGCTGGAAGAGGGGGTTACCTCTCCTCTGGGATGGATTAGTCAACAGACCTCTCTGTGAGCCCACTGCTTGCCATGCCTAGAGCAGGATGCTGAGGAAAGCAACAAATAAAAAAAACCCAGGTCGCATGGAGCTTATGGCCTAATCCTAGAGAGGGACATTTAAATTAATCAATCAATCACCATCGAGATACTGAGGGAAGCAACTGAATCATGTACAGGGTAGGGTAGAGAGATAACACAAAGCAAAAGCAAGGATATGGGTTAAATCTGGCCGGCTACATATTTTTGTAAATAAAGCTCATTGGAACACGACTATGCTTATTTGTTTATGTGTTGTCTTCAGCCATTTTTGCCCTAAAATGGCAGAGTTGAGTACAGTCTGTTGTGCTTTAACATGGTACATGTTTCTAAAAATCACTGTGCGTGCAAGACTGTGCAATAAAATCCTCAGGGTATATGGGAAAAATGGCATCAAAAACCAAGTCAAACACTTGGTCAGGGACAAATATTGAAAATTGATAGGAAGCTGATAACATGGCATCACTATTTTACATATGTTAAATGGTTAAGGAACATATACTACAATAAATATGGCAGTTTACCTGATATCTTCCTGAAGGGCTTCAGCCTCCAGTGGTAGAAGGCTATCTGAAATCTAACGGGAAACTGTGCACCTGTTGATGATGTGGCTTGGAGCAGACATAGTGACTGGAGGCAGATGATAGATGTTTGAGCTACTCGTGTGCGTGCATTTTGCGTGTTCCTGCATGTCTTGCTTCAGCTGGGTGCAGTTATCTGCCTTCACTTAGTGTTTCTCATAGAGAAAATTGTACATAAACAAACATGAAATTTGTGTTTTGCTCATATTGTTTCCAAATATATTAATCACATCGGGACAAATTCATGTTTTTGAACCAAGTGTTATTGATTGTTGTTGGAACAGAGACCACATGGCCCACAAATCCTAAAAGACATACTCTTTTAGTCCTTTCTGGAAAATGTTTACTGACCCCTGGCACAGAGAAAGGAGGGGTTAACTCTGAGGTATCAGGAAGTTTCCCAGAGGGTGTCATGTCATGGCTGAAGAGGAAGAGTATGACAGGGTGACAGGAGAACAGAAACATTTTGCCATTTTTATTGTTATCCGATCCTATCTATACATTTCTTCATCTCTACCTCCTTTCCCAAGAGCATAGCTCTTCTGTGTTTTATATAGAGTGAACTAAGATAAAATGTCCTATGGGTCAGAAAATACTCCTCTGCTCTAGGAGCATTCCTAGTAATGTTTGCGACCAAAATACTCCTCCTAGCAGCCTGCATCTTGGAAAGACATGGCCCTGGCAATCCCTTCCTCATGGAAAAGCAAATGGATAATGAGAAAGCTCAGCTGAGTGGCTCATTAATGTCATTATCTCTAAGTTACATCATCTTCCCATTTACCACCCACTGTGTGAGGTCCTACTTCTTTCCTGGGGTCTGGTCCCCTTAGGCCTTTGCAGCTCCATCTCCCAGAACCACTTGGAACTACTCTCTATTCCCTCTGAGAATTATGAGTCCGGTTAGAGATATACAAAAGCATTTTAAAGAGATGGGCTGGGAACAGTTGTAATTAAAATAATTGACTTAGGGATAAAAGAAGGGTGGGTCAGTCAGAAAGAGGTAGGTTAGTCATGAAGAAAAGAAAAAGGAAAGAAGGCACCTTGGTCCTCTGTACTTGGTAGAGAAAACTTAAGTGTATCAGACATTTTACCCTCATGTTGGAAAACAATCACATTACATAAATCTCCTTGGTCTGTTTTCACGGTCAATCATTAACTTTTTGATTACAATTTGCTTTCAGGGAAAATATACGATGACGAATCTGATGGGATTACTGTAATCTGAGTATTGTTCAAAGGAAACAATATATTGACTATCTACTGTTATATATCAGGCTATTGAATATAGTTAATATGAGTCTACCCTGAATGCCAGCTGCACTGTCAGGCTCCTGAATAAATCAGTTTTCTGAGTCTGCAAAGTGGAGGACTGTATTGGGTCCTTGCAAATATATCAAGAATGTCCATTCCCTATAGGTGTCCTCTTTGCCTGCAAAACTTTTGTTTTGTTTTGTTTTGTTTTGTTTTGTTTTGTTACATTGGCATCTTTGGGTCAAGGCTAGTGAGTGGGACTTTTATGACTCCCTTTTTCCCACTCTCAGGCAGTGTTGTTTTCTTTAGTCTCTGAAACTTCATAGCACATTATTTATACAAATCTATCTTAGAACCTTATATATTTTATCTTGCATTACAGTTATTTGCCCATGGACATTCTCTTTGCCTAAACCTAAAACTCTGAGAAGTCAGACTCTTATTTTTCTTTTTGTGCCCCAATGCACCCAGCACAGCAAAGTGCTAAATGAACTAGAAGCATCCTGAGAGCTTTGATAAGCATGGCAATTATGATATGTGTGTATGTGTTGAGAGGTTGCATGTGGAGCAAAGAGATTTTGCTGAGAGAAGATATACCCAGTCCTCATGTCATATGGTATAGGAGGATAAAAAGCTAGATAGTCAAACATAGAAAGAGCTCAGATCTCTGGAGTAAGAACTACTATTGTAGACACTGTTCTAAGCACTTTGCACGTACCATCTCCCTTATCATCCTCATGATCCTATGATGCAGGTGAAGTTTAGTCTTCCAATTTTATAGTTGAGGAAACTGAAGCTCAGAGAGATTAAGGAACTTGCTTGACATCAAGTAGGTAGCAGCTAGGCTGGTTCTATGCTCCATCTTCTTGACTGTCATGCAAAATATCCTACTAAGCTTGGCCTTGGACCAGCTCCATATAAAAGGGAGGCGGATTAACCAACACTATTCAACAGGTTGATGGCAGATGAATAAAAAGGAAAAGGACTCTGGGGTTCAGACTGCACAGTGAGTTGCCACTGGACTGCTTGTGAAGATGTGCCTTGCAGGATAACCTTTGACCCTGGATCACACCTGTATGCCATCCTGCATCAGACCTTACTTCTATGTAAGACTACCTTTGTGCTGCCCTCAGGACTCGATAGGGCTATCTCTGGAAATAGACCCTGCAAAGGAGTGCCTGTAAGTGGATTAACATGCAGAATAGTGAGCTCCATGTCCCTGGAAGTATCGGTGCAGAGTGACCATGCCTGGGTCATAGGAATGCTTGGCAGGAAGAACATGTGGGTGGAGAGGGTAAACCATATGATCTTTTTTTTTTTTTTTTCAAATCATTTGAAAGATCTAAGAGCTTTTGATTTTATCTATTTTTTTCCTTGCAAAAAGCTATAATAAAAATGCAACTAAATGTCATGCCATGGAAAGAGAAGTGGACAATTGTCCAGAGGTAGGCTGGTCCTGTTGAGCTGCTAGTGGCTCCCTAGGTGACTGGGGGGACAAGGAGCTGCATGTTGGCCAGCCTTTTCTTATTTGCAACTGAAGATAAACTGTCTTTCTTAACTGACAAGATATGTTTGGAGGAGAACATCAGATTATAGGTGTGAATGTGTTTTGAGAAAATTGTTGAAAAGGCAACATGGCATGTTCTGCATCTTTTCTAGACAGGGTGATTTTAAAAAAGCTTTTCTTACAATGTACTTGAAGGTCATTTGAAATCAAAATGGCATAGAGGCGGGGCCTTTTATGTCAAACAGGTTTGACATAACCTGTACATTCGGTTGGAACCTGCCTGCTCCCCCCTCCCTTTCTTTAAATGCCTGTAGCAGGCTGAATAATGCCCCCCACACCAAGATGTCCATATTCTACTCCCTGGAACATGAGACTATGTTACTTAACATGGCAAGACATTTTACAGATGTGATTAAGTTAATCATCTCGAGATGGGGCGCTTATCTTGGATTATCTGGGTGGGGGTCTCCCAGTGTGTTCACCAGTCTTCTTGTAAGAGATAGGCAAGAAGGTCAAAGGTAGGAGGAGGAGATGGGATGAAGGGAGTAGAGGTTGGAGTGATATACTTTGAGGATATAGGAAAAGGCCATGAGCCAGGGAATGCAGGTGGCTGCTAGAAGCTGGAAAAGAGAAGGAAACAGATTCTCCCCATGAAGTCTCCAGAAGGAGCACAATCTTGCCAACACTTTGATTTAGGCTTCTGACCTCCAGATCTGTAAGAGAATAAATTTGTGTTGTTTGAAGCCACTAAGTTTGTGGCAATTTGTTACAGCAGCCCTAGGAAACTGATGTGATTGCCTGCCTCTCTCCTCTCTTTCCTTCCTCCTCCCTCCTCTCTGCCCCTGCCTTCACCTCTTCCCCCTGCAGGCTTCTCCCTCTCCCCCTTTCCTTAGGGGGAGCCCCCTCCTCCCATCATTTTCTACCTCCTTAGCCCCCTCCTCTTAGCCCCCTTCTCCCATCATTTTCTACCTCCCCTTCCCACCAGCTCCCCTTTTACCCTCCTCCTCTGAGAATAAACAAACCAAGCAGTAGTTAGAAAAAGACCTGATGATTTAATAGTGATTATTTTTTGGTTTGTTTATGGGATTTTTAAGTTTTCTGCTGATTATTATGAGCTCTTGGTGAAGAGATTAATTCAGTTACCATGATTTGTTTCCTTGTCTTGACTTCATAAAATCACAGAATACAATAATATAGTTATACATCCCCTGGGCTTGAAAATGCCCAGTAATTACAAGTGATTCACGAGAACAGCTTAACTCGTAAGGGATTGTATTGTGCTCTATAGTAAGCAGTCATTTATTAAGTTTTAAAAATGCCTTTAGAAAGGATACAATGGGCTCATCAATTAAAAGTATGTTTGGAAAAAACTCTGGGGCTGTCAGGAATAATTCTTCTTCCCCCGAACCCTCTTTTCCAAAGCTGCCAACCTGCATGTGGCTTCACCATGCACCCCTCCTTTCCTAATGCTTCCTGATGATGGCAGTTCCACCTGAGGAGAGCCGTGCAGGCCTTCCTTGGGGCCGAGTGCAGCTCAGATGGCCGGGCCCTCCAGGGCCCAGAGACCGTGGTCCTCCTTCTCAGCCTGGCCATCCATCATTTCATTAGAGCGAGGTTCCCTAACTGACACATCCTGGCGAGAGCGGCGGGTACCGCCTTGGAGATGCGGCGGGTCCCCTCTCAGGCAGTTGGGTTGCCGGCCTCGTTACTAATTCTCAGCCTTGCCACTAACAGATGGCCGAGAGGGATCTTCCAGGGGAACTTGGCACTCTTGTAGCAACTGGTGCTTCCAAACACACAACTTCTAAAAGTTCTTCTCCTCCTGTGCCCTAGAATAGGAGCAGGAGAGGTTGCTTTCACCTCCTCTTTTTGCAGAACAATGCATGAAAAGCCTATGGTTACCATTTACATTAACACATTAACATGGATAGAACCAGAGTGTATTATGCGGAGTGAAACAAGTCAATCAGAGAAAGACCATTATCATACGGTCACACTCATATGTGGACTATAAGAAGTAGTGAAGGGGACCATAAGGGAAGGAGGGCAAACTGAGTGGGGAAAAATCGGAGAGGAAGACAAAGCGAGAGACTTCTGACTCTGGGAAACAAAGGGTTGCAGAAGGGAAGGTGGGTGGGTGTTGGTTGGGGTAATTGGCATTAAGGAGGGCACATGATGAGATGAGCCCTGGGTATTATACTATATGTTGGCAAATTGAATTTAAGTTAAAGAAAAAAAAGGCCTATGCCCCAAGCTTCCTTTCTTGGGAACATGCCACCACTTTGCCTTCCCCAGACTAGGCTTACAGATGAAGTCCTCGCTTCTTATCTCCTGGGACAGACTAAGGGAGGCTACATCACAACTACCCCACTGATTCCTCTGTGCCTCTCACCACTTCTTTGTTCCTGTCTCTCTGTTCCCTCTTCTAGCTAGTACTTTCCTGGGAAGCTGTCTGCCTCTTCCCTCAGCCAGTCGTCCTGCCAGCATTCCGCCTCTGGTGGTTTCCTGAGGGACCTTGCTTTCTGCCTGCTTCTTGGCCACATAGGCCCTCCCTGGTCTTTTTATGGCTTGCCTACCACCCTCACCTCAGATCACTTCCTCTCCCCTCTCACACAGATCCACCTCTTCCATCTTGAAGCACTTCTTCACTTAATGCTGTGGCTGGCAAGTATTAGCTGATTACTATCTCTCCTCAATTTTCTCTTACATTCTTGCACCTTACATCCTGCACCTGTCCCCAACATTCCATTGGAAACTGTATTCGGTCTAGCTGTCTCACTCACCTCCTAGACAAATTCTCTACTCTTTCCTGAGCTATCCTTCTTGATTTGTGCTATATTGAACACTGCTGATTACCACCCCGCAACACACACCCAGTTTAAAACTCAATTTGTCACCTAGTATCTAGGCTTTCTGTCTCCCAAATCCCCCACATTCTTTCATCTCTGTTGATTTCTTCCTTCTAAATTGTTCTAATTTATCTGGTATTGTCGGTGATGACTACAGTTGGTTCTACATTATCTAAACTGTTCTATCTCTCATCAGGCCCCAGTACACATCCCCTGTTTTACTGGTTCTGGTGCCTGCATACATGAGATTTATTTTTATCTTTCTAACTTTGTCCACATATTTATTCATTCAAAAATATTTCTTGAGAACTGATTATGCACTGGACGCTGTTCTAATGAGAATATAATGGCAAATAAAGTAGAGATGGATTATTGCCTTTGTGGAGCTTGGAGTCTGGTGTGGAAAACCAATGTTAAATAAATATACAAATAAGAGTTAAATTTTGCAAATGTGGTAAGGGCTTTGGAAGAGATGGATGTGGTATCCTGAGAGAAAAACATGGGCGGGGTGGGGGGAAGGTAGGGTGAGGGATCTAACTAATTAAGGAGGTCAGAAGAAGGGAGACCAAAGGTGAAGTCTGAAGTTTTGGTTTGATGTTAACTAAATGCAGGGGGTGACTGAAAAGTTTTATGAGCAGCAGAAACAGCACGTGAATAGTCCCTGTGGTGCAAGATATTGAGGGACTTGGTATAAAAAAAATGCTAGAGGTGAGGAGAGACTGGATCATGCAGGGTTTACAGACCATAATGAGAGGTTTTAAGAGAAGTGGAGGAGGTGGGAATGGTCAGACTTGTGTTTTGAAAAGACCCTGTTCATTTAGTCTACTTTTACAGAGTCAGCTCCCTTTCACGGGGCACACATTTTTGAGACACACCAGAGAAGAGAGCCAGCAGACTAGTTATTGTGAACTTTAAATCTGTGTAGAGTTTTCCATGAAGATGCATAAGGTCCTAGGGAACTGGCCTAACAGATGTTGTCAGTAAGTTATAAGGGGTGAGAAGTGCTTTGGTTTAGCCAGATTCCTCTGGGAACCTCTCTTAGACTCAGCTTCTCTGGCTGCCTTACATTGCCCTGATCTGATATTCAAGAATAACAGCTGGGTCTGAGAGGAGGAGGTGGTGGTAGCTGTGTGCAGGTTGCTGTGGGTAATTGGAGGTAAAAAAAGGAAAAGTGGCTCACCTAATTGCATTCTAAATTACAGCCATTGTTCAATTCTTTTCTGAAAAGTACTTGGTGCATTCAAGAAGAAAAGTCCTTTCTGGAGTGGGGAAACAATGTGGGGTGTGGCAGGGGGAGCCAAGAGGAGCTCCTATCCCCTCACTCAAGGTGCTGTGTTTGTAAGTGAGGTTTTGAGTGGCTGGCTCGATTATTTTCATTGCGTGCATGTTAATGGTAATAAACTTAGAAAACAGAAACACATGAGTCTACAGTAATTGTTTTTTAGATAGCATAATAAGTCATGATAATTGCTTGCAAAGCATTTTCCCCCTCCTTGTCTACAGGGGTAAATACATTAAAGCCACGTTCTTGTATACTATTTTACAATCTATTAGCATAATAACCCATTGTAAAATAAGCGCTGCTGCTGTGGGAAAGTGTGGGATATTGGTCCATTAGACACCTTTGTCTTAGATACAAGAAGTTAATGGCACTATTTATGGGCATCATCTTAGCTTGGTATATGCTTGTTATCAACTAAGAGATCCAGAGCACGAGGTACTGTATAATAAAAGTTATCCAACACTAACAATCCACCATGACTCGAGCCTCTTGCTTGGAAATTGCTTTTAGCCCCATGCGAATGGGAAAGTCATCTTGATAAATTTAGCTGCAAGTCAAGTTATAACCAATGTTCACAGAATGTAATCAAATTAGATCTTAAAGCCTTTAATTTCATCATTAGCATGTATTATTTCTTTCTCAAACCCTGTAATTAAATAGCATATTAGGAATAGATAATTTTTTCCTTTTTATACATTTATTAGGTATCTGGGGTTAAATTTGGAGCTCTGTTATGATATACATCTGCTTATTCTTAAATGAGAATGGCTTTTCTTATTGAAATATAATTGACAATACAATATTATATTAGTTTCAGGTGTATAACATAGTGATCCAGCATTTATTATAGGATGCCTTTAATGATACCTGAAGCATTAGAAGAGTATCCGGTTAACTAAACTAAGGGAATTCATGGCAAATAAGATATCATTATGTTTACTCAATTACTGTTATAATTTGAGAGTTGTATAATTAGCCAAATTATACAGAGGGAAGTTAGACACCCATTATTTACTTTTCTTGGACATTTTGTGGATTTGTACAAACATTTTCACTGCACATACAAGATTCATTCTTCATGAGGTTTACATCTGGTTTACCATAAATCAAGAATTTCTGAATAAATATTCCTTTCTTATTTTCACTTAGCAATAAGTTTGCAGTTACAAAGTGATTATTGTAGAAAGTAGAGGGCATAAGGGCTGCACTCAGAGGCAGGGCAGCAATTCTATGACTGCTGAGGGCACAGGTGGCCCCTTGTGCAGCCAGGTGGACTGGAAAAAGTCTCCGAGCATGGTCTGGTCTAGAGGCTTCCTCTCTTTTCAGTTGTCCCTCTTGCCATCTCAATCAGGGCCTGCTGTTAGGGTTGGCCTATTGAATTCCCAAGTAGCTCAGCGGCAATCAAACACAACCAAACATCAGAATCACACAGGGAGATTTAAAAATTGCAGATGCCTGCCCCTGACCCCCCTCCAATTGCCCCATTTCCATTTAATGTGTGAGCAGAGTTGTACTACAACCGGGGTAGAAGATAGGAGTGGCAGGAGTCTGCTGCCGCACTGCAGAGACAAGTGGCATGCTTCCACGGAGCCTAAATTTACCTTCTCCTGGAAGTCACTGGTGACTGATCACATGACACATAAAATAAGGCAGATATGTCATCCCTGACTTAAGATGTTCATTTGCAGGTACCATAGGTAGAGAATTTTCTCATTACTTTGCAAATATCTGATGAAAATTTACCTGGTGGGTGCCAGGTACTCTGGCAGAGTCTAGGGATATAATAGTGAAGACAAAAGGCTTTTGTGTTTTGTTTTTTGAAACTAGTGGGGGGAATAAAAAAAAGAGAAATAAAGGAAAACTCCTATGAAACAGTAGGTTGCTTCCTAGGAAGGAAACAGACATGAAGCTAAGATAGAGAATGGTAATTTCATGTCTTGTAAAGATTCACTCACAGAGGTGGAACCCTGTTGAACAGGTTGTTCGAAGAGGCTCTGGTAGGAGCCAAGCCAGTCCAAAAACTCATTCCGGATAGCCTGGGGCGGATCTTGCCTTTTCATTCACTGTAGTTACATTTGTATCCTGTCTGTGACATGAGGACATTGGTATAATTTGCTCCCCCTAGAACTGACTCTTTGCCACACCCACTTGAGTCTCCCTTAGATATTGGTGGACTGTATGCTTGGGGTCCCCCTGTGTCTTCATCTACTCGGGGGCAGGCTGGTTTCAATCTTGTCTACAGAGAGCAGCCACCTAATAAAAGTCTCTCAGATTACAAAATGTCCCCTCCTTCTGTCATTTCTCTGTCTCCAGACCCCTTCAGAGCTGAAGCCCCTAGAAGCAGCTTCATTTTTCAAGGATCCTCGAGGGCACTGTCTATTCATGAAAGTAGAATAATGATGTTCTCAAGGACTTCCTTCCCACTCCCACAAGGGAAGCTTTTGGTGCCAAATTATTGAAACTGCCTCATTCTCTGCCACATTGAATAAATATATTTAAAATGGGATTAGTTTGTGAGTCCTTGGCTTGGTTTATAATACATTTTATATTCAGATGTGCTGCTACTGTTTATCTCCACAAAATAAATATTAAAATTGTGTTTGAATCTCACATTAAGTTTATATTCATGCTATTACAATTTTATTTCTGTCAAGTGATAATCACTTTTCAGACATAAGACAGAAGAGCGCATATGCAAATAAAAGTATATTATTTCACCTTAAGATGTCTCCTTAAGTTGTTACTCTGGACTTACTTCTTTCTCATATACAATTTATATAATGAATATTGGGATGAATATGAGCTCATTGGTTCTCACAGTGTATCCAGATAAATTGTTTCTGTTAATGAGGTTTTCCTCCCATTTCTTGAGACCTAGGCAAACAGGAGTAGTGAGTCCTTAGTCATCTATAGTTGTTCCGTATCTGGTTGGTGCCAGAGACCCACAATTGATACTAATGTGCTTTGGATTTGTTTTCAGTAGTGGGAATGGTAACTGCTAGCATTTTCACATTTTCTTACCAATTACTCTTAACAACTAGTGACCAGGAACCACATGTATGGGATGACTAAAGTTGGAGTACAGGTTTGGTCATGGGACAACTCTGTGTCAAAACTGATCTGATCCGATCGTCACACAATTTGAAACCATACTACAGCATCACAGTTCAGTCTACAGAAGCAATAATAATAATAGTGGTGATAATAATAATAAGAATTGTGGTGATTAAACCTCATTAGTTTTGTTTTTATTTTATTTTTTATTTTTTTAAAAATTATTTATTTATTCATGAGAGACAGAGAGAGAGGGGCAGAGACATAGGCAGAGGGAGAAGCAGGCTCCATGCAGGGAGCCCGATCTGGGACTCGATCCCGGGTCTCCAGGACCATACCCTGAGCTGAAGGCAGACACTTAACCACTGAGCCACCCAGGCATCCCTAAACTTTGTTAGTTTTGAAATCTTGGTTGTAGAACTAGTGTGAGGAGAAGAACTATAATTTGCAAATTGCGTGCAGTCTTCTGTCTCTAAAAGTGGATACTAATCTTTAACTTTGGGAAAATTCAGGGATATAACTTTGGAAATTGGTATTGTAGTCCCCAAACCCAGATCCCCCTATGGATTGACTTTCAAAGATTTTTGTTGTTATTTTATTTTAAAGCAAGCAGTTTGATCAGAATGATGCCAAAAGAAGTAGTACTTGTGCCTTTAGCAAGGTATTTGGTGATGAGAGGTACTCTCTCATGGATAATATTATTAAGAATGGGAATTATCACAGCTACCATATAGTGGATACACAAGTACTGTGATGAGCCCTTCACATATATTACTTAATTTTATCCTACAGTAAACCTATGAGGTGGGTATTATTATTGTACTGATTTTACAAATGAGAAAACTGAGCCTAGGGAAATTAACATGTTCAAAGTCATCTCGGTGACTCAGTGGTGGAACTGAGAGATTCTAAAACATATTTGTCTCATTCCCAAGTTGGTGTTCTCACTCGGCATCCTTTATGTCCTGTGGAGAAGATTTTTAAAAACATGGAAGATAAAGTTGAGTGAGTTTATAGCTGTTTGATCAATTGTATCTGAAGAACACTGAGGTAACAAGGGGTCTTAGGTTTCAGTTTTGGATTAATCACTTATTATTTTTGTGTCCTTAAACAAGCACCTTTCAATTTGGGGTCTTAATTTCTTCATCTGAAAAACAAGACTAATGATATCTAACTGAAATGAGAAGGTAAAAAGCATTTTGTAATTTAAGAACACTCTGTGGATGCCTCAAATTCTCTCCTTGGTTCTATCTTACTTAACATATTCATTATCTTGAAAACAAGTAGGCCATAATTATCAAATTTGTGGATAACACAAGCCTAAGAAGGATAACTACTTTGTCAAGTGAGGTAATCAGGACAAAAGGATCATATGTGGACTGAACATATGATCAAGACATTCATGCTGAAATCGAACCACTTTAGAAAGTCACGTAAAGGACAACGGTACTTAGTTCATTACAAACTAATGCCTGAGATTGAGCAAATACCCTGTGCCAGGTGCTATTTTCAGCTCTTTACAGGTAGTATTATACAATCCTTACATAAACTATGTGGATTAGGCACTGTGCATATCCTTCCTTTACAGATAAGGAAACTGAGTCATGAAGAGATTATTTGCCCAAAGTCATACAGCTAGTAAAGGAAGGAGACAGTATATGAATCTAGGAGATCTGGGCTCTTTAATTCTATACCAAAGTGCATTGTGGAGAGAGCTCACACAGTTTTTAGGTATGTTAATAGAAATATTGCATCTAGGTGAGAATTAGTAAGAGTGAGAATTAAACAACATCCTCTTGAATGTTCCACACATTTTATGATTATATTCATACACTGAAGGTCCTTGGCAACAAGATAGCATAGAGCATGGCAACAATCCTTGGCTGTTACGATGATGTCAGCTAAAAGAATGCTTGTAGGGGTGTGTGAAAATGTCAAGTTTGGAGAAGAGGAGCTATGATAAAATCAAATATTTGCCATAGGGAGACTAGAGTTGAACTCTTCTGTAAGCTCCAAGGAGTAGACCCAAGCATATACATATAGGTAGATGTTAGAGAGGTAATTTCTGTTCAATATAAGAAAGACCTGGCTGAGAATGAGGTCTGCCCACTAGTAGAATGAGCCTCTGCTAGAAAGTAGGCACTGAGTCATAGAAAGTATTCAACCTGAGATCACTTGGGCAGCTTCCCATCAGAAAGCTGAGCTGTTAGTAGATGTCTATATCAGTGGGAGTATACATAGGACAATTTCTAGTAACTATTCCAACCTCAAAATTCAATCACTCATTCATAGGCCTCAAACTTTGTCATGAAATATAGACATTTTTCTTTGGGGTAACTCCAAAGGGCTCATGATTAGCTCGGTAAAGTTTGTGTGTTTCATTGATGAAGCAGCCACAGTCCATTAGGGCAATGGTGAACACCTGAACCAGTCTAGCTCAGTCAGTTCCTCTCTCTTGGAATTTGGAACTGGTTGTCTTTCTGCAACTAGGAGGTACTGAAGCTGTGGAGCAAGGGCAACTGTCTCCATGCTGTAAGTGGGAAAGCTAAAAATACCAATTGTCAAGGAAATAGATAAATAAAGCAGGTGCACAGTAGGAACTCATGTGAAATGAGAACTCACATAAATCCAAGGAGGGAAGAGAAATTGAGAGATGATGAAACTAGTTACTTTGGTTCCCACTGGCTTGTAGATTCTGTACTTTAGTTCCCCAGGCCTGGCTGGATTGCTGCTTTTGTATTCAAGGACACACTATTGGATGGATACTCCCAGTTAGTTACCACTATTGTGCTCAAAGCATTCTGGATAGGTTTCTATAATTTGCCACCCAAAGTTTTTTTTTTTTTTTACTTTAGACCATTCTTTTTAAAATAAGGTAACTCTTCATTCTTTGTATTAGAAACTTACTTTCACTGTCTTTGATTGGCCACTTAACAGTGGCAAGTCATTACAGGTACACATTTTCCCCCAAGATATAATGGTTATAATTAAGTGATTCAACAGTACTTTAATGCAGAAGGGCCAGGGCTATCCAAATGTCAGACTAAATTATAAAGTGAGCAGAACTAAAATGCCACAGGATGTAACCATCCATAATTTATGAGTAGTAGGATTAGATCAGTTCATAAAATGAGCTAGAGTAATTTTTTCATGGTTTCATATGTTTTTATTAAAAGATATATCTCACTAGCAGTGAAATAACTGAAGATTAATAACAATGCAAAAGAGTGAAACATTCTTACCATATCTTTGGGACCCCGTGTTTTCGACTGTGTACCAGGGGAAATGTCATTAGTTGAGGCATGGCTCTATCAGCCTTTGGGAATCTGAGCCATGAATATTTTAGGTGAGACATTAGTTCTCAGGAGGATTCCATCCTGCTGTTTTGCTGTGACAGAAGTCTCATGTGTTTTCCAGGAGGGACACCCTCTGAGATGTGAACAGTAAGAGGAATCCTCATAGGCTTCTGGAGTGGAACCCTGCCTGCCAAAAAATAAATCCAAACTGGAGATTGTTTGCCATGGGTCTATGTGACAGAAACATTTGCAATCATGTCACTGAAAATGTTTGTTTTGCTGGGTCTACATGGCAAATAGGATACAGATCAGTGAGTAAAGAAATGGCTTGCTGAGCAGGCTGGACATTGTTGATGAAATGTTTGCTCGAAGCATGTACCATGAGTCTTGCTTCTGCACCCCATCTAGGGGTTGCCACGCTGGCTGACGGCATTTCCAGCTTCAGTGTTTATGAGAAACGAGCTGGAGTATTTGTCATCATTAAGGCTCTAGATTGTTTTCTAGGAGTGTTAAACCTTCTGACTGTATAGTAACTCATGGAGTTTGACCCATATCCCTCTTGAAGTTTGGATCAGGTGGAGGACAGCTATCCTTTACTTTTATGGAATAGATATGTTCCAAGGAGCTGCCAGTAAAGTACATTGTGTAAAGTAAATCCTGTTTCCCCACTGATTTACTTTAAAAAATTAGAGATGTGTACTCTGGAAAGAAGTCTGCTGCATGTTTGGTAAGAAGGCAGTTTAGGTGGCCTCCACTGTAGTCTTATGGTGGGGCCCTCCAGATGCCATCATTCACAAATGCCTGCAGAAGACAGTAGTTCACCCTTACTTAGTGCCTTAATTTTCTTCTACGAAATTTCCCTGCATCTTCCTAACCACTGGATATCTGCTGTGTATTTCATGTACTGTAGGATTTTCATCTAAGCCAGGAATGTCCTTACACTATACTCATGATTTTAATCTCCCCTTTTTCTTTTAATTAAAAAAAATACCATTTAGCCAAGCTGGATCATAACATTATATACCAGTTGAAATCTCTGAAAATGTCATTGTTGTGATAACAATGCAATTTGGGAACCCCAGCAGGTGTTTGGGTCTAGAAGATACCATACCATCATTTTAAAGTCAAGGAGCAACACAGGAGAATAGTACCTGAGAGATACAGTTGCAGTCGACTGAATAAATCTCCCAGATTAGAACTGTACATATGCATAAGATGTTATGAATGAACTGAGGGAAATGAGTTAGAATTCACTAACACTACAGCCCCCTGCACAAAATTACATAAAACCATCTGTTTACTTTTTAATATGTTGTTTTGAGTCTAGGTAAGTATGAGCTATTAATTACCCTGTGATTAGTGAAATCTATCTTTTCTTCATGGCTGATTTGGGAAGGAGAGGTAATTCAACCTATTGAAGTCTGTGCCTGAAGCTGTTTGGTTAGTAGCAGCCGACACAACATTCCTTTGCCTTATGAGGGAATGTGACTATTTTGAGAAAGGAGGAAAAATAGCTTCTGATGTTAACTAGATTCCTCAGAGGTATAATACCTAGATTCAGTTTGTTTTTCTGAATTTTAATAAGTGGTATTGGGGTTTGTTCAATTTCCCTATTTTCAAGTTTTATTATATGCATCCAGAGAGAATGATAAATTTCTATAGTTATAGAGGCTTCACATTCCACAAATTTGGTTAAACTCGTTATAGTGTACCAAGCTCTTCCATGAATCTAGTTCCAGTGCAGATCATGTCCTGTAGCCACATAATGAGGTATAGTGCATTCCTCTCATTATGGCAGAGAAAAGCCTCCAATGTAGTTGTTTCCTGTCCCACCGACAGCCCTGGGACTAAGGTGCAAGGCACCAAACTGGGATTACTTCTTTGACATCCACCACAGCTTACATTTATTCAGTACTTGCCATGTGCCAGACATTGTGCCAGGTACTTTACTTGCATTATCCTAATCAGTTTTCTGTCCAGCTTATAGCCATGTCTCAGATGGGGAAACCAAAGCTCAGCAGGTTAATTAACTTACTCAAGCCCACACAGTTAGTGGTAATTAGCTGAGCAGGAACTTGAAAGCAGATTGGTTCCTGCCAGGGCACAGACTTCTAATCACATTTCTCTACCACCATGTCACATCAAAATGGGCACAATGCAGGCTGTCAAAATAAGTCGTTCAATCAAGAAGTTTGCTGAAGGAATTGTGACGAGTGTGGTCCTTATCCTGCTTGAAATTCCTGTGCTTTAAGACACAACATGGTAGATTTTTTTTCTCAATAGACTTCATGATAAGTCTGTCATGTATCACTGACCTACGAGAGGACAATAACAAACCAGAAGGGCACTTTCATTTCTAGGATATTCTAAAAATAACCTGTTTGATTAATAGCTATGTCCAAGGACAATAGGAGTCCCCATTATGGCTAAGGACAGGGATGCAGTTCTCACCCTCACTTCCCAGGTTTTTCTCAAACTGATCCACTTACTTGGATCACCTTACTTTGACTTTTCATTTAGCCTTTGTGTATCCCTGGGATTTAATTTATTCAGGGTGTTTAATCTCAGCTCATGGGATGTTTATGCCCAAAGCAGGACAGAGATAACCATGTCTCTCAGAAATAAATCTCAGTGAACTTTGTACCACAGTTTAGGGTATTTTCAAATCTTTGAGATAAATGCTCAATCAGAATATGGCAAAAAAAGTCATCTTGAGGTCCAGTGACCCTGTTGCTATGGTTTCATCACTCAGTTATCCAGTTCAGAGAATGAGAAAGCTTTTCAGGTGGTGACCATGTGCCTCTATGTAATGTTTAGGTAGTGTTAAATAATAACCCATCAGTCTGGAGCAGGAGAAATGGAAAATGACTTAATTGACCTGTTCATTCAAAAAATTGGCCCTGAGAGATGCCAAGAGTTTTCTCCTTATGGAAAAGAAACTCTGTTTTCAATATTGAGATAAGAACTCATCTATCTGAGATATAATAACATTCTTTCTTAGAGGATTATGGACAGGGTTTACTTACCCATACTGCTTTGATTATATTTTTCAAGCATAACCGTTTATAAAAATATAAGTAGAAAATTTTGAGTACAGTCTTGTAGATAATAATAATAATAGTAGTAGTAATATTAATAGCCTCAGATTCCTCCTATCCTTGTAAACATGCATTTTTGCCACGTGATTTGGCTGCTTTTCCTGTCAAAAGTTGGAGTCACTTTCTCTACCCACTTGAGTCTGACTGGCCTTTGGCTTACTTTGACCAGGAGAATGGAGCAGAAGTGATGATGCTGTAGGAGTTCTGAGTCTAGGCTTCAGGAGATCTTGCAGTTAATCTTCTCATGCTTTTGCTGTCCTGAGACTTCCATGTGAGAAAGCCTGTGCTAGCCTCCTTGGGGATGAGGGCCGACATGGAAAAGAGACGTCACATCTCTGGCTCCAAAAGCCAACCAACCTACTCACAGCCCATTTAGCTCCAGTTGACCTATCAGTTGCCTGTCCCTAGTTGACCCACAGACCTATGAACAATCATAAAATTATTGTTATTGCAAGCTTTTAATTTGCGTATGCTTTTATGTAGCAATGGATAATGGTTGCATATACTGAATGTCATCCTAATACACATATACACACTTTAAAATGTAAATATACCCCTGGGTGGTGGGATTATAGGTGATTTTAATTTTCTTTTTATACTTTCATATATTTTCTAATATACCTGCATTACTTTAATGATAAGATTAATAATGAATGATATTGAACATACCATTGATTTTACCAAAATGACCATTGCAAACAACTAGTTAGTGATGGGGCAACTCAATCACTTCTCTCAGGGAGTCCTTAGAACAGTGTGTTCCAGTTACCCATGGCTGTCTAACAACTCTCCACCCTCTTACCCCCACAAAATAAACCTTAGCGGCAGAAAATAATAATCATTTTACTATGCTCATAATTTTTGGATCAGAAATTTGAGCTAGGCATAATGAGGGTAGCTTATCTCTGCAACCGAAGTCTCAGCTGGGGTATTCAAATGGCAAGAGATGGTTGACAGCTCCACTGAAATTATATGCCCAGGGCGTTGGTTCTAGCTGTAGGCTGGGTCCTTTGCTTCTTGTACATGTTGTGTCTGGTGGAGTTGGAATGTTCAGGAGATCTCCTTCAGTTTCATATTTGATGCTTAGGCTAGAACGGATGGTCTGGGGCTGGTCTGGCATCTCTCTCTCTCTCCTCCTCCTCTTTCTTCTCAACATCTTTCCATTTGTCAAGCTTGAGTAGGAAGGCAGTCTCAGAATGGTCAGATTTCTTACTTAAAGGCTGACTTCACCCAGAGTAAATATTCTAAGAGATCTTGAGGTTACCACACAATGATAGGAGGATGCGATATTTAGTATCAACAAGTGAGTGGAGAGGAGGAGGCATTCCAGGTAGTGTGGCTTCACAGTCTTGAACACAGTCCTACTAAAAAAGGCAAAGAGATATGATCTCAAGCACAATGTTTGGATCATTATACCAGGAGATTTAAAGAAATTCCATTGCATATGTAAATAAATGTTCATGGATAGCAGGGAAATCAGAAAACTGAAAAATGTATTCCAAATTTAACATGGACTAGTTTTACTATAAGCATACCTCTCCCCACCCACCTTTTTTTATCTTCCAAAACTATACTCAATGAGACAGATAATCAGCCAGTGCAGCAAGCACTCCCCATATGTCCTCAATTTCTTTACTACTCACCTCCCATCTCTTTGCCATCTTTATGTACTCCTGACCCCCCTGCACTTTTACTTCTAATATCCAGCACCAGGATCCCTTTTTGGAGGACTTCCTACAGGCTGCATCTGCCTATTTTGCTAGTGTGTACCAAGAACAAATGTGCTTGGGAATTTACATCCTCTAACTAATGACTGAGTTGTGCAGGAATACAGTAGTCTAAGAACAACTCTGAGGAGCAATCTCTACTATTTCTAGACCTCCCTGCATGATTAGTTAACTTTCTATGGGACTTTGCTTGATATTTTACTTTTGGTTGGCCTCCTTCTCTTCACAATCTCATGGCACCCCCAAGACCCCTCTAGTTTTTCCAGGGAATATTTTCCAATAAGTCATCTTCACATAAATCTTAATCTCAGGTCTGCTTCTTTATTAAGCAAGGAATAAAATATGATTCTATATAGAGATTTCAGGGTCCTTACGATAGTTAACAAGTCTCAGACAGTAAATGGAGATATATGGAAAATTCTAAAGGATTCTGCTTCATTATGTGATTCATCTGCTTCTTGGAGGGTCCAAACAAAAACAGAAAATGCAAAGGACTAAAGAAGGAACATGCTGGTATGGTCAAGGAGCATCAAGATCAGCACGTCAGAAATAGAATTAGAGAGGGGGAGAGTGATGTTACCGGTAATGTGGGCAGACACAAAGCAGGGGGCTGAATTCTGAGGGTCTAGTGGGAATCATAAAGACCTAGAGTTTTACCCTGTAAGAGAGGGACACCTTGGAAGATTCCGAGCAGTGAAAAATGTGATCTCACATTTTAAAAGGACCCTTGTCACTGTTGCCGTGAGAATAGATGATAGGAGGAAAGGGCAGAAGCAGGGAGACCAGCTTGGGGGCCAATGAAGGATCCAGATCAGAGATGCTGTTTGAAGGATGTGGGGAGTGAGGGAGGTAGGGAGCAGTGAATGAATTCTAAATATCTTTGAAGATAGAGCCAATAGGATTGGCTGATGGTTGAGCTTGAGACATGGCAGAAAGAGAAGCCAAAGATAACACTGAGATTTTTGGCCTGTGCAAATGGATTTAGCATTTACTGAGACAGGGAAGACTGGGTATTGTGAAATATCATTATAGATTTTTTAGTTTAAATAGGTTTCTCCTGCCTGTGTGCTGCCAATGATGCTTTGTTGATATTTCTACTTCATTACAAATCATACTCCTTATACCATGGTTGCAGCTGCTACTATTGCTACCTGTCAATGAATGCATACTTATTGCCTACTACCCAAACCACTATAGATACAGAACATCTTTATATATAGTTATATATTTATTTTTCCCCCATCTCTCATTTAACCCTTACAACAGCCTCATGAAATTAGCTCCAGATTGGTTTTCTGTTTTGTTTTGTTTTATTTTAGCCTAAGGTTACATAGAAACTTAGTGCCAGACTCAGAACTGAATCTAGAATGGTGTGATTCTAATGCTGTGCTTTATTTTGACGCACTGGGTCTTCTGTAACTCTTTTATGTTCACCACTGTCTCCCTACCAGTCTGTATGCTTCTTGAGAACAAGTTGACATTGAAATCAGCTTTGTGTATGCTACTTCAACTATTAAAACTATTGATAGAATAGGTTTAATAATTGATTGTGGCATTTTGTGACTTGTGTCCCTGACCTTCTTTCCACCCATCTTGTAGGTGACTAATAAAACTTTATGGGAATCCCTAAAAAGGATCATATCCACTGTCTAATAATATCCAGTGGCTTCTGTGCTTGTCCCTTACTTGCCTGACATTGTGTGGCCCCATTCCAAACTTCTGTCTGATTTCAGTTCTTGGTCAGTGGACTCAATCTCCCTGTTGTCTCTGGGCTTGTTCTGCCCCAGAAACTTCAGGGAGAAGACCCTGTCTGAAATCTTGGACCCTGACATCTCATTTCTGATGCTACTCATGATTCCAATGTCCTGGTTTAGAAAAAGATTTAGACATATTTAATTCTTTGCTTATGCATTCTTTTTCCCTGAATATCTGAAGCTCCCTTTCAGCCAGCTGAGTTAGTTATAACTTGGGAACACTTATGCTATTTGACATATATGAATTATATAAGCAGGTTGAGTTTTCACTGAAAAGAAAAGCCAGAACAGCAAAAAAATTGACTAATTGCGGAAACATTTTTTCCTATCCATTCGCAATCTTTTATATAAACTTGAACATTAACTCCTAATTATTTGGCAACAACAAAGTGCACTTGCAAAGATTCACCTTCAAAATGGCCAGCACTTCTGACACTCTCCAGCTAATAATAACTCTGGACTGTGGACATCTGAT
Source organism: Canis lupus baileyi (assembly GCF_048164855.1). Classification (NCBI taxonomy): domain Eukaryota; kingdom Metazoa; phylum Chordata; class Mammalia; order Carnivora; family Canidae; genus Canis; species Canis lupus. Next base: position 33,089,142 of record NC_132856.1, on the reverse strand, counting down.
CAGAATTAATTGCAGCAGACTGGAGTCCTGCAAATGTTAAAATGTCTTTAGTTTTACAGACCAATAGGTGCTATGGTTCAGCAGCTCTGCATTATTAGTAAGCTCCTTGAATCTTGAGGGAGGCAGCCCAACAAACCACTGTAACCTTTATAAATTAAATGGGAATTAGCGACTGTGCTTGTTGACTGTATCAATAACAAGGATATAGAATAAAAATAACACCTTTTTTATATCTACCAAACAATTTAATATATAAAAAGCTCACTTTGCCTGAGAAATAAAAATAAAGCAGTCAGCTAAATATAAAGTATTCATCATATGCAGAGGAGATATCTGACATGTAGAGGGAGTAGACTGATAGACAAAGAAAAAGAAACCCTATTAAGAAGGTCAGAACATAATTCCAGAGGTTAATGGTTAGACTATGGTGGCTAAGAAAACATTAGTCTCTAAAACAAGGTGAAAGTCAGTGACATAGCAGTCATATCTAAACTTCTAAAGGACTAAGAGGCTGGGATTTCTACATGTCATTGGTTCTTTCTGTGTATGTTCATATGACAAATGGAATAGCTTTATTGTGGAAGACAAATAACAAAATGGATACATAGAATTTTCCATGGGTAGATTGTCAAAATTTAAAATAGCCAAGGCACCCATAGCTAGCTATAGGGCACACAAGTGGTATGTGAGAGGGATGGTAGGTGGAAATGAGAGAGAAACTCAAGAGACTTGGCATGCATTAACAGACTATGGCAAAAACCAGGAAGTAGTTTTTGAAAACTGTTAAATTAGATTGGATTAGTAGAAATGAAATTATCATTAGAAATAAAGAGCATCAGTTCCAATACTATTGGAACACATTGACTATTGACACAACTATTGACTAACTTGTGTTTAGTGTCTCATAGTAAGATATTTGTATTCATTTTTCATTCATTCTGCATCATTTATAATGTACCATCCATGTATTAAGTATTGTGTTAGAATTCTAGGACAAGGTTGGCAAGTCCTGGTACAAGTGCCACTACCTGCCCATTGTTTCCATGATAGGCATCACCAAACAACCACAATACTAACATCACCAGTCAGCCACAACACTAGTTCTGTTGCTTCCAATCATGGCCTCAGAGTCTTCAGCACAGATATGGACCCTTGCTATTGGCAGAGACCACATGGAGTAATTAGGTAACAAAGAGTGAGGACTAGAATGAAGGTAAAACAATGAAGATAGAGAAATGAATAAATTTGAAAGACACTATAACAGTAAAAGAGACAGGACATTATCAATGATAGGATGCTGGCTGGGGATGAAATTTGCTGGGGCAAAGTCAAGAATGACATCAAAGTTTCTAGCTTGCTCAGTAGGGTGGATGAAACACCATTTATTGAGGTTTATGAGGGGGGAGGAACACTCTTAGGGAGAAAGATAAGCTTTAAATACTTTGAATAGTAGTTTCCTGTGGGCCATCCAAATAGAAATTAAAAACCTGCATCTTTGGGTCTGTAATTCAGGTGCCTGATCAAAGCTAGTGAGGAGACAGTTTGGGGGGTTGTCACAGCACAAAGACACTGGAGTCTCATCATCTGGGTTTGAATCTTGGCTCCACAGGGCACTAGCTGTGTGACCTTGGTCAAGTTGCTTAGTATACCTTAACCTTCAGGGTTTTTAAAAAATTTTCTAACATGGAGATAACAATAGTATTTATCTTATAGGATCATTTTGAAGATCAAATGAATGCTAACAACACATTGTGAGCATTATGGGAATGCTAGCTCTTATTATCATTGTCATTGCACCTAAACAGCACTATATATTTGTACAATGAATGAATCCATGAGCTCACCCAGAAAAAAAATAGAGAATAAGAAGACAAGAAGAATAAGAAAGAAACTTGAATGTGTCATCCCTTAATGCATTAGTAATTTAGTTGAATGAGAATTCCTGTGCTTTAATATGTACATGAATGGACAAAGAAAGATTCAGAATTGAAGTGGTAAGTTCTTATCAGGAACACAGAAAAGAAATTCAGTGTGACAAACCAAAAGATTGTTTGAGGACAAAATGGGGCACCTAATCTTGAACCAGTTAGGTCCTTCTAGAGGAACAAGTCTGTCCAACAAGCAAGTTTCAGCTAGTCAAATACCCAGTTGGTTAAAGGGCAAGATAAGGAAGTAAGAGGCAAGGTTTTGTTGATAACACTATTTGGCAGAGCTGCAGCAAGCAGTATGGTGGCCAAAGCAGTTATTTCCATGTCACTGGAAATGACAACATGAATTCATAAATTTGGTGTTTTCCCACAACAAACATGTTCCTGAAAAATTATACAAGTATCACAGCATTGTAAATCTGTGTTTTGTAAAATATTGTGTCAAGTAACATATTTTATGTTTACTAATATAAGTGGAGTGGCAGGGTTTATAGAAGCAAGGGCTAGTGAATGACATCCCCATCCCATAGGTTCTCAAGCCATCCCCCTCTCCCCCAGGTCCTCCTTGATTCCTTTCTTTGCTCTTCATCTCCTACATAATTCATTAAGAGTCCTCTTGACTCTGAATTCTAAGGACATCTTACAACCATTATCCATTTTTTTCATCTCCTCTCTTACTCCTAATACAAAGCAGAATCTTCTATCACCTGGGTGACCTGCAGTAGCTGCAGTCTCTCTGCTTTTCCCTATAATCCATTCTCCACATCAAGCCATGCAACTCCCCAGCTGAAGGTAATACCCAAATTCTTACCTATGAGGCTTTGTATGACTTGGTCCCTACCAACTTCTTTCATCTTGTCATTCTTCTCATCTTTCTGATATGCTTTAACTTCACTGGGCTTCTTCCTCTTCTCAGATACCTCAAGTTCTTTCTGGCCTGTGGGCCTTTATATCATCTACTCCTCCTTTAGGTACTCCAGACTTTCAGATTGATTTCTTCTAGTCATTGAGGTTCTCATTTCAAATGTGTTCCCCTCAGGAAGCCTACCATGGACACTCTGACTGTATAGCCCCATTTCCCTGATCACTTTCTAAGATAGCCTGCTCAGTTGTCTTCATTGCGCTTTTTTGATATTTTTACCTTGCTTTATTTGTAACTTTTTTATTATTGTCTCTCCCAATATAATATAATTTCCATGGTATCAGAGACCAGGGCTGGCCAACTTATCCATTGGATATAATAGGCACAGTGCCTTGGACCCATGATATTTTTGGGGGCCCATGAAAATGTTTTAATTTCTTTAAAAATTAGATGAAAGATGGATGTAATAATAATAATGATAAATATGAAATAAGGAACCTAAGCTGTGTTAAACTGATTTTTAAATATAGTCATAAAATGCAATTTTTAATATTTTTTTTTATGGTGGAAGGAGCCCATGAAAGTGATAGGTAGCCATGGTGAGGGCTTTGTAAGTGTTGTTCATGGCAGTGCCTCCAGCACCTAGACCCATACTGGGCACAGAGCAAGTCCCAAAAGTCAAAATGAATTTGTTTTTTAGATATATTAGGTAGCTTCGAACTTTTGAGTCTGGGCTAATAGAACCAGGTTGTATGTATGTACATATGTGCCTGTGTGTGCATGTGTGCTTGTGTGTGTTGGATGTTTTCTCCTTGCTCCTCTAGGATGACTGTCCACACTTGTCTACTTGTCTCTGGGCCTGAAGAAACTGATCTCTATGTATACCTATGGTTTCAAATTGAGTTCATCCAGGGGGGTGGCACCATTGAGAGATTTGAGAATGGGACAGTGAGGTCTCAGTATTTATTCCTGGGGTGCCCTCCCTGCTGAAGAGCCAAAATGGATCTCATTCTTCCATTTCTCTAATGACTGTGATAATAATAGTAACTAAAATAGTACTAATTGATATTTACTGAGATTAAATCTGGTGTTGATATTCTTATGTAGCAAAATGATATAATAGCATGACATGACAGCCTTTACCTTATACTTGAATTTTGCAGCACAAAAATGTAAACTTCATCGATGTCCTCAAAGGTCTCTCTTGATCATTTGATATTCATACTGCTCTCTTCTGGTATCCCTCTTCTGTCACCATGCTTGTAAGCTTTTCTTCTATTGTTAACAGGTCTAGCTTTGCTAGATCTTCAATCATCATTGGATGTAATACGTGATTTGACAAGTTTGCAATGTTACTGTCATTAACTTTATGAAATATTGACTCTTATGCAGTATATGTCATTTTGTGAGCAACACATTTGCTGTCTGGGTTTCCCTGAACTTAGCCCAATTACTGTGTCATAATGTTATAAGCCTTTAGTTTTAAGTGGTCCTTATTTCTGTAAGAATGACTAGCATAAGAGAATCGACACAACACTTAAAAAACATTTTAGTTCCTGCGGGAACATTTTTTTCATGATAAAAATAGATTTATGGTAAAGCCTAAATTCTTGCAATGAGTAAGGACTATGTGGTTCCTGGTCTAGGATGTAAAGAGTATGTTTCCACTTTGTTAGCTGCTCTTTGTTCTTACCTTTTTTCTTTTTTACTTCCATAGTTTTCTCTAGAAAATCAAAATTTCAAAATATATAGAATCTAATGCTAAGATATTGGAGTCATTTTAAAGATAAATAATGGATAATTAAATGAGACAGTGTACATAAATGTACTTTTAAAATTATTTAAAATTAATGACTCAGGTAAATTTGGTTTTGATGTATAACAGTATTAGCTCTAATAGCTAGGTTCATTATAATAATCAGTATATAAATTTCCTGGTAATATGACAAGTGCTTGGAAGTATGCCTCATAAATTATTAGTGAGATGTGAGATAACTAAGTTATTCATTTTTACATTTATTTTAGACAAGGATTTTTTATCATATTTCTAAGTAGCTTGCAGGTATGTAGGTAAGTTCTGTTGATTTCTTCATTTTATCAGTTCTCAGAATGGCAGTTATATTGTACAACGTTCCCAACATATTTGCTTTGTTAATACATATAAACTATATCTCATGCCTAATCATTAGCATATAATCATAGTGAAACCTAGGTGATTGTTGGGGGCATCAATGTTTAATTTTGATAGTTATTATTTTCATGGTATTCTCACATGGGTGTTCCATCAACTGCTCTGGTCTCAGAAGGCCCAGTTGGACACATTATCTGTTTTCTCTCCTCACGGGTGCTCCTTCAGTATAATGGCACCTTGATTGTTGCAGATGCTTAGAGCAAACATTTCTAGGTCATCTTCCGTTTGTTCCTCTATTGCCATCCCCACCCTCTTCCCCCTCCCCTTCCCCAATCCTCCCTCTAAGAAATCATCTGATCCTAGCTTTTTTTCCAGAAAGGGAACAGGAAGGAACATGTCTGATAGGGAGGTTTGTAGATGCATGGCAACATTCCATGTGGACAGGATATTTACTGACTGAGTCCTGGGGAAAAGCAGTGGTGGAAGATGAGAAGGTTGAGAAAGACTATGTAATGCCTCGAAGGTCTTGCTTAGGAATTTGGATTTTATCCTTTACTCAGAGGGAAGTCACTGGTAAGCAACAACAACAGAAAAATGAAGGATTGGTTATTAGCATAGTGTGTGCAATGGAAGGAAGGTAAGGGAGTTTCAGGTGCTGATAAAAGAATGAGAGGAAAATAGGGAACATGGGCTCATCAGGGAAGGAAGTAAAGCTGAAGGTAGGGAGAGGGGGTGGGCCATACTGGGAGATAGAGGAGTGATGTCAGAGAGCAATTTAGCAAGAATGAAGAAGCAGGACCAGTAGAGGATGTAAGATGGTGGTCAGAGGGAAATTTCAGAGTTGAAGGTTTGAGAAGAATATGATCCTGGGAGTCAATTTTTTAAGGCCCACAGTGAATCCATTGAAATAGAGGAGGAGCAAGGCATTGGGAAGCTAAGGGCTTTGGTGGGCTATTGACATTATGTGAATGGATGGCAGCCTTCTGGTGGAGAGGAAATTTTCAACATTTGGAGGAGGATGAAGTGGATGTTGGCAGATGCTGGGAATGGGGCAAGGCAGAAGAGTTCACTGCTTGAGAGCACTGGCTGGGTTTGAATCTTGGCCCCATTATGTTATGATCCTGAGGTCCTGGGAAAGTTAGGTCTGTACCTTTGTTTCTACATCTGCAAAAAACGGATGATAACAATAATCACTGTTTCACAAGGTCATTATCAGTATCACAAAAGATAAAGCATTAAAGCACTCAGAAAAGTGCCAAGCTCACAGTGGGTGTCCAGTCAATATTAGCCATTATAACTGGGAGATAGAGAAGTAGAAGTTGTTTTTGGCCTTGGAAAGAGACAGGGGAATATTGGCTCTCCCTTCTGATGAGGGCAGGCCTGGGAGAAAAATATATCCATGTTTAAAACAAACTTATAAGAAAAAAACCCATCTCCATGTATAGTGAATACATTGAGAATCTAAAGTAACTTCTTAGCAATGGACTGAACTTCCAGAGTGCTCAGGAGAATGACAGCTGTCCAGAGGATCTGACTCATGGCCAGGACAGTGATGAGAGACGCAAGGGGTTGGGATATAGACATAAGAAACAGGTGGGGTGCTTGGCCTTAGAATTTCAAATGGAACTCTGGAGAGAAGTGGTGGGTAGTAGTATGTTGGCAAGGTCCCATTTTCTGGTGTAGACAGTAGATATGGTTATGACCAGTGTGGTTGGGCTATAAGAGCCACAGAGTAGAGGTTTATTAGGGTGCATTTTAGTTGAGTCTTCTGAGAGATCAGAAGATGCCATGAGGGACCAGGTCATTTAAGCAGATAAGGCAGATTCAGATGTAAAAGATTTATTCCCCTTGCTCTTGGAATTTGCCTTGAAACAATTCTACCTATATTTTAAATCTCAGTTCATTTTGCTGTGGATTATTGAGTTCAGTCTATAGCTTACCTTTTGGATGTAATATACTTTGTCTTCCTGGTTGTAACTCTTGCCTCTTTTGGGAATAATTTGGCTACCCTTCCTAAGACACAGCAGTCTCAGACTACTTTGGGTAACCCCCCCATCTTAGATTGGGTTTATTGGAAACATACTTTAAGGTAAAAAGTTAGGTGCAGAAAGTTTAATGGGAAGTGCTCTCAGGAGATACACCTGTAAGGAGACAAGGAAGGCAGGATTGGGCAGTAAGAGAAGCTGATATGCAGTGAGGCAACTGAGGTCTCAGCCAATCCTACAGGGGCTCTAGAGCTGGGATGGCCTTTCAGAATTGTCCTATTTGATGCCAGGGAACCAGATCTTTATATCCCTGCACTGGCCAGTCATTGATTATGGACTGTTCCCTGGGAGTGGGCATAAACTTGGGTGAGGTAGTTCCCTGAGACTGAGGGCATATCCCAGTGAGGGAAGCATCTAGGAGCCTTTATTAGATGACATTTTCAGCTAATGAGGGATGGATGTGTTGGCTTTGGATAGCACTATACCTCTTTCCATGGTCTTCTCTTAGTAACTTCCAGCTGGCATGAGTTTCTTTGAAGTTCAGTCACATTGGGGTGAGATAGGGGATGAGGAAAGGGAAAGGGAATCAAACAGGGAAGGTAGGAGGAGGCTGAAATCTTATTTTACATCCTTCACAATTTTCCTGGGGACACCCACAAGAGGCAAGGCCAAATACATCACAGAGAACCAAGGCTGGTGTAAAAAATGTGGAAGTTACCCCCGTGAGCCATGCAAAAAAGGTTTGGACATTTTATATCACTCTCTCTATCCTTAGCTGCACATCTAAAAACCATCTTTAATATCTATGAGGTCATCTTCCCATTTGGCAACATTACTGTGGAATTACAAAGAAATTGGTCTACATATAAGATGGCTGCTAACAACAAGGAAAATGAGCTTTCAGTGATTATTGAAAAGTTAAGGGACTAATTATGACAAAACTACTGCCTTCTGGAGAAGTTACCCTTATAGAAGAAAGAACAGTGAATCTTCCCACTAGGAGCATTTTTTATAAGATAAGAGCTTGGCTACATATTAAATTAAAGGTAATATAAAAAGTTTTAAACTATGAGAGGCTAAATAATGGCGGTCTGTTTTAATATATAGAGTTTTGGGATGCCTGATAAAAAAGTACCATCTGGGCTGCACTAGGGCTGTAAAATTAATATCCACTGACCTGTTTGAAATATGCTCTTGTGAATGATTGTGTCTCCAGCAGGTTATTTGGCTTTTCTTAGCACCAAAAATGTGCATCTTCTACCACTGGGATGGAAGGATCTCCTTTTAGGGGTAATTATTTGAGTTATTTCCCCAGTGATCCCAGAGAATTTTTGATCCCCTGACCACCAGGGGGCCGCTTTCAGTACATCCAAAAGCAAAAAGCGAAAGCAAAAGTCACAGAACACTCCTCCTTTTCATTCATTGGGAAAATTTCTAAATGATGACATTTCTCTTATTCCCTGGAAGAGAATAAAAATATATGGCAAATGCGTTAGAAAGAAACTTCAGATATATCCCTCTTCATTGAAGTGTGAATTTCACTCTAAATGTGCTCATTTCCTAAGTTGTAAATTATAGTCAGGAAAAAAAAAATACAACCTGGTTATTCCCAAGTTTATGGAATCATGTAGTATTTCCTGATGAAAAACTCCTTGCTCAACAACCAATTTGCCATTAATGATAATAAGGTCATCCAAGTGCACAGCTGTTGGGTTTCCATGGTACACATAGTGACTGATTAAAATTACCCAGCAAAACCATGGAAGTGGGCTGTTACACTGGTTGGAAAGCTGTGCATAGAATGAAGCCTTAGGCATTGATGGGAACTGGTTAGTCAGCCTGCCATTAATTAGCAAGGGAAACCTCTCCTGTTTTAAATAATTTATACCTGCATCCAAAGTAGGTAAAAGAGTATAACAATGAGGAAGCATTACTGCTTGCCAGGAGGACTTCTCCAAACATAATTTGCCAGCATAAAAGGTACCTATGTTTGAACACAGTTCCCCCTGTGACAAAGCTCAGCCTAAACAATCAACCCTTCGAATGAAATCATTTAATATGTTAAACTAGTTAATCTAGTTACTATGTTAAATACTAGGTTATATACTAACCTAGGTATAAGGAGAATGTGGTGCTTTCATATCTTTGATGGCAAACAGCGTCAGACATTTTTTGTTGTTTATTCTGTACTTTTAGGGAAAAGAAATATATCTTTGACTTAGATCCTAGACCATTCCTTTTTGTGTATTTGGCTTAAATAGCTGACAAAGCCATTGAAATAAGTGCCATTTTATTAAATGGGAAAAATGTAGATTGATTCCATTCATATAAATAATAAATTCTCTGAACATGTAAAATATTTCTGGAGCTGCATTAATGCACATTTGCATTTCTCTTTAATATGAAACAGCTGTTGTATTTTTCATTTTATGGCATTTTAAAGAGAAGGAAAGGATTGGGAACCAACATGAATCACAGGTCCCCACTACATTTCGTTAAAGACAATATCACATTAATTCCCATTGCTCCTGAGTCTGATGGAGAACAGAAACTTGCTTCATTTTTAAAAGCCTGAAAGTTAACATAGAAACTTTAATGTAAGCATTTAAATTATCAACTTGGAATGAAAAAGTGAGTCAGGTCTGATATGCATCAGCTTAACTGTACCACTCTGGATTTAGGAGCTGGAAAGGTATAGAATTTACTTACATAAATCAAATCATCCTGATGAAAGGTAGCCATGTAAATCCCCATTTCTCACCTGGCATTCTCATTTGGATAGAAGAATCAATTCTTTTAGCATTGGAATAAGCTGCCTTCCTTCTTTTGCTAACATGGTTTCTTTACAATTATGCAAACTAAATTTCAGTCACCTTCCTTATCATGGCTTTGGGAAATAAAAATCAGGCTGGTTAAATATGGCTGATGTTTTTCATTAAAGTTTGATAACCTACATTCCACATACAATAACCAAACCTAGATTTTTTTTTTCTGACATCCTGAGCTGAAAATCAAATTAATTTTCAGTCACTCTGGACTTGTGACTTCATGTATTCAATAGGATTCTGAGTACAGAATCTAAGAGGATATTTTTGTTCTTTCTGCCTTTCTCCCATGATTCTATACTTAAGCATTATGGGCTCATGGAAAACAACAACAACACTGTATTTTAGAGTCAAGTATATTTTGACTCTGCTTCTTGTCTGCTGTATGAATTTGGCTAATTAAGTGAACATTCTGAACTTTAGGATCTGTTTATTAAATGAAAATATTTAATTGTTCCTTCCGAGATTTTTATCAGGGTTGAAGGAAATAATGTGAGTAAAAATACCCCATTGTGTAGAACCCAGTAGGAGCTCACAGATGGTGGGCCCTCTCTGACCATCTCTTTTCCTTCTTTTTCCTCTCACTTCTAGCTCAAAAGGACAGTGGCTGGGTGGTTGTCAAGGACTCTCACAGCTGCAGGCTGAGTGTCTCCCATAGTGTGTCAAGTGGCATGAGAAAGCGTCCTGCAAATGACACAGGTCACTGTAACTATATATATATGACAACATCTCTATCTGTGTAGAAATTTCAACCCCAGGCTCAGCATGACACATCATTTCCTGAAGGCAAATCACAAAAGGCTGCCTGGAGGTCTGGAGAATCCCAAAGTTCTCTAGGGATATTTGAGAGTAGGGCACTGTCCCAGACTTGGGAGAGACAGAATCTGTGAGTCCCTTTCAGGGCTCTCTTTCAGGGCTCCTGGAAAGCTCTTTGACTGGAAGCGAAATAAGGCAGAAGAAATCTGCCACACTAGGTTGTGGCCATGGTCACAGCCCGACAGCTCACACTTAACAAGATCAAGAATTATGCCAGGATCCAATGGCTAGCAATAGAACATTTTATTCTTACAAATAAGTCTACAGTGCAGGGAGAACTCTTTAATCACCTTGATTCTTACAGCTCTTATGCAGTGGGTATTATCTGTCTAATTTTATAAATAAGGAAAGAGAAGCTCATTGAAACAAAACCAGTACCAAAACCGTAGTCTTTCTGTGGCAGGAGATAGTGGTGTGTAGAATGTGCACGTGTGGACTCTAGAATCAAACATGTTGGCTTCAAACCCCAGTCCTGGCACGTCCTTGCTGAGTGTCCATGGCTACTTTATTGGAGTTGCTTAAATTTCAATTTCAAGAACAACCTAAGAATCTTTCTTTTGTCTCTGTCTTTACTCCTCCTCTTTCTTACACAACTCCCAAACCTCTCTTCTTCTAGCCTTTCTCATTTCAACAAAGGGTACGCCATCCACCTAGTAACTGTTCAGGCCAATGACTTAGATGTTGTCCTTGATTCCTCTCTTTTGCCTATGGTCCTCCACACCCGTCAGTCCACCCCACAAGTCTCTGGGCTCTGCCTTCAAAATACTCCATGAATCTGCCCACTTGTCTCCGTTTACACTTTCAGACACCTGGTCCCTAACTGAGCAATTGCTTCTGCATATGTCCCTTACAGTCGTTTCCCCACATTACAGCCAAAGTGACTTTTTAGAAATGTAAATCATCTTCTATGACCCTAGTACTTAAAATCTTCTAATGGCTTCCTCCTGCACATAGACTGGAAAGAATCTAAACAACTTTCTGGATGGCTTCTGCTTACTAGTCTGACTATACCTTATACTCTTGATTCCCACACCCCTGCCACACGGATCATCCCAGGGCTTTTGAACATGCTGCTCCCTTTGTTTGGAATATTTTCTCTTATTTTTCAGGTTTTATTTATTTATTTATTTATTTATTTATTTATTTATTTATTTATTATTTTCATTTTTCGGATTTTAGAATTTAAAGTAAAGCTCAATATATGATCTGAGAAATGCCTTTGGGCTCCCTATCTAAAGTTGATCCATCCCAGACACTCTCTATTACATTATTGCCTTCTACCTTTCCCCCCGCCATTATTTATAGCACTTAATTATCACCCTACATTATTTCTTTGTGCTTGTTTGATGGTTTATTGTTATTTGTCTCTGTCCACTAAAACATACTCTAAAGGATCAGGGGCTTACCTTGATAATCAAGGAATAGTTCTGAGACAGAGGAGGCACTCAATAGATATTTGTTGAGTCAATGGATGAGTGAACAAGTAAATGAAAACACCACAGCATTTGCAGCAATTGCTCAATAAATGCTATATTATCCCCTTTACTGAAAGCAGAGGCTAGAAATGGTTTCAAAATTAAGCAGAAAATAAGGAGTGGTACCCTATGACCCAGCAATTGCACTACTGGGTATTTACCCCAAAGATACAGATGTAGTGAAATGCTGGGACATCTGCACCCCAATGTTCATAGCAGCAATGTCCACAATAGCCAAACTGTGGAAGGAGTCACGATGTCTTTCAACAGATAAATGGATAAGGAAGATGTGGTATATATACAGAATAGAATATTACTCAGCCATCAGAAAGGACGAATACCCACTATTTTCTTTGATTGGATGGAGCTGGAGGGTATTATGCTGAGTGAAATAAGTCAATCGGAGAAGGACAATCATCATATGCTTTCACTCATATGGGAAATATAAGAAATAGTAAAAGGGATTATAAGGGAAAGGATGGAAACTGAGTGGGAAAAATTAGAAAGGGAGATAAACCATGAGAGACTCCTAACTCTGGGAAACAAACAAAGGGTTGTTGTATAAGGGGAGGTGGGTGGGCGGTTGGGGTAACTGGGTGACAGGCACTGAGGAGAGCACTTGATGGGATGAGCACTGGGTGTTATACTATTTGTTGGCATATCTAACTTCAATAAGAACAAAAATTAAATAAAATAAAAAAACAAGGAGGTGGCTGGGACACAGTATTGCATAGTGGAAAAAAGACAGAGTTTGGAGTCAGACTAGGGTTTCAGTTTTTCCTTCTAAGCCTTAGTTTCTTTGTTTGTTAAATGGAAGTAATGATGTCCATGCCACATAGAGTTGTAAGAATGAAATGAAATGACTTAAAAAATGTTTCATACCAAGACTTTTGTAAACTCTAAATAAATGCTTATTTCTGTCATCAATGAGACCTTGATAATTTGGTAAAGGTGAATTTTATTGATTCACAAATACTTTCTTTTTCTCTATCTCCATTCAGAGTTGAGCTTGCTCGACTTGAACATCAGGCTTGTGTTGGTTTAAGGGTTTGCAGGGTAGGGATAATTGCAAAACAAAGGAATAATTAGACAAATTTCCTGTGATTTTCTTCTGTAACCTTTTAGTTGATCCACATCATTTATGGTTTGTTTATCTTGATTGTCAAGGGACTCAAACTAAGAATCATCTTAATTTTATATAATTGGTGCCATGCTGACATATTGGGCAAAAGTAGTCAATCTTCACAAATGAATCTTCTCAACTGAATCAGATCGGATGCCCTTCAATTGCACAAGATACTGATTATTGTGGGAAAAAATGATTTGAAAAGTATGGTTGATTTCATACTCATTTATAAGAGTAATTCAAAGTACAGCAAGTTTATATGATTTGTTCCAGGTCATTTTGTATGTACATGGTATTAAAAAGGGTTGAGCTCACATATTCATTGAGTAGTGGTCAATCAGAGGGCACATGTCCCCAATATTATCTCAGGATCAAGCCTATCATTCCTGGGCTGAAGGCTATTGGTTCCTGCTCTCTTTGAGGCAAACTAGCCAAACTATAACTGAGTAGTTATCTTGAAAGTAATATCCTTTGTGTATTAACCGGCCAAATTATAGCAATTCCATATTGTTGGGTGGAAGGGACTAAAGGCTCCAAAGATGAAACCCCTAACTCATTTTATATGAATTTTTTGAAAAGTAATATTTCTTTTGGGAGAAAATGTTCTTATCTTCCTTATTCAGTTCCCTCTATCTGGAGCCTTTCCTGGTCCACCTCTGAATCTCTGAACTCTGCTTAGTTCCCAATCCCTGCTACTTTCTCTCTGAAGGCTTTCTCTCTGTGGTATAATATATAATATGGTAGCCAGTACGCATATGTGACTAATTAAAATTAAATAAAATTAGAAATTCATCTCATTCACACTGGCCATGTTTCAGGTGCTTGGTAGCTACATCTAGCTAGTTGCTATTCTACTAGACCCTACTGATAAAGAACATTTCCAACACTGTAGAAAATTCTTTTGGTTAGTACTATTCCAAGCACTGTGGATGAACATGAAGTAGTCTCAAGAAGACTTTCTCTGTCTTATTGTAGATACTTCCTTGTTGCTTTTTGGAGCATGTCACTTTCTATCTTGATTGGTTGTATCAGTACTGTTTTCAAACGATGCTATGCAGAGTTCAAGGTGATTCAGGATCCCCCAGTACCATATATATATATATGGTACTCATCTTCTAGTTGAGATGGAAGGCCAAAGTCCTGGATTCCAGATAACTTAGCATCCCTGCCTTGGTACTGGGGGATCCTGAAAAAAAAAAAAATATATATATATATATATTTTTGTTTGTTTGTTTTGTTTTGTTTTACCTGGTAGAGTTCTACATGAGATTACTTTTGCTAAAAGTTTGGAAATCACTGCTCTCTTCGCTTCTATTATATTTTCTGCTCAGACCCCTTGAGAATGGGATTTACTTCTGATTTCACCTTTTCATCTCCACACTACCTAGTCCAAGGGGTTGCCACAGTAGACACTTTCTGGTGGATTGAATTAATGAGGAAAACCATAGAGACCATGGCTTAATGCAGCTCCATTCCATAGACCCTACAGTCCAATTACTGAAACTTGTTTGCAAATAGATCCCTGCCCAATCAGGGATTGGATTTTCCCAACATCCTTATCACTGTCATTGTTAGCAAAAATGTAGTTTATGGCATTTTCTGCTCCATCAATTACTTTCTCTTCTAACAATGATTTGGGTTTTGATTTACAGTTTGATTTACCTTTTCTGATCTGTTTGCACCTCTTAACAACCTTCCATTTATCCAATTCTCCCTCTAGGGAGTTTAACCAGATTGGCCAATTAACACTTCTTTTTTAACAAATAGATAAATATTTCAGTCTACTCAAGTATGGAGGACACCTTGTAGTGATGAGATAAATCAGGACTTCTCTATAGATTTTTTTTTCATCTAGAGAGAGTGTATCACTTGAAGCAATTACAGCAGTAATAATAATGCATACAGATATACATATTTCATGGTTATATATCCACTGGGAGCTTTGATTTCTCCTTGGAGTCAAGGACTGTGGGATCACATGAGATTTCTCAATTTGCTTGGTGGTTAGATGGCTTATGTTGTTTGATAATTATAATATATGATGAATGTTAATGCAAAATGGGTTTAGCCAAAATGTATGATGTCTGACATCTGTTTCCACATCTTCACTATAGGATCACTAGAATTATGCAGTATTATTATACATTCTAAAAGTGAATTTATCATTTTTCCATTCCAGATGGTTCTGGCCTCTCTGCTAATTAGCTATTCAAATAAATTGGGTGACAATTCTAGAAAGCACAATTCATATATTAAAGTGTTAGTTTATTCTAAAGAATGAGTGTCACACTTTAATCCTTAGCTCTTTATTTATACAGTTACTTGCTATGTCTCTTAATGAATTACTGGGTTTGCTGAAACACTGAATTGTCTTTGTTTAACTGAGGCACAATGAGTTGGCTTTTGATGCACTACTAATTTATAACTGTGCAGGTGATGGTTTCAGCATTAATCTATGATATTCTTTTATAAAGACTAATTCTAATGTAATATTTCAATTTAGTTCTCATTGAAGCATTCAATTTGCATTTAAAAAGCAGTCAATGGGGCAGCCTGGGTGGCTCAGTGGTTTAGCACTGCCTTCCGCCCAGGGTGTGATCCTGGAGACCCAGAATCCAGTCCCACGTTGGGCTCCCTACATGGAGTCTGCTTCTCCCTCTGCCTGTGTCTCTGCCCCTCTCTCTCTCTGTGTCTCTCATGAATAAATAAATAAAATCTTAAAAAAAAAAAGAAAAAAAAGCAGTCAATGTAGGATAATAAAATGGTGTCAACTGATCACTCATGAGCTGTTCCACTTGTATGATACTGCCCTTCTTACCATGAATTGTCTTGGACCGACATCCACTACTCTCGGTGCCAGCCAAAGAGACATGTGAATGCTTAATAAGGGCCATACACCCAGGGATACTAAATATGGGTGTACTGAATTGCTGTTTGACTATTTATTCCATCTATGCCAATGTAACTGGGTATGTGGGTGACATAAAAGTGAACACACAATATATAACCTAGTTGGGCAGCCATGAAAACCTCTAATAATAGTATAAAGGAGGGAAATAACTGCCCTCATGAAAGTCAAGACAAGGTGTGACAGGAATCCAGAGGGAAGAGAGCTTGTTTCCCATGTAAGGCTTTACATATGGCATGATATTAGAGCAAGACCTAAAGAATGAAGTATGGTCTAAAGAGGGTAGAAGAACATTTTTGACAATGTATTGGTTTTCTATTGCTGCTATAACAAAAGACCAAAAACTTAGTGGTTTAAAATAGCATCAATTTATTATCTCATAGTTTTAGTGGGTCAGAAGTGTAGTATAGCATGACTCAGTTGGTTCTTTACTTAGGTTCTTGCAAGGACAAAATCTAAGTGTCTGCAGGACCACGTTTCTTTCTGGAGACTCTGAGGAAGAGTCCACTCTTCCCAATGAGCTTCCAAGCTCGTTTGAGATTATTGGCAGAATTCAATTCCTTGTGGTTGTAGTACTGAGGTCTTAGTTTCCTGCTGGCTGGCAGCTGGGATCCTCTCACATCTTACGGCTGTCTGTATATCTCATTCCATTGCCTTTTCTATCTCAAATCTTTCTGCTGTCTCCTTCTACTGCATCTCTCTAACTCTGACCAAACAAAGTTCTGTTTTAAAGTGCTCATGTGATTAAATTAGATTGAGCCTACCCAGATAATTCAGGATAATGTCCTTCTTTTAAGATGCGTAACATTAATTACATTTGTAAAGTCCCTTTTTCTGTGTAACATAACATAGTCACAGGTTCCAATGATGAAAGCACACAGATATTTTGGGGCCATTATGTCTACCACAATGATGGAAAACAGTAGAAACTGAAGGGCTCTTAGTGACATTGGTTAGGAGCTAGGCATGTACAGAGTGACAGAATAGGAAACCAGCTGGGAAGGCAAAGTTGATCTCTCCCTTCCATGTGTTCCTATAATACTTTGGTTACTCCACTAATAGTACACTCAGACATGTTGAATTGTTTTTCATTTGATCCTTGAGAACAGGGACCTGGCTGTATGCAGTTTTGCACACCAGGGCTAGCACTCTGCCTTCTCTCCTGATGGGTAACTGATACATATTTTTGCAGTTGAGTTGAAGGAAACTGATGACAACTGATGATAGAAAAGTAGCATTCCTTAGGCCAAGGAGTAAATCTTTAAATGAGAATTGTCAGACAGAGGTGGTAGGGGAGATCATTTCAGCGAGGATCTTGTTGGTAAGATAGGAATCGTAGCCTGGAGTAGACTCCAGGTTCCCTTCTCATGCTTGCCATTCTTTCCCTCTTAGACTCTGTGACACCTTGAAACCTGATTTTGGAATAATTGCTGTTCCAGCTTTTGGTATTTTAAGGCAAGTTCATTGATTTTCAGCCTTCTCAGTAGTCCATAGCCCCTCCACAATGTAATGTGTTCATGTCTTGAATAAATGCAGTTTGATATCCGCTTACCATGTAAGAGCCATTTAGTTCACTTGTTGGATTAGCAAGATTAACCTCTGACTATGTTATTTCTTTTTTTTTTTTAAAGATTTTATTTATTTATTCATTCATTAAAGACAGAGAGAGAGAGAAAGAGAGAGAGAGAGAAGCAGAGACACAGGCAGAGGGAGAAGCAGGCTCCATGCCAGGACCCTGATGTGGGACTTGATCTCGGGGTCTCCAGGCTCACACCCTGGGCCAAAGGCAGTTGCTAAACTGCTGAGCCACCCAGGGATCCCCTGACTATGTTATTTTTTTGGATTAAATAGGGAGGATATGTTTTGGAAGTCAACTGCTCTGGATTGTGGTTTGTCTACTTCACATAACCTTTATGAGGCTTAATATACAAAATTGGGCTTAGCTACAAAATGGGAATATGACACCTCATAGGTTGCCATTCAGATTAAATGAGAGTATGAAGTTAAGTGCTTGGTCCTTACTCATTAATTAAATTGATTAATGACTTTTGAGTATTAGTCCTCAATCCCTCCTTAAAATGATTGTAGCCCCAGAGCTTATGGGCTACACTAATGTAATTTATACATGAAATACCTAAAATATAAGCAAAAAGAAACGTGGCGGCAATTGAGACCCTAGTGATAAGTTATCACCTCTTCTTCCTCCCAACCAGCCCCTCCTTTTTTCTACTATTCCTCCCTTTGTCTCCATCCTGGAAAAACATGGAAGAGGCTTAGTATCTGGGTTCCTCTGACAACCTGAGGGAGTCCCCAGTCCAGCCTGCAGTGAAATTCCTCTTCTCTAGGATTTGTCTTACTTTTCATTTGGCAACTCACCATGTTCTCTCCTGTGAGACTTCTCTTATTATAAGTAATAAGTGTTTATATCTTATCTCTCAAACTATTGTATGAACTTCTAGTCATCCATTCAAACACATTTTTGAGTACCTGCTATGTGCTAGGTACCAGAGAGGTCTTAGGATCAGGACACACACAGATAGACTAGCCCTTGTATTGGTAGTCTCATGTGGAAGATGCACAGTTAAACAATGGATTATGATCAGTATGGCATATTGTTACAGGAGACAGAAAGGGAGTTATAGGAGGCCATTATCTTTATGCAGTCCACAGTGCCTTGTACTTGGTAGGTACTCAATAAATATTAATAGACTAAAAATGTTTATAATTTTACCCTGTTGGGAATTTGATTCAGCAATATTGTAGGTTGCTATCTCTCAATTTGAGATTAGCCTCCATCAGAGATTTCCCAGTAGATCATGAAGACTATCTCCCTATTCCCCAGTCAGCACCTGTAGTACTGCCTTCACCAGGCCTAGCCCAAGACTGACTGCCTACAATCTCTTGGTTGTCCTATTAATAGTTTAACCCAGTGACTCAGAACTTACTATGGACTTGAGAATCTATCCATGTACCAAGGGACCCTCTTTATTTTGGTTGCCTAATATATATATATATATATAGTTCTATTTCAGGGACAGGAATGTATTTCAGGAACCAGTGAAACAAAGACAAACTAATTTTGCTTGTCCTTC
Organism: Canis lupus baileyi; assembly: GCF_048164855.1. Classification (NCBI taxonomy): domain Eukaryota; kingdom Metazoa; phylum Chordata; class Mammalia; order Carnivora; family Canidae; genus Canis; species Canis lupus. The sequence goes on along the minus strand of NC_132856.1, from coordinate 33,069,994 downwards.
TTGATTGCTCTGAATTTCTGATTATTTTGTGAAGGATTGAGAGAGGGTTCATGGGTACCCTCATAGGACTTACAGATGGACAAGTTTATAGGACATGATACCCAAGATAACAGGCCTTTTATTTATGATGCTTATTCCATATGTATGCAGTTTTCAAAGACATCCCCCAGTACGCTTGCTCCTTCCCCTTGAAGTCCCAGAACATTTCCCACATATATCCAAGGACAGTGTGCCTTTCAACTCCCCTCAAACTAGCGAGCATTCTCAAGCAGCAGCTCATGAGGGTGCAGGAGAGGAGAATTATGTTACTCTGATCTTTTGCTCCTGACAACCTTCCTTATGTGTGATGAAATATAAATAGTATAAACCATGATTCACTATTAAACCTGGAAGAGAAACGACACTGAGATTCATAAATTAATGTTAAATCTATTTTCCACAGTGATTGCAGGATTAGGGAGAGCTCACTCACCTGTAGTTAGCAATGACAAATGATCACTGAAGAATCATGTTTTTAGTTTTCAGTGACAATTTTAAGAAAAATATTAAAAATACTTTATGAAATCATGAATGTAGCATTTGGTAAAGTGACTTTATACCCAATATCTTTTTTTAAAAAATCACATGGCCCCATAATTACCTGAACTTCTTGACATACTAATTAACTCTGATTTAAAACAGCCATTATTTTTAGAGTTAAGCTTAGTGAACATTGTCTAATATTATTATGCGACCATTAATATGACTAGGGAAAAATGAGATAAGAAAAAGAAGAAGGCAGTAATTAAGATGAGTAATTTGGTAACAAAGTTGAACTAAAGCAGGTTGGTGACTCTTCAGCATGTGATAATGTACATTATTGGTATAATTTATCTTTCAAACTAAATGACTCCACTTAGCCCCTCGCCTGTCTATATTAGATTTTTGTTTTTACAGCTATTGGCAAATGGAATGATAGACTTTAGAATGAGTCGTTGGAAGTCATCACTCAGCAAGTTCAGGAATTTTGACCTCTGAATGTTTTATAAAACTAACTAGATCTAAGTGCTTTCCTAAGATGTAACAAGAGGGAAAATTCAGAATTCATTCAATGAGGAGTTTTGTTTTTCAGCATATAGTAGAATCCAACATAAAATGTCCTTCCTTGTTTTTCAAAAGAGTGATCAATAAACTACCAGAAGTGTCAGGACCATATTATTGGAGGTAAATGAAATCATGAATGTTTGCTATGACTAAAATAAACATTCTTCATCCATATCCGATGTAAAAAAGAATTAAATAAATAATCTGGACATTATATTTAAGTGGTTCCACCATATTGGTATAAATCATACATTCAATAAATTTATCCACACATTAGATAATAACTGGCTATGTGTTAGACACCATTCTAAGTGCTGGAGATTAACCACGGAATAAGACAAACAAAATTCCTGCACTCTGGGAGCATATATTCTAATGGCAGAAAATAGGAAATAAATCAATTAACATAAATAAACAATAAAATGTCAGATTGTGATAAGTGTTATGAAGCAAAAAGCAGAATGATGTCATAGTGAGTAGGGGACTGCATTCAATAGAGATGCCAGGGAAAGCAAGTCTGAGGAGGTGGTATTTAAGCCAAGATCTAAGTAATATGAATAAGTAGGTTACACCCTGGAAGTAGGAAAGTCCTCAGACAGAGAAGACCTTGATGTGTTCAAGGAGCAAATAGAAGCGAGAGAGGTTGAAACCCAGTGAGTGATGGGTTAGTGGGCTAAATTGAGATTTCAAAAGTGGCAAGGTGAGGTGATGCAAGGCTTCCTGACCATGATAAGGATTTAGTCCAAGTGCAGTGGGAAACTATTCAGGGGTCTTAACCAGAGAATGTCATGTTCTGACATGCCTGATTAAAGACTGTTTGGTTCTGGGGAAGACCTAGTTAGGAAGTTGTGGTGGTAACCTGGACTGAAGAAGTGGGTGGGAATGGAGAGAAAGAGAAGTAGGTGGATTAGAAACATATTTTAGAGGTAATAACTCTTGCAGATGAAGTGGATATCAGATGAAAGAAGTCAAGGTTGACCCTTAGGTCTAGCAACAGGTTAAGTGGTGTAGTGCCTATTACTACACTTTGAGATGGGGATAAGCTGGGAGAAGAGTAGAGGTTTTCTTTTTTTTGGTTGGGAAGGGATTGGAGAGAGGGTAGCAGGTAAGAATCAAGGGTTCTGTTTTGCATATCTTACGTTTCAAATGTGTATTAGACATTTAATCAATCATCTGTATGCTTTTTTAAAGTTATGGTTTCAGACTCATTTGTATCACTTAGTTGGTTTCGGGTAAGAAAACAACCACGTGGAAGTGACTTAAACAAATAGGGACTGGTTTCCTTCATATAGAACCACATACAGAGACATGTGACACAGACCTGTGCTCAACAGTGTCTTCAAAGACCCCAGCTTTTTGTAGTTCTCTATGATGCTCTCCTTAGCATTTGGGTCATTGCTATGGCTATAAGATGGTGGCTGCAGTTCCAGACTTCAGTGTCCATATTTAAGTTATTTAAGTCAGAAAGAAGTAGGTAATGTGGTGCTAGAAGTGTTTATCTTTTTTATATCAAATGAGCAAGTTTTAGAAGCTCTTATTAGAGACTTACACTTATTCTCGTTGACCAGAACTGTGTCACATTGCAACCCTTAACCGTAGGGGAGCCTGGAAAAGAGGGTATTTATTTAGTTGGGCACATTTATGCCCTAGACAAAATTGGGATTATGTTAACAAGAGAGAAGGGTCACTTAATATTGGGTAGACAATTAAATGGAATTGTGGAATGGAATTCTCTGATTCCATACCCCAGCCAATCTGGGGTATTCCGATTTAGAAGTTCTGGGGTAGGAGAAGTTGGGGAGGCTATTAGTGGCACATATTCTAATGCAAGCTAGGGTTTCATAAGAGCTGATATAGACAACAGTTAGAGAGTTAAAGAATGGACCTAGCATGGCTTCCTGTTCTTCCTCAATTCTTAAAAACATCTTTCATACTATCATTGATCTCTTCGTAGTTTAACAGGACAATGGATGTGGACCACTTTGTCTTCTGATGTTCCCTTTCAGCATCTCTCTATGGAATAAATTATTATATTTATTTCAGGTAATTATAAACCTTTTTTTAAAAATTTTTTAAAATTTTTATTTACTTATGATAGTCACAGAGAAAGAGAGAGAGAGAGAGAGAGACAGAGGCAGAGAGAGAAGCAGGCTCCATGCACCGGGAGCCCGACATGGGACTCGATCCCGGGTCTCCAGGATCGCGCCCTGGGCCAAAGGCAGGTTAAACCGCTGCACCACCAGGGTTCCCAATTATAAACTTTTATCTTCTAGAATGTCATAGCTTCCCTTATCTGGTGACCTCACACATTCCTGGAGTGAGGATGGGTTTTAGAAACAGCTTTCTCCAATTGCTGGGTGAAATGATTGTTTCTGCACCCCACCCTTCCAATTCTGTCCTGTATCAGGCTCGATCTGCCATGTTCATCACACAAGTTAAAACAAGAATGGATGGCAGGTCTAGTTATCTTGAGCTTGGGTATAATACAATGTGTCACTCCCCATTACAGAAATTATCATTAATTATTAACAGCAACATCGTTGACATGATGCATTGTCTACTTGTCACTGCCAAAAATGGGATGGTGATTAATTGATGCCCCTTGGATGGAATACAGCAAAGTACAATGTAGAAAAAGAAGCTCAGAAGCTTGGAAAAAAAGGACAGAGTACTGAATAGCTTGGTGTCACTCTCTGATTCTCTCGTTCTATAAACACAAACATGCACACATGCTCTAAAAAGGTTTAAAAAAAAAGGCAGTCATTTGCCATGTTGGAAAGCAAATATAATTTTTTCCCTTAAATTCTAGGCAATAAGACACTTTAGGCTTCCTCTTTGCTCTTATCTAATCATCCTAGGACAAAGTTAATCTTTGGAGCTATTCATTTCCTTTTTGTTCTTTTGTACCTGCTTTCAGGGCAGTTTTTTCCATGTCTAAGTCTTTTCTGGGAGTGTACTATGCCCTGGAACTTTCCCAACTAGTGTCTCCACCCATCAGAACAAGAACTCTTAGAGTATGCAGTCTACAGTTGATGGAGAGGCTTCATCATGCTATTAAGAACCTAGACCCCTTGTAGACTCGGCTTCATCATCCTTAGCTTATGGGCTATTGCTTCATGGTTGCAATATAGCTGCTGTAGCCCCAAGCATTTCATCCACATGCAAAACAGAAAGTAGGGGAAAGGGTGGTGCCAGCGGCACCTATTTCCTTTTCATTAGTAAAGAAAAAGGTTCTCCATAAATCCCCAAACTGTAAGGAAAGCTGCAAAAAAGCATATTTGCCTCAGTAAGACTGGAGTTCTAGATACTAGAATAAAGGAGGCAACAGGTTGATGTCTCCACTTAGCTGGGTAATGACTATACTAATGACCATGAGTTATGGATGACAAATGCATTCCACCCCGTAGATAACAAATGAGCTTTCCTGCATAGATGCACATCACAGGAGGTGGAAGGGGTTACGCTAACTCGGCTTGAAGGCAGCCTGGTGAGGAATGTAGATCCTTTTAAGTTAGACTTTGTAAACTTATGCTGTGTGTAAGTTTTGAACTGCCGCCATGACTTCATTCTCTGCGAACTTTGGCAATAAATCAGTGGCTCCTGTCCAGGGTCTTTGGGGGTATCTATCACCCTGAGAAAGGCAGGAAAGATATCTGATCCTAGAGTCCATGTCTTTTTAAAGAGAGGATATAATGCTCTGACACAGAGAACAATATTTGCTCTTAGCTGGAAACCTAGCAATTAACAATATTTTATCATAAGATGTCAAAAAATGTTAATATAATAATCTGAGTTAAAATAAAAATACAAATTTCCACTATGTTCAGAGCAACACTGACATTCTTTCTTCATGGGCCAATGGTTATTTATTTGTCCTTTCACATCCTCACACTTAATTTTAGTGGTGGTGTTACCTGTGTTAAAAAAAATTGTGATATAATTTATATAGAGCCAAATTCTGAAATCTTAAGTATGCTATTCAGTCAGTTTTAATGAATGTATATCAAGACACAGAACATTTATACCACTTCAGAAAAGTTTTTTTTATGCCTGTTCCCCATCATTGCTCCCTCCTTTCCTCCAGCAACCACTAATCTGATTTTTATTGCTAAAGGTTAGTTTTACTTATCTTAGATTTCATACTAATTGAATCATTCAGAATGTTCTTTTGTTTGTTTGGTTTCTTTCATTCAGCATAATATTTTTGAGATTGATTTATGTTGTTACTTAGGTCTGTAGGTATTCCTTTTTATTGACTGGTAGTATTCAACTGTATGATTATAGCACAATTTATATACCCAATGTCCTGATGATGGATATCTGATTTTTGTCCATCTTTGGGCTACTATGGATAAAGCTGCTATGAACATTTGTGCAAAAGGCTTTTTTGTGGACAAATATTTTAATTTTTATTGCATTAAAAAATAGAAATGGAATTGATGCTTTATATGGTATCGTATGTTTAAATTTTAAAGAGATTGCCAAAAAAAAAGAAAGAAATTGCCAGATAGTTTTTGAAAATTGTATCATTTTATACTCTCACCAGCAATGTGTGAGAGTTCTAGTTGCTCCATATCCTCTCTAATATTTGATATAATTAGTCTTTTTAGTTTATGATGGTTGGGTTTTGGTATCTCATGGTTTTAATTTCTGTTGCAATGATGATCAGTAATGTTAAGTATGTTTTCATCCGCTTACTGCCTATTTGTATACCTTCTTTTATAGTGCCCGTTCAAATATTTTTGCCCAGTTTTTTTTGGGCTATTTATCTCTTTGAGTTGTGGGAGCTCTTTATATATTCAGGATATAAGTCATTTATTGAATAAATACATAGGGAATATTTTCTTTTAGTTTGTGGCTTGTTTGTTCATTTCCTTTCTAGTATTTTTGGTAAGTAGAAGCTTTTAATTTGAATGAAATCCAAGTGAAGTTTTTCTTTTCTTTTTTTATGGTTTATGTTTTTTTTCTTCTTCTCTGAGAAGTATTACTTGAAGGTCACAGAGAGATTCTCCTAGTTCCTCTAATAACTTGATTGTTTTTACTTTTATGTCTATGTCTATATGATCTTGAATTGATTTTTCTGTCTATGGTGTAAGGCAGGGGTCTGGCTGTCTTCTTCTTTTTTTTTTTTTTTTAACCCAAATGTGGACTACACTAATAAATAGAAAATCTGGTAAGTCTTCAAAATTAGAGATAGTCTTGGTTTCTGGTCCACTCCGCTGTGGCTAGTGGGATAGCAAAAACATGTAATTTAGTGACTAAGCATGGTTTGGAATCATAGTTCTCCTAGTTGCTAACAATGTGATGTTTGTAAATTAATTGTCTCTATTTCTTCATCTATAAAATAGCAATAGTATCTGGTCATAGGGTTCATGTAAATTTTCTATCTGTAAAGTAACACTAGTTCCTATGTTATGAAGTTAATATGAACATGAAAAGAATTTGTATGTGTAAAGTATTTGAATTAATACCTAACACTAACCACTTTATAGTACTAGCTGTAATATACAGTATAGCTTAACTCAATTTCCTCCATTGATCTTTCTTATTTTAGACTGGCCATTTATCAAGTGCTTACTAATGGGAGGAAACTGTTTTAGGTACTGGGAATGGGACAGTGAATAATAGGACAGATGTGGTCCTGCTGTCATGATTTTTCAGTCTATTGAGGGAGAAAGAGTTATTAATCAAATATCATGAAAAGTATAGAGGATGTATAAAGAGTGTTAGGAAAATCTAAAATTCCAAGGCCCCATTCTCTTCTTGGAAGTCAGCGAAAGCCTTTATGAGAATGAGAAGTGGGCCCAAAATAAAGACTATGGAGCAGTCTAACTGACGGCAAGCTCATTAAGGGCAGGAACTAAGTTTGCTTATTGTTCCCTCCAACATCAAGCTGAACGATGACCTAAAGATTAAATGCTTGTTGAGAATCTATGTCATTTAAGGGGAAAGACATATCCAGCAGTGCCTGTCAAAAGAAGTTTCCTAAATGAAGGACTGAAATGAATATATTTATTGGGTGCCTAAAACACTAAGCAGCATTGACGTGTGATGGGTCTCTCAGATGTCAGTTTTGAGTTTCTGATTCATTCACTATTGAGAAATAAAATATTATGTGTCTCAATTACTAAGATTCTACTTAAGTCCCCTCTTATCTCAGAAGAGTCAGAAAGGCTGTCCTGGGCCTTTCATGAGATTCATGATTCAGCTGGAGTGAGCATGGGTAAGTACAAGCAGAGGGAGAGGCTTTTACCTGAAACTCTGAGAACTGCAGAGACCCAAGTTGCCTGTTGGTAGAAGAGGATGGGGAGGACTGTAAGCCAGAAAAGAATACCCAGACAGTTCTATGTATGGAAGAGAAGAATGCAAGCAAGAGAGCCAAGAGCAGGCAGATTGAGCCACTGTGGGTTCATTCTGGGCCAATGCCATTGGGACCAATGCATGCTCACCTTGTCTTTATTGAGGTGTGGCTTATTGTGCCTGGAAGGGCCACCTGTGTCTGAAGTTCATCATCCAGTGTGGGAGAAAATGCAGAAACAAATAGGAGAATGTTATTAGAAGCCATCTGATAGATTATTCTCTAACATTGCCTAGAGAAGGTGGCACCTGAGCTGGGTCTTGCAGTGTCCTAGAAATTGCCTAGGTGAAAGCAAGTAGAAAGAACAGAGGGAATGCTGGGTAGAAGCAGGAGAGAACACAACATATTGCTTCTTTAATAACTTGTCCTGATTCTGGCATCTACAAATGCTAACATCTTTGAATTTAGCTGGGCTATTTTGGAAGGTAATTACATTTTTGGTCTGTACCACCTCTAGGGATAATGAATATCCATGAGGTTTCCACTCATTGTGAAAAATATATTTTATTTGTTTTAAATTTCTCTAAGTGCTTCCTAGTTTAATATTTTTTTTCTGTTGCTACATACTTCTTTTTATTTTTTTTTAAGATTTATTTATTTGAGAAAGAGAGAGAGTGGCAGGGGGAAAGAGAAAGAGAATCTCAAGCCTATTCCCTGCCTAGGGCAGAGCCTGACTCAGGGCCTGATCTCAGAATACCAAGATCATGATCTGAGCTAATATCAAGGGTGAGATGCTTAACTGACTGAGCCACCCAGGTGCCCTCAAACTTCTCTTTCTCTAACTTGAGTTAAAGCTCAAGAAGAGAGAAGTGCCTAAAATGTATTATAATTTACACATAAACTTAAAAACATACACACAAATAAGTATAGGTATGTATGTTGATTTTTATTGGGATACATTTATTGAATTAGTAAATGAAAATTCACTTACTTAAGGAAGAAATTTCAAATATTTTTATTTGAAATATATTTAGGTTATAAAGTTTTATGAAAAATTTTATGAAGTTAAAAAACTAAAGGATAGTCAATTATGTTTCCTCTGGAAAATAATCAATTGTCAAAGGATTAAGGCTTAAAACAAGGGATCAGCTTTTTTTAAAAAAATTTAAAACAGATTTGTTTCAAAATGTGTCATTCCAGTAATAATGGTGAAAATCAAGATTACCATGAAGCTTACATGGGATTTTGAGTTAACCACCCAAACTAATTAAGCAAAATTATCCTAATTTGTTTATTATGTTAATGATCTGAATTAATTTATAGTAATTTAGCATGTATTACTAAAGATTTATTATGTTTCCTACTAAATGACTTAAGAGCTATAAATCCCATGGTTAAATGTAATTAGTGGAGACATATTTATCGAAAGGGATAATTACATCTGATAAAAGTTCTTCAGTTAGGCTTAATTAAAACAGATTATTCCCCCATAAATGAAAAGTAAATATGGTAATTACTGGGTAGATTTTCATAGCAAAAATGAATATCTCAGCATTTCAATTTTCTAAAAAGGGTAGGAAAACAAACTATGTAACTGATTACTTCCCAATAAAGTATGATTAATAATCCCTAGGAAACAGGCATTTTCCAGGAGTAAACATTTTGCTACTAAATTACTAAAAGGGGAATTTTGCTCAGGAAAATCTATCATTAACTGAGTTCTAAAGTGGACTATGGCTATTTTTGAACATAATGAATAGTCTTTTAAGGAAATTTATTTTTTTTTCCTGAGATTATCTCTAGCTCAGCCAAATAGCAGTGGTAAGGAGAAAAATGAAAGTTAATCACTCTGGAAATAAAAATTTTCCACAATAATCTGGACTAGGTCTGGCTATACAGGCACAATGTATGAGACCTAATGCTCAAAACATGTTCAGGACATATAAATATGGAGGTAACACTGTGAACCTATGTATATATCAGTTACAGGTATGCATGCATATTAATGTGTAAAACTACATATAGAACATACTTTAGATTATCTTTTGTATTTTTAAAAAATATTTTATTTATTTGAGAGCAAGTGGAGAGAGAGCACGAGAAGGGGGTAGGGGCAGAGGGAGAGTGAGAAGCAGACTCTCCACTGAGCAGGGAGACCCACACGGGGATCGATTGATCTCAGGACTCTGGGATCATAACCTGAGCTGAAGGCAGACGCTTAATTGACTGAGCCACCTAGGTACCCCGTCTTTTTTATTTAATCAGTATTTTTTCAACAGCAACACTGATACTAAAAAATCCCACTTTACCTTTTTGAAGCATTTTCTGTAAATTATTAGTTCATTAGATCGTTCTATTCCCCCGGAAGGCAGATGATGAAGCAGGGGTTACTGGCCTCAGAGAAGCCAGGTTCAAGGTTACACAGTTAATTAGTATACGAGTTAGGACTCAAATTGATATTTTGACCCTTACTATAACACTATCTCTCTGACATCATTATAGAAGGGTCCACGAACATGGTGTAAGATGGAGTTGGCTATATGCTACTATATGTACAAACTAGTATGCATAAATTCATCTCTGTAGCATGGCCAGATGTTCATGGTATGGTTTTGGGGTTAAAATAAGTAGTAAAACAAACAAGCCTGGTATGGTGGATCCCTTTTATTTATTTATTTTTTTTTTTTAAAGATTTTATTTATTTATTCATGAGAGGGTGGATCCCTTTTAGAGCAGGGTAGCTGAGATACCTACAGACTGGTGATCAATGGCATGCATTAGTCTGCATGTGGAAAGTTTACAGAAGAATGAAGGCAGATGGATAGGCCACCATTTACTGCTACCTGCCACTTGGTGGAGCTGAAACTAGATCCTGGCCATTCTGATTTCTCACTCCTAGACTTTTGCCATATTTAAATATGTGCCTTTCTCTGGAGACCTCAAAGTATTATCACAGACAGTATTGCATTTCTCCTTACAATATCCTTTTGCATGCCATACAGCCCAGGTGATTTATCAAAGTCAATAGCTATGGCTAATATATGCTCTGTCCTCCCAGAATTACATAAATGCCTAAGCACAGAGGCTGAGGAGAGACCTTTGCTGCCAGAGCTATAAAACTGAAGGCTTTTTAAGAAAGACCTCAAGCAGAGGTTCTCCTCTTTTGTGCATAGACTTTAAAGGGCTCTTTTCCTCCACCCCCTGTCCTCGACTAAGAATAATTGAATTAATACTTTTAAATGTTTACTGAACGCTACACATTAGGCAGCTCAATTTTAATCAATATCTACATCAGTTTCAGAGACCTGATTCATTTTTATTGTTGAAAGATGTTAAGTTGTGTTGGTCAAATGCAACTGAAGGACATTTTAAACAGTTTTACTAAATATAACATAAATATCTATTAAAGGGTGTCTAAGTTCATTGGGCATACTGGGAATTGATAATTGCATTCATGGTGCCAGCATGAGGGCCATATTCTGTGACTCTCAGGTCATTTTTAACATAGGGATGTTGGCTATATTTGTCTAAATAACTGAATCCTTAAGACTTGTATAAAAGCCGTATCAAGTCAAACATACACCTGCATCTCTAAGTCTCAGAGGCAAACTCAGTTCATGTAAGTAAAAATAAACAGTTTGATGACCTTAAGAATCTATATTTTGAAAATTAAAGATAAGATTTAAATTAAATTAAATTAAATTAAATTAAATTAAATTAAAGATAAGTGCTTTGGTAGTAGATGGGCATATACAACTTGATCTGAGTAAAGATGCTCCACCCCACCCCCCTGCCTGCAGCCATGCATCAGGGTTCCAGAGCTTTTTCATAAAAAATCTAACTTTATTCACATAAAAATGATTATGTGAATAACTATGACAGTTAAATAAATTCAAGAACTTCTCTAGGGGTGGTATAATCATATCATAATAAGGGGCATGAAGTAGGGGGCAGAGTGCCTGCATTCAAATATGGCTTTGCCAGGTATTGGCTGTCTGTTCTTGGGGAAAGTTCCTGAACTGTCTGTATCTTGTTTTCCTCATCTGAAAAATGGGAGTAATATTAGCACCTACCTCATAAGATTGTGTAAAGCTTAAACAATTTTAGGTCTCATTATTAATCCAAATAGATTTAGAATTAGATTTATTTATATTTGCCTGATATCTACATGCTCCTGCAAGATTTTGTAGAGTTACATGTACACTTTTTGGCCTTGATTTAATGTAATATATGCTAAATGATGTGAACAGGCTGATTCAGAAATAGGCTAATTTTGGCTCCAGATTGAATGCATCTGACTGGCATTCATTATCCTGTTACATTACCCTGTTACCTGTGAAGCTTTCATTATTCTGTTACATTAGCCTACTCTCCACATGGTTTTCATTTTGAGGGTAGGCAGGGTGGGATGTGCCCCTAGTAATTTAGTGGTAATAATGATTATTACAAGAAGAAATCTGTGTCCACCAGAAGCTGTCATGTGCTAGGTGTCCAAACAAGAACCCCATTTTTTAAATCTATTTTGCTCTCCTATTTTATATTCATGGTTCACTTTAGTATATTTTGATTATGAATTCCAAAGGATCCATGTCATTATCCTCAAAGTAAATAAAGTACATCTAATCTGCCCTACTCTTTCATAGAAGATAAATCAGTTTTTTAAGCCCTTTTCTTTGCATTTGTTCATTGACTTTGCCATCATTAATTTTGGCTGTTTCCAGAACATGGTTTGCAGCCTTATGATACACCAACCAATTTCTTAACTGTTTTCTATAACATTTTAATATTATCTTCCAATTTCACTAAATCATTCAGTGGTTACAAGTAGAAATTTCATGTGTGAATAGTTTTGGGAAGGCAGAAACCTACCTTTCTCTTCCTTAATCAGTGACCCTTTCCTGTAACTACCTTTATGGTCCAACACACTAGGTAAACCCCATGTCTCCCATGGAAAAATGCCCAGTACTTCCACAGATTAAGAAAATGATTGCTATTCATGAGTTTAAAAATGCATTATGCATTAATTTATTTATCTTCTTAAAGTTCAGCTTCTCTCTCTGGGATGCTCTCTCCCCAGTCTAATTTCTTTAAAACAAAATTCAAATACATAGAGCATGATTGAATACCACTTCCTAGGAAATTGTGAACTCTTGGTGTTTTTATTTCTTTAAGATGGATGTGAGGAACATGTGTATTTTTTTTAGCTCCATGATTCCCTCCAAACCAAATACTTCTACTTTAAATATAAAATTATAGCTGTAACTCTTCCTAATGTTAACGGTATAATACATGAAAAGGGAAAGAATGTGTAATTTGTTAAAAGTAATCCCAACTCTTTTATTGGCTTCCAATCCAAGATAATTGCATATAAAGAAATTCATTTAAATTATTGACACTAACTTACTAACTAGAATTTTAAATAATAATTTCATCAAAAGGAAAATTCAGCAAAGTCCCAGAAATAAACAAGCTTTAACAACTTACTATAACTGTTTCTACATTGTTATAAATCAAAACCATATTTCTGTAATTTTGGCAGTAACAATTTTCTTTTTACAGAATATGAAGTGAAAATATCATGTATAAGATTCTGTTTAGTTAACTACATATTTTAGTTCTTATTAAAACAACTACAAATTCCTTTTTTTCCTCTTTGTTTTTGTTCGTTATGTAGTCTGTTTCCAGAATGTGTAAACTGAAACCTTATCATACCACATTCATTCCAGAGAAGGAGCCTGTAGTTATTCTGTGCTTCTTTCATTTTATTCAGCAAATACTTAAGCACCTACTATGCTAGGCATCTTCTAGGTGCTGGCATACAAGAGTTGAATGTGGCAGACTTGGTAGGAGAGGAAGATGAACAAAAACCTAATGTATAAGATCATCTCAGCCAGGCAGAGTTCTGTGGCAAAATAAAGCTCGTAGTGTGGAATGGAGTGGTGGTGTGGGGAGAAGGCTACAAAGGGGACCTCTCTGAGGAGATGACAGTTAAGGCCAATGGTGAGAAAAACCAGCCCGATGGACAGGAGTGTTCCCAGCACTGAAGTGGGGATCAACTTAGTGTATTTGAAGACTAGAGAAAAAGCTAGCATGGCTGCAGAACAGTGAGAAGGGGGCAGTGGCAGGAGATATTGTTAGAAAGATCAGTGGGTACCAGCCCAGGGAGAACCATGGTAAAAAGTCTGGGTTTTATCCTGAGTTTTACGGAAACTCACTGGTAGTTTTGAGCAGGTCATTGACTTGTGACCTAGTTTATCTCTTGAGATCACTCTAGTTTTCAGGTGGAAAGTGAACTTGGCAGGGGAGAGGCAAGAATGAATGTGGGAAGTATAAGATGACCCCTAAACAAGAGCCTCATTATTGGAATTGTCAGAATTTCCACCAAGTAGTTTCATTTACAGAGACAACGTGGCATTGGGGTGAGACCTAGGAGCTGAATTCTAGATTAATTCTGCCTCTTGTTCTCTCTCCACCTTGGGGTTCAGGATATTGGGCCAGAGAGTCCCTTCTAGCTGTAATATCTTAAGAAGACCACTTTCTGGACCCCAAGAAATTCCTCCAGTGGTGCAGTGGTCTTACTTTCTTGCTCTGGAAAACTGAGGGTTCTTAGCTCTGCTAGTAATTTCAGTAGGTCAGTTGTGATGCTGCAGAGGACTGGGGTCTGGTCAGGTGGAAAAAAATGCCCACTAGTTAGTTCCCAAGCCAGGTGGAAAGGAAGGGAAAGTGACCCCTGGACTTTGGGAGTGAGAGTTTCAAGAAGGAAAATCATGTCAGAGGAAAAGCATAACCTGGCCCCTTTTTCAAGTCTGGGACTCTCAGCAAAGCAGGAGCTAAAGGTACAGATAGGCTCAGAGGAGTTGAATTTGAGATAGGGTCACCTCAGTGAATAAGAACAAGGAGCCAGCAAGAACCATGGTCCCTCTGAAGAGATAGGGTTCTCTGTACAGAGGGAATGTCTGAGCTTCTGGTCTGACTTCATTTCCTAGTAAAGGTCATTGTCTAGAAAAGCTGGGGAATGCTTAAAACCCAGAACCTAATTCCTTCTAATCTACAAGCAAGGGCAACTTAACTGGAAGAGTGTAAGAGGAATCTTACCCTAGGAGGGCTGAGAAATGATGCTGATTCAAGCCTGTTTTAACATTAGTTCAGCCTTGATCATGTACCTGGATTCTCAAAAAGGAGCCACTCCTCCACTTAGTATGGTGAGTTCCTCCCAGGCAGAAATGGTGCCTTGGTTCATTTCTGAATCTTAAAACCTTCACATGATTCCTGGCATATGAACATGCTGACTGCATGCATGAACCACCTTGGTCAATGTAACCACCCTTCATTCTCTACTTCAGCTGCTCAGGGGCCTATTTCACTCTTGTGTCTCAATTCCACCATAAAATTTTGTCTGGAACACTCTCTTTTCAAGACTGAGTTCCTGCCCAGGTGTGATCCATTTTCCTTCCTCTAACCTTCCTTTCAGGAAGTGAATCTCAGTGATGAGTTTCTGGTTATCCCTGACTACCTGACACCTCAAGTTTTCCCTCCCTTCCCTGCTCTTCCCCCTGACCAGCAGTCCTCTCTGACACTTTGCCTTCTAACCCCATCAGGAGCATTGTTATAGGTTCCTGGCAGGCCCTATGAGTCTCCTAGCCCCCCTGGGTCTGCAAATGTCTGACCTGACTCATATTTAGCCCAGCCCCGGTCCATCAAGTCCATTCAAGTGAGACAGAGTCTAAAGTACTAAATTCAATAATACAGTCACAATTTTTAAAAAGATTTTATTTATTTATTTGAGAGAGGGAGTGAGAGAGCACAAGAGGGGGGTGGAGAGGCAGATGGAGAGGGAGAAGCAGGCTCCTCGCTGAGCAGGGAGCCCAATATGGGGCTCGATCCCAGGACCCCAGGATCATGACCTGAACTGGAGGCAGGTGCTTAACTGACTGAGCCACTTAAGTGCCCCTAGAGTCACAACTTTTAAACTGACATTTCTGTTCAGGGTCCACTAGTGAAGTGACCCTATAAATTAACAATTTTTTTCAGCCCACATCCTTTGTCCAAGATTGATGAGTCATATTTATTCTCAACATTAACAAATCTTTTCAAATGGAGGCATCAGAATTCACAGCTGAGCTCTGTTCTATGACCCATGGTTTGCGCAGAAAAGAATTTCATATGAAGAAATTCCAAGGCCAATTTTCAGAATAGGTCAATGCATGCAATTTCATGACACATTTGTTTGAGAGAGTAGGAAGAGCATAGGAAATAAGGAAGGCAGCAGAGAGAATTCCCACTAATGGTGCTCTCTTGAACTGACTCAGGAGAAGATATTTAACCTGTTGAATAGCAGTAGTAGGACTGGGCAGGAAATGAATATGGGGCCAGCACCATGGAAAACCAGGTAGCTGTCCAAGCATTCAGAAGAAGATCTAATTCAATTTAGCAAGCTCATAGAATGGTTAAGAGCCTGAACTCTGGGGCCTGATTCACTGAGTTCTTATTGCCATTAGGTGCTAGGTGTGTGACCATGGACAGCTTACTGAACCTCTTTGTGCCCCATTTTCTTGATAGTAAAACTGGGTTGATAATAGTACTTCACTTACAGGAATACGAGGATTAAATTTACAATGACTGACACAGAAAAGGGCACAGCAAATGGCAGCCTTGGTTATTACCGTCATCATTACTTTACCCTTACCATGTCTAGTGGTCACTCTTGACCATGCGACAATCACCTGCCCTGTGGGATATGGCGTTTGTTGCATGATAACACTGTAATAGACTCTTCATTTGTCACTCAGTTTCTGCCCATGCCTCAGTGTGGCCCAAGTGACCTGTTACAAAAGTAGATCCGATCATGTCACTTTCAGATGAAAACTCTTCCAGTGAGTGCCCATAACTTTTGAATTGAATCCATACTCCTTTATTAAAATGGCACTATTATTTAAATGAGCCAATCTATACTCCACTTCATGATCCTACTCACAGTCTCAATGAACTAATTAGTTATATGATCATTTAATGTCTATCCACTTAATTACACTATGACCTCCATAATCTAGTAGAGGAAGAGTTTTCTGTCCCGTCTCTAGTGTCTAGCACAGTGCCTACAACTTGGATGCTCAGTAAATATTTGTTGAGATACCCACTAAGTATATTTGTTGAATGCATGGATATGACTAAGTATAAAGACAGTATGGAACAATTTTGTTATGTGGTGCAATTGAAATTTCCCTCATGGCTGTGTATCACACAGTGTTGGTGTAAACTTTTAATTCCCTTTAAATGTCACATAATGGGTAGAATGAAAAGGAAAGACAGAGATAGAAGGGAGGAAGAGTCACAGAAGCAAATTAAACTATTGAAAACCACAAAATAGTTCCATCTTAACATTTAAAGGATATGATTTTGAGAATTTAGTGTTAGAGGATTTTTTCTTTTTTGCCAAGTGTCTAATGTGTTTTGAATTTCAAGTAACCAGTGATATTTTATGGTGAAAGCATTTTCTTCATATTTTTTAGCGTTTTAGCATCTACATAGCTTTCTCTCTACTATAACTCTATGCCTAGCATAATTAGGGGAAATCATCCAGACCAAATTACTTTTTACCACACAAATAACCAATACTCTCTTCCTAGAGATTATATACATTTCTCAAGTTTGTCTTTTATTTATAATGTTAGGATTTTGCCTAATAAGTTATATTCGCTAATTCATTTATTCACTCATTCACTTTTTCAATCTTGGACACAGATTTACCAAGTGTCCAAAGGGCCAACCACTGTCAGGTTTAGCTAAACTCACATTTAGAGTACAAAGTAGATCTTAAAGGGTGACTCATACAAAATAACATTTTTTTGGGCCATAAATTCAAAATCTGTAGCAACTTTTAAATTCCCTGTGCTCTCTTAATACTTTGTAGCTTAAGTTGACAACACTAATCAGTGTGTATAGGTATGAGTGTGAGTTTGAGGGGATGAAAAGAAATGCCGGTTCCCTCTTTAAACTAAAAATATTTATAAAGTACACTGTTCAGGGGCACCTGGGTAGAGTAGTCAGTTAAGCCTCTGACTCTTGGTTTCAGCTCAGGTTGTGATCTCAGGGTCATGAGATCGAGTCCCATCTCAGGCTCTGTGCTCAGGGTGGAGTCTGTTTCAGATTCTCTCTCCCTGAGCCCCTCCCACTTTTGTAAATAGATAGATAGATAGATAGATAGATAGATAGATAGATAGATAGATAAATCTCCATCTTGGGGGAATAAAAGATATGCACTGTCACTGGTGACCACATTGTCCAGAATAGCATAAAGTGTAGCTTTTCCCCTCCCCCTTGAATAGTTTCCTAAGAGAAAGAGCTGACTCAGTTTCTTTCAGCTCTAATCCATTGAACACAGTTATCTTGAAAGCCAAGATTTTGTAAATTTTGGAAAGAATGGATAAACTAATTGCTCTTACCTTCAGTACTTTAGAAAATCCTCAAGTGCATAATACAGACCTCTGATCCAGAATAAACGATGCTTAAATCTATCATCTTGATGTTATAGCTGTCTTCAAACTACTCCCTGGGCCTTGAGACCTTGACTCCTGATGCCTTCAGGCAGTGCTGAGCTGAATTATCCCGTCCTGGTGAGGGGATTTCTTGCATAAATGCGTGGTGGAAATTGTCAAATACTCTTCCCCCTAATTCCCTCATCTTATGCCCCTATGTAACTTGAACCATGGTAGAGTTTTGTTGAAGCACTGCTTGACCAGCAG
The DNA here is from genome assembly GCF_048164855.1 of Canis lupus baileyi. NCBI lineage: Eukaryota > Metazoa > Chordata > Mammalia > Carnivora > Canidae > Canis > Canis lupus. The sequence goes on along the minus strand of NC_132856.1, from coordinate 33,051,871 downwards.
CCAGAAGAGATAATGGGCATCTGTGGGGAGTACTGTGGAAGTTAAGGAGGAAAATGTTCAGTAAGTGAAGCTATGAATGTGGATTAGCACACCTGCATATCAACTCACCAGTACAACCAAGCGCTGCAAAGGGCCTATCTCAGTGCTCGACAGTCTTTAGCATCTCCAAGATCTCCTGTAGAACTTACTGGTTCAGATCACCAGTGGCATCATTAGCCACCCTTGCCTGAAGATCTGTCTTTACTAGGTCAGGGCTGGGGTGCTGACTCATGACCAAACACCTAAGAATGAAGTGGAGTTTTTCCTAAAGGTGTTTTATTTTATTTTCTATATTTTATTATAATGCATGTATTAAATATAAACTATTTCCTTCTTTGGTTTGGCTGCCAGGAAACCAGTGAGAGTAATAGGAATACTACTCACTTTTTATTCTGGTGTAGTCATTTTGGTCAATGAGAGACAGCACTACCGAGGGTTCTGAGTATAGATTCTAGGTCCAGACCCTCAGCTTTGAATACTGGCTTCCCACCACTGCTTTATGACCTTATGCAGCTTGTTACCTGTCTAGGGCCACAGTTTTACAATTAGTTAAATGGAATAGCAGTCAAGGATCATAGAATTCTTGTCAGAATTAAAGTAATACATGAAAAGTACTAGAGTAGTGCCTGGCACACAGTTAACACCCATGTATTTACTTTTTTATTACACATGTGCTATTATTTACTTCTCACAACAATTCTATGGAATGTCTATGATAAGCTTCAGGGTAGAGAAAACTGGATCTCAGAAGAGTTAGTAACTTGCCTGAATTCTATTCAGTGAAGTTTCTGGGATTCACACTCTGTCTCAATCCAGGTCTTTTGAATGTTCCAAAAGATTGCAATGTTTTTGTGTTGTCAGAGATAAAGTTAATGCTTATCCCCCTCATCCCCCTCTATTAACCAATGTAGTTGTAATATTTATATTTCCACTCTCTGGGTATAGGTTTTTATATCCCCTTTCCATTGCTCTTTTGATTGCATTATCTTATACATTACTTAATGTAAGCTGCCACAGATATTTTTTGAATATGGCAGGGAATAATTTCCAATAAAATAAAATAAATATATCAAAGCAGATATTCAGCATGTATGTCTGTTGCCCGCGTAACTAGCCACATAAATGCATTATGACTGAAAGTAAAAGTGTGCCATTGAATGAGACCCAAGGCAAGCATTGCCAGTATTTTGGGAGAAGCTCCCTCTATAGAGAACTAACTAAGAAAAACAGTTTGTTGAGTAAATCCAGAGTCATGTGTTTCCATTGTACTGGATTTACCAACAAAATTCCACAAATTATATAGAATGACACAAGATATAAATTCAAAGAATAAGAGGCTGTATTTTTCTTGAATGCGTAAAAATTGGAGGCAGAAACTGTGGTTCAGCTGACTTGATAATTGGTTGAAACTTGGATATTGATTGAGTCGAGTTCCTGCAGAGATTTTCCCCCCTTACAAAGTAAGGAAAGTAGGTCAGAGCAGATAGCATGGCTGGAATGCATAACAAGTTGCTAAGAAGTAGAAGCTAAAATGATTTAGCAAAGACTGTGTAAGAACCAGCTTACCAATTCATGAATGCATAGAATGTCTATTTCTGTATCATCATCACTATTACCTCTAACCTGAAGGATAGAGACACACACCAAAAATCATCTCCAGTTCTTTTGGTCTTTGTCACAAAACTCACAGTTTTCCCTTCTTTATGGGGATCCTTACCTTTTCTTCTTTTCTGGACAACAGCTGATTGTTTCCTGCTGCTTCAAACCTCAGGAAACACTTTTATGAAGCTGCGGAGCCAGAGTGTACTTTCTGGGATTCTCTAAGACTGCAACCTACACCAGAGGAGCTAGTCTTCCACCAGGACCCCTGAAAATGTGGGTCACTAGAATCACCGCAGGAAGTTAGTGTGCCTTGCATGCTGTGGCCATGACCTTGAGCACCAGCCTTTCAGCTTCTGTACTGCTGACCAACAGGGATCTGCAAACATTCTGCTACACGTGTAGAGTCTGCTTGGGGGATGAGACAGACCTCATCGCAGGGAGGAGCTTTCCAATAGTGTGCAGAGCTGTCTCTAGTAATTTTGGAAACAGCCCCTTCAATGTAGACTTGCCATGAGCCAATCACTAGCAGGAGCTTTTTAATCTCAAAACAAATACAGGTGATGTGGAGCAACAAGGGACTTTTTGGAAGCACAGATCTTCCCAGAGCAATGCTTTTAAGCCCTGGGGATCCCTCTACCTTCTCCAGCTTGATTGCTTAAAATAAACTGTTATATTGGAGAAACCAGAATTTTTCTGTATATTTCACAGGAATATTTCCCTTATTTCTCCTTTTTTTTAAAAAAAATATTTTATTTATTTATTCATGAGAGACAGAGAGAGAGAGGCAGAGATATAGGTAGAGGGACAAACGGGCTCCCTGATGCCGGACTTGATCCCAGGACCCCGGGATCATGCCCTAAGCACAGGCAGACACTCAACCACTGAGCCACCCAAGTGTTCTCCTCTTATTTCTCCTTTAAAGAGTTTCATGGAAGTTCCTGAATGCTCTGGAAAAGCTATCTTCCATTTCAATGTGGCACAGGGGGTACTTCTAGGAGATCCTGATGGAGTTAAAATTAAAAATCTGGAAACAGCTAAATAATAAACAATGAGGCAATAGTTTTATGTTACAGATAAATATTGGCTGGTATAATATTATGTGAACAGAAAATAATCTTCTAAGAAACCTGGAAGAAATCAATTAAATGTAATCAGCACATATAATATGCCAAGTATGATACTAAGTTATTTCATTTCTGACTTGAAGCAAGGCTTATGGAAAATATACCATTGTTACCTTTATTTTATAGATTAGAAAACAGACTTTAAGAGATCAAGCAATTTGCCTATCATATCAGTTACCTTATGCTAACAACATACAGTGTTTAAAACAAACAGACAAATATTTGCTATTTGCCATAATTCTGGGGCGTGGCTGCGATTCTTCTGGACTGGGATGCCATGGCTCAGGCTTGTGGTCAAGGATGACCTCACTCCCATTTCTGGGCCTCCACTGGTACAGTGTGGGACAGCCAGGCCTCTCTCCATGTGTTCACTCATCCTGCAGGAGGCTAACTAAGGCTTGTTCATAGAGTGAGTGAGGAGTTCCAAGAGAGGCCAAACCAAATGCCCTAGCATTTTCTGAGCCTCTGCTGTGCATGTTTGTTAACCTGTTGGTCAAAATAAGTCATATTGGGCTGAATCTTGATTCAAGGGGTGGAGAAATAGATTATACCTCTTGATGGAAAGAGTAGCATGGTCACTTTGCAAGATGGCATGTGTAGAGGGATAGGAAAAATTTGTGGCCATTTGCGATCTATCCTCGTCACAATATCAGTAAGAGGCCAAGCTGTTTTTAGAATTTAGGTAGCCATATTACAAAGCCATTCTACACTACAAAACATATGATAATGATGTTTTTTGGTATTTAATGCTCTGGTATATATTTTTCAGTTTTGTGCAATGAACATGAATGACTCTGGGAATTAATATAAGTTAAAGAACTATTACGAATGTAGCTAGATGTTGTAGGCAATTGAATAAAAGACTGATGTCACAGCTCCCTCACTTTAACCTCTTGTTAGCATGTCTCCTAGTTTTCCAACCTCTGAGGAGTCCAGAGATTGACCACAGACTCTCAGCAGTTGCTATGAATTATGGCACAATACCTTACAAGAACTCTTTCAGAAATGGCAGAGAAGTAGCTCTTTGATTCCCATCCCTGTTTCTCATGTGAGCCAAACCCGTGTCATCTGAGCAGCTCCCTACTGCATAATTGTCCTGTCACCAAAGGAATGCAAAGAAGTAGCCAATGAACCTGAAAGAATGTCACTAATTGTCTCCTGTATCCATTAAGCATTGGGAGAAGGAGTTTAGAAATAGCCTTATGCTAATCATCAAGTTGTATGCAGTTAAAGTGCTCTGTAAATAGAAGTGATGGGTTCATATGTTTATTCATTCCTTCTTCAAATATTTACTGAATGCCCACCATGTGCCTAGTACTGGGCTAGTTGCTAGGGATGCAGTGGTGAACAAGACAGACACAATCCCTGTCCTTGTGGAACCTCCATCCTAATGAGGGAAATAGACAACAAGTCAGAGTTGAAGGTGGTAAGGCAGCCCCTGTGGAGTGAGTAGTCTGGGAGGGTCCAGCTAAAGAGAATGTTAGAGCCAAAGACCTGAAGGAGGGGAATGAGCTGGTGCCACAGAGAGCTGGGACAGGACATTTCAGGAGAGAACAAAGTGAATCCCTAGAATGTAAGGACTTGCCTGCTGTATTGGAGAAACAGAAAGGAAGCTCTGTGCTTCTCCTCTACCTTCTCTGCCACTTCCCTGCCTCAGCTGGTACAATGATTCTGGAAGAAAACAGAATGCCAAATCAAGCAAAGTTAATAAAAATATGGTAGACAAAAGTATCAATTTTTTAATGAGAAATTCAACTTACCATTCAAAATAATATTTCTTCACATTTTTGGCAATTTGTGCATCAGAATCAGTATTCATGAGAAGGGTGATCATTTCATGATTAAAAATCTAATACCTAAGTGTGATTCTAATGTATTAGTGAATACCTATGGGAGCCATTTTCGATTAAATGCTACTGAATATATCTGTATGTGATTGTCACTCAGTAATTATCTAGAGTAAAATCATGTGCTATGAACGCTTAAATTTGAAACTGGGTAAAAAGTATAAAAATTATAGCTTGAATTTTTTTGGCCTACCATTATGATCACTTAAAGGAAATTTTCTTGATATACAGTTTTTTCCAAGGTATATTTTTTGTTGTTTTCCTACTTCCATAATTATTCTGTCCTTTGTCAGTGAAAGGAATATCTATTTTATTCCTCCTTTCAAACATCTGTGCTATTTTACTTATTTAGATTTACAAAATGGCATTGATTTCCACAAATATTTCCTGGGTATTGCTCTGTGCCCAGCCCTCACCTAGGAGTTGGGAATACAAAAAGACAAGTAGGACAGAATGTTTATCCTCTTGGACATGCCATATGTGTGTCTTAGGCAAGGCTTCCAATTACAAAAAGACAATTTAAAATTTGCTACTCTCTAAAATTCTTCAATATTATAGAACTAGTTATGACAGCAGTTAATCCCCAAGCTTACATGGTAAATAGAGAAATATAATTTTACCACCTATTCTTAGAGACAAAAAATAAAAACTGAAATGAAAACAAACTCCTGCCCAAACAAAATTTCCTCCCAAACCTTGTCCTCAAGCCTATGAGCCCCAACACGGGTGCTGGTGGTCAGCAGGATGCCTTAGGGCATGGTATGCAATCTAGTTTCTGAAACTTCCATATCACAGAGATGCAGAAATTAGGGTGCTAAGAGAACCAAACTCTGTGGCCCATATCACTGGGGCCCCTGTCATCTGAACTGATTTGTCATCCACTGGTCAGATATGGCTTATGCAGGAGTATCCACTAGCTGGGTTAGTTGGCAGGAGAGTGGGGTCTTTGACTTAAGCAGTGTGTGTGTGTGTGTGTGTGTGTGTGTGTATGTGTGTGTGTTGTTCCTCAATAAAATTTCTACCTTTGCTAGGGCTTCTGCCAAGAATGAAAAGAGGTAGTCTGAAGAACAAGCTCCTATTTAGATATAAATGGATTGAATAATACATCTTTTGTCTTAAAGATGTTGCTGCTATTACTGTTCAACTTTGCTTGAGAAAATTTCTTATTTTAGAGCATTCAGTGTTAAGAGGCAGTATGAGAAAATCCACAATTAAATGTACAATTACATTACAATTAAATGACTCACAAGGTCAGTCAACAAAAGACAAACGAGCGTCAAAAGTGTTTTTACTTGACAATAAAGTTTGGCCAAACTTTATTATTACAATCAAATGCTCAGTGGTTGCTAGATGTGTAATTTCCATAATTTTAGTCTCAAATGGGGAAGACTTTCATTGTGAGAGAATCACAAAATCGTGGTGAAGGAAAACTGCAGATAGTGTACAGCGAGAGATAAGATATTTTTTGATAAAAATACTAGTTATGAACCACAAAATGTGTTGGGTGAAAGAAGCTGGCACAAAGGAGTGTATGCTATATGATTTTCATTCGTTGAAATTCAAGAATAGGCCTAAGTTACCACTGTTTATAGAAATCAAGGAACTGACTGGAAAGGGACATGATGAAACTTTCTGGAATGATGGAAATGCTTTATATCTTAGTTTGCGTGGTGGTTACACTTTAGATTTGTGCATTTTAATGTATGTAAATGATATCTCAATTAAAAATGAATAAAACTGAACTGAATACTTCAGATCTGTGCACTTTAATGTATGTAAATTATACCTCAATTAAATATGAATAAAATTATACACACACACACAGATTATCTGTTAAATATAGTTAGTCTCAAATTTTTTTTTCCTGAATTGATCCTCATGCAAATATATTGATCACATCTGATTTAAATATTTCTTTCACCTAGTTGCCAAAATGACAATTTGATTAAATAAATACTAAAGCCTGCATAGCCCCACAAATTTCCGAATTTAAACTGATACTGGTGAACTGTGGTTTATATCCTAGATCTTACTAACTGTTCCTGGTTTAGACAAGATGCAATTTAAAATTCTCCAAGTCTTCGTTTTTTCATCTGTATGACAGACATGATTAACCTTTTCTGGAGGTTGTTGAAGGATCAAATGAGAAGGTGTGTTACAGTCCTGATATTCAAAGTGTCATCTTGCAGGCTGGTAGCCTCTACGTCACTCAGGAGCTTGTTAGAAATCCAAACTTGCAGGCCTCACACTGGCCCTATTGAATCAGAGTCTTTATTTTAACAAAATGCTCAGGTAATTTGTATGCACACTAAGGGTTTAGAAGCACTGTCTTAAAGTACATTGTGATTTTAAAAGTGAAATACAAATATTACAAGTTGTCATTAATATAAAGTCTGTGGTGAAAACATGGCCTGGTGTTTTGCATATATGTTTCCCTAGTTTTGCTAGGTCGTTGAACTGAACCCACTCTGCAGCTACTGTGGGTACCATCTTTGTGAAATGTGGCTGCATGGGTTGCTGGCAGGAGGCCCCCACGAGTCAGCGTGGAGTGCTGTCCTAGGATCAGCCAACAGGCTGCATTTCCAGGTAGCTTCTCAGGACACAGTTTCGTGTGCAATGGCAGTGGGCTAAGGTCTATGCGAATGCAATACAAACTGTCAGAACATGAGGATTTCTGCAGACTCTCAAGGCCGTCCTTGATTTTCTTACCCTAAATCTCTCCTTAGCCATCCTCAGGAAGAGAAGTGCTGCATCCACTTAGTCACTCAGGCCAGCCACCTCCAGCCACCTCCATGGTTCTCCTCTTTCGTGACCCCTGCCTCTCCACAAATCAGCAGCTATCTCCAAGCCTGTCTCCAGATTCAGGCTCCCTGGCTCCTTCCATTTTCATTGCCACCTGCAATCTCTTACTGGAACTACTGCCTTCCACGGCGCCTCTTCTGACCATTCTCCCAGGCTCCATCACTCTGGCGAAACCCTCGCAGGTGTTTCCGCTATTCTTAAGAGTATGTGCCGGACTCTACACCTGCACCTGGAAAGACCCACAGAGTCTTGCCTAGCCCGGTCTCTGGGTAACTGCAGCCACATCTTGCCTCTCTTCTCTGTTGTTCATTGGCCTCCAGCCTCTCTCACCTTATCTGGGTCTTAGATGTGCTGTGCTCCCTGCCTCTCTGCCTTGCAAATGCAAATGATGCTCTGTCTAAATGGTTCTCCTCCCCTCCTTGGAATTCTTAGCTCATTTTAGGCCTTTGGGTCTCAGTTAATCCTCTACCCCACCCCCCCCAAGGTGCCTTCCTATGAGTGCTCTACAGAAAGTAACCTCCTCTGTCAGTTTCCATCTCAGCCCCTTGTTTCTTTCCTTCATGGTACTTCTTAAGTTGCGGTCATTCTGCACCTTCGCCTTTCTATTTTTATCTTCCCTTTTAGAATAGTAGGGCTCGTGTCTGTCCCCAGGTGAACCTTCATGACTGGCGCATGGTAGGTACTTAAGAGATATGGGTTATGACTAACGGACTGACTACTTGAATGAATGGATGGATTTATTCCTTTGCATGGCTGAATGGCTGCTTAATTATGTGATGCTGTCTGGAATTTATCTCCCACCGAAGTACAAAATGCCCGCTTCTTAATTCTGAGCTCATCACCCTCACACCAGATTGCTGAATGCATTGTTAAAATTCTCAAAAAAAAAAAAAAAAAAAAAAAAGCCCTTAAAAAAAAAGAAAGAGAAAAAGAAAAGCAGAATTCATTTTTGCAGAGCTTGTTTTGCTCTGTGTCCTCAGTCCTCCCATGACCTCGTCCTGCTTTTGGAAAGGGTGGTTCCTTGCAGTGGTTTCATCAATCTCTGGTCCCTGGACCCCTGCTGTTGGAAACTGCAGGAAAAGCAAGCACAACATCACCTTTAATTAGCAGGAGAGGAGCCTGCCTGATATATACAGATAATGCCTTGAAAATAAGAAACAGAAAAATGTGAGGCAGGACCGGGTTCATGGAAAAGAACTAGGAAATGAAAAAGAATAATTATCCTGTTTTAACATAATGTTGTTAATCTGTATTGCCCATTATCATCTAGAGTGTCTTGCCTATTGAAGTATGTGAGCTGTAGAGCTGCTCTTTGCTCCAGCAGTGTAGCTAACGTAAGGGACCGGCTCCCCATCCATCATAATAATTAGTTTGTCATAATTTTCTGCCCTTCTTGGCTCTGCAGTAAAAAGATAGAAGAGGCATTTAAAGTTACTCAGGAATTGTTCCCCAAATTTCCTCCCTGTTCTTTATGGGAACAGATAGCTGTATTTCTGCCCTATTTATTTTATGTTTGGCCTGTGATAATGAAGTATATTTCATCTGGAAGTATATAGCTTTAATTTTCATGTTCTACTTGGAAACCTCTCGCTGTTTCATTTTGTTTCCTCTGTACAGTATATAAAGAGAGCCCACGCTTCTTTCTGAACTCACCCATCACCCACCAGAGTTAGTTCTAGTTCCAAGACCAACATTATGACTTCATGAGCTGACTGCCTAATAGCGGGCACCGGTGCTACAGTCCTTTAGAGCCTGCAAAGTGCTGCCTCCGTCTCATCCCTGAATTCTCATGACCACTGTGGAGTGTAGGAGAGGTTGGGGTTATTCACATGCTCCTGTTGGAGAATGAAGAATGCACAGGGCCACTGACTTGCCCAGGGCCAGGCTGCCAGAGCAAGGGGAAGCTAGGACTTGAATCCAGGATTTCTAATTGTAAATTATGGGCCTTCGCTCTATTACTTTCGCGGTATCTCCTTGTGCTGCTGGAGTTTGCTTCTGCTGCAACGGAGACCCAGCAATTTTCAGTTGGTCTTTCCTTGTCTCAACATTGCGAATAGGATAAGCTTTCTTTCTTGGGGGTGGGAAAAGGGACTTGTTTGTATAAAAATGTAGAGTTTAAAAGGAATTTTATGATCGAGGGCAGAGGTTCTTAGGGGGTGCTCCTCAGACTGGCAATCTCAGTAGCATTAGGAGGCTTGTTAGCAAAGTAGATTTTTCAGGCCTCACCCCCTGGCCAGCTGATCACAAACTCTGAGGTGGGGGCCAGCAATGCAGGCTAAAGTTTCAGAACCACTGGTCTAGGGAGATCAGAGAAGAGAGAAATGACATTATGCACCATGGAGATGAAAAAACTTTGTTCCTCTACTTTCTGAGCATCAGTGTCTGGGACTGTGTACATTCAACTGACAAAAGTAGATTTACAGTTTAAAATGCACAGATTTTATTTGATGTTAATATTCTAATTTGTAGGTGTACGTGGGGGTCTCATAAAAAAGGAAGTGAAAAGCCAAAGAAACAGTCAGGCCTAAGAGCTGATCTACCATTTTACTAAAGAGCCATACATTTGTGGAGAAGTGACAAGACAAAGGAAGAGAGTTTGGGCCGCTAGGGTCAGTAAATTGTGGGAGGGTAAATATATGGGGGGGGGGGGTGGATCTAATGGAGGGTAAGAATGCAGTAAGATTTGTTTGTGCAGTTTCAAGAAGATGCTGTTTCCAGTAGGAAGAGTTGTCTCTCTTTCCTGATACAGGAGAGTGGAAAGGGGACACTTTCACAAAGGGAAGTTTACTCCTTCCTTTTAGGCATAAAGGTGCAAGGTAAAGAGCTTTTGCTGCATCTGCCATTGCTCAGTTACGTTCTATTCAAAAGAATTCTCATGCCAAAGTGCTAACATTTGGGGTAGCATATTCTGGTCTCCTTCAACAGGGAGGGGGACTGTGGGGCCAGATTGCTGGGTTTCTTTTGCTGTCTTGTCACTTCATTCATCCACAGAGTGTTTGCTGAGTACTTACTATGTGCCAGGCACTGTGCCAACGCTTGGGAAAGAATAGGAGAGAAAAAGCAAAGTTCTCTGTCCTTGTGCACCTGACATTCTGCTCTCCATTCACTGACTGGGTGGTTGAAGGCACAAATTATTTGCCCTCTCTGTCCCTTTTTCCTTGGCCTGTAGAGAATGAATTCTAATAGTGCCTAACTCACAGGGATTTTGTAAGGACAAAACATAAAATGCCCAGTGCGCAGCATGCAGGTAGAACTCTACAAGGGCTCACCTTTCCTGATCACACACTTCCAGTCACCAAATGCTATTGACAAGCTGGCAGTGCTCTTTCTTGCCAGCCGTTCCCAAAACAGGATCGTAAACCCCACAGAAGTATACCATTTCCTAGAGACCGGCACAAACATCACCAAGATGCTTAAAGCGGATGCTCAAAATACTTAATGGACCCAGGTGATAGACAGGTGATATCTCTTTGTGAAATATCCAGATTTTGTCATAATTTCAATTATCATTATGGCAATGTCAGCCCAAATATTCTGGGAATAAATATGCTCCTGTACTATTTCTGAGTTCTCTAACCTGACATGAGCTCAGAGATGAGGAACTTACAGAATGTTTTCACGCAGCATGAGGCTTAATTACATATATCTTAGATTTAAAAGTCTTGCTGCTCTAGGAGCACAGAGATGGAGCAAAAAGATGGGGCTTTCCAGGACTCCCTTCAGGTCTATGCTCCCCTAAATAGACAGTTGTGCTGTATCAAAGCCTAGCTCAAACTTCAGCTCCTCTAAGACATGCTCTCACATTAGGTCGGCCTGTGTGAAATTCTCCAGTCAGAGGTTTGGTGCTCCTCTCACCACTAGTGGAGCAGACAAACACAGTTTGCTAGCCACTGGGAAACAAAATATAGCATCTGCTGTATTATTCTGTGCTAGCTCTTTGAAATCCTTCCCGCCCTAATGTAAGACTGTGGTGGGAACTGTATTGAAAAGAGTACAGACAGAAGTGCAGTGTGAACCTTCTATCCTCCCAAGTGTAAATAACAAGGCTGGTTTTTGTTGCATGGTATATTGGTTAGGTGTGTTGGAAAGAAAGAGAGAGAGAGAGACACGGTGAGTGGAGGTGTGGGCATGAGGACAAGAGAAAACAAAAAGGAAAAAAAGAGGGAGGAGGAAGGAATGAGGGCAGAAAGGGAAGGAGGGAAGAAGAAAGCAAAGGAGCAAGAAAGGAGAAAGGGAAGAAGGAGAGGGAAGTGAGGAAGGTATGCAGGAAGGAGGAAGGGGAGGGGCAAGGAGGGGGGAAGAGGGCTAGTGTCTGTAGAACCCACTCCAACTTCACAACCCAACCTGCTCCCTGAGGCAGAGGAGAAGACAGGCCTTCTCCAACTTCCGTGTGTAGCAAGAGGTGACCTGGGGGGTGAATCTTGTGTGAAGACCCCTTTAACTCAGTGTCCCTGACCTCTGTAATGTGGCCTGGTGATGGATGATTCTGTCCCTATCCTCTTCTCTTCGTTGGACCTGTGCCACTAGCAGGTGACTTAGCTCTGTGGCTCTTGTGACACAAATACACCTGCACATCTGTATCTTCCTTTAGACTTTAGGTATTTGGAGGGTACAGGCCGTGTCTTGGGCACCATATTATTTCCCACAGTGTCTAGTGCTTTACACTTAAAGGGATCATGATGTTTGTTTAGTGGGATGGAATTATTTACTGAGAACTGCCTTATTTCTTAGAAAAAAAAATAGACCCATTAGGGTACAGTTTTCCCTTGTACTCTACGGATCAGAAAGACTATAGATTCCTCCTTTTAATCCCTTCTTAATGATAAAACATTACTGAGCTAAAATTTTATGGAGTTTTTTGTGTTTTCTCTCACCCAGTCCTGCCCCATTCTAATAAGAGGAAAGACTCTGGAAGAACCTCTAATATTTCAGATCTAAATTTAAGGAAGTCAAATTCAATTGCTCAGTTAATTAAATTTGCAGGAGTCTCTTTGGAGATATTTATGGACTTATTTCCACACTTTTGTATTTTCCTTTTCCTCTAGTTGAGCAGTAACAAATACAAAGTGACAACCACATTACTGTACATAGAATCATTTGCAGACCAAGATGATGGATTTCCTGATAATCTTTAATAGAGTAATTTTCATGGGGTGCAGACTCCTGCCCCCTTGGTTTATTCTGTTCACTTGTTGCCTTACATGTTGTCTTAATCTCACATGACATCCAGGTGGAACCACAGCCCATGTGAGTTTGACAGAGGCACTGTTTAAAAATTGGAGCTTGTAGCTAACAGCCAAAGATTTGGACATGTGGCCTGTTAGTCAAACATCTTAAAAGTAGAAGTAATGCTATAAGATGAGTCCATCAAAATTTTCATTGCCTGAAAACCAAAGAATATATAGATTCCCAGTTCCAGGACAAGCTTTTATTCAGTTATGAAACATACAAGCGAGTTTCTCCAATAAATATTCTGAATACTGCATAGCATTTTAAAAAACCATAGCCCATTTTTCACACCCCTAGCTTCTATTATCTCTGTGAGTGTGTGCCAAGGCTTTGCTAAAATCTTTATTGCCTTCTCTTATAGAATACTCATGACACATTGTTATTATTTCCATGTTATAAATGTAGAAACTGAGGCTCAGAAGAGTAAATGGAGTCCCTCAGGTCACACCGCTGGCAAATGGCAGTCTGGTCTCAAGTCTAGGTCCCTTGATTAGTAACCCATAGTATTTCCACTACCCTGTTTTTGTTATGTAAACAAACAGAAGCTTAGATGAAAAGCACAGAATATTAGTGAAAATAATAATGAAAAGCAATGCATAATCCATAAATTAAAGTTCGACATTTTAGAAATATATACAACGATAGACTTTCAGACTCAGCTACTTTGCAAAGACATTTAATATGGACTTTAAAGAAGATCTGAGAAAAATTTATAAGGACAAAGAAGGGTCTTGCTCTATAAGATATCAAAACATATTATGGATCTATAGCAATTAGAAAAGTGTGGCATTGAGAAATGGACCAGGAAAGAGAACCTGGAAATATAACCATAAAAAATGGAAATTTTTTTGTTGGAGAGAGCTGGTATTTAAAATGAATGTCAAGGATGGGTGCCTGGGTTGCTCAGTTGATTAAGCACCTGGCTCTTGATTTCAGCTTGAGTCATGATCTCAGGGTTCTGAGATAGAGCCTGGCATCAGGCTCCATGCTCAGCATGTAGTCTGCTTGGGATTCTTTCCCTCTTCCTCTCCCTCTTCGTCTGCCTTTCCCCTTCATGTGTGTGTGCACACTCTCTCTCATAAATCAACCAATCAATTAATCTTTTTTTTTTTCTTTTAAAAAAATGAATGGCAAGGAGATGGGCTGATTATTCAGCAAGTGGTGATATTGACTATCTGGGAAAAAAGTCTCTATCATATTATTTCTGGAAATACTGGAATAAAAGCCTAATATTTAAAAATTATATATTAGAAATCATAAGATCTCGCAGAACATTCCTATGAGAGGACTGGAGTTCAAGCATTGAAGTTGAAAATGTATTTTGCCTATACCTAAGAAACAACTATTGACTCTTCAGACACAACCATATTAATATTGGTTAATATTGCACATCTCTTACTTGGTTACTTGGTCCCTTTGTTAATTAGAGGCTTGTACATTGGGAAAGAGTGGCTGGGATTGGGGAGTGCCAGACTTTCCTATGGAAGAAAGCAGAGCAAAGCTCCTTCCACTCCTCACCCATCCCACCCAAGAGTAGGATAGGTGGTCTACTCTATGTTTCCATGGCAGCTGCTGTTTCCAGACACTATGATTATTGCTATTGACTATTCTGTGTCTCCTGCTAGACTGTAACTTACAAAAGAGTAGGAGTTCTGTCTGCTTTGCTCACCACTGGGCTAATCCCAATGCTTTGTTCATCCCTGTGTTCAACAATGGTTTGTGGAATATATAAAGAAGCACACTGTCAGCTTCATGAACAGAGATGACAAAGGTTGGTAGGGCAAAAGGTAGAAGTGTGTAATAAGGAGATTAGTAGGTCTATATGAGCATTCTACGCCAGATGGGAAATGTGTGTGTCCGTGGTTTCTGAGGAGGTCTAGATAAAGAGAAAGCATGGGGCTGTAACATCCCATGTCAGGATGGGAGCTTAGAGGTAGATGTGGCAAAGAACATAATAACTATCCTTTTCTCATCATGTCAGACAGTGTGCTAAGCACTTTGTGTGCATAATTCCATTTATTCTGCATAGCAATCTTAGGGGGGGATGCTATTACTATAATGATTTTCCACATGTGCAGACTGAGGCTCAGAGAGGGTAAGTAACTTTTGCAGGGTCACTCAACTAGTAAGTTGTAGAGTCAGAACTCAGATTCAAGCCCCTAGTGCCTCTGAACAGACCAAACTGAGTTTAGTGAAAGGGATGTTGTTTAGGGATAAGAAGCTGTTGCATCTCCAACCCAACACCTTGACTCTTCAGTCCTTCCTTACCCTTTTCATTAAGACAGACAACAAAAATAACCCAAAGAAGAGTAATCTTAACACATCAAATCCAGCCCTTGGAGACCTCAGCCCTCCCTGTGGATGAGAAGTGATTCCCGCTGCTCTGCACCAAGGCCCTCCCTGGTGGTTGATGCTTCTAGCTTGTGAATGGGTGCTTATTAAGAGAGATGGCAGTCTCTTGAGCTTCCTAGCAGGCAGTCCTGCTTTCACACCATGCACCCTTCACACAAGGGCTCACCTTATCCAGATGAAACACTTCATTAACTTACCATTGTCTGCTTTGGTTTTTGCACAGGGCCAAACTTTAGACCTAACTGCAAATTAGTAGTGGCTGTCAACCAACTGGATCTCTGCAATCGGTTATCTACAATTTTCATTTGCCATGACTGATATGAAGTTAGTGGTATGAACTTGGGCAATAATTACTTGGCTTCAGCTAAATGTGTGTGTGTTTCTTAAATGAATTATAGGGACTGGTCTTAATATGCCTTAGTTTTCTTTTCTGTTAGGAAATAGTTGAGAGTTTGCAAAAAAAGCAAAAATTTGAAAGAGTGGAACAATTTCCTTTATTTAAATTTTCTGTTTCTACTATTACTTATGACGGATAGTCAAAAGACAAAAGCCAAAAAAAAATACTCCACAGCAATCTTTTTAATAAATTTTTCTATTTGAGTAATGATTCTAAGATAAGAGGTTCAAGTTCCTAATTGGAGAAAGTGATAGAAAATCAATCAGTTGCCTGGAGAATGAAAATAAACTACTTAAATTAGCTCTGTGTGGCCTGTGGATATTTTAATCCTGGCAAACCAATCCTGGCTAATTTTAAGAGAGAATAGCACCAATGCAGATATTTTGGACTCACATGAATAATTTTATATGGGAATATAATGTATATGTGGTTACTAAGTCCCAAAAAATGACCACTCCGGAAGGAAAATAAAATTGGTGCAATAGATCCATTAGTTTATATGACCTACTCCCAAATGAGATAGCACTGACCTGCTAAATCTGAAAATAGTGATGTTAAGTCCATCATAGAGTATTTTGGCCCAGTCCCATATACAGCTCACTTCGCTTAAGATGAAGCTAGTTGTTGCTCCAATGCTTCTCTTCAGAGGACAGGTTCTTCAGCAAGAAATTTTGGGGGAGAGGGGATAACCTCTCCCTTGTTCAAGAACCAATTTGACTGAGGGAGTGAACAGAAACTTCTTGAAAAGATTTGGAGACCCCTGTCCAGGTCATAGAAGGAAAGGTTGGGGAAGGAGAACCCAGCCTCCAGAGCCTACTCAGACAGGTCAGTCTTGGTAATGAGTTGAGAATCAAGAAACCAATTCCTTTAAACTCTGTGTGCAGCATGCTTTACAAAGTTCCCATGTACCCCATCCAGGCATGTGCCTGAGTTTGGAGTCATTGTTTTTGGTATATGAGACTGTATGAGGACTGCCTCTTATGAAACCTCACAAGGACTGATTTGCTGATAAGGATGTGCTGAATGAGCATCTGAGTCAATGTGGTTTAACCCAGTTAAGACTTGTCATTTATGAAGTCTGGTAACTGTGGACAAAATCATGGCTTATGGGGTTGTGAGCCTGCAGGAAAAATTATTCAACCTTTCTGAACCTCAGTCCCCTCATTGGTTAAAAGAGGATGGTATCAAGCACTTCCTCAAAGTGCTATTGTGAGGATAAAATGGGATTACATGCATATATTTTCACATTTATTTTTATTTTTATTTATTCATGGGAGACAGAGAGAGAGAGAGAGGCAGAGACAGGCAGAGGGAGAAGCAGGCTCCATGCAGGGAGCCCAATGTGGAACTCGATCCTGGGACTCCAGGATCACACTCTGGGCCAAAGGCAGACACTCAACTGGTAAGCCACCCAGGGCTCCCTATTTTCACATTCAAATTCTAGCAGTCTGTTTGATGATATATGCATTGACATAGATAATGCATAACTCAACTCAGATAAGAGTATCAAAATAATCAAATTCACATGACTACAAAATCTTTTACTAAAAAATTCAGAATCCTTCATAAGGTATGTGGTTGTAGGAAAGTAACATCCTTAGGAAGACACTCAGGGATCCAGCTCAGTCATCTTTGGAGTTTAAAACACAATTTGAAATGTAGAATAGTTCAAGACTTTTCAGTTACCTCATGGAAGACACCTGACCATAAAACTAGTAAACTAACATGAAGGGATATCTACAAAACACGCCCTCTTCTCATACTAATCTGCTATCAATTATACCCTAAATAAGAGAATGGCTAACCACTTTGTAAACAAATGGTGATATTAAAATTTAAGTTATTTTGATGGTACTAAATAGTTATTCATGAACAAATTAAATTGAAAGTCATGTGGTTCACATAGTTTCCCTACAAATATCAGCCCTCATCAGTCTTCCTATCTATTGATAAGCACAAGACATCCATAAAATCATAGGCTCCAAAAACTTCCAGAGACCTTCTCATAGATAAAACTCATTCATAGCAGGTTATATCAGTAAGTCAATTCAACTTAGTTTGATAGCTCATAACTGTCCAGGCTGTTGTATTTACTGAGCCATGCACTACCCTTCTTTCAAGCGTGCTTGAGAAAATTACTTGTGAGACTATTTCTCTTCTGGGCACAATCAAGTGCTTTAGAATGAACTCCATAACTGCAGATTCAACATAGCATTAGGCTTGGTAATAATATCAAAAAATATTGCTTTAATAATGCTGTGAAGTTGCCTAGAATCCCATGACTTTCCTTCTGCTAGTAATTCAGCCAGACAACTTATCAGTGAATGTGTGTGAGTGCCAAAGAGCAAGGCCCAGTTTAAGGCACAACAAAAATCTCAAGGTTAAGGAGAGAGGACCAGAATCGACACCCTCTAAATGAGTTGGCTTCTTTGGAGGAAGGCTGCTGCCCTCACCCAGGACCTGTTGCCTTTCTCACATTGAGAAAACAGGGCTGGATGGTCAAAGCGAGGCTTCCCAGTGGGCGATTTGGTTTCTTTTTTGAGGTGGGGGCAATCTTCCAGTTATTCCTCTCCATTGCCAAGTTTGTACAAACCTTTAAGGAAGTTCTTTCCTCTGTGTCCTTCTCCTCTTAAATGTGCTGAATCACACTGGAAACTATAAAGCATGATAAAAACATAAGAGCTTTACATACTATCCATATGTTTGACATGGTGCCAGGAGCTGCAGAGCATCCGAGGGAATCACACACTGTGGGAGGCACATAGATACCCATCATCAAATCCAGGGTGTCCAAAAGTGGGAACACCTACCACTGGTGGTGTCTGGGATGATTTTAGCTGACAGGTGGAAGAGCATTTTTACTATAATAGTTATAATTTATATTTCAATAAGTATGCGTGCATTTATCAGATAGATAATAGGAAAAATAAAATTAGTGTATCATTATATAATAGGTATTATTGTACAGGACAAGTCTAAGGAAAATAAATTCATTGATTTAGTTCAAATAGAGAAAAAAAGTATGAGGATACACAGACTTGATAAAAACTATGAAGATGGGAAATAAATGACTGAGTTTTAAAAATAACAATGACTCACTTTTCAGGTCTAGAGAAGGAGATGGAACTGTCTTGCCCAAGGTCAGATAGCAAGTGAAAGGCAGTGTTGGAGTTATTGTTTATGTCTTCTAACCCCCAGGATCTTCCAGGTCCTTTGAGTATAGCAAGACTTCTTTCTTCCTTAGCTGGCCATGCCTCCATTTGAGGTGTGAGTCCACCACGAAGAAGGCATAGAACTTTCCTCTCTATGGATATCAGTTGAAGAGTTTAATTTAGACAGTAAAGTGTTAAAAGCTTCAACAGTGCATTTGAAACATGGGTCTTGAACATGTTACTATCGATAGCTTATAGAACAGCTGCTGTGAGCAATGAGCTCAGGCCAAAAACTGGGACCTTTCCCTGGCCCTTTGCAAAGCCTCAGAATTTGCACACAGCTAGAGAGGGAGCATTAGCCAAGGCAAGCCAATTCAGCATGTGGCATGCCTCCCAGTCTGCAGCCTTCTTCTCCCACATGCCAGACCCAAATCACCACCATTCCCAATTCCCATCCACTTAGAAAGCAAGAAGATTTAACATAAGAAGACTTTGCTAAGAGACTGTAAAAAAGAAATCCCTGTATACAGAGACTAGAGTCTCTCCCCTATCAGCTCATTTATAGTAATGACTACCGTTCATTTATCCCCATGCCTACATAATTTCTGAACCTCATACCACTACGAGTTAGCATTCCTATTCCCATTTTGCAAATGAGGTAACAGAAATTCAAGGTTAGTTTGCCCAAATGGGAAAGTTTCTCAATTCCAGGCCTAATCAGACTGCAAAGTCCCAAGACTCATATTCGATATTATTCCATAAAGGGAAAGAGAAGAGACATATGAAATGATACTGAATAATGTAAGGACACATGTAATTCAATGCTGGATTAGACAGTAGTGACTTTTAGGACTAAAAGAATTCACAGTAGGACAAATCATTGTTTTATTCATTTATTTATCTAAATTGAATTTGGATTCCTCACTCCCTGCTAGGCACTTGGGATTGATTTGAAATAGAGGTCAGCATACTATAGCCCACTACCTGTTTTTTTTGTAAATAAAGTTTTATTGGAACACAGCAATAGCCATTTGTTCATGTTCTGTGGTTGCTTTTGTGCTACTACAGCAGAGTTGAATAGTTGTGACAGAGACCTTTGGGCTTGCAACACCTAAAATATTTGTTATCTGGCCTTTAACAGAAAAAGTTTGCTGACCATTTATCTAAAAGTCCCAGAAGACTTCGTATGAGAGGTAGAACTTGATGACGAAAGGAAGGTTACAATTTTGAGTACAGGAGAAGGGATCGCAGACTCTTGAATCCTAATTTGGTCTGACTACATAGAAAAAGTAGAGAGAGAGAGAGACCTAGAGAAAGTAGCAGTTTGAGCTTCATTATTGTAATTTGTAAAATGGAGATAGAACCACCTGCTCAGACTGCCTCATAAGTTTCAGTGGGTTGGATGACACAGTAGGTAATAAATAATAATTAATAGCTACATTTTATAGCATACTAATTAAACAGACTTTTTTTTTTTCTAAGCAATTTACATGCAGTATCTTACAGTATCTTATACCCAATCTCAGTGTGACCCAGTGAAAGGGTTGCTTGGGGCAAAGGAGTTCCTGACTAGAAACTAGTAATGTGCTTTTTAAATTTCGTCTTTCTGAGAATTTGATCTTTGCCCTAGTTAATCCAAGGAAGTTGCATGTGGGAGTGAGGAGAAAGATTAAGATTTGTTAAGGAAGGAAACCAGAGACAAAGAAGGAGGTAATCCTTAGCTTCTGAGATCCAAAGAAAACTTGCAAGTTGGATAGTTTTCCCTGCAATAATATTTACATTTTTGATTGCCTCTGTTGGAATTTTGGGGTGAGGCCAAGTATGGAGGATCTAGTTTATAACATTGTCTGCATGCTGTGGAGCAGTTATTTTTTCTGCTCAGGCAGGTAGGCTGGCTCTAAGGTATCAGGATGTAGAAGAAGTGAAAGAGAAACAGCCCGATCCTCTTCTGGTCTGGCAAGTGGTAAGAAAAGAAATGAGAGAAAGAACAAGAGGAGAGGAATTTGGGTGTATTTCCTCACCTTTGACTTTGGAAAGGGAAGGTATGTCACGTAAGTGAGGATTTCATTGAGGGAAGGAGTTATTGGCCATGCCATTGAGATATTTGGACAAGGACTTCATCTTGGAGAACCCCAGGATTCACGCTGGGAAGTTGTACAGGTGGTTAGAAGGAGCCTCAGGGCTTTGGCTTTCCTGGCTGTGCTCAACCCTGCAGTGTGGACCCTTGGTGTGAGCCATGGACCCGCTGTGAGGCTTTCTGTCACATGGCTGTGCAAGGAAGATACCGCAGAGATCTGGGTCTGTCAGCAGCAGGAGTGAAGAGAGGCTGGGACAGCTGGGGAGCAGCAGTGGGATCAGTCCAAGCCTAGCTGAGGGCCAGCATGGCAGAATGACCAGGGACAGGCGCTTGTTCCTGGAGACTGAGGATGCCAGAGCCTTAAACCCTGAGCTTCCCGCACTGTCTGATATCATCTAAGACTTGCATACCTCAGTAAGACTCCACTCAGGGAAGAGGTGGGAGAGGAGTCTCCGAGAGTTTGGGCATTTTTTAAAAGATTTTATTTATTTTTCATGAGAGACAGAGAGAGAGAGAGAGAGAGAGAGACAGAGAGAGAGAGGCAGAGACACAGGCAGAGGGAGAAGCAGGCTCCATGCAGGGAGCCCAATGCGAGACCCGATCCTGGGACTCCAGGATCATGCCCTGAGCCAAAGGCAGACACCCAACCATGGAGCCACCCAGGCATCCCTAGTTAGAGCATTTTTATAAAGAAAGATTGAACTAAAGAGATTGTATACTTTTCAGATTAGATTTAGTTTTGAGCAAGATTATATGTTTAGTTTCCCCTCTTTACTCCCCACTGCCCTGCCACTATTCCTACCTAGTGGTGAGGGTGGTAGGTAGGGGGTGGTGAGAAAGTCAGATTAATTTTGGTCCAAATTGTTTACAATTATTTTTTTAAGTTTTTATTTGCTTATTATTTGACAGAGGGAGAGAGAGAGAGAGAGAAGAGAGAACACAAATAGGTAGAGCAGCAGGAAGAGGGAGAGGGAGAAGCAGGCTCCCCACTGAGCAGAAAGCCCGATGCAGGGCTCTATCCCAGGACTCTAGGATCATTACCTGAGCTGAAGGCAGATGCTTAACTGACTGAACCACCCAGGTGCCCCCAAATTGTTTACAATTATATATATTTTTCTGAACAGACAAACTGTATTGTCAGTTAAAAGCAACAATCCCTTTACACTATCATCATCCCCAGTGGCTCTCATCTGTCTGGCTCTAGAACCAGAGCACCAATGAAAACTTTAAAGATTTAGAAAAACTTAGAGCTGCTCTCATCATTGTGATTGTGGTTGTCATTGTTAGGATTTAGGTCACTATGCTAAAATCCAAACTGTAGATGTCACAATTGAGGCTAGAACCGGTCTCCCAGAAGACATTGACTGTCCTGGAAACGAATGAATGAAAGCAGCAACTTGTAGAAGATTGGACTATAGCCCGCCCTGTGAATCCCAGGGCAAGGCAGGGGACTGTTCTTCAGAGGCATGCATTTTTACCCCTCTGTGTTCTGAGTTTCATTTTAAGGAAAAGGTTGAAAGCAGTCTTGGGACTGGAAGGGCCCTTAGGCCTGGAGAATTTGCAAAGAAGTGATTTCCCTTCTTGCTCTGCATTCTAAGACCAGTTTCCCAGAATTTGTATGGAGGGAAGAGCAGGTGGCAGTTAACTAGCAGGGTGGGGAGGGGGAAGGGTAGGAGTTAGAGAGGTGAGATCTCTGACCCCTGGTGATGGAGAGGTGGTGAAGAGGAGTGGTGTTTTTCCTCCCTATGAAAATCTAGAGTTACCCTTTGAAACCTTGGCTGTGGTCTGACTAGCTGGCAAATACTCCCATGTGCCAGAAAGAGAAGGGATGCTGAGCCCTTAGACACCATCTGCTGAGCATGTCCTGGCACATGCCAGCTGCCTGACTGAGTGATTTGGAAGTTATTTGTGTTTCAGGCTCTAAGCACAATCTCCAGCACTGTCTTCCTACTAGGAAACTGTTTTCGTCCCTCCTGAAGAGGTCTGAGAAGCCTCTGATATTCTGGGGAGGAGAAGCTTCAAGCCAGCTCATTTGGAGCTTCCATTTGGAGTAGGAAAAATAATTTTTTACAAAATAGGCACAGTTGTGAAGTGTATATAATAAGGCCTGGCTTGGGCACCTGAACACAGAGACTTCATCCCAAATCTCTTCTAGCAGGTGGGCAGATTTCCAAGTTACAAACTATAGTGCCGAAATGTGGTCTAAATGTGCCCATTGTGTCCACCTGCCAGAGTAGGCAAGGGGAAGAACCAGAGCTGAGGAGGATTTAGTTGAAAGATAGCATTTGTTTCCTGAACGCTTGCTTTTTTGCATCGGCCTCCCTGAGATTCTTAAAAAGAAAAGGGATGGGCTTGTGGATAGCTTTTCCATCTGTTTTCTCTGGTTTCACTGTACTGCCTAGATTTTCTGTAATGAGTATATATATTTCTTTTCTTCTCAGGAAAAAATCTTTAAAATATAGGAATAAAAACTTGGATCTTAACAGCTGCTGACATCCTGTGCCCTCAGATTGTGATAAGGGGGAGGGAGGTGAGAGAACAAAGATCCGGGTCTTCTTTTAAGGCTTCATTGCTGCCTGCCCGTCCCCCACTGATTTCATGGGAAGTATACACACTACTCTGTTTCAAAAACTAGTCTGGGTAATGAATACCCTTAAGAAAATTATTGTTTAATTGTCTTGGAGGTGTTGGTGTATTGTACCATATGAACAGATATAGGAGAAAGCCTTTGTTTGTAGGATAAATAGGTAGAAATATTAAAGGGTGAAGTGTCAAGATGGCTGCTTCCTAATTTGAAGAAGTTAGGCAAATC
Source organism: Canis lupus baileyi (assembly GCF_048164855.1). NCBI lineage: Eukaryota > Metazoa > Chordata > Mammalia > Carnivora > Canidae > Canis > Canis lupus. The sequence goes on along the minus strand of NC_132856.1, from coordinate 33,028,438 downwards.
TGAAGCAAGTATTGCTTCAAATCTGTAAAGGCAAATCTGTAAAAGGCAAATCTGAAGCAAGTATTGTAAAAAGTTAACAATTGTTGAGCTCAGTGATTGCTATATGTATATTCATTGCACTCTTCTTTCAATATTTCTATTTGAGAATTTTGATAAATATTTGGGAACAAAAACAGCATCAGACATGATTCTCAGGGAAATATATTCACAGTGAAGAAAAGGAACAAATTTGTTCTGAATGCTCCTTAATGCCACTCTTCCCTTCTCTTATAAGACCTGTGTGTTTGTGGAAGACTCTTTATTGCACTGTTGTATATAATACCTTTAAATTGGAAATGGGCTTCATTTCCATTATTAGAACAGTGGAGAAATAGTTTAAGGTACATCTGTATAATGAAAGAACATGGAGACCAAAGCAAGTTTATATATATTTTTATTATTTTAAAATATTTTATTATTTTACTATTTAAGTAGTTCAGGGAATAGCAAAGAAAGAAAGAAAAGAAAAACATCAATTTTCCAACACTAGTAAATAACCAACAAGAAAAAGAGATATCCTAATACAAATATAGGTGCTTTAAACAGACTTATCAAAAGCCAATAACTACATAGCTGCTAAACATATAAAGAAGTGTTTGACCTGATTACCAATCAGGAAGATGAAAATTGAAGCCACAAAGATGTCCCCCTTTCCACCAATCAGACTAAAATAAAGAGCTTGATAATAAAAAGTGTTAGAGAGGATGTGGAGCAACGGAATGCTTATACACCGATGCTGGGATTGTAAATTAGTACAATGACTTCAGAAAAATAGTTTGACATTGTGTAATAAAGACATACATACTCTACGATTCAGCAATTACATTCCTATAAATATTCATAAAGAAATTCTTGCATATTACATATATGAAAGACACAGGAACTGGCAATAACTCAAATACCCATCAACATTAGGATCAATAAACAGGTTGTGATGTATATACAAAAAATTTTAAACTGAAAGGAAATGAACAAATTATAGTTATGAGACACAGTTTGGATTAATCTCAATGAACATAAGGTTAAACAAAAAAAGCAAGAAAAATAAGAATATATACAATATGACTCCATTTACGTAAGGTCCAGAAAACAGGCAAAATGGATGATACTTAGGTTTGTTTGCATAGAAGATTAAATTATAAACCAAATCAAAGAAATAATTAACTTGAAAATAAGCACTGTAGTTAACTTGATGGGGAGTGAGAAGATTGTGATTGCTACAGATACACATGGGTCCCTGAGCCCTGGATGCTGACCATATGCTGTGTCTTTACCTGGGCAGTGGTTACACATGGGTTCATTTTATTGCTAAAAATATGTGTTATATAACATATCTATAATGCACTTCTCTGTGCTTTTCTAATTTTTCAATAAAAACAGTTAAAATTGACATGTAGAATATGAACCTATTTTGTCCTAGTAGTTCTACATGAATTTTCTTCTACTTTTTTTTTGTTGTTGTTTTTGTGTGTTTGTGTGTGTTGTTTATTTCCTTCTGTCTTTGTATGTGTGTGCAGATACTGAGTTTCTTTTTATATGCTTATTGGTCATCCATATATCTTCTTCCTTGAACTGTCTGTTCAAACATTTTATTTTTATTTATTTATTTATTTATTTATTTATTTATTTATTTATTTATTTATTTTTAAATAGGCACCACACCCAGTGTGAAGCCCAATGTGGGGCTTGAACTCACAACTCTGAGATCAAGAACTGAGCTAAGATTAAGAGTCAGATGCTTAACCGACTGAGCCACTTAGGTGCCTCCCATTCACTTTTAAAATTGGGTTTTTTACCTTCTTACTGTTGAGTGGTAAAGAAAAGTATTTTATCTATTAAGGATACTAGTCTCTTGTTAAATGTATATGCATAGGTATGTGTGCTACAAATATATTCTCCCAGTTCATGGCTTACCTTCTCATTTTTTAAATATTGACTTTAGAAGAACAGAAGTTTCGATGAAATGCAGTTTACCAGTTTTTTGTTTGTCTGTTTCATTGTCTTGTGTCCTTTAAAAGAAAGTCCTTGCATACTTCATGTCTGTGAAGATTTCCTTCTGTTTTCTTCTGGAAGTATTACCAGTGTTTTTATGTTTTTATATTTAGATCCATGATCCAATTTGAGTAATTTATGTGTGTGTGTATTAATAACAAAGTTTAATTTTTCTTATATTAGTATCCAGTTGTTCCAGCACTGTTTGTTGAAAAGTCTATCACTTAACATTAAATTATCTTTGCATTTTTGTTGAAAACAAATTGACCATATATGTAAATGTATTTCTGGTTTCTCTATTCTATTCCATTTATTTATATGTCTATCTTTATGCCAATACTAACCTCTCTTAGTTACTAGCCTTATAACTTGAAATCAAATAATATAAATCCTCCAACTTTGTTTCTTTTTTCCTAAAATTATTTTGACTATTCTAGGTAATTTTGCATTGTAAAATGCATTTTAGAATTGGATTGGTAGTTTTTATTAAAAAATATGCTGAGATTTTGATTTTGATTATGTTAATCTATAGCTCAATTTGGGTGACAACTGACATCTTAACACTATCAAGTTTCTAATCTATGAACATGGTATATATCTCCATTTAATTAAGTTTTCTTTAATTTTTCTTTTTTTAAAAAAGATTTTATTTTATTTATTTGAGAAAGAGAGAGTATGGGCTGGGTGGGGGAGTGACAGAGAGAGAAGTGAGAAGAAGACTCTCTGCTGAGCAGGGAGCCCAACATAGGGCTCAATCCCAGGACCCTGAGATCATGACCTGAACCAAAGCCAGATGCTTAACTGACTGAGCCACATAGGTGCCCCAATTCTTCCTTAATTTTTCTAAGTAATGTTTTATAGTTTTCAGTTTATGTGCCTTACACATATTTTATTTATCCTTAAGCACTTTATGATTTAAAATTTTTTATTGTAAGTTATATTATTTTTAAAATTCCAATTGTTCACTGCTAGCATTTAGAATTATAATTGATTTTTGTGTGTTGATTTTGTATACAGCAACCCTACTGTCAGTTAGGATCCAGTCAGAAAATGGAAACCACATGAATAATTTAAACAAGGAATATTAATAAAGTTTTTATTTATTTTATATAATATTATTAAATAGTAACAGGGAATTAACTAATATAAGAAGTGAAGAAGAACTTTAAGCAATTCAGGAATAGTAAATATAGCACCTACCACTTAAGACTGAGGTAAACTATCCAAAAGTAGAACTAAGAATCCAGAGGAAGACCATGTCCCAAGGAGGGCTTATGGCTGTAGTGCATTAGGTGATGCAGATATATGCTAAGGTGCTAGTGGTATAGAGAGGGTAAATAGGTCAATACTTGCTGGAGTATCAGAGAAATTTCCTGGAGAGTAACTGCCCCTGAATCTTCTGCATTCAGTCCTGCTGGTAGCCATACTTCATGGGTTAGGAGGAAGATATAGAATTAGGAGGAGAAGCTTCTGTATGCCTTACAGTGCTTCTCCAGCTTTTTCTTTTTTGACAAAAAACTACACTGCACCAGCTGACAGCAAATGTTTACAGGTCCAGCTCCATTATCACCAAGCATGACAAGGTGGGCAGATTTGGAGCTGAGAGGCAATAGATTGATGACTGGCACACTTGCTAAATTCACTTATTAGTTTTAGTAGCTCACTGTTTTTATTCATAATTTTCTTAGTATTTCTTAATATTTTATGTTTTTTCAGGTCATCTCTTAACAAAACAGTTTTACTGTTTTTGTTTCAATATGGGTATATTTGATTTCTTTTTCTAACTTTTAAATAGAAGTGGTGAGAGCAAACATGCCTTTCTTAGGGGTAAGGCATTCAAATTTTCACTATTAAGTATGATGTTAACTGCCGGCTCTTTTTTTCTTGTTTTTTTTGAATGCCCTTTATCAGGTTGAGAATGCTTCCTTCTGTTCCTAATGTGCCCAGAGTGTTTATCATAAGTGGATATTGAATTTGTCAAATGTCTTAATGCATATATTAGCATCATCATATGGTTTTAATTTTTTAGTCTGTGGATATTGTGAATTACATCAATTGATTTTCAATGTTGAACCAACTTTTCATTCCTGGAATATTCTACTTGATTTTGAGGCTTATTATTTTATATGCTGTTGCATTTGATGGCTGATATTGCTTTAAGGATTTTTGTGTCTAGGTCCATGAGGAATATTGCTGTGTTGCTTTCCCTTTTTGTAATATCTCTATCTAGTTTTGATATCAAAATAATCCTGGCCACAGGTTAAGATCCCAGTCCTACAAGACTGTTTCCCATCCCATAACAAACATTTCAGATGCCACTTGCAAGCCCAGGTCATCACCTGTGCTTCTGACCAACAACTATAGATCAGAGGTTCCAAAAACACCTTTCTTGGGTTTGATTAATCTGCTAGAGTGGCTTACAAAACTCAGGGAAACACTTATGTTTCCAGTTTATTAAAGAATGTGATAATTAATACTGATGAATAGTCAAATGAAGAGATACATAGGGTAAAGTTGGGAGAGTCCTGAGCAGTTACTTCTGTCCTTGTGGAGTTGGGGTATGCTACCTTCCTGTGTGATGGGTGCACCCACCTGGAAGCTTTCCAGACTCTATACTACTGGAACTTAATGGAGGTTTCCTCATGTAGGCATAATCAATTATTAACTTCATAATTAGTCCCTTTCCTTCTCTGGAAGGTGAGGGATGGGGCTGAAAATTTTATGCTTCTAATCATAGTGTATTCTTTCTGGTGATCAGTTCAGGAGTAATCCAGGAGCCCAACCAGAGTTCCCTTATTAGAACAAAAGATGCTCCTATACTTAGAAAATGACAAGGGTTTTAGGAGCCCTGAGTCAGGGATAGGTCAAAGGTCAAATGTTAGAATAAGAGATATTCCAAGTGTTCTTATCACTTAGGAATTTATAAGAGTTTTAGGAGCTCTGTACTGGGAACCTGGGCAGAGACATATTATTATATATGTAATTATTATATATAATATGAGGATTTCTTAATATTTCATTGAAAATATAAATTTTTAATCTATAACAATTTATTTTCAAATAAAACTATATATATTTATGTATAATATAAAACCATAATCCCCATCCTTTGTGCTATTCTTTGCATTGATATTATTTGTATGATTTAAATTTCACAAAAAATGTTATTAGTTTGTTTTAAATAGTCAATATCTATATAGTAAATTTAAAACTGAAGAGAAAACTCTTAAATTTACCCACATTTTAATGTTCTTTATTTTTCAGATCTGTGTTTTATATTATTTATTTTTCTTCGACCTAAAGAAATTTTTAACCTTTTCTGAAGTGCAATTCTATTGGTGATGAATTTTCTTACATTTTGTTTGTCTGAAAAAGTTTTTATTTTGCTTTCTCTTCTGAAGGATCTTATCACTGGATATAAAATTCTAGGCTCACATGGTCAAATCTGTTAGATCTACGTACTAAAATTTTTTATTTTAGATATTGTAATTTTTATCTCTAGAAGTTCCATTTGACTCTCTTTTAATATGTCTGATTTTTCTCTTCATTATGTTTTCTATGAAGTACAAATCCATTATTATAATAACTTGTAACTTTTAACTAATCCTTGCCTATGAATTCCATCATCTCCATCATCTTTTCTGTGAATTCCATCATCTATCATTTCCATGTTTGTTTCTTATTGACTGGGTTTTCTCCTGACTATAGATCACATTCTCCTGATTATTATCCTGTTTAGTAATTTTTTGTTGGATGCTGTACATTACATATATCACACAGTTGGGTGTCTTCCTTTAAATTTCATTGTTTTCCTTTAAAGAGTTTTGGACTTTATATTGAAAGATGTGTATTTTTTCTATCAGCTTGAGCTTATTGAGTCCTTTTTTTAGACTATGTGAGGATTAGTTTATAGTAAACTTTAAGCATAGATAAGCTCTATTACTAAATTATGACCCCTCTAGGGTATCCAGTGAATATCGCAGGTGATCACTGTGGACACTGTACAGGTTCATCAAAACCTGAACACCTCCTAATCATATGTGAGCTTTGGCAATTGTTCTGCCTTCTTAACTGAGTCATTATTTGTCCTGTCTTTTGGAGTTTCACACTATTCATGGACGACTTTTACTTAGCAGAGACTCCAGGTAACCCCCATGCAGCTTTCTGGTGCTCTTTCATTGTGTGGCTTCATCATTTTTGGAACTCTGCTTACATTTTCCAGCCATTTCATCCTCTTCGGTCTCTGATGTATATTTCAGCAGGACCACCAGGCTATATTTGGTTTTCTCTTCCCTGCTCCTGATCTTAAAATTGCCTCAGGCAGAGAACCAGAACAATTGTAGGGATCACTTTATTTATTTTCCTTCTGTCAGGGATCTTAATCTGTGTTGTTTATTTTCCAAGGTCTGAAAGTAGTTATTTCATATATATTGTCCAGTTTTCTAGCTGATTCTTATAGGAGGTTAAATATGGTCCTTATTTCTCTATCTAACTTTAAACAAAATGATAAATATAATTACTTAAATTTTAAAATTAAATTTATTTAAAGTATAAAAAGAACCCAAACCAATTTGTTCATTTATCCCACTCCACCCCCACCCTTTGCTTCTGGCAACCACCAATCTATTCTCTGTATCTATGAGCTTGAGATATCTATATATATCTATATATATAGATATATATATATATAATTTAGATTCCACATATACGTGAGATCAAATGTATTTGTCTTTCTCTGTCTGACATTTTAAAAATGTATAACATTTGCTTTCTGCTATGTAGCCACAGTTCATGATGTTGGTATGCCTTAATTCTATGCTGAATTGGATTTAATTCTCACTGGTATTTTACCACAACATATCTATTTTTGAGTTCCTCATTTTAAGTTATCATATATTTGGCTGGGTATATCTTCGATCTTCCCCTCCTCCCCCCGCCACAATAAAGACCTATAGATTGTGTTCTCTGAGTCCTCAAGGCTTATAAATTTCTGTCGTTAATCTTGTACTTGCAGTAAACCTGGATGGATATAAACTTTCCTCAGAACTTTTCATATATCACCCTATTGCCTTTTATCATCTAATGCTACTGTGGAAAAATCTGAAGTCTAATATTTCTCCTTTTTACATGAACAACTTTTTGGTTTATATTTCCATAGAATTCATTTTGTGTATCTTTGAAGTTTGATAGTTTTACCAGAATATCTCTCTTTAAATTTTTTTTTTAATTCCGGTATAGTTAACAGTTTTGTATTGGTTCCAGGTATACAATATGTATCAGAATATCTCTTGCTATATTTTCTTTTGTATCACTTTTTCCTGAATTATGGTATGTCCTTTTGTGACAGACTTGCATCTTTATTTCAAGATTCTTGCCCAGTGGAGCTTGTCCTCTTAGAACTTTTTTGAAAGACTTGTTCTTGGAACGAGGTAGTGGGAAGGAGCCAGAGGGACTTGGGAGGCTGTCAGTGGAGGCTTGAAAGAAGGAAAGGAAACTGCTATTGGAAACTTCATACAAGGGAGCCCACATTATACATTAGCAAGACAACTGGTCAGGCTATTGCTTATAAATTGAAAAATAGAAAATAGGGGATCCCTGGGTGGCTCAGCAGTTTGGTGCCTGCCCTTGGTCCAGGGTGTGATCCTGGAGTCCCAGGATCAAGTCCCATGTCGGGCTCCCTGCATGGAGCCTGCTTCTCCCTCTGCCTGTGTCTCTGCCTCTCTCTCTCTCAGTCTGTGTCTCTCATAAATAAACAAATAAAATATTTTTAAAAAAGAAAAATAGAAAATACCTAATAAACCTATTTATCTGGCTAAGAGTATTTACAGATAGAATAGTGAGAGTGCTGACTCTTATCTACATGTGATAAAGTACAGTTAGAGAGAGAAACTAAAAAAGGAATTATTTCATTTTTAAACAGAATTAGGAGTATTTGTAACCCAGAACTTGCTGTATCAGAAAATAAAGCTATTTCTCATTCTCATATTCTTAAGAAAATTTCTCGAAATAAAAAATGAAATGGCCATATGGCAATTATAAAATATACAACACTGCCTACAAAAAGTGGCTTTGTGGTCAAGAACCTATAAGAGCCTTTGTTAAGACATTAGAAAGACGAAAGGTGGTGCCTCATAGTTCCTTCCTCATCTAGGAAAAAAAAAAGACTTTTGGTAATTTTAAGAGTAACTTGTAAACCTTCTCATCTAGAGAGTACTCTGATTCATAGTTCTAAAGTAGAAAGAGAGTTTGTGGGTGTTTCTCTCATTTAATGGAGCGAATTATAATTTGGTGACTAGGAATTCTATTGCATTTTTATAGGGATTGTATCAGACTAAAAGGTAATAGAAATAGAATGTAAAGAGGACTCTTGGGCCCTAACTTCTGATAAGCAGAAAGCAGGTTGAGAAATCTACTCAGCTGTAATCATGGATCACTTTTTGTGGTAGAACTGTGTCTTGATGGAGGAAGTTGTGATCTGTGCCCAGTTGGATTTCAGTATTGCCACGGACTGTTAGGTGTTTCTTATTGTCCCCTTTTTTGAATTAGTGTGTTTATTGTACTGCTTCTGATCCTTCTTCACTATCATATATTGGACATATGGGGGGGGGCGTGTAGAAATTTGTCTCTTCAGTTCACATGTCTTTAGATCAAGAGCTGCACTTGAGGAGCCTCCTTCAAATCTGGAGCTGATTTGAATGAGAGTGTCCTATACCTTAAGTCTAAATCTGATGCTACAATGGATGAGACTATGGTGATTCTTAGGGCTGAGGGGGACTCAGGGGAATATGATGAATCATTAAGGGTCAGGGGGTTCACTTTAGTGTCTTCTAAGGAGCCACACCTTCCAGTACGTATGCCCTAGTGTCATTCCTGCTCAATGAGTTTGGGCTGGCTCTGTCTCCCACTTTAACTGTGAAATATGCTGGAAGCAATACTGTGTCAGTTCTGGGTGGCTTCTACTTCTGTGCTATTGGAAGTAACCTATTACACAAGAAATACAACAATGTTAAGGTGACCATGCTGTGAGGAAGGTCAAAGTGGCCAGGTGGAGAGACCATGTAGAAGAAAACCAAGGAACTCTGGCAATAACCCCAGCTGAGTTCTCCACTTTCTCAGAACCCAGCAGCCAATCATCTGAATGATTCCTTTTGTCAGTGGATTTCCCAGCCTTAGCTGACCTACCTCTGCTAAACATTAATGTAGGATATAGATGAGCAGTCCTCCCCAAGTCTTGTCCAAATCGCAGATTTGTGAGAAAATAAATTTTAGGCCACTAAAATTCTCAGGTACTTTTCAATGCAGCTATAGACAATTGAAGCATCTTAACTTTCTCCTTTGAGTTATTTTTATTAAAGATATCATTTTGTTGGAAACTTCTTCAAGGAGATAATTGCTCTTTATATATATGTCTTAGTCTGTATTTTTTTGTGCTACTTCCTTCATCTTCTCTACACCTTCCCTGCCAATTACTTATACATTTGTTCCATGTTGGGTCCTTTCCAATTATTATCAATCATTAAATAATTCAACTAAGTAATTGAATAGCTTAGTAATTCAACTAAAACAAAGGATTTGTTTATAAGTAAGAATGTGTGAGGGTGAATGAGGAGGGTAAATTGCAACCACATTGATTCACATTTCACCTCTTTTTCCTTTGTCCAGTGATGATGTCTTCATTGGGCTTCAGTGTTTTTAGTATTTCTGTGGCTCAAGAAAACCCTTGAAAATTAAAAAATCCTCTGTTTGTAATCCAGGATCCAATACTGTCCTTTCTGTTTGCCCAATCTCATTTCCAGCGGTCTCTCTTAGCAATCAGTAGAGAGACCGTAGAATTTGTTATTTATTCAAGTTATCATTCACTCTATAGTGAAAGGAAGTGCCATTTATAAGTGCACTAAGATATTATGCACAAAGTGGGCACAAACCACTTTGTAAGCCTGGATTGTGAACAATAAAAATGGCATGCACCTTTGTGAAAAAAATAAAATGTCATGTACCTTTACCTGCTTAGCTTTCCTGCTGTAGAAAAGAATGGGGTTATGTAGGGACAGTCCCCTTCTCTTTTGGCCTGCCTATGTCCCTAGATCTCATTGTTTCTAGAATTAAGAAATTCTTACATTGACCTTTCAGGCCTGGCTCATTAGCATGTCAAGGAAATTTTATATTCTGGCTAATTTAATTTCTATGGAAGTTATATGTAGCCCTCAGTTACTTTTCACATTTTGGGCCAGGTTTCAAAGCACACAGCAGAATTTGTGGTTTATGATTCATAGGCTGTGGTTTGGGATTTTGTATATTTACTTCCATCATTACTATAGGAATGTAGGTAACTTTCTTTCTTTCTTTCTTTCTTTCTTTCTTTCTTTCTTTCTTTCTTTCTTTCTTTCTTTCTTTCTTTCTTTCTTTCTTTCTTTCTTTCTTTCTTTCTTTCTTTCTTTCTTTCTTTTTCTTCTTTCTTTCTTTCTTTCTTTCTTTCTTTCTTTCTTTCTTCTTTCTTTCTTTTCTTTCTTCTTTGATTTTTATTTATTTATTTAGGGGACACACAGGCAGAGGGAGAAGCAGGCTCCCTTCGGGGAGCCCAATGTGGGATGGATCCCAGGACTCCGAGATGATCACACCCTGAGCCCAAGGCAGATGCTCAAACCACTGAGCCACCCAGGCATCCCCCATTTTCATTTTTTAAACTTGTGTTTGATGGGGTTAGAGGGAGGAACGTGGAATTAAAATATCTTTACTCTATTATCTTTAGGTGAAAAACCAGTATGCTGGCATGGAGATATGACCTTCATATAGAGTCAAACATAAGAAAGTAGATGTCGGTACATTAGGTATGGTATGTATCACTTTGTGTTAAAAAACACACTAATGTTTATATTATGTCATTAAGGGTATTTATCCTAGTGGTAATTGAAGTTATTTTGGAGTAAAGAGGGTGTATATAATGTACATAACTTGGAAATTTTTACAATGGACATGAATTATTTTAATAAATCTGCAAAGAAGTCAATGAAGATAATTCTGTTGTGGAGGAAAACAAAAAAGACTCATGTCTCTGTGGCTCTTATTGTATTATGGGGTGGAGGATCCATGCCACTAACAAGGCACCCTGTGGTTAAGCATGAAATGCCTTTTGATTTTGATACTATAGCCTTTCATCAAAATTTTCTCATTGCAGACCTTACAGGGAATTATCTTCCTTAGCTCGAGAAAATGTAAGACTTGTCTGTCAGGGAGCACTTTGATCCCAAAGGTTAGAAGCTAGTAGGGTAGGATTGAATTAACCGCAGTAACAGCAAAAAGACAATTCCCCTCCATATGGGATGGTTGATGCCTGTTGTCTGGGCTTCTGTGTCTGCAGTTGTCCCATCCCATGGCTTATTTATTTCCCTAGTTATGTTACCATTTCGTGCTTGTTGTCCTCTGCCTACTTCAATGTCTGGGGATGCAGCATTAATATTTGAGCAAGGGTGGTATATCCCATAGCATATCCAGAATGGAGGAGACAAACAATAAATAACAGTGATCAGCCTGTGCTACCAGACCTTCCTTGGAGAGCTTTACTGTGCACACCAAGAAATGGATTCATGAAAGTTAGTTTGGTGGAGTGGAAAGTAAAACACAGAAGAGAAATAGAGTGGTGCACACAGCTGTCACAGTCATGTCAGAAATCCAGACGAGAAAGGTTAGCATCAGCAGCTCACAAAGACCTTCCAGGGAAGAGCAAGGCTGCTATTGCTATAGTGTGTCAAGCACCTGACACAGGAGTGAAGCTTGACAAGTCATTTTGATGCTGAGCTGGAAAACTCCTTGAAAATAAACACATTGTTCAAAAAGGCCAAAAATCCAAATCAATACAAAGAAGAGAGCTAAGAGAATGAGTGAAAACAAGTTAATGAGGAATAATGGCTTGCCCTTGCCTCCACTTCTGATCATCACCCCAGCAAGTGCAGATGTTTGGTGTTGACAGACTGAGTTGTGCAGTGGGAAAGTACAGCCTGAAGATTCAGGCAGACCTGAGGTAAGACCCAGTTCACCTACTTGCCACTTAAATTTAGCATTTAGCAAGCGACTTCTTCTCACTAGGAGATTCTTGGCTGGTTCTGGTTGCACTGAATCTGGGCTTGAGTTTATTTTTCTGTAACCTAAGGATAATAGTATTCTCTCTATCATGTTGTGTTAAAGATGATGTGAGATAGTGCTTAGAAAGTGCTCATCTGCAGAAAGTGCTCAATAAGTGCTAGTTGCTAGTTGCCTGGGGCCTATCCTTTGTCCTCAAGCTCTGGGGAGTGAAATGCTCTTATGCCTTGCCCTGACTTCCCTCTTCTTCCTGTTTTTTTCCTCTTCCTCTTTCTCCTTTTCCAGTTCTGTAAGGATGGCGAAGTCCTGAGCTGGCAGATAAATTGGGCTCCAGCTCAGGGGAAGCAGAGAGAATGCTTGATGTACTTGTCCTGCCGCTGAGGGAGCAAGCTGCGTTTGTGCTCCTGGTTTCCATTACTGAGCTGGCCATATTTTATCTTCCCTTAAGTGGCAGCCAGATCCCTCCAGGTCAGGTCAACACAGACTCTGAATACAGGAGAGAGAAGCAGGTACTAAAACTGGTCAGAGGTATTTATTTCTCCTTCAACTGTGCTCTCTAAAAGCGACACTAACATCTTCAAACCTGAAGTTGGGAGTTGCAGTTCTTTTGCAATGTCCTGTGAATCTCTGGCCTGTTTCCACTCAGGTGAGCCTATGTAATACTGCCAGAGGTGTTCTTTTGTACAGCTTTCATCGTGATGCCTACCTTCTCAAAGCCATTGCTAACTCCCCAGTGTCTGTGAAATAAATCCCAAACTTCTTACGTCAGCACCCAGCTCAAATGCTTGCCCTTCCACAAAGCTTTGTTTGGAGCTAGGTGGAGGTAATCTTGCCCTTCTCCAAACTCCTCTGGCTTTCTCTGAGCAGAGCACAGATGTTTGATTCTTAGAATTCTCCCCCCGCCCCCTGCTGTACAGGCTTTTAGAATCTTAGTCTTCCTCTTCAAAGAACATAGGCCTTTTGAAAGTAAGATTTATGCCCACCCCCTGTCTGTTTTCTCCACAGTGTGTAACAATTATTAGATGAATTATTAGATGAATGAATTTGAAGGCAGTAGTTGAGCTGTAGTATGTATATTTAATTGCTGGTGATGTACTATTTGATATGCAAAATTCAAATTGGGATGGCAAATTCTTGCCATGCATGCCCTCATGGTTTTTCTGGTGCATATGACTAAATTCTTTTCATGTGCCAACCCTAATGTGCAAGTGGCTGTCTTGGAGAAGTAGATTGTGAAGGCTTCTAAGGTTATGTCTTATGCCAGTAGGATAGAATACTGTGATTTTTAATGTTTCCCACTACCACTGTATTAGAATTGATTGAAAGATGGAAGCTGTATGTCATATCACATCTAATGTTTCCATATTAGTAGAAAGTTGTAATAAATGATATGGATGCACTTGCAATTAAAACTGACTCTCCTAAAATTGCAATCACATCAATATATGGAGAAGTTGTGGAAATAACACAGATTGGAGTCACTAGTCCAAACTTTCACTTTGGCCTCTTCCACTTGGGAGCTAGCAGCAAATTGCTTAATCTCCATCTCCACATGTATGTTACTAACACTCGTTTTGCCTACCTCACAGCCAGAGAAGAGGGTGGTTTTCCTGGTCCTGAGGACAAAATGAATTATTTAATAATAGACACATTATGATGAGAATTCATAAGTAACATATTATTTCTTACTTCAAAAGACTCACGTGTTCTTTAAATTAAAGACAAAAATACAGAGAAAAAAAAGAAATCCACTAACTCTTATTGAACAGAGACAATCACTAGTAACAGCTCAGTGTATATCCTTCCAGATCCTTTTCAACGAGATTTATAGTCTTTGGAACCCTTTGAGATTTGTTTTCTTTTTCTTTATCAATATAGGGAGAATATTTTTAGAATTTATTAAATATTCTTCTATAACATTGCTTCAATGTTAAATAGTATTTTGTTGAATATTAATAGTGTGCTGCTCACTGTGAAGTACAAAGCAATGTTGGTTTGATTATTTATATTATGAGCACCACACAAGAAATTGGTCTGATGAGTTAAAAACTGCTGCCTTGTAGTTTGCTTGGAATATTAGGTGTTCAGGTAGCACCGGGGGCTATTATATAGGAATTTTATGGCAACAGTAATTAAGTTGTGTTGGTTTTTATGAAGGCCAGTGTATTGGATTTGATAGGTCTCAAAGAAAAATAAAGAGAGAGAGAATGAATCTTCCTTAGGTAGTGTTTGCGTGGCTACTGGATGTTAGTTTTATGAATGTTTCCACAGTGAAGAAGGGATAGATTTTTGAAAAGTTGTAATCAACAAGAAACAGGGAAGGTAAGGTTTTGAATTTAGCTTTTGGAAGGGCTCTTTGTTCCCCTTCAGTTAAAAACAAAAGGAAATTAGCAAAAACTGAGCAAATTTAGAAAAATACACCAAGCACTATACTTATTTCTGCTGATTTAAAAGAAATAGTCCTTCTTTGAGAATAGGAGTTTTTTTTTTTTTTTTTCTTTTTGTCTGGAGTACAGAGACCAGATTATTAGGAACATGGGACAATTAGGAACATGGGATAATTTTCCAATTTAGGAACCTATACTATTTCTGTAAAATATACATCACCCTATATAGTTAGCTCCATAGGACATATTTCCAAGGCTCTTTTAGAATTCTGGCTACTTGGGGTACCTGAGTGGCTCAGTGGTTGAGTATCTGCCTTTGGCTCAGGGTGTGATCCCTGGGTCCTGGAACTGAGTCCTGCATCAGGCTCCCCACAAGGAGCCTGCTTCTCCCTCTGCCTATGTCTCTGCCTTTCTCTGTGTGTCTCTCATGAATAAATAAGTAGAATCTTAAAAAAAAAAAAAAAAAGAATTCTGGGGACTTGTGTCTAAACAAACACACAAAGACCTGTCTTATATCCCATTTCTGCCATTTACTAGTTGCTGATCTAAAAGAAATACCCAATCTGCTTCACCTCCAGTTACATGTATTATAGGATAATTCTTAGAGTTAAATGAAAATCATGTATTTAAGTTCTTGGCACAGTGTATGCACTCAGGAAGTGTTGGTCACACTCTTCTATAGAAGGCTCCAAATAGGTCATGGAAGTAGACAAGTTGGCTCACTCTCTCTCTTCACAAACTGATGACTGAGCCATCAAAAATTTTATATTTTCTCAGCTGATTAAATAATGTGTTACAAAAACACTGATAAGCACATTCTTAAGAAGGTTCTAGGAAATTTGATAACTGGTCAAAGCAAGAGTGAAAGGAAAAAAAGTCATAGATATTTTAAGATTTTTAATGTTTTCTCTTATTATCAGTTAACTTTATCTTAATTCTAATTATATCCCTATGGCTTAGAGGCCTCCAGATGTCCATTTCCAGCCAGGCCCATGCTCATGCACATGTCCTTCTGTGGCATCTTATTTCAGGCCTACCATGAAACCATTTGGGATCAAAACCTCCTGGTTAGGGAATGCTGCACTTAACTCTCACCAGGCTCTCCTCTATGGCCTAAAAAGTAACTCTAAGTATTAATTCTCTTAAATATGGAAACTCTTCTATTGAATCATTGTCAGCTGCTTAAACTTTAAGTAAAAGAGCACTAAAAATGGGCCCGGCCCAACATTTAAAATCCAGTTGCTAGGCACCTAAGTGGCACAGTCGATTAAACAGCTGACTCTTGGTTTTAGTTCAAGTCATGATCTCAGAGTCATGAGATCAAGTCCTACATCAGGCTCCATGCTCAGCACAGTCTGCTTGAGATTCTCTCTCTCCCTCTCCCTCTACCTCTCCTGCTCATTCTCTTTCTCTCAAATAAATAGATAAATCAATCAATCAATCAATCAATCAATCAATGTAAAATCCAGTTGCCACACAGCGAAGTTTAATTGATGTTAAAGGCGTCTGATAGACCCTTGTCACCATCAAAATATAGGGTATTTTGTGGTCTGGAAGAATTAATTGATTGGCTACTTTAGAGATTATAATATTGATTTGTTCTTCATGTCACATTTGTTACACCTGTGATAGCTGCCAGAGAAAACAATATAGTTGCAATTATTACCTGCATATTTTTCAGGATAAACACTAGATGGTTTTGCATTTGTTTATTCCTTTACCAGGTAAAGTTGTTGTCCAATAATTAACTAGACCTTGAATTTAGGGAAGAAGCAAAGCACTTGATTTTTTTCTTGTTTGCTACGTGTACTATATGTAAGAAATTCACGGAAGAGCAGGGTAGAGAAGACATTTTTTCTTTTTTTTTTAAGATTTTATTTTTTTTATTTATTCATGAGAGAGAGAGAGCGAGAGAGAGGCAGAGACACAGGCAGAGGGAGACGCAGGCTCCATGCAGGGAGCCTGACACGGGACTTGATCCTGGGTCTCCAGGAACACGCCCTGAGCCGAAGGCAGGCGCTAAATTGCTGAACCACCCAGGGATTCCTGAGAGAAGACATTTAAAAAAATTGCTATACAACATGGTTAAGAAATTTCTCAATGATTATTAAATCATAAAAGAATAATTGGATGGAAATACTACCTGATTCTCCTGGGAATTCTAGTGACATTTTTGAGAGCCAAGAAGGGTCTCTGCATGAGTCTTGAAAACATTCTGTAATTTTTTTCCTCTTTTCTCTTCAGCTCAATGGGTTCCTGGCCAAGCCCCAGGACCAGGAGCTGGGAGAGGGGCTCAGCTCAGTCAAGATGAAGTGAAATGCCAGACATGCTGAAACTTCTGTCTGAAATCTCCAGGGAAGTTTAAAAAACTTCAGAGCTCTGTACTTCATGAACAAAATTCTAAATTAACCATTCCAGGGTTGCTTCTGACCAACTCTTTAGTCCTTTTCTTTTGTGGCATGGTTGAAAAATCCAGTTCCAGCCCATGTGGATTTATTCAGGAAGGTGCATGGGGATTTTGGAGGAGGGTGTCATATTTCAATCGCAAAGTTGAAAATCTGCACAGCATGAAAAAGAGAGAACCACTGGCCATAGAGGAAATGTCTTCATTAGTTTTAAATATTGACATTTTGATTGGATTTTTGGTGGTAATTGCTCTATTGCACCAATACAAAACTTGTCCAGCTAGGCTGTTACTTAGAACATCTGCCCTAAATGCTTAAGAATAACTAACAAAAAGTGGATGACTTGAAATTTGGAGAAAAGTAAAAAGTGCCAGAGAAAACAGGCAATTATGGTAGAGAAGCTCTTTTTCCTTTTGGTACCATTATTCCATTTTTGGCTTCTTAAGTATAATACTGAAATGGCTACCATTCATGAAGTCTGTTTAGGAATGTAAGAGTGTCCTGTGCATTATGCTACTCCATTCTGACAGCTGCCCTGTGTACAGGTGTCAATTTGTAGATAAGGAATCTGAAGTTTAGGAAGCCTCTGTGTTTTGCCCAAGGGAGCTCATTTTATGGGAGGGCAAAATGCAAATGCTAACACATAATTTCTGAGCATCCTTCCTGTAATTCTTAGTTTTGATTATATAGATATCAGGATGGCCTATGGAGTTTTTCTGTTTGTTTGTTTATGAAGATTCCTGGGCTTTAACCAGAACCTTCAGTAGGAAGCTAGAAAACCCTGGCTTTTGCTTGTTAGTTTGTGTATTCAGCTCTCCATAAATTTCTGAGGTACAACCCTGAAAATCCATACTAGGATGACTGAAGCACAGGGCCAGAGAATTAGCAGAATAGCCGCTAGTTGGCACTTAGAGGAGAGTGGGACAGTGCATGCACACATGGTCATCTCTTTTGCCCTACCATCAGCAAGGATGCTGCAAAGCCCCTCTTCTGTACTTTTCACAGATTTGTTTTCAAAACCCTCCCCCCCCCAACTTCTAGCCTATAACAATTTCTTACAGAGTAGGTACTCTAATATGCTTACAAAATGACCACGTAAATGCTTTATCCTTGCCACAGCACAGAAGACAGCTTGGCCCAGCTAGATACAAGTAAAAGGTAGAGCTTGGGAAATAGACTGAAAAAGTGTGGCGTCTGAATCGCAGGACTCTGTAGTAATGGGAGGAGAGGAAAGAGCAGCATGTTCTGAGTACCTTGGACACATAAGGGACTTTCATGGATCATTTCATTAGTTCATGTTACTGTCCTCCAAAGTAACTTCGACTGCACACCCTGAACAGATGAACTGAGCTCATCTTTTAGTTTAGTATCAGATAGTTTAGTATCTTGCTCATTGTCATTGGCTAGTATCAGAAAAGCCAGAATTATAAGCCTCTATCTGACATAAAGCCTATACTCTTTATTATTTCTTTTGCATCTCCTAATTAGAGTCTTGGTTCTAGAGCTGCTGGTCTAACAGAAATATAAAGCAAGCTATAAATGCTAGACATATATGTCATTCAAAATTTTCTAGTACCCACACTTGAAAAAAGTAAAAAGAAACTGGTAAAACTAATGTTAATAATGTATTTTATTTAAAAAAATGTATCTTATTTAACCTAATATATCCAAAATATTATAATTTTAACATACAATCAAAAAAATCTCAGTAAGGTATTTTACATTCTTTCCTTCATACTAAGTTTTCAAAACCTGATGTGAATTTTATATTTACAACACATCTGAACTAGGATTGGCTACATTTCAAGTGCTCAGTAGCCACATGTGGCTCATGGCTGCCATATTGATAGCACAGGTATAGACAATCAGTAGTGCTGTCAGGAAACTTACTGGATTGATGTGGGAGACCTCAGTATTGGGAAACCCAGGAGAAGGTCATACTCTGAAGGTAACTGGGTCAGGCAATTTGGCATGCAGGAAACATATTATTAATTAATTAGTTAATTAAACATTAATTAGTGACTACCTTTTATGTACCAGTGTACCAGGCACTATTCTAGGCCTTGGGTAGAGAGGTGAACAAGTGCTTTCATTAATAGGATTTACATTCTAGGAGGTGAGAGAGACAATAGGCAGATCAAAGCAAAATATAAGTGATATGAAGAAAAACTCAGCCAGCAAGCAGATATAGCGTGGCAGGGACTATTTTTGATGAGATAGTGAGGAGAAGCCTTTCCAAAGACAAGACATTTGAGTGGAGACTGAAGCCAGGCATAGGAAAAGCTAGGGGAAAGAATATTCAAAGCAGAGAGAACATGTTGTCTGAGGTGACAACACATTGAGTATATTCTGGGAATAGCAGGGCCAGTGTTTGTAGGGGGGGGAGAGTAGTAGAAAGTGAAGTCTGAGAGCTAGAGTGGGGCCAGCTTGTGCAAGGCCTCAAGGGATATGGCAAGTGTGATGGGGAGCCTTCATAGGCTTTAGTCAGAGAGTGGGATTCTCTCATATACATACTTTTATAAAGGATGTTCTGGCTCTGGTATGGAGAATCACCTGGAGATAGGGGTGGTGAATGACAGGTTGCTGTTGTAGGTAATGGGTAGAGCTCTGAGGAGTAAGTCTAACTTCATTGGGATGAGGGGGACAAACACTAGAGATCCCATTTTTAGGGTACTGGTATACTAAGTGCTATTTTATATATTATATAGGCATATGTTGATAATTGGAGAGCATTTTTTTTTTTTCAAATTGCACAACTGAATAGATTAACAAGACTGGGGACCAGATAATTAGGTCATAGTCAATTGCCAAAACTGGGGTAGGATGGGCAAATGTGGCTGATGTTATAGGGTAATTTGGTCAGGGACTCCAGAAATGCCAGAATCTGCCCTAGCCTAGCCAATTCTCTTCTCTGGGAGGGTTTTAAGCAATACCGAGTTATGAGAAACAGTGGCATATACGAGTAGCACTGTATCACTAACTGACCTTGTATTTAACACTCCAGCGTACAGTTATTAGGACAAAAAAATTGACACAAGAAGCATGAAGTGGATACTAAAGTGGAAGAATTATCTTCTTGGGCCCATGCCTCACCTCAGAATCTTATCACTGGAGATGAGAATGCCCCCTCAATAGAATGTAAGCTTCATACTGGGATTCTGTATTATTTACAGCCATATTTCTGGAAATAGAACATCTAATAAGTGCTCAATATTTATTGCATCCATCCATCCACTCGTTTAGTAACTTCTTCTAACAAATATCTTTGCTAGGGCAGGGAGGAGACATGGCCATTGCATTCTGAATTAACAATCACTATCAGAAACAGACTTTCCTTGCTGTATAATGAACACTTGGGAGAGAAAGGACAGCTCATTATGGGAGCACACGTGAGTGTTCCCAAATCCTGGACAAGGGAGGGTGGGGAGCCTTCCCAGAGGCTGTGGTGCTAGCAGAGATCTTTTTTGGGCTTAGGCTAGGGGGTGTGACCTTTGTAAACTGTAAAAATACACTCTGCTGGTGGACTCACAGGCATTATCAAGGTAGCTTGAATGCAGAACTGGATTTTCTGAATAATAGCCTATAGTTGGGTGGCAAATTTAAATGGTGATAAAGCCTTATTAATATGTATGACCTACAGTTTTCCTAAATTTGGTAGAATGAAAAGCTGGCATATATGATAATTTTTAAAACCCTACATTCATACCATTCATTTGTGTAATCTGGTATATAATACCTGATTATCATAATTTTACCTAAATAATGAATAAACTAAGGGGAAAAATTAAAACCTTTCACATTAGACACAATTGTAATTCTTTTACAGTAACATTCACAGTGAAATTCTTAATTAAGTCTGCATGCTTCTTTTACAAAAGTGCATTTTATAGATATAGTTAATTTTTTAATGTCTGCATTAATGAGAGGAAAGAGAAGCATAGATAATTCCCCAAACCAAAGCTTAAAATCCATCTCCACTGGGCTGTGTGATAAAGTCTACCCTGTGCAGTGCCTGATATTTGCTTTCCTAATGATGCTCTTTGAGGGATATTAACCTACATTTGCATCCTGAAAAATAAAAGACTGTTGTAAATCAGGGAAGAGGATATGGCAGGAGCTAAGAGATGTGGAAGTCTGTTTGGGATTGACATTTTCCCACTGATATTAGGTATGCAGACTGGCCCATAAGCCATAAGGTGAAAGAGAAAAAGGTATTTCTTTCCTTCCTTCCTTCCTTCCTTCCTTCCTTCCTTCCTTCCTTCCTTCCTTCCATCCTCCCTACCTCCCTCCCTCCCTCCCTCCCCCTTTCCTTCCTTCCCTCCCCTTTCTCTCCTTCCCTCCCTCCCTCCTTCCCTACCTCCCTTCCTTCTTTCCTTCCTTTCATCCCTCCCCTCCTTTCTTCCATCCTTTCCTAATCTCAACTTATTTACTATATTTCCAGAAATGTTCAGTGTCAACAAAAACCCAGAAATCCATTCAAGTTCAGGCAAAACCTTAACAATGAACTTGGGGAAGTAACTTATCAATATGGTTACCTCCATGGGAATGAAATATTAGCCCATTTCAAGCCTAAGCCCTTCAAGGCACATGGCCATAAACTTGAGAGAAATATGCTGTGCATATATGTTGGTGCTCCTGCTTGTGCACGTGTTGATGCCCAACACAACAGTTTTTGAAAAATTAAAAGGAATTCTACAAGCATATTCAGTCATAGGAGGTTATTTTGCAGTATTTGTTGCTGTCATCATAATAAAGATTACAAATGATCTCCGAGTTGTTCAGGATACATCATCTAGGATCAGATATCAAGCCAAAGATGGCAGAAATGCATTCAGAGCCCCGCTTTATGAATTTACTTTGCTTATTGCATTTCTTTTCTTGGAAATGTAATTGCTTTGGAATTACTGGGATCAGGGGGAAAAGCATGTCATCAAGACAGTAAGCTATAGAGTGGGGAAATGTGATAAAAGTCAATTTAAGTTTGACAGAAATCTTGGGTTTCTTTCATCCATAACTTCTAGGTAACTGCTTCAACCTTTACAAAGCCAGAGGAAATATTTTTATCCATTTTTGTTGTTCAACACTGATTTAAAAAGGGCAGGCCTAGTGTATTATGAGAAGCTTGATAATAGTTTGAAACAATAGCTCATCTTAAAAAAAATCAAATAATCGAATTATTACATAAATGTAATTGCTTTGATTTTTGGTTGTGAACAGAACTGTAAGAGCAGAAATAAAACAATGATATAATTTGTTAAATACTAAATGGACATCAGATTAAGCCAAACCTCTTGTTCCTTTCAACACAAGCAACTTAAATCCCCATTTAGCTCATATAAAATTCAGCATATTATTTTCAATTACTGTACAATATATCATGTACAGAAAGAAAAATTGCAAATCATTTTCTCTTGGACATGTAGTCTAAACTTTTGAGACTAAAAGAATATACATGCACACACACATACACAGGAACTCTCATCTCTTATTCTTTGGGTACCAGTGTATGCACAAAGATACGGAATTAGTTGGGTTCCTAGCTATGTTTCTTGGATTGCAAGTGATCAAAATGGACTTTGGCTGATTTAACCAAGTGAGAATTTGTTGGAAGAGATGGGATCACTTACAGAATCAGTGTCAGGCTAAAGGCACAGGCTTGGAAATGGACATGAACCCAGGCATTCTAGCTGGCGGGAATTATTTTGTAGCACCAGAGTGCTAAGGCTCAGTGAATGAGCCCTAACCATTTTCCTTTTGTCCTGTTTTTGGTTGAAATTGAGATTCCTGGAAGGGATCAAGCATCCAATTGATTCATTTGCTCCCATGCTCACCAATGGAAGGAGAGAGAGGTCACTTCCTTTAACTGTTTCAAGAGACAATATCCAGTGGGGGAAGAAAGAGCCTCTGAAGGGATGGATGCTGAGCAGCCCAAAACAGCAAGCACACAGTCCAGAGTGGCAGGGTAAGTAGGTGTTACTCCTCGAAGAGAGATTCCTAGCCCTGCATGGTGAGCTGACCATCTCAGACTTTTCCAAATCATAGCACAGATTGATGTGATGAAATGAGCTCCTGGTTTGGAGTCCGAAGACCTGGATCTCACATTGCTTAGGTTTTGTGACTTTTTGCAACTCTCTTGTCTTTCCTGTGTCCTACTATCCCTGTCTTGCCTATCTCACAGAGTTATTATGGACACTAAGAACAATTGCATTCATGTATGTGAAAGCATTTTCTAAAGCTGAAAAAGGATTTCCAAATGCTCCTGTGAGTTTAAGAATCCTTGTGAATGACTACGGGAGCTCAAAGACAGACACAAAGAGCCGACAGCGTATTTGAGATCCAGCACATATCCTAGATACTGAGATCAATGTCACTTCATGAATGTATGTCCCTTACAGATTAGATGGCTGAAATGACTGTCATGAAATGTAATACAGGATACTAGCCCATACCTTATAAAGCAAGTCTTCAATTTCCTCTTTTTAGAACAATCTATTCCATGATGCTGCTTCCCAGTAGTCTTTAGGCTTCAGGCATCTATCTGGATTTGAGGTTCTTAAATTATAAATGAAAAACATACACAGAGGGGTCATATTTGAGGAATATGTTCTGGAGTTCTTACATAATTCAAAACTCACCTATTTTAAGAACCAATGCCAACAAAAGATAGGAGGGGGTTTTGTTTATCAGCTAAAATGAGTGTCCCTATGTAGCCCTAGCAAAACTCAAGTTTACAGCTCATTTGTTTCCTTCATCTTTGAGATTAAATTATGTGATTGTCTATAAACTTTTAATCTGGGTGGTTGGAGTTGTGTTATTATAAATTTTGCACACAAAAGGAGGCTCAACATATTTCATGTCACATTATTTTGACTCCCTGTAATTAAAATCTGCATGCAATGTGGTGGCTCTATAATTTGACATAGTGCTCTTCTGGCCTCACCTTCTAAAATACCCCAAATTTCAGGAGCAGCATTTGGTTTAAATCAGTAACATATCCACTGTCAAATGTATCCTATTTAGCAAATGCATAAAGAGGAGTCCAGTAAAGCTAGGATATGTTAGAGTACATTTCATCTTGACCCACCTATGGAAAATTTTGATTTTTTTTTTTTAATTTTGATTTTTTATAAAACTAGTGTCTGATGACAGTGTCTTGCTTTCACATGGGCTAACTTTTGTGAGTTGAATGAAGAGTCTTTGTTTGTGTGCTAGGCCAAATCCTCAGTTGTGAAATGAATTTCTCTGCTTTTGGTGAAGGGGTGAATGACACAAGTCAAGGGGCAGACACCAGCCAGTCAAGTGATAGGTTTACTTGGTTAATGTCAAGGAAGGCTTCACATCAGGGTAGGGTACTGCTGAAGGGATGATGGAGAAGTCTGGAACCACTTATAAGAATTTGGGTCACTCACAAGAAACATCTGAATTATTCATGCCTATACTTGCTGTTTAACAAATGAGGCAACTGAGTGAGGCCCTAGGAAGTTCACTCACCAACCCAGAGTTACATTGCTGTGAACAGGTGAGGACTGGCCAACTGCAGAGCTGAATTCTCACCCACAAACAACCCACCTCCTCTTTTAAGGCAAGACTTTTAAGCTATTTTGTAAAGGAGCTACTTAAAGCTCTCTTGTCTCTCTCCCTATTATACTGTTCAATGTTACTTTCTGAATACAATTCCCAGTGCCATAGCCACAAAATTCATTTTTCTCAGGGAATAATTAGATATTTTGCAAACAAACGAACAAACAAATGGGATATAGGAAAAATAATGCATTCAAAGAAAAGGTGGCTATGCAAAATAAACCAAAATTTAAAAAGAAAGGACAACAACAGAATTCTCGGATGAACATATAACTTTCCAGTAGAATACTCTCTAGTGGGATCCCTGGGTGGCGCAGTGGTTTGGCGCCTGCCTTTGGCCCAGGGCGCGATCCTGGAGACCCGGGATCGAATCCCACATCGGGCTCCCGGTGCATGGAGCCTGCTTCTCCCTCTGCCTCTCTCTCTCTCTCTCTCTCTCTCTCTCTGTGTGACTATCATAAATAAATAAAAATTAAAAAAAATAGACTAATGCTAATGTGAAAGAATTTGAAACTGAAAACAAAACAAAACAAAAAAAAACCTTTGTGGGTAGTTGTGGTTGGTAATGTTAAAAAAAAAAAAAAAAAGAATACTCTCTAGTGTGGTATTATGTGAGCATGGCATAGATGTTATGGAATCATCTAGATTCCCCTGTGTGTATCTTTGGTTCTAGTTGAAATGTCTCCTTCAGGTTTGTTAACCTCTCTTCTTTGTATGTGTGTGTAGGTTTCAGTGTGGCCTCACCAGCATTGCCCTGGGAACTTCATATGTGAAGCTATTGCCTCTTCTTCTTGATCATTTGTGATATCGCATACCTAGGTCTTATCACTTCCTAAAATAAAAATAATCTTTTACAATGGCCTGGAGGCTCATAGTTTTACAAAGTGCTTTCAGGCTATCTGATTTCACTCTATCCTCACAGTGATCCTCTGGCTTGGAAAATGAGTATCACCTCATTTTTATGGATATGTAGCTTAAACTGCAGGATATTTTGCACATGGGCAGGAGATCTGGGATCCATATTGCATTTCACTTGATTCTCCACTCTCTGTTCTTTGCTTTGGATGCAATTTCTCTGTAGGGGCACTCTTCAGATGCTGCCCACTTCCTGGGTCTGTATCAGGGGCCCTGTTCCACAATAGTATTCTAGCAACTGCTATCACAGATAGCATGCTCTTCCCCTAATGCCATGTTTATTTATGTTTTGGTTCTGTTCTCCAACCTAAGCCTAGTGTCCACACAGTGTTTCACTTCAACCTAGACCTCAGGCATGGTCAATAGGATGGGTACTGCCTTCCCACAGTGCCCCTGACCCCCTTTCAGCTTGTTAGCTTGCTGCTCTAGCAGAGCAACTTAGTACCCACATCCTCATCAGAACTGACTGCCAGCAACACATGCAGGTGCTGCTGTAATTAAGTATTGATTTCGTGTAACATGTGTATACAGAGGAAGTTCATCTCATTTGTGGGCTGCTGTTATCTGTCGGTAGAACAAAATGTGTGATTATCAGTGGATATCCTATGGCTTTGTATGGCGAACTGTAACCTCTAATCCATCTAATTGTAGTGACATTACGGTACGCCATTCAAGAGTGGACCATTTGTCTTAACGTGACCTGTGCTGCTGTTGGCCTGCTTTTGTCCCTAGAAATAGCTGCACAGATTCTTCATTGCGACTCCTTCTTAGTTCCAATTTGGCCTTGCCAGATGGAAACTCACAAAGTCCATTTACTATAATGTAATATGGCTGGGACTTCAAATAAATGGAGTATCAGGTATTATTTGTTTTCTGCTTTCTTTCTAGCAGTCACACCTCCTGGCCTTCTTCTGGTAACCTTGCTATTCCCAGGAGAGCAAGACAAGAACTTTTGGATGGAAGCAAAGTTCACATTATTAACACTGTCAGAAAATGCTGGTAGGTTCTTGAGTCCCCCATCACCTTTATGTGGCATTCACAGGCCTCCGGGCTGAGTTAAAATCTCTGCTTTGTAGATTTGATGAGGCAGGTATACTAGGGGGAGAACCCCTCATGCCCACTATAAGAATGGGAGCCTGAGGAACTGGGACCTGAGTCTATCTTAATTGTGTGATTTCTCTTTCTATTTGACAGCTTCATCTCTACTGAGCCACTGGCTGTCTTGATTAGGAACTTTCTCCTACCAGTGGAATGGAGGTTTCTAAATAAAGACATGAGCTATTTGTGTAGGTGTCTTTGCTTATTTGGAGTTTTCCATCATGGTGTGGGAGGTTGGATGGAATAGCCTACGTAGGCAGTGCCTTGCCTTCCCTGCTTGCTCAAAATATTGGCCCGAGGTATCAGGAGATGAACCAATTAAAAAGTCTTGTTTCTAGGGCTGGTATTCTCTCCTTTAACACAGCAGTTTTCTCTCTCACCTACTGCTTCCTAAAGTTACTTCCATTAGGTGTTTCTTTCCCGCTGCCATGTAAAGGGATTAAAAATAACATTGTAGACAGAATGGTGGCAGAGGGGAAGGTTTCCAATCCTGTGCACCATTGTGGGTTATATCTTTGAAGCTCATGCTGAACTCAAGCTCCATTTTAAGTGTCACTTTATTATAGCCTATTCACCTGGGTGAGGTAAGAGTCCTGAGCTAGGGAATGGCAAGTAATCATCAGTCACACTGTGGAGGTGTCAATTGCATCTTAAAAATGTCATTCAGGAATCTGGTGAATGAGCTGGAAACAAAAGTGTAAAATAAAATAATCCTCCTTGAATGTCCTCCTCTGATATGTTTCAGCAGGGGTCTTTTAGGGACCATGTTGACAATAGTAGTACACAAGGCATGAATGCTTCATTTGGTACTTTCAGGTAGGGGATGGGAGGGTGTATGGGGAAGATTTAGGCTTTGGGGTCCCATGGCTCTGGGTTCTAATTTCCCAGCTCTTGGATACTGAGCGAATAGATTACTCATCCCCCAGAGCTTCAGTCTTCTCATCTATATACTGTGAGCCTTCTGGGGATCTCGCGGGTCCTGAAGCCTGAGTAGGCGGTACTCACAACATCATCTAGCACATAGTGAATACTTCCCGAGGTGTCCCGCCACCACATTGCCTAGTCACTGAGTCAATTACGACTCTGACGATGCAGCCCTTTTCCAAAGTGAAGTTGTGTTTCTTTCTTCTTAGTAAATATAGGTCCATCCGCAAAAAAGGCTATAAGGATACTTTGATCTGTAAAATGTTCAGAGTTTCTTAAAACCCAATATAGAGTGAGTCTCTCTAAAAGGCCTAGTCTGGGGCATTGCCCTCAGCAGCAGATTTTGCTGAATAGTGCTATCTGTGCTTAATAATAAGGTTTTCTTTTTTTGTAAACCACTTTTTTTTTTTTTTCTGGAACTATTTCCTGTGATGCTGAGGTTACAGAAAATATCATTTTTCTGTCACTGTTGGTGTTCTTCAGGCCCCCGTTTTTAAATGGATGTGACTTTGGAAACTTGGGTGGTTATCTACATCAGAAAAACACCTTATCCTGGGTTGCATCGGATGACTTGAACAAAACAATGCGATTTAGATGGGGGAAATGGTATGTATTACATTTTATAAGAGCCAGCTTCCAATAATAACCATCTGACCCTTGTGATCCTATGTTTTCAATTTTCCTTTTAAAGAATGCAACAAGCAATGCTGCCAAAACATATTTTTCTGTCAAGTGTTCTCTGACTTGTGAGTTGCTGGGCATATTTTCTGTCTTCGGTGTTAGAAGACACAAACATCCATCACTTAACTTTTCTCTTAGAGTAACTTCTCATACAACTATCTCATGGCATATGCTAAAGTCCAGGTTTATATTTGAAAAGAAAGTTCCTATGTATGAGTGCAGAGAAACAGGGGCATGATTTTAACTTGGTTCTGGGTTTTTGTTTTAGTTTGGTCTTTTTGACTTGGATATGAGTTCAGTATCTGCTAATTAAAAGAATAAAAATAGAAGCCCATTGCTAACACTAAAATATATTTATTGAGTGCTATCTTACACATATCCTTTTGCTTGGCTTTATTCTGAAACAACTTATATAACATATCCTATTTAAAGGACTGTTTATTAAAGTAGCAGTTTGGGAATTCCTGGTGGGAGGTAGGTGTGATATTCAGTGTAGCTTCCCCAACTGCCATGTAGGGCATCAGCCTGCGGGTGCCTGTGTGGGAAGAGGATTCATTTAAAAATTCATTTCTAGGAAATTTCCTTTATCTTTGTATAAGAAGTCCAGATAACTTGAGAGTTATTTGGCTTCATAAAAATATTGAACTGAATCCTGATCTCAATTCTTACCTCCTTTCGTTTTCTCTTCCTTCAAACTGAAAGAGCAGTTTAACATTAGCGTAGTTGCTGTCTTAGTTATCTGTTGCTGCATAACAAGTTGTTCCCAAACATAGTAGATTAAAATAATCAACATTTATTATCCCCCAGTTTCTGAGGGTTAGGAATTCAGGAGTAGCTTGGATAGGTCATTCTTGCTCAGGATTTCTTATGGGGTGGTGGTTAGGGCTGCAGTGATCTAAAGGCTTGACCAGAACTGGAAGATCCACTTTTAAGATGGTGCAATCACTTGGCTCTTGGCTGGGAGGCCAAGGCCTTTCTATATGAGCCTCTCTACATGGCAGCTGGCTTGGCTTACCCCGGAGCAAGTGAGCCAAGAGAGAGTGAGAGGGAGGAGAAAGAGAGAGAACAAATAGGAAACCACGTTAGCTTTTACAACTATCTCCAAAGTCACACAACCATCACTTTCTCTTCATTTGTTGGAAATGAGTCACTACATCCAGCCCACATTCAAAGGAAGGAGAATTAGGCTCCACCTCTTGAAGGGAGCAGTATCAAAGAATTCGGGAAAATGCATTGAAACTGCCATAGTTATTATACTTGTCATTTAAAGTTTCCAAAGAGTTCCCCAACATTATTTCTTTAGAAGAGTTCTCAAGAGTTTCTCTCCTAGCACTAAGGCCCAGAGTTTGTTGCTCTAGAAGAACTATGGTATATTATTAGCCCTTGGTATAAATCTCTGCTTCTAATTGCTATCCTATTACATTCTGGGCAGAATCTGTCTCAGCCAGTGGAGAAATGATAATAAGCTGAGAAATTTTGCTGTTCTCAAATAGTACTTCCCTTTGGCTTTAAGGCTTCCCTTCATTGTCTTTTCATTATCATGAGGATGGTATCGCTAAAGAGCAAGTATGAGTGGACCGGCATTTATTTTATGAGCATTGAGGAGACAGGGGAGCATCTCTCTAAATTTGTGGTTCTCCTTGGTAAGATAAATTAAAACAAATCACATGTTCATAAATAAAGTGCAGAAAAGAACATCAGTATATACTGGAGTAGAAGTTAGGATAGTAATAAGGCTGTTTGTTTATAGTAACCTCTTAGGAAACATTAAATGTTTCTAAGATATTAGCTTAATGGTCTGCTAGTGAGAGGGAATGGTCTAGAGGGTTTCTTTTTTAAATCTTTTATATTAACATACAGTAAGTTATCATTTTGGTACATGGATCTATGAATTATAACATGTATATATTTTTGTAACTACCACCACAATCAAAATACCAGACAATTCCATCACCCCCAAGGCTCCCTCTTGATATCCCTTCATATATCTCTGCCACCCCCAACTCATTTCAACCTCTGATCCTTTCTCTGTCACTATAGTTTTGTCTTTTTGAGAGTGCCACATAAATGGATTTATACGGTATGTAATACTTTGAGACTAAATGTTTTCATTTATTACAATGCTTTTGAGATTCATTCAAGGTGCTGTGAGTATCAATAGTTTATTCCTTTTATTGCTAAGCAGTATTCCATTGTGTGGATGTACCATAGTTTGTTTATACATTTGCCTGCTGAAGGAGATTTGAGTTGTTGCCAGCTTGGCAATTATAAATAGAGCCAATGTACACATTTATGTACAAGTGTTTGAGTGAACATACATTTTCATTTCTTTGGGGTAAATATGTAGTAATGGGATTAGTTGGTCACATAGTAATTGAATATATACTTTTATAAGAAACTGTCAAACTGTTTTCTACAGTGGTTGTGCCATCTTGCATTCCCACCAGAAATGTATTAGAGTTCTAGTTGCTTCATATGATTACTAACACTTGAAATTACCAGTTTTTATTTTAGTCATTCTGTTATGTGTGTACTAGTATCTCATTATGGTTTAAATTTGCATTTATCTAATGGCTAATGCTACTTAACATCTTTTCATATATATATATTTTTTGGTATATCCTTTTTGGTGAAGTATCTATTTAAGTCTCTTTTTTTTTTTTCTTAAATGGGTTATTTTCTTATCATTGAGTTATGTGAGTTCTTTTTATATTGTGCTTTTGTTGTCATGCCTACACACTCTTTGAGTAAATCTAGCTCAGAAATATTTTTTCCTCTGCTTTTAAAAAATGCTTTATGCTTTACATTTAGGTCTAAGATCCATTTTACTTAAATTTTGCATAATGTGTGAGGTTTAGATTGGGATCTATCTACTTATCCATCCATCCATCTGGCATATTGACATCCACTTGTTTCAACACTGTTTGTTGAAAAGATTACCCCCTTTCCATTGAATTGCCTGTGCAGCTTTGTCAAAAATCAACTGGCCATATCTATATTGTTCTATTTTAGAAAACTCTTTGAGATTTTTCTGGTTCTTCATTTGATCAGTAATATTGTATTGTATCCTGGACATTTTGAATCTAATGTTATGAGACTCTGGGTCTTGTTTAAATCCTATCAAGAATGTTCAGAAGTTTTGTTTTAGTAGGCATTCCAACTGATTAGGTTAATATCACTCATTCCAACTGGCTTCTGGAGATTGTGGTTTCAATGCCAAGTCCATTTTCAAAAACTTTATATTGCTATTCAGATCACTGATCTGCCCAGCAACAGCAGCCCAGCTGGGACCTAGGTGGTTGACTAAGGTATGTTCCTTAGGGTCAGATCTATGCATGAGATACTTGGGGTAAGTCCAGAATTCATAAATAACTTCCTGAGTTCATTTTCACAACCTCCTTTTCTCTATGGTCTCTTAATACTTTCAGTTCTCACATGGTTCTTCTTTTCCATCTTCCACTCAGAACACCAAGGCTTCAGTTATCCCGCTCTGTTGCATATTTCCTGTGAATTCACCCTTGTCCAGGGCCAGTTAATAGAGAAGGGAAAAATTACAGATGGTCAGACAGACACATATATTATACACACAAGTAACCAGGGTTTGCCCCATATGGTCGTGGAGACCACAGCTTTTTTGATTAGAGTTTTAGGTGTCTGGATATCACAAGAGACTGTATGCAAAAGGATGGGAGAAAAGAGAGAGGAAGGGGAAAAAAAGAAGAAGAATAAAACTGGAGATTCCACCCCCCCTTTCTATCCTTTAGGGATCTCCTTTCCTAGTCCCCATGCCTGAGCTAGAGAGCTTCTCCTGGTCTCTGTGCCTTATACCCATTTCTGATATTGGGTTTGGGCAGAGGATACTGGGGAAATATGGTAAACCCATTCCCATTCTCTAAGAATGGGTGAGAGAAAAAAATCCTCCAGTTTCAAGGAGATGGGAAACAGACTCCTATCTAATGTCATGGCTCTGGGATCTAAATTTTATTATGGTTCTTTGGAAAAAATAATTTGCTGCAACCAATTAATTGATCAAGAGTTTCAAAATGGTTATATTTAAATATTTTTATAATATGTATTTTCTGGAATAGTTCTATTAAACCAAATTTCCTCTTATCTGTGGTTTATCAGTGGTACAGATCACATGGGGAAGGCAAGATAAGTATTTAAGTCTTTCCCTTTATTTATCAGTTTTCAAAATAATGAATTAACTCACAGTATCCTCCAATGATGACCTATTAGAGTTTTTCTTCCTTTTAAAAAAGGAATTGTAGTTCCACTACAATTATGAACCTCATTGATGCTCAAATTCAATATAGAACTTTTTATTATCATTTGACCACCTTGGATAAACCATGACTAATAGGCCAAGTCACTGGCCCAGATCACAACAGAAATAGTTTATAAGACTCTCTTATAGATGACTAATCTTTTCCTTATGGACATATTACAATGAATGGCCAGCAAGTGTTCAGGAATGAAGGACAATGTTATCCACCCATTTATTTTATAATTATTAACTCACTGAATAATTATTCAATTGAAACATTCATTAAACTAACAAACATTTATTGAATACCTACTGTATGCCAGCTACTATGTTAGGCACAGGGATCTCAGTAAGCCAGTAGAGAGATCATATTTAGTCAGAGAAATAAGGACATTAATTAAATAATTGCACAAATACAATGTTAAATTGTAATGTGACAGGAATTAAAAAAGATTAAGGAAGGGTATAGAAGAGATCAGGAGCGGTGGTCCCTTCTGGAAGGCCAGGGAAGGCTTCCCTCAGAGAAGATGACTTACCTGACATCTGAAGGAAGGGAAGAAAGAGGCTGACCAAGTGAAAAAGGGATGGGATGATAGTAAGTGCAATTTGGAGTATTTATGTATTATAATCTCCCCCTGCCGTCTCTGTTTTTTATTATAATCTGGTCCCGTGCCATCTCTAATCCTCCTAAATTTAGATTGAAAAAAATCTTCTGAAGGCTTCTATTGCTATTTAAAAAAATTTTTTTTTCTTTAACTTCCATTTCCCTTCCCCCCAAAATAACACTAACCTCTTCTGATCACCAGGTCAAAAATACAAAATAGGCTGTTTGAACGAATAAACAGATGTTCTATTCACCCCCAATGAAAGAAAAACCCATTCAGACAGTCTAATAAAGATTCCTGTCCTTTCCATGATTTTTCTTTGGGACGCTGTTGGATTTTTTTTTTTTTTTTTTAAGAAGAGTTCAGGAGCACTTAATTATCTGCAGAACAAGTTGGATCATGTCTCCAAGTTCAGTTTGGATTCTAGCTGAGCCCGCTAAGCAATAGGCCCCCTGGGGCTTGCTTCTGCGGCTTGCATTTGCATTGGTTACTCCTGGTAACCAGGCCTTGAGGTAAAGGAAAATAAAGCTTGGATGGTAGCTAAATAAAGAAATACCCAGATACCTGGCTGTTTACCCTGGGGACCATCCCCTTAGAGGTAGATCTGGCCTTTTCAGAAGGGGAAGAGGCTTGACAGAGAGAGGGCAGGAGAGAGAAAGAGAATGCACAAGCACGGTGGCCTTCTGCTTTAAATTAGGAGGTTTGGTTCTGACAAGTGCTCCAGGCACCCCTCTGTTGCTTACAACAATGAGATATATTCTGAGAGTGCTGTGAAGCCAGCACTGCAGTTTTTTCATTTTGTTCCTTCTTCCTCAGGCTCATGTTTTGGCAGCTGCAGGCAGGTGCAGCCCCCCCACCCCCACCCCAACCTTGGGCAGATAAGAATGTGCTCCTAGCCCAAGTGGCAAGTAGCCTTTCTGCGGATGCTCATGGCTTACAGCAGAAGAGTCATAATAGGAGTAGAGCCCTCCTTCTGGCTCAAGGACCCTCCTCCTCTGACCAGGCATTGTTGGTCCCACAGTAGCAACCTCCAGAAAATCCAACTTTCATTTGCTTCCCAAGGCAAATTACTATGTGACAGTTGATGACCTGCAAATGTCCAAAGAGTCTTGGCCAGAAAGATCTGGCCAGAGTTACAATTTTAAGGAAGAAACATTTCATTGGTGGTTCTTTTTCCAAACTCAAGCCAGCTGAAACTGGAAAGGATTTTATTGCTTTTACAACTGAATATTCCCTGGGTAGATATGGCTTCAGGCATAACATGATTCAAGTGATGTCAGGAGCCCTTGATGTCTTTCCTAAGCTATAAAAGAAAATCAGGGTGCTGTTACTAAAGGAAAAAAATGGTGTTGCGTTGCCACAAAATAATAAATGTCCACTTCAGTTAGTTTAATATATTCATAGTGTGCCTGGATGGGATTATTTTTTCTTCTCTCTCTTTCTTTCTGGTGCCTGGTACTTCTCATGGATTAAGCAATGGAGGGAGCAATGTTTGTAATGCAACTCCAAGAAAGGAAGGTGATAATGAGGTATACAAGAGAGTATACCAGGAAGTTAACCTTTGCAAGGCAAGATGACAAATTGTTTCTTTAAAATAAGTCACTCAGAGTCCAGCCACTATAGTTATGTCTTCTCTATCCATTATCCCTACTTTCTCCTTTATTTTTATTATTTATTTCTTTTTTAAATTTTAAATTCAATTAACATAATGCATTATTGGTTTCAGAGGTAGAGCTCAGTGATTCATCTGTCTCATATAATACCCAGGGCTTACTTAATGCCCATCACCCAATTACCACATCCCCCTATCCCTCTCTCCTCGAGCAACCCGTTTCTTTCCTATGATGAAGAGTCTCTTACAGTTTGTCTCCCTCTCTGATTTTGTCTTGTTTTATTTTTCTCTCTCTTCCCCTATGGTTTTGTTTCTTAAATTCCACGTATGAGTGAGATCATATAATAATTGTCTTTCTCTGATTGACTTATTTCGCTTAGCATAATATCCTCTAGTTCCATCCACATCATTGCAAATGATAAAATTTCATTTTTTTTTTTATGGCTGAGGAGTATTCCATTGTTTACATATATACCACATCTTCTTTATCCATTCATCTGTCAATGGACATCTGGGCTCCTTCTATAGTTTGGCTGTTTTGGACATTGCTGATATAAACATTGGGGTGCACGTGCCCCTCTGGATTACTACATTTGTACCTTTGGGATAAATACCCAGTAGTGCAATTGCTGGGTCATAGGTAGCTCTATTTTCAACTTTTTGTGGAAACTCCATACTGTTTTCCAGAGTGGCCGCACCAGCTCTCCTACTTTCATCCTCATCATTGGAACTCCCTGCTTCCAAGGAGCAGAACTGATAGGAAAAGATAATGACTGCCAACTTACAAAGAGGAGGTAGTGTCAGAGTGGAGGGGAAGAAGTAGATGAAATGAAAGAGGGAGGTTGTGAGGCGGGAAATGAATGTGAAGGAGAGGGTCTACAGCTAACATGTTAGTTGTGGGGGAGGCTCTACGAATCTCTAGTGAGGCTGAACCATCAAAAAATGCATGGAAGGCACATTACAGAGGTGGAATGCTGCTACCTAAAACTTAGCACCTTTTGGACTGAGTAGAGGTTGAAGTAAATAATTTATGAAACACTCTTAGGGATTCTGGGGTGTGTGTGTGTGTGTGTGTGTGTGTGTGTGTGTGTGTGTTGTGTTGGTCTGGTTTAAGAAGGAAAGCAGCAACAATTGCCTGGATCTCCCCTCATGAAAGTTGGTTGGTGAGCAGTGCCTATAGGATGGGACTATAGCTGATCAGTTTCTCTTTTATTTGTAAATGATTTTCTTTGTAAATGATCAGAGTTTCATACACAATCACTTAGTGTCTATCTTGTGAAGGATTAATATCTCTATATAAAGGTAATGTACCTGAGTGGTTACACTCATAGTCTTGGGGTCAGACAGGGCTTGGCTTGAATCCCTTCTCCACAACACATTACTCTTGTGCTACTGGTGTGACCTCCAGCATGTTATTTCTCCTCACACATAGTAAGCTCTCAATAATTGGGCAGACAGTAATGATACAGGTTCCTGCTATCTTTACTGAGTTTACTTGTGTGGGATTTGGGAACTTTCTGCATCTGCAGAAAGGCTACTTGCCACTTGGGCTAGGAGCACATTCTTATCTGCCCAAGGTTGGGGTGGTGGTGGGGGGGGGCTGCACCTGCATGCAGCTGCCAAAACATGTGCCTGAGGAAGACGGAACAAAATGAAAAGTCTGAGGATCAGATTGGAAAAACAAACAGCTAACTGAAATGGAAGCTTAATATTTGGATTGAGCACCCCAGCTTTGTTATTGCCTGAGTAGGACCACAAGAGCCACTTCACTGGGCTGTGCTTTGCTCTCTGTATCTGCAAAGTGTGTCTGTGTTGGGAGAGCAAAAAAGTGATGCTCCCCCATCATTTGAATTAGAACCTGGGTGGGCTGTAGCTTTGTAAATTCTTGCTGGGAATTATGGGAGGGATAGGGGGTCAGAGCACAGGGTCTAGAGGGGGGGAATGGGGAGAGGAGTGTTTCCAATCACCAGGTATTGAGTACTATGGCCTCTCCTTCTTTGGTGATTCAGGGTAAGAGGTGAGGCAGCACCTATTGTACTATGAGGGACATCTGAGTCTCTATGTGTGGGACATCTCTCCTAGCCTCTGTATTTTCCTTCAGGAACTGAGGCCTGCCAGACCTGTGAGCTTCTCTCTAAGCCCAACTCAGAACTCTGTGCAAGCAGATATATTCAAATTCATCTGTTCTGATTCAGAGCAGTGAAAAATCACTTTATGTGCTGGAGCTAAGAGGGAAGAAACACTTCATATATTGTTTCCTTTCGATCTATGGAGTCATGGGACAGCTTTTATAACTCTAGATATCATGACAAACCATCCATAAAGATGGACAGAATCCTTATGCAGCAATTACCGTAGCTTAAAGCAACATTATTTAGTATCCATTCATGGAAGTGTGGTAGCATTTCAGGACTTTGTCTAATTCCCTCATCACATTAGCAAATGAGCACTCTGCAGGCCTGGCTCATGGAGGCCTGAAACGTCCTCTGTCTCCCTTAGCCTGAGGCTCAGACATGTGTGGCTTGTTTGGGCTTTGTCCACAGTTACTTTGTACACTTACAAAGAAGGATGGAGTCTGTTTAACTACATTAAAGCTCCTTCATGTGCTTGTTGGCCATGTGCATGTCTTCTTTGGCGAGATTTCTGTTCACGTCTTTTGCCCATTTCATGATTGGATTGTTTGTTTCTTTGCTGTTGAGTTTCAGAAGTTCTTTATAGATCTTGGAAACTAGCCCTTTATCTGATATATCATTTGCAAATATCTTCTCCCATTCTGTAGGCTGTCTTTTAGCTTTGTTGACTGTTATACTATATGTTGGCAAATCGAACTCCAATAAAAAAAATATACAAAAATAAATAAATAAATAAATAAAGCTCCTTCAGCTTAAAGCCAGATTCTAACAAAAATGTTCTGATTTAATTCAATTCCATTCCTTTCTAATTAATTCATTTAAAATTAAGAACACTTGCTGAGC
Source organism: Canis lupus baileyi (assembly GCF_048164855.1). Taxonomy (NCBI): domain Eukaryota; kingdom Metazoa; phylum Chordata; class Mammalia; order Carnivora; family Canidae; genus Canis; species Canis lupus. Next base: position 32,990,880 of record NC_132856.1, on the reverse strand, counting down.
AACTAATTGATGCCATGTATAAAAATCAGCAGGACCAAGGCTCTTCTGCAAAGCCAGGTGTGTATCAGCATTTGCTATTTATACCTCTGTCAACTGTAGGGTGAAGACAGTACTGGAATGCACTCACAGTTCACCTCTTTGACCAGATTTGGTAAGATCTTTTCTATTTTCCATTTTTTTTTCATTCTCATCTCCTTCCTTAATCTACTAACTCACACACTCATTTATTTAGCAAATACTAAGGACCTAATTGTATGCCCAACAGAGAGGTAGCATGTGGAGGAAAACTAATTGTTCTCATTCATTTGCATAGCTTATTTTATAATATCAGGAAGGCCAACTAGCTGCCAGATGGTGGGATTATGACAAAGGCAAGTTGACAACTTCCCTAAGCTCTAGTTACTCATCTTCAAGTGAAAAAACAGTTATATGTATTTCACATAGTTGTGAGGACTAAAGAAGCTAAAAGACAGGGTATTTTCTAGCACACAGTAGGAGCTTAAGAGTTGCTTTGTCATCATCATCATCATCATTGCCTATTTTAGAATAGAAATTTCTAGAGGTCAGTGATATTTCCATTTTATGGGTCATGAACAGGTTCTAACACATGTTAACAAGCAATATGTATCAATAATTAATAAATACTAATGAATAAAATACTAAAATAAAATACTAAAAAGATACTAAAAGTTAAGTGTTTTAAAATTGTCCCCTTCCTATAAGGAAGACAGTGTGTGGAAAAAAAAATATATTATATGACACCACATAACCATATGTGGTTAGCTTCATCAAATATCATTCTTGGGGTGTCTTGGTGGCTCAGTCAGTTAAGGGTCCAACTTTTGATTTTAGCTCAGGTCATGATCTCAGGACCATGAGATGGAGTCCTATGGCAGACTCTGTGAGGGGTATGGAGCCTGCTTAAGATTCTTTCTCTCTCTCCACTTCTCCTTGTCCTGCTCACACACTCTCTCTATCTCTTTCTCACTCTCTAAGGGGGGAAAATATCATTCTTTGCAGCACAAGGTGGGCCTGATAAATGGGGGAAGGAAGGAAAGAAGGGAAGGAGGGAGGGAGGAAGAGGGGGGAAGGAGAAAGGAAAGAAGAAGGAAGGAAGGAAGGAAGGAAGGAAGGAAGGAAGGAAGGAAGGAAGGAAGGAAGGAAGGAAGGAAGGAAGGAAGGAGGAAGGAAGGAAGGTCCACATGATAAGGAACCGTGATCTAGCTAGCCTGGAGAGAGCCCAGGGAGGGTTCTACACACCTGATTTGAGAAAGAATGTGGGAGAAATCCTGACCTTGGAGAGGGAAAGGACAAAGACTTAGGGATAGTTCCCTTGTGTTAAAAGTGGTGGGGAGAGAGAATGAGAGAGGGGGAGAGAATGAGAGAGAGGGAGGGGGAGAGAGAGAACAAGAGAAAGAGAAAGAGGGAGAGAGAGAAAAGGAGGGAGGAAAGCCCTCTAGGGCAGTGCTGGCTTCTTGGGCCTACCCCTGGGAGTCACAGGGGCTCTGGCTCAGAAAGTCTCCACACTATGTTCAATGCTCTGCTGTCACCCTCTAGAAATTCTTGATAGTTTTTAAACAAGGGTTCCCACATTTTCATTTTGCACTGGGCACTACAAATTATATAACTGGTCCTACCTTAGGGAAAGATTTGTGGAGGTTTTCTTGTGTGGAATGAATATAATCTGTTTTCAGTGTTTTCTTGAGATTTAAACATCTTTCAATTATTTTGGGGTGGGGGGCAGTGTTCAGTTGTGGATCTTTTGACCAAAACTCTAGACTGGGGTGGGCCTCAAGGCGATTCAGCTTTGTCCAGACCCCATAGCAGAAGAGCAGCTATTTCCTCTATCCTGTGTGTAAGAGTCCTCTGGCATGCCACCACCCCCACCCCACCCGCCACCCCCCACCACGCGGCCCAATTCCTCTGCAAAATCCTTGGGAAGTTTGCAGGCAACCTCCACAATTTGCTTACTGCATCAACTTTGGAGGAAACCCTTCATTCCCTTATTCTGGTGAAATGTTCTATGCTGAGAGAAAGGCTTGAGGTATTCCTTAGTGAGGGTGGTGGTGGGGGTTGAGATAATGAGAACAGTGTTCTGTGACATGTTGTGCAGGACATGGAGAATTTCTCACCAAAGAAGTTCAAACTTGGGAAGCCACATACTTCCGCTTCTGGGTGGATTTTGTGCAGAGCCACTTTCTCTTCCTGCCGCTTACATTCCGACAGAAAAGCACCGTGTAGAGAGGATGAAGTACTGTGAGTTCAGCCCATTATCAAATGGTTTCAAGGGTCATTTTGATCTTGTCAGGATCAGCAGGCTTCCTTTCAGCAGGCCTAAAAAGGCTGACAGAAACAATAAATGGACAATTTTGAGACTCTTTGTCAGAGTTATACTTTGGGGACAAACTCTGCCGTAAATACTGATTTCTAGTCCCCTCTCCATTTGCCCACCATTTTCAGAGACGATCGCCCCCCCATCCCTGACCACCACATAGTCATCAACTTCTCTTGCCAACATCGTGTCAGCGAGTGATGTGCGGTCGCTTCTCTATCTGCTCGGTAGTGCTTACACCACAAGGAACCAAACATGATGTATACCTTGGAGCACACATTCATCTCTAATTTAGTGCCTACATATCTGTAATAGCCGTATTGAACTGAAGCTGAGAAAAATCACCCTTGCCACCCTCCATTTTTAGGGAGTCTGTGATAGGTTGGAGGATTACCCTATCGATCACTCGTCAGGAATGATTACCTCTCACCCTTCTCTGCCTCATCAATAAATGGCTCCAGATTTCAATTCCAGGAGACACATTCAAAATAGGGGTGTCTGGAGCTGTGAATAGAATTGTAAATATGGCAGTATCTAAAAGAAAGCATTCACACCCAACAGACAGATTATAGGATATGCCACACCCTGTAAAGGATTTAGACTTTTAAGAGTATTAACATTTTTCCCATAACAGATTGTTCCACTTGTGGAAATTACAATTACTGTCATTTCTTGATACTGACAATGAAAATTACATATATTTTCTTCAGACATGGTATTTTAACTAAGTAGTGAAATAAGGCAGCAAGTAGTTTTAAATGGGCTTCAAAGAGACTGTTGCCTTAACTTTTTAGGTTGGTATGTCTTTCTAAAAAGATTCTTGGTGCTTTGTTTAAATGCCCCAACTTGAGCTGAACTAGGCCTGGATGGCCTGAAATACCATCAAACCTCTAATAACGAGGTCAATTTGGCATGAAAAATTGGTAGTAAAGAGCACTTTATAAAATAGTAAAAATCTATACTCCAAGTATTATAGCAAGACCAACAGATGTCAAATTAAGGGGTGGGGGCAGAAAAATCTGTGCAAAGTGGATGCTTCTTATCTGAACAAAGGACGTTGGTAGGAGCCAATGTTTCTATGCTGTGTTTGGTAGAATGCTGGCATCACAGAATCTTAATATGAATTATGTTAAAAATAATGAAAAGAGCTCTGTGGTAAGATACATGTAAGATTCTCCAAGATAGCAAAGCCAGAAGGGTTATCTTATTTTGGGGATCCTCAATGCTTTTAATTTGCTAAACTGCCTCATGAATGTACAAAGGGTGAAGGGAGAACATGGGGTGGAACACTTGCTAAATTTGTTGGAACTTAGAAAGATTTTCTGAGGAACACTTTTCAAGGAATTCAGGTTCTGGGACTCCCTTAGGGAAAGTCCTTTCCTGGTCCTGGGGGCATGTTTTGAGGCAAGGTGGTGAGTGAGACCGAGTGTGGCCCATGTTGTTGTAGCTTCCATTGAAGAACTCAGTGGTCTAGAGCCCTATGGCCATTTGGGCTGGCACTTGGGGAAAGCATGAATTCCTCTTTCCTCCTGAGGCTCCTTTGTGAAGTTCAGAAAACAATCCGCAATGATTCAGCAGGAGGAAGCAAAGGCTAGAGCTCCAAATTATCAGGTTAATTTGCTTGTATTCTTTGAAGTTTGAGATCTTTGAAGTTTTGTTTTCCCTTGAGAAGTGAAGATGAGAAAAACAAATGCCAAATGTCATTTTATACTGTGAAAAGAAAGTACAATTAACAACCATGCAGTGTTCCCCAAATGCCTTAGCCAGAATACTGGAGTTGTAATGTTCACAAACTTTGACTCTGCTGTGTTTTTAATGAGATGATACACCCTGGGATTCAGGAATGCTAGAATCCTGCCTTGCCAATCACTTTCCTACTGCCCTGCCTTATGAGGTTCTAGAAGGGGACTAGTATATATACCCCAGGAACAGGAACGTGCTTGAAGCTATCACTTTATCTATAGCTATTTGAGTGTTGAGCTCTGGTAAGGACTTGCAATCCAAGTGGGACCTTCTGGTTCCTTTTACTTTCACAGCTCTAAATCCCAGTATCTACCGTTGTCTGCCTACCAGCAACAGAAGTTGAGTAGGGATGGGCAGCAGGATGGCCCGCAGAGAATAAGCCTGAATCAGTATACCCATCAGCTGCCAGCCTGGAGAAAAGGGAAAAGCAAGAATGAAGACTGACAGGTCAGCATGAAGCCTATAAGAAATAGGCCCTGACAACTAGCCTGGTCTCATTGGATAGATAACTAAGGTGGATTGTTTTAGTCTGTTTTGGCTGCTATAACACAATACTACATATTGGGTAGGTTTAAAGGAAAAAAAGTTATTTCTCATAGTTCTGGGTGCTGGAAGTCTGAGATCAGGATGTCAGCACAGTTGGTTCTGATAAGAGCCCTCTTTGGGGTCACAGACTGCTGACTTCTTGCTGTATTCTCATGTGGAGGAAGGAGCAAAGGGGCTCTCTTGGGCCTTGTTTTATAAGGACACTAATTTCATTCCTGAGTGCTCTCTTCTCATGACCTAATCCCCTCCCAAAAGTCTTACCTTCTAGTACCATCACACTGGGCATTAGGATTCTTTTTTAAAAAACATGATTTATTTATTTATTTTTTTAAAGATTGTATTTATTTATTCACGAGAGACACACAGAGAGAGGTGAGACATAGGCAGAGAGAAGCAGGCTCCCCAGGGGAGCCAGATGCAGGACCCAATCCCAGGACACTGGGATCATGACCCAAGCTGAAGGCAGACGCTCAACCACTGAGCCACCCAGGTGCCCTGGCATTAGGATTCAAACATGAATTTGGGTGTTGCGGGGCAGATACGGTCATTCATAACATAGCACAATTGGGCCTCTGATGGAAAGGAGAAAAAATTAGGAGTTGGCAGATTTTGCTCTGGTTATTGCCAGCTTGATTGGATGATATGTTGGGGCCTGACACCACCCTTGGCTTCCCCTTTTCATGCAAGCACCTGAAGCCCCAGCACGACCAAGCCACATCTGTACAGTAACCACTAACGCCATATTAATCACCAGGCCCTGTCTATCTGGAAGAAGGGCCCCTGGACCATGAAAGTATCCTGGCCTAGGGCCAAGAGTTGGAGATGAGGGGAGATGGGGCTGGGGTCACTGCCACATTCTTTGCTTATTGAATGATGCCACACAGATATGCCTCCTGTCCTTTAAAGGAATTGAGTGTGCAATTTGATTGAGCCCAGTAGAGGGGTCAGAGAAGATTAGAATGAGACATTTTCCTCACTCCTTTCTGCCTCTAGGTAACTGGAGCTCCATCTGGAAGAGCTGACTTTATGTTTCTGAGCCTGGTTTGATTCTGATCCTGGCCCTGGGATCAGAGGCTCTGTATGAATAGCATCCTGAAAGGTCAGCTGGCCTATATATGCACCCTCAGGCACATCGAGACTTCCCCAGAGACACAGAAGTCTTCTATTTAAAAAATTTTTTTTTCCTATTAAGAAATACTTCCTTACATCTAACCTCCTGCTTTTGTACTGCTCTTTGTGGAGGCAGAAAACAGCTGGGTATATCTGTCGGTAAGCCTTCTTATGCTTAAAGATTCTTGGTCTTACTTTCTCTGGGTTGAAAAATCCAGGGTTAACCTCTCTTTTCCAAGCCTTATTTTCCTTCCTTTTCACTGTTCCAAGAAAAAAAAAAGTTTCCTTAAATTTGTTAACCGTTAGAATCATCCAAAGACCTTTCTAAACAGACCAAATTATACATTGCTCTCCAGACTTGCTGCATGGAAATTATAGGGGCAAGGGTGACTTAGGGTTTGGGCAGAGATTGTCATTCTCAAACGGGACAAATATATTACTGGAATCTTTTTGAAGTGCATACCCAGCTTGCATTTCTTTTTTTCTCATGGGATGGTACCTATCCTTCAGAGGGAGGACTCTGGCATCTAGGTTGGCACCAGCATCAGGGATGCAGGGACATCTGATCCAAACAGTGCCAGAGTCTTTTCTCCAGAATTTGGAAATGGAACTTAGAGACAGGAGTTCAGTTTCTGAGAGTGACCAGAAGTATGACATGACAAAAATGGAGACACCAGGTTACAGATAGAGAGCAGAGAGATGGTCTGCAGAGAGGAGGTAAAGAAGAATGCAAAGCATTCCAATGATCCTTTAGGCTATGGTTCCAGTCTCTACATTGTTACCCTGGATTTACATGAGACAGTTGATGTCCTATGCAGTGGTATTCTCTTTGCCTAATCTAGCTAAAACAGATTTTCACTACCAGACCCCCAAAAGGGCCCAACGAAATATAGAACTAACAGCAGGACTGGGAGACATGTAAGCTCACAGCCTATGTGTTTTCTTGCTGTTGACTTACTATGGAACTCTATTTTGCTTTCCTGAGAGGAAACATGCCTCCTTGACTTCTAAAGAATATTTCATTGTCTGACTAGACAATATTAAGACACCTCAAACTCTGAATAAGCTCAGAATGGCCTGCTATGGAAAAATCTTCCCAATTGTTTTCACAGGAGAAAAAGAAACCTCCGACTAGTATTTACTAACTGATGCATTCACCCAACAACATGTAAAGTCAATACTGTTTTTGGCCCATTTTACATGTGAGGAAACTAAGGCATAGAAAAGGTAAATAACTTTCCTTGGGCCATAGAGCTGGTAAATTGGTGAGCCAAGACTTGAAGCCAAATTTAACTATAGAGTCCAGGATTTCAACCACTTTGCTATGCCTGCACTGAAACCAAAACTCAATGGCTGAAAGCAAAACTCTTGATGCTACCTGAGAAGTAATGTGCAAATACCCATTTCTGTACCAAGAGAGCCTTCCTGTTTGGACTCTACGGGAAGTACCAAGCAAGAAGGTTCTGGCAGTTTTCATAGATGAGTCAGGCTTGCCCTGAGGTCAGAGAGAGACGTAGGGATGGAGAATGTTGCCATTTTAAGACCAATTTCTTCCTCTAAATGAGTTTCTTATTTCCTTCAGGTATCTACTCCTTTACAAAGTGGCTCATGTGTTAGGGGATGCTGGTCTCTAAGAAAGATCTTATTTGTCTGAGGGTAAAACTCCCCCCTTGCCAGTAATTGAGCATCAAATTGGACCAATTAAATGCAAGGAGAAGCTTTCTTGGGAGCTTAAGATACAATTTTGTCTTAATCTTATGTGAAAATTTCAGAAGAGAATCCCTTTTTGGATCTGGATATAATTTTATCAGTTAGCTATTGCCACAAATATGCTGCCTAGCAAAACCCTACAAAACCTCAGCACCATAGAGCAGTAAGCATCTACTCAGTTGGTTTAAACCTTGCTAATTAGAGCAATTGAGCTCTCCTGACATTGGCTGGGCCCACTAATGAGTCCAGAGATCAGCTGAGCTAGCTAGTGTTCTACATCAAAGTCTTCCATCTCTTCCCAGGACCAGTGAACTAGCCTACACGTGTTATTTTCAAGACAATGGCAGAGGTATAAGAGCACCAGTGGAAATACATAACATAGCTAAAGCCTAGGCTTCATCACACTTACCACCATCTTAGTGGCCAAGGACAGTCATATGGCTAGGCTTTGCATCAAACCCACCTGCTGTGAAGCTGTAGTAAGTCAGATGGCCAAGCCCATCATCAATGGATGAGGGAAGTCTGTTTTTTTTCCTGGGAGTCGTGGGGAAGGTGTTGAATGTTTTGAGCAATAATCCAGTCTACCACAGGGCCATACATAAATGTGAAACTCAGGAGAATGGCAGACCACATCCCTTTTAACCTTCAGATAAAGCCAACACACACAGAGAAGAGGTGACCCGAGAGAATCCCAGAAAAACAGAGCTGGAGCCACTAAATCGTATCAACCCCAAGTTCTAGCTGACATCCAGGCTTCAAGTAATATTGGCCAAGTGTGACAGTATTTAAGCTCATTTGGGATAGATTTTCTTGTACTGGGCAAGAAACTCTCCCAATTCAGAATTTTCTTCGGAATGTTTAAGAACAAAGGCCCAAAGCAATGGGAATAAACAGCACATTGGTAAAACGCAATGCAGAGCCTAGAGAGGTAACAGGGTTCCCCCCTTCAAATGTTGTCCTTGGAAACCCAACCATTCCATCCTTTCATTGCCCACTCACCTTGCAGCAGATCTATTTCTTCTTCATTTTGTGTACTTCGATTCATTCTCAGATGTTTGTTCATCTGACCTTCCAGTTGGTATGGTAACAGCCTGCCTGAACTGTGGCATTTATTATTCACTGCAAGTTCTTGTCAAGTCAGTAAGAATTAGGTTTGCCTTCTTTCAAGCAGTCAAGGGGACTAAGTCATTAAGGAGGAAAGGTGGCCCTGTACCCCTATCAGGGTTGATGCTTGAAATTCTCCTGTTAAAACTCTACTACTTTCCGGTGCTCACATTGATTGAGGTGGTTCCTTCCTTTCTGTAGAGCTCTTGTTTCCTAGATGTAGAATGCAACATTTATTTCCACCCTCTACCCCTGTCATGTTACATTAATAACAGGACACAAATTGGGCAGTTAGTCGATGGATTTGTAAAAGCCACATTAAAAAAATACAGGGAAGGAACAAAGTGTAATATCTCAGAATAAGAATCAGTCATTTAAAATAATATGTACAAAGGTTTACTCTGTGCTTCTAACTGAACTAAGAAGTTCTTGACACCCTGGAGGGTAAAACATTGAATAAGAACATGGCTAAAATTCACTGGATACCTATTATGTTCTGGGAACTATATGAAGCTCATCATACAGATTACTTCACTCAGTCTTCACAGTGACCCTATGAAATAATTATCTACATTTTAGGGAGAAATGACTAATTTTTCCAAGGTCTAACAGTTGACATGTGAGGGTGGGATTTAGCATTTGAATTAGAACTTTTAAAGCCATTTTATTTATCCTATCCTATACTTCCTTAAACAAAAAAAGCACAGTGGTTATGGGTGTAGACTTGCCTATGAGAATAATAAAATCTGGCCTTGCCATCCATTCAACATATGACTTTGGCCAAATTAACCTTTCTGTGCTTCAGTTTCCTCATTTATAGAATAAGAATAATCCTAGTGTTAACCTCTGAGTGCAGTCCTTAGAATTAAATGAGTGTACATAAAACACTTAGCACAATGCGTAAGTATAATGAATTCTCAAATGATGGCTATTTTTATAATATTGTGAATTCCTGGTACAACGCTGTCCATTAGTTTGTTCTATGATGATGGAAATGTTTTAGAACTGCATTGTCTAATGCTGGAGCCTCTAGCTCCATGTAACTTTGAGAACTTAAAATGTGGCTAGTGCAACTGAGAAAAGGAATCTTTTATTTTATTTCATTTTAATTAATTACAGTTTAAGTTTAAATAGCCACATGTACCTAGTGACTACCATATTGGACAGCACAGGTATAGAATTTGCCAGATATAATATGTACAAAAAGAATAAGGTGTGATTCCCATTTATGAGAATCTTATGGTTTAATGGAAGACCAAGCTGACAAGCAAATGATTAGTAGGCATGGTATTATGGTGTAGCTATATATAGAAAAAATGCCATGGAAACTCAAAGAGCAAGGGACTAATTTGTGCTGGGGGATCAGGGAGGGGTTTTTAGAGGCAATGACAGTTGAGCTAGACCTTGAAGGGTAAGTAAGGATGCAATTCATTCATTTAGCAGATATATGCTGAGACCCTTCTCTGGGTCAGGCATCAAGTTTGAGAGAGTAGATGATTGTCAAATGGAAAGTGCATTTGGTAAGGGTACAGAGGAGACATCTCTGTTGGTTAGACTGTTTGAGGAGGTCCTGTTGTAAAAGGTAGAACTCGAACTGTCCCTTGAATCACAGTGCTGAGAGCTAAGAGAGGGCATTCCATGTAAGAAGAACAGCATGAGTAAAGAAGTGAAGATAGGACCAGTAGCCACCACTAGGCCAACCTAGCTGAAGTAGAGAAGACGGTTAGAGGACAGCTATGGTGAGGTTCCACTGGTGATGGCGGTAAAGTTGGGGAGGGTATGAAGCAGGCTATAGATGGTGGCTAAAGGGCTCTTACCTTTGTGCCACTGCAGATTTTGAAGTAGATGTTGTAAGTTTTATAAAGTTGTCTGACAGAGGGCCCCAAGTGCTTCTGAAAAAAAGAGGCAGAAGGTTCATTTGGGAAGACACTCCCCCGACCCCCAGGCCCAGAAAAGTAATGTTCAGTTTCCTGGTATTCTGGCTGCCAGCATCCATTCCCTTCCTATTGCTTTCCCCATTTCCCCCACGTCCCTTTGAGGGAGGTCTGGCTCAGGTGGTCTCTCCAGAGAGAATCAGGCACTGTCCCTAGACTTAAGCATTTGGTGCTAGGGATGGGACAGTTGGAGGTCAGAACATTGCTGTTGCATTGTGGCAAGAATAATAACGCAGAAGAAGCATGCCTTGACTACATGGTGGCAGCATGAGTACGGCCCTGGATTTTCTCAGAGTCTGATCCTCCAGCCCCCTGCCATTTTGATATACTTCCACTAAGTCTCTTGTCACTTAAGGTCATCAGAGTTCATGTCTGTTGCTTACAGCCAAGAACTCTGACTGACCCATTTGAAAATAATGAAAATTCCTGCAAGTGGAAGTGCTTGGTAGTGGCCCCAACTCTGCCCTAACCTGTCGTCTCTGCAAAGTCCTCCATCCCTGGGCCTCACTCTCTTGTCTCCCTAACAAAGGACCCACACTAGTGTTTTCTAAGGGGGCTTTTGAGCAAACATTCAACCATACCCTAGACCAAGGCAGTGGAAACAGAAGGAAAGGGTGGCTGCAAGACATATTTTACAAATACATTAAGAAGAGAAGAGAAGGCAAACCAGAGTGAGTAAAAGGTAGCTGTGTGCTTTAGAGCCTGAAGAAAAAAAAACTTTGCTTTCAAATCACCCAAAGCCACTTTTGCCTTTCGTAGTTGTTGTATCCATTTGACCAAAGAATCAGAGTTTTAAAATATCCTTTTGTTCTCCCTTCTTTGTTAATCCCCTGCCAAGAAGCTCTGCCCATAACTGAGTAAATCCATCAGGAGCTCCTCAGTCATCAGAAGATTTGTAACTCACTGCCAGTGGTGTTGCTGCTGTGATCTGGACTTCAGAGCTGGAGGAAGGGCATCTGGAGCAAACAGTCCAGTCAAGGTTTGGAGATGTGTCCTGCTGGACGCAGCAAGTGATGTTCCATATGCACCTGTCAGCTACTTTCCTGTTCCTCACACAGAGCAAACCTTTGGCTCAGCCATTCTCCCTTTTTGCAGGGACTTCTAGACTACTCCCTGGCAAGAGAGATCTAATCCGCCCTTCATATACAAGCTCAGGCTATTCACTGAATAAATGTGCTTTGGGTCAGGCTCTGTGCTCAGTACTAGCAATGCAAGGATAAAAGGACATTGTCCCCAGTCTCAAGGAGCTCCCATCAGCTGGGCCTGGGTATTGTCCCCAAGATCCCACCTTGTCATTTATTTTGCCTGTAAAGGCACCATGGACCAATTCCTGAGGACAGGGCCATTTTCTATATTTTTCACAATGCCTGTTCACCTAGAGTGTGTGTTCAAATGTAGTCACTGAGAACCACACTTCGCTTTATATGGAGTGAAAGCCTTATTGTACAGTAGCAAAGGGAGAATACCAATGGAGTTACACAAATTGGATTCATGTCCCCCCTCCAATCATGGTTCTGTGATTTATTAAAAGGGTGACTGGAGAAGCTATTTAACTTCTACAGTTCTCAGTTTTCGCATCTGTAAATTCGAGGACAGATAATAATAGCATCTATTCCTTGGCATTTAAGCAGTGTGTTGTGTCGGCTTACAGAATGGTCTTTGTGTCCAAAGCTGCTGCTTTGTGTTAATGACTAGAGATCCTCAAGGATGTGGTGCATAATTCATAGTGACAGAGGGACAACTGACTGCCTGCCCCCTTTTCCCTCCGCTTTCTTTCTTTCTCTGTTCTTTCTCATTCTTCCTTCCTTTCACCTTTTCCTTTCTCATTTCATTTTTTTCTTTTTCTTCTCTGTGTCTCTTTCTGCCCTCTCTCTCCCATTCTCTCTTTTTCTCCCTTCCACCTCCATCAGAGTAAATGAAATGCTTAGTTATAAGTTATATTTAAATGCAAAAAATATTGAGCAGTCAGACCCAGTGAATTAAGTCTAGACTGTGTCCTCTTTTCTAAGGAGGGAGACCTTATTTTTCTCTTCATGAAGATGAGGCCCAAGTACCTCTTGGATAGCCAATTTACTCAGAATTCCCCATCAGTACAGATCTGCTTAGAAACCTGACCCAAAAGCAGTGGAAAAAGAACAAAGCATAAATACGTTTTTTCTCTTTTCCAGAATTGCTGACTGATTCTTTTGGCAGTGGGATACTGGCTCTACAAAAAGAAGAGAAAAGAAAGAAAAAAGGAAAAGAAAAGAACAAAATAAGAAAGAAAAAGAAAAGGAAGAAAGCCTTGAGTGCATGTTAATCTCTGTGGTGTAAGTACTCCCACCATGGTTGAATTCAAGCTTCCAGTATAAGACCAAAGGACACAGAGGAGGGAAAGATATGTACCGTCCCCTCTCAGGAGACATTCTTGGTGTGGGCCACTGTGTGGAAATATGCAGACACGGCTCCAGTGCTCAGGCCTGTCTACCTTGCCCCCCACTCTACCCTGTGCACCCTGGGGCCTGGTCCTAGCCCACAACACTGTATCCCAATCAGGTTTCCTGCCTCTGTTATCCATTCCTACCTCTGTCTGCCAAATATCCTTCTGAAACCCCAATCCCTGCTATATACTCCCCAGCAGCTCACCTTGGCCACTCCCAGGCCCTTCACCACTCCTTTCACCCTTCTTCAGAGCTACTCCAGGCATCTCATCTCGTCTTGATGCAAATGTTATGACATTTCCATGTCTTTGCTCATATCTAACTTGCTGCTTGGAATGCTCTTCTAAGAATTCCCATTCCTGCTCCTTTGTCTGCCTGGTGAACTACAGTCATCTCCAAGCCTAGCTTGGAAGTTGTGTTCCCCTTGCCGTTCTGATCCTCCAGCTAACCTAAACTACATGACATCACTTATTCCTTTATCAGGGTCCCCTTGACACCACTCTGTCATATTCTGTGGTGAGACATGAACTGGTTTCTTATATCTCCAGGTCCTTAGATAGTGAGGAGGCCATGGGTCCAGGATTGATCTTTCATTCACTCATTTATATATATGTTGAACAAATATTTATGGAGTGCCTGTTATGTGTCAAGCATTGTGCTGAGTAAGACTAGAGTGAGGAATGAGACAGATCTTCCTTCTTCTCTGGTAGAGTTCATAAGACTAAGCAGTATAAGCATGGAACAAACAGTACAAGCATGGAATTGCAAATGTGTTCAATGGAGAAAAAGAACAAGATGTCATGAGAAAAATTCTCACTAGTGAAAGGCTTTTACGTTTCCAAGAAACCTGGAATATAACTTTATAAGAGAGCAAGAATGGTGCAGTATTTGTATCTGTGGCACACTGGACTAGATATCCAAGCCAGCTCTGATGTAAGGGGCTTGAACTGAGATCACCAAAAGGCATGGGGATTGGAGGGTGAAAATATAGAACACAGGCTTTGAAGAGAAAAAATGGAGAAAGCAGAGAGAAATGTGCAGGAGAGCTAGGCCAGTCCAGAACAAGCCTATTGTTATTGTAGAACAAGCACATTGCTTATGTTGTGTGTGGGCTCTGTCCTTTCCCCACCCAGTTGATGGAGAGAGGCTGCCTGGGCTGGAAGGGGAGGGTTTAGAGGAGGTCTGTAGCTCACTAAAACTGAGAAGGTGAGGGGAGATAGTTGGCTTTGTTATATATCTTTGTATTTCTATTAATTTTTTTAAAAATTTTCTCCAGTGATAGAAAATTCAAATAAGATAGAATTAAGTGTGTGGGGGAGGGGGGAGAGAAAGGATGAATGAATGGGTTCAAGTAATTTAAAAAATCCATAGTTACACCCAATGCCCAGATCTTTGTGTTTAATACCATTCCCCAATAAAATGAACTATGCTCCATGGAGAAATGACTAATTCTAGAACTAAGGCAGAGAGCATACAGTAATAAGCCTAGAGCATCTTATGGTGCAAAAAGTAAAAAAGTGCTCAAAACCCAAAACACAGACACAAACACATATTGAAGGATGTGGAATGTCAAGGGGACATAGCAGCCAACTGAACAAATAAGTGAAAGGTCAAAGCTGAAAGAATTTGAGTCACAAAAACAAATTGAAAGTATTGAATCAAAAGCCAAAGTATCAACCGAGTCCACGCCAATCATCATGAATAGGTGATTGAATAAATAAACAAAGGAGAAGAAACAACTCTATGAGGTAGAATTTCAGTGTATGTAGATACTCTGTCCACAAGAGAGTAACACCCTCTGCAGTAAGTGTGGGCTGCACAAAATGACTTCCTTCCCAAAAGCACAGTGTGAAAAGGGGAAAAGACTAGCTTTACAGTGGAAAAACCTAAATACTACTTCACCCAGGTAATTAAGATTGGCATCAACAATGATAAGTCATGTTGATGGCACGTACCCTTGATAAGATGTGGTGAGAATGGCACTTTACAATGTGGCCTTTCTCCCCAAAACCCATATCCCAGTCTAATCATAGGAAAAACATCAGAAATCCCAGCTGAGGAATATCCTACAAAACACCTGTCCAGTACTCTTCACAACTGTCATGGTCACCAAAACAAGGCAAGTCTAAGAAACTGCCTTAGTCCAGAGGACCCGAAGGAGACATGATGACTAACTACAATGTGGTATCCTGGATAGGATACTGGAACAGAAAAGGAACAAGGAGTAAAAACTGAGTAAATCTTGCTAAAGCATGGACTTAAGTTAATAATGTGTTAATATGGGCTTTAGTGTATAAGATGTTAATAATAGAAGACACTGAGTATGGGGTATGTGGGAATATTCTGGACTATCCTAACAACTGTCTGTAAATCTAAAACTATTATGAAATTAATAGTTTATTAAATTTTTTAAGTCTGTAGTTCAACAACTTCAAATATGGCTAGATCTAAGATCTCAGATGATGTCAACCAGAATGTGTCTCTACATCTTTCAGATGTGTTGGCCTAGCTTTCAGGCAGGCTCCCTTCACTCACTGGAACCCTAATGACTCTAGACCTACATTATCCTAGTGGAAGGGAAGTTCTGTTCCTGATAATTTTAACTGAAGCTTCGGACCTGGGTCATGCTTCTGTTTCAGAATCCAGTCAGTGTGGCCAGGAGGTGTGGGACTCTTACTGACCAGGACTAGACCATGTGCAGATATCTGGAGCTAGGATACAATGAGCCCAACCCCCATCCAAAAGTCTGAGAGCAAAGATGGCTTTTTATGTAAATTGGGTATTCAGTCTGCTACTATGCTGCTGAGGGGACCAGCTGCTCCCCTCCACTCATAGCCTACTTTCCAGGCCTTTAGAAATTTTCCAATTTCTATTGAGAAGAGAGACAACTTCTTGGCTAATAGGAAGATCCCTTTGTTGTAGGCCATCTTGATTGTCTCTGGCCAGCTTACAAGTGGGCCAGGCTTGGTGAGCAGCCACCTCTACTCTAACCAAAGACCCCTAGGCTGGGCTACTTACCTGAGTGATAAGGTAGTTTAGCAAGAGAAGAAAGTTAGGCCAGACAAACTCTGGGATTGGAAAGCTTTAGATATTATTGCCTCACAGAAATTTTTAGTGAGAAAAACTTTATTTTTTTGTGTGTCCTAATTTGCACTTACTCAAGGAGCTTCTAATTCATATAATTATTTTATTCTAAAGATAATGCCATTTAGTATATACCTTTTTCTTCCAATACCTTGGTGCAAAAGTATCCCCTTTAGCTTCTGTTGCTATCTGTGAGTTCTCTCATTCAATTGTTATCTCTATATACTTTAACCAGAATATATATAAGGTAGAATGCAAAAACCTTCTTTTATGAAGCATCGTCACCAACATGTCAGCCCAGTGTCAAAGTGGCTCCAGGGAGAAAGATGGAAATAGACTGGTTCTATCTATGAGTGCTAGAAGCATACATTAAAAGCTTGCATTATTAATTTCTTTGTAAAATATTTCTTCAAGAAGTTGTGCATTGCAAAATACAATATAACATTCATACCAAGTGATACAGGAATTGCTTTAAGCAAAACTTGTTGTACTCTGTATAATGAATGCTGCAATAAAAATACATATTCATTTCCTGATCACAAATCACAGCAATTTAAGCCATCTTCTCCCTAGCTTTAGTGTTTGGAGGGTAAACTATATATGTGGGTACCACCCCCTTGAACAGAGGAGCGTTCTTCTATGGGGAGAAGCCTGTCCACATGGCATATTGCACGAAGCTTATTTACTTCTAAGCCTTTCTCATTAGGGTTCTGGAAGTGGTGGTGAGGCCATCATTTGAAATACAACCAAAGAAGCACTCCTATGATCACAGCACAGTAGGAAAGTAATCCATTTTTAAAATGTGAGTTTGTTCAAGTTGTTCCATAACATATTACCTTGAGTCTATCATTGTAGTCCTGAGAAAAGGATAGAAAAATCCAAGTCATCAAAGTACTTTAGATTTTCTTTAGTGAGAAACTTTCCTTTTGGGGTATTGTTGAAATATGATTTATTTATTTATATTAAAGATTTTATTTATTCATCAGAGACACACAGAGAGATGCAGAGACACAGGCATAGGGAGAAGCTGGCTCCATGCAAGGATCCCGATGTGGGACTAGATCCTGGGACTCTGGGATCACACCCTGAGCTGAAGACAGACACGCAACTGCTGAGCCACCCAGGTGTCCCTGAAACATGATTTAAATGACATGATGCTGAGTATCAAATAAGCGGATTTCTGAGGTCACTCCAGGATTAGGAGAGCAGTGAGGTACCCTTAATCTTCTTCTTTTTACCAAGAGAGCTAATAAATGCCAGTGGCCTCCATCTGTGACCACTTGTGCCTTTTGGCCATGACCTCTGAGGATTTGGACAGCCCTCAAATCTTCACTGGTGTTAGCATGAGAGGTGTTCAATGCATGTCTTCCTGACCACCAGAGGTTCCATTTTTCTGGTGTCCTAGGGATCTGTCCCCTTCTTTATTCTCTTCTCAGATCTGAGGGGAACTCTGCTAAGCAAACAACAAACATTTGCTCAGTTGCTTCTCTCCTGAGATTTAACAGGGAGCCTGGTACATTGTTGGTTCTCATAAATATTTGCTAATTGGGTGAATGAACAACCTACGAGGTTAGGACTGTTTCTTTGCTTTTCAGAGGTGTGGGCAGACTCACTGGGTCATGTCGCTTCCAGGGAGCCTGTCTGGTTCTAGGGCCCTGGCTCTCATATTCTCTCCCCTCTGCCACTTATAACAGATTTTCCTCTCATTTGGCTCTTACGTGTCCTGCAAGTGATTTTCAGGACAAAACTCAAGTACAGAGATTTTAAGGTGATTCAGAAACATTGAATTTCTTAACAGTTATTGCCCCATTATTATTGGCAGCTTGGGAATTGTGAGGAGTTCAACACACTGAATTGGAAGACAACTTGAGAAGTAGGGTTTCTGAGAGGCATGGTAGATGCCCGGAATAGCTGTTTGCCCAGGAGAGTTAGGATATTGGCTCTACAGGGAACCTAAGAGTTGAATTAGGTGCAAACTGCCTCCTTCCTCAAATGTGTCCCCATACTGCCTCCAGAATTATTTCTAAAATGTGGACGTTAGCCTATGAATGACTTCTTATTGTCCACAGTGTAAACAATGAAGTCTAAAGCATGGCCTGCAAGTCTTCTGGATGAACCATGTGGTCAGTCTATCTATAACCATCCCATCCCTCCCCGTTGTGTGGCAGCTTTGTGGGTTACAAAGACCAGCTGTTCAGTTTTAAAGATGGCTTTGACTGCTCTAACCCAAAAGGATAGCCCCATACCTATCATTACAGTGATTGGTTAAGGTGTCCCAGATGTATGTCAATTGGCCCATGTCCTTCTATGGTCACAGAAATTGGTTCGGGGGTGAGTCAGTCATAATAAAGTCTGGGACTTTTTTTGGAGGAACAGGCTTTCTTTCTTCCTGTGGATGTTACTTGGGAAGCATATAGCCTTGGTAGTTGGCAGACACTCTGTGACCATGAGGGGTAACTGGTGTTAAGACGAAGAAGATATTACAAAAGAGAGAAGAGTAGAAATGTAAAGAAATCGGCTCCTTGGTGATATGATTGGGTCTTTAGATCAAACCAATCTGACTATTTAGGTATTCATGTTTCTAAAAGCCATGAAGTTACCTATGTCCAAAAAAACCCCAATAAACAATGAAAAAAAATGAATGTTTTTATAGTTTGGGCTAGTTCAAGCTGGGTTTTCTATAACTAGTGACTAAAAGCTTTCTGAGTGATATGCTGCTTATAAAGTAATCCCAGGATTACTTTTAAGATTTACCTCTGCCATTCCCTACATGCATCAAAGGTTTCACCTGAAAACATTACTGCTCATTCTCTGTGAATTTTCACATATGGTGCCCTCTGTCCTCACTACCCTACCTC
Source organism: Canis lupus baileyi (assembly GCF_048164855.1). NCBI lineage: Eukaryota > Metazoa > Chordata > Mammalia > Carnivora > Canidae > Canis > Canis lupus. The sequence continues at coordinate 32,972,039 of NC_132856.1, read as the reverse complement.
CCTCTCTGTATTGTAAACTCCTACTCATGTTACAAAATCCAACTCAGTATCACCTCCTCTAAAATTCAGCCTACTCTCCTTCAGTCCATCCCTGAAAGAATTAATGGCTCCCTTCATAGTATTGCTCAAGCATTACTTACATAACTATATTAGAACAATTTAAACACATTTATCAATTTAGCAGCTCATATGGATCTGTCAGGCAATGTGCTTTATAGGTATTATCTTGTTTAACCTTTACACCTGTCCTATGATATTATATTAATATCCTAATTTAAATTTAAAGAAACAGTTTAGAGAGGTAAAGGAGCTTATCTAAGAGTCTACAGCTTGTAAGATAGTGGGGTGGGGTGGGGAGCTGGGACTTGGATCATTTAATTCCAGAATCTGAGCTCTTAACCTTTGTACAGTATTCTCTTCCCTGCTAGTGAGTTGCTTGAAGCCAAACACTATCTTTCACTTCTGGATGTCTGAATGTTCTAGGCACTCAGAAATGCTAGCAGGTTAAGTGAATGAACAAATGGGTGGATGGATCCATTTATGCCCTTTACATTGCAGATGAGGATGTCAGAAGTCAGATGGTGTTAAGTGATTTGTGTGCTGGGCTACAGTATAGATACCATTTTCTGTCGTATGTACAGTTACCATACAGACATTCTCTACAAGAGCTGTGAGCAGGGCCGGCATTGGTGACTCTTGTATCCAGTCCCAGAGGTTTGGAGATCTTGATGGAAACTGCTAAGTGCAATGCTGAACCATTAGATGGTCAGTAGCTATAATGATGCTGATGAAGATATGAGTTAACCCCTAGAGAATCACTTCCTTCTGGGGGACATTTCTACTGCCCTTCCTCTCTGTGATCCTGATGGCACTGGTGTATGTTGAAAGCAGATATTAAATGTACACAGGTTGACAAGCTTGTGGAACATGGGCATTTGATGAGGACACACAATTTAAAGAAAATTAGAGGAGGGAAATTAAAAAGTGTCCCTCAAGTCGTTAAAATACAGGTAGTTTGAGGGTTTCATTGAAAATGAATCAGAATCACACGTCATCCTAATTAGCCAGCAGTAGAATAGAAATTCTGCGCTTCTGTCATGTTGCCACCATGCAAGAGCAAACTGTGACATTAGTTTAATTACATAAATTTATGAGATGAAAGGAACAACTTTTATAATCGTTCAAACAATATTCTTATTCAAATTGCTGTGCAATGTCTTTATTTAGTCTTTAAGTATTTATTAAAGCGATTCATTTTTCAATGAAACCCTCAAACTACCTGTATTTTAACGACTTGAGGGACACTTTTAATTTCCCTCCTCTAATTTCTTTAAATGTGTGTCCTCATCAAATGCCCATGTTCCACAAGCTTGTCAACCTGTGTACATTTAATATCTGCTTTCAACATACACCAGTGCCATCAGGATCACAGAGAGGAAGGGCAGTAGAAATGTCCCCCAGAAGGAAGTGATTCTCTAGGGGTTAACTCATATCTTCATCAGCATCATTATAGCTACTGACCATCTAATGGTTCCAGCATTGCACTTAGCAGTTTCCATCAAGATCTCCAAACCTCTGGGACTGGATACAAGAGTCACCATGCCGGCCCTGCTCACAGCTCCTTCTTAGGGAAGCTATCCACCTCCCCCACTCCTTCTCAGGGAAGCTACCCACCCCGCACCCCACTGCCTGTGTTTGAGATCACAGGATCCTGCTTCCCTCTTTCCCCACACCCACCACGGTTGATCCAAATTGTGGCTGAGAGCCTGACCTGTGGACAACTAATCCATGGAATGGCCAGAGACCAGGATTTTTGTGGCCTAATTAAAAATATTAACTTGACTAAAAACATTCTCTTGGGAATTTAATCTAAGCACAGAAAGGCTCTGCTTGTTTTCAGTGGGAATTGAAGTAGAAAGGATAGCATATTAAACTGAGGCTCTTAGCCTAGGGTCTATGAACCCATTTAGATTATGTGTATAAATGGTATGGACTGCTTCACAAATTAGAGATAAAAGTAGGGTTGCCTCTCTTAATTGCTGACTAATTTCCCCTTTACTCACCTCATTAGCTGAAGATTCACAATCACTGTTTTAAGGTATTCTCACTCCCTGAGTGATCCAAGAGCCTTGAGTTTCCCCTAAGGATTCTGTCCCTAAGGGCTCTGTCCATTTCCCACATCTAAGCCAGGAAAGCTCTGGAAACCATTCGGTCCACTGCTGCTGATGGTCCCCTCCCATGCCAAGTCTTGGTTGGAGCTTGGTCCCCATGGTCAGCAGCAGGTGCCATTGTTGCCCTGCCGTAGTGATGCCTGTGTAGTTCCTGGAGGTGGGACCTGAGTATCGCTGAGCCACTAGAGGGTTGAATCAGTGCCCTGTCCCTGACTCTTCCAGGGGACATATCTGCCTAGGTCAGGTCCCCAGAACAGCAGGTGTCTTGTTCTTTCCCTTGGTTGCCACCACAGAGGTACATGTCCTACACCTAGCCCTCAGGTGAATCCACATGATAACAGGGTCTTCTCTCTCCAACCCCTGCTTTTTCTAAGACAGGCAAAGCTTCATGAATCCAAGATGGGCTTCTTACATCTCTCTAACATGGAGAGAAAAACATAAAAAATCAATGAATTTTCATCTTTAGCTGGACATATTCTGTGTATTTACCTGAGAAGAGGGTCTCTGTCTCTGATCAGATTTTCAGTGGCATTTAAGGCTCAGAAATAGGTGTTTGAGAGAGAGAGAGAGAGAGAGAGGGAGAGAGGGAGGGAGGGAGTCAGGAATCACCATAGTAGTGAGAGGGCCCAGAGTGCTACAGGGACACTATGGGATCCAGGGTCAGGGCAGCACTCTGCTGTCAGTGGGACTCAGCAGAGGATGCCTACAGTGTAACAAGTCATGTTAATGGTGGTGCACAAGAGTGAAAGTGCCACACAACATGGATGAGTCTCACACATGATGTTGTGTGAATGAACACTCTTATATTCCATTCATATGAAGTTAAAAACCAAACAGAATTAACCTACAGTAATAGAAGGCAAAAGAATGGTTCTCTTGGTGGGAGGGCATCAATCGAGCAGCAAGGTATGGGTGAGGTCTATACCAGGGGCCTGCTGACTTAGGGAAGCTGGTAAGGATTTTAGGCTTTGAAGCTATAATGTCTCTGTGGCCCTAGACAAGATGCAAACAGTGGTGTGGTTGTGTTCTGATAAAACTATTTTTTTTTTTTTTTTACAAAAAGTGGCAGATGGGATTTGGCCCACAGACCTGAGTTTGCTGACCCCTGATCTATACCTTGATGTGGTTGGTGAATACATGGATCTGTGTAAAAACTCTTGGAGCTATACAGTTATATATAATTGGGCACTTTATTGAATGTTAATTATGTCTCAGTTAAAAAAAGAAAGAAAGGAAAAGATATCCATTAAGAGATTAAGCAAAAAAAAAAAAAAAAAAAAAAAAAAAAAGAAAGAAAATGAAAAAGGTTCCACACACTCCAGGTAGGATATTCCTGGAATGAACAAGAATCTGGAATCCAGAATCCATCAGAGCTTCTGCTCTTGCCTGTTGTGAGGGTCCCTTTGTATCTTCACATGAGTCCCATCACCCTCCCTTGACTTGAGCCAGCAGGAGGGGGCCCCCTGTTCCTTGCTACAAAAAAGACTTTTCAGAACACCCCACCAGCACTGTCTTGGCCAGGTATGACCTCCCACCTTGACCTGACCAGACAGGATCCTGGGATCTGAATAACCTGACCCAGATCTCACAGCTCACACACAGACGTGCCTGGCACACACCGCACACCACAACGCTTGTGAATGCCTTGACAACTCTCCAGCCTCTCTTCCCTTGGGCAGGTATAAGTGAACTACATTTCCTAAGACTTGAGTCCGCTTCACCTTGGAGTTAGCTCATTGCTGTCTGCCCTTTGCATTCTCATGCTCCAGCTCATCAGCAATTGTTTGTTCTTAGCGCTAAACTTGACAGGGGATGGAGAAAAACACACAGCCAAGGTCAGAGAGCAGCAAACTCTCTCCTCCATTAAGTCTGTCTTCGTCTTTAAACAGCACCGATCAAAAAAATCACCTGTGTTTTCTCTGAGCAGCCTGCAGCCTGCTGAGGGTGAGTGTCCTGCGCAAGCTCTCGCCTCCCCTGGCTGTATCTTTGCTTCCCCACACCTATCTCACTGTCCAGAGTGAGGGTGCAGGAGAGGAGAGGGATGCTGTCATTAGCTATCACCTTAGGGTTTTTCCAAAAGCTGTCTGTTAGGCAAAGAAAAGAGGAGGAGAACCTATTTTTCTAGGCACCTTAGGTCTTGAGAACGCTAGCTACTTGAATCAGAAGCAAGCTCTTTGTTGCTTTGTTTCTGTGTTAATTTGTCTATAATTTGGATGGCTTAACCTGTGCCAGGAAATGCACCCTTGTATTTTGCACCTGAGCCATGATGAAGACCCTTGAGTGGCAGGAAAGTTGCTTGAGAGCAGTGCACACGTGGGTCTCCCCAATCATAGTCAGGAAAGGGAAGCCCTGCAGCTTCTATACTTCCCCAGGCAGGCTACCCTCAGCTTTTTGCTACACCTCACTGCACGTTTCCTGTTACCACAAACTCAGAAGTTTAAAACAACGTAAATTTATTTTCTTATTGTCTTGGAGTGCAACACCAGTCTCACTGCACTGGGCTAAAATCTAAACATTGGCAGGCTACATTCATTTCTGGAAGCTCCAAGGGAGAATCTGTTTCCTCACCCCCTGAATTCCTTGGCTTGTTGCTCCCATCTTCAAAAAAGTCAGCAAATCTTACATCTCTCTGGGTTTTTCTTTTCTGGTCATATCTTCCTCTGACTGACCCTTCTGCTTTTCTGCTTCCCTCTTGCAGTTTCAAGGACCCTGTGTTTACACGGGCTCCTGTGGGTAGCGCAGGATAATAATGTTAACCAAGTCACAACTTTAATTCCATTTGCGACCTAACTCTCTTTGCCACATGGCCTCACGTAGTCACAGGTTCCAAGGATTAGGGCGAGGATATCTTTGAGGGGGCATTATTCTGCCTGCCTGTAAATGGGTCCCCAGCCTGCACATGACACACTCACTTTCCCTGAGCATAATGCTCCAGGGCATTCAGTCATGACTTTCCTTCCTATTTCAGAACCACGATTGCTTATTATTATTCAAAGAACAAAACAATGCCAATATGCAAGGGGGTCACCATGTTGCCTTCTGCAGAGCGTGTATGTCTACTTCCTTTTCTGTGGTCATTCTCACAGTTTCTGCTTGTGTCCCAGCCAGAACCCTGTTTCACCAACCACAAATTATCCCTAAACACATTTAGGAAATTGCTTAAATCCTATATCTAGATGCACACTAGATGTATCTCAATGTTCACTACAGGGTAATGTGCAAAGCACATATAAAAGATTAAAAATGCTTTCCAAGAACAATTAATAAAGCACATCCTGTGCAAATAAAAGATTATTTGCTGTTATCTCTAATGGATGTTGGATTATTTGCTGACTACCACAGGTGCACAGAGCTACCTATATTCCTCTTTGTAATCCAGGAGGCATTTTATCATGGTTTAGATTTAAGCTGGGGAGTTACACAAAACCAGGAGGTAAATAAATAGGTCAATAGGTGTGAGCATCTATAGCAAGTCAGTAAAGGGTTTAGGGGAAAAGTCTAAAATCAAACTGCCTGAGTTCAAATTTTAACTCTTCTACTTGCTAACTGTGTGCCCTAAGCAAGTTTATTTACCTCTCTGTGTTTCACTTTTCTCCTCTGTAAAATGAAGATGATAAAGGACCTATGTCACAGGGTTGTTGCAAAAATGAAATGAATCCATATGAAGTGCTTAGAACTGTGTTTGACACAATAGTAATTGATCAGGGCACGTTAATCTTTACCAGTGTCATTATCATTAATGTCATTATTATGTGACAGACACTGGAAGGCTCACTTGGGTTAAGTCCCCTGTCCTCTGTTGACAGGAAGGAACCAATAGATGAATAGGGAGGGAGGGAATAGCTAAGAGGAAGGTGAGAAGCATAAAAGACGGCTGAGGATTAGGGGAGGTGTTTTATTTAGTTTTTTTTTTTTTTAATTTTTTAAATTTTTAATTAAATTTTTAATTTTTAATTTTTATTTTATTATTTGTTTATTTAAATTCAATTAATTAACATATAATGTATTATTAGTTTCAGAGGTAGAGTTCAGTGATTCATCAATCTATGTAACACCTAGTGTTCATTAATATCCATCACCCAGTCACCCCATCTCCTCACCCACATCCCCTCCAGTGACCCTCAGCTTGTTTCCCATGATTAAGAGTCTCTTATGGTTTGTCTCCCTCTCTGATTTCATCCTGTTTATTTTTTCCTCTCTTCCCCTATGATCCTCCGTTTTGTTTTTTAAATTTCACGTAGGAGTGAAATCATATGGTTTCTTTCTCTGATTGACTTATTTCACTCAGCATAAGACCCTTTAGTTCCATCCACATCATTGCAAATGGCAAGATTTCATTTTCTGATGGCTGAGTAACATATTCCATTGTATAGATATACCACGTCTTCTTTATCTATTCATCTGTTGATGGACATCAGGTCTCTTTCCACAGTTTGGATAAGGCAGGTTTTTTAGAGGTAGTTGCATTCAGGCTCAGACTCAAAGGATACAAAGAACTTAATCCAGTGGATGTAATTGAAGCCAGGGGTGAGGTGGGAGTGGTGCAGGGAGTGGCCACAAGGTCTGAGGGCCTCGGCAGAAGGAGGTATGTGAGTTCCCACTGGGAGTACCAGGTTGCTCTCCTTAGGAGCTCCTGTGGTGGTAGCTGCCACTTCTGCTTCTTCCTTCCTCATCTGGCTCCTCACCTTCTTTTCTCTCTCTTCTCCCTTTATAAAGCCTTGACCTCAACAGCACTCCCAGGCAGGATAGGTTGTAGGCCTGTTTCGGTTTAGATACAGTCCCATGGGGTGGGAGTGTGCGTGAGTCCTGTGTGTCATCTTCCTGGTCTGGGGACTCCCTCTGCCTTGTCATTTCTAGTACAGCATCTCTGGACCATCAGTCCCACTGGCTCTGGCTGTGCTGGTGTCTCCCCCATGTTTGCCACAGTCCTGGGACCACTTGTCCCAGGACATTAATGAGAATCAAGTTCCATTGTCCTGGGAACTCGAGCCTTAACTTAAAAGAAGAGGGTCTGTGAGAGAGTTTCAGGCAAACAAGAGTGACTAGCCTTTTTCTGGTCTTCCTGATGAAGACCAAACTCACTGCTTTCCCATTTATGCCCCCTTTTTTATTGAGCTTTGGCTATTTTCTTGGGTAAGAACTGTCTGGTGCACTAGAAGCAGATGAGCCAGAAGCATGTCCCTACCACTGGCAGAGGTGGAGCAAATCTTAGCAAGTCATGTAAACCTTCAGAGCCTCTCTCTTCATCTGGAAGATGGGGATTATAATACTGGCTTAATGGGCTGAAACAGGTTGAATTTACAGCCCCCAGACTAGGACCCCCACACCATCAGTGGCAGTGGAGTCATGTCATTAGGACCTGCATGAGTGCAGGTGCATGGCATCTGCCCACCCTCCTTGCCCTCCCATCTTCCCCTCTGGCAGAGCCCTTGTAGCTGCTTTCCTGCTTTCTCATTGGGCTTTGCCACCCCATCTCTGCCTGGGACAGATTCACTTACAGAGTACTGAAAATTGGAAAACAACCAAGCAGTGGGCACCTAGAACAGACACAGGACTTGGAGCCAAAAATCTCTGTAACTTTGGTCCAGCAATTGCACTGCTCATTCTCTTCCCTAAATTGGGATAGAAGCTGACTTGCAAGGTTTGTGTGAGGATTAAAGTGAGGTTATATGAAAGCACCTTGTAAATTATATTGTTATTTCCATCAGCATTAATAACTACTGGCTGGTTTCCAAATGTTGCTGAGGAAGGTTATTACATACGTTCACCCTGGAAGGCAGCTTGAATGTGAAGCAGCTCCATGCTAAATCAGCATCCTCAGACACTCCAGACCTGAGCTGTCCACTAGGTAGCCACCAGCCATGTGTCACTGTAGGAATTTTAATTTAAAATTGACTTCCTCATTCACACTAGCCACTTTCCAGTGGCTGATAGCCATGTGTGGCTGGTGGCTACTGTATTGACAGAGCAGAGATTGAACAATTCCATTATCACAGAAAGTTCAATTGGACAGCACTGGACTAAAATAGGCACCCCCCTTCCTCCATCTCTTTAAAGTGTTCCAGGAATTTCGGTATAGTGAATTTCGGGTATGCCACAGAGCCCTTAGAGCATATGTTGTAGTTAGATCATCCCAAATTTGCCCTTCAGATTTTCTGTAAATAAAAAGAGACAGAAATGAACATTGTTGTTGTGAAAATAGTTATTAGAGTTACAGACACTAGTGACCTAGGGCAATGCACATTAATTCTCACATACATGCACTTTCTGGGTCACCCCTCAGCAATTTTACATGGGAGATAGTGTCATAGACAATTATTAGATTTAAGGCAGAGATTGTTCAGAAACCAAGGTGCAAATTTTGAGGGGTAAAAAGGTGGAGCCAACCAGCATCCCAGAAGCTGACACGGTGGGGGGTGGTAATTGGCCTGCTCTTAGAGCACTTATCAAAAGATAACAAGAGATTTGCTGCAGCCTGTCTGCATAACTCCAGGACCCCAGGAGGAACTGGGCAATTATCATGTGTCACCACAGAGCCTCCTGGAAGAGGAAAGGGCAGGCCTTGAGTCAGATACAATAACCATCATTACTTGCCCTGATAAATTGGGTCTGAAACATCCCCCTAAGGGAGCGTGCTTCCCTTCTGGGCTGGAATCTCCCCCTGCAGCAGGTTGAGGAGGAGGTCTGGGGCAAAATCACTGTGGTCCTATGCCATTTCCCATCAGGAAAGTTCCCAGAGGCATAGCAATGAGTCCAACTTAATGCTATTGGTTTTTTAAAAATATATTGTTATTATTTTATTGCCCTTTGCTTGTACTTGCAGTCTAGATTGTAATGAAGAAAATGGGAGCAGGCAGTCTCGTGGAAGGTGGGGATGGTCATATCTGCCTCCTCACATGGTTACAAAGATTAACTGAGGGATGTGTGATAAGCTCTACCACTGAGTATGGCATGTGCTAGATAGGAAAATGTTTGCTTGCCTACTACTAGTAGTGGTACTATTTACTACTAATATTTATTAGTAGTAAATGTTAATATTTCTTAGCGATGTTTGTATTAGTAACGCTATGAAATATCAGTTAAAATATTATTAGTATATTTTTAAATTCATTCCACAGATATTTATTGATCACTCATTTGGTGTCAGACTCTATTCTAAGCCGTGGGACAGCAATGCTGAATGACACAGTGGCCTTGACCTCAGGGAACTTATACTTGAAAGAAGGGAGACTGTCCAGTGAGATAGTTACAGATAATGACACATGGTAGGGAGAGGGGGAACATCACAGCCTATTTCCTTAGGGTAGCTGGCAAAGCCCTTTCTAAGGAGAGGACATTTGTCCTGACCCTAGATGATGAGATGCTCTCAAGTGATATCAATTAGAATGCTTTGGATACTAAAGGTGACTGAATGGCTCAGTCCATTAAGTGTCCAACTCTTGGTTTCTATTCAGGTCATGATGTCAGGGTCATGAGATCAAGCCCTGCAACAGGCTCCACACAGAGTCTAATTGAGATTCTCTCTCTCTCCCTCTCCCTTTCCCTCTCCTCCAGCTCTCTCTCTTTCAAATAAATAAATCTTTCTATTTTTAAAGAATGCTTTAGACAACGAATAGCAGAGAAGTCTGATTTGAATAGTTTAAAGAATAAAAACATTTATTGTCTCATATCACAAGAAGTCCTGAGGTAGGAAGGGATTGGCTAACTCAGGGCTTTCCCACAGTTCAAGGAACTAGGTTTTTCCATCCTCAGATGTCATCTGGTTCCTTAGAATGGCTCCCCTTGTGGCTGCCACTGTTCTTAGCACCACTTTGGAGACACCTAGAGAAAGATAGCATTTCCAGAAGTACATTCAATGTGCTTCCTCTTGCATGTCATTGGTCAGAACCAGGCCAAACACTCACCTTTAAAATCACTCACCCACAAGGGGATAGGATCACCTTCATTGGTGCACTTTTTCTGTAAAGAGATATGAAATACCTTTGACTTATGAGTCAGGAGGAAAAACTGAAGATATTGTGTAAGTACTTCTACAGCAAGAGGGAAAAATTTTCACACACTTTTTCATGGATTGATGAAATTCAAAATAGAATGATAAATAAATGTAATTTTAAAAATTCAGGTCTACTAATGAGAAGAATAGATTTTTGGGGGGAGGATAACATTTTGTCTAATTGAGGGGCAAAGATAGTATTCTCTATCATCAAAAAGATTGCAAGTTCTTATCTGTTAATGATGATCTATCATGAGATTTTACATATTTCATCTGTGCAAATATCTTCACACACACAGGTGATACATGTGACCTCAAAATGCTTTCAAGTTGTAACCTTGTTAGTTGTGTAATTTGTCACTACACAATTTTTCTGTTGTGTGAAAGCAACCACAGACAAAAAGTAAACGAATGGACACAGTTATGCTCCAATAAAACTTTATTTATGGCCACTAAGATTCACAGTTCATGTAATTTTCATTGTGTTGAAAGTATTCATTTTTTTGTTTTCCTTTTCAATTATTTAAAAATGTAAAAACCATTTTTAGCTTGTCGGCTGTACAAAAACAGGCAGTATGCCCAGTTTGGCCAATCGGCTACAGTTTTCTGATTTCTGCTCTAGAAAAATGAGGATTTCCTGAGTCATGAGGGGAAAGGACTCTGTCTACAGGGGTCAGGTAGAAACAACACTTGGGTAGGAATCTAACAGTGTCTATTTCAAGGGAGAATTTTCAGGGCTAAGGAAATAGTAGGTGCAAATGTCCTGCAGCAGTGATAAGCCTAGCATCTATGACCCTCAGCCAGGAGCAGAAAGGAGAAGGAGAAGAGGTGCCCAGGATGAGGGTGGAGAGGGGGGCGGACAGCTTCCAAAATGGTGGTATGAGGAGCCCCACAGAGCCCCTCCCCAGCAAAACAATCTGGGGGCCCAATTATTTCTGCTCAGCTTGCTCACAGGGGGACTAGGAGAAGCACACTGTCCACACTAGGAGAGACAAGCCAGGGAGATTGGAGACTGCTGCCCTAGGCCAGCACGCACTCATAAAGCAGGGGTGTCACTCTGAGAGAAGCAGACCACTGTTTCTGATCCTAGCTCTGGGGAAGAGACTCAGTGATTGTGTGTGTGTGTGTGTGTGTGTGTGTGTGTGTGTGAGAGAGAGAGAGAGAGAGAGAGAGAGAGAGAGAGAGGCAGACCTAAAAAGAGTGTTCCAATTGACTTTAACCAAAAGGATAGGTAGTAACTAATGCAGGTGAGGATGTGAAGAAACCAGAACTCCCATCCATATACCGCTGCTGGGAATATAAAATAGTACACCCACCTTGGAAAACAGTCCTTATCACTTTCTTGATAGCATCCTTTGAGCACGAAACTTCTAATTTTGATGAATTCCAAGTTATTTATATATACACCTTTTAGAAGTCCTAGAGGGAAAGAGAAAAAAAAAGGGGTAGGAAGAATATATGAAGAAATAATGGCTGAAAATTTCCCCAAATTGAAAAAGTTAAGCACTGAATTACCATATGACCCAGCAATGTCACTCCTAGATACATACCTGAGAGAATAGTTACACAAAAGCTTATCCACAAATGTTCACAGCAGCATTATTCATAATACCAAGAAGTACAAACAACCCAAAGTCATCAACTGATGAACAGTTAAACAAAACGTGGTGTATCCCTACCACGGAATATGATTCAGCCATAAAAAGGAATGAAGTATTGATAAACACTACAACATTGATGAATCTTGAAAGCCATAGGCTAAACGAAAGAAACCAGTCCCATAAAATCACACATTGCCCATTTATATGGGATGTCCACAATAGGCAAATCTGTAGAAACAGAAAGTAGATCCATAATGGTTATCAGGCTTTGAGGGTGGGAGTGACTGCTGAAAGGTATAGGATCAGTTTTTAGCCTGATGGAAAGGTTCTAAAATTGATTTTAGTGATGGCTGCATAACTCTGTGAACATATTAGAAACCAGTGAGTTGTATATTTTAAATGGATAAATTGGGTGGCATATGAGTTATATCTCAATAAGGCTGTTATAAAAAGGAAAGGGTGAGACTGGAGAGGTGGGCATGGAGGGCCAGCAGGTATGCAGGGTCTTGCAGGCCTCACAGAGAGTCTGGCTTTACTGAAGGTGAATGGGAAAACATTGGAGGTCTCAGAGCAGGCAGTCAGATGTGATCTGATTTATATTTAAAGAATATTGCTTATTACTCCTTGCTCACAGTAAGAATATTATTACCAATGTTACTACTCTCTTGACTCTGAAATTTAAGTGGAATGAATTCATTAAATGCCTGCTGTGTAACTTCCAGGGCACCAGTGCCCATTAAGTCCTCACCAGCTGAAAGTCCAGGCCCAAGCAAGGCGATGAGATCCTGAAGTATCAGCTACAGCCTCATCCTGCTTGCTGTGATGGTGGGCTCAGAATGGTTGCACCATCTGCTCACCTTTAATGTCATTTTGGGAGCATTACACAGAAAATCACACAGTAGGGGCATCCATCCAGCACCCCAGCCATCCTGACCTTTGCTATTTGCCTCTTTGACCCTGATTATAGAAGAGAAATCCTTATGCCTCCTCTGAGCCATTCTCCAAGTCAGGCTACTCCACAATTGAAGACTGTTTTTTTTTTTTTTTTTTTTTTAATTTTTTTTTTTTAATTTTTATTTATTTATGATAGTCACACAAAGAGAGAGAGAGAGAGAGGCAGAGAGAGAAGCAGGCTCCATGCACCGGGAGCCCGACGTGGGATTCGATCCCGGATCTCCAGGATCGCGCCCTGGGCCAAAGGCAGGCGCTAAACTGCTGCGCCACCCAGGGATCCCCTGAAGACTGTTTTCTCTGATAATCTCCTGTGACTAGGTCCTCAAAGACTCCTGAGTCCTCAATAATGAATGTTGATAATGTATAAAAATGAATATAATAATGAATGTTCTCAAAGTGAGTAAATACTCCTAAAGAAAGTTTCCTCTCTGTGCATGTGTGAAAAGAGAGTCTCAGTTTTTATATGTGAGGTCTGGCGGCTGCAAGCAAGGAAGGAAGCAAACATCTCATTTTGCAGTTAACCTGTCTCATTACATCATTTGTTGGCAGCTTTGGGTGACATTACTTCTGGGAACTGGCCATATGTTTTTGAAAAGATAAGGACTCTACCTCCAGATATATGGATGACAATGAGATCATGACATGAGAAGTTGGGGTTGTAGCAGTAAAACCTAGCATCAAAAATTTAGACCAGAGGTGAGGCACTCAAACGCCTTCAGGTCCAGAATGGTAACATAACAGTGTGAGGCTATTTCTGTTGCAGACAGCAGTGAACTGTGGTTATCTGAGAGGTTGTGGCTCAAATTAAAAAAAAAAAAAAAAAGTGTTATGTTCATTAAACCTAACCTAACTGATGGACCCATTAGTCTCCAATTTGTAAGCCATGAGATGGACTTGCTGAATCACTTCTGATTTTGAGACTATTTTACAGAATTCTAAAGTCCCCAGTTTTACTCTCCTATTCAGGATAAACTTTGGTAAGTTCCTTGGACAGGGTTCTATGTATAGCTGCTAATTCACTATTATTTCTGTATTATAAGTAAGAAAATCTCTTCATGCAAGGTCTCTAATAACAACAGGTGGAAGGATGGTGATAATCTGCATGTTTTCCATACCAGAGGCCCTGTGCTAGGAGCTTCATATTACTTAGCCTAATTTATATGCTTATGCTTACTTTTTAAAAGTCCTCATGAAATAGACACCACTAGGGCCTTGAACATGAGGAAGTAACTGAAGGTCAGAAAAGTTAAGTAACTTACCAAAAATCACACAGCTCTATGGCTTTCAAAACCTTCCGGAGAAAACCATTATTTAACAAAACACACAGTCCTTTACTGTTGCCTTCTTTTGTGGGGTTCAGAATGTGTTCCAAGCATTTATGTGAATTTCTATTCAAATTTTCCAAGCATGCCCATGGATATAAAGATTCATTGAAATATGCTTACAAGGATAGTAAATTCACAAATATCTGGTAAAAGACAATAAAGTAAGGGGCAGAATAATGGTTCTATCACTAGAACTAAATTTGAGCTTTCCAGACATTGGTCTAAAACAGAGATCGAGTCCATGGGCCAAGCCACACTGCCACCTGCTTTTGTAAATAAAGTTTTATGGGAACACAGCTGCATGCATTAATTGAGTATTATCAATAGCTGCTTGAGGTGAAAGGGAATGACAAAGACCATATGTTCTGAAAAACATCTGGCCCTTTGTAGAAAAAGTTTGCTGACCTTGGTCTAAAAAAACTAACACCATATACATACTACATCTATAATCTCCCCAATCCCATAATCTCTCACCGTGTTTTCCCACATTCTGGCAATGAAGCAGAAACCACTAGGGCAAAAATGTGCCTTGGTAAATTTCCCCTCTTACCTCCTGAACTGAGTAAAGTTCTCCTTTTTTCCTGGGAGGGGGAAACAAGTGTTAGAGGAGCCAAGCCACTTGCCCAGGTCACAGAGCAGGTTAGGGCAACACTGAATAACAATTTCAGGAGTAACGAAACAGCTCTTTATTACTGAGTGCCTAACACTATGCTCTGGGCTTTATAGGCAGCATCTCCCAATATCCTTGTAACTGCCTTCTGGGGTCATGACCATCATTGCCCCATCTGATAGATGAAGAAAACGGGGCCTAGACCAGGAAATTTTCCCAAATCACACAACCTCCTATGACTCCAAAGACAGAGCTTCTGCTGACCATATAATATTAAAGCATCTTGAGTAAGTGCCCTGCCTTAAGGCCTTCCCCAGGGACTCGGTGCAGCTAGAAAGGGAGATGTGGCTACTGTGAAGACTGAGTATATTGTAGTCACTAAAAAGAAAAAAAAAAAAAAAAAAAAGGAGAGAGAAGTAGGAGTTTAGACGGCCTCTGAACCAAGATCCACCCACTTGGGCCGGAGACCCTCAGAGCCCTTGTACATCAGATGCTCCAGCCTGCTGGATGGGGGATGGCCAACAGAGTTTCCTGAGTCCCTCGACTCCCAGATCATTGAAGGCCAGGTGAACTCAGTTTCCAACAGCAGCACATGAGAACAAGGTTCCATATTGGAACATGTCTCCCCAGGTGGTTCTTGTTTAAACGCGTGCTTGCGAACCACTGTGTAGATGGTAAAAGACCGTTTCACCCAGAGAAAGCCAGGTAGATGCAGACTGGTCTTCCTAGCTGGTGAGAGGTGGAGTTCTTCAACCAGGCAGTCCTTTTAAGAAGGGAAAAGTAGCCATACTTTGCTTTCAAAGAACAGAAAGGAGGTGTCGAGAAGGAGGTGGGAAAGAAAAGGGAGAAGATGGTCAGCTTTCATCTCTTCTTCCATTCTCAGCATTGGCCCCTTTGGTATGAGCACCAGTCTATGTGGCAGACTGAATAATGTACCCCTCCTTCCCCCAAGAGGTCCACATCCTGATCATCAAGCCCTAGAGATAGGTTCCTTAACATGGGTTTTGTAGAATAAAGTGATGGATCTGGAGATGGAGAGATTACCCTGGATAATCTGAGTGGACCCAGTCTAATCAGATAAACCCTTAAAAGCAGAAAACCTTTTTTGGCTCAATTTTGAGAGATGCCACAAAGCGAGGAGAGGGGATAGATTGGAAACATGAAAGAGACTCTACGCACCGTTGCTAGCTCTATGAAGTAGGAAACCTCCACAAGCTAAAGAAATGCAGGTGGCCTCTAACAACTGGAAACAGCCCTTAGCTGCTGGCCAGGAAGGAAACCGGGACTCATTTTCAAACTACAAGGAACTAAATGCTGCCAGCCACCTGCGTGAGGAAGGAAACAGATTATCCCCAGAGCCTCCAGAAAGGAGCACAGAAAGCATTGCCGACACCTTGATTTTGGCTTAGTGAGACCTGCATTGCACTTCCAACCTGTAGAAAAATAAGATAACAAACGTGTATTGTTTTTAACAACTCTGTGGCCATTTGTTAGGGCAGCAATAGAAAATAAATATATCTTCTGAACTAAACTGCGCTAGTTGTAGCTAGAAAGGGGTCCATGTTGGAAGAATTAAGGGGAAATGAAGATGGAAGGGAAGCTTCATTTTGAGCCCCTTGTGAAGATGAATATTCATGTCTGTATTCTCTAATCTTGAGATAGATACCTTAAGTCTTGAGACCTATTCCCTGTTATAAGATTTCCCTGCCACCTCACCCCTAAAGTGGGAAACAGGAAGAAAACTGAGAGCAAGTGCTGCATGGGGAGCTTTCCTTTGTTTATTCTCAAAATATTTGTGAAAGAACAGGATCCCTGTTGGACTATAGAGAATCCGCGTCTGGACTCCAAGCTTTCTACTTGTGGTTGGCATTGAAATCTTCAGGTACAGTCATGCCAGACTAGGACCAGGCAGTGAACTGGTTTTGCCCTTGGATACAATTCAGGCACTTGTATCTCCCACTGTACTTCCTAAGCCACGAATGGTCTGCTCTACCACCTGGCTCAGAAATTCTCTGCAGTACCAGAGGGAGTGGTGGCCACAGGTGACTGACTTCGTGCCTTTAGATTCTTCTCTCCAGTCCTCCTGAACTATTAGAATCCTTGCCTTTGTTTCTTCACCCTGTGCTTATCATGCAGTGTACTTTTTTTCCAAGAAGGGAAATAAATGCAGTGTTTAATTTATGAGGATATAATACTATAATAGTATATTCCTCTGCCTGAAATGTATTCTTAAGTATTACCTTGGTCTGTACTTTAATTGAATTGGATAGAGACGGCACACTGCCGTTGTTAAGGTTAACGGCCCAATGATTTACAAGACAAGGCACATTTACTGGCAAATAGATTTTAGTAATTGTTCTGCTCCACGGTGAGAATAACAGCTTGTGCATTGATTCGTCATGTTCTGGAATTGGGGCTCACCTAAAGGAGACAGCGCTCAGGGTTCTGGAAACACAGACTAGGCTGCCTAGGATGTGTGAGAGTAGCAGGTCCCCCAAGAATCTTCCTCTGCAGGGGACTTTGGCTCTGGGGAGTCCCCAGTTGCCCTCAGGTAGAAGGAATGTTTTCAAGGTGAAGATGGCTTAAGGATGCTACAGGTGCCAGAAGTTAAACACACAACTAATAAGGGTTTGGTGGTTTTGGGTTTTTTGTTTTCCCCCCTAGTCCTAGGAAGATGAGCTATACCTGATTCTCTGGACATTTCCATTGGGGATTCGATTTTGCATTTCTAAGGGAGAGGGATAAATTAATAGCTGGGAGGGGGGAATATCTGATCGGATGGTTTGGCCCCTTAGGAAAATCTTATAACTGTGTTTAGGACCAAGATGGAAGTCCAGTTTTCAGGTTGACTGTATGTGGTGTTTTGATACCCTTGCCTCAGTGGGGTTGAGAACTTCAGAATTGCCTGTAAAACCTGACTACTCTGAACGTGTCTCATTAAATCATTTTCCTCTCCATCTCCAAGAATATTGACAAGAGGCCACGAGGCCTGTCTTAAGAACATCTCCAATTACCTTCTGTTAACTGTGACAGAAACTTAAATGGGGGAATCAAAGCAGTATTGGACCGAGGGTGGGGAGAACTGGCAAGAGAAGAAGCACTGGCTGCTCAGTATATCACACGTGTGCCTGGGTCTCTGGGCCACCACCAAGTGTCGGCCCTGCCCCCCCTTCGGTCTATGCTATTCCTGGAGAAAGTGACTGAGAGGAGTCAAAACACAATTGTGTTTTCAAGAATGTTACTTACATTGTTTATAAAGTATGACATCTGGGGTTTACACAGGACAGGCTATGAGAAAGAGGAGCCTAGTGCTAGAGGAAAGACCAACAGAACGTTGTTCCACTTGAGAGATGATGTTATTACAAAGCAAAAAGAGGGCAGTGCTTCTGGAGGAATGTGATATGACATGTACACGTAGTGACCTTTTTCATTCTTAAAAAACCTTGAAATGGTGAACTAGAATACTTTAGAATCAGGATTTACAACGTATACTTAAAAGTAGACAAAACTAAGTACTCCTGGACCTACCACTCAGTTTAAGAAAACCCGATTGCCTCTTTGTGTTCCCAATGGCCCCCTCCCCAGGCATGCCGCCTCCCTCCCTCACATGGAGGGTGCCCGCTGAATTTGGTACCATCTCTTCATTGTTAAGAGCTTCTCTCTACACATCTTTGCAATATTTAGCTGTATGTAGCTTCAGTATGTTCTTTGCGTTCTTTAACATTCCATGTAGCTTTTCATAGTATAGATAAACTACGGCTGACTTAGCCACTCTAAAGTGGATGGAACCTTGGACCATTTCCAGCATTTAGTATCAACATGGCTGTGACTCTCTGCATGTGACACCTGCAAGAGTTTTCTCTGGTGTCTAAGAGATCATCAGAGTGCATACATGTTCAGTTTCACTGCCTAATGCCAAATTGTATTCTAAAGTTTTTGTACCCACTTTTACGTCCACCAACTGTGAACAAGTGTTCCACTGTTCCATATCCTTGCCAACATTAGATGTTGTTAAAGTCCTTATATTTTGATAATCTGATGGCATTAAGGATATTTTATTGCAGTTTTAGTTTGTAATTTGGATTATTTGTGAGGTTGAGCATTTTGTGTTGGCTATTTATTTCTTGGGAAAAAAATCTGTTCATGATCTTTTTCATTTTTCCATTTTGTTCTTTTTACTAAGTCACAGGAACTCTTTGTATATTCTAGATCAGTGCTGCCCAATAGAAATGCAATGCAAGTCACTTTTGTGTTTTAAAATTTTCTAATAGTCACATCAACAAAGTAAAAAACTGGTAAAACAGGTTACAACTTTATTTAACTTGGTTTATATTTATCCAAAAATACCTAAAATAAAAAATAAAATTACTCATGAAGCCCAAATCTGCAGGTATTTTATACTTACAGTAAATCGCAATTCATGCTAGCCACATTTCAGTTGCTCAGTAACCACGTGTCTCTGGACAACTATTGAGAGTAATGCATGGTCTAGAGGCTGATCTTTTGTTAATCCTATTTTCTTCCAACCCGTAGCTATGTTCTCACTTTTTTGATTTCTTGTTATGAACAGAAGTTTTTCACTTTAACATAGTCACATTTGATCAATCTTACTACTTTTTAAAAAATTCCAATATAGTAAACATATGGTGTTAACATTCGTTTCAGGTGTACAATACAGTGATTCAACAATTCTGTACATTGCTCAGTGTTCATCAGGCTAAGTATGCTCTTAATTCCCTTCATCTTCCTGCTTTTTTGCATTTTGTTTAAGAAATCAATCGTAGACTAAGGCAATTAAATACTTTTTTTTTTGGTCCAGAAGTTTTAACGTTTTGTCCTTCACATTTAAGGTCTTAATGTGTATGGAATCAATTTTTCTGTGTTTTTGTGTGTGTGTGTGTGTGTGTGTGTTTTCTGTGTGTGTTTTCTTTTTCCTGTGTTTTTTCAGTTCCCATTTCACTTTTCCATATAGTCAACTGTTGACCTTTATTAGGTGGCCTCTTTGATCCTGCTGCTCTGCTTGCCAGCCCGCCAACTTCCTGTCAGGGAACCAGTCATGTTTGGGACTTGCTTTTTCTCTTCCATTTGTCTATTTGTTTACATCTTTTCAAATACCACATTGTCCTTCATTTTAATAGCTTTACTATAAGACTTATTATCTGATAGGGCAAGTCATTTGGCTTCTTTTTTTAGGAGTTTCTTGGTATAGTTGGCCCTTTGCTTTCAGGTATTAAATATTAAAATGAGTTTGTTGTGATCTGTTGAAATCCCTTGGCCATTCTATTCACATAGATGAGCTGTGTGAATTCAGATGTATCACTTTGCCTCTCTGGCCGGTCTTTCCATCTGTAAAATGAAAGCAGCATGATTTATTTCTTATAGGATTGTTTTGAGGATTAGATAAAATAACACATGCAAAGTTCCTAACACAGTGCATGGCATTGTAAATCCTGATTCTAAAGTATACTAGTTCACCATTTCAAGGTTTTTTAAGAAAGGTCACTACATGTACATGTCATATCACATTTTTCAATAAGTAAATGAATAGGTTTACTGTTAGAGCTGAGATGTGGCCAGCCCATTGTGGGGAATGCAGGGATCCTGATAGGAAGTCTGGTTTTTAATTGTGCAGTGCTGTAGCACAGGAGTTATAGACTTAATACCACCTTGGTCCTTATATTTTGATGAGGGCTTCTGTGCTTAATGCTAATAATGTACATGTACAGCCTTTCACACTTTCTAAAGTATACTCGGTTATATTTGAGTTGTTCAGGAAACCTGAGAGCAAGTAAGGGTGCATGTATTTGGAAATACGAGACTGGAGCTTCAAATGAGCCTTGGAAGCTCTATCAGGGCACTGGGGTGAGAGGTAATGAGGACCAGAATCTTCTACTCTACTACCTATATGCCAGCGATCACCTACGGAGGCAGAGGTGAGGGTAGGATTGCCAGAGAGAATATAGGACATCCAGCCACATTTGAATCTCAACGATGAATAACTTTTTTTAGTATATGTCCCAAATATTGTAAAAGGCATACTCATATTAAAATTTATTCACTTATCTGAAATTCAAATTTAACTGGGCAGCTTAGGTTTTTTTTTTTTGCTAAATCTGGCAGTGCTAGGTGTGGGACGTTGCTGTTACTTCTTCAAATTAGAATTGTGCTCTAATGATTTAGCGCATAAATTGTCCTCAGATGGCATGTAATCTCTTTTGGCAAATGTGGAAATTGACATCCAGAGGTGCAGAGTTGGTTAACCGCAGAAATTGGAGAATTCTAGATTTTGTGGTTTTTCTAATACTTCTAAATGTGCAAAAATACACAGCCAACTTTTCATTGTCCTCCTTATCCTTGAGTGGGAGAGATCTCTACCACGTGGACCATAAACCTTTGGTCATGCACAGGTTCTGTGACAGGCCCTGGCTACCCCAGGCCAGTATCTGGCTACCCAGTGAGTTAGCCTAGAGGTGAAATGCTTAGGATTCTAGAAAGTTTCTGGCTTGGAGTTGAGGGCTATAAGGGTAAATGGCCCATATTTGAGGGCCTCTGTTGAAAGGCTTGCTTTGTCAAACCTTCAATTACTATAGTGATAGGGACCAGAGAAGCAGATAAAAGCATAGAAATCTTTAGATTAAAAACAATGAAGAAGAAATGATGAAGGGGAAGGAGAGATAACTGCCACTTCCTGGCATCTGGAGGGGCTAAAGGACATCACGGCAGAGAAGTGAGTCTCCACTGGGAGAGTCAGATGGTATAACAAGACTTAATATCAGAATATTTTTTTTGAAAATGAAGAGCCTTAGACAGAGAAAGGGCTCCCAAGGGCCTGTTTGACGGAGAGTCCCATTGCTGGAGTCATTTAAAACCAGAACTGAACAAAGCAATGGAAAGTGAACTGTAGGAAACACTCCCCTGAATATCTTTTGGGACAGACTTGGTAATATGATAGGTCTCTTCCTTTTCTCAATGCCCATGAATCACTGGTTCATTTGAAAACCTAATGGTTAATGCTCTCAGGGAACCAGAAATTGAAAATTTAATTGAAAGTAATTTTCATACAAGTGAAGCATGGTTTAGAAATTCTGTGTGTGTGTGTGTGTGTGTGTGTGTGTGTATGTATGTGTGTGAGTGTGTGTGAGTGAATGAATCCAGGATAGTGTGGGCAGCTAGTATCAAAATCCTTATCAGGCCAAAGCTTTGTTTCCACCTTGCTGAGCTGTTACTATTCCTTACCTCTAGTTTCAAATTATTTATATGTGACACTTGGATGATTATCCCTATTTTACTTCATTTTTCGAACTAAATGGTCTTCAGGAAATAGATCGCCGGGCTTAGTTCAAAGCTCTAAATAAACATTCATAGTATCTATATGCTATAAAATCACCTCTCCTATAATGCTGATCCAAGGCATGAAAATTGCCCTCCTGGTGCTAGACGCCAAGCCTGGTTGACCTTCCCAATTTTTCGACTGCAAATCTGAAAAACAAACTCAGCTGTTGTAGAGAAACATCAGGCGTAGGCACACGTTAGGTAAGCATTCATGTTTTTCTTTCATAGCAGATGGCCTCACAGGAGATGAACCACGTAAAAACTCTGCCTGTTAGCAAGCCTTCGTTACTGTCACATTATTTTCCTACATCAGTTCTAATATTCCTGGTAATAGAGTTTTTTAAAGCCATTTGGGAAATAAATAAATAAATAAATAAATAAATAAATAAAGCCATTTGGGGAGCAGCTACTATCTTTTGCTTTGTATCCTGCATGCCTTCCATGCATGCAATGAGTTACCAGATGTGGAATCTACCCTTCCTCCCCAGCCCTACCCCTGCAGCCCCATGGGCCTCCTCTAAGGGTCTCCCTGCTTCCCCCTGCATCTCCCTAGGTCTGTTGTGTTGCTGCCTCCACAGCAAGCTCCCCCTAGCAGAGCCTTGATCCTATCTCTCTCCAGCTCAGAAATTGTCAGTAGCTCCCTGTTTTCTCAGAGATATTTTCCCAAACATGAGTCTCTCATACACCTCCATTATCTCTGCTGTTCCCCTTCCATCTGTGTGCTGTTGTTTACTTCATATTTATCTTTAAATGGACTCACTTTTTTTCTTCACTTAAATGTATTCTAAGAGCAAACTTTATCTCTAAGTAAATGGGAAACCAGTATCATCTATCATAAATAGCAGCTAACAATAAATACAATGAAAGCAAAACAAAACAGAAGTAGTATCTTCTAACTAGACAGTACTGCCTGAGGCTGTAAGCCTGAGGCTTGCTCACTTGCAGCACTCTCTCTCTCTGCTTACAAAGGTGAGTGATTATTCAGTTATCTTCCATTTGTCCCTCCAGATACAATCTCTTCCCATGTCCTTGCTCTCTGCCCCAGGAGGCTGAGCCCTAGGGACTAATCCATGGGCTCCTTTGCTTTCTGGCTTCCACTGGAGCTCAGCCTAGGGAGCCCAGTTAGGTAGAGGAGGGAAGGAGGGACCAACAGTGGGAGGGTCTGGACCCAGCGCTTTGTTCCCATTTCCCCAGCCAGGTGGTGTTCTTGACCAAAGATTACTGCTTGTGCTTTTTTGGTTTTTTAATGAATTATTTATTTTAGAGAAAGTGAGTGTAAGCTGGGAGAGGGAAAAAGACTCTGAAGCAGACTCTGGGCTGAGCATGGAGCCTGACCTGGAGCTTCATCTCACAACTGTGAGATCATGACCTCAGCCCAAACCAAGAGTTGGACACTTAACCAGATGTTTAACCAACTGAGCCACCCAGGTGCCCCCGTTACTGCTTGTTTTAAGGTGCCTTGTTCTACATGGCTCTCCCTTTTCTTATCCCTTAAGGCCTAGCATTGGTGACAAATGTCTTTACTAGCCCTGGATTCCTTCACTGCCCTTATGCCTATACCCATGTTTTTTCAATAGTCCTTTTGTTAACCCCTCCTTGGGTTCATCAAAGACTGGAGGGGGATGGAATGATAAACTGTGTCCCACTTCCCACTGTGGGGCATACCAGTGTCACATGTGTTCCCCATTCTAGGATATATCTTTCTATGTAATGAACTCCCAGGTTCTCTGTGTGGGATTCAGACTGGACTGGAGTTTTGTTCACTCTTCTTATCCTGTTTCCTTGCATACATCCTTTGTTACAGACTAATGAAGGTCTTGCTGTTCCTTGTTCTTGCTCCTACTGCATGATTTCTCACCTTTCATCTGTATTTAGGCTGTTTGTTCTACTTAGAACACCTCCTGCATCTCCATAGTGAATTTGGACCCTGTTCTGATGCTACCTTCTCTTCCAAGCCCTCATTGACCTGCTTGTCTCTCCTCTTGTGCCAAGTGACTCTTACTACTGTCTCCGTTCCAGCCCCCCAAACTCTCTGTCTTTCATGGGGTGTAGAGGAATGAAGAGGTGGCTCTAGGCTGAGCTGAGAGTCCTATATACATCTGTGTTGGACTCTTAGACCCACTTCTGACAGCAATTAACTCCTTCTCTTTGGAGTTGATCACATCCTTGCTTCTATTATGTCACACCTTTTGTCCTATATTATATGGAAGTCTCCATTCATTAATTTAACAAATGGTGATTAAAACCACAAAGTTCCAGGCACTTGCTAGGCGCTGGATGTAAAGTGATACGTAAAACCATGTGATCCCTGTCCCAGGGAGCTAAAGGCCTCAAGAAAACTGCAGAAACCCTTGGAGACTGAACCTTCTAAGGAAGCCATTAACTTTAGTATACCCTTCAGTAACTTATTTACACACAGACCTACACAAGCAAAGTGCAATAGCCATTGGTTTACCATTGGGGATGAAACTGCCCTGTGTTTTGAGGTCCCCCTTCTTGGGAGATATATTGTATACTCCCCTCACAGAGTTCTTATAAGGGGTCAATATACCACATACTAGGGCTCTTAATGTCTAGCACCAAATAAGTATAGTATCAGCAGTGTTGTTGGAAGGGCAGAGCCATTAGACAGTAAAAGCCTGGACATGAGCTCTCTAAGAAAAGGCAAATTTCAGATTTGCTTGAAACTACATGGGTTCAAACTCCTAGTACCAAGTACCAGAACCTAGTTCCAAGTGCCAGGGCAGTGATTACAAACAAATTTAGAGGAAAACATTTAGTAAATCAAAGCAGGAGCTGTACCATTAGGTGAAGGTATTCGAGAAAATAAGCTGCCACAGGCAGAGCACAAGTCAACCCAGAAAATTCATAGATATTCCGCTAAGATTCTGTACATGCAACATTTTTTTTGTATACTCTAGAGCTTCTATAGGTTATCAATACGTACTCCCATATTGAGTCTGTTCTGAGTGTGTAACACCACAAATCCGACTTAAAGATGGTGCTGGGTGCAGTCTGTATCTTAAATATAGACTCTTATTCCCATCCTAAGAGAATTTATGACTGACACATTAACAAAAGAACTATTTTTTTTTCTTTTGATCAGAGAAATGTAACCTGTAACTTGGGAAAGATAGTGGAAATAATTCTACCCCTTCTAATTTGGAAGTCTGAACAGAATTAGTTTGGGGGTTTGCCCTGGGCCCTTCATCTTGGAGAAGGATATTCAGAATCCCTATCCTGGCATCCAGAGAGAGTCTGGCTCCATGGATGCCCATGGGTATCTTTCATGCTGTCCATCTTAAAGAGCGAGAGACTGAATTTCCTCCATAAGAATCACAGATTTCTCTTTGAGTACCTATTTTGTATGACCAGCAGCGGATAGTTTATATTTTATTGGCACATCCTAAGAAGAACCCTCAGAGATGGATATACTTTTCCTGTTTAGCATGTGATGAGTCGAGGTCCATTGAGATCAAATGTCTTGCCCAGAGGACACTGTGCCTGGAGGAGCATCCAGGTCTCTCTGATGCCCAAGCTTGCTCTCTTTCTACTTGCTCCCACTGCCTCTCAAGACCTTGTGCTCAAGATATGTCGTTGGGCTGATCTGGCATGGTGAGTATCTACTAACTTATCAGCTGGAATTCTGTTTACCACCTCTACAGGACAATGACTGATGTTCCAAAGGTGACTCAGACCCACTGCTCTGTCCTGAGAAGTGGTCTGAAATATGAGAGAGACGTGATCAGTGAGCCAAGTTTGTATGTTAGAGTACAAGGAGGGGCTCTGAATCTCCTCCTGCTACTCTTCCGTACCACAGTGCCATCCGAGTTTGTCTGCCTGTTCCCTCATTTGTAACCACCTCTCTCATCAGACAAAACTTCACCAGGCAGGGGCCATAACCATAGTGTTCACCTTCTAATCCTGGTGCCTAGCAACAAATATTTGTTGAATGAATGGATTCTATCTGAAATGGTAATCTATATGTAACACCCATGATTTAAGCCTATTTGCCTGAATTTCTCCCTAGCAGATAGTTCTGTCCTTTAGACACATTGTCTCCTGGTTTGTATAATTTATTCATAGGGTACTTCTAAGCCTACTAATAAATTCCTATGGGACTTAGTCTCTTTATATGCTGTGGAATCCACCACCGTAAAGTGTTCATAAGAAACGACTTTAGAAAACATGGTTTGGGGCTATGCTGATGATGAATTTCTGAATACTTCTGTCTGGGCTTCTCTTTGTCTCCGAATATACAATGTGGGATATTGGCATCTTTTTGTGTTAGGACATGGATAGAATCTGATTTTCAAAAAATGGTTGGGAGGTAGCAGGAGAGGGAAAGCTATCAGAACTCTCCATTCTCTGAAACACACACACTTCACATACCTGGGAGGTAAATTCCTGGCATGGATTTTAACAAACACACATGGCATTTGCACATTGTTTGTATATGTGTTGAGATGATATCCTCCATAAATAGGAGGACTGCATCTATTGTAGGCCGGAAATTCTAGCCCCTGTATCTTGCTACTGCCATGAAACTTGAGGTGCTTTCATTTTTGTTTTCATCCCATGACAAAATTGAGACATACCTACATAGTAACTGAGAAGTCAGTTTGTGAGCTTAAGGCCACCCTACCTAATGGCCTCCCTCTACCCACCAAAGCAGAGCAGATGCCCAACAGGAAAAAGGCCTCTAGACAGTCTACAGACACCAGTCTGATTTTTGCCAACTGACTTTGCAAATGTTCTTACAAGTCCTTCATTGCTTCTGTGGGTGTGAAGAAACCCTATACAGTTCAAGGGTTTGTGAAATCACGTGAAACAGGATTGAAAGCCATTCTGGCAAAGCAATTGCAGTTGGAATTAGCTATGTCACCAAGCCACATCCTGGCTTAAATGATGTTATTTATATCCAACTGCACTTGACAAGTCCCAAAGCCTTCTGTTCACCAAAATCTGATCATAGCATTGACTCTTAGCCCTTCTCCTTTGTGTGAGGACAAAAAGGATTGCTTTTCCATACCTCTGTGTTTGAGCCCAGAAGAAGTACATTTCTTATAGGAAAATGTTCCTAATATTGAAGCGGATGAAATCCTTGGGATTTCTGAACATGGTACACGAACACAGAGTTATGGATTAAGAGGCAGAAAGAAGAGAGGTCAATCCTTTTATGATCTTTAAATATGCCTCTGGAGAAAGGAAACACAGGTATGTACACATGAATAAATAACGTTTCTAAGGTTCCATGTTTTTAATCATAAAATGGGAGGAAGAACAGCAGTGATTAGCCAGGATGAGTGAGAGCCCCTGTGAGAAGATGCATATAGCACTCTTAGCACAGCTCCTGACAGGTAATTCACTCCCGCCAGGTAGCCAGCGCTACACAAGGTTATCAGGGAGGGTGTTCATGTGTTCATGTGTGTGCACATGTTAGGAGTGTGACCATAGAATCCAAAGGGTAGAATAGGTGTCAGGAGACAGAATCTGGTCACATCTAGACCATCCTTAGGCAGGTAATAAGTACTGGAGTTCCAAGCCAAAGTGCCTATCATGACTGTTCCTGATGCATGAGCTCCAATAATGCATTTTCTCTGGGACCCAGAAGGTTCCATGTGGCCTCTGTAACTAGAGACTTGACCTTAAGTACTTGCATTTTAATGCCTCAATTTGCTGTTTGATGATTTTACTATTTGGCTTACCTATTTTGTGTGTGTGTGTGCTTTGTGTTTGTGTGGTTTTTGTTTCATTTTTTTGTTGTTTTAACTGGGAGTGAGGGTGGAGGTAGATCTAGAGCTTCTGTGTTTTAATGACCTGAAACCAGAAATTGTTTTACAGTAGCAAATAAAAAATATCCTATTTCTCACTACTGGCCTGAAAATAACACTGATTTGCCTTCTTGGTAATGAACCACTATACTCCTTAAATTTGTCAGACTTCTCAACCGTATCTCTGTATTGGAAGACTATATGGCTCACTGGTGAGATACCAGCAGCCATGGTTTGGACAGAATCACTGCCTTAATGATTTAAAAATCTTTCCCCCAGTCCCCGAATGCTGAAGAGGGTAAAAATTACCGCTGAGGGTCGGGGTCTGGGACAGTAGCCAGAACAGCCTGCCAAGTGCAAAATTGTTTGGAAGAATCAATGTTTAGCTAAAAAATTCAAGCAAGGTTTTCATTCTATTCCATTCTGTATCCATGTTTGTTCTAAAATTGATAATACAATGTTTAAATGATTACCCCACCCCTATTACATAAAAATTTTAAGTATAATTAAGTCCACAGTTTCACTGACTACTAGATAAAAGAGATTTATTTGAAACTGTAAGTCTTAAATTTTTAATCAATCCCTTTACTCCATGTTTAAGCTAAACCAGGTCTCTATCTAAGAATAGATAGGGAAGGAACTTGGGTAGTTTTGGGAAAAAGTCAGGAGCCTGTCCATGAAGTATTGGTAAGGTATATCCTATTCCATGCCTGCTGTTAACTCCCTGGGGGAGAGCCCTGTGTTAGTTTAAAACAGGAAAAAAAAAATCTAGCCTTAGTTAGAATTCACTTATTTAAAGACAGCCCCTGCCTCCATGTGTCTTTTAGGCTGGCAATGGAAAATACAGACGTGTCTATATAGTAAACGTTTGAATGGCATTTATCAGGCAACTTGTCTTGGGCTAGGTAAGCAGGGGATTTTCACTGTGT
The DNA here is from genome assembly GCF_048164855.1 of Canis lupus baileyi. NCBI lineage: Eukaryota > Metazoa > Chordata > Mammalia > Carnivora > Canidae > Canis > Canis lupus. Next base: position 32,943,350 of record NC_132856.1, on the reverse strand, counting down.
GTTCAGAGGTGCTATTCCAACCCTCTTCCAACGTGTAGGATGAAACAGCCTTAATTCTGCCCAAAATAACTTTATTTTTTAAATTTTTAAAAAGATTTTATTTATTCATGAGAGACCCAGAGAGAGAGGCAGAGACATAGGCAGAGAGAGAAGCAGGCTCTATGCAGGGAGCCCAATGTGGGATTTGATCCCAGGACTCCAAGATCACACCCTGGGCCAAAGGCAGGTGCTCAACCGCTGAGCCCCCAGGTGTCACTTCAAGATAACTTTATATAATAAAGTTATATATAGAGTTATATATAGAGTTATAATAAAGTTCTTATTATAAAGACTATAATAATATAGTCTACCATATATTAGGTCCTAGGAATACCAGTAAACCACTAACATTAATAAACTGTAAAATCAGGGCTTCTAGTCTAATTGAGCTCACATTATGGAGTAGGGAGAAAGAGGATAAAGAAGTTAAAACATGGAGTAAAATAATTCCAAAAACTGATATGTGCAACAACAACAAAAAAGATACCAAGGATGTAACTGAGTTTGCCTACTTGTGATTGGGAGGTCAAGGACAATCTCTCTAAGGAGGTATCATTTAAATCAAGAGCTTAATAATAAGAAGGAACCATGCATGTGACAATGAAGGAGAAGGGCTCTCTAGGCAAAGGGAACCACTAGTGCAAAGGCCCTGAGGTCGAACCAGTTTAGGTGTTGTTTGTCTTTTAAGGAGCCCAGGAAAGCCAATATGGCTGGATCCTTGAAGACTGTGACATAAGGTCAAGTAGGAAAGGTAGGCAGGGAGCAGGTGATGGCAGATCTTGTTGCCATGGTAACATGTTTGGCTTTTATTGTGGCAGTAATTGAGAGCCACTGTAGGAGTTTGAGCAAGAGAGACATAATATGAAGGATTTCAGAAGATCCTACTGACAGTTGTGTAGAAGCAAGCTTTCAGGGCCGGCTAGAAGACTCTTGCATTTATCCATGTGTGAGTAGTGGTGGCTTAGACTAAAGTAGCTACAGTGAGGAAGGAGAGAACCAGCTGAGGTAGAAATACGGAGGTGAAGCCCATCAGATGCCATGATGGATTCTAGACCTATGTCTAGACCTACGACTTCTGGTAAAAATAGAGTATAGGACACATCTATAAGTTTTCTAGTTGTCACATAAAAAAAAGTTTAAATCAATTTGGGTAAGTCTAATTATATTGGCTTAAATAAAATATATTTCAATATGTAATCAATATAAAAATATCACTGAGAATTTTATTTGTATATATTTTCAAACATCTTTCAAATCCGGTATACATTTTCAATTTCTCAGTTCAGCTCCATCTTCCAGTGCTCAATAGTCAGTGCATTGCAGTGTAGGCTTGGTTGTCTTATCTTGGAACACACTGGAACCTAGGATGGTACTCTGACCAGGACTTTGCCCCTTCTGGCAGTAGTTTTCTTCCTAATAGGGAGGAAGTCTGTTCTTCCTGAATCAGAAGACTGACTCATGAAAACTACTATTCTTCTATCAACCTCTACATAAACTTTGAATATTTAGTCCCTGGGACAATGGCCATGACCCTACCCTTACAGGGGCTGGGCTTCACCATACAGAAGGGCATTTGGAAGATAAAGTCTTGGAGTCTCTCCTGTCTAGCCTTCTCTGGAGCCTCCAGGTCTGTGAGTCTCTTCTTGCCACAGTCAGTAGTGGGCAACTAGTAATAATAGGAAAGAAAAAAAAAAAGGACTTTATGTAAATTATGTGTTTGTACCAGGTGAAGGCAAATGACTCCATGGGATTTTGTAAACAAAATGTTCTTTGAACCCAGCAAATTCACAAGAACACAAGAGAGCAGTATATACTCATATTGCGAGCAGCAATTTCATTTAATGATACATCATATTTCATGTTAATTTTGTTAGTGTTAATTAACTTAATGTTAACTTTAATAGTTTTGCAGTTTTGTTCTTTTCAAATTTAAGTGTATGCTTTATAGTTCTATCAGAGCTCTTGTACATATATCTAAGCATATGCAAAATGAGTAAATAGATCTTCGGAGTCCACATGAAAATTTTTCTTTTAAAAACTCTTTAGGGCAGCCCCGGTGGTGCAGCAGTTTAGCGCCTCCTGCAGCCTGGGGTGTGATCCTGGAGACCTGGGATCGAGTCCCATGTCAGGCTCCCTGCGTGGAGCCTGCTTTTCCCGCTGCCTGTGTCTCTGCCTCTCTCTCTCTCTCTCTCTCTCTCTCTCTCTGTGTCTCTCATGAATAAATAAATTATTTAAAAAAATAAATAAATAATAAAAAGTCTTTAAATTCACCAACGTGACTGAACACTGTTCAAAATGGTAAATAGTTTCCAGAAGCTGAGTGGGCAGATGCCCCTGAAACCACCTACCATTGTTTGACCTTGTGCCTATGAGCTGTGCCTTCACAGTTCTAATAAATGCCAACTTTATGGCTAGAGCAATTAACTACAGACCTCAGGGAAGCTTCAGTTCTTAATCTGGATACACTGATATTTAGTATTATTTTGCCTTTGATGCCATGTTCACTTTTATTTCTTTAATATCCTATCAAAAAATATTTTAGCCCATAACAGGATTTTGGAAAAGTTCCTGGAAATCTAACCATGTTTTGAAAAAGTATTTCTATGGGAATGTATTTCTGAATTTTAAATTATAGACTTTTAAAACTAAAACCTAAGATAATTTAAGTGAATAACTTCCAAAATACAAAAGAATTTGCAAAATTTCTGAATTTTGTGTGTGCTTTCTATATCTTCTTTAAGGATCCTCTACAGAAAAGAATGGCTTAAAATAATTTCAGCACCAAAGACAGTCCAACTGTGGTCTCTGTAACCTAAACGAGAGGTTATTATCCTTTAGATGCGTAAGGCACTGGTGGAACTTGCTTAAAAATTCAAGCTTTAGGGCTTGACTCCCATGAAAATCTGCAGTCTATTCCGTCCCCAGGTGGGAAAGAGTGCTAAACCTTGTGAGTCATACTGTCTGTTGGGATTGGACAAGCCACCGCTGGTCTACTTCAGAGTAATGGTGGCTGTCATTACTGAGCCCTTACTTCAGGGCAAATTAACACATTGGATCCTTACAAGCTCATTACGGAATTGGCTAGTGTTCTGTGCACCTTATAGATGAGGAAATGAAGTTTTAGAAGAGGCAAGCCCCTTATCCATTGTTAAACCCCTGGTGATGCCGACACCTGGGTGGCTCAGTGGTTGAGCACCTGCCTTTAGCCTACAGCGTGATCCTGGAGTCCCGGGATTTGGCTCTCATATCAGGCTCCCTCCGTGGAGCCTGCTTCTCCCTCTGCCTATGTCTCTGTGTGTCTCTCATGAATGAGTAAATGAAATCTTAAAAAAAAAAAAAAAACTGGCGATGAACAGAGAGCTGAAGCATAAAGTCTTGTCTGATTCCTAAGGCTGCTACTCCATCAGGTTGCTTGACAGGTAAGCATTCATGCAGGACTCTAAATCCCTACTGAATCAACTGACCTAACTTAAGGGATACCTTGGTTGCAGGTTATTTTGTTTCTAAACCTGTAATTTTGGCCTGGCCCCACAAAGACCCATTTGGTTCTGGCTTCACAATTTGCTCACTTGGATTCTCTTCACCCCTGATCATCCATGGTCTTTCCTATATGGCCTCTGTTAGACTTGCCGTCAAATCCAAAGTCTCTGCCCTACATTGTTTTTTGCATGAGTGAGCTTGACAAATGTTTTCATTTGAGAAGGCAAGCTGCCTCCCTGTGCTTGGTTTAATGTGAGCTCCATAGAGTGGCATTGCTGGGTTTAGCATTAGTCATTATGCTCTGAGCTCATACTGGTCTAAGTAATTGTTCTTTTTAGAGTCAGATTAAAATCGCAAATTCAAGAGTCTTAAGACTCGGCTGCCTCAGGATGAAGGGCAGTCTGTGAGGGTTGAGAGGACCTTCCCAGCAGTGGGAGGCTGTAAGTATGTATGAATGGCTATAGCTTTTGACATGACACCTTTTAGAAAAGACTGAGAAGATAGAGGAAACTTTAACTAGACCTCAGTCTTGTGCTACTAGTAATCATCTTATCTGAACTGTTGGCACATCACATTGGATAATGGATCATGTTGGATAAATGGGCCTCAGCATGCCTTTGGAGGTCTCTTGATGGGCAGTGAGGGGTCTGAATAAGACAAATATCTAACTATAGATATGGTCATGAAGATCTAGAAGCTAATTACAAAATAAGAACACTCATCTAAATTAAAATCATGACAAAATCTTTGAGATATTTCCTTATTGCTTGGAAATCTGGCTTTCTCAGCTATACTTCCCTCCTGTGGAGGAGCACTTCTCATGGAATTACATGATTATTTTAATATCCTCCTAAATGGTGTGGCTTTGGAAGGTGTGTTAGAGTGGAATGTCAGATGTGAACCATACAGGCATGGAGAGAGGAGATATGTATGCAATAGTAATGTGAGAACCCACAGGAAACATGAGGAAGGATGACGAGCTATGCTGGGGACAAAAATATATCCACACAGGAGGTTTTCTTTGGTTTTTACCACTTCCTGGCACTTCATTTTTAAGTTTTTTTTATTTTTAAAGATTTTATTATTTATTCATGAGAGACATGGAGAGAGAGGCAGAGACATAGGCAGAGAGAGAAAAGCAGATTCCCTGCGGGTAGCCTGATATGTGGGATTTGATCCCAGGACCTGAGATCATGACCTGAACCAAAGGCAGATGCTCAACCACTGAGCCCCCAGGTGCCCCCTCCTGGCACTTTAAAGTTTTGGTATTTTGTTTTTTGTTTTGTTTTGTTTGTTTGTTTGTTTGTTTTTGTCCTATACTGGCTCAATTTTCCTTAATCTTTAAGGAGAATTTTTTTGCTGATCCAACTTATAAGCTTTTGTGATACACCTTGAGGGTTGAAAGTGTGTGTATGTGTAATACACATATGCACATTTATATGCATAGAGATATACAGTTACATGTGCACATGCCTAATATGCATTAGTGGTATGTCTGTACATACAGAGCTACACATGTATGTTCCCATATAGATATTTCTCTCCTATGATCATGTGACCTAGGGATTGAAGACAATTTGTGGTGGATACTGGAGAGTAAGGGATTTAGAGAAGTTCTGAAGTTTATGGAGTTTATGAATTGGAGATAAGAGGATTTTAAGAATCACTAAAAAAAATAAAAGAATCACTCTGGGTTTTAAATTAGTGTTCTATTAATATGCTCTGAAGAGCTATAAGACTAAGATTTTGCAGGTGCTCTGGCTAGTGGACCTGTGTCCTCCAACTGTGATCTAGCACTGGGACTGAGTCAACGGGGCCCTACATCAAGTTGGATATATAGAAACATGGGTTACTACCCCCACCTCTGACACACACAGCCCTTCTCCAGGCATGCTATATACATTTTATTTCATCAGTTAACATGATTGGCAGGTAGGATATCAGGGAAAGGAAAGAATTCTTTGTAGAATCAAAACAAGTTGAAGTTGATTTTTCCAGAAAAGCAAATTTCTTTTAGTCAGATGGAGGCACTATCAAAGAGCGACAAGGAAAATGAAGCGACTTGTCCATCCAAACAGTTCCCTGCACATGGAGATTCTGCTCATGAGAATATTTTTCTTTCCAACCAGTATCCCTGTTTCAGAGAAAGGGACAAAAAAGAAATGAGCTGTGAGATCATGCATTTTTGTTGCTGGTAAGAATATAGATTCTAGATAAGGAAATATTTTTGCATGAGTTGTCGTTTTGGCTTTGAGTTGGATATGTTCCATAAAAAGGAATGTGCTATGTGTGTGTGCACTCATGCATCATTTACTCGATATTCCACTCCTGGTAGTCTATCTCCCAGGACATATTGATCTCCAGTAGCAGGACAGAGACCTGGTCATAGACCTAAAGATGGAGAGCTTTGTTGAATTAGTAAGCTGGATTTTATGGATCTTCAAGAATCATTTATAAAAGAACTTAATGGTAGATTAAAAACTGTGGTAGCTTGTTGATAGCAGATTATTTCAATTCAGAAGAAGATTGCTATTGCTTAATTTCATCTTTAGGTTTCCCTCCAAAAAGCTGGATACTATATGGTTTATATTTACTTATGTGGAAGTTTGCTTTGTGAGGACGCAGTATATTCAACAAACTGGGAAATACTGAAACTTCCTTTGTGTGACAGAAGAAGAAAGTGATTTTGTGTATGTACGCACACGCATGCAGTCCTAATTAAATTAATTGCTTGTGGAGAATCTTCTCCAAATATTTTAGGCAGGAACAAACTATAGCAGCAGGAGAAGAAACTCAATTGAGGGGTGCATGGCACCATCTAAAAAAGGTGAGGAATCACTCTGTCAAACAAGAGGATTAAAATTAAACAGGTATCAAAATTACATACTGCTTGGAAGAGTGGCTTACACTAGGAAATTGGCTATCAGGCAGGGGGTATGAAAGTAAACTGCTGTCTGTGTAATTTCATCCTGCCACCAGGTAACTATAGTTGCAGTCAACATACTAATAGCAACAAAGGGGGCTGTCTGCTGCACACTCAGAAGGAGCCAGCTGATGAGCCATCTGGGCTCTTTAGTAAAGAATCAAGATCTCTTTCCAGCTCTTAAAACACCACTAGAATTGTGAAGGACAGCTACGTAAGAGCAAGTGAAGTTCTCTGTATCTACTAATACCAATTGCAATAAAAAAAAATTCCTTGAGAAACATAGGATGATGGAAAGCATCCTAAATATGATGAAACTTAGGGAAAAATTGCGGGCAAGTAGAGCACTATTATTAAGAATTCATAGTTGCCACAACTGGTAATGCCTCATCAGTAAAAGGTCTCTGTCCATAGGGCTACTTGCAGAGAGATGACAAGCCAGGGGGGTTTCCCACAGCTGCTGAAACTCCTTGTTACTCCACTGAAGGAAGCTTAATAGATGTCTCTTGTAGGGATAACCTGTAACTCTAATATTTCAAATCAGAATATTCTGCATTTTAACTGTTGTTAATGCTAGTGACTTCAGGCACTCCTCCCAATAGGCTGGGACCCACAAGACTGCAGCCATACTGCAGCTAAGAACCATTTTTTCAAGATGGGGAAGGATTATTCTTCATGAAGCTTCTGTCTCTCCCAGTGTAAGCTCCCAGGATGCAGACCCAATGATTTTACTTGGAATGTAAATAGGGAAAGATGCATATGAGCTTATACTTGGAGAAGGTCCATAGACCTTTGTATTTACAGCTGAAAAAGGCTTGGAAAATGTTGTGGTTCTATACCTCTTTTTTTTTTTTTTCCAGAAGTTATTTGTAGGAACTTAGGCCATATAACTTCTCCAAAGATGCCCAGGGCATCTTTGAAGAAGTCTTAGAAGATGGGCCAGGTCTTTTTTTTTTTTTTAAGATTTTATTTATTCATGAGAGAGAGAGAGAGAGAGAGAGGCAGAGACACAGAGGGAGAAGCAGCAAGCTCCATGCAGGGAGCCTGACGTTGGACTCGATCCCGGGTCTCCAGAATCATGCCCTGGGCTCAAGGCGGTGCTAAACCGCTGAGCCACCCAGGCTGGATGGGCCAGATCTTTAACGTGTTGCTCCAAACCTCATACTGTATCCTGAGATCAATCCTTGTGCTGACATCACTGTGTTGGGCCATGAAGTTAGCTTCTCAGTGGTCAGATCCTGTCCTATATTAATACTGATTTAAACCTTTATTATAAGACAAATCTATTAAATGATCAAAGTGAGTAATACTATCTACAGTAACAGACACATCTCCCCAAACTTAATCCTAGATTATCTCTTGTTCACAAAAGGTCATCAGTAAATTGGTGGTCCCTATAGCTATGCCATCAGGAGTATATGACCTACAGGGGTAGAGACAGACAGAGAAAATACATTCCCATAAGCCGTTGGTCAAACTAGCCACATGGCCTTAGCATAGCCACCTGGTGGAAGGGTGTGAGAATGCAGAAGGATGCATGGATGTCTGGTAAACCTACAATATGAAGCCTGGCATCTCCAGACAATGCCTCACATAAATGGTCTCTCGGGTCCAGATGTGGCTCCTGTTTGTCTGGAGACGTAAGAATTAAAAAACTTTCAGCCTTCCTCTATGCCTTGGTATCCAAGGCAAACAGGATAATCACAACAAGCACACTTACTAATTTCCTATTTGGAAAGCAAAAGAATGAAGTCCCCTAGCAGTCACTGGTCCCCAGTAATCTGAAATCTACCACACATGGGAAGGCATCCCATCCTCCCTGGTAGAGGAGATTCCTTGTTTAGGGTCTGTGAAAGAATTTATTTGTTCACTGTTCTCCTGTGGCCCCTGGCCTCTGGAGACGCTCTGGGGGGTTGCTGTTTTTTCATCTTGGGCCATGACTGAGGTAGGCATGGGGCATTATTCCCTCCTCAAGAGTAGCACAGCTTCCTCAGTGTACTTCCTGTCATGGGGACTGGGTACAGGTCTGAGAACCATTCTAAGTCTTCAGCAGACAGATATTTTTAGTCTCAGTTTTCAATATATTTTGACAATACAGTTTACTTAAGAACTAAGTAGGTTTCTGATAATTGCTTCCAATATATTCCACGAGTCCATAACTATACTCCTTTTTAATATTTGAGCCAGAATTCTCAAACTTATTTTGTTTTTCTCATCCTTCTTTTCTTCTTCCCAAATTAATGACTGCTATCTTGAGGCTATGGGGAACAAAATGTAGGAAAGCCACATCCTGCCTCTTCCACCCCTCACCCCCAGGAAAGGGCCTAAGGTTTTTAACATATAGCTTTAATAAATCAGGGTGACAGATGAATAATTCAATAAAAACAAGACAAGTATACAAGGAGGCATTCAACAGGAAGAAATGCAATTGGCCAATAAGTATGAGAAAAAGCTGATCAGGGACTCCTGGGTGGCTCAGTGGTTGAGCGTCTGTCTTTGGCTCAGGGAGTGATCCTGGAGTCCTGGAATTGAATTCCACATCGGGGTCCCTTCATGGAGCCTGTTTCTCCCTCTGCCTGTGTCTCTGCCTCTCTCTCTGTCTCTCATGAATAAATAAAATCTTTTTTTAAAAAAAAAAACCTGTTCATCACAAGTTTTAAAAACTAAAATGAGCTATATTTTCTACATATTAGTATAGATTTAAGGTTTGATATATTTTAAGTAAAAATTGTATATATTTAAGGTGTACAACAGGATGACTTGATATACCTGTACACAGTAATTATTAAACCCAAACTAATTAACACATCCTCTCATATATATATACTCTTTATTTTTGTGGTAAGAGCACCTGCTGAAATCTCTCATCATATTTCCCAATATTGAATATAATATTAACTACAGTCATCATGCCTATTTGTTGGATGTCTAAATTTATTCTGTTACCTCTTAGTTGAGTCTTTTCTCAGAATTGTTTCATCCAGCTTAAAGGTTTAACTGGGCATTTAAGGTGCAAGGCCCTGAATTTTGACACCCCATGTATTGCCTTGTATTTATTTTTGTAAGCTGGCCAGGACATCCCCAGCTCATCTTTCTAGCAATCTTGCCATATGCAGCCAGTGGCAACTAACATACACTAATCATCTGTTTTCAATATGTTAGGCGCATGGTCTGCCTGTTAAGCCAGTACAGACACAAAGCCACTACATTTGCTGCTTTGCAAAACATGGACCACAATTTTTCTATCCTCTGATAGCCAGTTCCTTGCTGCCTGCTGCCCAACAGGTACACTAAGGGATATATTTTATGGTATTGTTATGATCACACCCTGCTTCTGGGTTCAATTTCTCTATAGGATAATTAATGAGAAATTTTCAGTAGTTTCATACAGTAAAGGCCAAATGGCCCTGTTCTAGTAGCTATGCCTTCTGAAATGTGATCTCCTAAGCTCTCCATAGCAAATGCCTCCATTTAGAAGTGTAGCAGGGTACTTCCACTCACAGTCCATTAGCCAGAACTAGACATAGGGGGATCAATGTAACTGCAAGGAAGGCTGGGGATCTGTAGTGAAGCCTAAGAATACTGATGCATCTCTGCCATGTGCCCTCACTTCAGCAGCCAGCTGCTACACTGTAGCTCCCTTATCAACCGCTATGCACTAGTGTAGCCACAGCATCCAAATTCCTTCTGTTTTCCCAGGTAACTTAGGACTATCTCTCTATCCCCCCATTGTTGCCCTCAAACTCCTATCTGCTTCACTACGGAGCTGGTTTTGTAAAGGAGAGTGGTGTAGTTGGGGGCAGTGGCAGGCAGGGGTCTTCCTAGAGGTACTGCAAAGTGCCGCCAGCCCTGCTTCATGAAGCTGAATCTTTTTCTGGGTGACTTCTTGTCCCTCTTTTATTTAGAGATAAACTCAGTTATTGCTTCCTCTTCCTCACCCCACCTCCTGCCCCAATAGTTTTTCAAGTCTGGAATGCTAGAGTGAAAGGAAGTTTAAGGTTTCTCCTTATTTAATTTTTAAAAATAAGGTTTTTTCTTGTTTTTCTACTAGTGATTTTGAATCACTAGTAGAAATGATGAATAATATTATATGACATAATACAACATAATGAATTTTGATGTCAACTTAGAAAATACAGTAGTATATAAAGAACAAATCACTCATTTGATAAACTAAGAATGATCACCATTAGGGATGCTTAGCTGGCTCAGTTGGAAGAGGGTGTGACTTGATCTCAGGGTCATGAGTATGAGTCCCATGTTGGGCATAGAGTTTACTTAAAAATTATCATTATTAGCATTTGTGCTATTTCCCTCCTATCTTTTGTATGAGGCCTATTCATTTATATATAATTGAAATCTACCTTAGGTTATTCTGTGTCCTGCTTTTTTTCACAGTGCATCCTGAACATGACCTTATTGGGCATTTCTATAAGCATAATAGTTTCATTGAGGTAAACTTAACATATCCTACAATGAACCATTTTGAAGTGTAAAATTCAGTGGCATTTAGTGCATTCACATTGCTATGCAACTATCCTCTCTAGTTCCAAAACATTTTTTTCACACAAAAGGAAACCAAACCCATTAGGGAGTTGTTCCTGAGCCCCTGTAAACCACCAATCTACTTTTTGTCTCTATGGATTTACCTGTTCTGGATATTTCATATAAATGGAAGCTTATGATATGCCACCTTCTCTGTCTGGCTTCCGTTACTTTGCACAGTGTTTTCAAGGTTCATCCATGTTAGAGTCTGTATTAACCATCCCTTTTTATGGCTGAAATGTTCTGTCCTGTGGATATAATACATGTTTATCCATTTATTAGTTCCTGGACACTTGAGTTATTTCCACCTTTGGTTTATTGTGAATAGTGTTATGAACAATAGTGTATACATTTTTGTTTGCATGTAGCTGTCCAGTTTTCCCAACATCATTTATTGAAGAACCTGTATTTTCCTCATTGTATGTTCTTGCCTCCTGTGTCATTGATTGACCACATACATTTGAGTTTATTTCTGGGCTCTCCATTCCATTAATCTGTTTATTTTGCCAGTACCTTACTGTTTTGATTACTATACTTTTATAATGTAGTTTGAAATCCAGGAGTGATACAAATTTGCCAAAACTAGCCCTTTGCTACCATTTGATTCTCTAAATAGTTGTCTTTCCACAACTTGATGCCCCAGAAGCTCAAAGTCCTTTTCCTTTGTTGGTTCTTTACTTCTCTGAAAATGTATTGCTTTTTTGTTAAGATGCTGTCTAAGCCCATATTTTAACCACCCTTTTGAGTTACTCATTACTGGGTTCTCCAATGTGTATGTGCAGTACTCAATTTAATAAACTTCTTGTTTTTTCTCCTTGTTGATCTCATTTTGTGTGTGTGTGTGTGTGTGTGTGTGTGTGTGTTAGGGACCCAGTCAGGGAGCCAAAGATGGGTAAAAGAAAAAGCTTTATTTTGCCCTCCCCTAAATACACATGCCCTCGGGAGCTATACCAGATTGTTCCAGATTCCAGTATATTTAGTTCGTGATGCTCTGGTTCTTAGTGCTTCCTGATTATAATAGAGAATATTTCAGTATCAAACACACCCACAGGATGAATTGGGTAAGCCTAGGACATGTTGCATGGAGACTTTTCCTTTTGATTGGAAGTAAGGAGACACAGGAATTATCTCCCCCACAAGACACCCCCATTAGGAGACATAGCTCTCATCTGCCTCCAGGAAGCATTGAAGTGGAGTGAGCTGCTACATTCAAGCTGATGTGGGGTGGAACAAAGGCAGCAAGGGGTGAGAGAACTGAATTAACTTGTAATCCATTTCTGGTGACTTTAAACTATCTCTCATTCCATTCAGAGCACTTTTCTCTAAACTGTTTCACTATGATGCATAGTTTTGTGGACTAATATCCTTAGATATGCTAAAAACAAAAAATTAGTAATGTTTTACTTGTTCATGGGGCAAATCTCAAGTTAAACAGTCGTACAACCAAACAGAATTATAGTCTGTGACCCACTAAATTGATTCCATGACTCCTTGTAATAAGTACCAATCACCAGTTTGAAGAAGACTGCTGTGTGTAGAAATCTCCAACAGAAACCCAATCTACCTCAGGAGGGATAAATACAGTAGGCTTTGGTCTCTCTAGCAAATGCTTTTTGTGTATTTGTGTTTTGTTCTTTCACTGGAAGACTGCAAGTTACCTGAGCTGATGTAGGGTATTGCAGGAGAAATGTTTCTCAGTTTCCCTCACTTTTACAGACTTATAGAAGTCCATTCCTTCTATAGCCTCAATACCCAGATATTTCTTCATCCATTGAACAAGAATCAATGAGTAATTTCCTCAAAGATGAAATATAGATATCTATAACATTTGCCAATACACCACCGTAAACTTCCTTTGGCTTGGCTGCAGGAGAAACAGCACCTTTTAGTTTCATCAGAAGGCCTTCTGTTACATTTTCTGACAACAACCAATGCTCCAATTCTCCAAGACCAGCAGGGTATCCTACAATTCAATGCTGACACTATCTACCTGCACTTAGCATCAGATCTCACAAATTAAGGGCTCAGCCCCATCAGACTTTTCCCCAATTTTAAATACCAGTTGACTGTCCCAGCTTGTCACTGACGCTTCTGACAAACTGACCATAAAACAGAAGTTCTTCAAACCCCCTCTCAGGTTTGATCATTTACTAGAACTCCCAGAGCTCAGAAAAGCTCTTTACTTGTTATTATCAGTTTATTATAAAGGATACAATTCCAGAACAGCCAAATATTTGGAAGAGAGGCATAGGAAAAGGTTAGGGAGAATGTGTATAGCGCTTCCCTTTCCCTCTCTCCAGGCATGCCACCCTCCCTTGATATGTTCACTAACTTGGAAGCTCTCCAAACTCTATCATTTAGGATTTTTTATGAAGTTTTTATTATGTAGGCATGCTTGATTAAATCCTTGGCCATTGGTGATTGAACCCAATCTTCAGCTGTCTCCCATCTCCAAAGGCCAGAGATTGAGCCTGAAAGGCCCAGCTCTCTAATCGTGCTTAGTCTTCTGGTGACCATCCCCCATCCTGAAGCTATCTACACGCCCCTAACTACCAGTCCTCTCATTAGTATGTAACAGGTAATCTTATCACTCCAGAAATTCCAAGGGTTTTAGAAGCTCTTTGACAAAACACAGGGACAAAGACCAAATATTTTATTATATTACACATTGATTTTTTTCCCCCAGGAAGATTTGTGGGCATCTGAGCTAATGTTAAGGGTGGCAGGAGAGGAGCTAACTCCAGATAGTCATTTTCTCCCCATCTCTTGCCCAGCTGCTTTGCACAGGGTTGAAGTAAAATCAGAGAAGGAGCTGAGCCAGAGTTGGTTTAGTTCATCTTACTGTCCTTTAGATCGAAAACAAAGTGTGTTTGGAAACATTTGAATGTGAAAAATATTCCTGCTGAAGGCAAAATTGAGAATGGGTGAGAAAAAAAATCACTGGGGGTGAAAAAGCACTACGAAGTTTTGAAAAGTTGAGTTATAGCTTGCTATAGTTTCCTACTCTACAGTCTTGGAAGATTATGGAAATTTCAAATAATCCCCTTTGACTACAAAGTGCTATACAGTTATAGTAGCCCTGTGTTTGAAACTATAAAGCAAATACTGTGGTTAAAACATTTGTCTGAGTTCTTGACATTTCCCCCCCTTTAATGCATATTTTTCTTGTACCTGTAACCCTGTGATTTAAAAAAATGTTTTTATCATGACCTTTTATCATATGCTTTTGTGTTATTTCTCCACTTACTTCCCCATCTCAATTCTCTCTGGTTGCCATGCAATGATCTAGAGCTGCTTCTGAGTATATTCATTTGTTTTGTATCTTTTAAACCCATACCTTTTTTGCCTCTCAAAATATACATCATCTATCAGGAATAAGACATTAGGCACACCCTAAACTATGCCTTTTCACTGTGTTTCCCCTCCAAAAACAGGTTTGTAGTCTTGGCACTCATTTGATTTCTTAGGATTTTCATTCTAATAGATTGAACTTTTTTTTTTAATCTTATAGGGTTGTTTAAAAAAATATTTTTGTTTTAAGTTAACAGAAAAATGGAGCAGAAAATACAAGGAGTGCCCATATATCTTGTAAAAGCTCCTCCTACTCCCCAGATTCCATAGTTATTAACATCTTGGATTAGTGTGCTACATGTGTTTAAATTGATGAGCTAATATTGATGTGTTATTAACTAAAGTCCATAGTTTACATTAGGCTTTAATTGTATTATACATTCTATGGGTGTTCACAAGCATATATGTACAGTATATAGAACTTTCTTTTTAAGATTTTATTTATTTATTCATGAGAGACCCAGAGAGAGGCAGAGACACAGGCAGAAGGAGAAGCAGGCTCCCCGCAAGGAGCATGATGTGGGACTCAATTCCAGGATCACACCTTGAGCCAAAGGCAGATGCTCAACTGCTGAGCCACCCAGGTGTCCCAAATAGAACTCTTTAAAAAGATTTAATCCTCCATCCTAGAGAGATAGAGACAGTAAGGGTGGGGGTGGGGGTGGAGAGCAGAGGGCAAGAGAATCCCAAGCAGACTGTGTGCTGAGTATAGAGACTGATCCAGGGCTCAAGCCCATGATCTTGAGATCATGACCAGAGCTGAAACACCTGAAACCAAGAGTCGGATGCCTAAGTGACTACATCACCCAGGTGCCCCCAGAATTGTTTTACTATCCTCAAAATCCTTGGTATTCCACTTACTCATCTTTCTTCCCCAAACACTGATCTTTTCATATTGGCTTTTTTATATATATAGCAATATGCATTTGTTTCTTCTTTGTCTTTTTATGACCTTGATAGCTTGTTTCTTTGTTATCGCCAAATAACACTTAATTGAATGGATATACCACAGTTTGTTTATTTAGCATGAGGCCTCCTTTAATTGCAAAGATTTTGCAATTTCTTTAGAATAACCAATAGATTTATTATTCTGGATTACAATTATAGCTTATTTATCTTGATGCCTATGAAAAGGCTTTGATTCTCCATAACTCAGAATTCTGCAAGAAACAAATGAGAATTATAAATGTATCTCTGTACTTAATCTTTGTTCTCCATCTGGTCTCACTTGAGGAAAATTTATTTGAACATCAACAATATCCTAGACATCCTATGGTATACTCTGAATTATTAGCCAAGGATCTCATTGGAAATTATTATACAAGGTAGAGAACATTCTTCAATGGTTTTTCTTTGGTAAATTGTCACCTTATTAAGAAAATTGGCAAATTACAGCACTGGATTTTTATATCAGGTATGTATATGTGTATCATTGTTTACTTGCTCTCTTAGTCCATTTGGGCTGGTATAACTATCACAGACAAGTGGCTTTCAAACAATGGAAATTGATTTCTCATAGTTCTGGAGGCTAGAAGTCCAAGATCAAGGTGCCATTGTTGGATGAAGGCTCTTTTCTAGCTTATGGACTTCTTGTCCTCATGTTGTGAGAAAGGTGAGGGAGCTCTGTAGACTCTCCTTTATAAGACCACTACTCCCATTCTCAACAGCTCTACTTCATGATCTTCCCACATAATCACTTCCCACAGCCTCCATCTACTAATACCATCACCTTTGGTATTAGTATTTCAACACGAAATGGGTTGGAGCACAGATATTCAGATCATAGCTTTTGGTACACGGTCTCCCCATCAGAATATAGCTGGATGAGATCCTGGTAACCCATGTGAACTAGGCTGATTCTTCTCCCCCATCACCCTTCAGTGAAGCTCATTGGTGGGTGAGAATATGGGGATAATCTTGATGATTCAGTGGGAAGGTTTGTCCTTGAGTAACCCAGGTAGGACTGATCCCAGTTGTTTCTCAATGAACATGGGAAACACACTGTGGGGAGGGACATAGTGTAAATTCTTAAAGGGTATTTTCTGTGTTTTCCATTTCATCCTCTATCCCCAGAATCAAGGGGATTCTGCTGATGAAAACTCCATGTGCATATTCAACTTCTTAGAATAGGACAGTTTTTGGTATGGTGGGTATAAGAATGGACCGTGTTTAAGCAGTGTCTGCTTTATTTATCCAAGGTGGTTAATTAGGGATGAGAAACCTCAATTTAATATCAATTCAGTGAAGATGTTTTGAGGACCTAATAGATGCTGGAAACTATGCCAGGTGGGTTAGATAGTAGGATGAATCTGAATGGATTTCAGCCTCAAAGAGTTTGCAGTTTTAGAAGGACTGATTGTTTCAGTATGAGTAGAAATCTAAGTTATGAGAAAAGTGTGATTAGAGGTAAAAGAGTTGTCCTCTCTTTCTCTTATTAAATTGACCACTAAGAATTCAAGATTCAGTATGTGTTGGCTATATTGAATACATTTTTATATTGTCTGTTCCTACTTCTTAAAGGCATGTGAAGTAATTTGCATAACCCAATACTAAATTTGATGTATACGAAGAAGGATTTTGGTAAGTTCTTTGAGGCAGGAACATGTCTTCCACTCACCATGTATCTAGAAGAGTGACTGAAATGTAATTGGTATCTCTAACTTGTGTTGGGTAAAGGATTCAGGCCAGAGAACCCAGAGTTTGTATTATCTATTAGCTCTATGGCAGAGATTTTAAAGCATGGTACTTAAAACATGGGTTTTATAATCATATTTCAAGACTTGTTTGCAAAAATCAGAGGAAGTGATGAGAAAACATTTAAAACTATACAATATTTTAATATTGTATGTTGCCATTTGTTGCATGACAATCAGGAGGGTCTCAAAAGAATCAGATTCTTCAGGACAGAAAGAGGTCCCATCCAACTTTCCCAGTTAACTGGGCTTGATACATTTTTGAGGTTTCTTCAGGCTCTATAATTCCACATTTCAGACCATTTCATTACACCAAGCTCAAGATATGTCTCCTGTGAATCTTTCATTTGGGCCAATATTTCCAAACCTGTTACCTTCCTCTTCTCACTACTGTGTACCTTAATACATGCTGGTAAAATGTAAACTTTTTGCCTAACATGACACAGAGAACAAGGTCCTATGGATTTATTTGTAAAATGGGTCATTTATGCAGCACCAGCTCAGTGTTGTATACAGAATATCTGAAAACTCTTCAAATTTAAGCCCATTAGCAGATCTATGCCCCACATACTTTGTTAGGATCTTCTATGGAGTGAATCTAAATGCCACCTTCCTTGTAAGGGGCGACATGGGTGATGCAGCAGGTCAAGGAAAAGCACACAGATGAGCCAGTTTCTCTAAACTCAATACTATAGGGAGCCAAACCCAGGGTGTCCTCTTGACACACGTATATGGGTTATAAAATGCTTCTGAATAAAAGATATTGAGAGAAAAAGAAAAATCTGACACACTGTATGTTTTCTAGGCCCTTAAAGGATTGTAGAGAGGAGGTTTGGAGTTGTAGAACACTCACTGCCCAAGAGCAATACACCTGAGTGTGTACTACATGTGCACATAGACATTCCACCTCCCTTTACTATACCACCTCCCAAACTCCACAAGGCTGGAAGCAGACAAATCACTTTTGAGTGAAGTGGTCACCCAAGAATAATGCAAGAGCAAAGGTGAGTTTGCATTATTAGGTTTTTCCTTCATTTACTCTGCCCTGTGCAGTTCCATAATCTCTTTCACCAACCTATTTTGAGGTGTGGAAGGTGACCTTTCCTGGGAGCAAAACATAGTATCCTATGTTACAGTGGAAATATCCTAAGGTACAGATACTCTAGGCTATTCTGTACATAGCACAATAATAGACTATACCTTCCCTTGGACAGTGGTTGTTTTTTCTCTTGATAACAAGGTCTTAGGGTTGGGGTAGGGTGATGGTACTCTCATACCATTTAAGGGACCTCACCAGCTATAGCAAAGATAAGACAGGATAAGAACTCTACTCAAAAACCAGTGCAGAATAATTTAGCTTATCCCAAACTCCCAGCCAATTGTCATTCAGGTGACCCTTGATCATTGCTGTCTTATGGAATGAAAGCCCAGCAAGTACATTTCATAAAGAAATGCGGCATTTTCAAGTGAGCAGGGGGTGGGTGCAATGTAAATTGCCAAATAAAATACAGCATGCTGTTAAATCTGAACTCCAGATAAACATTTTTAGTATAAGTATATCCCACACATGCCCAATTAAGTTGGAATTTCTGATAAACCGTGAATTTTTTCAGCATGAGTATGTCCCATGCAATATTTAGCCAAGGGGATGGAGTTGGACAGGGAGGGAGGAGACCACAGACATGACAGAAGAAAATGTGAGGAAAGATCTTGACGCGAAGAAGCAACACTCCCAACAAAAAGGAAACCCAATTCTCATAGTCACTACAGATGAAATAGTTGAAATCAAGTTAAAGAGAAAACAAGAAGTATATAATCCCTAAATGTTTTGGTTGTATTTTTAATCTCTAAATCTTAAAACATTTTTCTTATAGTACATTCACCTTGAGTGCTTTAAGTTAATTCAAATATATTCCACAATTTATTCCAGAATTTCTTGGAAAAACTGTTCAATAAGAAACATATTCTTATCCAGGTTCATTTAATTTGCCTTCTCTATGCTTCCTAAAATCTCTTCAAGCCATTTACTTGCACATGTTAAAAACTCACTATTTCTGCCCCAGGCCCAAGCAAGTACTTTATCACTTAATGCAGTTCTCTCCCTGACTTGCAGACGGAAATCTTGGCATCTTGAATAGAAACACAGAGCAGTGTCTCCACTTGCCTTGCCCACCTCAGATTTGACTTTCCCCTAATTTATGCCTTTCTTCTCAGAAGTAGTTCATTGCCAAATTTTGCTTCATTACCAAAATGTGAACTTCCCCGGAACTAGGCTCAATTTAGTGTTTTCCCTCAGGTGAGAGGGTGAAATGCTTCGCTTTCATAGCTTGTGAGCAAAGGTGGCACCTGAGTAGCAACCTGATGCTCGCCTGCCTACAGCTTCAGTGGGAAAGGATCAATCTAGCATATAAAAGCAGGCACAGATAGATTGCTAAACACTGTAGTACAATGATGGCATACATCTCTGAAATGAGAATCTTGAAAATCAATAAGAATTGAAATTGAAAAAGGAAGAATTGTAGCTGTCAAAATGCAGGATGTCGGCAGGATATTTGAGTCCAGGTCCACGCTGGCTTCTCTAGTACCCAGGAGAATCATCTGTTAAGAAAAGTTGTCTCTAGGGTGACCTTTTTCATGTCTCTTTGAAAAACATCGTGTCTCAGCCCAAGGACTGGACTCTTCTCCCAAGTCCTAATTGACCTGCATATCATGTTGGCATAAGTGTGATGGGGCATTCCCTCAGCCAGAGAGGGGTGTCTGGGGAGGGAGGAGAAGCCAGAGGTCAGAGGCTCATGTGGGAATGGGATCTGGAGAGAGTGAGGCACATTTCAAATTCATGTAATGACTAAACACAAAAATCTGTTGTTTGGAAGATTTGGTAGGGGATACAAGTAGTAACGAGGCAAAGTGAGAAAAGGGTTTCTCACAAAAAAACAGTACCAGAACTTTCCTGTCTTTCAGTTATAAGATGAAATTCAAAATATGCCACATGAAATGTTAAAAAAAAAAGGATATGCTATTTTATCTGTTTTATATCCTTTTTTGATGGATATTTTAATTTTTAATTTTTTTCAAAATTGTACCAATTTTATAGTAACACAAACATTTACTATTATTCCATATTCTTGCCAAATCTTAATAACGTCTTAGTTACTGTGTTGAGTTTGGGGTCTGGTTTTGCTTAGTCATTCCAGTGGTTGAGCAGTGGTTTGGCACTGTAGATTTGATTTGTTTCCTTATTTCTGATGAGATGGAGCATACTTTTATTTGTGTAGCAAGTATCTTCTTTCATGAAGGGTCACATATTTTGCCCATTTTAAACACTGGGTTCTTCATATTTACTGACTTTTAGCTCTTTATATCTTCCAAATTCTTTATTAGTTATACTGATTACAAATCTCTATGTATTTCATTTTTTCTCTTACTGATCTGTTTTGAAGAATAATTCTTAATTTTAATATTGTCCAATTTTTTATAGCTAATGCTTTCTGGGTCCTGTTTGGATCTTTATTTTTCTGCTCATGTCTTTTGGAAAGAAAGATTAGTGAACTGACTATCTTAAGATAGAACTAATTAGCATATCCGTTCAAGAGAACAATTTTGCCTTAGCAAGGTAAATCAAATAGCATAATTCAGACTAATAACATCAATACCTTTACTATACTGTGCCTTGAAAACTTAAGTGTTATCATTGGCCCGAAAATAGAAGGATGGAGGCCCCACACGTATTCCTTTTTTATTAGCTTCATACTTATCATTCACATCCAACATTTCACTGGTAACATTCTATACTCTCTAAAGTTGCACTTCTCAAACCTTAATGTGCCTATGGATCACTTGGAGATCTAATGAAAGTGTAGCTTCTGATTCAGTAGGTGTGAGGTGGGTTGAGACCCTGCATTTCTCTGAGGTCAAGGCAACTGATTAGAAAATCACACTTGGAGAACAAGGTCTAGCACAAGGCAGATTCTGCTACCATGAAGAACATGTAAACATTATTTATGTACTAGGTACTACATCAGTAGCATTTTAAGTAGATTAAATTGCTTTTTTTCCCTCTAGGATGTCATTGAACTAAACAGATCTCTAATCTCAATTTTTGTCAAATGTAAAGAAGGATATAAGCTGGTGACTGCTAATACCAATTTAAAATATTTAAGGAATTTGGAGGTGTAGAACAGCTTATCCTGCTTATAACAGAGCGTTCTGAGGCCAAATCCCATAAAACAAAGCTAACCAGTTGGCCAAGATAGAGGAGTATCTCCTCTGGAAGAACTCTTTTACTATAATTTGGATTAAAAGCTTAATTTGAAATAAACTTATATCCTCCTTTTCTTTCTTTCTCATCCTAATACTTTCCAACATTCTGTTCACTTACTTCCAGCTTGCTATGAAGAAGACTAATAGTGACACTTTAAATTTTGGTATCTTGAGGAACACAGTGTTTTGAAATACCACCTGAATATGATACATTGGAGGCGTAGCTACTTAACAACAACAAAAAAAGTTTACAGAGGAGAAAACTGGCAGACACTGTCTGGCCAGGTGATCAAGGTCAGCATTGCCAGTGATAAGTCCCATCAATAGCCTAGACTGCTGGATATGATGTCATGAGAAAGGCACTTTACTTTGTAACCTTTCTTCCCCCAAACCTATAACCCCAAGGTAATCATGAGAAAGCCATCAGACAAAGCTGAATTGATGGATGTCCTTCAAAATACCTGGCCAATAATCCTCAAAAATGTGAAGGGTATTACAAAGACTGAAAAACTGCCACTGGCCAGAGGACATGAAGGAGACATTGCTGGCTAAATGCAGTGTGGTTTCTGGTTTCCATCTTGGAACAGAAAGAGGACAGCAATGGAGAAATTGGTGAAATCTGATTCAAGTCTAGAGTTTAGTTAATAGTAATATATCAATGCTGGTTTCTGAGCTCAGACAAATGGTAATATGCAAACATTAGGGGAAACCCAAGTGGGTGAAGGATATTATGGGAACTCTCTGTATTAACTTTGCAGTGTTTCTAGTGATCTAAAATTATTCCTAAATTCAGAGTGTATTAAAAATGTCATTGAAAGCAGGATTGAGGGAGAGCAGCATTTAAGGAACTACTAGAACATACTCATTTGGAAAGCTTACTTTGTGGATGAAGTTTTTCCCTATAAAGTAGGTGTGTGTGTGGGGGGGGGGGGCGGGTAGGAGGGTAGGATGTTGTGTGGAAGTATCTTTCCCAATGACCTACTGAGAAAATAACACAAAAATCAAAGACAACTGCTGGTTGAAAAGAAGAGCAAAGAACACTTCAGTGTCCTTAAAAAAAAAAAAAAAAAAGTCCTTCGTCATGAAAGTTAGCTCAGACACTCAGCTGACATGTACCAAATTGCTTTAAAAGAAACAAAGTCTAGAGGAACTGTTGAAAAATCTGTTGAGTGACTAATCCCAAGTTAGATCCCAATGGAGGAAATTGGAGAGATCCATTAGGCAGACGAGGCTGTCCATTTCCTCAGAATTATCGACCGTGGTGATGCCCTTGCTCCGTGCGCATGTGCCACCGGAGAAGCTCCCCAGCCAGAATCGAGTTAAGTGGAAACATCACAATCAATAAAAGACACTCTATTTTCCATTTGCTCATTGTTTTTTAAGGGCTTATTTTGTAACAGCACAAGAAGGATTCAATTCAATATCAATTCACCTTCTGGGTGGGAGAGGACTCCAGATATTGACTTTTAGTGCCTGACAAAGTTTGTGACAAGGCTCAGTTTGCTAACATTCTGACCGAAGTGCAAACCTCAGCCATGAAGGAGCCAGGATAAGCAGATGTTCAGCATCGCTTCATGATACTGGAACCCCTTTCAATGCAGCAACAATGTCAACAACAAATGCCAGTTGAGCACCTACTGGCTGCTGAGCCAGTCAGCCAAGCACTTTTCATGGTTTTCAGTGGGTTGCCAAGAGTTGTTCCAGTCTGGGTTTTGTTTTTTTCTATATTAAATAGCTAAATAAGTTGTCTTCCAGATGCTCATACCATTCTATTTTCTTATCCAAGGATGAGTTAAATGATACTGTTTAAATCAATGTTTGACCATATATATATATATAATAAATAATAAATACATTTATTTTGTTTTTTGAGTTTGTATCGGTGATGATGGTGGTAGTAACGACAATGTGTTAGACTCTACTTAGAAATATATGTATTTTATATTCTTTCCTTACTCCTGCTCCTGCCTCAAGTGAAAGTTACTAGGATTAACAAAGGTTGTGTTTCTCTATAGATTTAAATATGTAACAAATATTTTCAAACATGGCCATGATCATTCCTCCCATTCATTTATGCATATATATGCCTACAACAGGACTTTGCTCCTCTTCCCATAAAGAGCGGGCAATCTATTTCTCCACCCCTGCAATCTGGTTGTGACTTTCTTTGGCCAGTGGGACATTAGCTAGTGTGATATGGGAGATTTGAAAATGTACACTTACTGGGGTTGCTGAGAATCCTGCCCTCACATGAACAAGCCAGGGCTAGCCACCTGGAGGAGGAAGACCCCAAGGACAGAGACCCTGCCTGTCTTTCCCATCCCAGTGAAGCCCCGGACATGGGAGTGAGGTCCTCCTAGGCCACCTGACTTAAGCCAAGCCAACTCAGACCAGCAGCACTGCCAAACTAACCCAAAACAATGATAAATGCTTTGAGCTATGTTTTGGAGTGGTTTGCTCCATAGCAAAAGCTAACTCCTGCAATACATATTCTGTATTAGAACAGTTTATTTTTCTCATTTAACTTAAGTCTTTAGAGTCTCAAAACTTAATTCAGAGCAAATATCTTGCCCTCAGAATCTGCCTTTCCCTGGGAGATGGGAATTCATTATTATTGATAATTCCATGCCACTACATTAATACACATGAGACTTATGCCATATTTTTTTATATCTTTATTGTTCATGTCTATGTTTCCTTCTCACTAAGCTCTAAATGGAAAGGTTTGCACATCTTTGGGCATTGCCAGATCTTCAGTATGGTAGACCCTAGAATATTGGTTGAATGTTCTAGGAAAATATTCTCTTATTAATGAATTTCTTTGTGCTGGGGTCTTTGAAGGAGCCCAATGTATAACACCCACTTGAATTTTGGCTAACCTGAGAAATAAGGCAGAGGAAATGGAAAATGTTATATATTACTGATAAAAACTAGGTAGAAGACACTGTTAATTAGTAACCCAGTGTGCTTTCTAATACTCAACTTCAGAATTTAGGAAATGGACCCACTCAGATATAGGCTATGCTATACTAGACTCAATTTGGAGTCTGAAAAGACTCCCTCCCTGTCCCTCTCCTACTATAGAGTTGACCCCACTCTCTCCATGACCCTATTGTACATATGTCATATCTTTTCGTGTTCTCAGATCTTCCTGGCAGTCTTAGTAATTACCAAAGTATCTCGTCCCCCAACCTAAGACTGTAATCCCTCTGGCTCAAGGCCTGGCATGTTAGGTATTTCTGTATCATTTGTGCCTGGTGGAGTTCTAGGCACAGAGTACTTAATAAATATTTGTTGAAAGACTAAGCTCTGTAATTGTATGGTTCTGGAGATAGTTTGAATCACCTTTCTCAGTTAAGTGGCATTGAAATCATCATAATTATGACATGGCATGTGTCACACATGACACATAATAGTATATAGACAAAAAGGGAAATCAAGCTGTTTTGATGCTAATTTTAATAGGCATGTGCTTGCTTAAGGAGAACAATTAGAACTCATTGAAGTAATGAGGAACAATTTGCTGTTTGTGAACTAACTTAATCACCCTTCATATTTGCAGTGTATTTTAGAGACTTAAAGATGATGTGAATATGACATGTTCTAAACACTGAATATGGTGCTGACTTTTTGTTCTAAATATTTTTATTAACTTTTAAAGACAAAAAATGCCTTTGAAGATGCTTCCGTAAGGAAGATAGTTTTCTGATTCTAGTGGGGTGTATGGTGCTTGATAAAAAGAGATTCCTGATCTCCATCCCCAGTATCTTTCAATTGAGGGGGTCTGGGTAGAGACCAGTATTGGGTGTGTTTAACAGCCACCCAGGTAACTCTGATTCAAGTAGTCTATTGGCCATCTTATGAGTAAGGGATCTTCCGATTAAAAGGAACTAGATCTGCTCAACTATCTCAAGTTCAAAGGCCATTTTTCTTTTGTAAGGATAGAGAGATCTGTATTCCCAGGAATTCAGGGAATGTGACACAACCAGACTTCTGCAAGGTCCAGCATCAGGACAGCTCTAGGTGTACTGGCTTGCCCTCCCCCCCCCCTCCCCCCGCCATTTCTCTCATTTCCTCTGATTCTTCATATCTGATCTCTGCTTACTCTCAACTACTTGCCTTTCAGGACTTTGGTCCTCAGGACTTGGCCATGTGCAGCCCACTCAGCCTCCTACTCTTCCACTGCATTTCTCACCACCACCTGTGCACACACCTGTTATGTTTTGTTTCAAATTCCTGAGAGGCAATTTGATCAGTGCAATGTATCCTCTGGAGTCCTGGTATCCAAATCAAAGGTTAAGAAAACCTCTGAGAACCATTCTTCATTGTCTATCCATTCCTCATCCAGGCAACTGGGGGCTAGCTGCGGAAGGAGGGTTTTGTAGAAAATAGTGGCAGGGAGGCTGAAGGAGCACTGGCAAAAAGTCTGTTATTGACACTTGTACCTTCTTGCCATTTCAGATTTTGTGACTGGGAGAAATAGGGAATAAATTTGTCTACACAAAAGCCCTTTACCTTAAGGAATGTTTGCCATGGAGTAGGGAATATGTAACACTGTCATGGAGTGTGATGTTTTAATAGTGCAAATACTCAAAGGGGGGAGTTCTAAGATATTTTGATATTGAGGAACTTTTAGAACCCAAACGCTAGCAAATAAAAAATACTCAATTTGGAAAGACCTTCTATCCCATTGAGTCAAACTTCAAGTGCTCATTTTGTCTTCATCATCCTGGGAATTAGTTGCATTAAATCCCATCTTAGCTAGAGTTTTCTATGTTGTTGTTAGGGTGATTTTATTTACTTATAGAGTCAGTGGGAGTATGATTTACTTAATGGAAATTTACCTTGATGAACTCATTTTGCATGTTAGAAGTAAAAGAACCTCATATTCAATTGGTTTCCTTGGCAAAATAATAATTAAAGAGCTTGTGCATGTACACTCTCTCCCCCTACTCTCCCTCCCTTCCTCCCTCCCTCCCTTCCTGTGTGTGTGGTATGTATAATAAGAAAAGGTAAAATAAAACTTAGAGTCAAAAACCAAATTATTTTCCTGAAACTTGTAAACTGTCCCCAGATTAGAAGATTTCATTTTGGACAATGCAATGAAACTTAAATAATTATCCATGTTGTGTGTCTGTATGTTTGACAGCAAAGCCTTCAAAATATTTTGATATGCAACCTTTCTTCTTTTCCTTTGTTTTGTCAGACAGCATGCCAGCTGTCAGATGGAGGGAAGCAAGAAACTTTGGCATCACTATTCCCGCCACCTTCACCGTGGAGTCCCTATAAATAGCATAATAGGATAAACCAGCCTCAGAGGGAGAGCAGCAGGTGGCACTCGTTGTATCGAGAGCTGAAGGTGTAAATGAATTTCAGTGTCTTTTTGATATCCAAACAACAATAAGATTACAAAGAATGAAGCTTTTGTTATGAGAGAGCCCAATATTTGAAGTAAATAATAATGATGATGATACTTTTCATTATCATGCAGCTTTCCTCTTTGAAAGAGTTTTCAAAGAAGAAAGCTCCCTGTTTTCAGAACCACCAATTTCCCTTCTTTTTTTTTTTAAATTTTTATTTATTTGTGATAGTCATAGAGAGAGAGAGAGAATGAGGCAGAGACACAGGCAGAGGGAGAAGCAGGCTCCATGCACCGGGAGCCCGACGTGGGATTCGATCCCTGGTCTCCAGGATCGGGCCCTGGGCCAAAGGCAGGTGCCAAACCGCTGCGCCACCCAGGGATCCCCGATTTCTCTTCTTATCTCTCTAAAGAGTCTCTCTGAACTCCCTCTTTTAAGAAAGAGGTGATACTGATCTGAGCCAGGTGGTAGGTGGAGGGAATTAAGTCTGTTTTGGAAATGTTACTATAAAATATGCTTGCTGTAATTTACCAGAAAAAGAAACCATAGCGGCCTTCCTCTGCAATGTTCTCTGTTATCACCTGATTTTTAGCTTTATTTTCTGTCCATTCCTTGCCATTTCAGATTTATCACTACTTTTATGGCCCATCTTAAGTTCTAACTCCTTCTCTCTCTGCCCTGATTGCTCCATATTGAAGACACCTGCTGTCCTCTGACCACCTGTTGTCACGTGGTTCAGCATTTGTATTATCCTTCCACTGTGTCCTACACTTTATGTTTTAAAATTTTATTTGTTCATGAGAGATACAGAGAGAGAGAGGCACAGGCTGAGGGAGAAGCAGGCTCCCTGTGGGGAGCCTCATGCAGGACTTGATCTCAGGACCGCAGGATCACGACCTGAGCCAAAGACAGACACTGAACCACTGAGCCACCCAGGAGCCCCTTTACACCTCATGTTTTTTTTTTTTTTTTTTATAAATTTTTATTTATTTATGATAGTCATACACACAGAGAGAGAGAGAGAGAGAGAGAGGCAGAGACACAGGCAGAGGGAGAAGCAGGCTCCATGCACCGGGAGCCCGACGTGGGATTCGATCCCGAGTCTCCAGGATCGCGCCCTGGGCCAAAGGCAGGCGCTAAACCGCTGCGCCACCCAGGGATCCCACACCTCATGTTTTTAACCAGATTTTGAACTACTTGAGGAAACAGAAGGTGACTTGGTCTCCAGTGGACTCTCATGGTGTTCCATGCATTTCTGGATTCATAACAGCTGCATTCTACTCTAATCATAGTCAACCCTTGTAGGGAACATCAAATGAGGGATGGGTGATGATGGAAGTTGTAGCCCCTCTGACCTTACCTGGGTTTTTTCAGCTTCCAGCTCTGACTCTTCTCTCTCTCTCTCTCTCTTTATGGTCTCACACTTACCCCTCCAGTTTGCTCATAGGTTCAGTGACCTCCATTTGGTCAGCTTTACTTTTCCCCCATCTGTAGCTCTGCAAGCCCGTCTGACTGACTGGTCACTCTATAGGACTCTGCTGCCTTAGTCTCTGTGATTGGAATGGACCACAAATGCTCAATTGTAAATAATTTACCTTCTTTTACAATCAATTAAAATCAAGGCAAACTTTGGATCAGGGCCATAGCTGTATATAATCTGACCCACCTCTACCTCTCCAGGCTTTTTTCTCATTTTTGTCCCCTTCCCTCAAAAATTCTGGCCTTTCTCCTTGAAGCATCAGGAACCCATTCACTCCGATTCTTTCTACCTGGAGTGCTTTCCCTGCAGCTGACAATACATCTGGTTCCTGCTCACGTTCTTAGCTCACTCTTCTTAAAGTTGACATCATCCAATTACTCTCTCAACCCACTTTTACTTCCTTCACAGCATATATCACTATCTATAATTATTTATTTGTAATTTATTTGCCATATATCTTCTCCCATTAGGAGAATATAAACTCCATAAGAGCGGGGACGGGGTGGGGGCTTTATCTTTTCTATCACTGAGAGGGCACTGAATATAGAAAATGCTTAACCTATGGATGGGTGGTTGCATGGGTGTGTGGAAAGAGTGAGAAAACAGAAAAATAGATTTCTTTATTTTTTTATTTTTTATTTTTAATAGAGTTCTTTAGTAATGTCTGTTCTCCCTATACTTTCTTTCACTTCAAGAACCGTGCTCTCAGTCTCTCTTATTATATATGGTTTGGCACCTAATTGAGAGCTAAATTGTTAATGTCACAGATGCCAAGTTGTCTTAGTGAGCTCTGGCAGGAGAGCCATGCCAACCCTTGATTAATTACCTGTTTTCCTCACATTTCAATAGAGTGACATCAATTTTTAACTAATCATTTGCTAAATCTACCATGTAGATGAGACAGTGGTGCCACCTCTCCTGTGTGGAGATAATATACCACCAATGGCTCCATCTGCTCAAGCCTATTCATTGTTCTGTCCAGTGGGCCTTGTTTATATATATACCAAAACAAAAACAACTGGGAAAGTGAAATAATACTAATTACCTGCATTTCACAGACAAGTAAACCAAGGTTCAGAGGCTCAATCACAAAGCTTCATAGAAGTGAACAGACATGCTGGTTGTAAAATCAAATTTCATGTGATTCCCTCTTCATTTTTCCAGTGTCTTCTGTTCTTTACAATCCTAGTGTACCTGAGTGAACGTTCTATGACTGACAGAGATGGCCTCCAGCAGAAACATAAACCATGGGGTCCTTTGTGAATTCCCTTAAAACAGGTGTCCTGGGGAGAATGCTGGAAGTAGTTGGTCTCCTTAATGCTCTAGGGTGGGATCTGAAAACTTTTGGTAAAGAGCTGTATGGGAATATTAGATTGTGTAGGCCAAGAGGCAAAATCAAGGGTATTACATACATAATACATGACAAGAGATGAAATGAATTTCTGCAAATTTTTTCAACAATTAAAAAATCTAAAAGCCACAGACCATACAGAAACAGCCTGCTGTTTGGGCTGTAGTCTGATGATTTTTACTCAAGGCGAAGAACAGAAATATTAAGTTAGGACTCTTAAACTAACACCATGTTGAGTTAAATATATATATTTATAAAACACCCATATAATATATACTTCATATGTATATATTTTATACATGCAGATTCTCTCCAATTTCCTAGGCAATGTCAATTTCCTAAACTCCTTGACCTTGCCTTCAGCCGCAAAGTATGCTCACTTCCACACTTGTGTCCTGATAGCCTTTCTGAATTCTGTAACATCTGTGGAAAGTTGGAGGGGGGCCGTACTTTCTAACTTGGCCACAGGAGATTTATTTTCTCACTGGAACCTTGTCAGATGGGGACATCAGCCTTGTTATGGTGTTTGCTATCTGACTGTACTTTTCTCTCTCTTTCTCTCTTTAGATGTCCCTCAGAGGCCATTGTGCTCATTCAATTCTCTGGAAAACATCACTTAACCGAATCCTCATTAGACTTGATTGCTAAATTTTCGGTAAATAATAAAGCTTTCTTTTGAGCATTGCTGTGCTGGTGAGACTACTAAGGCAAATGGAATTAGGCTTCTTTGGAGTTCTGTTTCTCTACATGTAAGGGTAAAGGGCCTCATTTTTAACCGAAGGGGGCAGTTATTATAGAACTTTAAGAACTTGCTAATGGTTTAAGACTGGTCATACCTCAAACCATATTTTGACTATAACACGTTGGCTTGCTTTCTTTTATGGAAAGTTTTTCCTAGTGTTTTTTTTTATAGGACTTTAACCACCATCAGAGTTGGAGGCAAAGCCCCAAGTCAGGATCTTCCTATATAAATCCAGAACAGAGCTCTGTTCCCAAGTACAGTTGACTCTTGAACAACACAGGGGCTGAGGGACACTGATTCTCCTCCACACCCCACAGACAAAATTTCACTGCCTTTTGACTCTTCTAATACCTAACTACTTATAGCCTACTGTTGATCAGAATCCTTACTGATAAACAGTTGATTAACACATATTTTGTATGTTCTATATATTGTATTTTTACAATAAGTTAGTGGAAAGAAAATGTTAAGATCATAAGGAAAAGAAAATACATTTATAGTACTGTATGATATTTATCAAAAACATCCATGTATAAGAGGGCCTACGTAGTTTAAAATCTGTTGTTCAAATGTCGACTGTACTCCATTTTTTTGCCTCCTTCTCAGTACATTGATGGTTATACTTCCTGCTACCTTGCAGTTAGTGTGGTCTGCGGCTTGCTTTGGATGATAACATTTGAGAAGAGGCAGCATGTGTCTTTTCTAGGCAGAAATATGAAATCACCAGAGCAAGAGACTGAGTGCTCCTTTTTTCCCCCCTGTGCCATAGAAAACAGAGAAGCGCACTGAAGATGGATTTGCTATCAGTCTAGGGTCTCCATGAAAAGTCCTTTATGAAGCTGTACAGAGGACCTTTGTGGTCATTTTTTTTTTTTTGGTATTTTTTTATTGGAGTTCGATTTGCCAACATATAGCATATCACCCAGCATTCATCCCATCAAGTGCCCCCCTCAGTGCCCGTCACCCAGTCACCCCATCCCCCTGCCCACCTCCCCTTCTACTACCCCTTGATCATTTCCCAGAGTTAGGGGTCTCTCATGTTTTGTCACCCTCTCTGATATTTCCCACTCATTTTCTCTCCTTTAGCCTTTAATCCCTTTCACTGTTTCTTATATTTCCCATATGAATGAAACCATATTAGACCTTTGTGGTCTTAAGCCACTAAGATTTGGGGTTTTATTGTTGTTTCAGCGCAACTCAGCCCATCCTGACTGCTGTGCTCTGTCTAGTACAAGTGTGTGAGAGTAGAATGAAAATAAGGAAATCTGTGGCGCTGCTTGTTTGGAAGAATTTTAGAAGCGGTTTCCAATTAGACTATTTCTGGATACAGTTGTCCTGTGCACCATGCTTATTGAGCCGTATCTATAGGCAGTTGTGTGTCTTTGAGTAAGGAATCAAAGACCAAACCTTTATCACAGAAGGGGAAAAGTGCACTGGCTGAAGACAAAATCCAGATATTAAGGTGAATGCCATTGTGTTTTGCTCTGCAGACATTTATTGAGTGCCTCTGTATACAGGACACTGTTAGAAGTCAGACTGCTGTATCTGACAGTTTCTGGAGAACTACAAGCATTTTCTTTGATTTCTTGTTTTCCTTGTGGTCAAGCATTTAGTTAGGAGCACAGCTAATTAGTAGCTATTGTACCTCCCAACAGACAATTTACAAGTCTATTCTCCAAAAAGGGAAATGTTAATGAGAAGAGAAGCCTGTGGCTGAACTCTGGAAGGGATGATTGTCTGCCTTCATTGTATTCACTGGGCCACTCGGTTCCATTAGTGCAAAAGTTGGTCTGCAGAAGCTTCCAGCAACTCATGTGACAAAGGGTTTATTTGGATCTCCTCAGATTGAAAACTTATTGCTGGTTTAGTGAGCCCTCTTGGCCAGCATGAGCTGGTAATGTGAAAAATCAAAATTGACAGCACGTTTAAATCACACCCCTAACCCAGATTGGGCGCACCGGTACATCTCCTAGAACAATCTAAATCCCCAGATGAAAAAGCAAGGGACACTATTACAATTGCTGGAGGATGAGTATTGAAGGTAGAACTTTCCAGCTACGAAGGACCAAGGGTTAGGTAGTCCACGTTTAGGTTGCGAGGGGGCAGAAATTTAGCCACCAACCAGTTAAGAAATCTGGAGAAGTCACAAAATATTAAGGTAGACTCTTTGATTATTCGTCCAGCACACACCTGTAGCTGCTATAGAATTTCCAATACTAAGAGAGATCACTAGGGAATCCTCTTTATTGCCTCTTACTGCAAAATAGCCAGGTTTATTCAATAGGTATATTTTGTGAATCTCCCCGAAGACAGTCACTTTGTTAGTTGACGAAGGAAATGCCAAGCTCATGAACAAGTGGTTTCTTCAACTCAAGTGTTGATGGTATAACCTATGACAGGGTCCTTTTGCTTACAGGTCTTCTTAAGTTATATTTTGCTACTGTGCAAGATGGAAAAGAAACTTGTAAATCCTAAATATTCTTTTGTGTGGGAGGTAAGACATAGAAATACAGCAAAGGAGGCAAATCAGAGGCTCCTCAAGGTAGAGGGAAGAATAAGCACTCTCGTGTTGGCAGAACTTTGAGAATTTGCCTTTTCTGTCCAAAACCAGTATCTGAGCCATAATATCAATACTTTTGAGACAGGGGCAAATACTGAGCATTGGCAATGGATGACTTCGTTTTTGCTAATGTAAAGAGGCAAGGGAGCACTTGTTGCTTTATCAAAGTGAGTTCTGCAGTTAAAATGCTCAGAGAATTGAACATTCATGTTGAGCAATCTTACATCATAAGGTGGGATTACAGATTTGATTCCCATACAAAGCCTTCAGTCTCTTGCAGTTAGTGCCACTTAGTTCCTCCAGCATTATGGTCAGCAAGGCTGGGGGGGCCCTCTCAGGGTTCTGTATGGAACTTCTGATTCTATCATGGCTGCAGCAATAGTTTGCACGGGCTTCAAGTAGCTGTGCTCAGGTGCAGCTAAACAATGCCTTGTTTGGGTATGCATCACATGTCTCTTGCATTTGTTTTAGGACTTCGCTGACTTTGGGGCCTAGGGGGGACAGTGGAAGCTGCCTGGCAGATTTGCAGGTGCACCCTAGAGGCCTAGGAATGAATGATCCTTCATTCCTTGGCCAATGGGAGTTGAGAGCTGAAGAATAAATGCTTTCTCTTCTCATCCCCCAGATGGGCACTTCTAAGGCACATTCTCAGAAGGTCTTAAGGAATCTAGCTTGGCAGCCCCTACAGTGGTGGCCACATTGATAGCATGTTTTCATGTTGGCTTCTCCCCAGCCCCGTCCCAATCCCCCAGCCCCTCCCTCCTGTCCCTCAATCCATTTGCCAAAGAAACCACCTGCTTACAAAGTTTGTCTCAGGCTCTCTTTTGAGGAAGCCTGTCTTAAGAGACATTCTATTCCTAGGCCACCTCTGTCTTCTGCAGAAGTGTGTAATTTCAGGCTAAAATCAGTCTTACTGCTATTGGGACATTATTAGTGAATATGAAAGATCCCACTCTTCCATTTCCAATATGGTTTTAGCACCAGGGGCCAGTTGACTAAAATGATCCCATTAAAATGGTCAATGACCTATTTTTTTTCCTTTTGATATAGGAGAGGTTCTTTTAATGTGTGTTTCTAGCCCACTGTACTGCTCCTTTGTGAGCCTCATTATAGAGCCCTGACCTTCAGGAAAGAAATTAAAGGATAGAGGCATTTCATGGTCTTCGTGTTCATTCTCTGTATGCTTTTTGATCTTTGTAAAGTATAAACAGTCTGGAGAGAGCGCTGACAAGGCCAGCGTTGTAGCCTCGATCCTGGCCTGGGCTGATTAGCTTTGCATAGCAGAAAACTATCAGCCTGAAATTGCATTCTGAATTCTGGTGGAACGTGGTGTGTCTGCTCTTGGTCACCCAGGGTAGCAGATGACAACATGCATTTCATCCTCCCTCCTGAACACCAAACACAAGTGCCTGTGACAGTGATTTGGAAGTGCAGTGTTGCCTGCAGTGAGAACACGTTTATGTAATGGGGCATTTTTAGCTAGCTGAGCAGGGCTCAGATGAGACTCATGTAGGCAGTGCCCTGGGGTTAGGAGTGTGAGGGCAGCAAAGCATTGCAACTGTTTGTCACAGAAGACAAGGGACTTGGGGAGATGCTCCATGCAAGCAGAGCAGCTTCAAGGCACAAAATCCAGGTGTGGCACTCCTCTGGTGGAGAGCCAAGAAGGAGCCAGGCTCTCCACTCTTCATGGCACCTCTGCTGCATTAGTGGGATTGGCTCTGTGCTGAGTTGGCATACCCGCCTTCATGAGGCATTTATCTGTATGTGGAAGGGGCTGGGGACAAGGCTAAGAGAATTGGAGTCAGCCAAGCTGCTGAATGCTCTAAAAACTGTGTGCTTGCAGTGCATTCAGCGTGGCACTTTTTCCCTTGTCCCAAATGAGTTGACTTTGCAGCCATATTTCTAATGGCAACGGGTCATTTGGCAACTCAGGAAGTTGCTATTGTCCCTGAGCTTCAGAGAATGCCTGGTGGCTCCCCAGAAGGGCTGCAGCTTGGCAGAGACTTTGCTAAAGGTGGAATTGGTTCTCCAAGGGAAAGCATGTTTGAATGAGTTTTGTGCTCTTAGAGTGTGGAGTATTCTTTTATTTTTGAGGTGAAACTCCTATAAATTAGCTAACATTTTAAAGCAGACAAGCTATGTCATTTTAGTATATTTATAATGTTGAAGAAACACTACCTCTGTCCACTTCCAAAATGTTTTCATCACCTACCCCCCCACCATAAGACCTCACTAGAATGTTATGATGTGGTTTTAATGCCTGACTATGCTGAGAATTGCCTTTCTATGAGGAGAAAGAAGCTTTTTTTTTGTTTTTGTTTTTTGTTTTGTTTTTAGAGATTTATTCATTTCAGAGTTTGCACACATGAAAGTGGGGAGAGAGAAAATCTCAAGCAGACTCCCTGCTGAGCATGGAGCCTTATGTGGGGCTTGATCTCAAAACCCTGAGATTATGACCTGAGCCAAAACCAAGAGTCTGAGGCTCAACTGGCTGAGCCACCCAGGCATCCTCCCATCCCCCAAAGTTTTAAGGACAAATATACTGCCTTTTAAATTTGATTCTATTTTAATGACTGATTTTTATTTTTGTTCCTTCTAATTTATAGAAAATTCAATCATTTTCAATGTAGGAAACTTAAAAGAAATTATGACAATAAGAAGGAAAAAAATACCCAAACAAATATGAGGAAGATGTAAGGTTAGTTGGGACAAAGTTATAGCAAAGTATTTTGCTAAATATGCATGCTCTGCTCTATCCCTCATGTCTGGATCAAGGTAGAATGTTATATATGAGAATCTCCTAAAAGAATTTGGACAATGTGTCTTCCTGAATCTCCCATGTGATTTTTGCTAAGCCTCTTCTAGTATGTTTGAGAATTCCTGGTTGTATATTAGGAGTGGTTCACAGTCAGGTCAGACTAGAGGTGAAAATCCGATACTTACTAGCTGTGTGACCTTGGCAAGATGGGGAAAGTTTTTGTGAGCCTTGGTTTTCTTATTTGTAAAATGGGGTTAATATATGCTTCATGAGTTTATTGGGAAAAGTAAATGTCTGACACATAGTGCTCAGTAAATGATAATTAAAAAAAAAAAAAGAGTCAACTATAGAGACAGGAAGAGATACAGATGTTTGGGGCCCAGCCCCCAGACAAGTGCCTCTCAAGCTTGTTATCCTCATGGTGGGTTTAAGCTCATGCCACCACAAATGGAGTCAAACTCCCACATGCTAAAGCTAGGATGCCAAACATCTGCTGGGCTCTGTCAGCTACTGCCAGAGACTATCTCCCAATTTATTTATTTACTTATTTTTTTAAAAAGACTTATTTATTTATTCCTGAGAAACAGAGAGAGAGGCAGAGACACAGGCAGAGGGAGAAGCAGGCTCCACGCAGGGAGCCTGATGTGGGACTGGATCCCAGGTCTCCAGGATCACACCCTGGCCTGAAAGCGGCGCTAAACCGCTGAGCCACCTGGGCTGCCCTTGGAGAGGAATTCACTAGACTAGCACTGCCTGATAGAACTTTGGCCACTGGGGCCACCCTATCTCCCAATTTAAAAGCAAGATCATTTTGGGTAGCAAGTGACTGTGGTACTTAGTTAAAGAGAAACCAGAGAAATGGCAGAGTGGTGTGGGAAACGTTCTGTGCTCTGCATGTGACTAGCTCAAGTACATGAGGGGCAACAGGCTCTTCCCAAGGCTATAAATGGCACTAGTTTGACAGGCATGGCCTTGCTGCCTAAGGTAGAGTGTCTGATTTCATGAAGCTGAGAGGCTCATGTGCCATGCCCCAAGGGCTGGTTTTGTGTAGGACCTGAACACTTCATTTCCTGTGATCCAGGTGTGGAATGAAATTTGGAATCCCATTAGCTTTGCCTGGAGAATATGTCCAGGCCATCCAGTTTGTAATTTATTCAGCAAATTGTTGAACATCTATGGGTTACATGTTATTCAAGGTGTCGACCTCTGGAAATAAGACATGGCCCCAGCCATCATGAGAATCCCAGTCTAGAATGGTCATTCCTTGAAGCATCCAGGGGGTCTTCACCTCTCAAGGTGTATATCCCATCCATCAGAAAGAAAGCATTCCATGACCCAATAGATTTGGGGAAAGAGCGTATAGGACATAAATCTATGTTATTGTTTAAAACCTCTAAGATGCCCCATATTAAAGGAAAAAAATTAGTAACTTAATATGTCCAATGCTAATTTAAACATGAAGTCATTTTGCCACTTAAAACTTCTTAACATCTTCTGGAACTGATGTTCCCTGCTGGTCTAGAAGAAATCTGTCAAAACATATGTTTTCCAGACTGAGATTCATACAGAAACTATACTTCATCTGTAGATACAGATCTAGGTAGTGCCTTCAGAACCCTTGAGATCTGATTCCATTTCCACAACCCCCTAAAGGAGAGGTGGCAAACTGCAATGTTTGTAGCCAGCCAGCTCGGATAAGCAGGAGAGGTGCTGGGGTGGGCAGATGAGCGGGCTGGGAGTCCGTCTGTGCTCACTGACAAACTGGTGGCAGTGCTGTGACCTGGAAACACACATCCCTCAGCTCCAGTTGGCCTCTGCTGGGTGGTGGGAATGTGGGTCAGACCACTAAGAACTTTATTTCCTAGAAGAATGTGGAAACCTGTATTTTTTAGATATGAAATTTCACAACTTCAGATTTGTAAAACCCGGTACTGGCCAAACAAGGCAACAAAAGCACACTTTTATAGGCCAGTCCTGTAGAAGAGCTACCAAGCCATGACCTTGCCCTGGGGAGATGAGTTGTAACCTATTTGCAGATTAATATGACCTGTAAAACCAAAGAATCTGTGAGTTCGTGAGGTGAATGCCATGCCTAGATAATTACGTTAGTGACCATACCCGCCGTGCACTGGTGATTCTCACATCCATCTTCTTTGGCTCCTCAGTCAAAAGCGTTGGCACAGCTGATAACTTTCTTCCCTGATAGAGTTTCTGTAGTTAGTTTCCAGGACAGCTCCTCCAACTCCTTTGCTGTTTTTCCTTTCCCCCCAAGTTTGGAAACATTGGAAAGCAGGGTTCAGTCCTCAACTCTTTGTTCCTCCTTATTTACATTTACTTCCTTAGAGATATCCCATTGCCTATGGTGCTGAATGCCATCTATAAGCCTACAGGTGCATATTTATATTTCTAGCCCAGTTTTCATTCCTGAACTCTCCAGAGTTGTACATGCAAGTCTCTTCTTCACTCCTAGTAGATCTTGAACCTGGCAGATCCAAAGCAGAAACCCAAATGTTTCCAATCCCCAAAGCTTCTACGCACGCAGCCTTCCCCATCTTGGTTACTGGTAACAATGGACTGCATGGCTACTTCCCTCCCTTCCTTCAAGTCTTGAACTGAATGCTCCCTCCTCAAGGAGGCCTGCCCTGGCCACCCTGTTTGAGGTTATGCAGCCTACCTCTGGTTCCCCTTACGCTGATTGATCTTCTCCCATAGCACTTCCTTTCTAACACACAATATAGTCTTATGTTTATTGAGTATCTGTCTCCCTGCACCAAAATGTAAACTCCACAAGGGTTGAAGATACTTGTCATATTTCCTAATATACCCTTAGATTCAATATGAAGCACATAGTAGATGCTCAATAAATGTTTGAGTAAATAAATGCCAGTTCTCACTTGGCAAAAAATTCAAGAGAAAATGTGCATAAAAGCTCATTAGTCCACTAACTAGTGTCCATTAAATGAGCTGAGCAACAAAACACTGAGAGTATAAACAAGGAATGTTTTCAAAGTGAACTTGTTATGTGAAAACACTCTATAGTAAGGGCAGATTTTAAGAAATATATAAATATATGTGTATGTAGATATGTATAGATTTTTTTTCTGATCAGGAGTTTCACATTTTGTTTCATAAGCCTAATATTCTGGGGGACATCTATCTATTGAAGCATTCTACCAACTTTCAGCTAGGGTTCCAAATTTAAAATTAAAAAAAACAAGAGAGAGGTACTGCTGACTTTTCCCCGTACTGATAGCTCATTTCCCAGTATGTTGCTAATCTCCAGTTTTGCCCCAAAGATAGTATTTTAAAAACTTCACACTGAGTTCCTTTGTGTATCAAAGACAAAGTTATTATCAAAATTATTACTCATGTTCTTTGTCATGCAAAAAGCATAAGTAATGTTTTTAATAATGCAAGCCATTAAAAAGTGGATGGGCTGAATTCATCGTGTCTGTTTCTAGCCTGCTTTGGGAAAGAATTTTTCTCTGCACAAAGGTGTAACCCCTTGATGCCTGCGTGAGTCTTTCCTCCTGCTTTTCAATACAGAGTTGAGCATTATTTCATTTAGAGACTCAGAGCTAAAGCTTCAGCCTTTCAAGTCCCTTCCCTAGAGATGGAAAGGTTTTGGAAGGAACACTTTCACTGTAAGGAACAACTTTCTTTGGAAAAATTGCTTTGGAAGAAAATAAAATTTCTGGATTTAAAAAAAAAAAAAAGTAAAAAAAAAAAAAAAAAAAGTATGACTGATACAGCTTTCTTCAAAATGGCTTGGGGGTAGGTTCATTGGAGAGGTGATACTTTAGGAGTTAAGATGCCCTTCAAGATTGCGGCCTTGTCACTGGCAAGCTCAAAAGTAAGAATGTGGGACGTGGAGAGCAGAGACCTGGAACATGTACCCCCGTTCCCCTACCTACCACCCAAGCAGACATCACTGAGAACACAAAATCCTTGTCCAGAGTCTCAATGATATTTTTAAAATGTGGTGGTCCAGGCAGCCACCACCAAATCGCTTTGAATCAGCATGTAAAATTGCCATAGTAGATAACATTTTTAAAAGTAGTGAGAAAATATCTTTATTTTTTATTTATTTATTTTTTTTTAGAAAATATTTTTAAAAGATGGATGTTAGGTGGTCCAACACCTAATGTGGTAGAGACCAAATTCTCGGTGCCTCTGGTTGTTGCTGCAATGCCACCAGTCTTCCTAAGTTCCAAAACTCAGGTCCCTGTACTGGCTTTCGACTGCTACTGGATGGCCCTCTTTAGGAGGTCTCAAACCTTTCAGAAAAGGGCAAGACACAATAAGAGTGACTGTAAGAGCTTCGTGTGGGCTTCGAACATCCCGGCCACACACAACCAAGTGTCTTTCATCCTAGACTTCTGAAATTATTTGGCAGACAAATGTGATGATGTTCTGAGTTTCCTTCAGAAGGAATCCGGTGGCCTGTAGCTTTAATTCCTTTTCCAAGTAGCAGTCTTTGTTCTAGTTAAGAGCCCAGCCTATAAAGTAGTTATGTAATGGGAGACTAGGCAAGAAGGCTGGGGATTAGAATAGCTCCCCAAAGGGAGGAAAACACATTGTAACTTTTCAAACCCCAAATCTGCACTTCTCTGCTGTTGAAAGAAAGTGATGTTTATTTTTCCTCCTTGTTCCAGAGAAGAAATGTGAAGGATCAAAAGAATGGATTTGCCTGGATGTTAGTGTGGCCTGATTAGGGTGGAATTAGTCTTTTTCTCTCTTCACTGAGAGAAGCAGAGACCATCTGCGGAAATTATTTAAATTCGTATGCCTTCCAGGGAAGCTGTTTTATTTGCCGCTGCATTTATTGTAGCGCCAGGGAGCTTGACAGTCATTCCAAACTTTTGCTGCAATAGCACCAGCGTTGCCTTCGGCCATTAGATTAACAAAAGGAAAAATTAACTTTCCTCCAGCTGAAAATTAACACCTTAGATTAATTAAAAAGCAAATGTGATCAAGGCCCCTGGATTTTTCTCTGAAGGTTCTTCCTGCAGGGGCTTCAGGACCACAGTGAAGCTTCATGGGGGAGGGAAGAGTTGAATGTTTCATCAGGATTAATTTATAATGTAATTTGCCCAATGTGAATAGAAAGCAAACCAGTAGGAATCTAAGGCCTCAAATGCTCCGTGCTGAAGGGAAGGGATCCTCACTGCTGTTTATTTTGGAGGAGATGGGGAGGGAGCCAAGATGTGCATTGGGCTGCATGTGACCTTCTGGAGTGAGCCTGCCTTCTGTCCCAGGTGCCCCAGGTACTCTCTGTGTGACCCTAGGCAAGCTACTTCATTTTTCAGAAACTTTCTCATCAACAAAATGGGTATAAATGATAAAACCTGTAAGCCATAAAGCCCTTAGTGTATAAGAGGCACTCGTTAGATGGTGGTCATCATTG
Organism: Canis lupus baileyi; assembly: GCF_048164855.1. Classification (NCBI taxonomy): domain Eukaryota; kingdom Metazoa; phylum Chordata; class Mammalia; order Carnivora; family Canidae; genus Canis; species Canis lupus. The sequence continues at coordinate 32,902,401 of NC_132856.1, read as the reverse complement.
TCAGCATATTTATGTGGGGGGCGGGGTGTGGTTGGTGCTTTAACACGTAGGGAACAATCACTGATCTTAGGCGATACTGACAATTATCCATTATTACTTGTTCTTTGGGACCAATACTCCTAAGCCATTTTTTATCCATTTGTTTTAATTATGCTTTTACTATGTGTAATTTTGCTAGGAGGGATCTGATTTGACAAAGGTCATCAAAATCTAATAGACTATGTCATGGCAAATTTCCTTCTATATATTTTGCTTGTTCTTTGAAGATCTCTATGCTTTAGAAATGTTCCTTTCTTAGTTCTTCCAACTACAAATTTGGCTTCTGGATTCTTTTATGTTTACAAGCATTTAAAGTGTTTCACTGCCTTGTCCCAATAGCTTTTTCTACCTTAGCCCTTGGACCATAAAATATCCTAGCCACAATGAAATTCCTGCATTTTTCACACCCTTAGGGACTTTTATACTCTCTGATTTGGCTCATAAGAGTTCCTCTGTCCTTGAAAACTTTTCTCCCCTCTGAATTTGGGATCTGGAAAACTCCTTTTACCATTGAGCCCTATTCCTAATCCCCATCTTTTCATCTCTGAAGCTCTCCTCTGATCTTAATCCACATCCTGGGCCCATCCTTCTGTATAGGGACAATGCATCTCTCTTTACATTCCATTGCCTTTTAGTTTTGTGTATGACAATAACAATATCATTTAGGTGGTTAATTTATGGGCCAAAATCATTATCTACAATTTCTAGAATATGACCATGCACTGGGTATTGTACGAAGAATATACTTGGTTTATCTCACTTATGCTTTACAACAATTTCATGAGGTAAGAACTAAGACTTTCTGTAGTTGATGAATGGGGAAACTAAGGCTCAGATGTGCTTGACACAGTCCCCCAGCAAGCATGTGGTAGAGGAAGGGCTAGAATGTGGGCCAGTCTGTCTCTAAAGCCCATATGACAAAACACATGCTTACTTTCCCAGGCATTGCCAGGATAAACTCCATTCTATTATTCTCACATGGATCTCTCTTTTCTAAATTGTAAGTCTTCTGAGGTCCAGGACCATGGCTCCTTTGTCATTTCATTCCCTAGGCCTAGCATGACACCTGCTGCCTGATGGGTACCCAGAACGTGGTGGAAGGATTGGATTTGAGAATGCATGGGCTAGCAAAGACAAGAGTTGAAGACAGTGTCCCCCTATTCTCTGAATTATGACACAGAACCAAAGAGGCTCACAGTTTGTGTGCCCCTCACACAATGACTCATGAGTCTCAGTCTTCATGAGCACATTAAGACGTGATGAAATTCTGTTAGCTTAGCTCTCCTACCTTCTAAATTAGAGCGGTGAGCATGGTTTCTCTGCTCCAGTCACGTTTTGCTGCAGCAGATTCCATTCAACCTCCTGACACCAATTTGTGTGATATTTCAGCATTTAGCACAGACAGGAAAGCGGTATTCCCGCCTGTGTCCTCCAGGCAGGCAGCCCACTTTGCGGCTCAGCCATGTGGTTTGTGCTCGCCCCAAGTCTAGTCTACTTGATTGAAATTCTTCTCCCGAAATTCACTCATTAAACTCTCCCATGATCCATCATGATGAAACTGATTCTCACAGCATTGTCTTTTACCATTATTAATCTTTGGGGATTGATGCTCGCTGGTGTTCTTTCGCTGGTGCTTCTGACTGACTCACATGATTTCAGCTATTAATCTTTATCTCAATCAAATTATTTACTGTTTTAACTTGGAAGGTCTTGCTGCCTCTGGGGCTGAATCTTATCAGCTTTGATGGCTTCCCAATGAAAGCTTTTATTCCCCCCCCACCACCACCAACTTTTTGGTTTGCAAACAAATTCTACCCACAAGAATTCCTAGACAGATGTTGTTTTCTTGAGTTCCTTTCCAAACACTCTTTTCTTTCCCTTTTTGTCTGTCTTTCTTCTTCATGGGGGCAATTAAATGTGGTACCTGAGAAATGATCTTCAAAAGCTTTTCCATCAGATGCCTAATTCAAGGGAGGCTACCGTGGTGGATATCATCTATCACAGGTTTGGACCAAGACCACGTCCCCTACAAACTACTTCTGGCTAATAACTCAATGTGTTAGGAGTACTAAGGTAGACCCATTCCTGGAAAACTTACTTGTTTACCGTTTTGGCTCCAAGATTCCCCCATGACTTTGTGGCACCTGCCTTAGGCTACAGGGCAGTCTGGAACACTTCAATGCAACCATCTTTCTCTCTCTAGTTCACTTGGGGTCAGGCTGCAGCATTATCTGCTCACTTCCAATGTCTTGGCTTCCTTCTGAAGACCTAGGCTCACAAAACTTTCTTTCTACCTTTCTCCAGATAGGTACCTGGCTGCACAGAGAGAGTTTTACTTTAATGGGAAATGATAGCAAGGAGAAGAGAGCATTAGGTATATCAGAAACCAATATTCTCTCAAAAAGAAAACCAAATCAGTAAAATTATTAGTAGGATGAAATTGAAATAGCTAGTTTGAGACAGGGCATGTGGCATTTGTTATTTCATGGGCTCACTAGACTGAACACTGCCTAATTAACCTAATTAAAGATTTAATATATTCATTAAGATATATTCACACACTTTTCAAACAATTGAAGGTCAAAGGTGGGGAAAAAGACATGACAAATATTATAAAACAGGGAGGGTACAATTATGTACCGTAAATTCTCCAACAGATAATCATGTTTTTTATTGTGTACATGGGTGATTTTTTTTTTAATTAAGAGATGTAAACTACTTTCAGGTTTGTATGATAGTAAATGAGATGTAAAGAAATAGAGAGGATATTAAGAAGACAAAGTTGTAGGAGGCAGAAACTAACCTCCTGCTTTCACCTGTTAGGGACTGGCTGAATGAAAGGTTAACCTGATAGATCCTTAACCTTGGAGGAAGGAAACTTGGAATCTAATTCCCAACAAGGCAGTAATTCACACTTGCTGTCTGGTCCCATTTCCTCATTTGTACAGTTAAGTAGGATGGGCTACCTGAGGATGACATGCCCAGTCAGTGAACCTTCCTAAATTCCTCCCATAGAATCTAGCAGGAACCTCGACTCACTGGCTGTTGAATGTTGGTGTTGATGAGTAGTGTTTTATGTCTAGAAAGCCAAACATTCCAGAATGTTCAAAATGAATAAAATTCAAGATATGCACAGGTCAGCTGGCTAAATATATAGAAAGGGAATTTTAGAAAGGGTATAATCCCAATTGTCACCCAGAAAGTGTGGATTTCATGGAATGACTCAAACTTGTTTATGGAGTTTCTGCTATTTTTAGGTACTGTGCTAGGTATGGGCATTGTTTGAGGGTGGACTCTGTCAGCGTAATCCTGCAGATGAGTACAAATGACTGGTTAGCGAATACCCTGGAGGTCCTCCTTCCAGTCAGAGCAGAAAGAGACGGTTTGACTAAGTGGAGTAGTGGTAGAGAATGAATTCAGCTCCTCTCTGCATGAAGCCCACACCTTCAAAGGTGGAACTCACTTCCTATCAGAGGTATGAAGTGTATACAGATCCAAACTAAAAGCTTTCTATCACGTTGCCTTTTAACGTTTCTTGCTGCTTTTAGAAAGGGGAGAGAGAATTGGATACGGTGACACCACTTCTAATGGAGTCTTTACCTTTGATAGCTTTTGAAGGAAGAATCACTGTACGTGCTTGCTATGAAATACTTTCTGTCTCGAAATGTCAGCTTGCTTTTTTCCAGTCACAGACAGGGATTCATATATGGCACTGTGATCCTGGGGTCTGGAGCGGATGTACTGGTGGCTCCAGGGAAGATGTACTGGTGGCTTCAGGGAGGATGTACTGGTGGTTCCAAAGAGGTCTCTGGCTATGCAATGAAAATTTTCAAGGATGGTTTCTTTGCTTGCAGGAATATGTGTCTGTCTCAGGCCTTCTGAAGGCCTGGATTTTATCAGTTTGGCATCTCACTACCTTTCTGTCTTTTCTAGGCAATACTACACTGTAGGAAGGACAGACCGAGAAATCAGGCAGCAGTCCTAACTCTAATGAAGCTAACCTGTGATACTAGTAACTAACTAGTTGGTTATAGTTGGTTATAGATGCTCTCTCTGGCCATCCAGAACTTTCCCCCAGACTGAGTCTCCTAAAACTGAGATACACAATAAAAACATGATTATCTGTTGGAGAGAAAAACATGATTAAAAAACATGAGTCTGAGTCTCCTAAAACTGAGATACACAATAAAAACATGATTATCTGTTGGCAGTGTTCAGTCTAGGACTGAGTCCCTAGGAAAGCTGATCAACTTTGCCTTGTTCCCATATTCTCTTTGGAAGTTAACATTTAATACAATTATCAGTACTGATTATGCAACTATTTCAGGCTTTCTGAAAAAAAAAAAAAAGCTTGGAAAATATGGGAAAGCATAAAGAGGAAAAACGAATATGTTATGTTTTCTTTTTTTGCTACATCAGGGATATTATTGCCCATACTGTGGTGTTAGTACTTTTTACTCAACACCATATTTGCCATATTTCCTTGCCTTTAAATCTTTTAAAAGAGGAGTTCTAGAACTGCACATGATTTTACAGGATGGATGTGCCAAACCCTATTTAACTGTACTCTTGTTAGGTATTTGGAGTGTTCTCCCTTTCTAACTTTTGCTTACTCTTCTGGCAGGACTACCCCTGCGTTCAACTCTTTTGCACATCTGTGATATTTTTTCCCTTAGGATAAAATCTTCAAAGTAGAGTTGCTATGTTGGTCGGGCTATTTTACAAGTTTTGTGGGTTTATATCATCTACAACTGTTGGAGGAGGACCCTTGGATTAAGTTCACCAGCACATTGCTAGTGGTAGGAGCAGTGGTGGTTTGTAATGGTTAATTTGATTGGTCAGAGTGGGTACCTAATTCTCATAAACATTTTGATTGTTTCTGATAACTATGAATTTTTAAGTGTTTTCCTCTTAGGTGCACTGGATTTTTGTGTATTTCCCCTAATTTTTTCTATTTTGTCACATTTTATGTATTGCCCACTGTAATTAAAGTATTTTTTATTATCTTATAAACTCTTAATTAACATAGCAGATAGTTCATAGCCCTTTGTCTGACTTTTATATTTTAACAATAAAATTTTTATTTTATTTTTATGAGGCCAAATATTTCTAAAATCTTTTTCACAGTCTCTTCCTTTGCTTTCTGAATACCTTATGCTGAGAAGGGAATAAATGTAAACTATATTGCTTTTGTGATCTTATGATTCATTTTTTTTTCATCTTAACTGGCCTGAGTTTACTTTGAAGTATAAGGAGAGGAGGCATTTAGCATTTTGAGGTGGGAAGGGATGTAAGTACCAATTATGATATATCTCCTTCAGGAATCTAAATGCTCCCTTCTGACTGTATTGACTGTATACATTCTTCAAGATTTAATCCCACCCAACTACTCTCAGGTCAATGCAATGATTTTAGTTACCATACATTTTAAGTATATTTTAACATCTAGCACTTTTGAGTTCCTTGGATTTTTCTTTTTAACTTGGAAATTATCTTTTAAATACCATTTTGCTATCTGCTGTTTAACATGTGAGTTTTCTCCTTCGATTATATAAACTATAGTTGTAAATGTCCCTTGGGTGCTTAAGCTTATCTCTTCGGTCAACTTGCTCTCCCAATGCTCTCCCCTTCACTACCTTGTGCTACATAAGGCTTCCATTTCAGACCACACACCTCTATTGAGTGTCAGTACCTATTAACACCACATTTCTACTCTTCTCCTTTTTTTTTTTTAAAGATTTTATTTATTTTTTCATGAGAGACACAGAGAGAGACAGAAATACAGGCAGAGAGAGAAGCAGGCTCCATGCAGGGAGCCTGACGTGGGACTCGATCCCGGGATCCCAGGATCATGCCCTGGGCTGAAGGCAGACGCTCAACCGCTGAGCCACCCAGGTGTCCCTTCTACTCTTCTCCTAATTGTCTGTTTGTCTCTCAACCTATGTTGTTAAATAGCTCAGACTCTTGGGAAAGGTATGCTTACTTTTCAAGCCAGAACTTCTTGTATTTTTTTTTCCATACCGTGTGTTTAGAAAGTACTTACGTGTTCTCAAACTCAAAAGACATAGGTGTGAGCAGCAATCTCAAGCTGTCATTGTCCACAAGCCTCCAGTTGATCTCAGTGGAGGGAGACAAATGCTGTACTTCCAAGTTTCCTATCCTGACAACAGCTCAGTGATCCATTCTAGAAACTACCATCTCCTTTGACTGTCGGGCTCAACTGTATTTCTCCTACTTTCTTCTACAAGTTGAATAATAGGTTTTACATCAAAATTGAATGTAATGCTGTATGACATTATCAGGGGCTTTTAATAAGTTAGATACATGTTTCTCAAGTAAGTTTCTAATCCTGTTTCACAGTCCTCCTGCCACTTGTTTTTTTTCAGTGGCCCAGAGTGTCTGTCACTGTCCAGTCTTTTCCAGATGCTGTGAGTTACTATAGAGATCTTCTAAGAACAGAACAGCACCATGGTTAAGAGCAAGAGTTGGTGAACCTAATCTATACAGGCAGATAGTAAACATGTTTGATTTTATGAGCCACAGGTCTCTGTTACAACCCATCTCTGTCATTATACTGAAACATAGCCATAGACAATATATAAATAAAGGAGCATGGTTGTGTTCCAACGGGACTTTATTTACAAAAATTGACACCTAGCTGAGTTTGGTCCCTGGCACGTGGTTTGCTGACCACTGGTTAGAATTGCAGGTTCTGCAGCCAAATTGCCTGAGAATGAGTATCTGTTCACCAATTTTCTAGGTGTGTGATCCACAGTATGTTTCTTAACCACAAAAATAGGGCCACAAAAATAGGGCATTCCTAAAATGAAGATGATTATAACATATACTTTATAGGGTCCTTTTGAGGACTAAAGGAATCAGTACAGGTAAAGATCCTGGAATTTGTGTGCCTGGGAACATAATATGCCCTACTGGATATTGTGTTAGTTTGAGAGCAGTGCACTACATAGATCACTGCAAGAACATTTTCAACATTTCCTTTCTCTTAATTTCTATTGTTTAGGCCTTGGGTCCTCTCCCATCCCTCCCCAGAGTAAAATCTTTCAGCGAATGCCAGTGGAGAGGTATAACTGCTGTCTGTTTTGTTGTTTTATTTCCAGAAGGGAACGTTGCAGTGGTAACAGGGTCTTCCCAGGATACTCTGTAACACAGAAAACAAGGTTGGCTTTGTTATAGCTACAGAAAAGCTCATTGCTTGTATTTCTTTTCACATGGTTTGCCAGTCAAGATCTATTTACTCCATGGTTTCTTGGCTAATTATTTCCAGCATGGCACTGATTGAGCTGTTAATAAAGTGTGAAGGTGCCTTGCAGATACATTCTGAGCCTTAAAGAAGCCATCTACATCTCAAACTGAAAACTGCGGTGTCCTCCGATCCCTCCAATATTCTGGCGATAGCATCTCCAATTGTAAAATTAATCAAACTTCTTTCAGTGACAGAAATGTTAATTTAAAATTTTTGTCACAATTACCCGGAGTGTTATTGCAGCTTCTGACTTGTAATTAATTTCTCCTTCCCTTTTTCCATCACTGGGTTAGACTCCTTTGTAATAGTGATAAATGAAATAGCTGTCTGACCTTTTTTTTATTTAAAATAAATTACTTTACAAGAAAAAAATTACCTCCAGGTAATCAACACCTTCAGATAAACAGGTGAACAAGGGGCATTAGGTACTTTATTGTTTTCTATCTCTCTATCTTTTTAAATTGTGTGTCTTCAGTGATTGAAATGACAAATGGAGAAAGAGCAAAGTGAGTCTACTTTTATGACTGTGTTCCCATGTGGAACTAATTTGGGTTGTGGTGTTGGTTTTTATGGGTACTGGGGAACACCGGCAAAATCAGAGTGTGATACTAAGAGATTGTAAATTAGAATAAAAGATACCCTCAGGGGAAGAAAGGAAGCAAGATGTTATGTTTACTTGAGCAGTAACTAGAAAACTTAGTACCCCCCTCTGTGTGAACAAGCCCCCACTACTCCCAGTATGGGAGCAGACGAGATGCGTAGTGGCACCTGGGAGCTTTCTGGAAATGCAGATCTTGGGTCCTGCCCCTGACCCACTGAATTAAACAAAATCCTCATGTCACCTGTATACATTCTAGAACTTGTAAAACACTGGAGCCCAGGCTTAGAGATGAGATGTCCTGCAGGCAGGTAAAAGTGAGGTTTATAAACAAGTAGCTACTACTACTTGGGCACAGAATAAGAGATCCAACATACACATTTGAATTTCAGAATATGAACAATACAAGGAATAGGGATGAAAACGAGATCGTCACAGATGGGAATTACTTTTCTTGTCCCCCTGCAAGAGGCCCAGCTTTCTGATGACTGTCTCAGAACTGCCACCCATGGAATGGCAGAGACCATTCAGCTCTATCACAGGAAGTCCCCAGACATCTGACTGAGTGAGTGGGAAGAGTAATGGAATGGACTCTACTAGACCCAACCGTAAAAATCCAAAGCAGTTGGTAGAATGTAAGAAGCTTTTGTAGAGTAAATGGATTGTTTAGTTGGTTTAGCTCAAGTGATTATGAGAGAATGGGTAAAGATTTCCTGCTTCTGAAATCGAATGATGGGACATGGGAGGTTGTCACCTGGCTAAGATGATAGAGACAGAGAGTAAGTAGGTGTAGCAACCCTTGGGACCCACGATGGGCCATTCTCTGTGCTGTGCACTGCAAGTACAGCCATGAAGACAATATGTGCTCCACTCTGGAGGAACTCTGAGTCTGAATTTGGTGGGGCAACATTTTTGGTTTCTCTCTGGGGCTTGGTTTGTTACTTTCTTTGTAATACACTACTTTTCTCAGTAATCCAGTCAGTGACTCTCTATTTAGTTTCTGTTTTGCCTACAAATCTTACCACAAGTAAAGCTAATGAGCAGTGGTAAACTCTGGGCTACATTTACTTGAATTGGGACAGTTTGAGTGAGACTTCTGGTGTCATTGGGAATGTCCTTATTTGTTCCTGTTGTTATTAGTAAACAAGGTAGTTATAGGGGCTGGCTTTCAAAATCTCCATTCTCAGTAGAGAGCTCTGAGAATAAAGATTACATGCACAGTGCTTTTCTGGGGAAAGCATCACTAGCTTGGGATCTTTGTTGTGAAATCCTCTGTCAAAATTAATTAAGGGAATCACATAATTACAATTTATGCATCTAGGTGGCCTCCAATGGTTTGCTTATTAATATGGGATTAGTTTTAAAACATCTGAAATAACAATGAAAAGATGAAATGACCTTTTTTGGGGGGGATGAAACTTAAAAAGTGAAAGAAATCTTTGATTTAATCATATCTTAATGGCAGATATGCTTAGGAATGGACCATTCCCCTCATTTAAACTTTCTTTTTAGGTATAAATCCTCAGGTTGGGGATCCAAGGATGGGAGGCCCTACAGAAGAGCCAGTATTATTTTAAAACCCTGGCCACATCACGAGCAAACTTATTACAGGTGGCAAGGCTGGTAGGAGATAATTACCAGCCCCCGGGCTCATAGGGAGGCACTTGCTTCAAGATTGGGCTCCTCTGGCCCTTGATAAACGGAGTTATCACTAACACACACATGCTGCTGAATATATTATTTCATTCACCAAATGGAGATTTAAAATGACTTTGTAACATGCCAAATTAGGTTAATTATCTTTTAAGAGTGTTTTGGAAAAAACTCTAAATGTTCTGTTCTAAGGCTGCAGGGGACCTGGCATGAGCTGGCCTTTCTTTATTTATTTAAAAAATCACTTATTTTTTGCTCCTGCTTTATTATCCCCTGCTTCAAGGGACACCCAGCAAGTGTCCCTTGTGGCACCCTCTTCCTCTGCCAGTCCAGTGTCGCTTTCACAGAGACCAAGATCCTATTGGAGCATCTCCACCCCCATCCTCTCCATTCTTCCCTGCTGTGTCCTGGGAGGAGCCACACTCAAATACAGAAAGAACATGTAAGTGGGGTAGGGGGAAGGGCTTGAGAAAATCTCAAGCGGGTTTTTTGCCCAGCACAGAACCCAATCTGGGGTTTGGTCTCATGACCATGAAATCTTGACCTGAGCCAAAATCAAGAGTTGGAGTTTTAGCTCACTGAGCCACCAGATGCCCCACCAATTTTGGCTCTTGAAGATGCCCACTCACTTTTGTTTTCTTGATATTTTGACAAAGACATCTCTGATCAGCAGGGAGCCTCATGAGGGGATTTCTTCATCATAGGATGCTAGCAGGGGCACATGCTTAGGAAGCAGCTCCTATGGATATGTGTCTAATGGATGCCAGTGAAGTGTATCACATAACCAGAATGTAGTTGGCACTCAGAGTTGCTGGAATGTGTGAAGTGTGCAACTTTCATGTTAAAATTCCTAAACATTTTTGTTTATGGGATAGAATAAAAATTCTAACATCACCTGCAGGATGCCCCACTAGGCTGTTTCCTGCCATTCTCAATCTCCTATTTTAGTGTTTAAACCCATGGAGATTCTCAGGACCCTGGAATGGCCTAGAAATAAGAAATGTAATTGCTGACATTTTCTGAACATTTCTTATGTTCTGTTTATCATGTTATATGCTCTTAGGGCTTATATTTCTTTTTAAAACTCATAGCAGGGTAGTATTATTGTCCCCATTTTATCAGTGAGGGAAACTGAGGCCCAGAGAGAGATGCTGGACAATAGCATGCAGCCTGGCAAAGTCAATATTTGAACGCAAAGAGTTGGTTTCTCGAACCCATGCTTATTCAATATATGTTTGGTATAGGTGGTCTTGCAAGCCTCATTTCAGATAAGAAGAGTATGGATCAGAGAAGTTAAGTAACTTACCATGGTCACCCTGTTCTTTTTTTTTTTTTTTTTTTTAATTTTTTTATGATAGTCACAGACAGAGAGAGAGAGAGAGAGGCAGAGACACAGGCAGAGGGAGAAGCAGGCTCCATGCACCGGGAGCCCGACGTGGGATTCGATCCCGGGTCTCCAGGATCGTGCCCTGGGCCAAAGGCAGGCGCCAAACCGCTGCGCCACCCAGGGATCCCCATGGTCACCCTGTTCTATGGTTAGCAGAGCTAGGCGTGAAACCAAATCTGATTCCCAACCCAGTGCTGGTGAGCCACAGGCTGGTCTGCTTCCTGGTGGTGGTCTGTAGCTGGTACCTTCTGGTTCAGACCCAGTTCCTTAGAAATCTCTCTGGGGATTCTAATAATTTCCTATTTGAGCTGTACAAATGTTTCAGCATGGGGTAGGTCCTACCTGAGAGCCACTTTTGCTTCCCCATTCTCCATGAAGCAGCCACACTGTGTACTTAACCCCATTGCATCTGTGATTAATGCCACCCTCAGGGGGTGTTCTGATAGCAGTAACTTTGGTAAATTGTCTTAAGAGGAGGTAGTGCGGTGTGACTCATTATTAGCTGTGAATGTTGGTGGAAGCATTACTAGAGCCACTGGAGATATTTTTTTCCTGAGCTCTCTGGGCAGAGAATAACTCTTTGTTCTTTCATTATTTTTAAGTACAATGTCCTAAGCTGCAGAGTAAGCCATGATATTGGACCAAGGGATCTTTTACACAATATTTTAAATCATGAACCATTCAAAGTGTTCTCTTTTGGTAGGATCTTTTCTCCAAATCACTGAATTTGTAGATCAAAAGTGAGTATGGCTCACCTGGGTTTGGGATGTGTGCACTTATTGGCCACTGACAGTATTCATGTTTCCTGCTGACCTTCTTGACAAGGATCTACCCATGCTGCAAATGGCAGCACTTGTTTTCATTCATTCAATAATTATTCACTGTAGGTCAGTGTTCTGTCAGGTGTAGAGACATAGGGTAAACAGGACAGTTAAGATCCTTCCCTTGGAAGAGCTGGACAATAAGGAGAGAAAAGTGCTAACAAGGACCGCTGTGCAGTGAGCTATGTGCTGTGAAGGACATCAAGAGGGAGCAAGGATGGTGATTGCACGAGTGGACCTAAATGCCAAGAACCATTAGGGGTGGCTTCTTTGTGGAGGTTCTATTTATAGGAAAATTGAAATAGTGGAAAACCGGGGGAAGCATTCTAGGCAGAAGAACTAGTGTATACAAAGACCCTGAGGTGGGGAAAAACTTGACAAGCTTCTAAACAGAAGCTTAAAGCAGAGGATGCCAGCTCAAGAGTGGGGCATAAGAGGTGGTTGTCATGGTGAGATACTGTTGGGGAAGTAGGTGGGGTATGGGTCATGCGGGACCACGTGGGTGTTAGTATGTTTGCAGGGACATTGGTAAGCCATTGCAATATTTTAGGTAGAGAACGTATATGATCTCATTGATAATTTTAAAAGCTCCCTCTAGCTATTATGTCCAGATGGGGTTGGACTGAAAAACTACAAAGTATTGCCCAAAGAAATTTTAAAAGACATAAATAGGAAGACATCCCGTGTTCATGAATTGGAAGACTAACTAGCATGAAAATTACCCAAAGCAATCTACAGATTCAATGTAATCCCTATAAAAAATGATTGTTTTTGCAGAAAGAGAAAAACCAATCCTAAACAACCAAAACAGTGTTGAAAAAGAACAAAGATCATTCAGACTTCCTGACTTCCAAAATTACTACAAAGATCCAGTAATCAGAATAGTGTCATACTGACATAAGGACAGACATACAGACCAATGAAATAGAATAGAGAGCCCAGACGGAAATTCTAGAATTTAAGATCAAATGATTTTTGACACAGATGCTTAGAGATTTTCTCAATGGGTGAGAAAATTTCTTTTCATCAAGTGGTGCTGGAAAAACTGGATATCCACATGCAAAAGAATGAAGTTAGACCCTTATCTTACAATATACATGAAAGTTAACCCAAATGGGTCAAAGATATAAACATAAGAGCTAAAATTATGAAACTCTTAAAAGAAAATAAAGGAAAATCATCATTTGACTTGACATTGAATTTTTTGATAGGACGCTAAAACTACAGGCAACAAAAGAAAATAAGACTTCATCGAAATTTAAAACCTCTGTACAGAGGTGCATGGGTGGCACACTCATTTAAGCATCTCTCTCTTTTTTTTTAGGATTTTATTTATTTATTAATGAGAGACAGAGAGAGAGGCAGAGATATATGCAGAGGGAAGCAGGCTCCACGCATGGAGCCCGATGTGGGACTGGATCCTGGGACTCCAGGATCACGCCCTGGGCCAAAGGCAGGCGCTAAACTGCTGAGCCACCCAGGTGTCCCAGCATTTGACTCCTTTTTTTTTTTTTTTTTTTTAGATTTTATTTATTCATAGAGACACAGAGAGAGACAGAGAGAGACAGAGAGAGAGGCAGAGACACAGGCAGAGGGAGAAGCAGGTTCCATGCAGGAAGCCCGGGTCTCCGGGATCATGCCCCAGGCTGAAGGCGGTGCCAAACTGCTGAGCCACCAGGGCTGCCCACCAGCATTTGACTCTTGATTTCAGTTCAGGTCATGATCTCAGACTCATGAGATCAAGCCTGGGATCAGGCTCTGCATCAGCAGGGAGTCTTGAGATTGTCCCTCTCCCCCTCCCACTTATACTCTCTCTCTCTCAAATAAATAAATCTAAAAAAACCAAAACAGAACAAAACAACTTCCAGGCAACCAAGAACACTACTAGAAGAGTAGAAAGGGAACCAACAAAATGAGAAAATGTCTGTAAATCATATATCTGATAAAGGATTAATATCCAGAATATATTAAAAACTCTAACTCAACAATAAAAACCAAAATAAGCTCAATTTAAAAATGGGCAAAGTACATGAATAGACATTTCTCCAGTGAAGACATACAAATGGCCAACAAACATGAAAAGATGCTCAACATCACTATTCATTAGGGAAATGCAAATCAAAGGCACAATGGGATACTATTTCACATCTGTTAGTAAGGTTATAATAAAAATATTAGAAAGCAACAGGATATGGAGAAATTGGGGCCCTTATATATTACTGGTGAGAATGTAAAATAGTGCAGCTGCTTTGGAAAACAGTATGGTAGTTCCTCAAAAAATTAAACAGAGAATTACGATACGATTCAGCAACTCTACTTGTGGATCTATACCCCAAAGAATTGAGAGCAGAGACTCAGATACTTGTACATCGGCATTCATAGCAGGATTATTCACAATAGCCAAAAGATGGAAACAACCCCAATGTCCACCAAAAAATGAATAAATAAAAAGTTTGTATGTACATATGTATGTATATATATGAATTAAAAAGTCTGTGTGTACACATACACATGCACAGTGAAATATTATTCAGCCGTTAAAAAGGGGAAATTCTGACACAGGCCACAACCTGGAAGAACCTTGAATATACTATGCTAAGTGGAATAATCCAGATGCAAAAGGAAAAATATCATATAATTCTACTTATGTGAAATATCTAGAATAGCCAAATTCGCAGAGATAAAAGGTAGGACAGATGTTTTCAGGGGCTGGGGAAGTTATTATTTAATGCGTACAGAGTTTCAGTTTGGTTTGATGAAAAGTTCTGGAGATGGATAGCAGTGATGGTTACATAACAGTGTAAGTGTATGTAATCACATTGGATTGTACACTGTACAGTGGTGGCAGTGATCAATTTTATGTTAGATATCTTTTACCACAATTAAAAGGAAAAAAAAAGGATTGGATTGGAAGATGGGAAAGAATATGAACAGGCATACCAGTAAGGAAGAATTTTGCGTAGTTAAGAGAGGATGATGTTTTAGGTTAGGGTGGGGGCAGGTGAAATGAAGAAAGAGAATTTTTTGAGTGTGTATCATTTGTTGGGATGAAATATCACCCATTTAGAGGTTTTTTTGGTTTTTATGTTTTGTTTATCTTGAGCCAAAATAAAAATATCTCTTATTGAAATATATCTTACTTTGGGAAGATTCTATCACTACAATGACTGAAGTACCAATAGATGCTTGCACAGTTTGAGTAAGAGGTTAATCGGGTATTAAGTTACTCGCATGTATTCTTGACATTTATATGTTCATCCCTTGGTAACTCCTCTACCCTAGGTTTACTTGTCTGGCACCAGAAAAACTAGCATTAGGGTTAAGAGTCTCTGACTCCATGGTCTTAACCTGTAAATAAATTCCCCCCCAAAGCTCAGCAGGCATTTGTTTTTGAGAAGGCAAGTTAGCACATAAAATATTGATTTTAATGTAATATTTGCATTGCAAATTCACTGTTTGGAATAGGTAAGGGTTTTTTGTTGTTGTTTTGGGCATCCTCAAAGGATGACAAAACAGCTTCCATTTCTTACCAGCTCCTGTCTCTTTGATTTACACAAAGAGAATCTCATTGGAGTCCCACGGACAAAGGCTCAGCCAAATGGTCACAGCTTCCTGAAGTGATGGTTTTTCTCCCTGCGCCAAAAGGAGAGTCATGGTAGATATTGCGGAGGTTCATTTTGGAAAGTGTACTGCTTCTGAAGCCTGTTCATTAAAGCAAAGAGAAATACTTTAATGGCTCCTGTCTGTGTAGATTGGGCCCTGCTTTTTGGACTGTAACAGCGGTGTTGGTACTACAGTGGGTAGACAACTGCAGTGCCTTGTTTAAGCCTGGATGAACTGATTGGAAGATGAGTAGGGTTTGAGCAGCCACTGTGGGGCTGAGAGGTTTATCCTAAAGTATTTCATACTTATGACCAATATCAGAAAGGGGACCATGTGTCAGTAGGGACCCTAATCCATAGATAATGAGTTCCAGCCGAAGGAAAACAATTCCCTTTAGGAGGTGATGAGGGTACAGAGGCTTTTGGAAAAGACTTTATGGTTATTTTCTTTTTTACTTTTAAAATCACACAGTCTTTCTAAGCTGTCTTAAGTTTATAAAGGGAAATATTCCTAACTCCTATTATAAAAATAACCAGAGCAATTGTAGTGAGCTCTCAAAAGATGTTAACTAACGTGCCAGGAACTGTGTTAAGGGTTTATCATAAACTGAATTGTGTTACCCTAAAATTCGTATGTTGAAGCCCTTAACTTCTGATATGATTGTGTTTGGAGATAGCAATTTCAGGGATGTAATTAAGGTGAAATAAGATCATAAGCGTAGCACTCTAATTGAATAGGACTGGTGTCTTTATAAGAAGAGACAGGGATCTGGGGTTGAGAGGCACACTAAGAAGGCAGCTGCCAGCAAGCTAGGAAGTGAGGTCTAACCCAATACTAACTCTACTGTCACCTTGATCTTAGGCTTCCAGCCACCAGAACCATGAGAAGAGAAATTTCTGTTGTTTAAGCTTCACCCCCCACCACCCCCACCCTGCCACAGTATTTGTTTTAGCAGTAAGAGCCAACAAGTGTAGGATCCAAATAATTTATCATCTAATCCTCACAACCTATAAGATCAATAATATTTTCCCAATTTTACAGATGAGGACACAAATTTTGAGTTGAAGAAAGTCTCTCCTCTTAAACTTTGTAAGTCATAGTTTCACTAAAGAAAATATACAATCTCTTCTCACTTTAAATGGCTTACTTCCTGGTACTGTGATACTGATGTGGTATTTTACCTTCCATGTATCACCATCATCTGCTAAGGCAGCTAGTACATAGCAGGTCCTCATAACTTCATTGAATAAAGATGTCAAGACACTGCAGGTAAAAGTTAATATGGATTTATTTGGATCATCAACCATTTAATATTATTGATTTAACCTATGATTATATATTTTTTTATTTAAGGAAGGTAAGCTTTGCCCAGATAGAAAATTCAGCTGCATATCATGAATGATTGACTAAATGTATCCTGAGGGAGAATTACGGTTCTTGGGCAATTCATTGCAAAGAAAAGATATGGAAAGACAACCTAATATGACTGAAGATTTAGATAGTGAAGTGACGATTTGTATAGTTTGCAAACTGAAAAGCTCATTTATGTCAACAGTGAATTCAGAAGTAATCTTGCTCACCTCCAGAAATGAGTTGTTGAGTGCAAAAAGCCTTTGGTCCATGTTTTCAACTATTTTTACTTCCTGGCAATTGACACTAAATCTTTGGAAAGAAACCATTCCCCAGGTGACATTGTTCTTATTTGTTTTAAGAGCACCAGACATTCCTTGAGCCTCTTCTATGCCTTTCCTCCTTAGCTCTGAAAGAAAGTTTCTCAACTTAGAGGTATATGTATATGGCTTTTTTTTCCTCATCAAAATACTGTTAACTAAAGGAGATAAATTATTCTTATCTCTTTAGACATTGGTTCAAGATGGCAGAGCTATACACATTAAAAATCCCAGTTTCGGGATCCCTGGGTGGCGCAGCGGTTTGGCGCCTGCCTTTGGCCCAGGGCGCAATCCTGGAGACCCAGGATCGAGTCCCACGTCGGGCTCCCGGTGCATGGAGCCTGCTTCTCCCTCTGCCTGTGTCTCTGCCTCTCTCTCTCTCTCTCTCTCTGTGTGTGACTATCATAAATAAATAAAAATTAAAAAAAAAAATCCCAGTCTCTAAGACCAACTTCATCAAGACCTCCTAGTTTTGCAGTACATGGTCCTATATTGTCATGTGGTAGTTGAATAAATAAGAATTGTTAAAAGAACAGAGACATTCTTTAAAGAGATTTTTGGTCCTGGGTGAACAAAACTTCAGAAAACTTGATGTATGATCATCCAAAATGAGCAAACAACAAAATGCCTTTTAGATGTTGACTCCATCATACTTAAATGTTTAAATGATATTCACCTCCAGAGAGAGACTGGAATCAGGAAACCTGAAATTTGAGTGTTAGCAAATTATCTAAAACAGTGTATTTATATACCTAATAAAACAACAGGATCCATCTTACAGATCCATAATCCAACATGGGTTTTCAAGTTTCAAGTTTTTAGTTGTTTCTTAAAGCAAGATAATTTTTTTCTTGTATTTTCTTCTTATCAGAAATCTCTTAACCTATTCACTGCCTTCAAAGTAATACCGAAGCTTTAGAATGCTAGAGGTGGAAGGGAGCAGAGAGGAGTCAGAATCCAACCCCCTGATTTTATAGTTGAGGAAATTGAATTAACTAATTTGTCCAAGGTCACATACTTATTAATGACATGTTTAGGACTAAACCCCAGATGTCCTGATTCCCAGGAAATACAGACTTTGCTTCCAGTCTCGAAAAGGGGTAATTGTTTCCATCATTTGAAATCGAGATATGTCTAAATACTGCTGGGTTCAGGCTCATCCCAAGATGGATGTGTAATTGTCTAAGGCATAATCTGTTATTCTGCCAAAGATTCAACACACTACTCAGTGGGAAACCAGCTCTAATTTAAGTCAGAGCAAATGACGTGTTTTTTTCTATTGCGGGGCATGACAAGTTTCAGAAATAATGAGCTCTACTCACCAGTCTTCTTTTTGGCTTGAGCATTATACTCTAGAATCATTCTTACTAATATCCTCTAAGGAGCTGAAGGATTATACATGGGTTCTCAGAGCCATGTTTTATTTTAAAGATCATTCATACCAGTTATGCATAAGCACATACCAATAGTAAGAGAAATTTGCAGTATTGCGTGCATGTATTTAACTGAATGTGGAATGGTGTACTGAGGTTTGAGATCATATTAAGGTTCAGTCCTCATTTTTATGTAAACCCTCTCTGGCCTGAGGCATTTTTCTCATTATAACCCTCCCTGCTGCAATCTCCTGCCACAAAGGGAGTTTATGGTCATGACTGGCTATTTTTCAACTCATTGAAAAATATCAAAAGGTAGATAGTTTGTTAATGTCAAAAATTTGAGCATCTGGTTGAAATGGAGGGGTAGAAACAAGTGCTCCTACAAATACTTTCATCTATGAAAAGAGGTAAATTCCTTTGTGTTATCAAAGCTCTATACTGCTATCCAAATGCCACCACCTTCTCCCCAAATACTTTGTATCTCCTGTGTGACCTAAATAATGTTTCTTAACCCTTTTGAGACACAAGTTCTATGGAGCGTATAATGAAAGCCACAGTCTTTCTCCTACCCATCCTTGATACCCATGAACACTCCTCAGTGTTGCTAATAATTTCAGAAGCCTTAGAGATGCTTCGGAGTCTATCTGGGGCCTTGAGTTAAGAAGTCCTGGTTAGTGTATTAACCTTTTTAATTTTAGAATTAAGAACTTATAAGCTTTGGGAAATCACTTTTTATTTCTTGAACCATGAACAGTGGTCAATATCTGATTACAGTCTATAGCAACTGAAATAAATTTCTTATAAAAAATTCTTTTATTGAGTAGTAGGTGTATCATGCCAGGCAACGTGGAAATGCTTGAGATGCCCTTACTCAATAGCATATGATCTAGTTAAGGACGAAATCAAACTAGCACATAAAATGGTTAATCACAGAGTGTCATACCCCACCATATAGAGTTCAGAAAGCAAAGTAATCTCTTGGGTCAGAGTGATGAAGAAAGTCTTTTCTGGGGTAAAAGGAAATAATCTGTTGCTTGAAGCACAAATAAACTTTAGGCAGATGGAAGGAATATGGGGGGATAGGGGAAGGATACTTTGAGCAACGGAGCAGTGCATTAGCAAGGCTGTTGGGGAAAATGTCAAATCAGCAAGAATGTGAATAGCGATGAGTATATACAGTAATTTATTTTCTATTTCTAAGCATCACCTAACATAAATCTTCAAAGCTGGTGGTACTATTGACCTAATTCTGATTAGGAGGAGTGGTTGTATAACCAATTAAACTAAATTGGTCACAGTTTGGAGTTAGGCATACATTGTTTATTGAATGATGCTTTGTGTTCTCAGCTAAAAGATCTGTTCATTTTAACTTTGTCCCTGCAATTCTTTTCAATTTGATGTTATTTTCTAGGTGTCAGCAGCTCTTAATGGGAGACCCAATATGTCTTCAACTTCTGCTGCAATCTATCTTGTCTTTTTTATACTTTTTTCCCGATGGCTAATAAACACAAAAGTTAGATTTTTGTGTTTTTGAAGATGTATATCCCTGCTTTTGCATATCCATATATGCTTACATATGTGCAAAAAAATAGGAAGGTTTTATTCTACAGTATTGCCAATGGTTGTCTCTGAGGACTAGGGTTATAAGATGGTGACGGCAAGAGAGGAAGTTTATTTTACTCTATTTACTGCTATATTGTTTGAATTCCTTACAATGAGCATATATTACTTTTGTAATTAAAGAATAAGAGGAAAAAGGAAAGAAATTGAATTTGACATACCTCCAAGTAATATGAAGCCCTTTCATCCTTTTGAAGGTACAAAGAAAAACAACTGTGCCTCAAGGGAAATTTATTTTATCAGAACCTGTACTTTTTTTTTTTTCTTTAATCATGTAATGAAGCATCTTGCCCTGGATTTCCAGTAAGCTTGCTTTGTTTAAATATGCACATCTCTGCTAATAATTTATGGTAACTGGAAGTGGTATTTGTTAGACTGGCATCTCATTCACACACTGGTATGCACATGTGGTTGGGTGATGTTGGTTTCCTTTACTTTATATATAATTTGGACTTCTGAAGATGATGTGTTGGTTTTCCCATAATCTCTCTTCCCCTCTATCCTGGGATTAAGTAGAGGAATATTTCCGAAACTGTGCCCTAGGGCTGCAGGATGATCTATAGAACCAAGGCTTTGATGTCAGACTGGAGACTACATATGCAATTTTGTTTGCTCTTGTGTTCAGTGATGTATATAGCATAATCATGGAAAAATTTATTCCCTCAAATGTATTTGTTCTTAATACCTGACTCATGAGTCTAAAATCACACATTTAGTGAAAAATAAAAGGAAGGAATACACAGAAACACTTTAAGATGTTCTATAAAAAAGATAGGAATATGGGTGGCCTTTTTGACAACATTAAATTGTTTCAGGTAGTAGACAAAGATAGATAAGGAAAAAGTAGATGAAGAAAGAGTAACCACATATACGTTTTGGGGTGAATTTAATAAGTGGAAGTAATAATGTAGAAGCAGTATGGCATTGTAGTCAAGAACATGGCCTCTGTTAGTCTGAATCCTGGCTCTTTAACTTATGAGCGGTGTGACATTAAGCAAGTTACTTACCTTCTCTGTGCCTGAGTTTCCTCATCTGTAAGATGAAGTTGGTTATCCTGACTACCTTTTGGGATTATTTAGAATTTTAAAGTTCATATTTATATAGAACTTAGAATGGTGCCTGGTACATGGAAGGTTGTGATGAAAAATATAAATTAATAAATGTGTCAAGCATATATTGAGTTCTTAATACTTGACAGATCCTGAACTGAGTGGGTTGTATATGCTCCACTTTATTCCTCATAGCCTTTCTAAGAGATTTTATGACTGCTCCCATTTCACAGGTGAGAACAACAAAGCTCGGAGAGAATGAGTAGGCACAAGAACAGAATTTAAATACAGGCGATTAGATTTTGGAGCTTATGCTCTCAACTATAATCATCTACTAGAGATAGGGAGGAATAAGGAAATTCTGATCCCAAACCAAGCATCCAATCCATGGTTTAAAATATTATAGGTACAATGGCTTTAGAGTTTCCTTTAGGGGTGATGAGAAACTTCTGGAATTAGATCATGCTGAAGTTGGCATAATGCTGTGAATGTAGTTAGTACCATAGAATTGTGCACTTTAAAATGGTAAATTCTACCTTCTGTGTATATTAGCATTATAATAAAAAGATATCAGGCATGAAAACAAGGAGCCCCCATGTAAAGAATATGTTGACTATTAATCTTTGTTCCCAACTACTGCAAACAGGGTGCATCAAAACAATGGTCCATCTTCTTGAATTTGATGCCTATTCCTGAAACAGGGATTCTTCTAGCTCTATTACAAAGGCATTCAATGCATAATCTGAATGTAATGAAATCTCCCTGTGGCAAGCCCATAACAACTGTCCTTCCTATAAGTTGAGAGGCATAATTGTATTTTCTTCCCTGATAATAAAGTTCCTTGCATATTTTAAATCCTGAAGTGAGAAAGCAGGATAGTGAAGAGTCCGGGAGGGATTTTGTTTTCTGTGAATAATAATTTTACAAGACTGAAGGCAATATGAAGAGGAATGAAGTTAAGGGGAAATATTAAGAAATATAAATTAAGCATAATTTGTTTTTAATTTTTGTTTTTACTGGTGTCTGCATGCAGTCCATTGTCTATTTGCTGGAAAAGAACTGTGCTTTTAAAATTCTTCATGGTGGTTTAGCACCAAAGCTTTAAAATTTTAATCTTTAGTGAAGAGGGGCTAACAATTGACAGTATGGTTGGTTATGTTGGTTTAATAATGAAACAACAAAATTGTTGACTTATAGGGTGATGATTTAATTGATAGTAATTTGGAAACTATTAAAGGGTATCCTTGGCTGGAATTGACTCTTTAAGAGCTGATTTGTCTTACTTTGCTTATTATATTTAACCCAAAACAGGGATATCAGACTAAATTACAAAATTTATATCAGCAACATAAAAGAAAAAATGTAAGAGGTCCTGTATGCCCTTTCCCCTTATTCTTATAGCAATGAAGAAGAGAGTAAAGGCCTATTTTATTTAAAGAACTGGTCTTATGAAGAAATACCTTGAGAAAAAAGAATTTTTATCTTGTGATAAACCAATGCAAATGCTCAGTGCAAAAACAGATTCTGACATATCAAAATGGGTGGCACTTTTGCTGACAAATGAAAGAAAGAACAATGGAATAGACTGTTGTTGTTACAAGAAAGTCCTGGTCATGGAGCCTCAGACTCAGTTAACCCCCAAAGAAATCCAACACCAGATCCTCACCATTATCCTCCAAACAGTATCTTATTCCTTAATAACTTACCAGAGGAGACTCATGGGATGATGCTATCAGCTACTAAATTACCTGGTTTCAAGGAAATAGGTTTCATACTTGGGAAACATGATATTGCTTTTATTGAATTTGAAAATAGTGAGTGGGGAAGGAGATACCAGGTGGCCTGGCTAAATCTTCCAAGGGATTTAGGGTCACACTACCCCCTGCCATGAATATCATTAAGCCAAGAAATCATTTTTGGATATGCTCCTTTTAAATATTTGGTGTTTTTATAGTGATCATTCCTAAAACATTGGTCATGTCACTTTGCTAGTTTTGGGAGAGTGGGGATAAACATTTAACATTTTTTTGTGAATAATTGAAAATAATCTTCAGAGAGTCTTGTTGCTGCTATTTTTATCCTTAGTAGACTTAGAAATATGGAAGTCTTAGTTTTATACAATAAAATTGACTTGCAGTCTAAAAAAAAGTATGTACCCTGGTACTGTCATTATAAAATCAGCATCACTGTTTTTGTAGCTTGTAGAAGAGAAAATGAACCTGTTGGTGGGGGTGAAGGTGGGGTGTGGAAGCAAAGAAAATGTGGTTTGCTCATTTTGCTACCTAAAAAGGTGAGGTCTAAAGAGCAATTTCTGGAGAATGGTGTGTGGCCTGATCCCTCATGTCTCCCTTTCCTGAAGCTGCCACTCATTTCAGAATTAAAGAAGCAAAATATGTGGGGAAGTATAGAAGGGTTCCAGGCTGGATTTTGATAATTGTTTTATTATATTACCTGGATCTGTGATGAAATATGAGATGGCAGATCCAGTTGTCAACCTGCTTGGATGGTGTTGGACTCAGGTAAATAAGTGATATTTCTTTATATTTATTTTTTTATAATAAATTTATTTTTTATTGGTGTTCAATTGGCCAACATACAGAATAACACCCAGTGCTCATCCTGTCAAGTGCTCCCTCAGTGCCCGTCACCCATTCACCGCCACCCCATGCCCTCCTCCCCTTCCACCACCCCCAGTTCATTTCCCAGAGTTAGGAGTCTTTATGTTCTGTCTCCCTTTCTGATATTTCCTACCCATTTCTTCTCCCTTCCTTCAGTGAAATAAGTCAATCTTTATATTTACTAATGGGAAACTAAGAACCCAGTCTCTCCAACATTGGATGTAGGCTGCCAAATAGTCCATGCTAAATAATGGTTACTATTTGATTTATTCTGAAAAACATACATGGGGAACAGAGTTCTTATTTTGACTTACTTGGTTTCACTCATTCCCAGGATGATAAATGGGATAATATTTTATGCTTTTGAAGGTTCAAATCATTGAATTTTACTAAGTGTTGCAAGATGTATTGCCTCTCAAAATTTTTCTGATGTTAGTTTGATCTAGGTCTTAATCTGATTGTCTAGAATGGTTACATTGGTCCAAGATGCCAATCACTGTCAGAAACATGGTATCATATTGGCTAGTCTACCATTAGCCATGCATTAGTGATATTAGGCTTTGTGATTTCTATTTAAATAGCATAAAATGCATCAGCAGAAGAATTTTATTGAGAATGGTGTCTGTTAAAAGGTGAAACGTGTCACTTCATGTCCTGATTTCTGTTTTTTATAAATAATAATTGGTGTTATAGACTCTCTGGTGATCCCAGAACATCTTGTTATGTTAATATAGAATGGGATGTTGCTAATTTAGGGAAGGATGAAAAAAGAAAGAAATATGTCTTACCAAGAAAATAGAATTATGTCCTGGGGCTAAACTTGGGCTGTATTTTCCTTGCTCTGGAATTTTATTGTCTGTACTTTGGGGATAAGAAGTCAAAGCCTTATTTAATTGTTGCCTAGATGGAGAAACTGATTTCTAAGAACCCACCCTCCTGTATGCCCTAGGTCCTGGATTTGTGTTCTCAGTACCTTGAACAGTCCCCCCATTGACCTTCCATGGAATAATGGTCCTCAAATTCTGCAGTCTCCTATCTCTTACAGTTACAAATTTTTAAAACTCCGAAGGACTTTGGTTAAATATTTACTATATTAAAAATTAGAGATGATAAATCTTAACTTCATTTATTCATTTTAAGATAATTCTTTACATAATAACTACATTTTTCAAATGAACAACAGGTATGTTTTCCAAAACAAAAAGAAATTAAAAGAATGAGATCGTTTTACAATTTTGCAAACATTTTAGTATGGATTAACAGAAGACAGATTCTTTTATCTGCCAAGTTGCATTCAATTTGTTGTGATATGTTCGTGAAGGTTGAAGTATATGAAGAAAAATCTGGTCTTGCACAGATGTGTAGCTGTAAAAGAGATCACTATTTTAATGTTCTATTATATATAATTATGGATATTCTTCTTTAATAATACACCTAAACTTGACAAGTGATAGTTTTTCCAAAGCTATGAATTAATGTTTTATATTATGTAAAATTAAAATCAGTTGGTCTTTGTTTTACTTTGAAAGGGCCTTTTACTTATGAAAGATTTCATAACATCATGCATTGATTATTTGGAAAATATTAGTGTGGATCTATCAAATGTTGACAAATTTCAGTGTATAATATAAAAATACATTCATTACTATCATAATTCGCCTTATCAGAAAAAGTCTTTATGTACTGGAAAGCTTTTAAGCTCATAGATACAACTTTTTGAAAAAAATGCAACACCTTAATTTTGCTTGAAAGCTTACATTTCAGCATTGGTAACAAATACTGTAAGTTCTCCTTGAAATGAGAGTTCCACTGTCTTTAATTTAGAAAAAAATGTCTGCCAAATACCCAAGCTTTAGTACCATTGTGTGTCCATTGTTCTTTGAAGTACAAATTGTGTTCCATTAAAAAAGTGGTTAGTTCAGGTCTCTGCTCCATCATGCAAGGCTTTTCCTTGAGACAACCATCCTGCTTCAGTTGGCAACAAAAGTGGGTTATGCAACTTTCCTATTTTGTCATACAGAATAGTAAAAAGATGTGTACTCAAGGGCCAAGATTTAATAGGTTTACATTTTTTTTTAAACTTCCTTATCAAGTGCCTTTTAAAAAGTAAATTCCTCCTCTTTTTCTACATGCCAGTGTGCAGGGAGGAGTTGGGGGGAGGGAGTGTGTGTGTGTGTGTGTGTGTGTGTGTGTGTGTGTGTGAGTGAGAGAGAGATTGCCTTGACTGTGTCAAACCTCTTCGTTTTATCACAGTTACTTTTGCATCACTGGTATAAAGATCAAAGGGCAGAAACGGCAATAATGTCTTAAGGTTTATCACAACAATAGGTTTGACATAGTGACTTGTCTACAAGGCTCTTTGGACCCCACTTTCTCCTTCCTCTGGGGTTCCAAGGACCACACTTTGAGAATTGTTGCTCTGGAGTAACATTTTGTTCTGGGATAGTAATCCTTTGTGAGGTTTTTTTCCCCTTATTTTCTTTTATGATTAACTCTCCGAACTTAACTAAGTCATCGGCTGTACTGGGACTCCCATCCTAACTGCTTTCTTTACCTGTGTGAAATATTTATCTCTAAGTGAATTGCTTAGTAGATGTTCCCACCGAAAAATAAGTTAAGGCAGAGATTCTCAGAGAAGAAAAATATTAAAGAGCATTGATCCAAACCTTTAGTGACTAGGTAATATTATTGTGATCTAATCACAATGGCAGAATGTTCCTCAAACGTCAAAACGAACAGCTCCATAATTTTCACAGTGTGCTATGTGACAGATGGCAAAAACTGTTTTGATTTTCCCTAATATCTGAGGAGCAGCAAGCAGAGCCTGTGCCTCCCACTTTACTCTCACTCTTTGTCATCTCTGGTCGGCCCGACAGTGCACCAATTTTTACCTCTGTGATCTGTTCTCTGGATGACTATGTTTTCAATAGCTACTTAGTATAAAAATAAAATGTGCAGGTCCCATCAAATAAACTAATTAAGGCTTAGAAAGTGTCAAAATCCAAAAGCCAGGAGGAACAGATTAGACACTGAGTATAAGACACACAGACCTGACACCTAATGTGTTGCCATGGCAACAGGAGAATCAATATCCCTCAACTGGGTGGATAGTTGACAGTAATTTTTGCTGGGTCAGAGAATTAAGAGGAGAGACAACCACCTTCTGCTATGCAAAGAATTTCTCATTTTTAACAAAGCTTCTGGAGGATTTGTAAATTCTTGTTGTAAAATTGCAGTCAAGTCTAGGAGAGAATGATGTGGACGGTGTTGGAGAAGACCCTTACTCTTTAAAAGGGAAATTGTTGATTGCTGCGTTTTCTTAAGATGTTCCCACTGTCTTCTCTGAAAATCAGAATATGAAGACAGGTGTTTCTCATGCGTGCTGTTCTCTATAAATGTTTAACATATGACTGAAAGTTGGCATACGTGATCTCTTTCTTCTGTTTATGATTAACCCTAATGGGCGAAGAATTTCTGCATATTATCTTCACTGCTGTCTTGTCACATTAGAAATTAGTATTTTCCTGGATGTGGTGTCACAAATGCTTTGACATCCCATCATGGCCACCAAAGAGATTGGATTAAGCCTTACTTTGTACTTTATGGAAGTTTGTTATTTGGCAGAAAGAGAGCCTCAATGTTAATGTCTATTTTTTCCAAACATCCTTCTCAGACATAGCTGGTTTTGGAGTTAATTGGAACCTAATAATATCTGATCCAGTAGAACAGGATATTTCATATCAAACCCATTTAAAGAAAAATGGTGCTCCATACAATGCATAATGGAATGGATGAAAAATTGCAAACAGAGTGCAAAAGTATTTATTGTTACTGTTTTCCAAAGCATCCTACTCTGAGAGTCCAAATGTTTGTTTCTCTTTCTGGCTTTCTTTTTCTCTCTCTTTGACATAACTTAATGAAACTATTTTGAAACATTAGCCAAAAGTCAATATACAACTTAGTCACGTAAAGTTCTATATGTCTTTTCTGTAATGATTCCTGATGGCTCTCTCTTATTAAGTGGCACGATGTGATATTATGGTGAAATGAAAATATGGGCTTCAGTTTTAATACAAGGGTATTAACAGAAATGTCATCCCTAACAAATTAGGCACTGGGAAATCTGCCCGGTAGCCAGAGAACCATGCTCATTTTGCCTTTTGCTATAACTTATAAAAACAAACCTCGTGATGTAAATGCCTGTGGGTTAGATTCCCAGTTGAGAGGCAGGTGACAGGCTTCAGTTGGGGAAAAGGGGAGAGGCAGAATTTTTGTTTGTTTGTTTCAGACAAAGGATTTCTGGCCTGGGGCAATCCAGCTGCAGCTGCTGTCAATATTGAGGCAATGAGCCTATTTTTCTAACTAGATCAAAAAGAGGAAATTCTGACTGTGATTCACTGTATCATAAAGAGAAGAGAAGAAAGGGAAAGGGGGAAGAGAGGGATACAGAAAAAGGTGATTATTAATTCTTATGGAAATAATTTGCTAGAGCCGCCACTTTCAAATAAGAAGCACAGACTATATCCGGATTTATTTGCAAGACAGGAGCCTAAAGGAAAGAGAAGAGTGGTGCAATTCTGTGCTGTACAAGTGAGAGACGCTGGTAGGATCTGTGTTTTTTGAGAGAGAACTGCAAACCTCAAGAGCAACTAAATTCATATCAGAATGATGAAGAACACGCTTGGTTTCTTATTTGCCAATTACATCCTGTTCTATTTTTTCCTTCTTTGGCATCCCCTGACAGTGTCTTGAGGACAGACCTCCAGGGCCAGCCAGTGGCTACTCTTGTGGATAGCTGGGTGAAAGTGGCACCGGCCAATGGGGCCCTTAGGGCCCTCACTCCAAGCTGAGCCTTGCCTGGGCTTCCCTTAAGGCTCTTCTGCTCTCTTGATACTGACCCATCGCTTGGGCCACTTTGAGAAACATGAGTATACAGAAAAGTCCTCGTGTTCTACAATTTACCTTTCCCCAGTCATCTGCTTTTACTATTTCAGTTGATAAATTAGGTACAACACATGGGAAAAGAAAAGGAGAAAAATAAATAAATCTGAGTAACTGAACAGAATGATTCCCTATGATTTATTTATGCATTCAAAAAATATTTGCTGAAAAAGGAAAAAGAAAACGCACATATATTTGCTGAGTGACTTCTCCATGCCAGCGCTGTATCTTGCCTCTAGAGACAGACATAATAAGTGACAGACACGGCCTTCAGGGCCACAGCCCATTGAATCAATAAGGCACCCATTCTGGTTCATTTTGTTTTAGTTGAACAGATTCTAGAGAATTAGCTTAAATCATTCATTTTTTAAAAAAGATTTTATTTATTTATTCATGAGAGACACTCACAGAGAGAGAGGCAGAGACACAGGCAGAGGGAGAAGCAGGCTCCATGCACTGGGAGCCCGACATGGGACTCAATCCCGGGACTCCAGGATCACGCTCTGGGCTGAAGGCAGGTGCCAAACCACTGAGCCACCCAGGCGTCTCTTAAGTTATTCATTTTAAGGATGTTTGAGTTTTGTGTGTATGCAGAAAATGACAAAATGAATTAGAATTATTTAACTTATTTTATTACAAATTTGGTCCAAAGTATCTGGCTTCATAATACATACCATATCATGTAACCATGAAAAATATTTGGAAGGTTAATAAGAATTTCCAGGTTGCCTAGGTATAGTTGAATAGCTCATGAGAAAACCAAAAGGAAGCTCAGGGTAGCTCCTTCTCTTCAAGTCAGATTAGCTCTTTTGGAAGAGTTGTGTGCCTTTTTGAGGATTGACAAGGGGTGTCCTATAACTACACTCTCTGCTGTCACATCCAATAGCTACATTAAACTATTTAAATGGAAACAAACTGATTAAATTGTGTTAAAAATGTAGTTTCTCATTCATGCCAGCAGTAGTTCAAGTGCTCAATAGCCTCATGTGCCTAGTGGCTACCATATTGAGGAAAGAATAATATAGAGCATTGCCATCATTCCAGAAAGTTCTATCAGATAGTGCTGTCTAGAACACATCATTCAGCCAACCTTTCTTGGGCATCTGATATGTGCTGGGCATTGTCCTGGTGATGTCAAGGTACAGTCTCTGTTCTCAGGGGCATTTGGAGCAGGGTACAAGCTGATTGCAAGTGAAGGGTGAAGACAGGGTTGCTGGGATATTTGGCCCAGGCTACAAGCTGATTCATCAGTGAAGGATGAAGATAGGGTTGCTGGGACAGGCAATAGTGGAGATGTTACTGATGGTGAAAGGCCCTTTTAAGGAGTTGATATTTGAATTGAAATCTGAAGCATGAAGACCCAGGCCTGTGAAATCCAGAAAAATAATGTTTGAGGCACCAGAAACAGCATAAGCAAAGCCACAGAAGTGGGAAAGAGCTAGGCTTTTCTGTAGTTTCTCATGTACAGAACTTTGAGTGATGAAACAGTGATGGTGACTGAGACTGACATTCCTCTATCCTGGTCACTACCTGGGCACCTTCACCAGGATGCTTTCTTACTCCATCTGGGCTCTCTGCCAATTCATATTACAACATTTCCTCAACTGTAACAATAGGCATATTTCCCTGGTCTCATACTGAATCTGGGAGAAGTTGAAAAGAGCACATTTAGATTTTATTAAAGATACTTAGTTTCAGGGATGGGCATGCTTTGATTTTTGTTAAGAATGAACTGTGGAAGCTTCTCTGTGTTAATGTTTATTACCATTGTCTTCAGAATTCCTTCCCAATTCAGACCTTAGTGAAATGTCCCCAGGAAGGTGGGTGAGGCTTTTCCTCTTCTCCGACCAGAACTTTGATCGTTCACCTTGGTTGAATGTATCTTCTAAGTTCAGGGCATTGGTGACTTTGAACCAGGGCTGGATATATACTTTATCATATGCCTTCTATGAGAATTTATAAGAGCTTGCTCTGGAGAACTACTTCTCCTCTGGCACATGCAACAGGCCACAGCTCACATTGACATTGACTAATGACCTATATTTAGAACTATGATCTCCAGAAGCCTTGGTCCAGCCCTTAAAGAAGGGGAAGCGATATGCATTTGGGACTGGTAAGAAGACTCAGCAAAACTCCTTTACCATCTCCTGTAGAACAGAATAAGAGCAATCCTTGGAACATAAGGCTTTAACAATTACATTAAAAAAAATTCAGGGATCCCTGGGTGGCACAGCGGTTTAGCGCCTGCCTTTGGCCCAGGGCGCGATCCTGGAGACCCAGGATCGAATCCCACGTCGGGCTCCCGGTGCATGGAGCCTGCTTCTCCCTCTGCCTATGTCTCTGCCTCTATCTCTCTCTCTCTGTGTGACTATCATAAATAAAAAAATAAATAAACTGAAACTTTAAAAAAAAATTCAGTAGGTCACTCTGAGAAATGGCTGCAAATGTTGCTTTCTGAGGAAATTATGTGGTAATGAAATTAGTGATGCATTAAGGTACATATATAAAGATGCCACAGTGTTTGCTTTTTTTTAAGATTTTATTTTATTAAAAAAAGATTTTATTTTATTTATTCATAAGAGACACAGAGAGTCAGAGAGACATAGGCAGAGGGATAAGCAGTCTCCCTGCGAGGAGCCCAATGAGGGACTGAATCCCACATGACCTGAGCCAAAGGCAGATGCTCAACCACTGAGCCACTCAGGGACCCCAAGATGCCACAGTGTTAAAGACACTGCAAACTGGAAAGTCCTTGTAAGAAAGTTCCTCACTTATCAGAAAACTTATCTGGAAATGAAATCCCAGCTGAGCAAGGGAATCGTCCCTGAGCATATTATAAAGATTAGACTTAGTTATTCTTTTTGGCTTCCCATTTGCAGAATATCAATCTAACTAGAAAGCATGCGAATAGAAAGGCAAAGAGTATTGCAAGTAATAGACGGACTGTACTGCCTTCTATAGTTTACATCTCAAATAGCCAAATACATTGTATTTAGGTGGACACTATTGTGTATATCAAATATAATTTTCAAAGGGAGATAGTCAATCAAGTGTACTTGAAAGAATGGTTTGTAAAACTACAAACACATATTATTGAAGATGCTTTGATTCTTCATAATAGACACAACAAAACTAGCCACATGAAACTTTTTCTCAATATTTACAATGACAGCACCATGGGTGGGATTGGGGGCAGGGGAAGGTGGAGACCGTTACTTAGAAGTTCTAGTGATGTTTATAAGCTGATGTCATTGATGGGTCTTCAGGGAAGAATTAATAATCCTACAAATTCTTAAAATATTTCATTAATAGAATCTGGGGTAAACGGGTATAGAAAGGAATTTCTTCGTGGAAGGGTTTTATTTTCCTAGTAGCTTTGTCAAATTGAGGAGAAAATGATGGAAGAAGGGAAGACTAATCAAAATACTTGGTTTGGATTTGGTTATTCTTTATAGGGAAATCTCTCTCTCTCTCTCTCTCTCTCTCTCTTCTGTTCCTTCCTTCACTCCATCTTTGTGTGTATGTGTGTCAGGGCTGTTCATTGCCTGAGAATAATGAGGTGGCTTCTGACTATACATAAACGGAGGCAATTTGACCCCAAGAGAAATGAACTGTGTGGTCAGTTATTTTGTCTGTATGATGCTAAGCATTTTCTTCCCTTCAATTTGATTCTTTTCACTGGACAGAATTGTATTGTCTTTGTGTTTATAAACCGAGGCTCATGATCATGTATCTCAAATTTTTATATTTTTGTATATATAGTATATTTTGTATATATTATATATATTTATATAGTCTTTGTGGATGTGTGAAGGAAATCCACATATGTGATGAGATTAATATCATGGAAGAGGCTACTAGAAGTGTGTTTATTCTGGGTAGGCTAGGAAATTTTTTTTTCTGTGTGTTCACTGAGGATACATTTTTGTATGTACTTGAGTATTTAGAGGGGCTTGGCCCATGAGAAAATTAAAAATATGATACTCTCTTTGTTTGGTAGCTAGTAAAACCATCTGGGATTATCAATAATTTTATGGGCCCTATGATTTTTCATTTAGAAAGTTAGTGCTTCCCCTTTTACCATGCCAACCCCAATCTGGCAACTTCTTAGTTTTAAGTAATACTTCATAGAAATTTGGAAAGAAATTATATTTTCTGCATATTCACATGTGGACTTTGGTATTTTAAATGATAAGCTTTTTGTTTGACTTCTCTTTTTTGAAAATTCTCAATTTAGAGTGTTTCAGAATAACCTGCTTATAAAATGCCAATAGCATTGACTTTATATTTTCTACCAAAATTGCTTTACTCATTTGCTTCACAAAACAGTAGAATATGTAATTGATTCTAATGGTAAGTGAATCAGGTTGTATAGGAAGCCCAGACTTTATTTGGCCTGAATAAATCCCTATTAGTTTTTTATGTGTAGATTTGGTTGATCTTCCTGCAACCAAGAGGGAGAAAAAGCACTTTGGGAAGAGTGGGAAAGATCGTGTTATAGGTTGAATTGTGTCCTTTCAAAATTTATGCGTTGAAGCCCTAGCCCCCCAAGCACCTCAGAATGTCACCTTATTTGGAAATCAGGTCATGGTAGATGGAATTAGTTAAGTTAGTTAAGGTCATATTGGAGTGGGGTGGTACTCTGACTGATGATCTTATAAGAAGGGGAGATTTAGACAGGTGGCTAGCAGAACACAAGGGGGATGCACGTGATGAATATGGAGATCAGAGTGATGCTTATATGAGCCAAGGAATGCCAAAGATTGCCAGCAAATCCTGAAAAGCTAGGAGAGCAGCAGAGTCTCCTTCCTAGTCTTCAGAAGGAGTCAACCCTGCTGGTACCTTGGTTACAGACTTTTAGCTCCAGTACTGTGAGAC
Organism: Canis lupus baileyi; assembly: GCF_048164855.1. Classification (NCBI taxonomy): domain Eukaryota; kingdom Metazoa; phylum Chordata; class Mammalia; order Carnivora; family Canidae; genus Canis; species Canis lupus. Next base: position 32,868,881 of record NC_132856.1, on the reverse strand, counting down.
AATACATTCCTGTTGTGTGCGCTGCTTAGTTTGTAGTACTTTGTTACATCAGCCCTAGGACACTAATACAGATTGCAAATGGGAAAACACAGAACAATCATTGGGATCATAATGGCCACTCATCATTTGTACATAGTGGTGGTATGTTGCCAGGCTAGAAAAGGAATGCTTACCATGACTCCAGATGTGGGCAGCATTGGGCTATTTACCAACATCGTCATAAAGAAGTAAAGTTATTAAAGGCTCTGGGATCACTGGGTAATTCAGCTCTTGACATTGATGGATGGAACTTGGCTTTTCCTTTCTGCCAAAGCTGCTGACTGGATAAATGTTTTATTCATGAGGCCCGGGGCAGGAAGGGATGCTAAAGGTTTAAGAATATTTTAAGAAACTCTTTGAGATGTCAGGCAAGTTATCAGGAGGTGTTAAGCAAGGAAGTTAGGTACTACATCAACCCAGATGGACAATACAACCTTCACAAAGGCTAGAAGAAGTGGCTGCCTGTGGACTTGGGAAGCCGTTCCATGTTCTTTGTCTTGTACTTTGTATTGACTTGCATCCATGGTTACAACTCAAAGAACCAGGGATTCCTGTTGTGGCTTGAAGGTCCCAGTTTGGAGGATGACCCAATTTGGAGTATAGTCTTAGTTTTGGAAGTTCTTTTTTTTTTTTTTTTCTTTTTAAGATTTTATTTATTTATTCATGAGAGAGAGAGAGAGAGAGGCAGAGACATAGGCAGAGGGAGAAGCAGGCTCCATGCAGGGTCCCCGATGTGTGGGACTCGATCCCAGGTCTCCAGGATCACGCCCTTGGCTGAAGGCGGCGCTGTACCAGTGAGCCACCTGGGCCACCCAATCTTGGAAGTTCTATCTACCCATGGATCTAGACGCAGGATCTTTCCCCTGAATTGGCAACTGCCTGAGCCAAGGGAGTCATTTAAATGACAGCATGTAGTCTTACCTTAAAGTCTCAGGAGGCCCATTAGCTACATTTTAATTATCTATTAACATTTTAATTATCTATTAACAAAACGGTATTTCAAAGTATTTAGCACAACAGATTATTTTTTGCTAGAAGGATAGAAAGTCGCTTAAGTATAGACAAGTTGCCAGTGTGACTCTGATCTTTCTCCATATAAAGTCTTCCATATGATAGCAGGTTTAAATAAAGAATGTTTGCACTTATTCAGGTAGCCATAATGATGGAAATTCTGGGTCTTTGTAATGAATCATAATGAAAATGTCCTTTGTCCTTTAACCTTCTCATGGCCTGGGAATTTTAATATTTCATAGTATCTACCCAATAAAGTTTTAAAATTACTTTAACTCCTATAAAAGAACCACGAATGAAGTGTAGCTGCACATAGTTGTCAGTCCAAGCATTTTCTCATTGCCAAGAAAGCACACATTTAAGTCCAGCTGAGTCTTTGCAAATTTTATAACAAATTAAACCAGACTAAAATGAAGAGTTAAAATATAGAATACATCAGTGGATAAAAACCAGACAAGTCGTATGTATCCATTGCCCTTTATGTTTGGGGAAGTTTCAGCGTTAGAGAACCTAAGAACTTTCCCTTGGGTCTTGATTAGAAAAAAAATCAAAAAGCAGAAATTGACAGGGACAGCCACTCTAAAACATGCTGTCAAAATGCATCAAAATATGCCACTACATCCTCTCCTTTCTATCTGTCAAAGCCATTGATTATTTTCAATGAAGAAAGCCAGTGACAGTTGTTGGAATTGTAGAACTTGGCATAACAACTAGGTGATGCCTGTCACTCTCTAAATAGGCAAGAAAAAATTTACTTTCTGCATCACAAGCATATTTTTGGAAACATAGTTAAATACAGTTTCATAAAGTATAACAAAAATGCAGAAAAGTGAAATATCTATTAGAACCCAAGACTTCTTTGGGGGGTTTATGAGGGTTTTCCATGAAACTGCTTATTTTATGTCTTTCAAAACAAAACATTAAGTTATTGACAGTTTCCTGTTTCCTTGCCAAGTATGAGGTACTTTGGCACCCTGGAGTTTTCAGGTATTCCAGGAATGCCATGAGTCTGGCCAGTCAGTGTTGGTCACACAAGTTGCTAAAGGTTTGAGTTGTGTGGGAACAGTTGAATGGATTGTATATTTTAGGACATATTTTATGATTGTCTGGTATCCTAGAAAAAGAGTAGAACCCATGATGGAAGTTTACTAAAGCTATAAAAAATGTTGAACATGAATGATTCTTGCTAGCAGCAACAGAAGTATGAGCAATAGCTCATTTCCAGGGGCAGCAGGGGTATTGTCCAAAATCTGAGGAAAGGGTCATGCTAGAGGGGAGCAGCGCAGAAGTTAAGTCCATGTGCTTTTGCCCAGGGGCTGCTCTGGTATGAGGTGAGCCTGAATCCCACCTGCCTGGCTTTCCTTGGTTCTGAGCCTTCCCCTGTGATTCTGAGTTTCCCAACATCCTTTTCAATAAATTCCTATTCTGCTCCTATCAGTCAGTCTATTTTTTATTTTTATTTTTTTTTCTTCACAACTAAGAAACCTCACTGATGAAATGTTGTGACTTCAGTTTGCTTGCAAAACCTCAGAGGGCTCAAAATGTGGTCAGGTTAGAGCAAAGCTGTTAACTAGAACCTACTGTATGAATATAAGGTGGTATTTGGTGGTTTTTCTCTGTCAAGTTCTATTACCTCAATGTGCTCAGCCAATCCTGGAAAAAAATAAAAGGAGCTTATTTGCTATAATACAAATTAATAGCAATAATAGTGGTAGTAGCAGCTAACATTTATTGAGATCTTACAGTATGCCAGGCACTGTGCTAAAAGCCAGTGCAGAATATTTGTTTTGTTTTTTAAAGATTTTATTTATTTATTCATGAGAGATATAGAGAGGAGGCAGAGACATAGAGGGAAAAGCAGGCTCCCTGCAGGGAGCACGATATAGGACTTGATCCCAGGACCCCAGGATTACACCCTGAGCCAAAAGCAGATGCTCAACCACTGAGCCACATAGGCGTCCCAACCTGTGCAGAGTTTTTATTAAATTATCCCAACAATCCTAAGCCTAAAGTGTTATTACCATCCTATTTCTTTGGAAAATGAAGCACAGAGAGGTTTTATAACTTGCTGAGCAGCACACAGCTAGGAAATGTGAAATGGGGGTTTGAATCAAACTGTCTGATTTATAACTAGTGACCTAAACTTGTGTACACTTAATTGTTCTACTTCTGACTGTTAAAAAGCCATACAGTTTCAAAGGGATCCTACTGATACCTTAAAAGAAAATAGATATCCAAGTCATTCTTAAAGAATTATACTGGGGTGCCTGGGTGGCTCAGTTGGTTAAGCCTGTCTGCCTTTGGCTGGACCTGATCCCAGGGTCCTGGGATGAATGTCTGCATGGGCTCCCTGCCCAGTGGGAAGTCTGCTTCTCCTTTTCCCTCTGCCCCTCTCCTAGTCATGTGCACTCTTGAGCTCTATCCCATAAATAAATAAATAAATAAATAAATAAATAAATAAATAAACAAACAAACAAACAAACAAACTAACAAGCCAGCCAGCCAGCCGACTCCCCACTGACCAGGGAGCCCAAGGCAGAGTTCCATCCCAGGACCCTGAGATAAGGGCCTGAGCCAAAGGCAGAGGGCTTAACTCACTCAGCCACCCAGGTACCCCAATAAATAAAAATCTTTAAAAAAGAATTACACTAAGACAATCCCCCAAACAAGTCATAACTTTGGTAGTTTCGTTTGGAAGGAAGATACATTGGCTTGTTTTTTATAATAAAAAAGAAGGGGGGGCACCCGAGTGACTCAGTTGGTTGCATGTCAGACTCTTAATATCAGCCTAGGTGGGGTCATGATCTCAAGATCCTGAGATTGAGCCCTCCACCACACAGAGCTCGGCTCAGGAGTCTGCTTCTCTCTTCCTCTCCCTCTGCCCTTCCCCCCATTCCCATATTCTCTCTGAAATAAATAAATCTTACAAAAAAAAAAAAAGTGAAGGGAATTATTTTTCAGAAAAGGGTGGAGCAGGGTTAGAAAACTCAGGGGATGTGGTTTACAGTTTTTAAACATTTAGGTCTAAGCATTTTATTAACTGTTTTCACCCAAATTTATGTCTGCAGCTAGCTAGAACCATACTAACTAAAACAATGTGTTTTGTTTGTTTTTGAGATCAGTTCATTGCTTTCAGAGAAAAAAATGGCACTGGAGATATTTGCCTGATAAACTGTTTTGCAAGTTAGACTTAAGCAGAGTCTCCCAGCATTCAGCACACACTATTCAGCTATTAGCCACATGCACAGCCAACTGCATTTGCAGGAGACTTTTTATATATATATAAACATTAATTTATCTATTTGAAATTCATAGTAATAAGCCCTGCTTAAGAGTATAATTTAAAGCTCTTCAGAAGAAAGATGTAAAGGATTAACAGAGCTTAAATCAGGAATAAGTATATTGGAATATATTGGGTGCCATGCTCTGATGGGTATTGTCAAAGAGTCTCCTAATGCTTATTGAGGAAAAATGCTATTTGGTTTCCTTGGAAAATTTTAAGCAGTTTATAAAATAAAACATGGAATCCTTGGAGATTTGCTATATTCAGCTGAGCAAAAATGTATTTTAAAAAAAAGTTCCCTTAAAAATATTTGAAAACAAATCTGTTACAGAAATGCCAAGAAAAATTTGCTAGGGAAAAATCAGCTTATATTTTAACAGAGTAAATGCCAAACATATTCATCTCTAAAAAATACAATATATATATATTTAAATGTACAATCATGTAATACATAAAATGGAACCAGCATGAAATGATCTATAAATATAACACGCAAATACATATTCTATAAAATATTCATAGCTAAAAATAGGTACAATTATAACAGATTAGAGCTGGTTTATACTCTTGTTGCTTTTCTCATGCCATAGCTAGTTCTGCTTGCCCTTGGATCACATTATATCATTAAGTATTGCGATAATTTGAAAGAAGTATTGCTCCCAGCCGCTGCTGTACAAACAAACTAAAGAGATAGTTTAAACTGGCATGAGAACATCAGACAAGCTGTGTTAATAAGAATTCCCTTTCTACACTCACATTCACATGTTGTTGTAGATTTAGCAAAGACAAAAATCTCTGAGAGGCTAATAAATGGAATGGGACGATAATCCATGATCATCACTGATGCACAGGTGCGTGAGTTTGTGTGTGTTAATGAGGTGTGTCTGATTCGTCTTTTGTGAGTGTGATTTCTTCGGTTGTGCTTTGACTCCATGCTCTCCATTTTCTTTCTGCCTTGTGCTGTGGAAATAAGCTTTCTGTATTTTACCTGGAAGAAAGGGGTTAGAGACATCTTAGAAATATTACTGCGGATATTTTAGGTCTAAAAGAACGTGAAAGCAAATGAAGGAACTCACTCTACATAGTACAACGCGACCTTATAGAATTTGTGACCCTAGTAAATTTTTTTAAAAGGAGAAAGTAAAAAAAAAAAAAAAAAAAAAGGAGAAAGTCCCGCAGAAAACTAGGTAAATACTTGGAAGGGCTTACCGACCAATCTGCTAGCAACTTGTCACTGTTTGGTAGCCTTTTGACTTCCTGGATGTGAACTACGTGCCTCCCCAGGAAAGGAATAATCGACGGGGCAGAGCAGCAGTCTGTCTTGATTTTCTTTCATTTATTCATGAAATATTTATTGAATGTCTACTATGTGTCAGGCTTTACACTTGACAGTCTGTGATGAATGATGAAACCACTTTTCCTGGCTGAATGGAACTTAAATTTGGTGGGCAAGAGGGGGAGATGATGTTACATGCTGATTGCAATAGGGCAAGTAGGCAGCGCCAGTCTCAAGGAGCTCAAGAAGGGTTCCAGGTGGAAGAGATTTGCTGAGGTTTAAGTGAATAAAGAATCAGCAGGAAAAGTAAGGATGGGGGGTAAGAGTGGTCTGCATGGAGAGGGAGCATGTGGTAGTGCTTGGAGGTGAGAAAGAGCCTGGGACACCTGAAGGTGCTAGCAAGTTCTTTACACTGCAGTTGGTCCAAGATTAATAAGCTAGACACAGGTTACAGTGAAGTGATAAGTCATGTAAAAACACAGAGCTCTGGCCCATGAACAAATGATATAAGTGGCCAATAGGGGAAGGCAAAAAAAAAAAAAAAAAAAAAAAGAAAAGAAAAAAACAACCCTCCCCGCACCTCCCTCCCCACAAAAAACAAAACAAAACAAAACAAGTGAAACGAAGTCAAGCAGCCAGGCTAGATCTGAAGACTAAATGAGAAACTCAGCATAAATGCTGATGGCTAGAAACTTCCACTGAGGCAGACAAACCCCACATCACAGAGATGGATTTACTATAGTGGACATAGGAAGGCCAGCAGTGATAGACAGTGCTCTGGAAAGCAGCTGAGAGTGTTTGGAAGCAGCATTCATTCAAGAGCAGGTCTCAGCAGGCCGACATGGTTGATGATGATGAACATAGAAAAAGTGTGTTGTTGGGAAGATGGATGGGGTGAATGTGTGTAAGATAGGAGTTTCCTTTTGGAAGAAATTAGGTAGGTTTCCTGTAGAAGCTTTTGTCAGTTCCAGACAGCTTCTATGCCACATAAATTTGGGGATCATGATTAGGTATCCATTATTGGCTCTTCTATGTAAATAATGGCAATTATTTTTAGAAAGAACTTCTTTTAAAACATTAAATGAAATACATTGATGAGACAAAAGTGTGGAAAATCATTTAGGAAGCACCTAAAGCCTTCTTCCCAGCTTTATCAAATAGGACTTTTGCCAAATTTGTGTAAGATATTTTTAAGAAATGAAAAACATTGCAGGTATGTTGAATTCCCATGTATATCACTCTCCAATTCCATTTTCCTCACTCTTACCAGAGGGAACAATTTTCCTGAATTTTGTGTTTGTTAATCATCTGTATGTTTTTTTAAAAAATAATCTTACTGCACTTTGTGTCCTTAAAGAATATGCAGAATTGACATTTTTTAGAACTGTATAAATGGTGTTGTACTATAGATATATATACGATTATGCATTATTTTCCACTCAGTATTATGATTTTTACATATTGATACCGAAGCTATAGTTGACACTTGCAACTGCTTAATAGCATTTCATTCTATTAGTATACTTTAATGACAATGTTTGCATAGTTTTACAGATTTTTGCTACTATAAATAATGGTGCAATAAGTATTATTTTATTAGCCTTCTTGAGGAAATAAGAAGTATTGAGTGGGTATGTATGCCTAGATGTGGAAGAGGTCATAGGAAACACTCATATCCAATTTTACTAAATATTGCCACCTGCTTTCCAGAGTGGTCTTATCAACTTCTACTCCCAGCAGCTATGTATGGAAGGCCCAACTGCTCTGTATCTTTGTCAGCATATAGTATCGTCTGACCTTTAAATCTGTGTCAATCTAATGAGTGTGAAATGGTGTCTTGGTGAGGGTCTAGCCAGGAATGCTCTAGGCTCTTCAACAGAGGAAATTTAATACAGGTAACTGCTTGGGCAGTTAATGAGCCAACTGAGAAGCTAACCGCAGTAGTAAAAGGCCTCTATCACTCCTAGGACTTGCATTTCCCTATGGTAAGAGTGAGGAAAATGGAATTGGAGAGTGGTGTACATGGGAATTCAACATACCTGCAATGTTTTTCATTTCTTAAAAATATCTTACACAAATTTGGCAAAAGTCCTATTTGATAAAGCTGAGAAGAAGGCTGGGTGGTGGGACCAGAGCCCAGAAGCTGAAACCATTGTGGGGAATGAGGTGTGAGAGCTGAAGCCACAGAGGTTCATAGAGGCTGCCAGAGATTGTCCATGAAGCAGAGGAAAGGGGACAGGTGCCAGGCTTTCCCTCATCTGTTCCCATATTTCCCCTCATACTCTCTCACTTGGCTAAACTTACCTGCAGGCCAGAAGTTACCTGTGATATAAAGAAGAGGGCAAAAGACTTTCTGCAAATGACAGACCTTTTAAGTACAACATCTCCAAAGAAACAAGAGCTTTATATGATACACTGGACCACATGGATTTCACAGATATTTACAGAACTTTACATTCAAACGCAAATGAATACACATTCTTCTGAAGGGCACATGGAACTTTCTCCAGAATAGACCACATATTGGTCACAAATCAGGTCTCAACTGATACCAAAAGATGGGGATTGTCCTCTGCATATTTTCAGACAATATGCTTTGAATCTTGAACTCAATCACAAGAAGAAATTTGGAAGAAACTCAAACATGTGGAGGTTAGAGGAGCATCCTGCTAAAAGTTGAAAGGGTCAACCAGGAAATTAGAGAAGAATTAAAAAGATTCATGGAAACTAATGAGAATGAAGATACAACCATTCAAAATCTTTGGGATATAGCAAAAGCAGTCCTAAGAAGGAAATACATCACAATATCACAATAGAAGCATCCATTAAAAAATTGGAAAAATACTGAAGTACACAAGCTAACCTTGCACCTAAAGGAACTGGAGAAAGAACAGCAAATAAAACCTACACCAAGCAGAAGAAGAGAGTTAATAAAGATTCGAGCAGAACTCAATGAAATAGAGACCAGAAGAACTGTGGAAAAGATCAACAAAACCAGGAGTTGGTTCCTTGAAAGAATTAATAAGATAGATAAACCATTAGCCAGCCTTATTAAAAACAAAAGACTCAAATTAATAAAATCACGAGTGAAAAAGGAGAGATCACCACCAATACCAAGGAAATACAAATGATTTTAAAAACATATTATGAGCAGCTATATGTCAATAAGTTAGGCAATCTAGAAGAAATGGATGCATTTCTGGAAAACCGCAAACTACCAAAACTGCAATAGGAAGAAATAGAAAACCTAAACAGGCCAGTAACCAGGGAGGAAATTGAAGCAGTAATCAAAAACTTCCCAAGATACAAAAGTCCAGGGCCAGATGGCTTTCCAGGGGAATTCTATCAAACATTTAAAGAAGAAACCATACCAATTCTACTAAAGCTGTTCTGAAAGATAGAATGGAATGGAATACTTCCAAACTCGTTTTATGAGGCCAGCATCACCTTAATTCCAAAACCAGACAAAGATCCCGCCAAAAAGGAGAATTATAGACCAATATCCCTGATGAACACAGATGCAAAAATTCTCAACAAGATACTAGCCAATATGATCCAACAGTACATGAAGAAGATTATTCACCATGACCAAGTGGGATTTATCAACAGGATGCAAGGCTGGTTCAACACTTGTGAAGCAATCAACATGATAGATCATCACAAGAGAAAAAACAAGAACCATATGATCCTCTCAATAGATATGCAGAGAAAGCATTTGACAAAATACAGCATCCATTCCTGATCAAAATTCTTCAGTGTAGGGATACAGGGAACATTCCTCAGCATCTTAAAAGCCATTTACAAAAAGCCCATGGCAAATGTTCTCAATGGGGAAACACTGGGAGCCTTTCCCCTAAGATCAGGAACACGACAAAGATGTCCACTCTCACCACTCCTATTCAACATAGTACTAGAAGTCCTAGCCTCAGCAATCAGACAACAAAAAGAAATCAAAGGCATTCAAATTGGCAAAGAAGAAGTCAAACTCTCCCTCCTTGCAGATGACATGATACTGTACATAGAAAACCCAAAAGACTCACCTCAAGATTGCTAGAACTCATACAGCAATTCAGCAGTGTGGCAGGATACAAAATCAATGCCCAGAAATCAGTGGCATTTCTATACACTAACAATGAGACTGAAGAAAGAGAAATTAAGGAGTCAATCCCATTTACAACTGCACCCAAAAGCATAAGATGCCTAGGAATAAACCTAACCAAAGAGGTAAAGGATCTATACCCTAAAAATTACAGAACACTCTGAAAGAAATTGAGGAAGACACAAAAAGAAAGAAAAATATTCCATGCTCATGGATTGGAAGAATTAATATTGTGAAAATGTCAATGTTGCCCAGGGCAATTTACACATTTAATGCAATCCCTATCAAAAAACCATGGACTTTCTTCAGAGAGTTGGAACAAATCATCTTAAGATTTGTGTGGAATCAGAGAAGACCCCTAGTAGCCAGGGGGATATTGAAAATGAAAACTAGAGCTGGGGGCATCACAATACCAGATTTCAAGTTGTACTACAAAGCTGTGATCATCAAGACAGTGTGGTACTGGCACAAAAACAGACACATAGAGCAATGGAACAGAATAGAGAACCCAGAAATGGGCCCTCAACTCTATGGTCAACTAATACGCCACAAAGCAGAAGAGACTATCCACTGGAAAAAGGCCAGTCTCTTCAATAAATGGTGCTGGGAAAATTGGATGGCCACGTGCAGAAGAATGAAACTGGACCATTCTCTTACACCACACACAAAGATAAACTCAAAATGGATGAAAGATCTGAATGTGAGACACAAATCCATCAAAATCCTAGAGGAGAACACAAGCAACACCCTTTTTGAACTTGGCCACAGCAACTTCTTGCAAGATACATCCACAAAGGCAAAAGAAACAAAAGCAAAAATGAACTATTGGGACTTGATCAAGATAAAAAGCTTCTGCACAGCAAAAGAAACCATGAACAAAACTAAAAGACAACCTACAGGTTGGGAGAAGATATTTGCAAATGACATATCAGATAAAGGGCTAATATCCAAGATCTATAAAGAACTTATTAAACTCAACAACAAAGAAACAATCCAATCATGAAATGGGCAAAAGACATGAACAGTAATGTCACCAAAGAAGACATAGACATGGCCAACAAGCACATAAGAAAATGCTCTGCATCACTTGCCATCAGGGAAATGCAAATCAAAACCACAATGAGATACCACCTCACACCAGTGAGAATGGGGAAAATTAACAAGACAGGAAACAACAAGTGTTGGAGAGGATGTGGAGAAAGGGGAACCCTCTTGCACTGTGGGTGGGAATGTGAACCAGTGCAGCCACTCTGGAAAACTGTGTGGAGGTTCCTCAAAGAGTTAAAAAATAGAACTACCCTACGACCCAGCAATTGCACTGCTGGGGATTTACCCCAAAGATACAGATGCAATGAAACGCCTGGACAGCTGCACCCCGATGTTTCTAGCAGCAATGTCCACAATAGCCAAACTGTGGAAGGAGCTTTGGTGTCCATCAAAAGACAAATGGATAAAGAAGCTGTGGTCTATATATACAATGGAATGTTACTCAGCCATTAGAAACGATGAATACCCACCATTTACTTTAAGGTGGATGGAACTGGAAGGTATTATGCTGAGTGAAGTGAGTCAATCAGAAAAGGACGAACGTTATATGGTCTCATTCACTTGGGGAATATAAAAAAATAGTGAAAGGGAATAAAGGGGAAAGGAGAGAAAATGAGTGGGAAATATCAGTGAGGGTGCTAGACTATGAGAGACTCCTAACTCTGGGAAACGCACAAGGGGTAGTGGAAGGGGAGGAGGGTGGTGGGATGGGGTGACTGGGTGACAGGCACTGAGGGGGGTACTTGGTGGGATGAGCACTGGGTGTTATGCTATATTTTGGCAAATCGAACTCCAATAAAAAATATACAAAAAAAAAAAAAAGAGGGAAAGGGCAGAAAATCAATCTAAATGCAAACAGATCATTGACAAGAGCAAGTGCTAGTGTGTTATGGTTTTAGTTTTCCTGTCTCCGATTTTCAGCAAATGTATTTTAAATATTTGTTTGTCATTTTGTTTCCTCTGAATTTTTTTGATTTGCTTTGTCTATATTTTTCCTATTAGCTGTCCATTTTTAATTTATTTTTTGGGGATTCTTTGTATATTATGTATATTAATCTTTGTCAATTATATGTATTGCTAATGTAACTCATAATCTGTGGTTAATTTTTCACTTTTTGTGGTATCTTTCATGGTACAGAAGTTTTAAAATCTAATATACAAACTTGTCAGTGTTTAATTTTAAGGTTTTGTTCAAGGAGTTCTTTCCCTATCCTGAGTCACATTCCCCTATAGTCTCCTTCAAAAGTTCTAGTTTCACATTTTATATTTGCCTTTAATGTATTGGGTGCTTATTTTTTATGGTATGACAGAGGCATCTTAGCATTTTCTTTCATAAAGATAATCAATTGTCTTAGGCCATTTTAAAATACTCTGCCATTAAAAAAAATGCAATTCTTTTCATATATAGAGTTTCCATGTATGTGTTGGTTCCTTCTGGTGTAAATCTGTTGTTCTGGGATGTCCTCTCTGTGTCATTGGTCTGGTTTATATTCATTAACAACAACATGCTGTCTTAATTTAGCTTTAAAATAAGACCTGATTGCTAGCAAGAATAGTCCCTTCCAATTTGGCTAGGGTATTTCAGACTCTTTGGTACTTTGTATGAATTTTAAGATCATTTTTCCAAGTTCCATGGAAAAACTGTTAAGATTTTAATTCATGGGAATGCCTGGGTGGCTCAGCGGTTGAGTATCTGTCTTCGGCTCAGGGAGTGATCCTGGAGTTCTGGAATTGAGTCCCACATCAGGCTCCCTGAAGGGAGCCTGCTTCTCCCTCTACCTATGTCTCTGCCTCTCTCTCTGTGTCTCATGAATAAATAAATAAAATCTTTTAAAAAATTTTAATTCATGTTTTGCTGAATATATGGCTTATTATGAGTAATATGGTCACTTTTATAATTGTATTTTCTCATCACTAACATGGTATATATATTTCCTACATATAAATATATATTTATACAAATATGAAATATATTTTATAATTTTGTCTATTGAATTATTACACACTTTTGGTTGCTTTTTTCCCCCAGACATGTTTTAGTTTGGATTATCATTAAAAATGGCATTTTGAAAGTAGCATTTCAAACTAATTGCTACTAGTGCAAAAGAACGTAAATAATTCTTATATAACCAACTTATACCCAAAGAACTTGCTAAACTATTTCCTTAGTTCTGTGTTAGAGTCTCTTGGATTTTCGTAAAGATAAAATCATACAGTATATGAATTATGGTAAATTTATTTCCACCTTCCCAACCCTTATTCCTTTGACTGACTTTTTGTGTCTTACTCTACTGGCCGGCATCCCTTGAACAGAGATGGTGACAGATGCTCGCCCATTCCTAGCTTTGGAGGGTTTTGTAATGTTTCAGCATTAAATATACTTTTTACTCTGGGATTTTTTAATTTACTTTTTTGGGTTAAATAATTTTACTATTCCTAGTTGGCTGAAAGTTTTGTTTAAATGTCATAAATAATAGGTATTGTTTTCCATCAGGTGCTTTTCCTACATCCATTGAGAGGATCACATGGCTTCTCTGAAGTTCTTTGAAGACTAATGCTCTGCCTGAGTAAAATCTGAACTTGAAAAACACAAAAATCAATACTGTATATTTTCTGTGAATATAGATAGATGTAAAAGCATTTTTAAAGTGTAGTAAGACTACATTCAGAAATGATTCTAGGTAGTTCTTGTGGAGAGAGGGAGAGAAAGAAGTAGAAAAATGAGTACAGATAGGACTGGGAATGGTAGAAACATAGCTGTGAGCTCTCTCTGCAGTATCCTGATATTTCTCTTAAAGGGGAACATGTTCCCATCTACCTTTAATAACTGTTTTAACAGTGTGCATGCAGGAAAAAAAAGGCATATAAAATTAATCATAAATTTCAAATGCTAGAATATGTACAAATGCCACCTTTTTCTGCACTTTTATATAATTCTCTAGTTTTCTAAGAACAAAAAAAAGCCATTTAGAAAGTGTTATTCATCTTGATTATAGATGACATAGGATTTAAATTGTTCAAGTTTGGTCTTAATATTTGGAATCAGAAAGTTGAAAGCATGAACTTCTTCATGCACATAATCAATTAAAACTCATGTATTTAAGTACCTAATTGAGTATGGATTGGGCAAGATAATTATATAGACTCATCATCTAATAATATGGATGGGAAATATAGACAAGCTTTTCAAAAAAGCATTGAACCAGCATGTAAATCAAAGGCTAAATATTGCCATCACACGCAGACTAATAGTAATAGTGTTTCTTGGTTGAGTCTGTTTTTAAAAGGCAGCCAATTCCTATTCCTTTATATTACCAAACAGGATATTTCTTTCTGCAAGTGTCTCTTTCACTCTAATTTTTGTTTTTGTTTTTTTTTTTCCTGTTTGGGACCCAGAGGAACTCCAGAAACTTGAAAATAAACTTTTTCCCTCGTGTATGAAGTAAGAGTAAAATGCCCTAGCATAAGGGTTTAGATACCCAGTGCCAGGTTGTCCAACTGGCAGGCGGACAGTTTGAGCATAGGCTTAGGGTGCCAGCAGAATGTAGATAGGTAGATGGGTAGATAGATGGATAAACATGATAGGTATGTATCATATATATGCATACACACACACATATATATATATATACACACACATATATATTTAAACATATGGTATTTCAAATAAAAGAAGAATTGCAGTACACTTAGGCTTACTTAACTCTCTGGTATTTATTTATTTTGGAATTACATGTGAGGAGTCGGGTGGATGCGGGAGTAAGTACCATCATTTTTGCAGGGTTTGGGGCAGCTAAATACTTAAATCTGGCCCAATGAATACATCTCCTATTGAGCAACAACAAAAAAAGGGATCTTTGTGACCAACTTTGTATTTTCAGACAGGTAATCCAGATGTTCACAAACGGTGTGGAAGCTGAACCAGGCGTGATGTACATAGGGTGAAGATTGAGTGGGGCATAGCTAAGGAGGGGTGTATGTATGTGTGTGTAAAATATGGATTTAATCTTGAACAAGGTAAAAAATAATCACATCCTCTCTGATTAAATGTCAAATGGCTTTGAAGAAAAAATTTTTCCCACATGGCAACAGTGGATTAGCCCATGAAGGAAAAAGAAAGATCTAGACTTAGCACAAGGAGGTCTGGGGAACATGATTGCTGCTGTGAGGAAGGACAGGTACACAGAAAAGATGGGCAAAAGTCACGAGGACTAAGACAGATGGTATCCACACAGAATCTTTCTCCTTGCAACCACACCAATGTCCTTCCCTGAACTTGTTAATGCTTCTAGAAACCCACTCCTTTCTTGACTCCAGTCTCCACCCTGATATGAGCAACATAAGTCCAGGAGAGAGAGAAAGCTCCAAGGCCAGTGTATTAGTAACTCCAAAGGCACTATTAGATAAGAAGCTGATGGGCAAATAGGCTTCATTTTTGTTTTGGTTATACACAGCATAGAGATAGGTTTTTCACACTTTGTCATACTTTTTGGGCTTATAAATAGGAAGGAAAGAAATTGGAAATTGTTAGGCTTGAATCGTGCCAGGGCCATGTTTTATAGAAACAGCAGGTCTGAAGATATTACTGATATAGATTCATCTTAATCTTTGCTCTCAGGACCATTGTTTTACTAAACATTAATATAATAGTATTTTTTTTCAAATGTCAGAAATGGTTGCTTTGTGTGGTTTTATAAAGCTGGATATATGAGCAAATCAGGTGCTTGAGGGTTATGCTTTGGAGCCGGGTTTGAATAGCAGCTTCACTATGCTCTACCTGAGTAGCCTTGGACAAATTGCTTAACCTCTCTGATCCTCCATTTTCAGATCTACAAACTGAGGTAATACAAGAATTTATTCCTTCTTATGAGGAATAAATTATACAATATAATGAAACAGCGTAGTGCTGTGCAAGTATAAAACACTCAGGGAATGGTGACTGTGCTGTAGAGGTGTTAATTACTCAACATCGAATTTATCAGTAGTATAGTTTACATTTATATAACAATGGTATTTGTTGCATATAAAAACACCCAACTTCAATAGCTTGACCAAATAGGGGTATATATATTTTTTCATGTGCAAAACGAGGCACCCCAGGGATTGTATGTCTGATGGATCAAATCCTCAAGTACCCATGTCCCTTTCATTTTCCCCATTTCTCCTTAGCAAATGACTCTAATATTCACAGTTGAAAGATTCTCTTGTCCTTTCAGGAATCATGCCTATGCCCCCAATAGAAAGAAGAGAAAGATGTGGGCCAGTGAAATTCATCCCTTTTCCATCAGGACACAAAGCTTTTCTAGAAGCTCTACCCAGTGGACTTCCATTTATACATAATTGGGCAAAATTCAGTCACATGAGCATCCCTGGGACAAGGGACATTTGCTGCCTAAGCAAAGTTTGCTTCTGATAGTAGGAAGAGAGAATCGATAATGAATGGGCAACAGCAGTGTCTGCCAGGGTTTGCCATTAAGAATTATTTGCTTCCTGTTCCTCCAAATGTCTAAAGCTTTACTAATGAGAGAATGAGAGAAAAGACATCTGTTATGGCCTGGTTTAATAGAGGAGCTACATTGTGGCATGGCAAAACCCAGTCTTACTTTAGGAGGAAGCAAACAAATCCTAGGCAAGAATTTTTAGCTTCTCCTAAATATTTTCCTGTCATTGAAGGTGGCATGATATATTGGTTTAGAACGAAGCTCAGAAATCAAACAGTCACGACTTGAAATTAAGGCCCTGGCTGTATTTGCATGTATAGCTTTGGGCAATTCATTTAATCTCTCTAGGATGTAAACCCCTATGAGAGCAGTAGCTTTGTCATTTTGTTACTACTGTGTCCCCATTCTCTAGGAGACAGTTTTCCTATAATAGGTGTTCAGGTGTCTGATGGATGGATGGATATGTGAATGCGTGAACTCTGAACCCCAAGTTCCTCAGCAATAAAAGAGGTTGATAGAGACCATCTTTAGAGGTCATTATGAGGATTCAATGAGAGAATATGTTTTATAGAACACTCCATTGACTCAATTGTTAGAGAAATACAGTTTCACTTGGAGCTTCCCTATGGCTCCCTGAACCTCTGTGGGCTTTTTCTAAGGATCTATTCAGACAGCTGTTCATCATCTCCAGGTCTGTTGGCTTTTTAGATAAACTGCATCATTGTAGGATTTGAATTTAATACTAGTGTATTTATAGTAAATATCCATAAAATATATTTCCAAAGAGGATGGAGAGATGAAGGTATGTGTGCATATGGCTGTGTATATGTGTGTATACACACCTGCAGTGGTGGCTTTAATATGGATAAAAATTTGCTGAGATTTTAACATCTGCTATTTCAGACAAAGCTTGTTGCTAATTAAGGGTAAGCACACTGAATTAGCAGTAAATTAATACTCATTTCTGTGCGAGCACACTATAGTGGCAGGAAAATTACCTAAATTAGATTCAGTAGTGACATTTATCATGGGCAACAATAATGGAGTCTAAAAGGATTTTCTGTGAAACACAGGGATTGAGACATTTCCATGAGATCCAAAAACTCTGCCCTTATTTAAGACAGTGGATGGATAAATCTTAGGAAATGATGATTTGAAAGAAAATTTCCCCAGTCACATGTGCCAGGTATACACAACAGTTAGCAATGGCTGATTTATAGGGCTTATGGGGAACTTCAGAATGAAGGCTCAGAAGGACTCAAGCTGACAACATGAAAGTTGCCAAATTGGATTACAATGCAACCAAATCCTACACCAGCAACCCATCAATAGCCAAACGATTCTCTAACACTCATAAGCCATTTCATAATCCACCACCACCAACTCCTCTCCATTACATGGCAGGGTTTTGGCACCAAAGCCAAAGCTGTGATATCTTCTGTGGGGTGCGTGGTACTTGCTCAGACTTTGTAATTTGAGTTTACTGGCTGGGCGATACCATGTTATCCATGGCCATTTAAAATATGTTCTATGACAATGTAGACAGTACCACCAAGTGCAAAGGTAACTACAAGCTTGGTACCATACCTTTTCAGAGAAGAATGATTCACTCCTCTCACATACATTGTGTCATTGTGAAGAGACTTAATTTCCAATCTCATGGAACATAGACTGCAGGAAAACATCAAACTGTGCCTGCCCATCTCTCCTCTGAGCTCAATATTTCCTGAGGCCCTCTATGGCCAACTTTGATGCCTGGACCCGTGGGTCCCATTGAGTATATGTCTGCTTTGTGTTTCTGCCCTAGCCATTCACCCTGCTCTGGCTTATAATGGGAATATTGACTGGCCATTGACTAGGCCTGGGCAGGCAGACTTTGCAGTAATTATGAATGAAAGATGTCAGTGGCAAAGCATCTCATTCCAGATATTTCTACACATAGTCGATATCGGCTTTTGTAAGCGTGACTGAGCTCCAAATGGCTTGCAGTCATAAGGGAATGACCAATTGAATAGCTATTATTTCATCCAATTGATGCTGTGCTTTTTGTGCAAAGGGAAACAGGAATGCAGAAGCATGCACATTTTACACCAGCCTGGTTCTTGCTTTCAATAGCTGCTGAAAAATATTAGCTATTTTCCCTAGGAAGCCAGCTCCTAGGGAGAAGCTATACATTGCAAGTGGAAAACTATGTTAATTTTCAGCAAATGTTACAAAAAAATAGAATTTTCTGCACAAACTTAATCATTAATGTATATACTCCCAACAGAAAGAGGAGCTATTTCCTGGAAACTCTTGAATCTTGCTTCACCAATAAAATAAAGAGTATGTCTAAAAAAAGAGTCCAGATTAAAACACAGTATCCTATTGGTCTTGTGGAAGATCCATGAATCCAGGCAAGGACAAAAAATGTAGCCCTCCATCTCATGACTGGCTTGGGTAATCTGAGATCTAATCCACTTTGAAAGAGAAGAGATCTCTTTTCTTCCAACATTCTCAGTGCCACTGCATCTCAGAGACACTTTATGTTCTTATGATTACTCACCAAATATTTACAGAGACTGCTTCTTATTTGCCCCCAATTATCTTGGTGATAGAACCTTAATTATTTTAAATAGTCAAAGCAGTTACGTGGTACCGTTCAAAGCAACATATCCCAACTCCTGTAATGTGCAGAAAATGCCACATTGGTTGAGCAGAGTTGGGAGTGGGATTCACACCAGGCAGTAACAACTGCCCCAAAGGCACACAGTTAATAAGCAGCAAAGCCAGGAACTGACTCCAGAGCTGACACCTCTAATCACTGTGCTTTATATTCTTTCCACTGTGGGTCTGCAATAGCAGTTAAGATGAGTTTGTGGTAGTGGCATTTAGAAATAATAATTATAGTATCAAGGATAACATCAGCCGTTGTTTATTGAGTTCTTACTATGAACAAGATGTTGAGACACTAAGCGTTTTCATAAATTATCTTCTTCTCAAAACAATCCTATGAGATAAATGCTATTATCATCCCTATTTTGCAGAAGGAGAAACTGAGAACTTTAGAGGATTTAAGAGATTTTCTCAGGGAAGGAATATTACATGTCTGAGCTGGAATTTCAACCTTAGAGTCAGATGTAATTCTTTGTGTTCTAACTACTACTTGAGCCTGCTACCCTAGAGAAAAGAAAGGAGAGGTCTACTAACATCACGGAAGGCCCAAACACTGGTGACGGAAATATTTCAACTTTGGAATAACACAGACAAATCAGCAGATTTCAGGTCAGGTTTGGTTTGCCTTCTCCCTTCAGGCAAGTGCTGAGACCAAGAGCCATGTGCCCCTGTTTGAAGTGAGCAAGGAATTCTTGGGCTCTTCCTATAGGAATTTGAACTGTGGGAATAAAGAGATTATGATGTACTGAAGCACGTGCTTCCTGCATGGTACTGTGCTTGGTTCTGTAGCAGAATGATTTCAACAACCCTCTGATGTTTGTATCAAAACCTTTCTATGCGTGAAGAATTTAAAGCTCAGACATGCTAAGTAACCCTCACATGTTTCCTCACTATGAGAAACAAGGGCAGGGTCATGCACAGGTCTGTCTGACTTCAGAGTTTGTGGTATTGGGGATGAGAACTCTGGAAGGTGACTGCATGTTGGTGATCCTTGCTTCTACCTCCACACTGACCGCTGCATCCTGCCCCTGTGATTCCATTTGCCTGTAATCAGAGTCTTCTGGGGAGAAGGACTTTCTTCTCTTCTATGACAGTAAACTCCTTTAGCATACCTTCACAGTACTGGTACTGCTCCCAAGAAGCTATGTTGGACATTTGTGGGGCTATTATTTGTTATTGCAGTGATTGATATTTGCAATGACTTGCATTTCATAGGTGGGAGTCAAAAATACTAAATATCCTGAATACTCTGAACAGCCCAGTTCCTGCAAAGACTTCCATAGGTCATTCAAAATTTCATGTTAAGAGCAAATATCATTTATACCTACTCAAGCCTTGAACTTGACTCTGGTTTATATATTAAATAAAAAAAAATCTCTTTAAACTTCTGATATATTTTGGTGTTTTCCAGGAATGCAGATGCTGAGTAAATGGGGAAAAAAATGAACTTCATTGCACAAAAATAGCCTTTACCAGCACCCCTTCAGGTTTTCCAATGCCCAGTATGGGATTTGTATTAGTTTTCTCTTGCTGCATAACAAATTACCACCCACTTCAAACAACACTTTTTTTTTTTTTTTTAAAGTAGGTTCCATGTCTACCATGGAGTCCAATGCAGAGCTTGAACTCTTGACACTGAGATCAAGGCCTGAGCTGAAATAAAGAGTTAGACACCTAATCAACTGAGCCATCCAGGCATGCCAACAACACACAGTTATTATCTTACAGTTTTTTTAAAAGATTTTATTTATTTATTCATGTCAGACTGAAGGGGGGCGGCGCAGAGACACAGGCAGAGGGAGAAGCAGGCTCCATGCAGCGAGCCCAATGTGGGACTCAATCCTGGGTCTCCAGGTTCACACCCTGGGCCGAAGGTGGCACTAAACCACTGGGCCACCGGGGCTGCCCAATCTTACAGTTTTTTATAAGTCAGAGATCAGCATAACCTAGGCAGGGGCTTCAGGCTGTGATCTCTCAAAGCTGTGATCAGTATGTCAGCCAGGGTTGGGGGCTCATGTGATTGTTACTTAAGATTCTAACTCCCATATTGTAATAAACTCTCCTCACTTGCACTGATAAAGGGACTCAAGCTGCCCCATCACCTTTGCCATATTTTATTGATTAATAGCAGTCCTACCCAGGACTCAGTGGGAGGGAGCTACACAAGGGCATAAATACCAGCAGTCAAGGGTCACTAGGGGTCATCTTAGAATCTACCCATCATAAACACCCAAACCTGAGTTCTATAGCCTCATACCAATTCTTGGGAATGGAGGAAGCATAATACCTTCCATCAGAGAGAAGTTTTGGGATAGATTGTGAGTGCCTACTGTAGGAAGTGTTTCTACATTTATTTGGCCATCAACTCAGGCTCAGAATCCAGCAAGTGCCATTTCCTTAATAAAACAGATATACCAGAATTACATTCTGCAGGGTAAACTGCAAGTAGTAAGGCTAACTTGGTCAGGGTAGTTCTTAGCAGGGAGGCCTTCCAGTCTCCTCCCTGTCATTCCCATTTTCTTTGTAATTTTCTTTCTTTTCTTTTCTTTTCTTTCTTTTCTTTTCTTTCTCTTCTCTTCTTCTCTTTTCTTTTCTCTTCTCTTCTCTTCTTTTCTCTTTTCTTTTCCTTCCTTCCTCCCTTCCTTCCTTCCTTCCTTCCTTCCTTCCTTCCTTCCTTCCTTCCAAAAATATTTTATTTATTTCTTTGACAGAGGAAGAGGGAGAAGCAGACTCGCTGCTGAACAGGAAGTCTGATGCCAGGCTTGATCCCAGGTTCTTGGGATTATGACCCGAGCTGAAGGCAGATGCCTAACCGATTGAGCCTCCCAAGTGCCCCTCTGTTGTTATCTTTCTATTCAGTGCCTTCTTGAAGTTTTCATCTCAAAATTTTCCACATCAAGAAAATGGTTTATGTATGAAATGTTCATTTTTAATTAAACGGGCATGGTAATAGGTGTGTAGTCATGTTGGATCAGCCTTGGATGCAAAAATCCTTATTTTCAGCTGATTATATCTTGAAAGGATTTGCAGCCCCAGGCACCTGGAAATTGGAATGCATCATTGTTCACTAGATGAACATCAAAGGACAGAAATTGAAGCAGAAGGGGGGACAATGGCAGTCTTGATCCTTAAATTGGACACAATGAGGTTGGATTGAGTAAAGCATGATAAATTGGGATTGGAAGGGAGGATCTAAATGCCCACCCCCTCATTGCTTTATGAGTGGTGAAGTGACAAGCCATAGCCAAAACTACTGTAAGTCCTTCCATAGGGCAGGGTTAAGAAGTAGGTCAAGCATAAGGTGTTAGTTTCTAATATAGTGCAGCAGGCAGGATGAGGTATAGAAGGCAGACCTTCTGAGGACAGGGAGGAATTAGGAGCAGAATACATACCTCATGAATAACAGAGGCTTTTGAATCTTGACTCCTGTAGAGTGACAGTGGCAGTGAAAGAGACCCTTGTTTCTGAAGCTGCAAGGGTCAAAGGCCTGGGACTCAAATGCTCTATAGTGGAGATAAGAGCCATTGAGATTTGGACCTGGAAGGAACTTTAGAGAATGCCTCCTATATCTAACACCTTCATTTGACAGATGGTGAAACTCCTATCCAGAACAGCAATGGACTTAGGCAAGGCCATGTTGATGTAGGACAAGAACCTAGATGTTTAATGGCCTTTTGCCCTTGCATTTTGCTTTGTAAAGTATACGTCCCAAAATGATGGTGTCCACACAGGCTTCACCAACTTGGAATGGGAGAAGCAAGGTTTTGTTTTTTTGGTGTTGGGTTCGGGTTCTGGCCACTTCTCCTAGGAGTCATGCATTGTATAACTATTCCATCATATCTTCCAGTGATCCTCCCAGGGAGAGATTTGTACATCTCTGTCCCATTTAATCTCAGTAATTCCGACTTGTTTTGGCCCATGTGATGTGAGTGAAAGTGAGATGTGTTGCTTAAGAGTCAGCTCAAAGTTTGCCACCTCTTCTTCTCTGCCACAAGACAGGCAATGTTGCAGACAGAGGCTTACCAAAGTGAAGACAATGTAGGGCAGAGCTGTAGCGAGCTGGTGATGACAGCACTGGGCACCACCTTTGCTATGGGGGTGAATTAGGCGGTCTCCACAACATGATCTGGCCCATCCTATCAGACTTACTTAGGCGGGTGGACTATATACACATTCCTGTGTGTAGACTCACCTTTCCCAGTTACTAGCATTTCCCCCAGTTTGCCTCCCTTTTGTATGTCCTCACCTCTATGAACAACATCCCCTCACTCAAGGAGCTGGGAGCCATACCCGCCTCCTCTTCCTTCTTTCCCAAACAGCTCCCAAGTGCTTCATTTCCATTTTCTAAGCCTCCTATCCCCATTCCCATTGTTTCTGGCTGTGAGCAGGCTACTCATTGCTGCTCCAGCTGCCGAGCTAGCTGCTTTGTGCCCCCAGTCTCACCCTTGCCTCCCCAGTCTGTTCTCCATAAGTGCCAGAGGCAGCAAATCCCACTGGAAACTTTTAATAACAGTGCTGCAAGATCAGATTTAATACAACTTACAAAGTCTTTCCAGCAATGTCCCTGTTTCTCTCTCACTGTGTTACTACTAGGATCCTCTTCTTCATTTTAATCCACTTTCTTGTTTTCAATTTATGATAGGCTGCCTTTCTGCTTGGAAACCCTACCCCTCACATGCCCTGCTTAGCCACCAGACACCCTCATGCCTCTCCCTTTTGCCCACCCTCCATTTACTTGGCTAAGTTCCACTCCTTGAACCTCAGCACAAAGTTATCTCCTCTGGAAAGCCTTCCCTGATTGCCAGAGCAGGAATTGGGTGTGAATCCTTTGATTTACAGCATCCTGTACTTTCCTCATCACTGCTCTTTATGCCCCATACTTTGTCTGACATGTGACTCTTCCCCGTAGACTATATTTTCTAAGAGGTCCTCAACACTTTGCAAAGCAATATCTAGCACATAAGAGATGACCCTTAAATATTTGCTACTGAATATTGGTTTTTCATCCTGAAGGTGAATGAAAATAATGCCTAGACACTGGAATAAAATACTTTATCTTGAAAATTGGCTCTTTTGGATACCAGGTCTTTATATTTTGTGTCTGAGAAAGATAAAGCTGTTGGAAGCAACTAGAACTTTCAAAAATACATAGAATAAGCTACATATATTATAAAATATGGGTCATAGTTACATCTGTTCTGAGTGTGCAAAAAAATCACAAATTTTTCATCAAGCAGTGAATATTTAAAAACAAAGCATCACAAGTGCTGGGGGACTTTGGTGAATGAAGAGTGTGAGGCGAGGAGAGGGCAGGGGATGAGGAAGAGCCTGCTTGGACTTGTGGGTCCAGGGGATTCCATTGGGGGTGTGTGTGCATGAGAACAGTGTTTTATGTTTAAAAATACTTCCTCAAGAGATTGTTCACCAGAGAGTCCAACTATCCCTCCTTGTTCTGTGCTGCAAACATAACCTGATTTTAGGAAACTGAGTTGGAAGAGTTGTTAAGAAATCAGTAGAGTCGGGGAGGAGAGCTGGGGTTGCCAGAGCATCCTGCAGACCTGGTGGTTGATGAATACCTTGGAGTGGTTACGGTCAATTTTCTGGGCAGAGAAACTCAGATTGGGTAATGGTGTTTATTTCAGTGACTCTAAGGGAATGATTCTCAGTGCATGTGGATACACATCTGAATTGTGGATCTGTTTGTGCTGCTAGAATGTCCTCCCTTGTGGTCAGTCCGTAATGGAAGTCAGCTTGGGAACACTGAGCCTGGATCCCCCCGCCCCACAACGTTCCTCAAGGAGGAGAACTGTGAAGTGTGTTTGCCGTCTCCTCACTCTGAGTGGTCACAGACCCTCACATACTGACTATAGAACTTGACTTGTGAGTGAGACTGAGCCCGCATTGGACTCCATGCTGAACGTGGAGTCTGCCTAAGATTCTCTCTCTCCTTCTTAAGATTCTCTCCTTCTCCTTCCTTCCCCACCACTCACACTCTTTCTCTCTCAAGAAAATTAAAATTAAAAAAGACTAGGTATGTTAGGTACGTAGGTAGAAGGACAGACAGGCTGGCAG
The DNA here is from genome assembly GCF_048164855.1 of Canis lupus baileyi. Taxonomy (NCBI): domain Eukaryota; kingdom Metazoa; phylum Chordata; class Mammalia; order Carnivora; family Canidae; genus Canis; species Canis lupus. The sequence continues at coordinate 32,843,958 of NC_132856.1, read as the reverse complement.
AGAAGTGGCTGACTGGCTGTGACTGTGCAGGGCCATGCATAGGTAAATAAAAGAAGACTTTCTAGGGATCACAGTGATGGAAGCATGTTCTTCCATGACACTTATTTGCAATTTGTTAAAAGTCAACATAGGAAATCTAAATACATATGAAGTCCAACCAAAGATTTAATTAGCCTAACCTTTAAAACATCTTTAATTGATTTGTATCATCAAAACATGATTAATACATCATTTAGAAGGAGATATCACAAAGGGGAAGTTGATAAACATAAAACCCTTTTGTCCCAGCCTAAGAGAATCTCCTAAGAAATAAGAGAGCTCATGTCTCCTCTGATAACACAATTTCTCTCCACTTATAAAAAGACATAAGCAGCATAATGAACAGATTAGGTACAGAATCACCAACAAGGTAATGAACCTGCTAAAGCAATTAGCCCCCTTGTGCTTTCCTCCTGGGAGAAGCAGACCCAGGTTACATCCAGAACGCAGGGGCAGCACCGGAGCTAAGCAGGATGCTTGGTTCCCAGCACATCTGTAGTTCAGCTGATTTCAAAGAGCATGAGGGAAGGGGTGGACTAGATATGATTCTTCCCCCAAACCAACAGTCTTTCCTTTCCATATGCAGTAGACATGCACGTATGTCGGCCCCACACACCCTCCTCTCTTTAAAACACAGCTCCCTTTTGGAGGGAGCCATTTTAACCATCAGAACTTTCTATGTGGTTCTAATAGGGCTGCTCATCACAGTACCCAGACTAGAGGGTAGGTCCAAGATCCAGGTGAGCTAATCATGGTAGACCCAGGACACAAGTCAAACCAATCAGAGTTCTCCACTGAGATTTTTTTTAAGGGAGTGGTCCCCTTTCTAGTCATAAAGCTAAGAGGATGGGCAATTCAGGAGAGCAAAACCAACATACAGAAAGGAAAAGATGTAAGAAACAATCAGAAAAGGAGGGGGCCAGGATCCAGATGATATTTCAGTCCTTGAACTGCCCCCCACCCCAACATGAGTTTTTTTTTTTTGTTTTTGATTCTTGCCTTTCTGAGACCTGGCTTTTCAGCATGCCAGAGCTGTGAGCTTCCTCCAGTGTCTCTTCAATAAATAACCCACTTTCTTAGGCTAGATTGATCTAGGTTTGTGTTGTTTGTGATGAAACGAGTCCTGAATAACTTCTTTTCTTCTGCACCTGGTTACTTATTATCTGCATTATGCTGGAATAAGGCCCCAGATTTACTCTAAATGACCTCATGCCCCATCGGAGAGCTAAAGAGAGGCAATGGAAGCACAGTTTGTTTAGGAATGTGATAGGTGTTTCATGGAATGTAAAGACATTTGCCAAAATGTCTTTAAAAACCCGGTTCCGGTTGTAATGTGATATATTTTTCTGAGATGATTCTCAGGTTAAATACTTTCCTTGTATTGTACAGTGTGAATTGCTGTTTCAATTAAAAAAATTTTAAAAACAAATTAAAAGTTTTCTTAGTCAAATCAAGTACTGGGGACACCTAGTGAAACAAAAGTGTGCTGTGGGACTTCTCAGAGCCTATACGGCTAGCAGGCTTTGGAACATAAAGGGGAATAATTGAGTATACAGAGATTCCAAAAATTCTGTAACCAAAGAATGCATTTTTCTTGGAGCGTGTGATTAAATTTTAGAGAACCAGTGTTCCTTAGAACACAGCTGGGGACACCTACACTAGATCTGTACTACTCAATTGGTTTAGGTTAAGATCCAGGCATAGGTGGGCAAGGGGAGAAATTTTGGATTAATTAAATCTTTATTAATTGAATCCCAAGGCACATTCCTCTCCCCTGCACCATTGTGGGTGGGTGCCAGAGCAAATCCTCCTTTTCATTGCAATCAGGGAGGATGCTAAGCCCTCAAAAGGAGTTGCTATGTACAGTTTATAAAGTTATCTCGTTTTCTGGAAGCCTAAGGTGGCACTGCAAAACAGGCAACAAAAACCTATTCAGATGTCTGCTGTATGAACCATGGGGGTAACTGGCAAAAGTTCTCGTTCTTCTCAGCTTTCTTGGAGTCTTAAAAAAACTACCCATGGAAGTTTGCATTTTGGTTTTCCCCCTTTTCACCATATATACATTTAGAAAAGCTTTGTTACAACCACAGCACACTGCTGGAACAGAACACAGGGGAAAGTTTAAAGTCCAGGGGTGGCTAGAGAAGCATCCCAGGGCTCCAGAGCTTAGTCTGTTGCCTCTGTCAACAGTTGGGAGCTGAAATATGGAAAATAAAGGTATTTCTTGTGACATTCTTCCTGATGTGTGAGGTAGAAATGTTAGAATGCAGTCTCCACTGTTAAGGAAGTGGGAGTCCAAGCTTTCCATTTATATTCTGGTTCAGTGTCTCAGTTTGGTGTATTTTTATGCTTTTGCTATTTATTGATTTGACCAACGTGAATCACCATTCGGCAAACAGGGCCACATTAATGTGTTAAAAGCTCATTATGAGGATAATGGACACGAAGTAAAAAGGAATCAAATGATGTGAGTGTAAAAGGTTTTTCCCTAGACAGCTGAAAATAAATTGAAAACAAATTCAATTAAAATAACATTCAACCTTTTTATTCCTTCCATGGTGTGATTCCTCTAAAGGAGGTGCCCAGAGTTAGCATAGCTTTGAAAGGCACCCCCTCCCACATCTGATGGACCGTGGCAGGCAGGCTGCGGCAAAACGTGCTGACTGGGGGGCTCTGCTTTGGCCTCCCTTGGCTTACGGCTGCCTCACCCCATCGCTGCTGCTGTCACCTTGCACTGTTCTCCCTGTGGGTCTCTGTCTTCATGTGGCTGCCTGCTTATGAGGACACATCATGTTGAATAAGGGGCCCACCCACTCCAGCATGACCTCATCTAAACTGACTGTCCGAATAAGGTCACTTTCCAAAGTGTTGGGGGTTAGGACTTCAACATATTTTGTAGGGGGAGATGGGAGGGGAGACACAGTTCAACCCATAGCCAGAAGCTGTAGTTGGCTGGCCTCCTTCTGCTTCCCTCCAACCTGTCACTTCTCCAAGGCAGATGTGCACAGCAGCCAGAGGGATTCTTCCAAATTGAATCAGATCCTGACACTCCTCTCCTTAAAGCCCTGGAAAGGCTTTCATGGAACCTAAGATAAAAGTCTAATGTGGATGGCACCTGGGTGGCTCAGTGGTTGGACATCTGCCTTGGCTCGGGTTGTGGTCCTGGGATTGAGTTCTGCATCAGGCTCCCATGGGGAGCCTGCTTCTCCCTCTGCCTATGTCTCTGCCTCTCTCTTGGTGTCTCTTATGAATAAGTAAATAAAATTTTAAAAAAATCTAAAGTGGACAAGGTCTTGGGTGACCAGGACCCCATCCAGCTCTGCTGCCCAAAGCCTTGACCTGTGGCCTCTTTACCGAAGGCTCTCCCTGTTCCATCCCAGTCCATGCTCCCCCAGTCTTTGCCTGGGTTTTGCCTTCCTCTTTTGTTGAAATACCCCCTTGGATATTGCCTCTTCCAAGAAGCCTCCCAAATCCCTCCAAAATCATGGCCTGACACAGTCTGTTTTTCTCCCCTCCTCTGCTATGTGCTGATCACATCTGTACTTATGAAATTATCAAAGTGTTTATTTGATGTCTCTCTTACGCAGAGGTTTGCTATGGCCAATGGGCTAAATTTGGCCCATGGCCTATTTTGGAAAGACCCTTGAGATAAGAATGATTTTTACAATAAGAGTTGTAGGGGCGGCAGGGTGGGGGGGGGAGCGGAAATAAGCAAAGAAAAGCGTGCTACAGAGACTGCATGTGGCCTGCGAAGCCTCGGATGTTTATTCTCAGGCTCTTCATAGAAAGTTTTTTGGCCCCGGGTCTTCCCCACTGCCAGCGCCCTGAGAGCCAGGAGCTTGTCTGTTTTATTCACTGCTGTATCTGGAAAACCTTATAAGGTCCCTGACACCTCATAGGTCCTCCAATAAACATATGATAGAGAAATAAATTATTCAGCGGATGGTTGGTTCCCAATGACTGTCGGTTAGGCTGGGAGAGACAGATCCTTTAATAACAGCTAGAGGGAATTCTGTGGTAGCAGATACAGATTTTGATAACCCAGTAATTCAGTCTTTTAATAAATACATAGGACTGGTAACCTAGGTGCCTGGGAAAGAGATGGATAGACCACTTCCCTTGGGGAAAGTCATCTAGAGGGGACAAGATACAAAGTGTAAGGAAGGTTTTCACCAGGGAAACCTCGCTACAGTGGTAAGAAATTGCTACGGTGGTGAGAAATTTCCATAGTGGCTTGCTGAAAGTTCAACTTGTCTTTTATGGTAGGGCAGGCAGAGGGAATGCTCTCTCTGAATTTATTTCCTCAACACACAGACATGTTCCCCCAACAAGTTCTCCCCAAAATCGCCTCTGGCCCAAATAGGACTGGCTCTCATGAGTCAGGCCCCAGGTTCATTGCCCTCAAAGTCCAGGCTGTAATGGACAAAACAAAACGTTTAGCATCCCCAATCTCAGACCAAGTGAGGAAATTCAGTGTTTTGTTTAGCCCCTGGTAACTCTTGAGATAACAGCTGGGGGCTGCAGCTCCCGGTGGTCAAAGCGCTTAGCCCCTGGTCAGCCTCCATCTCTCACTGACAGGCATGTCAGGAAGGCTGTCATTTGAAATTTGGCCTCAACTTTTTCTTCTTCTCCCTAGATTGCTGCAGTTTTACTGCCTATTTTCAGAGTCAGGTGGAATCTGAGATGCACAATCTGCTGGTTGCCTGGCTTCTTATAATTCAGTGATTCATTTCAAAATTTCACGTGATGAGTCTTAAGGAGTTGAGCTTAAGGGTGGCATTAAGCCATAGATGAGGCTTTGTTCTTCCCACTTTTGGCTAAATTAGAATCGGTTTGTCTTGGACTTAACTCTAAGCCTTCCTACCAGAACGTACCAGGATCTTTTGTTTCTTAACAGAATTTAAATTTTCTTTTAAACGCAAGTCCTAGAGAGAGGCCTTTGTCTTCCAAAAGTGCAGTTGCTTTATTGGACAGCTGGCAACGCTCTTCGTCCCTCTGACTCACATAGTTGTCACTTTTTCTTCCTGCAGGTCTCAGCTTCAGGACCATGCCCCCATCCTGAGGCCTTTGTTCCCCACTAGATACCGGGCGTGCCTGTTTTTGAGGCACCCAGCAGCCACCTCTTGGCCTAAATGAAAAGCCAAATCGAGTGCCTGTATTTTGGAATATTTAAACTATTTTAAATCATTGCATTTGTGCATAACAATATGTGATACAATGAAACTCAAATTCACTTAATCAAAAGGCGATGGAGAATTTATTTCGCGAATGAATGCATAGCATCGTGAGTCCCACACGTTAGAGGTGAGATCCTGGCACATGGACTCCATTAGAGTTGCAAGATGTGATCATCATTCAGACCGGTCAGGTTCAATCCGTGCCTTTGTGTGGACCCTCATCTGGAGGTCCCATTAGCACTGGACAGGTGAGGCCCTTTGAAATTAGAGGCCTGGACAGACACCCTCTGGGTCTTCTTCTCTGTGGTCAAAAGGTGTCTGTCTTCCCCACTATTTTCCCAGTACAGTTTCCTGTTTATTCCCTTTAGAGTATATTTTCTGATTTGTGGCTCTCTTATTTACCTGTTTGCATTTTGCCTTCATCTTCCACTAGAATGTAAATTCCCTGGGAGTGGGGGTACCTGTGGTACTAGTCACCCTGCTATCCTCAGTGCTTGGTCCCTCGTGGACCCTGTGAGTGAGGGAGTGGCAGAGTGTGTCCAGTGGTGGGGATGGAGGTCTGTGGGCTGTCCGTGACACCCAAGAGCATGGAGGATGGTTCGCCTACCCTGCCATGTTGGGCAGTGGGTCCACACCAAAGCCAACCACCTGGTCCGGTGACCGAACCTACATGCATTTGGTCATAGGTGCATGTGCTCAGCAAATCTTGGCTCCGTGCCTCCATAGCTGAGCTGAGTTTGTTCAGTTCTAAGATTCTGAATGTGATGAGCTATATAAATCTTTTGTCCCCTCACCTTTGTGTTCCTCTAGTTCTCCTTTTTTTCCTGTTTTTGAGTTTATGACTCACCTCCGATTCTCCTTGGACTCTGCTGTCTTTCCACTCCCCAGAATCCCTCCTCATTTACTCCAGCCATCATGCATTCTGACGTCTCATTCTGGGTCCCCATTGTCAGCAATGGGTAGGGGGTGAGCAGGGAGCCCGTTTACCTGGACTTCTCTGCTAGCCATCTTACTCTCCATCACATCCATGAGCTCCCCATCTGACTGTGTTGTTTGGTCATTTGGTGTTGAGTATTTAGATCAAACCTAGAGATTACAAAGTGTGACTTCTGGAGGCGGGCAGCCTGGGTTTGAAGCCCAGCTCCAGCATTAACTCTGTGAGTCTGTGCAAGCTGTTTCACCTTGCTTTGCCTCAATTTCCTCACTTGTAAAATAAGGATAGTGACAGCATCTCCCTCCCAGCATGGTTCTGAGGATTGAATATGTTAATATGAGAAATCACATGTGACAATTGCTGGCATACAGCAGGTGCTCATATGGGTCAGCTTCTTTATCCTTCACACATTTGCACATTTGGCTGAGGAAACAGTCTCTGAAGGGATCCTCTTGTGGCGTTGTGGAGTGCTAGGAGCCTTCTTTGTGTGTCAGGTTGTCTGTGTATAGGGCAATTGTTTGTTTAGATGGGGGCTTGGCCTGAGCTGCTCTCTGCAGAGGGGAGCTGGAGTCCCTAACAGTGAGCACTGGGATGTCCATGTCTCTCTCCCCTATTCAGTGGGGCAGAGCACCAGCCACGAGGCTCAGTGTGCCTCTCTTCCTGAGGGCCATGTTGCCTGACAGCTGGCTGAGGCCCTGGGGAGAGGAAAGGAAACAGTAGAGGAAGCCTGGAGCCCGTGGTGGCCTGAGCTCAAGCCAAGGCCAGGAAGCAACAGGCTGTAATGAGCACCAGGCTGGGAATGGAACCAAACGCCAAGGAGCAGCATGATTAGTACATCAGGCGGGCTCCCTGCTGAATCATTGTCTGATTCAGGCATAGCAAAGGCAGGTGTTGTCTTGAGAGACAGGCCAGGGCCAGATGCCACATGCCCAGCAGCCCCGCAGTGGGATCCAAGCTGTGACCATCCAGAGACCTAGTGATGACCTCCTCCTCCATGCCCCTTGGATCTCAAACTACCGGGTCCACTGCTCTCAGCCCCATTGCAGCTTTTTCACTAGGGTATTTACAGGGCTATGGGCAGCTTCCCCCAAGCAGTTCTCCGAAACAGCCAGCAGATGGCGCAGTTTCTCCTGTGTTCCAGCCAGAGGTTCTCAACTGGCATTGAGTTTTCACTGCTGAAAACTAGAGATAATAAATACCCGTAAACATTTTGAATGTGAAGTGTAGCAGGCAAGATACGTTGGAGGCCACAGGTTGGGATGGTAATTTAATTTTTTAAAAAATTTTATAAACACTAGATGACACATACATTAGAATTTACAAAAATACTTCTATATATTATCTCACCAAAAAAAAAAAAAATCAAAGTATTTTAATCTACCCTTCTGAAAAATAGATAGGCTATATCTGAGTCCTCTACCTGCATTTGCTTGTAAGATTTTACATGAGATCATCCAATCCCTAGACTATGTGGCGATATTGTTATAATGATATTGATAGTGATAAGAACAGAAATAACGGCTACTGTTATGAACTAAGCATTTTACATGCATTATCTTGTTTAATCCACAGAACAACAACACGAGGCAGGAATTATCCAATGATTGTACTAACAAATCTCGAGAATATGTCAGTTCACTGTCCCAGAAGTAACCAGCGTCCCCAGGCAAGAGATAAGACTTAACTCATAGCCAAATTCTTCCTCTCAAATAAAAATATGGCATCCTGCCTCTTTGGCTTATTTCTGCTCCTACTTGCAGGACCATGTCTGGTTAGCTGGTAGAGGCAAATGTAACACAGGGTAGATTATACACTGACAATAGCAACTATAACAGGTACTATTTATTTAGTTCTTGCTATGTGCCATGTCCTATTCTAAGAAAAATCTCTAAAACCTTATATTGGGACACCTAGGTGTCTCAGTGGTTGAGCGTCTGCCTTTGGTTCAGGGCATGATCCTGGGGTCCTGGGATCAAGTCCCACATCAGGCTCCCTTCGGGGAGCCTGCTTCTCCTTCTGCCTGTGTCTCTGCCCCCTCTCGCTCCCCCCTTTGTCTCTCATGAATAAATAAAATCTTTAATAAAATAAATTAAAACCTGCTATCAACATTGCTGAGTAGGATACTTCTCACCACTTCACTGACGAAGGAAATGAGGCCCAGAGAGGTTTAGTGATGCTTCTAAAGTCACAAAGCTAGCAAGAAGCTGCTAACTCCAGAGTAGGCACTCTTACATCAGCCACTAAGTTAATGGCCTTCAGATCTTAATTACCTGAGAAAATTTGCCTCTGTTGAGTTCTTGGTTTCATGGCAACTTCTTTATTAGTCCAAGATTTTCTCAATACTCTGTTCTCTGCCTCTGTGGGATTTTTTTTTTTTTTTAAAGGTGGATTTTGCCTCTTTGCTCATGTCCATGCAGCTGTCAAATAAAAAATGCAGCCCCAGGTGATTAATCCAGATTGGTGTTTGGGACACATTCAATATTCCAGGATGACTCTGTATTTCTGAATCATTAAAGGGATTCGGTCATTTGGCAGAGTAAGTTGGCTTGTAAGAGGTTGACCTCCGAAGAGTTATTTTGTGTCTTTTTTTGAGTCTGTCTTCTCCATCTCAGAAGCAAAGGGCACTTTGCTCCCTTTTTCAGCTGTTTGGGTCAGCACTGGGCTCAAAGGGTCACATCCCTGCAGCCTTTCTTTGTTCTTGCAGGTCTTTCTTGTTCTCTCTCTTCTTCTTGCTTCTCTTTCCTCCCACTCCACTTCCCCTCCTTGCTTGTGCACTTCACTTCCAGATACATTTGGGTACCCCATTTGGATGAGAAAGGGCTGGTGAGGTTGCTTTCCACTACAAAAGTGGAAAGCAACTTCCCTTGTGCCATCAGACATTTTCTTATTAGCACTTGGGTTTTTGAAAGTGCATCATTGGCATCTTACAGTGGATTTTTGTCAGAAGGGCTTATATTCAGGCCTGGTGAAAATTTATATCTGGAGAAGACAGAGGTCTCTTACTAATTCAACAAATAGAGCCTAATGCCAGGTTATAAACCTATTGCTCTGCCAGTGGGGATGTTGCTGGCATCCTTGTTACTCCCACTCACCCTTCCTTAGTGGTTGTGTCCCATTTCCGAAAACTCTCCATTCCCAAGGCTGAAATCAACTACTTCCTTCCTCTTTCACCATTCCAGAGTAAGAATGTCTTGCACCCAGAGAGGCATCCTCTTTTGGGGGTTGCCTGTCAAGTATGTGTGTAGGGGGGATAGGGGAGTGGGTACAGAGTGTGTCTTGGAGCTAAGGGAGGCTTGAGGAGGCAGAAGTGTAGGCTTGCTTCCTCTTCAGTGTTACCAGAGGAATATTCCTTAGAATTGTTCCACAGAATGTTATTGGCAGCCACATGCACACACATGCATACACACACACACACACACACACACACACACAGACACACTGCCACCACTAGAAAGCAAAATGATTTCTTGCTTAAGCAGGTCCTGGGAGCATTGAATTTAAAGCAATTTCTTTAGAGCCCTTGATTCTAAAAAGAGGCCATAGCTTGGAGGGTTTTCCACATTTTGTAGACCAAAGAATCTCTTCTGGCAAACTATTTCACAGGGCTAGTAGTCTATGCAACACACACTGATGTATTAAGGGACATGACGTATGCAACCCACTCTCAATTTATAAAAAAAAAAAAATATATATATATATATATATATATATATATGAGAAACAAATGTTAAAAATTGGTGAATCTAGGTGAAAAGTATTAAGAGTTCTCTGTACTTTCTCTTGGAGTTTTTAGTAAGTTTGAAATTACTTTAAAATACTATCCAAGAGGTTTATTACTTAGAGACAAGATTCATCTCTGAGATGTAAAACAAGTATACACACAGCACCCAAACCAAGAACCTGCAGAAATTGGGTTGCATATTTGCCTCTGATCCCCACCCCCACCCCCATCCCCACCCCCACTGGACCAGGAGCTCCAGTGTTCCATGAAGTAAGTCTCTGGAGCTGAATAAAAAGTCAGGCATTCTGAGCAGGTTCACTATGGGAGATCTTAGCCTATTTTTCCCTTTCAGGGGAATGGAAGTCCAGATGGTTGGAATTGTGACTGGGGAGGAGAAGGAGAGCCAAGGCAGCCTAACACAACAGCTATTTTGGTGGAAGTTGGGAGATCCTTCTACCTCACTTGGAGAGTTCTGCATGTTTTTATGAATGCTAAACCTTATTGCAAAGTATAGGAATTCCAACCTGGCATTCTTAAATCTCCTGATTCTGTGATTATGACATAAAAGTATAAATGATTAAATTCTTTGATCTTTTGTGTCACTGTGGTTAGAAATCAGCTACTCAGATATTTTCCTGAAATAGTGCCTCATATTTGCCCTTTGAAGGATCTATGAGCTCTTGACCCTGATCTGCCTCCCCTGCTCCAGCTCTCCACATCAGTTAGTAACAGTCTACTGGGTGCAAACTTACAGCCATCAGGGTGTGCCTTGAAAACTCCCCTGGGGATAGTTCTGTGTGCTCCTAAGGTTCTTATTCCCAGAGGTGCCAGGGTGTGGCTGGCACCATACAATGGTGAGAAGAACCTGTCATTCCACAGCCTGCCATGTTTTATCACTTGGACCTCAAGGCCACTTTGCTTGTGCCTAGAGTCTTTCCTTTTTTTAAAAAAAAAAAAATTATTTATTTATTCATGAGAGACACAGAGACATACATAGGCAGAGGGAGAAGCAGGCTCCCTGCAGGAAGCCCAATGCAAGACTCAATCCCCGGACCCCGTGATCATGCCCTGACCCACCCAGGCATCCCTAGAGTCTTTCCATTCATCTCAGGAACTGTGATTCTGCTTTGAGCTAGGATTTTGCCCAACCTGATTTGTGAAACAATAAGTACATGAATAAATAAAAAATAAAACAGACAAAAGACAAAAAGTTTTTGCCTGTCAGGACTCTGTTAGTAGAATCTCAATCTTAGCCCATTATACCAGTTGAGGACAGACTCAACCCTTTGTACTTCCTTTTTTTCCCACCCCAAACTCTCATTTGTTTCCAGACATTACATGAAAACCTGCTATGTGTATTTAAACAGTAGTTTAAACAGCTTTCAGAAGATGGTGTAGAGATAATCCCGGTAGTTGTAGTCATCCCAGCTAACTGAGCCCCCTACCTCCTTGTTTGTTTGTTTTTGTTTTTTGTTTTTTGTTTTTGCATCCAGCTCAGTGCTGAGTGCTTTGTGTGACTTATCTCATTCAGTCATGCTAATCACTAAGTTCTAGTGTTTATCCCTATCTTCCTTATAAGAAAACTGGGAAGGTAAATAGCTCACTTATGATCTCACAGTTAGCAAGCACTGGGGCTTGAACAAGTATCCAAAGCTGTTTGATTCCAAAGCCTGTGTCTGTAACCCCCTTCCTGATTTTGATTCCCTCTCCCCAAACTATAGAATTGATGGAGAGAGGATAGGTGTTGTCTTCCAGCATTTGGTTCTGAGGAAGTTTGCCCAAAATGACCTGTTCCCTATCATACCCACCAGGAGAGGTTGTGGGACCATTTTGAGCCAGAATTTCCTATACCAATGACAGTTGCAAATCTAAAGGATGAAATTTAAAAAAAAAAAAACTAGCCAACTCTAACTAATCTAATAGAAGCCAGTGAAATATCTAATTCATTCACAATTTACATTTGACCCTGCAGTACATTCAGTATTTTGGTAACAGTAGAACCTCTCCCTCTATTCTGTTTTCTCTGGCTGATGTTAAACTATGTTTACCTTCCCTGAGTTCCACAGAGTCCAAGGAAACATGAGTAAGTCACCAAGAAAAGTTGGTAAAGCATGGTAAGTCACCAAGAAAAGTTGATTTGGGAGTGAACATCTGTAATAGAAAACCCACCATGAGATTATTCAAAAGTGAATAATGTAGATGCCCATGCTTCCTGCTAAATGGGTTTCAGGTGAGAAACTTGTTGCTTCTCTGTGCATTTCAGCTTCCAATCCATGCCTGAAAAGATAGGTAAAATTTCTCTTTTGACAGACACTTACTTATCCTCCCTTTTATACCCATAATCTACACTTGCCTTAATTTCCTCTCAATTATGCTCAGACATTAACTAATACTGACTAACTACGACTCCAAATAATTATTGGTATCTGTTCCCTTTGTAAATATAACTCCAGCACAGAGTTAGAAGAATAATGGCATATTTACAGAAGGCGGCTAATTAAACTGAGTTCCAATTGCTTTCACTTTGCCAGAAGGAGCCATTTTCACAGCAAAAATTGGGTGGATGCTTGCATGCTTACCAGGAACAACTCAAGGTAACATAATTCAGGGTTCCCAAGACAAAAATTCAGCACAAGACAAATTTACACAAGCAATAAAAATCTCATTAAGGAAGATATGAAGATCTTTTTACTACAGCCCAACAGTTAAAAGGGGTATCATTTTGGTAGGTTTATTTAAGGAATAGTATATATTTCATTGTTTTATAATGGAAGTAATTGCAAGAAACTCTTGGATAATTCTTGAAGAACACTTTCATTTTTGAATTTTTCAGTTTATGAAACGACTTCACCATTTGCAGCCTCATAACTTCTACACTTTTTAACAGATCTGAGCATTGTTGAGGCCAGTGTAGAAATTGTGAATCCTCTTCTGCTTTTCATTTATTTCAGGAATTTGGTCTTAAACACAGCTTGACCTCTCGAATAGAAGTATGGGTGTTCTAGACTTGTGATTATTAGAGTTTAGTTGAGCTCATTAGCAATAGTCCCATCAATGGAATTCCTCAGACAAATCTAGAATTGAAAGCACATCTCAGGTTTGCCTTCTCCTCTGGGTTTATTCAAACTCAAACCAAATGCAGACCACAGGTTCCCAAAACAACAAACCAGAAAAGAAGCCATACCTGGCATTGTAAAGATGCTGGATTCCATCTCTGTAAAGAAGAGTTTATTTTTGTTGTCCTAGCCTTAGGAGAGGAACTCAGGAACACACTGGTGCTTTCAGACTTGTGCCACTAACAGTCTTTTCAACTTGCATTACTTCACTGTGTTTCTGAATGCTGTGATGATTTTTCTTCTTGCCTGTGTGTCATTCCTGAATTTGCTTCTATCTACTGGAAGTAGTGATTTGGCAGGCATCGGCACTTTTTCCATGTTTAATTAATTCCTCTAATTTTGTGGTAAATGAGAATAATGGGGCTTAATTTTGCTATTTATGTAAAATTGATTGGTAATTATGGAGAGCACAGGAGATTTGGCTTTACAAACGAAAATTAAGTGACCTCTCCATCATGGTGCCTTGGCATGCCTCATTCACTCATAGGAAAAAGCAGAAATGGCAGCAAAGCAGATGTTGAATGGGAGATGAATGTAGGTTTTATGACTTCTGCAGAAGTTGAAATATGGAAATTTGTGGGGTTTTGTTTAAAGATCTAAATGAGCTCAAACCAGAATCATATCAGAACATGTGAAGGACAGAAATCTGTTTGGGTTTTATCCTCTCATACTCGATATGATTGGTCATTTTAATTCCAATATATCCTAATCTATTGTGCTCTGATCAAAGCAGGGGATAGTGAGAAGGGGGAGGAGAGGTCTTTCCTTGAAGTGATCTATGTTAAAGGGAGATAATATAGAAGGGGGTCCCAAGATGGGAAGATTTTAGAATTATTTTCTCTCTTTCCAAACTTTAGGTCCAGATATCCCAGATTATCATTTATCTCAGTAAATGATACTTATATTGTATGCAATGGGAAATAGTTTGCTCTATGTAGAGATCTAGGCATACATATCTATATCTACATGGTTATCTCTCTCTCTCTCTCTACACACACACACACACACACACACACACACATTTCATCTTTGCTTTCTATTCAAGAAGGCTTAAGCACCTTACCATAACAATGAGAATTATTATGATCACTGAGTATCAGTATTTAATTGTTATCATGATATGATTTATTTGTTAAAAAAGACAAAAGAATTTGATTTTGCTTCTGTTTGGTACCACCAAAATTCAATTCCTTGGTGGACAACATTCAAATTATGGCTAGTTGGCAGCAAGGGTGGTAGTCATGATGAGACAAATCGTGTATCTTTACTCGGTAGGGGTGTGGCAGATGTTAGTTTTGGAAGCTTATATTCAACCACAAAGATCACCTGGAAAGGACTTGTGCTGTTTAGCCACATACACATATTAATAATGGACAATATCTTAATTTGCTAATACTAGTTACATGTTGTATATCTTTAATTTGGAAGCCCTGAGAAGAATATATATGTGTGTGTATACACACACACACAAACACACACACACACACAGTTTGAAATAAGTGCTATGCTTTTATCTCAGTACTACCCTTCATGTAGTTTCCTGATTTTTGCATGACAATGAAATGGACAGAAATATCTGATAGTACCTATTTTCCCCTAAGTTAATTTTTTCCTTCACTAAAGTGATTCACCCTACTTAGTGCTTTGGAAATCAACATGGGGTTACAAGAAAATTCACGTTTAAAAGAGCCTTTGCTTCTCACTGAGAACAAGAACAGAATGCCCAAAATCCAGTGCCAACAGGATGTGCCCTGGTTTGGTAATTCCCTGGCCATGATCCATTTAGAATCAAATCACTGTGGATCAGGATAAGCATTCTAAGTACTTTAAAACATTCCCTCCACTGAAGTTTAAGGTGGAAAACAGAGTTGAGACAACAGAAAGGCCTAAGGGATCAATTGCAAATACCACTGCAAAATGAAAAATATTTCCTTATCTTTTTTAATTGATCTCACACCTGTGATCTCCCAATACAGTTTTGATAGCATTAAAACTCAGGGACTTACACTGTCATCCTGAAAAACAAATTTGAAGTACCCAGACAAGAAGCTAAATTTATTCTTTCAGATTTGCTTTCTTGCTCTCAAAAACCTACTTTATGGTAGATCAAATCAAATGATCAATGCTTATTAAAACTTTTGAATCAGGAGATTTTGGGTAGCAAAATGTTTGGATTTTCCTGAATCATCACATAAAAATTGTCAAGGTGACGAGATATGCCACAGCCCATAGAATATAAGTAGGTGTTACCATCTGTGAGGGAGAAAACAAAGGAAAGTAATGGGTCATCTGACAGACATGAGAACAGGAGAAAGAACCCCTGAGATAGCCAAAGGATACTAACTGGAATGCGTGGCAGGCCAATTTTAAATTGGTAGCTAAAACTGGGAGTGATTTTGCTGCATGCCATGAGAGAGGTGTGCTGTTGGGGATGGAACAGTCTTGTCTGTATGAACTCTCAAAATTGACCTTCCAGGGTCCTTTCAGGACATGGCTGTATACCAAGGAGTAGTTGCTGGGCATGGAATCAAAATTGACCAGGACAGGGTCAATAGATACAAAAGAAGGGGAAAGTTCAGATAAAAATAGGGGAGAGGAACAGAGAACAGGAATCTCAAAACAAAACAAAAAACAGACCACTGTATTTTCAATACAATATTTAATAAAAATTGGAAGTACTTGATACTACATTAAGTAGTAGTACAGTTGAACTTCATAGCTTAAGAGTTCAAAGAAACTAACATAGAAATGAGTAAAAGAAAAGCTTTCAGGTAAATCTCACACAAAGTTGTAATATGAAAAAATGAAAGTAAGTAGTAGAATATATCCTCATAGAGGATTAAAGTGTGCCAGAAATAGATGCTCAAAAAACAGATTAAATTGTGACATTTTATTTCAAAACAATCTAAAAGACATTAAGAAAATGGTAAAAGATATGAAAAAATAATATAAATAAAAATTCAAAGTACATGAGTTAGTTTAAAAAAGAATTATAATTTTTTTAAAGTTAGAAATAGTGGCCAAACTAGAAGGAAAAAAAGAGTATATAAACACAATAATAGCATCTCAAGAAAAATAGACAAAAACAAAGGAATTTTTAAAAATAAAAAACAGATAAAAATGATTCATATGAAATTGAGAAATATCAAAGATAGGCAAAGAAGATCTAACTAAAAAGGATAATTAAGAATATGTCTCTTGAATAAAAAAAAAAATGATATTGAAAAGGCACACTTTTCAATATCAGCCAAATGCAAGATACATTCTAGTAGAATATCTGGATTTAAAAAAAGAAAAACAGGAGAACAAAAACAAATGGCGCACTTAGGTGAAAGGAACACACAACTTACAAGGGAAAAAGAATTTCATCAGACTTTATGATAGCAATGCTTTAATACAGAAGAGAATGGAATAAAGAAGACATAAGGAAAGAGTTAATGTCAAAAAGGATCTTCCAGTATAAAAGGCACAGATAAAAATAACATGTAAGAGTATCTTCCCATCACGGTTTCTGTTTGTCTTTTAATAAATCTACTAGAGAATTAGCTTCAGATCACCAGAATGACTAGAGATATCAGTGTAAACTGACATTAGACATTAAATGAACTTGTATATCTATGACTAAAAAAAGGGGAAGATTTTGCTAAGTAGTGGTTATATTTAGAATTTGAGCACTAATTACTATTGACATTGGGTGAAACAAAAAGCAAAAACGGAACACGATGTGTCTTCAGGTGAAACAACACACCTCCACCATTAGTCTTGCTAAAGGGGTCACCTTTGATATAATCAAACCTCTGGATTTGGCTTTCAACTTGGGAGAAATACCCAGGACAGAGGAGCATGTTTTGAATTGCCCATAAGTGTGAAACCCACAAAACTCAGACAGTGGGAAACTCCACAGGCAAGTGACACAGGTTCTTTAACAGATACCTACTGAGGGATGGAAGGGGGAAATAATCTCAACTAGCAGACCTTCTCCATCTTGCTTGTATATTGGAAAAATAGAAGAAGAATTTAAGAATTCATATAAAACTTTTAGAATTCTTTAAAACTTTGGTTTTATGATGAGAAAATTTAGGAAAGACTTTACAATGATAGAAATAGTATTTATGAAAGCCTATCACGTGACTCATACGATACCAATCTTACATCTATTATCTCCAATCTTCACGATGAGTCTGTGAAATAGTGACTGTTACCCCATTTTATTTTTGAGGAAATAGAGACACTGAAAGTTTAAGTAAATTGCACAACAGACTTACAACAAAGTCAATGTGCTAAACTGTAGCCCATAATTTTCAATGACATCTTATAAAAAATTATATTTCAAATGTAGGTTAAGAAGCCTACATTTCAATCTTAATGTTATCACTTAGAAACCTGAAAAGGCCACTTGTGTTAATAAGTCTTTTGTTATTGTCCAAAGATAAAGCTAAGCAGACTGGTGAGGGAGTACGACTTGAGTATTAACCATACTGGCTTCTAAGCACCAGCATATCAGAGAGAATTTATATAGGAGTTAAAGATATGACATCTCCAGTGAGCCAAAAATTAACTCCTTTTCTGTGCTTTGAGAAGAATTGTCGGCTACTGCTTCTAAACATTTTATCACTTTCAATCTTATTTTGCGTCTCTCATTTTATGGAGATTTTGTTTAGCTACTTACTTAAAATCTTGGTTTCTGATAGAATCAGAACAAGAAGATGTTGATGATGCCCCTGAAGGCAAAGTGAGAAATCATTAAACTGTATCAGTATTCTGCAACTGGTCCCTGAGACTCTGGAGCTAAGCTCCTTGAAGAAAATACCTGCTGAGACCCTGACCCAATGTAACTGGCCTGAATATTCCATGCATGGTAAAGAGGGAGCAGTCTCTTAATATGGCACTGGTTTTAGGGAATTTCTCATTCTGTTTGACATACAAATTTATAATCTATTTCATCCCATAATGTCTTTATTCAGATGTCTCCCTGGGAAGCAGCATGATCTTGCAGCATCATGGACCACCCCAGAAATTTCTGGAGGGAATTGCAATAATAATTTTTCAAATTGCTCTAAGGCCAAGAGTTTCATCTATAGAACTTTTCCTTTCTATTTCCTTCCCTGTCCAACTCATTCTCACTCAGCTTAAAGCCCATCTTGAAATGGTGTTAAATCTAATACCACTCTCAGATTTCATCAATCTTTGAAGTTGGCCAGAGCTGCATACAATAAAAAGGCAAGCAAAAATGGGCCTCTATAAATTAGAGACTGGAAAGTACCTATTAGAGCACCCAGATTCTGACAAAACTTTCCCCTCCAATATACAGAGCTTGAAAATTGAACTGGTATTCTCAGAAATGCCTACATTTTTTTTAAAAAACCCTTTGTAGTGGTTTCTGATGCCTTGTGCACCCATTCCTCCATACTATCTTGATTCCTTTACTTTTGATTTAAAAATAAAAGTGATAACTTTTGCCACATTACAGACTTACCAGAATTCTTCATTTCTCCATAATCTGGATGTTGTTGATTTAATCCCTGTCTTGGAGGGTTTAGGGTCCTACAGAATTGGTATAAATGAACTTGAACCCCTGCCCAGGAATATAGAGACCCACTGAGCAATATTTCACATTGAAAGTCAATGCATGTTTAAGGATACAAAGAAAAAAGATTAGCCATTGGTGTGTTTCAGACCTAGGAAACATCAAACCAGAGAAAACAATCCTTTCCTCCTTAGAAGACTTTGTGGAGGAAGGGGATTTTTAGGAGCTGTTTAAATGATGGACGAGAGACCACTAACTTCACAAACATTCTGTGTTCATAAATAAAATAGCTTCAAATCACTTAGGTATTACAAGAAGAGTATTAAACAAGACACAGCCAGTGCTAAGTTAGGAGTGTCCTTTAAATTTGATCAACCAAACTAGTCTTTAGAAAATCTAATCTTTGCTTCCAAATGTTGGTGTGTAGATATTTGTGCTTTTATGTGTGTCATATCCAATTTTGGTTGATATGGACAATAATTTTAAGGACTGTATAAAATAAGATCCATAGAATTATTGAAAAATGTAATAAATTAGTACAGCAAAATGTGTTTGGGATTGATTGGGGCTGTTTTGCATGACTTGGTAAAGGTGAAGTGTCATCTCTCTTCTCTTCAGATAAATCAGTTTAGTTATTTCAATGAAAGATTTTTATGGAAAATGATCACACTCTTTTCTACTATAAACTTTCAGACTATAATTTTTATAGCAGTCAGGTCTCCCTTATTATATTTTATTTGAACATCAGATTTCTATTTCAGTTTTTAGGAGGAACTTAATAATTTACTAGGTGATTTATCAAAATCTTGTGATCTTAAGTAAATACCCGTAATATTGCTGGTTTATTTATTTATTAGCTATCAGTAAGAAAAATGTCAGGAATCCCTAAAAGATGTAATCACAGGTTCTATTTTAGACCAATCTTTGAATGACTTGAGTAAATCACCTTATATTTCTGGGCTTCAGCTTCCCTATCTGTCCAAAATCCAGAATGTCTAAATGTTTTATTCTCATCAATACCAAATTGATACAGAAATGAGTAGGTGCATGCATAATCTGATGGACAGATGGAAGCATGAGTGAATGCATGATTGGGTATGTAGATAGATGCATGTTAGGGTGTGTGGATGGATAAGTGGGTTGCTAAGTAGATGGATACATGGGCAAGTGCATAGATGGGTTCAGGGTTAAGTGTGTGGATGAATACATGGGTGCATGGGTGAGTGCATAGATGAAGAGCAGGGTACATGGATGGATTCATGAACTGAAGGATGGTGAGAAGGAAGGATAGGAGGGCACAAAAATTTTTTTAAAATTTATAAAAAATGAAATAAATTCAATGGAATAAAATTGTATTGAAATAAAATTGGAGAAAATGCTAAAATTCATTAAATGTTTATTCCTTCCCAAGGACACTAGTGTACCTAATATATTTCACAAATAATTTTTAAAACTTTGTGTCAAGTCCCATGCTAGTGTTTTGTATGTTTTTATTTGTAAGAAGTCTCTGCAATTGATACAGCTGAACACTTTTCAATGAAAGCTCTCCAACTTTATAAGAACTTTGCAATTAACAAGAACAACCTCTTATTATTTATCTTCTATCCAGTCCAGTTCATTGTCAGATCTGTAAAAAGAGGTACTAAAGATCAGTCTGAAGGGTTCCTCAGTCCATGGAGAGCCCCATGGTATACATAAAGCCAACCAAGAGAGCTATTGTTGTGTTAATTTGTTTTGTTAGATTAATGATTCTGCTGTTAATATTTAACCTTTTGTCAAATTGTGATGCATAGGGTTGTACATCTAGATCAATACAAATGAATAATGGGACAGGCAAATTTTTTCATCTCATTTCTTTTTCCACTAGTACACAACACTGTTTCATTGGCAGTGTGTTTCAAATGGCCCGTAATTAATTAAACAGAGAATGAGGTATCCTTTTATCACATGAAAAGAAAGACCATTGGGTAAACTACTATCTTCATTTTTCCTATGAAGTGAACTGGGGCTGATTTATATTTATATTTTTCCTAAATTTTCTTTGTCTTTAATCTTTCCTGAGGATTTGGAATAGGTCTGGTTTGAAGGGAGGGACATGGTATGCTTCATGAAATGCTGGCAGGTCAGGTGCAATGCACTGTGTCTAGAGAGGCAAGTCTGAAAGCTTCTATGTGTTTTGGTGATTAGCAACATCCAAGGTGTAACTGCCAATGGTGCTAAGTAACAAATGAATTACACCTGGGAATTCCTTCCAATGACAAGGTCTAAAATTACAGCACTTTTTCCTCAAATAGACAAGAATGATAAAGTACAGGTCTCCTTCTCCTTAGTCTCTCACAGTATCACTTTGCCAGTTCTTAATTGTAAAGGCATCCTTGTTTATCTGTTCTCTCAACAAAATTTTTCAGGGCAAAATCCTCACTCCACATAGTGCCCAGGCTATGTAGCATAATGCCTTGGAACATGATATACACTGAATAAATCTCCTCTGCTGTATTCTTGCTGACGAGTTGTTTCTTTTCTTCCTAAGAAGCTTTGATTTTTATCTCCCATTGCTGTAATTCAGAGCTTCTTGGTGGTCCCTTACCGGAGAGGTGCCTGAGATTGGATGAGTGAACAGAAAACTTAGAGACCAGCAGTGTTTTGCTTCAATTATTATTTCTCCCAGGACAGGAGATCTCAAGGCCACTGTGATCTGGTGCTGCTAATCTGGTTAAAGGAACTGCCTTTGTCATGGACTCCCATTTGGGACTTAGCTGTGTGAACTTTGCCAGATAAGAGAACCTCAGCTTGGGAGCTGTCTCTGAACACCAGACCCTTGTAAGGCACATGTGTTTCTTTCTGACTTGGGACTGTGTAAACATGGGCTGCTTTCATGTCCTTTCCAGCTTGAAAGCATATCATTGACCTTTCACTCCATGCTGCCAATCTCAACAACAGGAACAATCAGGTCTTAATGTTCAAGGGCACTCACATCAACCCCTGTCTGTTTCCACCAACCTGTGGGTACACACTTCCTGCTTGACAGCTGACCTAGAATCCTGATGAGCTGAGTTCAAGCTGAACTTGCTTCTTTGGTTGATGCTTTGGCCATCTGTTTACCCTCTGTATTTCAGTCAAGGGTCTTTAGCTTGACAGAACAGATAAAAGAGGCAAGGGTTGTGTTTGCCAACTTTTCTATTTTTTTTTTTTTTTCGGGTACTTTTCCCTGTATTTTTTACTCTATTTCTCAAATGAATGAGAAGCAAGTTGAAGTTGCATAAAACGTCCATTATTTGAATATGTAGAACACTTAGCTACTTTTCCCTCCAAACTATAGGGCCAAGATGTTTTGGGTCTTATTGGGATCTGCTCAACAATGTTGGTAGAATAAATGAAGTGATATGTGAATGAAACTACAGTATGCAGGTGAATTAAAGATGGCTCTGTACCCATGGTTAATGACAAAGTCAAGGATTTTACCCAATATGAGTGTTATCATCACTGACTCTTGTCTGATTTTAATTTATCTCCTCTCACGATAGCACCATGAACCACAATACAACTGCCTTGAGTTCTTCCAATTGGTGGAGAGAAAGCCAATCAATACAAGACCAATATTATAATAATTAGTACATTGTTATAATAATTACCATGTGAATGGCTTCTTGGTCACTGTTAAGACCAGTAGCACATTTGTATATTGGCCTCTTCCCCAACTTGGTGCCTTTAACACTAGCTTTCCTCCCCCTACTCCACTGCCCACTGCTGGCCACTGCCTGCAGAGTATACACACTGCTCTAGGCATTCCAGTGTCATTCTAGGTACTAGACCACTCCTTGCTCCATTTCTAGTGCTCACACAATGCTTCCACATTCTACCTTATATGAACATCTTGTATGGCTTTTATATAACAGACCCTTTTCTTTTTTGCTGCTCTTTAGGTAGGAACAGCAAGGTAATTACCTCAAGTGATTACTCTTCCAGCCTTTCAAGTCATATTCCAAAGGTTGGCCTGTCCCTTTAAAGGGAGGATCCTGTAGACCCACACCCAAGAAAAAGAGTAAACTCAGGGAAGAAAAAAAAAGGAGTTAGATCTGTGACCAAGAATATCAGTTATAGGGAGCTCTCAGGCAAACAGCATCCTAGGCTTTTAAACCATTTTTGTCATGACATTCCTAGGACTCTTCTTTAGAAAAGAACTGTTTCCTAACATGCTGTAAAATTTCATACAACAGTAGCTATTATAGTTATGAAAAGCTAACATATTGGGCACTTTCTATGACCAAAGCTTTCAGTTAATCCTCATAGAACTTTGGCATGGTAAATTTTTTTGCATCAGTTTAAGGCCAAGGAAGCTCAAAGAGATTATCTATCTTGACCAAGCTTACAGAGCTAGTGAGTGAAGGAGCCAGGATCTGGACCTAGTCTAGTGTCCTTAACCACTGTTACCTCCAGTTCTGCTGCTCCCCCGCCCTGATAAATGAGTCTATCTGGGAAATAGTATCCTCTCGTTTATAGAATAGAGAAATAGCATTATAGCATTTCAAATTCCCAGGAAGACTGCAAATATCAGGAAATACAATATTGTCAAGCACTTTGCATATAGGAAATGCTAAATCAAGCTAAATTAAATTCGACAGAGTTCTAGACAGTTAAGAAGCCTTTATTAAACCCCTGCTGTGCTGGGCACCCAGCCGTGACTTGGGTTAAGCCTAATACTATTTAATTTATGAAAATGCTGTTATAATTATTCTGCTTCTTACATTTAGGTGCCCTCAAGAAGAAAGTACAATTTACAATTAAATATAAATTATTTATCCCAATTTTCTGACTTCTATTACATTCATTACCCCTCTAGGAGTTACCTAACTGTAGTAGACACATCTTAAAAGGTCTGCATAGTTCTTGATTACTGCCCTTTGTCCACAATTACCCCATCTTTGACACTCACAGAGATGGGTTACTTACAGTCATGTTTGAGCCTGTATTCCAGGTGGAGCTAATCAAAGTCCATTCTTCTGTGAATTTGAAACTTAAATTTAGAATCTGTTCCTCAGTCTTTGCATGTGGCTGGCAGGTGCCATGTGAACTATTTAGACAAAGAGGTGAGGTGGGGGATTATATTGGGAAAGAGAAAAGCAAGAGAGAAGCAAAAATGAGAAACTATTTATCTAAGGAGACAGACAGAGCTACACAGAGCAAGAGTACACACACCATGAAGAGAAATATAGAATCAAAAGCAGAAATTCCCAGCAGAACTCCTACGTGATGGTGAAGCTTTCCATTCATAATACTACACTTTGTGGAGTGAGGACTTTATCCTGACAAAATTTATTAAGAGCATGAATAAACAAAGATGCTTTTAAAATTAAGAACTGACAAAATGATATTTTGAGGGATAAAGGAGATTTGTACTTTATTATTGTTTTCTGGTCTGTGAGCAAGCCTTGAAATTTTAGTCTATATGAAACTGGATGAAATACTCAGCTAATGTTTCACTTCTTATTTAACATCATTGCCAGTAATGTCCTAGGTGTTAATAAAGGATACAGTGTTAGGACTGACTGATAATTGTTGCTTTATCTCCTCTGCATTCCTCTACTTATCTCCTCTAAGGTCAAAACTAACTTTCTGCTTGAACTACTTGTTTTTTGTTTGCTTGCTTTTGTTTTTGCAAAAACATACTGCTCTGTATAAGGAGCTTCTTGGTGAGGTAGATATAGGTCAATCAGAGTGATGTCATAGAGAAGGTGATGGTGAGGCTCCCGCTTTCATATCTGAAAGTTCACACCATGACCTCCCCTGGACTGGTAACTCCCTGCTACTTTCCTGTGCCTTCACCACTTGAACTTCTGTTATTCTGTATTGTCTTTTGAAAGTCTTCTTCCAAAATTTAACTGCATTTTTGATGTGCTTCTGGCTCTGATCTGGGTCAGTTATGGTTTTGACAGTCATTGCAGAACATTTATGAAGCCCCTGGGGTAGGAGTTGGGGATACATCCCTGCCTTTGCTGTGTTGATGGCCTATGGAAGAAACAAAGAAGGAAATGTCACACTACAGAGCATGACAACCACCACATCTGGCTGTCTGAGCACATCAGAGGGTGACCCTCGCAGATGTAGAATGTCTAAGGCTTCCTAGAAGAGGTAGGGTCTACAGTGAGACCTGAAAGATGAGTGGGGTTGAACTGGGTAAAGGGTGGGTGATGGATATTCAGGGATGATGGCATAGTGTGCATGGCATACTGTCTGGATTGAACATGCTTGGTCAGACTGGAGCTTCAGAGCTTCCTTCAGGAGGAGGAGGTAGGGAGACTGACAAGAGCAGGTCAGGAAAGGCCTTGCAAGTCTTGTTAAAATGTTCTTAACTTCAAAGGATTGGAGAGTGGTGGAAGAAGGAAGTAAGGAAAGGGAGCCTAAAAGTCACACAGTTTGATGAGAAGTTTCCAAAGATCCAAGTGGTTGACCTGAGTCCACAGTCACTGGCCAATCAGACTTACTGGATGACACATGTTTAGGTCTGTTGCAGGAACTATTTTTTTTATCCCCAAGAGTCAGAAGTCCCAAGAAATGAAACATAAGAAGTGTCTTCAGTTCAGTCTTGCTACCTCAGCTCACCAGAGGAATCAGAAGCATTATTTCTGAGCTATGAATGTTCTCTAAATGTTCATTTCCATGGCAATATCTAGAGAGGCAATCAGAAAGTAGAACAAGCAGGTTTCATGGGATATAATCATTGGAGCAACTTTAGGTTTGTCTTACACAGTCACTTAAAATTTATTCAGTAGAGAAAGTTCTTTTACTATCCCACGTTGAAAGCTAAACCAGTCTCACAATTTCTTGATTAAGCTCTCTGGTCACTTTAAAATTATCCAAATAACCTTAGTTATTTAATTTAAATGTTTCAGTCTTGAGTAGACAACTTGCCACTCCATTCAAGGTTGCTGCCTAGGAAGGAGATAGCAGAGTCTCATTTCTCACCTTCTCTGCCACCTGAGAGTTGCCACCTTTACTGACTCCCCACCTCCGGAAAGGCTTGGAGCCTCAGAAGACAGGAGGCCTGGGAGTGCGGGCATGGAAGAAAGTTTCTCACTTGGGGGGCACCATCAGAAGACAGCAAGGTGATGACACAGCCTGACATCTTTCAAGCTGACTCTCATAGGAGACCTTTGCCTCAGCTGGGCCCCTCCTGCCATGAGCAGTGCATTTTATCCCTCTGGCAGTTGTATTCTACTGGACCTCCTTTGCCCTTTCAGGCAGGCTCCTGGGAAGGAGATAAAATGAATCAAGGCTGGCTTGCATCTTTAACTCCATGTAATTCATATCTGACTCCTGGAAAAGACTTGTGCTGCTTTTATCTTAACACATCCTGGAGGTGGAGGTCAATCCCAAAGTAGCCATCTTTGTTTAGCTCCCATCTACTCAATTTCTCAGGCAGGAGTCAGATCCCCATTACCAAGTCCCCTTAGTTATGGAGAACATGTCATGCTCTCCACTGATCCATACAGCTCTCTACCAAAATACCTTCTCAAAATTTTCTGACTAGCTCTTTTATAGCCTCATCAAAGATGAGGGACTCAAAAGTCAGGAAACCACTTTTCAGACATTTCTTTTGAACTTTTTGCTTAGGGCACCTCTTTGTAATCTGATCTTTCTTATATCTCAGTGCCTCAATCAAAACTTCCAATGTAACATTCTGCTACACAGACTTGTAAGCATACTGCTCCATGTTGGGGAGAAAAGGTATGTTCCCTATGCTCCTTGATTCTGGGGACAAAAAAAAAAAAAAGAATATTTGTGAGAGATGGGGAGAGAGGAATTCATTGGCAGAAGCTAGGAAGAGTATGAAGCAAAATGAAACAGAAGGGAAAAGTCATAACACGAGTGGACTTTCAATGGAGCATCTGAGAAACATTTGTTAAGAAGATGGGTCATTGCTCTGGTTGGTAGTCATAATTGATCAAAGAAATATGTCCAGTTAGAGTCCTGGTGTCCAGCCCAGGGATGCTATTTTGGTTTCAGGGAAGCAGGCCAGTGATTCTTGAGAACATATAGTTTATAAAAGAGCCTTTAGGTTTGTGAGATGTAGCCTTGCTTAGGATCCCTCAGTGGTCAGAGAAACCATTAGCTCTCTCCATCCCCAAACAACTCTATTTATATTCCATTATAAACCAACTCATTAAAGAACAGACGGCTTATGTCAGGCCTAATGATCAACACTGCAACTAGAAAATATTGTAGTTTTGCTTCTCATTTTCCCTTTCACATGCATGGGATTTGGAGGCCTTTAGTTAAGAAGTATCTGAGTGAAGCTGAATCATCTTGTGTTTGAAATGAGATGTTCTCTTGGAATAAGTACAATGTAGTCCCAGTAGAGACCATGAAGCCCCCAACTCTTCTCCAGGGGGGGTGAAGAGGAACCATCATTAACTCTCCAGGCTGGAAGAGCATCCCCTGTTGTGCCTGGAGAGTGGAGCAGAAATCTATATTGTAATTCTCCAGGTTTGGGCTGCTGAATAGACTTTCTTTGAGTGTCAAGATCTAAGTGGTAAAAATTTTGTTATCCAAATTATCAATTGCATTGTCCTTTTCAGAAACAGGTGGCTCATGTGGATAAAAACTGGAAAGTCAATTTTTATCCATTTTATAAAGCTCTCATTGACTAAGACATTTCTAGTTACCTTTATTCAACATTTACTCCTTGCCAGCTTATTCCCGTTGTGAATTTCTTTTGAGGTATCTTTCCAGGTCACTAGACCCCCTTTAATCTCACTCTCAAAAGCAATGGATCTCCTTCTAGAGGAGCCAACCTGTACAGTATGATGTATGCTTCAACCTCATCAGATCATCCAAGTTTGGATACCATTTTACACAAACTAGACCAAAGAGAATCCTTTCCTTCTAAATTTGGATTCAAGATCAGTAGAAACTAGGGAGATTGTCCACATGTGGCTGGACATGTAGCATCTATACTCAGGAACTGGTGAAGCTGTCTTCTGCTATGTAGCCTAGAGTAAAACAAGGGAACCTACAAGGGGGTGAGAAATTATGTAGATTCACAGACAGAAACAGAAACAAAAGATGGGGAGGGAGCACTGTATGAATTCCTGGCAGCATCCTGGGTTCAGGGTCTTTCCTGAGAACTGGCTGTGTTGGTTCCCGTGCAGGGTAACGGCGTAATCTGATTTCTCCAGTTCAATTTTAATAGTGCTCCCCTTCACTGTTGACACAATATAGTCCACAGAAATCCTACTTCTATGGAGCCTTAATATTATTCTTGTAAGAAAACACCCCATTTGCTCTCAAGTTGGTGCAAGTTGGTTTTTCTCACTTGCATCAGAACCAGTGCATATAGCAGCCTTAACAAACAGACATTTTAGAGAGTTCTCTTCATTTTGCAGATGAGAAAATGGATGCTTTGGGGATTTGGGCAAATCATCCAAGATCAAACATCTAATAAATTGTGGAGCTGGGGTATCAACCAGACCTGGCCACTTCCAAAGCCCATGTAGTTTCTCCATCAGGCTTCAGTGTTTCTCAAGGACACAGACATCAGTTGTTTTTGTAGTCAACAGCAATTTTGTCTGTCTCGAAGCCTCTGAAGACAGATTGGGTGTCCAAAAAATGAATCCCAAACTTTTCTGATTAAATATCTGCTTTCCAATTGCTCTTTGAAATATGAGATCGAAAATGGCAATGCTGATGAAGATGAAATGAGCTCGGGCGGAAGCCTGAGCTGAATTTGGGAACGATGATTAGTGAACCCAGTGCTGGGGAGAAACAAAGAGCTTGTTTGCCTTTTCCCTATTATCCATGTGTTATTGAAAAGGCGGACAAATCTCACCTGAGAGCGCTCTAATTAAAAGGTCTTTTGGATAAGAATCCAGATGCAACAGAGGGACGATAAATTAAAGTATATGTGTTCTCTGTACTGTTCTGGTTTCATTAGCCACTGGACCACATCTTTTTCTATTATTCACCAGGGATCACTACACAGAACAGCAGTGAATGCAGCCACTGGCTGAGTCTGGAAGGCCCATTAGACACCAATTCTTAGCCTTTTTTCTCCCCAACCAGGTAAAGTCACAGCTTTCAGGAACGAGAGGCATTATATATGTTTTTAATTAACCTTACCTGGGTGCCAGCTTTTTTCATATAGGTCAGCTCTGACACAATGAGTACAATGTAGCTAGATTTTCTCTTCAGGGATGACCAGGTCCTGGTTGGAATTGCAGAAAGCTTTTTGAACTAGACTTCCTAACACATGCATAGTCTTCTTCTCAGGGCTTGGACCCAACCTCCTAACAGAGGGAACACACCCACCTTCTCACCACTGCCCACAAAATCCAAGCATCTTTCCTGACACATTCCTTATTTGCATAAAAGAAGGATCTTGGAAATGAAAAAAGTCCAAGCCCAATAGAGGTTGTCCACTGACATTCTTTTCTGAGTAAAGTGCTTATATTTTTCCCCACATTTCATTCACCCTGTCCTCTTAATGGTGAGGGAAGTGGTACTAATTTTACTGGTCAGCAATCAGAAGAGATCAATAGAGAGCATAGGTGCCAATTTGTAGAGGTGGTGTTATTTTTAAACAGCATGCCAAACTCTGGAATTTTATTGAGTTTTAAGGGCAAAACCAGGTTTAATAACTTTTTATTCTTTCCAGTTTCCAATATGTTATTGTCTCACTTGCTAAATGTAATTTGCTCTTGCTGCTTCCTTAGTGAAGGGGTGGTGGGAAGAAGGGGAAAGAAAGATGAAGTGGGGGGAGAGAAGAAAAGACTTGGAAAAGCTCCATAAATGATCAGTGCCCAGAGGATGACATAATACCAACTAGGAACTTTAAATTGTCTGGCAGCGTATGCATTGCTGATGCTTATTGGCCAGTCCTGACTAAGAAAGATTATTTAACGCAAATGTGTCATTTCATTATAATTCTCCAGCTAGTGTAAATCAAATTTCAACATTTGCTCAACATTGAGCCTAAAGCCACACACAAAGAACAGATACAGTGCAATGCCTGGGGTAATTTTTCCTCTATCACGTTCCATACTTAGGACAAAGGACAATTTTTCCTCTATCATGTTCCATACTTAGGACAGAGTGGTCCAACTTGGCTGTTCTTCTGGTCAGGCATTAAGAAGTCCAAGAACCTTTGAGCCTCCTCTGTATTTATGTAATGCACCCCAGAATGGAATAAGTGGTATATAGTGGCAGGATCTGATTCTGAAGAATAGTTTAGAATATGAAACATCACTCCTGACCTGCCAGTGGGTAGACACAAGTGCATTGTCACCATTGATGGGAAATGTGCCAATAAAGGGTCTTCTGGGACTAGTAGAACATTTAGTTTTTCAAAACATTCCTTCACATTTTTGTTTGAAGAAAAGTGTATCCTTTTTGTGTTTTCACTACTAATTATTCCAGAAGAGGAAAGTCAGATTTTTTTTTTAACAATTGCCTAAAATTGGAGGGAGTGCAAATCTTGCCTAGCTCACAGTAGAGGGGAAAGTACAAAAGAACAGACCATGCATAGAAAGCCATTCCCAAATGATTCTTTCTCTTTAGTTTAAGATATTTCTATGAGGTGAGAGTCACACATTCTCAAGTATATTTACACTCAAATTACTGTACCAACATTTAGATCATTTGCAAGTAACAGTGTGAAACCAGCAGCCTCAGAAGTATTTATAACTGAGATGCGTGATTGGTGACACAGAAATTGTTTTATAAAATACTACACCTATCATTTTCGATTGCTGACTTAAGGTGAATGATCTATATAAAAATATAAATTATTTGTGTTAAGG
The DNA here is from genome assembly GCF_048164855.1 of Canis lupus baileyi. Lineage (NCBI taxonomy): Eukaryota > Metazoa > Chordata > Mammalia > Carnivora > Canidae > Canis > Canis lupus. The sequence goes on along the minus strand of NC_132856.1, from coordinate 32,813,649 downwards.
AAATGGTGATTAAATATGAGCTTTGTGTATTAGTCATTAATCTTTTCATTTAAATGCAAATTCTTCATTTCAACCACTACTTGAAGATACATCTAATATGAAACAAGTTTGATCTTCTGATTTATTATTTCAGACAAGGCCTTTAAAATATGCATTTTCTTGTCATGGGGAAGGGTGGGTTCTATTTACATTTTTAAAAATGTACTCTTAAAAAAACAGCCAACCAAATATTACTTGAAACTCAAATATAAAAGTCCCTTGGTTGGCCAAGGCGTGTCTAGAAGTGTGTGTGTGTTGGGGGTGAACATTGAGAGAAGGGTGTGGTAGTAGATATTCACTCTTTCTCAGTGATTCCCAATTCATGGACTACTACGGACCTCAGAGTTATTGTTGGATTTACAAATACTTGTGCCCACCAAGCATTCTCTTAACAGTCAAAAAGTAAATGTCTTGCCTACATATTTGAATAGTAATTACTAGTTTTATATGGCAGAAGTCATCATATTAAGCTCTTAACTAGACTCATTCATTGAATCTACATACTAACTCAGTGTCACATATGTTATTTTTATCCATGGTTGATAGATCAAGAGGCGAAACAGATTAAGGATTTGGTCTAAGATTACATGGATATTAAATATAGGAGCTAGAACTCAAACCCAGATCAGCTGACACCAAAGTCTGTGACTTCACCTCTAGACTCTACTGCCTTCCCAGATTAAATTTTATATAAAGGCATTTCTGAGTAATTTTTTAAAATCTGTATTTAAAAGAAATATGGTCCTCAAATATGAGAAGCCCTGAGAGCCCCTGCTCTAATTGAATGAGGGCCTACCTCTAATTGAGCTGAGTCTTGTCAGCCGGATGCTTCCTGAAAATCGGAGTTCCAGATGAGGTTGGGGGGAGAGAAGTTGAGAGTGTGCGGCTCTTGCATTAATTAACTCACCTGCCACTCAGCGGAAACAATACAAGCCTTAAGTTGGGTTCTCAGGTACCCTTCAGAGGGATGCATGACGGTGTCATTACTACTCATAAGCCATTCTGCAAATATAGGTCCCCTGTTCCTTATTAGATGGCCAGGGCAAGATGGCCCCAAAGAAAAAAAAGTGAGGTGGTAAAGTACAGACTAAGTCAGAAGATGGTGTTGCTGGTAATATTAGAGGTGGGAAAAAGGGTGCTGGTAATATTAGAGGTGCCACCCTGGTAAAAATGGTAGTAATATCACCTCACAGTGTCCAGTTAGATTACCCAGTGATATCTTTACCTGAGACATATGTCAAATGAACAAACTTTTTTTTTTTTTTTTTTAAGCCAATGATTTTAGAGGCTGGATGGGCTAGAAGAAAGCGTGGTAGACCAGTGATTGGCAAAATTCCTCAAGTAGCAAGCCTTGACAGAATTAGCTGGGCTGTGTCTTACCGGAGCTGGGTGTTCTGAAATAGGCCACAGGCAGTAAGAGGTCAGGCAGGTTCAAAGCCTTGTGTTTGGAGGTGTTGCTCCTGAACCACAGGGGGCCCTCTCCCAGTCCTTCACTAGGGCTGCACCCTTTTAAAAGTCAGCTGGATAAAGGAAATTGATCAATTCATACGGAAAAGAACCTGTGTTGCAGAAATACCTGTGGCCCAGCGGTATCTGTCCCCTGCCTGCTGTGTCCTTCTTGAGGATAGCTTTGCCCTGACATTGTGGGGCCGCCACTTGTCAGTGGCCCCCACAGGAGCACTTACACCTTGGAAATTGGAATGTTCTACAAAGCAGGACTCCTGCTGCGGTTTCCTTATTTCCTACTCTCTCCCCGCTCCTCCCAGCCAGTCATAAAACATTTGCCAGGGATGCCTGGGTGGCCCAGCGGTTGAGCGTCTGCCTTCGACTCAGGGTGTGATCCCGGAGTCCTGGGATCAAGTCCGACATCGGGCTCCCCACAGGGAGTCTGCTTCTCCCTCTGCCTGTGTCTCTGCCTGTGTCTCTTTCTCTGTGTCTCTCATGAATACATAAATAAAACCTTTTACAGAAAAACACAAAAACAAAAAACATTTGCCAGCACAGCCTCTGCCTCTTCTTTGCCACCACTTGGGTGATTTTTGGCAATGAAGTTCCCTGCAGAGCACTTCAGTTTCTTTGTCTATAAAATGAAAATACTAATATTAGTGCCCAATTGTATAATTTTAGAGAGGATTAATTGAGATAGTAAACGTAAAGCACATGTCAAGGTGTTTGGCATTTAGTAAGTACTTGAGAAATTCTGGCTCCTTGTCATCCTCATTGCCTTTCATTAACCAGAATAGATGTGATTTCCCTAATGTAGCTTCTTTATTTGTTACTTCCCTCCTTAAATCCTTCAGTGACCCCACCTGGCCCCCTCCCTGCCCATGACAATTAGCATGTAATCAAACCTTAGTAGAAAAAATAAAGCAAATGGCTTACTTGGGACGCAACCCAGTGGTCTTAACCTATGGCTCCAGAGGGAACGTCTCCCCTTTGGTGGGAATAGCCGCAGAGAGTCTGATGCTATCTTAAGGCTCTGTCCCTGTAGGAGTTTGCTGGGTGTTAGCTCAGTGCTCACAATCCTTAACACGGTAGCTGGTAACTGAATCTGCCCTCTATGTACAAAGTGGCAAATGCAGTGATGGGAAAAGGAAAATTCAACTATTTTTTTTCCCTTTTCTTGCTCTGATGAGGCTTCTGCTATAGCCACCTCTAAGATTCTAGAAATATTCTGTTCTCTTCAGTCATGAGCTGACACCAGGAAGACCATTTAGTGGCTGCATTTGGTCATTAAAACAAGAATAGTCCATGGGGGTTGTGCATCACTCACGCTCTAGAGGTCACTTTGGTCTCTGACCTCTTCAGTATGCCCCAGTTTTATTTGCCGGTCAGTCCGTTTCCTACCCTGGGAAGGCTGGGAGGGAGGGGCAGCCTCTGAAAACACAAATAATTGTAAAGGTTAAAGTAGTTCATGGCATTATAATTAACTGCTGTATTAGGTGTTTTACAATCTTGACACCGCCACAGACAGAAATGTTTAATCAGAATAGAAAATGCCTCGGAGTTAATCCATTTTCATGGTGGAAATTGCAGGGAAGGTATGAAATCAGGCCGGCCTTCTCAGGAAGGGGAGCCGGCCCATTTCCCTTGCAGGTTGGATGCTAGTCTCTGTCTTTCCTGCTGCTGTTAGAACTTCATCACTCAGAACTTTCCATGCTGTAAAGTAACTTTTTGTTACTATAGCAAAATCTATTTATCAGCCCTTCTTAAGGTCAGGATTCTTAACATGGTTTCCTTGTCAGAATCCTGTAGGCCATGATCCATGCACAAAAATAGCACAGAGAGTGTCCTGGTTTAGAAAGAAAGTTGTTGACCTTACCCAGTACAAACTCTGACTTGGACCTTCTGACCCTCTCCTGCCCCCAGCCAGCACTGAGCAACCAGGAGAAGGTAGGAGCTGACGGTGTTCCAAAGATGACTGTGCCCTGGTCTACAATTCCTTCTTGGTGTGTCATGACAGGCATTCATACAGTCCTTAGCACAGTACCTGGCATAAACTGACCTTCTCTAAGTGGTTAGTCTTTTTTAAACAGGCTCCACCACTCTGCTGCTACTGGGCTCAGACAATCACTTAACCACTCAAAAATCTCATTTCTTAACTATAAAAATGACTTTGTAGGACTCTGGAGAAAAACAGAGCTAACAGATCTATGACTTGGATATGGGGTGAACCCCATGTATGGAAACCATTAGGATTCCCCTGATGCAATAATGAATGAACCAAGTTAGGCCACAGAGAGGGCTTCCTGCATGTGTTATTATTATTTACAATGGCTACTTTGATAAACCTTGTCCTAAGTTTAATATAAAGACCATCCTATTGAGTAACTATACTAGTATTCTCAGACAAATGTATTTACTGATTTAAAAGGCTATTAGTTTTTGCACAGGTGGAAGTAAATAAATATATAAAATAAAAATCTCAAAGCCTGATTTTTTTTCAGTCACGTTTTAGTCTTCTCTTTTAGAATAGGATTTCTTGTCCTTGGTGGTGACTAACTTGTAAGGAGCTATTTGGACAGCCTGAACCCATTCTACAAACAATGGATTTCTGCCTGCCACTGCCCATCTTATGGGGAACTTAAAAACGGTTTCTAGCACCTGTGCAATTCAGGGCTACCCATGCAAACACTTTGCTGTCCCTAAGTGGGAAACAACTAAGCCCCCAATCAGGTCAGGAGGGTGCCAGGTAATTTATTTGTACAGCGTGTCTGTCCCTATCTGTGGGAGGTGTTTATTTTTAGCTCCCCACACTGTTTCTAGCACCATCCCTCCTTTGGAGGCCGACAGCTTGTTTCAAGGATCTTAAACAAGCTGTTAAAAGCAAGAGACTGCTGAAGGCAGGGAGGCAGCCGAGCAGCCAAGAAGGTGATTAGAGCAGAGTTCACCTTAGGTGTTAGAGGCAGAGGATGACTTCAGTGGAGTGTCAAGCAAGTTGGCCAACAAACTTTTAAAAGATGGCCTTCGTGACACTCGCCTGGAGCTTTAAAGAAACAATGCTTGAAAAAAACTGAGAGCGTGAAGGCAGCTGGGTACAGAGACTGATGCTGGATGTGTGACTTCTCACAAATAGCAGGAAGCTGGACTCCTGAGCTCAGATTGCAAATGCCAAGGGCAGAAGCAGAAGAAATCCAGGGTTGGTGACATTCCCACAGGGCCAGCTGGTTGGTGCCTGTTCAGGCTAATTTGGGGTGACAGGAGGTCTGTGCTTGAGGTCATATCCATAATCAGGATGGTTAGTGTCAGAAGCCTCCACCACCCAGACAATCCCTGGACACCTGCAGGTGACAGAGCTCCAAGGTTAAGGAAATAAGCAAGGACAGAATCTGAGCAAGTAAATCCCACAGGACCCATTTCTTTGTGGAAAGATAGGAAGAAGGAGAGGATGGGAATGTTGCCTGTCCAAGTAGTGCCAAGTGTGCTGAGTGCCCTTGATAAATATTAAATAGCAATAGTGACATCTTATCACATCAGTTGTGTCTTTAGGACTCAGGTGAGCCTGGTTAAACCAACTCAGTATGGCAGTCACCTGAGGGTTTGACTCCAAGGATCTTTAGTGCAAAAGAGCCAGATGGGAAGCAAGACAGTAAATTCCAGAGACTGTAAGAGCAGCTGCAACTCTCTGACCTACCAGAACATGAGAGAGTTCATCACTACAACCACTGGTCAGCAGGCTGTCTGCCTGGCTGTTTTTATGTGCAGCAGATGGAAATGTTACAAGTGGCTTTATGGAACACCGAGAAGGAGACAAGGGAAATGAAATTCTTTCCTCACAAAGGTTCAGAACCCTGTGTGGATCTTTAGGTGGCATTCAAAGCCCTAGGGGCAATGGGGAAGTGGAGTTTTGGCTGCTCAAGAACATAGCAAGGGAATGAATATCCTGCTGGTAGATTGTGAAGAAAATATTCTCCACAGTTACGGATGGAACTGCAGAAGTAGAACACTGGCCTCTGAAAATGGAGTGTTTTCCTTTAGAGCCTTTTGTGCTGTCTACTCCATGGCCATTTTCCTGACTTTGAAGTATGCATTCAGAGTTGAATGACTTGCCCATCATGTGTAACCGATATAAAAGAACACAGGTCATTCTCCTGGCTGTTGGTGAAAGATGTTGGGACCCCTAACTCTAAATCAGTGACATAACTGATCATAGTGTCACCTGAAAGCTGAGAGACAGTTGTGGTAAGTGTGTAGACTTTGGAATCAGAATTAACCTGGGCTTGGATCTCATCTCCACTATTGACTAGCTCTGTGACCTTAGCAAAACCACCCAGTCTCCCAGCCTCAATTCCACGTCTATAATGTGGGGGAAACAATGTTAGCTTTGTAAGGCTAATAGAATGTGTCAGTTACTTGACAAACTATCTGGCAGCATTGCCATTCAATTAATTCTATCAATCTATGTTTATAATAATAAAATTCAATAAGAAATTAGAACCAAAACAGCTATCTTTGGGATCAGAATCCACGGAGCTAAATCAGGATAAGAACCTACAGTTCTAGATTGTCTTATGGTATTTAAAATTATGCCACAATTATTTAAGCATGCACTGTGGATAAATTTTGAGAGCAATGTACTAGAAACAAGTGACCTTATCTCCTAAATACTTACAAGTTAATCAGTTTTATAAAAAGAGGTGAGAAAGTTGGAGATTCTGGACCACCAAGAAGAGTTGTGTGTGGTCATGTCTCTTTCAGCCAAACTGGGAATGTAGATAGAAAAAAATCCAAAAAAAAAAAAAATGATGAAGCTAAGAGACAGAAAGGATACTTCCAGCTATGGGAAACAGAGATTAGAGAGGAAGAGGGATTCCGACAGTTGGGATGGAGTGGAAGAAGGGCATAGAAGAACATAGACCATTAAGGGAAGGGCATCTAAGAGTCCACAGCCACCATAAAGGTAAAAATAAGGCTCTGGATATACCCAAGCATTCATCATGGTGCTTTAGAAGATAATCCCCTTGTGAAGAAGTCACCAGTGCCAGTGCTACTTGAACAAAGAGGCAACATGAGCAAACAAGCAGCATCCATCTTCTTAAGCAAGCTAGAAGCGGGAGACTTGGGGAGCTTGAAGTCTATTAAATATAAATAACCCATATCATCGTAAGTATTTTATATCACTGCAGATGGAGAAGGTGCCATATTTTATACCCTCACTGTAAATCTAAATACTTTATTGTTGCCAATTTTGCCATTGCCTTCAGCTAAAAAGAGTCATTTATGGAGATTGACAGTATTTGGTTATATCACCAGTGATCATTCCTGTCAGTGATTGGCCTGATGATCTCTCCCAAGAAAATAATTGCCATATATTGGCAAACACTGGAGACTTATGGGCGTGTTTGCTTTTAAGTGATTCTAAAAGATATACAGCTAAGTGCATATTTAAGGGGGAAGGGCTTGTCTTTTAGGATGTAGAAACTGAGGAAAATGTTATGAAAGAAATCAATTTCCAAGCTTTATTCCAATAAATAAAAGGCAGTAAGCATTCTCAATGAAGGCCTTGATATAATTTATATTTTTTGTATAAAATTATGAGTATGAATGTATATACAAAATGTGGTATATCCTTTTAGGAATCCTATCTTGAGAGACAAAGGAACACCATACCCAGATAGCTACAATGTGGATAAATCTCCAAAACATTATGATGAAGGAAAGAAACTAGACACAAAAGAATGTATATTGTTTGATTCTACTTGCATGGAATGTCCAGAATAGGCAAGGCCATAGAGACAGAATGTAGGTTAGGGGTTGCCTAAGATTGGGGGTAGGAACAAGGAGTGACTGCTAATGGGCATTGAGGTTTCTTTAGGGACTGGTAGAAATGTTCTAAAATCAAATTGTTGTGATGGTTGCACAACTCTGTTGAATTGTGACTTAAAGTGGAAGAATTTTATGGTATTTAAATTATATATCAATAAATCTGTTAATATGAAAAGAAACGGAGTGTAATGTTTTCTAGATGCAACTAGAAGACCCTGTTGGTGAAAAGCAAGGGACAGAACTTTACACCATCCCAAGAAGGGTAATAAAACAAGACATGAGCTTAACCTGACAGGCTGAACCCCAATCTCTGTTCCTTTTTAGTTAGAGCATCATCCCTCCCCACCTGGCAAAGAGGTTACCAACTTCCCTCAAGGTAGGCCCACTGATACTTAGGCATCTGCCTGTATATGAACTCAGACAGATGCCCCAACTCAAGGAAGAATGAGCAAGATCAAACTAAGTGGACCAGTCCTCACAGGGTGGGTAAAGGAGGTGTTAAGAGCACCAAGAAGAGAGGAAAACTGGATCAAGAGTGAATTAGTCCCAAGACAGGAGGGTCTCAGCAGGAGTGGAAAGCCCAAATTGCGTGTGAGCCAGAGATGGTTGTTTTACAAGCAGCACTCACACCCTGGTACCAGCATGGAGCAGGGGTGGCGGGGCGTATCACACCTCATGCTGCATCCTCCTGTCAGTGTAACATCCTGCCAGAAGCAGCAATCCAGCTTATTATTCAAAAATGTGATTGGGAACCACGCTTGGGTATTTTTCCCCATCTGTCTAATTAAATGGTAAGTCCCAAAAGGCAGAGACCAGCATGAGCTCCAGCTCATGCTCTCGGCAGTTTTTGGTACTGGAAAAATATTAAACAATAGTCTAGTAATAAAAGACTAGTAGTTTCCACAGAGCTTTTGTAGCTGAAGAGCAAAGCAATGCTTTGAATGGAGTTGTAGGAGTTTGTCCTGGTTTTCATATTTCTCAGCAAGAGGCTCACTCCTCACTGTCAATCACATTTTCATACCTGGTAAACCAAGCTGATCAAGGACTGTAATTGAAATAGTTTCATGTTGAAGGATAACCATTTAAGATCTCAGGTTATGACTAGTTTGTATTAGAACTAGGAAGCAAATGAGGAATCATTTCTTCGTGTTAGTTCCTATGGAAGGGATTGACCCAACTCAACCCAATACCTAACGTAGTGTGTCTAATGGAACTTTCTGGGATGGTGGAAATGTCCCATAATATAGAAGATACATGTAGCTGGTGGCTGCCATCTTGGACAACCCAAGACTAAAGGCTCTTAACTGGGGGAGATTGAATAGCTTTTTGATAACCTACCTTGAAGTGTTCATATACAACAGGATATGAATTAAAAAGTTATCACTAGAAATAATTGTCATGGTGATCTCTTCTATCTATTCAACGAATATTTATTGTGGGCTTTCTGAGTGCCAAGACCTATTCTAGACTCAGGAGATAACCTCAGTGAAAAAACCTGGCTAGGCTTCTGCTCTCAAGGAATTTATAATCTTAAGTCTAGAACCAAAAAAAGGAAAAATAAGCAAATAAATGAATGGTTACAAATAATGGCGTTTTCAAGAAGCACACAAAGTGATGAGATAGACTGAGCTTCTTTAGACAGAGATGACATCAGGTCTCGTTGAGAGTGAGGTACAGGCTTCAGTTCAAAGAGAAGTGGAAAGGAAAGATTGCTCTGGGCAGACAGACTATCTTACAAGGAGACACCAAAGCAGGAAAAGAGCTTGATGCCTTTGAGAAATTAAATGAAGGCCAATGTGGCTACACAAGCCAAGTGGAGAGGAGAGATGGACAAGAGCGCATTGGTGATGTAGGGCAGGAATCAAAGTATACAGGTCTCTATACACTGTAAAGTCCATCAGCAAGTTTTGGGGTGATTTCAGGCAGAAGAATGACATCAAGATATAATATAAAAGTTTATTCTGACTACAAGGAGGAGAGTGATTTGAAGGGGGTGCAGAAGAGAGAGTGAGGACATCAATTAGGAGGTTGCTATTGTCAAAATGAAAGCAAGTGGCCACGTAGTCCAAGGTATGGGTCTAGATATGAAAGGGGGAGTTGGGAGTTCAGAAATGATTTAGGAAAATTGATAGATCTGACTGGACATTGGAGTAAGAAGACAATGGAGGATGCACATGTCATTCATAGGTTTCTGTGCTAAAAAATTGGTGGATTTTGGCATCATGGCACTAGCAGGAATGGAATAGAAATGTCTTTTCCCAGTCTAAGTCTCTATTGTCTTTGTGTATCCACTGGTTCTTCTTGATCATGGGAGATTGGATGAATAGGATTGAACTGGACCATCCCATTTAGCACTGATAGGTTTTGTGTTTCTAGACCTATCACTTGAAAGTGCCTTTTATGTATTGGCTACATTTAACTCTAAAATCTATCATATTGTAGAAATAAGAAGGAATCTTCTGCACCATTGGTTCCCAACCTTTTAAATGTGGGACCCCTCTGTAACAAAGATGTATGTATATCCATAGGATGGTAATAATACTGGCTGGCTGCTTCCTCTAAATGGGATATGGGCTGGAAGAAAGCTGCCAAACACACAGCCTCTGTAGGATTAAATTTTCAGTTTAACCAGCTGAGAATCTGGAAACATAATGAAAAAAAAAAATGTGAGCTACAGGATAGGGGAAGTTGTAGCACTTGGAATCCTGTTAAAATTGGGAGAACAGTAGGAGTTTTGCAATACCCTTGCTCTCCAGGACTTATATAACCAGCTTTCAAACTATGTCCCAGAACTACCTAACCACTTAAATTCACGGAAGTGTTTTAAAAAATCATCATCCCCTACTTCCTGACTCACATTTAATGATCCCTATCCAGGGGAAAATGTAGAGCCTGTGCCCAGTAAGTGACAGCACCCTAGCCCTGTGCGGTGGAAAGCCCATGTCCTAGTCTGTGCCTAATAGAGCACTTAACCTGGGCCAGGCAGGGTCTGTATCAAGCCCTTTCTTGCATTATATGCTTGATCTTTACTAAAGTCCCTTGAAACAGACTTCTTTTTTTTTTAAATGCTATTAACAGATGAGGGTGCTGAGGTTTCAAAAGGTAAAGAATAACCATTTTATTTGATGTGCCTATTGATTAAGAAAATAGTGACTATAAATTCAATAGTGATTTTGGTTAAGTTTGTCTTTCATTCATTGCAACAACATCCATCGACTTTGGAAAATTAGTTGCCATGCCATTCATTTGATATTTATTTGTTTTTTCATTTTTTTTTCATTTGATATTTAAACAATGTTTTGAATGTCATGAATTCCAGGCCCTCTTGAAATTTTCATGCTTCTCCCAGGAGTCCGTGAGTCATGATTGACATTTTCTGATCAGATTAGAGCTACTTGTAGATTTTCAAAAATTGAAGTTACAAGAGAACAGGTAATTTGACCAAGGGCAAAGAACTTGTTAATGGTGGAGTGGAGACACAGACCTAGTCCTTCTACCTTTCTATTTAAAATTTTTACTACTCTATCTTACTCCCTCATAAGATGAATGGATCACCTGCCTGAAGACCCTAGAAAAGGAAGATCGATTACATCAGGTTCAGCAGGAGGGTTGTAAATCCTACTGGTAGGAGTTGCCTGCAGAGCTCTGTGGAGAAGGATCTTGAGGCCCTACCTGTCTGTACCTACTGGAAAATATGGTAGTTATTGATTAATAATCTTGATCTTAAGTACATGATGGGGAGTTAAGGCACATGTGCCAAGCATTTAGATGTGAACTGGTTAATTCTTGGTGGCTTTTAGGTGAGTTCAGGCTGGTTGTCCTCATGGTGTAGAGCTGAGTTCCATTTTCTTTGTGACTGTCCCTGACAGGTCAAATGCCTTTAAAAATGAGAGGCAGAATGATACTAACTCTGGGCGTTGAAGGAAATTTGCCATCTCCTTTTTGTTCCACTTACCAACTTACGATTTTTTGTTACGAGCAGACACTAGCAAAAGTTTCAAGCACTGGATGTATGCAAAAACCTTCCCTGACAAGGAAGCACGGATCATGCTGAACTGAGAGAAATTGGATCATGGTACCCAAGGGTAGCCCTTGACATTTATTCTGAAATTTAAGTTGAAAAACTAAAGAATAGCATTTTAATTTTTCTCTGCTCCAAACCGTTTACCTCCATTTCCCTCCAAACCAGCAATTTATTGCTTGTAAATCTGAGTACACAGCTGAGTCTGGAAGTAGCATTAGGAAAGCACAATTTTCAGTAGAAAGCCTGAATCCACAGACAGGGGTATTGACCAGAAATTTAAGGGCAAACTAATTCAATTACTTTCAGCGGAGTTTAACCTATAATCTTCACCCAAGCATATGGGTACCTCAGACAAAGAGAAAGAACTTTTAAAAAATTGATTGTTACCCTGTGAAAGAGCAAGCAGGAAGCTGGCCTTGTGTGTATGAGGTTTCTTTGGAGGGCCAGAAATCTGTTTCTGTCAGCACAGGAAAAACCATCGCGGAGCAAGGGAAGAAATGAAAACTAGAGTGAAAGTTAAACACTTTTTTTCAGATGACCTGGTATAATGATTAAAATGCTGAATTGGTTTTTTAAAAGGTTTTCCCACGGGAAGAATGTCAGAGCCACCCCCACCCCCACCAACCAGCTCCCTTCTTTCAAAATGTCTGTGAGTGAACATAAAATGGAATATATATTTATATGCTTTTTTCTTAAGATGACTGGTAAACAATTTGATCTCTTTTATCTGAAAGTTTTGCCAATGTTTTCATCAGTTCCTGTGGAGATGGCCTGTGATTCCACTTTTTCTTTGAACAAAGAATAAATTGGGTTTCTTTGCACTGAGAAATAGAAGACTAGCTAAAAGTACGGACTTCAAAATAGTGCGTATCATACATTTGGGGAGAGCATATTGAAAAAATAGTGCTTGATGCCACCTATACAGAGAAGCCTACTTTGGCTTCCACGAAGCTGCCAGAATCTTCTGGAAAAAACCTGTGAGATCTGATTAGCTGGAGACAGTGTTGGTATTTCCCTTTGATTCTGATTCATTCACTTGTGTCTCCATTAGCAATTTGTTTTAATTCAGTGTTCTGTGGAAAAAGCATATTGCTGGAAAACAGGCACATCTTATGTGCATATGCCTGACATTAAAGAAAAATGAATGTAACACTCCATGCTCAAAATAAACAGGCTGTCTTTCCCTTTCCCCGTCGAACAATATTTATAAATCTCCAGGATGAGATTGTTAATGGATTTGCCACCATCAGTATCCCCGGGCTGGCTGTGTAACAGCTTAGTTCTATGCTCTGAAGCACCTAGGTGCCAGCGTCACAGGCCATCAGAAAGACCTACCTTCTCCAGGTGCCCTGCTAGATTAAGGATAGCAATACCTCCAAGTTAACCCAAGAAAGTTTGTAGAGTCTATGTGTTCCTAATGGGCAGTCATATTTCCTTTAACAGTGGTAACCTACTTCCTCTGTGTTATGCACATTGAATTATAGTTAACCCATAAAGTAGTTGGCATCCAGCAGATTTAAGTCCCAATCCCACTGTTCTCCGAGATCCTAGGCAAGACTCTTGATTCCTCTGTTTCTGTTGACTCATCTATACTTACACACATACACACCTATCTTAAAAGGCTATTGTAAGGATTAAATGAGAAAATGCTCATATAGTGCTTAGCACTGTGCTGAGCATATTAATAATTATCAGTTGCTAAATCAATGAAGATAACATTATTGACATTAATAAGTAATATTGCATCTCACAAAGGTGTGATCTTGAACAGCATGTGGAAAGCAATCTAGTGTCCACATTAGCATCTCTCTTTGAATGTAATTTTTATACTACAGATGACTTCTCTGAGCTGGATCTCTTAGCTCATTCCAAAATAGGTTGAATGCAATGAAACCTACTTCTCCCAGGGTGCTGGCCCACTGGGAAGCCATGATGTTCTGAAGATATCTGTCAGCTTCTACAGATACTGGCCTTGGGTTAAGTCTTAGGGACTCAACCAACTGGGAGAAATTTCTTCTTATAATTAAAAAAAACTAAGCAAAAAAAAAAAAAAGCATATACATATATGTAGATATAGCTTGGATTTGAAGTAGATTCTCAAACTCAATATTAGATCTCTTCAATTCTAGAAGTTTCTTAGCTCTATCTTTTTGAAAATTGCCCTCCCCTACATTCTTCTTCTGCAGCTTCTGTGAAATATAGATGACTTAGCAATCTGTCCCTATTGACTCATAGCTGCTTTTATGTTGTCTCTCTATTGGAGTCTATATTCTGAGTGGTTTCCTCAGTTCCAGCGCACCTGGAATGTATCCAATATGTTGTTCAATATGTCACTGCGGTCTTAAGTTTAATGACTAGACGTTCTGTTGTCAATATTCTATTTGGTTCGCTTTCAAATCTTCATGATACTTTAAAAATAATGTCCTGTTCTTTCACTAGGATTTCAGTGCCTTTTTTTTATCTTTGAAGATTTTGAACACATTTATTTTATAGGTTCAATCAGATGATTATCTTTAGTTCTTGAGGTGCTAATTCTCCCCACTTGCTGGTGTCACCTGATTCTCCCTCATGGTACTTCATGTTCTTGTGCAGGTCATCTTATGAAGAAAAATATATCATTGGGTTTATCATCATTGGTGTTGAGGGTGTGGTGGGGTAGGGACTTCTTTACAAATCCTTTATGTCCTGAATCATAGAAATATCCCTATTGGGCAATTAAAGATGTGATTCTCCTTTGCTCATTTGTGGATTTGTTTCTCAGCTGGGGGTTACCGTGCTGCACATAGATTTAGACCTGTAGCTGATCATGTGATGGACGCTGTGGATTCTGATGCTTTGTGCATAACTGCTTCTCCCACCCTTACTTTCAGGAAGACTGCAGTCATATACTGCAACTCTAGGCAAAGAAAGGAGGTTTTCTGGTCATCCTCTCACAGAAAGAAAAGTATTTAAAGGCTCTAGCATTTCTGTTGAGGGTTCAAGTCCAGTTTTCTAGCTTCTCTTTATCCAAAAAGTCCCCGTGGTCTCAGGTCCATTCAGACTTTGTGGCCCACTTTGGATATTACCTCTTCTTGCATAGTCTGATATGGATGTACTTACTGGTTTTGTGCTTTTTACATTTTTTTCTTCCATTCTTTCCTTTTTAACAGGAAAATACCTGTTAAAGGAGGATACCCTTTTATGTTTGTTTAGTGCTCTGGGTTTGTCCCGGGATCTTATAGAGCATGGCTCAGGCCTACCTGGCTTAATTCATGAGAAGTGCCCACTCAAAGCATCAAGCTCAGAACTAATTCAATGCTTTGATTATAAACTTGGGACTTTTAATAAAGGTACAACAAAATTAGATGACCCATTTTATTTGTCTTGAATTCCTGTGTGTGTGTGTGAGAGAGAGAGAGAGAGAGAGAGAGAGAGAGAGAAAGCCCTAGGCATTTAATTATTTAAAAATACAGAGAGCAATTTCTCATGAGGATGCCCCTGTACCTAAAGAATAAACTAGAAAACATTCCTTTTTACATATCAGCTCCAGATTATCTCACAACTTAAAAGATTAAATGAAGGCAGTTTATTTTTTCCCTAGTACTGCAAGCCTGTGATTGTGTTTTCAGCAATAAATAGATATTGAACTAATGTTTTCAGTGTCCAAGCGGCACATTAGTTATAAAATTCTTATGAAAATTTTGGCCAAAGCCCTTTCTTTTTGACATGGTGATACTCCGGCATCTCAATAGTTCTTAATCTATAGATACATAATTTGGATTCCAGAAATGTTCTATTGTAACAATAACAAAATAGTCTGTTCTGACAGTTTTCTCCTCTTTCTTTAAAAGAAAATGTCCTATAGCCTGAAATAGCCACATTACCTTGTGGTAGAACCAGTGTGAAGGTTGATACCTGGGACCTAAGAAATGGAAGGGGGTAGAAATAGAGTTTTGGCCCTTTATTTTTAGCTGACAAGACAGTAGGGCCAGGACTGAGTAAAGCAAGTGAGGCATTTGCTTCAGGCACAACATTTAGGGGGACTCCAAGAAACTCAGCAATAAGATACATGATATTTTAATGCATTATTTTTTAAGAAGTCAAATTGGCAAACTGTGACCCTTGGGCTATCACCTGCTATGGTGAATACGGTTTCATTGGAATCAGGGCCAGGATAAGGGTGAGGTTGAGTGAAGCAGAATTTTCTAAGTGCATGGTCAGATACTGTTTTTATTTAAAATTTTGATACTTTGCTCATCATGGGAGTTTTGTATTTTTATTTTAAGATATTACCTTAAATATTATTTATTTTTATTATTCCCTTAAATTTTGCATCCATGGGGAGTGCCTCACTTCCATCACCAGGGTCTGGCCCTTAGGTAGGAAGCTATCACAGAGAAATGACAGTGTCTGAGTATTTACATTTGCATGGTTAGAAATGCAGGCATCAAATCAGCACTTTGGCAGGTGTGACCTTCTTCCAGATATTTCACCTTCCGTGTTACTCTCTGCAAGAACAGTACTTATTTCATAGGATCGTACTGAGGTTTAATGAATGTGCAGTGCATGGGATCAGTGAGTATAGGTTAGTAGCATCAATGATAGAAATGAAAGATAAGTTTAGTAAGTTCTAAACAAAGGCAGAATTTTAGGGCCTTGGTTGTCTTTCTAGTGATATTTTTTTAAAATATTTTATTCATTTATGTATTTATTTAGAGAACATGCAAGTGGAGGTGGGGGAGGGATAAGGGGAGATAGAGAATCTCAGGCTGACTCCACACTGAGCATAGAGTCTGATTCAAGGCTTGATCCCATGACCCTAAGATCATGACCTGAGCTGAAATCAAGAGTTAACACTGACTCAGTCACACAGATGCCCCAGGATTTTTTTTTTAATCGTGATAAAACACACATAGTATAATGTTTACCATTTTAACCATTTTTTTATTTGTGTTCAATTTACCAACATACAGAATAACACCCAGTGCTCATCCCGTCAAGTGTCCCCCTCAGTGCCCGTCACCCACACACCCCCACGCCCCGCCCTCCTCCCCTTCCACCACCCCTAGTTCGTTTCCCAGAGTTAGGAGTCTTCATGTTCTGTCTCTCTTTCTGATATTTCCCACACATTTCTTCTCCCTTCCCTTATATTCCCTTTCACTATTACTTATATTCCCCAAATGAATGAGAACATACACTGTTTGTCCTTCTCCGATTGACTTACTTCACTCAGCATAATACCCTCCAGTTCCATCCACGTTGAAGCAAATGGTGGGTATTTGTCATTTCTAATGGCTGAGTAATATTCCATTGTATACATAGACCACAGCTTCTTTATCCATTCATCTTTCAATGGACACCGAGGCTCTTTCCACAGTTTGGCTATTGTGGACATTGCTGCTATAAACATCGGGGTGCAGGTGTCTCGGCGTTTCATTGCATCTGAATCTTTGGGGTAAATCCCCAACAGTGCAATTGCTGGGTCGTAGGGCAGGTCTATTTTTAACTCTTTGAGGAACCTCCACACAGTTTTCCAGAGTGGCTGCACCAGTTCACATTCCCACCAACAGTGTAAGAGGGTTCCCTTTTCTCCGCATCCTCTCCAAAATTTGTGGTTTCCTGCCTTGTTAATTTTCCCCATTCTCACTGGTGTGAGGTGGTATCTCATTGTGGTTTTGATTTGCATTTCCCTGATGGCAAGTGATGCAGAGCATTTTCTCATGTGCTTGTTGGCCATGTCTATATCTTCCTCTGTGAGATTTCTCTTCATGTCTTTTGCCCATTTCATGATTGGATTGTTTGTTTCTTTGGTGTTGGGTTTAATAAGTTCTTTATGGATCTTGGAAACTAACCCTTTATCTGATACGTCATTTGCAAATATCTTCTCCCATTCTGTAGGTTGTCTTTTAGTTTTGTTGACTGTTTCTTCTGTGCAGAAGCTTCTTATCTTGATGAAGTCCCAATAGTTCATTTTTGCTTTTGTTTCTTTTGCCTCCGTGGATGTATCTTGCAAGAAGTTACTGTGGCCAAGTTCAAAAAGGGTGTTGCCTGTGTTCTCCTCTAGGATTTTGATGGAATCTTGTCTCACATTTAGATCTTTCATCCATTTTGAGTTTATCTTTGTGTATGGTGCAAGAGAGTGGTCTAGTTTCATTCTTCTGCATGTGGATGTCCAATTTTCCCAGCACCATTTATTGAAGAGACTGTCTTTCTTCCAATGGATAGTCTTTCCTCCTTTATCGAATATTAGTTGACCATAAAGTTCAGGGTCCACTTCTGGCTTCTCTATTCTGTTCCATTGCTCTATGTGTCTGTTTTTGTGCCAGTACCACACTGTCTTGATGACCACAGCTTTGTAGTACAACCTGAAATCTGGCATTGTGATGCCCCCAGATATGGTTTTCTTTTTTAAAATTCCCCTGGCTATTCGGGGTCTTTTCTGATTCCACACAAATCTTAAAATAATTTGTTTCAACTCTCTGAAGAAAGTCCATGGTATTTTGATAGGGATTGCATTAAACGTGTAATTGCCCTGGGTAACATTGACATTTTCACAATATTAATTCTGCCAATCCATGAGCATGGAATATTTTTCCATCTCTTTGTGTCTTCCTCAATTTCTTTCAGAAATGTTCTATAGTTTTTAGGGTATAGATCCTTTACCTCTTTGGTTAGGTTTATTCCTAGGTATCTTATGCTTTTGGGTGCAATTGTAAATGGGATTGACTCCTTAATTTCTCTTTCTTCAGTTTCATTGATTTCTGGGCATTGATTTGGTATCCTGCCACGCTACCAAATTGCTGTATGAGTTCTAGCAATCTTGGGGTTGAGGCTTTTGGGTTTTCTATGTAGGGTATCATGTCATCGGCGAAGAGGGAGAGTTTGACTTCTTCTTTGCCAATTTGAATGCCTTTAATGTCTTTTTGTTGTCTGATTGCTGAGGCTAGGACCTCCAGTACTACCATTTTAACCGTTTTTAAGTGAATAGTTCTGTGGCACCAAGTGCATTCACATCGCTCTGCAATTATCACCAGAATTTCTAGAGGTTGAATTCTATCCTTTTGGGCTTGAAAGGACCATGGAAGGCTTTGGAGCAGAAGACTGGCCTAAGGGATCATGTGAAGGAAATAAATTTGGGAGGAGAATATAGAATGATGTTGAGTAAGAAAGGACAGGAGGCAGGAAATGGTTAAGAGGATCCTTTAGTGGTCCCAATGTGAAGTGGCAAAGGCACTGACCAAGGAAATGACAGCAAGTAAAGAGAAAGGACAGAGGAAGAGGGTAGGAAAGGTTCTTAGACAATAAGAGAAGAGTGGGAGGAAATTAAATATGTAAGGTGAGATTTTGAAATGTGATTCAATTCATTAAAAAGCTGCTTCAGGCATAATGGGAATGGAGCTGTGGGTCAGAAAGATTCTTCCCTCTCAAGGTGGTATGCTGTGACCAGTTCCAATCACAAGCAGAAGTGAGTCTTCAATTTTCAGGAATTTTTTAAAAAGACTTGTTTATCTTTTTTAGGGAGAAAGAACCAGAGGAGAGAGAGAGAGAGAGAGAGAGAGAGAGAGAGAGAGAGAGAGAGAGAAAGAGAGAGATAGAGAATCTCAAGCACACTCCACACTGAGCAGAGAGCCTGACCTGGCGCTTGACCCCACAACCCTGAGATCATGACTTGAGCTGAAATCAAGAGTCAGATCTTAACTGACTGAGCCTCTCAGGCACCCCAAATTTTCAGGAACTTTATAAGCTAGTTGTTAAACCTCACCAAAAATAAATACGAACGTTACAATTAAATAAATTATGTTAAAAACAAAGGTTAAAATGACTCAACAGCTATCATTTCCTAATCATTATTCCATTTTCATACTATTTCTCTGTTTCTGAGGTCATCATATCTATTGTATCTGTATAGTCAAATGCTCTAATGGCATGCCACTGAGCATCCCTTCCCAATGCTACATTCACTGACACCCTGTGAGTAGCTAGAAAGCAGCTATGTTGGGAATATTTACACCAGGAAACTGGTAAAGGCTACAAAATGAGACCAGGATTCATTGTTATGCTGATTGTTTAGACCCAATAAGGTGATGAGAAAATGTTAATGATACATTGTGTGCTTAAAAGTATGTTGCATCAGCAGCCAGGACCCTAGAGCTACATATTAAATCAAGGTGAATGGCTACAAAGACAAAGGTTCAGTAAAAATAAACAAAATCGTTCTATACCAATCAGTTGGAATCAATTTGAATTTAACATAAAGAATACTGTAGATTTTCTTATTTGTAAATTGTGTGCTACATAGTCTTTGTATCAGTAAAATTTATAATAATTTTAAAAATTTATATACACATAAATATTTTTGGGCAATCAGTTGCACATTTGCCAGCATGCCTCTGACTATAATCTTCTGTGATAAGGAGATTTATTGTATAATCGTGTAGATATTATTGTATCAAACTTATATCAATCTTATACAACCTTTTTAAAAAAAGACGTATTTATTTGAGAGGGAGAAAGAGAGTGGGGTAGAGGTAGAGAGAGAGAATGTTTAGGCAGACTCTTTGCTGAGTGGGGAGCCTGATGTGGGGCTCGATCCTGCAACCCATGAGATCATGACCTGAGCCGAAACTAAGAGTCAGATGCACAACCAACTGAGCCATCTAGGCACTCCTATACCTGCCTTTCTGAAAGACAAGTGGCTTATTTTCCAGTAACAATGGAAAACCGGACACATTCTCTACTTCATAAATAGTGAAACATATTTCTTCAGGCAGACCACAGCAATCTAACACCTTACTTCATTAGCCTTATCACCAGCAATAGTTAGTACAGTTGGAGCGTGACTGTGCCTGCCTGCCTGCTTTCTCATGCAATGTGCTTTATTCACAGTTCAGTCCCTACTGAGCTTTGCAAGGTGGGTCCCAGTGTTATCCCATTTTAGAGATCAAAAGACCAAGAGAGCCTTACCTGACAGGTTGTACAATTAGTAAGAGGTGAGAGAGAGATCTGAATACAGATCTTTCTGATTCTTTCTGACTCTTGATTCTGATAGCTTCTCTCTATTTCCTTTAAAAATGTATATATAGAAAAGCTTCTACTTCAAAGAGGATAGATTTTTGGTCACGGTTACCGATCACCGATTATGTCCCCAGTGTCCTCTGGGACACAGGGCAAGTCTGATGAAAGGTCTATGAAGTGGCCTCTGACTTTGAGGATTTCATTCTGTTGACAAATTCGTAGTCCTCAAGGCTGTCCTCATCAGCTCTGCCACTTTTACAGTAAGAGGACCCACTTCCCAAACAACCTGAACCTTTGTCACAGCTGACGCCAGTTGGGCTTCATTTGCTGCAAAGCTGAGACAGTCATTTCTTGTGCCCTTTATACTCATCTCCTAAATCTTCCCTCAAACAGTTCACTTGCTCCTCCTCCCTATCTGTGTTCCTTAAGGCAGTAGGATGATGACGCAGAAATCAGGCAGGAGGTCCTTCCAGACAGGAGGTCCTTCCAAGTGGTACAGTTATCTTTAGTTACAAAACCTCTAAGAGTCTCCTGTCAAAATTTTGTGCTGTGGTGAATGCTCTCGGCTGCTCTGAGTTGTGTCCAAAATGAGAAATTTCAAAGGCCGTTGAGCACTGCTGTTTCCCAAATGGATCAGTACAAGAACATTTGACGTCAGAGTCTTGAAATCTGAGATACATTAGAGGAAATTTCCAGAACTGGATGGTCTGAAAAGTTTCCCTTCACCCACCTTCCAAGGCGAGCCTGCATTTACCAAAACCTCAGGTGCACCTGACAGGAACGGAGAGAGAGTTGGAGGATTCTGGTTCTTGCCCCTCACCCTTTATTATTTCTTTTTTCTCTCTATGTCCATTTACCAAGATGTTTTCTTTGCCTTCTGCTTTCAAACTAGGCCAGTAATTAAGGGAGAAGTCAGAAAATAATGTTGATACACATCTGTGTTGCAAACAGAAGCTCCAATAAAGGAAGACAGAAACGAGGTCGGCTAAAGATAGAACAAAGATCCTTCTGTTCACCAATGATTGAAAAATAAATATTCTAAGACATTAAAAATAATATAAATAAACTAAATAGAAACAAACATGCATGTTGATATTTATATAAAAGTTTAAGCACATTCAGTTAGAATGGCATTTATCCTTTTTTACTTAAGAGAAAAAGAGAGGAAGGGGCATTTGCAAATAGGAGAACTTGCTGTCTGAGTGTCCACGTGGCTGTGTCCTGTGTTTACAGTCATACAAATATGAGCCGACTCTCGTCCTTAAGTGGTCTACAGCCTACATTTCCCAAAGTGGAAAATACATTATTTTGTGCAAGTCCTAGTGATATCACCAATAATCCTCGTTTTCCTCTTCACCAAGTGTGCCAGGCTGAGAGTGAGTGCTTCTGGTGCGTGGTCTCATTCTCTCTCCCCATCAGCACCAGGAGGAGAGACGTGATTGGTTTACATTCTAACAACTGGAAGTTGAGAGAGTAGAGTGTAAGGTATTAGTTCACGGTTACAGAGCTGGTGGGAGGCAGGCTAGGATTAGAGCTTAGGTCTCCTGACTTTGGAGAGCGGGCACTTAGGCTCTGTGCTAGGGCTGGGGAAAGGGTCTGGGGAATACACATATGCAGATTCAAAGCCCACCTCCGCCACTTGCCATCTTAATATAGTTTGGTGGTGGCGGCAGAGATTTGCTTTCCCTTCCTGAACCTCTGTTTCCCCTACTTCAAGTAGAACTAACCTTGCAGGAAGAGAATGTTAGTGAAGAGCTTGAAACTGGACCTGGCAGGTGGATGACAGGAATTAGAATCTGATTTGTGGGACCAATTCTGCTGTGAACAGATGCCCAGTCTTTAACAGGTAAACTTCAGCTGTGAGGAAAGAGAATTACTGTAAAAGCTCACCTTATTTGACTTGTATTCATTTATTATTCATTCACTTGTTGATCCATTCAACAAATATTAAGCATCTACTCTGGTGTAAGGCATTTTCTTCAGTTCTTAACGTATAGTTTTTTTTTTTTAATGCAACCACATTATGTGGTTTTATGCATTTAATGCAACCACATTTTAATGCAACCACATAATGCAAACACCACACTGTATAGCAGGTGTAGTTTCTGAGGCATCTTTTTGGCATTTGCCAGCCTAACTGTTCACATCACCTGTTGCATTGCAGACCCTGGGGTAGGCTCAAGGACGGGCTGAATGCATTGCCAACCATGTTGGGGTACGGGGCTCATGGTCCAGCCTGAGCATCAGCATGTGGCATTATAAGGGTGTGAGCAGAGTGTTCTGACCACAGAGGAGAGGGAGGGCCTAAGGGTAGGAAAGTCTTCACCTCCCAGACAACTTGTGACAGTGTTGGGGGAGGATGGAAGCTGGCACGGCTGGCCTGGGGAGCAGTGAGAAACCCAGCGTGGTTGGCAGCTTGGGGGTGGAGTGTCCATTTACCCTTTGGAATATAATCTTACTGTTGGCATGGCAACTGCTGCAAAATAAATTCAAGGTGGTGCTTCAAATGATGCCTCCGAGACTGTCCAGGAGTCATTTAAATTGCTTGTTTGTTATGTATAAGGATTTGCCTAACCTTCAACCTGCAACTGCAGCTTGGCAATCTCTTGTTTATTGTGCTGATATTGTTTCTTGAGTCATTATTCTCCTTAAACCTTTTTTTTTTTTTTTTTTTTTACTTTTTGCTTTTGCTTTTCATTCCGCTCATCTAGAATCTAGAAAATATGTGCAGGCATTGTGTTATATTCCCAGGCTCCCTTGAGATACCCTAGGCCTTACCTCTCTTCCTCTGATGGAAATGCTGCCAGGCTGGTGTTTGCCATCTCATTTCTCACCCCTGGGTCCCTTCACTGAGCTATGGTGGATGTCACGGTGTGCTCAGCCCCTCATGCCCCCTCCCCACCATGAGTTTGTGAAATGGCCCAGAATTCAAGCTCCTCGGAGCAGCACAGAGGTTGTTTCTCCTAGGTTGAGGAATGAGACAGCCAGTGCTAACACCATGAAAGTATCGTAGATACAAACCTGCCCTACAAACTAACAGGAATGTTTGCTGTCCTTGACTGATCCTAAATATGGAATTAAAAAAATGTATGGAAAACAAATAATGACTGAGGGTACCTTTTCCCATTCAGGGTTCTAAAGCCAACAAAAGTCTTTGGCTTGTTAAATCAGTGGTAGATTTGCCAAAACAAAATAAATGTCTAAATCTCTTTCTCTTCCTGCTTTGTGTGTGTGTTTGTCTGTCTAAGAGAGAGACACAGACAGACAGACAGGCAGACACAGACCACCAACCATAAGGGGTTGAGAAGGATGGGGTTAGAAGGGGCCAATGCGGCTCTAGCTTATTCGGGAGAGTTGATCTGCCCACCTTTCCAGGAGAAACTGAATATAAAATCCTTAGGCATGAAAAGAACCTCTCACATATGGACTCTTTGGGGATTCAATTCACACTCTTCTCCGCTTCCTTTCTCACTGTCTCTTTTGAACCTGAGGGGAAAGCATTTCTTATGCCGCTCACTTCTCTAGCTCTCAGATAATAAGGAGAAAGAAGTAAGGGGCTTAAATGTCAAGAGTTGTAGAATTTGGGAAACTGGCCCCACAAGGTTTTCAGTTTGAGTGATGGGGCAGCATCAGGCTGGGTGACGTGACAATGACAGGAAGGGGGTCTAAGCAGGTGGTACAGCAGACACTCCTTTAGTCCTTACTCTGTTCCAAGCACTGTTCTGAGGGCTATACATTCATTAATTCATCCAGTCCTCCCAATGATCTAACAAGGTAATAACAATATTAATGTTATTATGTCCATTTTGGAGATCAGGGAACTGATGTTAGAGAGGTAGGTAATATGGCCTGGTCCTCACAGCTAATAAACATGAGACCTAGGACTTGAATCCCAGCATTCGACTACAGAACAGTAGTTCTCAATCAGGGGTAATTTTACCCCCCATGGGACATTTGGCCATGTCTGAAAACATTTTTAATTGTCACAACTTGGCAGCAGTAGGGGCTCTGCTACTGGCATCTAGTGGATAGAGCTGAGGGATGCTGCTAAATGCCCTCTCCCTAACAACCAAAAATTATCAACCCCAAATGTCCTGAGTGCCTTGACTGAAAAACCCTGCCCTGGATTTATCACTTCTTACGGTTTGGTGCTGAGCAGGATGATGGAATCTGAGAACCAGATATCTAACTTGAGATCAAATGTTTAAGCTGTGAATATAGTCTGATCCCCCTGCTGGCTGGCTGAGCCACTCTACTTCTGTTTTCTGGTGCAGGGAGCTAAGTTCTCCCAAATGGCCTTTGCTTGACTTCTGGCTGAATTTAGCAGGGAGAGTTCCTTGCTTTTTGCCTAAGTCATCATGGGGGCCCTGGGTTTGGAGTCTCCAGACCACATGGTAGGGAATGAGAAGAAAGCACTCACAGCAAAGTTATTTTCCCTTGCTCTCCCCTTCCCTACCTCTCAGGACTCCACCCTGTGTATGAGAAGTTTTCTAAGTAGGATCATTGGGAAATAAAGTCCATGCATTTACAGGAAACATCTGCAGGCGAATGGGGACTTGTGAAATCTTTGGCTGGGAGATTTTTGAAACATTATCAAGATGAAATTTGTTCTAGCATTCTAGGAATCCGTGTTCTCTCTAGGTTTCCTGAGACTTGCTTCTCTTGACCCACAGGAGTTAGTTTTGAGATTACCTTCAAGTTGTTATATTCGATCTAAATCCCCCGTGTCTTTTTCGGGAAGTGTGGCTCTTGACCAGCAGCCTTGGTGGCTACCTGGGGGTTTCCTAGAAAAGTACTATCTCAGGCCCTGCCCAGATCTGCAGAATTAGAATCTGTATTTTAACAAGGCCCCAAGTTACTTACATATACTGGTCTACGAGGTTTTGATTTTTACTCTGAAAATTATTCTAAGAACTATGGGTCCAAATAAATGGCAACTCTCCTCCCTAAGCCTCAATTCCTCCCTAAGCCTCAATTCCTCCCTAAGCCTCAGATTCCTCACTAAGCCTCAGATTTTACAATGTGCAAGTTGTGTCAGATGGGCCCTGGGGCCTTATTGTAGCTCACAAATACTATGATGTCCGAGATTTATGCAATCAAATAGTTTCTGAACAATCCTAATGAATCAGTGTAGAATTGTTTGAGCTCTCCCACAAGTGATATTTCATTTACTTACAGTTGACCACCAGGGTTTTTGCAGGAACCCTCCCCCCACCCGCCCCTCTGCCTCCACTCCCAGCCAGGAAGGAATATTTCTTATTAACAGCCATTCTGCTTTGGCTGTGGCTGGTTGTCAACTATTGGATCGGACTTCTTCTGTCACTCAGTAGTTTCGTAGTTTGATTGCGATGTCTTACAAGGGATGTGAATTAATCTACTTCCCAGTCCTCTACCAACCACCCCCAATTTTTTAGGTTGGGATACCATTTTAAAAACCTCATCCCAGGGTTTCTAAACCCTTTCATCCATTCATCTGAACATGGGCACATGTTTCAAGATCACCATAGTGCTAGACTTGCTCTCTTCCTTCTCAGTTGAGCTGCAAGGCTGTAGAATGTGCCTTTACCAACAAATAGATGACATTGTCACGCAGATCTTAAACAAGACGGCTGCTACCCTGATAAAATGATGGGATCACCAAAGAGGCGTGAGGGTGCTGTGAAGATGGGAGTCACAAAAGCAAATGTCTGTGTGGGCCAAGAGAGAGGGGGGAGGGCTATTATCATAGGGCCTGGAGAGACAGTGGTAACTTATGGAAATTGTTGTTGGGAGGGAGTGTATGTAGCACATACGCATAGTTGATTGTACCCAGGAAGGAGGGCATTAGAGCCTTTATGTGATCTGATTTTTTGTTTGTTTGTTTGTTTTTAAGTGAGAGAAGGCACAAATCCGATTTACGACATTTTCATTTTTTAAAAAATATTTACAATCCAGTTTCCTTTTGTTTTTCCATAATTCTATGGGAATTCACAGGGTGAATAGAATGAAACACGTCTGCAGACTCAAGTTGGACCTTATAGTCCCAACTGTATCCCTCTGGTGGGCATGACTCCATTTACGAGTCTTTAATGGATCTCTTCTACAGGCCTAGTGCCTTGTGTCTCTTGAAGTTCCATTTTTGGATCACTCACGGCAGAATCAGACAAAATCACCATATGCCCTTTCTGTTCCCTGCCCAGGATAGCCAAATCACAAATTCTAGGAAATCTTTCTTTTAGCATATTCCCTGGGAATTTCTGAAAACATAGAAGTGTAAACCTTATTAAGTCTGATAACTTGCAGACTACAGAGATGTGAAAGAGTAAGTCTCTATCCCAGTAACCTAGAATCTGCTGAAGAAAATAAGATTATTGCACATTAAACACAATTTAAAAACCAGAATGCTGGGGGACTCAGGATTACAGATTACTCAGATCGATTGCCTTAAGCGCTAGGCAATGGCCAGTTTCCCCTGAGTTTTGAAGGCAGCCAACTCTTTAACTGGGAAGCAGCCTACGGGGACCAGTTGTATACTGATTGAATTTTCTAAGTGGAGGCATAGAGATGGGGGTTGAAAAGTCAGATGCCTCGGAGGCCAGTTAGGTGATATGAAGGAGTGAAGCAGGCTAGCCTGAGAGGATATAGGGAGTGGAGTAGACTATGGTAAACTGGAATGTACATGGCCCCACTAGAGGGGGCAATTAATCTCTGGAAAAAAGGGAAATAGTATCTAGAGACCAAGACAAGGTGTGTTAAAACAAAATAATCTGCAGCTACTTAGGCTCTAATTTTATTAAGGCTTCAGAAGTAGAGACCTCAGTCTCCTCCTCTGATGTTCCCTCTAGTTGCACACGTCACTTCTACCTTGTGGATTCTGTGATTCTTCCTATGTAAAGTGGTGGAGATGGCCCAGATGCAGAAAAGCTTCTTTCTTTTCTGAGAATCAGGGCAATTGTGTTGGGGGCCCTTAAACGGAGCTCTGGCCAATGAAAAGAGCGCCAGTAGCAACAAGAATAATGATCAGCATGCATGGAGTGGCTGTCATGTGCAAACCTGGGTGGCTTTCCTTCTAGGAAAGGAGAAGAGCAGGTGACAGGCCGGCAAGGACAAGCATGATATGCACAGAGGAGGAGAAGGTGGAGAGATAGAGCTGAGGTTCTCTTTGGCTACTACTCACTCACTGCAAGTCAATTCTTTTTTTTTTTTTTTTTTAATGATTATTCCATGTCACAGTAAAAAGGCAAAATCCATTCATTCGTTCACTCATGCATTCATTTAACCCATATTTATTGAGTACCTATTATGTGCTAGTATTAACTTGTCCAGGACAATTCCTCCAGGCTGGCCTCCTGGAAAAAGAATTGGCCTCCTTCAGTACTCTGCAGAAGCCGGCCATAGCCTAGGGCTTCAAAAGTCAATCCTGGTGAGTTCCAAGTCTGGGACCCCAACCCCCCACTGCCACCATCACCCCATTATACTAGGTAAGAGGCCAATTATTCCCCTTCCCAAAACTCTGAAGTGATGAATTCTGTCTCAAGCTTTTCTTAGTATAGAGCTGCAGCTGTACAGCGTGGGGCTCAGCCTGCAGACCGTGGCTCCACAGCCGTGAACACTAAGCTGGACCTGATGATCCACCATGCTATGGTGCACCTGTCTCCTTGCTTCTCATCAGGCTAGGAGAGGGGCGGTGTTCTCCTAACTAGGCAATGTAAAAGACCATACAGCTGGAAGGTCAGTAGTCTAGTGGGTCTGACCCCTAACCTCGCTGTAGCTCGGTGAGCTGCTCCAGAATGCGATGGACGGTGAGGATCTGCACACCTGCTACTGCTCCTCTCCCTGGGACTTTTCTCCAATGAATGCTGCTCAGGCTCCCCTTGTGTGTCCTGCTTGGCCACCTGCCCTTGTCTGCTCGACTATCAGAGACTGGGAATGCAACAGAGAACAAGTCTATCAAAGTCCCTGCCCTCATGGAGCTTCCCTTCCAGTGGAGGAGATGGCAGCTACACATGTGAGCAGAGGATCGGGGCGGGGGTGAGGCAGAGAAGCAGAGAGACAAATTACAAAATGACCAATGCTAGGATAGGAGTGAGGGGTGCTGTGAGAGCAGGGGATATCAGGGAGAGACCACCGAGGAAGTAGAAACTTCTAGAAAGCCTCACTTACTTAGCTTACAATTCACTATGGCTTCAGTTTGTAATAGCAATATATTTATTATTTGTTTTTTTAAGTTATCATAAAACTAAACATGTTTATTTTTTTCAAAGCTTATGTCCATCCTTCATTTGAGGCTTTAAAATATGCTCTATTTTATATCATACAATGAAATAGTTGATCATTTTAATATCTTTAACACACAAAATAAAGTTGCAGATTAAGGGGGAGAGAACTTTTTATGAGACTGATATTGAAGCCCCCTAGAATCACGTCTCTGGCCAAATGTCCTGCCAGTTTTATCTGAATAATGAGAAACGCTTATATTCATTGAACACCAACTGCACGTGAGGTACTCATCTAAATGCTTGTGTTTACTTTTTCATTTTTTTGATGTGTTCACTTTTTAAATCTTCAAACTAACCCTGGAGGAAGGGGATTATTATCCTCTGCTTGATAGAGGGGATAACTGAGGCACATTGGGCCAAGGTCATACTGCTAGTAAGTGTCAGAGCCCAGCTTTGAACCCTAGTGTACAAATCCCAGAGCTTGTTCTCCGATCATCCCTTCTATCCCACCCCCAATGACTAACAGTTGGGAGGACGGTAGTCCAAGGTCCTGGCAATCATTGACATATGTAGCACCTCCCCGCTTCCCTTCTCAGCACTGGGCTTGGAAACCATTCAGTAAGAACCTAGAACGACGGAGAAGGGTCCCACAGATAGGTAGGCATTCTTGGACATTCCCCAGAGAAGTGAAAATGCTTTGCTGGCGAGCTCACTGTGCATATTTGCTGCTCTCTGGATGTGTCCCAGTTGGGCCAACTTCTGTTCTTGGCTGTTTGAATATATTCTGGAAGCTCAGAGGTGTAATTTCTCCAAATGCCACATTCCTGCTGAGCCTGCGGGATGAATTGTGCAATTTCAGGTGAGCGCATCTTTAAACCTTAGCAAGGCTTATAGTTTCTCCCCTCCTGCTTTCGCTGCAGGCCCCGCTTGGAGGATTGAGGGCCTGAGAGCATATGCCAGGCCCTGGGGTATGGCAGGTGAGGTGCTGGCGTAGAGATGGAGGAGGGCAGGAAGAGGGGGATGGAGCAGTGTGGGCTGCCCAGGCCAATGCCAGGTCCCCACTTTGAGAACTAGGATTGTCTGTAATTTTCCAGAGTTTTCATTTGTTTATACATCTTCTTGTAAAAATATTTTCTGAGTGTCAGCTCGGGGCTGGTACTGCTGGGTCTGGAAGAAGGTTAGCGGGTAAGAAGACAAGTCCACCTCATTGTGACCAGGTGTGATGGGACGGCACTTTGACTCCATCAGGAAGGCCGGGGACATCTTACTGGGGGCAAGTGGGATTAAGCAGCAGTGGTACGAGGATAAAAAGAGATCCTTCCTTCATCCTTAGCATTTTGATTCTTTTTACGTGTTAGGCATTGTGTCCAATGCTTTTTTGCCTTACTTCCACTAATCCTGCCTGTGAGGTAGGTTTTATGTTGAGTGTCCTTTTACAGGTAAGACGTGTGAGACAGAGAAGCTAAATGACTTGCCCAAGGTCTCTCAACCATAAGTCATGGGGCCATTTTTTCTCTCTTCTTTGATGCTATATAGCCTTGAGGGCAGGGAGCAAATTCTTATTCTCACAGAGAATCCTGAGGAAGCACAGGTGATCCTCCTCTTGCAAGAAAGACAACAGGCATTCGGCCTGGGTCCAGCAGTACCACACCTAGGGCATGGAGTCCTGTCCCGAGGGCAACAGTCAGCCATACACCCCACAGCTTTTCTTGCACACTCATCTCAAAGCTTCCCATTAGGCTCATTGAAATCTTCCCAGGAACCCATGAAACAGAGCAGAGCAAGGGACTAAAGCCAGGAGCTCTGGAATCAAGTCAAATCCTAGCTGGGGCACTTAGAAGCAGCATCTTGGTACAAGTTTCATAGACTGATTTTCATTTCCTTCATTTGTCAAATGGAACTTTAGCTCATAGGTTCCTGTGAGGATTTAAATAAGGTTATCTGCATAAAATAGCATACTGTGCCTACCACTTCATAGGGACTCTACCACTGGTCATTTCTTCTAACAGTATCATCGTGGACATCTTTGTCACTTAAGCTGATGAGAATGGGCTTTGCGTTACCCTCAGGGGGGCCTGCAGAGGGGAGGGAGGAGGGGAGGGGGCACCTCTGCAGCGTTGGTGGGCTATTTTGGCACCAGACTCTTGCAACAGCAGAGCAGGGCTCAGATTAAGCTCCTAAGGTATACATTATACCAAAGGTGAGTAATAAGCATAGTAAGGGAGAGGACATTTCTAGGATTTCCTCACATAGCTTACTTGTTCATCATCTGTCTCCACCACCAAAAGGCAAACTCTGTGAGAAGAGGAAATTTATCTTATGTACTTCTTTATCCTTTTCAGTTAAAACAGTTTCTGAGTCACTATAGCTCTTTAATAGATATTTCCTGATGGAGCAAATGAATGACCAAATTCTTCTGTGGCCTGGTTCAAGGGTCATTTTGCTAGAGGATCAGGATATGAAATTGAGGGACTTCTCAAGAATGGCTTGGACTTCATACCTGAAAGCCCAAATACTCAAATAACAGTAATATTTAATAAGCGGTAACTATCTCAGTGTAATGTCTGTACATGCACTGCCTATGTCCTGACGATGCACTAAGTGCTTAATGTTCGTTATCTCACAGTCCTCGACACCTGTGGGGTAAGCATTGTTATCCCCATGTTACGGAAGGGGTAAATGAGGTTTGCAGAGGTGAAGCAACCTGTCCAAGATCATATGGCCAAGAAGTCATGGGATCCTAGATTGGTTCCAGGGTCTGTTTGTAAAGTCTGTACTTTAAAGCACTACTTTCTCCAGCCTCTTCCATCCCCATCTGAGGATCAAAGAAAACCCCAACAGCCTCATGATTTTCAGTGCAAAGGATATATTTTGGGGAAGACAGGCCTATAATATTGAGTATCCATAGTCAAATTCTAGTAAAAGTGAACTTTCCAGTTCTCTGACCTATATGGCACCCCTGCAGTGAGCATGTGCTCCCTGTCGGACCAGGCACTTTAAACTCATCTCTGCTGCCTGCACCAGCTCACCCAGCAAAGTGTGTCCATTCAGTGGACCAGGTCCTCCAAGTTCCCCTCTGCCCTCATTCTCCTAAGCAACTTATTTGAGCCAAGATATGAAAGTGTTTTATATATATATATATATATATATATATATATATATATATATATATACCAGTCCTCCTATCTCTAGTGCACATCATCAGAAGGAATGAACACAATAAGTCCCAGAGCTCCCCGCTTCCCACTCCTGCTTCAGATACAAGAGCTCAGCTTTCAACTTCTCTCCACCTACCTGTTTGGTGTCTGCACGTGAACAAGGATTTTATGGAGCAAAGGACTAAATAGATAAGCTTAAAAACTATCGGTTTGATTTAATCCTTAGTCATCCAAAAATATTTTGGAGTATCTCCTGTGCTTGGCTATGTTCTCAACATCAGGGAAGTAAAGGCAGGCAAAGTCCTTGCTTTCATGGTGCTTAAAGTCAGGTAGAGAGACAGGAATTAAACAAACTGGTAATAGAAATGAAGACTGTAACAGTGAGTATTAAATAGAGAGTTAAAATCAAGTAATATGTCTTGTGCGGGATAGCTGACAGTGGAATCCAAAAAGATGTGTCTGAGTCCTAATTCTTGGAACCTGTGAATATTACTTTATATGGCAAAATATGCAGTAATTTAAGAATTTTGAGAGAAGAAACTTTTCTTAGGTTATGCAGGCGAACTCTAAATGTAGTTACAAGTATCCCTATAGGAGAGAGACAGAGGGAGTTTTGATACAGAAGAACATGAAGCAGTGGGACCACAGACACAGACTGGAATAAAGCAGCCATGAACCCAGGAATGCCTGGACTTGCCTGGTGTGGTCCTGCTGATATCTTGATATCTGGTTTCTGACCTCCAGAACTGTGAGAGAATAAGTTTCTGCTGTTTGAAGCCACCCATTTTATGGAATATTCTTACATTAGCACCAGGGAACTAATAATACACATGGCTACTTTAGGTAGAGTGGTTAGGAGAACCTCGGAAAAGGTAACATGTACGCTGATAGATGAATGACAAAAAGGATCCTCCTTATGAAGACCTGGGGGAGAAACATTTCAGGCGGAGGGAACAGCTAGTGGAAAGGCCCAAAGACAGGGTTCTAGCTGGGAGGCTAGTTAGGATGCTACTATAGGAACCAGGTGGAAGGTGTTTCTGACTTGGACCAAAAGTAATGGTTGAGAAGACAGGGAAAAGTAGATGGATTGAGAATAGTTCATGGAATACAGTCAATGTTAATTGTTCCTGGACTAGACATTGTGGTGAGGGAAAGCAAGAGAAGATTTGGCTTTGAACCACTGGAAAAACACTGGTGCTGTTCGCTGATATGGAGAAAGAACAAGCTGGGAAGGAAATGAAGAGGCCTTCCCTTGGTCATATTAAATTTAAATGCTTATGGACTCTGGGCAGCCTGGGTGGCTCAGTGGTTTAGCGCCGCCTTCAGCCCAGGGCCTGATCCTGGAGTCCCAGGATCGAGTCCCACGTCGGGCTCCCTGCGTGGAGCCTGCTTCTCCCTCTGCTGTGTCTCTGCCTCTCTCTCCCTGTCTATGGCTCTCATTAATAAATAAATACATCTTTAAAATATGCTTATGGACTCTGAAGTCTGGGATTAAAAGATATATCTGGGTGGGAAATCTAGCTTTGGTATCCACTGATATAGGTATCTAAGCTATGGGACTATGTGAAATCATGTGGGGAGAGTATGTAAATAGAGAAGTAAAACAGGACCAGAACAGATCCCAAGGTACCAATGCAGAGAGGTCAGGATTTTTATTTTTTTAAGATTTTATTTATTTATTCATGAGAGACACAGAGAGAGGCAGAAGCATAAACAGAGGGAGAAGCAGGCTCCTCACAGGGAGCCCGGTGTGGGACTCGTTCCCCAGACCTGGGATCACGCCCTAAGCTGATCCATCCAGGTGGATCTTAATCACTGAACCATCCAGGTGTCCCAAGAGATCAGGTTGTTGAGGAAGAATCAGTGAGGGAAACCGAGGTGGAATAGCAAACACAGTGAGAAATAGTAGAGTGTTGTATTTTAGGAGCCAAGAGAAAGAAGGTATTTCTTTAAAAAGGGAGGCATCCACCATATCAGAATAAGTTCTTCTTGCCAGGTAACTTATGTGTATTTTGACTGAGGAGTTAGACTTCCAGGCCTATAGGTTTCTTCTCAATTACCATGTCTCATAATCGGTAGTGGCTCCCTAGAGTTCAGTGATGAGAAGTATTCCAGTGCTCCGCCTGGGCTTGGCAGCAGAACCTGCTATGATTGGCTGGCAATGCCCATGTGAGAAGTTGGGCAAGAGTTCTGTGTATTTTATGACCCTGCTTCATCCAAGGGAAAGAGATGAATTAGGATAATTTTGGGGGACTTTTACAAGGCACGAGGAGTTAAGCTGTGGCCAGGGTGACCCATCAAATCACATGCCATCAGCCAAATCCATCCATATGTAAGGACCACCCTGCAGTGGATTCAGGACTAGAATCAGGATACTTTCTGGAGGAAGGACACAGAGAGACAGAGACAAGAAGTGGGCGCTGTGACTTAAGCCCAGGCATCAAGGGCTTTGAAATCTGGCATCTAAATTTAACTAGTAACTCTGCCACTTACTGTGAGGATGTGGGTAACTAACCTGACTGAGCCGGATTTCCTCACCTGCTGAATGATACACATGCAATGCTGAGGCCATAGCAACATGTAAGGCCAAGTCTCTTGGGTATCCCTAATGCAAGATCTGTTTTTTTGTGGGGTTTTTGTGTGTGTGTGTGTTTTTTTGAGGGGCCAGAGTGTCCCCTTTAATGTAGGTGACATAGTAGAGGTTTATCTCTCTATGGCCATTGCACCCTCCTTATAGAGTCTTACACATGATAGGTTCATCATAAATGATTGAGCAGACTTGGACTGCAATGTCACTGATTTTGTGCTATATGAGACATGCTAAGTTGTAATCACATTTTGTTAAATAAGAATCCCTTATTGGAGGTGTAATGGAACAATAAGAAGTATGTCAGTATGTGCCTGCAATTTTTTCATGCTCCCAGCCTTTGAGAAGAATACTGTGTTGACACTGCATGGCTAATGGATCTTTGTTGGACAGATTAGGGTAATGGGTAGAGTGGTCATGGTAAAGAAGCTTAAAGAATGAGAAGTAGACGTTCCTACATAGGTGGGCATATGGAGTGATCTAGTGGAGGGCAATTACCTAAAAGTCTGGAGGATGGGATTAAAGAGAAGGAGAAAGTATGGGTGTGGTCAGTGTGGGCTGAACCACTTGAAGACAGAAGGGGTGACTGAACAGATACCTTGAAGAAAGGAATGTTTGGAAAAGAGATAGTTAATCTCGGTCAGAAGAATTTTGCCACGTTGTATGGCAAAATCCTCGTCACCTCTTCAAGAGTCATTCAGTAAAAATGTATATTGTTTTTGAAGACTTTTTGGATTAAAGCATGTGTGTTGTGTAATAACGTTCGTTGTCCTGAGGCTGGCGTTAAGGTGACTGAGTTTTATTTAGGCTCCATTGGTGACAAAATGTCTTCATATTCGTCTTCTTGTTTGACCTAAATATCACTTATCTGTGATAAAAACTCATCAGTTTTAGTTTTAAGTGGTTTCTTATCCAAACAAGGAGAAACTAAGTCTTGCCCTGTGTCACCGAGTTAATCACTGGCAAGTTGTCCATAAAATCCAAGTTTACTGGCCTCAGAAGAGCATGATTTTTCTTCCCTCCTCCTATCCTATCCCATTTTTCTTCCCTTCTCTCTCTCTCATCCTTCTCTCCCTCCCCCCTGTTCTCTCCCTGTATATTACTGTTAGCAGTGAACTGCAAACATAAGACATTCCCTCATCTGCCACCATGCTTTAGGTTGAAAATTTTAGTTCCAAAGAGTCCAAAGCCATGTCTTCTGGGAAACCAGAGGACCTGCACATGGTATTTAAAAATGTGAAGACCCAGAGGACTTATATTTTCAGTTTCCAGTGAAAAGACCTTGAATAGCCGCCTGGATGAGAGTGGATGCATCTAGGTACTTTGCCTCCTAAAGACAAAGAACCCACGCCCCATAGAGACTTGGTAACTCCCCGGGGTCACGCAGGGTTTTAATAACCTGGAGATATGGGGACTGTCTCCCAGGGACTGCCACTTCCAGTTGGGTCACCACACCCAGGCCTGATAGAGGAACAGGCTGCTGTCCCCCAGGGCCCTTGCTCCTGTTCTCTTCTGCCTTCCTTGAGTTGCTGAAAGCCTGTTTGTGGGTAGCTTGGCTAAGAAAAAGCCTGTTGCTTTCCAAGTGGATGCTTTGTTGTTTCTGTTACACAAACATATGAAAAATCAGCATTTCCCACTCTGCATCGAGCCAAAAGTGACTGCTGTCTCCATATAATAAAGCAGCATGTTTTGTCCGTCTCTTCTAACTGAAAGACACAAAGTCTCAACAGACAGAAAGAACTTGTTTATTGATTGAGCTTCATCCCAGAAACTGGACTGCACCACAGGGAGCGAGCAGAGAGAGGGAGGGAGCCGGCCACTTGTAAATGCCCTGCAAACGCTCCTTAGTGGTATTAATGAGCAGCGGACTGAAGTGCATTAAGACCTCATGTGATGGAGTAAATGAAGGCAGAGCTTGCTGTTGCATAATGACCTGAAAATTTGCTGGTAAGTGGAAAGGGGAAGAACTCCTCATTTCCTGAGTTGCCTGTCCTCTCTTGCTGATTTGGAAATGCACGGACGCCCCAAATGGAGCGATAATAAAGCTCGTAGGCTTGCAGGAAGGAGGCTTGCGTGCTTGCAGGGGAGAACGGGAATTCTTCAACATCGTCTCAGGAGAAACAGCAGGGAGGTGAGGGGTGGCAGAGCTGGGAGGAAGCCAAGAAGGAACTGGCCTCTGGTCTTGTTATGAATCTCCTCTGCTCTCCTTATCCTGTCCTGCCCCCTGCTCCCTTACGTCCACCTGCCTAGACGTAGGCCTATGATTGACTGGGCCTGGCCTCCAGGGCCCTCGCTACAGCCCTTGACCATTGCCCAGCCCAGAAGGAACTTTCCAGACTCTGGAATGTGCTCCTAGCAAACACATAGAGCCTCGTCTCTGGCGGAACCCGCTGTTTGCTGTCCCCTCTGGTAACCTGTGGAAAGCAGGGGCGCACCTGCTGCTTGCTTGGATCCTGCCCTCGGGGAACTGCCCGCTCCCTTCACCTGTAGCAGCTGCCTTATTTTTATTTTTGTTATTTTCTATTTTGTGCTGCTTCTCCTGGCATCGTCGGGTTGCCACACTTGCCAGCAGACCCCTGGGGTAGCTCCTCCTCTGGCTGCAGAGCACTCGCTGTACAACCTGAGCCTCGCTCTTGCCTGGAACATGGGCAACCTCGACTGAACCAGAACTTAGAGCCACTGTCACGGGGTTGCTTTTCCCCCTGTGTAGCCATCCTTCATTCCTAAAAACAAAAAGGGGAGCCAAAAGTCCAAGGGAACTTGGGAGACAGGTGGAGAGAGGGAGAGAATAAACAGTACGAAGTACGGAGCGCCTAGAATCTGGCATATGTAGCTTCCCCTCCCAAATCTGTGGCCTGCTACCCACTAGCTTCCCTTAACTTCGTGACCTCAGCCACAGAATGGGGCTGATAACGATTCGTAATGGGAAGATTAATTGGGATAACACGTAAAGGGTTAGTCTTTGTTTGTTTTTTTAATATTTTATTTATTATTTATTTAAGTCACAGACAGAGAGAGAGAGAGGCAGAGACATAGGCAGAGAGAGAAGCAGGCTCCATGCACCAGGAGCCCAATGTGGGATTTGATCCTGGGTCTCCAGGATTGCGCCCTGGGCCAAAGGCAGGCGCTAAACCGCTGCGCCACCCAGGGATCCCAAGGGTTAGTCTTTGAACAAGGAACAGGACATGCACCACATATTGAAATCTGTTTCTTCCACCTACACCTCGCCATCAATTTGCGACCACCAAGCACTGACTAGGCATTCTGTAAGTATCTGAAGAACAAGAAAGATGATTTGAGTGAATCAACAAACATATAATTTAAAAACACTGAATGTTGTGATGGATTAAGCCTTAAATCAAATTCAGAATTTCTGGTTTTGAGTTCTGACTCTGAGATACAGCTGAAGGAACTGCACAAGAAATTTGATTGTGAAAATATTTATTTAAGCTTTGTTGTTTTTCTTAAAACTTTTTTTCTCATGAATTTTGTGTTGTAGGAAAATACACCTAACATAAAATTTATCATTTTAACCACTTTTAAATGTAGAGTTGACTGGCATTAGCTCCATTTGCAATGTTGTACAACCATGACCGCTGTTTTCTAAAACATTTTCATTACCCTAAGCAGAGATTCTAATCTGTTAAGCAGTAACTCCCCATTTTTCCCTCCCTCCAGCCCCTGGTAACCTCTATTCTACCTTGTCTCTATAAATTTACCTATTCTCAACATTTCATATAAATGGAATTCTTTATCTGTCCTTGTGTGTCTGGCTTATTTTACTAAGTGTAATGTTTTCAAAGTTCATCCCTGTAGCGTCTATCAGAACTGCATTTTTTAACAACTGAATAATATTCTATTTTATGTATATACCACATTTTGTTTATCCATTCATCTATTGGACCCTTGGGTTGTTTCTGCCTTTTAGCTATTATACATGATGCTTTAGTGAGCACTGGCATACAACTCTCTGTTTGAGTCCCTGCTTTCAGTTCTTTTGGATATAAACCTAGGGATGAAATGTGTGAGTTATGATAAATCTATGTTGAGCTTTTTGAGGAACTGGCAAACTGTTTTCCATGGTGGTTGCACCATTTTACCTTCCCACCAGCAATCCAGCAGTGGTGCAGCACGGGCAGGGAAGGGGATGTTCCAATTTCTTCACAACCTAGTCAACACTTCTTACTGCCCATCCTTTTTGTTTAGCCATCCTAGCAGCTGCGAAGTAGTATCTTGTTATGGTTTTGAATTGCCTTCCCTAATGACCTATGATGTTGGGCATCTTCTCGTGTGATTACTACCCATTTGGAGAAATATCTCTTCAATTCCTCCTTCTTTGATCATGTTTTAACTGGTTTGTCTATCTGTTGAGTTGTAGGGTTTTTTGTTTTAGATATTGTGGCTGTTAAACTCATACCAGACATATGACTTGCAAATATTTTCTACCATCTGTAGGTTGTCTTTTCATTTTACTTAGCCTTGTCTTTAATTAAGAGTTACAAACACATGCATATATATGAGGGTGACTTAACATTTTGAGAGTGATTCTGCAGTTCAAGGGCCAAAATCAGCCTCATAATTGTTTATCTGCAACCTGTACTGTGATGTCTGTCCCTTAGGATGGGAAGGTCTCTGCACAAGAAGCATCTGACTTGATAGAGCCATACTTCTGCACTCTGCTGGCTTCCAGGGACTGAGCCATTTTGTTCTATTAAGTAGCAGAATAAACCTCTGGTTAGGTCCAGCATCAAGCAGCTCCACAGAGGCATAAAATGTCTTCTAAGTTGTGTGGAATATCCTTCGTTCAGTAGTGAAGAGAGGAAGTGAGATGACCTAATTGGATGGATTTCTAACATGGTTGAACTCCAAATAACCAGACAGTAGGGAGGTCCTGACCCAGAAGATAGACTATATTTGGACAGAGCTTGATGTTTAATTGAATACATGTTTCAGAATTCCAAGGGAGCATCTTCTGTAACTTTTATAATCTGTGAGTCAAATAGAAAGGAGGAATTCTCCCCTCGTTACTCTGGTAAGAGCCCATGGGCTCAGCCTTTGGGAACTTTCTGAGTGAGAACAGTAGGGGCTCCTGAGGCTGGGAGGGAGGGAAAAGGATGTGGAGAAGTACTATCCCTGTCTTTCTCCCTCATCCCTACTCAATTCTTTTATATCTAGAGAGGAAATGGCCACACCTGAGAGGAAGTAGCTGAGGAAAAAATAATAGGTAAAGAATTTTTGAAAAATCAACTTGATCAGCTTTTGAGGTGAGCAGTCCTCCTGCCACAGTAAAGTGTAAACACTTTCGGGTATGATCTATTCAGCAGGCAGGTGAAGCATGAAATGGAGTCTTTGGGGTCTCTGACGAGAGCCCTCATTAGAGGAAGGGGCAGGAGCTACTGTTCTCACAGGCAGCGGGAGAAAGACTCCACATCTTTTTAGCCAGGCAGGGGTTTGGTAGTGCAAGAGAAACAACAGGCTCTTCTCACCATGGAGCTTTATAGCATTAGGCCAAGGGCAAGTAGACACACTCCAAAGTCCTAGAGGCAAAATCAAGAATTTCTCTGCTAAGTGCTAAATAGGAGGTTCGGCTTAGCATGGGTTCCTGGGCTGGTGTTTGAGATGTCTGTAGCTGGAGGAAGCTTCCTGCCAGAAAAGGCCAGAGGCCACTTGGAGTAGACAGGCTTATTTGTTATCTGTAGAAACAAAAGAAGAAATTTGAGTATGGGCCTGGAAGCCCATTTGGTGGTCTACTGGTATACATGCCCTTCCCTAACACCACCCCCACCCCCCAACAAAAAGAGAGAGAGAGAGAGAAGGATGAGATAGTATAGGAAAGAAGTATTTGTTCCTGGTCCCTTAGCTGATGAGATGCTAGTCTTATTGCCCAGACATGATGCCAGGCTGCATGGCAGACTTTGAGTGCCAGGCAACAGCAGAAGCAGCATGCTGTATTTTTTTTATTCCTCTACCTTGCCAGATGCCCATGAAGGGAGCTCTCCCTTAGCCCATAAACAACCAAGACTAATAGAATATCTCTGGCAAATGTGGTTGGCAGAAATCTCTGCCATCTCAAATATCAGGCTATAAGGAGGGACCCAGTTCCCTTGTTCTGTAAGCAAAGTGTTGGCAGCCACAAAGGGAAAAAAGACATGGCAAAAGGTTGTACATTTGGAGGGGAAAAATCAAGTTGAGCCGTATTGTTTTAATTGTCTCTGGAAAAATCTTTCTGTTCTATGGATTTCCAATTGGAAGACATTTGAGATGCTGCTCTTCTTACTAGAAAAACAAGGATAGTAAGAACTGCTTCCTGAACAGAGAGGGACATGCTGAGGTCTAGGGAAAAAAGTTGGATGTTCTGCTCAGGCCCAATCCTCCTCCAGCATTTCTACCAGGGTCAGAGGGTGGGTGGAGCCTGTAAAGACCTTAGGAGTCATTCTTTCTTCTGCCATATGTCAACAGCATGTCTTCTCAGCCCTGGTGAAGGCACTGCTCACTTAGCAAAGTTGGTATGTGCCCTTCTACCCTTGTGAAGGGCCCCTGGTCCCTCTAGTCAGCATTTAGAATTAGCTGTGGGGCAGCCTCAGCTTGTGGGAAGTAGCCCAGTCTTCAGAAGAGAACTCCTTAGGTTTGAATGGCTCCACCATTCCCTCATAGTGTGACTTTGGGCAAGTTGTTTGACATCTCTGTTCCTTGATTTCCTTGTGCCATGGCAGTTGAGCCAAGTAGTCAATAGTGAAGGCGGAAAGCCAGAGTGACTAGGTTTAAATCCCCTATTTATCGGCTGTGTGACCACAGGGAAAATTGACTGACTCCTTCTGGATAACATTTTTCTCATCTGTAGAAAAAGGGTCATAATAGTGCCTACCTTCTAGGGTGCTTGGAAGCCTAGGATGAACCAGGGAAAAGTGCTGAGAATGGTTGGCAGCAGAGACCAGTGAGCCGGGCTGGGTGTCTATCTCCCTCTCAGCTCTGACCTCTCCTTCTCTTGATTTCTCCCCTAACACTAGGGCCATCCCACCTTACTTTAGTCTTGGAACAGGCTGGGCTTCTGGCCCCACCTAAGGACCTGTCCTTGGGCTGTTGTCTCTTTCTTGTACCCTGTGCTTGTACCCTGACTCTCAGCACCACTTCTTTTTGCTTTCAGGTCTCAGCTGTCAGGGAGGCACCTACAAATTCCCGGGCAGGCTCAGAAGCCCCTTGTGCCATAGCTTTCCCTTTATCCCATTTATCACAGTTTTAATACATTAATTTATCATTGGATTGGCACATATTAGATGTTAGAATGTAAACTTGCTTCTTCACCATGACATTGTTGGCATTTAGTATTTTGTACATATTAGGCATTGGGTGAGTAAATGAATGGAGAAGTGCACATTTCCCTTGGGCTGGCCTGCCACCTTCCTGTCTAAAGACAAGAATTACATTATCATGAGGCTAAGCTTGCATCTGCTGATTTTTGCAAAGAATAATAACAATGGTGTTGCTTTGGCTATAGGAAGCAGTCACTAGTGATACTCTGAGATACAGAGTATACAGGTGTTTGTGAACCTGCAGGTGACAAAAGATGGTCTGAGATTTGAGGAGGCAGTAGGGTAGAGTCACTAAAAGTATCAGCTCTTTGTTCAGACTGCCTGGTCTGGTGTCTGCATAAGTATCACCAGCTGTGTGATCTTGGGCAGAATCTGTGCCTTGACTATATCCTTGCTGATAAAACACTTCCTGGGGTCACTGTGAAGATTAAACAAGATCATGCATCTAAATTGCCTGGCACATAGTAAGTCCAATGCTAGTAAATTTTTTCAAAATCTAGGTACTATTTTTCAGACGTTATAACAAATCCTAGGGGCAGGTTTTTTTTTTTTTCTTTCTTTCTTTCTTTTCTAAATCCTTGTCTCCTTTAATGTGTCAGGTCTCTGACTATCTGAGTGGAAATGTAATCAACACAGCCATTTGAATTTATATGTGCTCAAGATATCTTGGCTGATGTTAATCCAAGCATTTATGATCCCTTAAGGTATGTTTACATTAGCTAGTAGAAAAAAATGTAAAATGTAGAGTGGATTTGAGAGGCAGGCTTTGGTGTCTGCAGCCACATGTAACAGACAAATAAAAACTTAGCTCATCCAAGGTTCATGTGTGTTGTGCTTTGCGCACATCATTGAAATGCATACGTGGGTCTTCATATGGTGCTTTTCCCTCCGGGGTTGCACAACTAACCCCATAAAAATCATGATCTGCCTGAACATTTGGCTGAAGACTGGGTATTTCAAACTCTGGACCACTATGAAAAAACACTGTTTCCTTTCTGGCAACATCAACAATTCTTTAGCTTCTTAACAGTGGAATTGTTCTTCATTGTTCCTTCACCACCATCCCTGGGCAAATTACGTTGTTCTCTGTAGAAAACAGTCACCTAATGATCTGTGTGCAGCCCAAAGAAGAGGGGCCCCGCCAGCTTCTGCCCTCCAGGGGACTCCCCCAGTACTATATTCATTTGTGATTGGAGACCATAGGGTAGCTGGTGGTATTCACCCCACCTAATTGTACCTCAGAATCACTTGAGCCAAAAAAGTGTCTGGATGTTGCCTAGGAAGACTAATGTTCATTAGTGTTGTGAGCGTTCCATATTGGCCTGCCATTGGTAGTGCATGATAAGCAAAGTTTTTGATTAATTACTCCATAAACTACATATATGTATGGATTAAATGCTGTGGCATGGGAAGGCTTTTTGTTGGAAAACTTACTCATCTTTTCCAAACTCACTTATTCCAAAAATACGTACTGAGTGTCAACTATGTCCCAGAGATCATTTTAGGCTCTTATTATTCAGTAATGACCAAGATAAGCCAGATCTCTGCTCCCAAAGGGCTTATAATTTAAGTGGGGGTAGAATGAAGGTAATAAATTAATTGAAATAAGTAAGTCAAAAGGTAATTTCAATGTGGTACATGCCAAGCATTGGAAGACACTAGATGACACAATGGGGAATCAGAGGCAAGGAGCAACTACATTGGGTGATGAGACCTATTTCTGGAAGGAACCAGAAATAGAAGGATCTGGGGAAAAGGATTTCCAAGCAGGGAAAAAACAAATTCAGAGTGTATGAAGACAAAAATGAACTTGATCCTGTGAGAGAGACCAGAAGGCTACCATTAGTGGGGATGTCTAGTGAGTAAGAAGGAGGCAGGCAAGGGCTAGATCACATAGAGCCTAGTAGGTCCTGCTCAAGAGTGGGACTTAATCCTGGAGATAGGAGAAGGTTGTAGGGTTTGACTAGACACATGCTTGGCTTGATCAAAATCTTTAATAGGCCACTCTGACTGTTACACTATCCTGATAAGGGAGCTCATACATATATTCAGACCCATTTCTTCCACTGATCCTCTTCTAAAGAATGACATAAAAATGAACTACTTTTTCTTTTACTTTGGAATAATTATTTAGTGCCTTAATATTACCCGTTCTCCAGATCATGTGCTAATGCTGGGTTTTCCTGGTTAGCCTGGCTTCCCTGGACCCCCATCTCTAATGTTGGGGTAATAAGTCCATCGGAATTCAGGGAGTTATGTACAAAGTAAGAAGTATGGAAAATTGATATAAACAAGTAAAGAAGGACCTACCTAACGTAGATGGTGCCTGCAACGATATTTCTCAGACAGTTTACCCCAGCAGTTCTTAATAGAAAGATATCAAACAAATCAGAGTCATAACAGGACAGATCATGGTTTTCCTCTTTCTGGAGCCTAGGGAGAATTGAGCAGAAAGCAAGTATATTTAACTATCAACAACAAGAACTGTTTCTTATGATGTGACCTCTGGATAATAGATTCAGATGGTTGGCCACACACAGATTACAAGGTCTGAGCTCCATTGATTCTGCCTGTCTGGTCCATCGCTGTGCCTGGCACTTAGTAGATGCTCAGTAAAGGTCCATTGAGAATGGATGGCTGCCCACCATATACCCAGTGTGTTAAGTGCCTTGTCAGGGAATGGCAGCAAGATCATTTGTGCTAAAATGGCTGGATGACGTTCTTAGGTCATCCTTCTGCTCACATAGCCAGAGGTCCTTAGGAGTACTCAGTGAAGAGTCTTAGAGGCAATAGTCAAAGAAAATATCAGGAAGGAGAAGGGTTTATAGTCAGACTGAGGCTGGAATCCAGGCTTATAGCCATGGAGAGGTTTTGAGGGCCCAGTCTGTGCCCTGTGAGCAGGTGTCAGGGGGGAAATGGAAGAGAGAGATGAGGATGTTAGAAACTGAGAGGCGGGGTGGTAGGTAGGTTGCTACGTAAAACGCAGAGGTTGGGATATAGTGAAAGTCCATGAGTCTGGTATTCAAATCTCCGATGGGTGGGAAGGAATTACCAGTACAAACATGCGACAATGACATGGTGGGGCTGGAGTGGGAGGATGTTATAATTCAGTGGTCC
Source organism: Canis lupus baileyi (assembly GCF_048164855.1). NCBI lineage: Eukaryota > Metazoa > Chordata > Mammalia > Carnivora > Canidae > Canis > Canis lupus. The sequence goes on along the minus strand of NC_132856.1, from coordinate 32,768,956 downwards.
AAGTCTCAAAGGATCATAGCTTTTTTGCAGCTTCTGCTGGGCTAAAGTGTAATGATCTGTTCACTCATCTTTCTGTGCACTAGACTGTAAACTTCTCAAAGTCAGGGACACTGTTGCACCCGTTGTCACATCCCCTGTGCCTGGAATGTGATGGGCATTCAGTTGTATTTCCTGTACTAAGAAAGTATCCCTGGTATGCCCACTTGGACGATTCAGTGATTCATCAACTCTAGCAGTGGGTGTGTGCAATTCTAGCACTTTCCTCATTCCAATAAATTTGTGTTTCTTCTTCTTCTTCTTCTTCTTTTTTTTTTTTTTAGACTCTCCTATAAAGCAACAGGCCCTGGGAGCAGGGATACTGTCCTAGTCATCTCTATAGTCCTGTGCTTAGCCCACTAACAAATGTTTAGTAGGTGCTAAGTGCCTTTTCTTAAAAATAAAAGACTTTAGGGGCAATCCCTGGGTGGCTCAGCAGTTTAGCGCCTGCCTGTGGCTCAGGGCCTGATCCTGGAGTCCCGGGATCCAGTCCCGCGTCAGGCTCCCTGCATGGAGCCTGCTTCTCCCTCTGCCTGTGTCTCTGTCTCTGTCTCTCTCTCCCCATCATAAATAAATAAATAAATAAATAAATAAATAAATAAATAAATAAATAAAAACTTAAAAAAAAAAAAAGACTTTAGTGACATCCAGCACGCTTCTTATCCTCTAAACATGAAAGACTTAAGTGGAGTTAAGGGTTTTTCCTCCAAGAGAAAATATGGTATATGTATATGGGGAAAGTGTAATTAAATAATAGAAGGTCATTTGATAAGTCACAAGACATGTGCAGACACATTGTTGTCCCTTATTGCAGTCATCCTTATTTACAGTGCTACCTGACGAGTACATGTACATTTCTTGACTATTAAGAGAGAGGGATGTCTTGGGGAGTGTATAGGACCAAGAAATGCAATGAATAGATGGTAGTGGCTGTCTTGAGCTGGCTTTGACAAGGACAAGCAGGAGTGTGAGTGGGATTGAGCTATCCCCGGTGTTCATTCAGAGTGAATTGAGGGATGTGCTCCCATTGTGGCTGAAAGCCAGGGTTCATCTTGAGTAAATAAGGTTTTTCAAAGTGCCACCAGGAGATGAAAGAGCCATTTAGATCAAATCTGACTTGTGTCAGTCTCAATAAGCTCACCTTCTTGCCACAGAAAGGGCATACTCACTCTTTGTCTGCTTGAGTAAACTCGGCTATGTAAACATCCAACTAAATACATCAGGCACCTGGAAGTATGGTAAAGAAATTGTGAAACGACCAGGCCAGAAGGGCCTCTTGATCCTGGAACCAGTCTGATTTCACACTAAAATGACACTTGCCTGACTCCCACCCTATATTGGGATTGGCAGGTTCATTTGGGTCAGACCCCAACCTGGTTTCCACTGGCCACCTCCAAAATTGCCCACAGAGGCCCAGCTGAGATCACCATGAATCTGTTCTTACTCTAGAAAATATATCATCTTCTTTTATCCAGTTAATAAACATGTACTAAATACCTAGTACTAGGCAAACTTTGGAACTATGAGGACACTTGCCTACCCTCAAGATGGTGGTAGGAGAGATGGAGACATAATAAAGTCTAATAAATCTAATAAAGTATTATGTGGCAGCAAGGGTGGAGGCTTTGTGTTTTAGCTTCACATTGAGTTTGGCCCTGGTTTCAAATTTCACCTTCTGCCATTTACTAGCTGAGTAATTCCAGGTAATTTAAATACTCCTTTAAAGCCTCTGGCTCATCTTCTACAAAGCAATAACAATTACTCTTATAAAGATTCAGTAAAATAATGAGTATGAAAGAATCAGCTCAGGGTCTTGTAGTAGTGAATGCTTGGTAAATCTACCTTTTCTTTCTCCCCCTTTATTACTTCTATTACTGTTCCCATCCCTGCATAGAGGTGGGACCCAAGCAGAGGAGAGAGTCTGGAGGATGGAACAGGATTCGCTTTGGGATAGGCAGCTATTACTTTCAGGTCTCAGAGAATGAATGGAGTTTCATTAAGAAGGAAAGAACATGGAGATCACTCTGGGCAGAAGAACTCCCCACCTATGCATCCAGTCGTCCACTTGTTTTTTCATTCATTTAACATGTATTTATCAAATTATCTACTGCGTGCATAATATAACCTCCTCCAACACCTGCTCTGACACACTCCAGACAGACAAGCCTTATTAATAAAAATCAGGAGGCACAATTTCTATGGTGCAACACCTTATGCATTGAATACTTTCTCTCTCAAAAAGCATCCTGTCAATTAATTTTTCATAAACTGGATAGCATTTCACATGGCCCAAGAAAGCTCACTATAGGAGTCTTATGACAAATCTGGTGAAGAAGAAAATCCTTACCTAATGTGAAACATCATTAGTCTTACATTTATTGATTGGTAAATCTAGATATTGGATCCAGTTCTCTCTTCCTACCCTAGGTGTGCTGAGACACATGTTTAACCAGATGGTTGGCTACACGATGTCAACCATCAGCATAGGAAGAACATATTTCTACAGGAAAACTTCATTTAGAATGAGGTTTTGATGTCATACATTTTTAAATTGGTTGGCACCATTGGTACTAATTTCTTAGGGTAAGCCAGTGAAGGAAACCTGGAAGCCAAAGGCTAAGGCGTATGGTTTGGTCTTAGTGATATCACCAACAGTAGGAATAAGCTCTAGATCACAACTTCTGAACACCAGCAACAGCCAGAATCATATATTAGGAGCTGTTAGGACTAACCATTTGGGTTTGTGGAAGCTAACTGCCTTTCCTCATAAGGAGAACAGTGTGTGTGCTGCTAATTATAACTCAGGTGTTGAAAGTTTAATACTGAAAAACATGACTAGCTAGAAAAGGATCAATTAAAGAATTTTGAGACATTGAGGAGATTTCTAAAATATTTATTTTGGGCTCATATGTCAGACCATCATATAAACAAAATGTAAATATAGTCCAAAGATAAATGCTGCACTTTGCATATTTTAGGCTCATCATGGCTGATGTATAATGGGATGCAATCAGAGCTTCCATACCAGAATATTTAGGGAAGAAACCCCTTTACTATGTTTCTACTTAGGCTCGTAGAAGATTTTTCTTTTCTTTCATTAATAGCCATAAAATAGTGTTGATTATCACTTGGACAATATCAGTATATGCCATGTTTGTTTCAAAATGTTATGTTTATGCATCAAAATATTACACTGCAGGTTTCCTGTCCAATGGGGATAGAGAGTAAACAAGTCTCTCGGCGGGGGGGGGGGGCATGATACCTTCAATGATTAAGATACCTCATACTTATATGGCCCTTCAGGGGGCCACAAGACTTAGAATCATAGTATTTTATTTAACCCTTTCTTTTAACCCATGTGTCTGTTTAGTCATTACTATCATCACATCATAAATCTGAAGCTCACAAAGGTTAAGTAATCCAAACAAGGTAACAAAATAATGAGTGAAGTACCACTAGGTAAACTGTGTTCTCTTTTCTAATATTTAAATGAGAAGCTCATTCCTGAGAAGAAATCATGCTCTCTTTAAAAGACAACCGCAATCACTAAAGTCCTCAAGCTTCACTCCAACCTAAAATAGCACTTCTTCTGGGTACCGCTTAGATCTGTTTGTATGTCAGAAGGCGAACTCTGGTTCATTTAGACACAGAACTCTTCTACCAAATTAAAAGTCAATTTGAAAGAGCAAAACCATGGAGCTGACAAATCTGAAAATCTGTTGTTACTATGTTCCTTCTCTCAGCATTGAACCTGGTGATAGAAGCCTGGCCTGCATCCCCTCTTGGCCATTAGCTCAGTGTTAGTCGCTGTACTTCATTTGTGCTCATTTATTAGTGAAGATTGGAATCAGCAGCGGATGTCTGTTTTAAATGAGAACAGAGAGAGGTTGGATTTTCATTTTTATTTGAAGTTCAAGCCAAGTTTATTAAAGATAATTAGGCCCTTGGAATAGTGAAATTACAATCGACATGGGCCTCTTGCCAACTTAGGCAAGCACATTTTTCCAATTACAAAGAAGTACTAACTATCTAAAAGGAGCAAGATGTCTTCAGCCCCACAGGCTTCCTTTCTGTTTCTTGAAGGCATGAAGTTCTTTCCCACTCAGAGCTATTGCACTAGCTGTTCCCTCTGGCTGGAGTAACCTGCTTCTGGAAATTCAAACTGGTTCCATCTTGTCAGCCAAATGCAAACTGAAATGTCACTTCAAAGAGACCCTCACTGTCCAAATAATCTAAAGCAGCCAGCCAGTCATTTTATAAATTGTATTATGATATATTAGCATCTGTTGTTTGTTCTCATTATTTATTTCTTTACTCCTTGTCTTGCCTTCACTAGACAAAAGTCTAGAAGAGCAGGGCCCTGAAAGACTTATTCTTCCTTTTATCCTCAGAATTCATTGCTGAATACATGATGGGGGGCTGCTTAATACATATTTGTTCAGTGAAGGGAGAATGTTGAGGACTTAAGCCAAAACCATGCTCTTTAATGGCCTAATGTGTTCATTATTCAATTATTATTATGTAACAAATTACCTGAAAACCCCATGGATTACCATAATAATCCTTTATCATTATTCATACAGTCGAGTGAGGGTTGACCAGACGTCTTGGGTTGGGCTTGACTGGAACAGCTCTGCTGATCTTGGCTGACTAACTCCCATACCTGCAGTCTGCTGGAGTTGGCTGACTTAGGTTGGACTCAGCTGATGTGGCTCTGCTTGACAACTGTAGGTCTGAGGGTTCAGAGACACAAGTCTCTCATCCTGCTTTGACCAGCAGGCTACCCAGGACATGTTTTTCCTCAATGAAATGGCATATGCACAAGGGAACAAGCAGAAATACAAGAGGCCTCTTAAAGCCTCGGCTCAGAACTGGCCCACTGGTGCTTTGACATATAAGCCATTGGCTAAATAAAGCAGATGTATCCCAAGTCAAGGGGTGGAGAAGTACACTCTGCCTATGATGAGGCTGTAACAAAGGTACGGATGAAGGGAAGATGGAAGGATTAGGGCAACAGTGCAACCACCACACCCAAGAATACAAAGTAGGACACATTTGTGATATGTGCCACATCTTTATTTGTCATGTGTGGATGGATGTTTAGGTTGCTTGCATAGTCAGAAAAAGGTACAAAAGGGATGTATGCTTGGTAGAAAAACCCAATCTTCATTTTCACTGAGTCTCTCAAATTCACTTTTTCCTGTGCCAATCTTATTGTGTGACATCTTTCTGTGTGTCTCTTTATTTTAATCCCTGTCCTTTCACTCCATGTGCTTTTTCTGAATTTTGCATTTTCTTCTTTCTGTCTTAACATTTTGATATCTTCCTTTAAATAAGAAGGTATTTATTTTTAATGGTATTTAATGTATAGTTTCAAGTTCCTTCTTACCAACTGTTAAGTGATGAGTGAAACACTAAATTCAGCTGCTTTTTATGTAATGTAACCTTGCATTGATTTTTCTAGACATTATTTATACTCTATATAAAACTACCTCTTTATCTGACACCAATACATGCACCTTAAATAAAATGCTTTTTTTCTTCCCTACACTGTTGATGAGGATATAAATTGTAAGGCCTCTCAGGTGGGCAATTTGGCAGTATATCTCAAAATTTAAAGCACATGTATCATTGAACCCAAGAGTTCTCATTCCAGAAATTTATCCAACATGCGTATTTGTACATGTACTCAAGGGTGTTCCTTGCCTCACTGTTTATACTGGAGAAAAAAATCTGTAAATAATTTAAATACCCCCAAATAGGACGCTGGTTACATATATGTGACACATCAATAGAGGGAGAGACATGTACTCATTCAAAAGAATGGTAGCTCTGTATGATAATATGAAAAGATTTCTAAGGCATATTATTAAGTGAATAATTTCAAGGTATAGAATATTATATGAGTGTTCCATAGTGCTTAAAATGGATATATAAATGCATGCATAAATACTTATACACATGAACATATGTGGGCATTTATTTCCATCTATATGTACACATGGACAATTATAAGACAATTGTATATAAGACAATTGCATGTTTGCAATGGTTATCTTTATTGACTGTTCCTGGGGGGAAGAAAGGCAAATGTTTTTCATTGGGTACTTTTTTAAAATTGAAGAATAATTAATGTACAATATTTTCTTTCAGGTAAACAACATAGTGATTCAGTATTTTCATATATAAGACTTGGTCATCTCAATAAGTCTAATTACCATCTGTCATTATACAGAGTTATAACAATGTTACTGACTATATTTCCTATGGTGCATATTACAACCCTGGGTCTTATTTATTGTATAACTGAAAGACTGTACTTCTTAATCCTCCTTATCTATTACATCTATCTCTTTAATCCTCTCCTATCTGGTAACCATTAATTCTCTGTGAGTTTGTTTCTATTTTATTTGTTCATTTTATCTTTTAGGTAATACATGTGAGTGAAGTCATACAGTATTTGTCTTTTTCCATCTGACTTGTTTCACTAGCAAAATACTCTACTGGTCCATCCATCTTGTCACAAATGGCAAGATTTCATTCTTTTCTTATGTCTGAGTGGTATTCCACTGTGTATGTCTATACATGTATCACATCTTTATCCATTCATCTACTGATGGACATTTAGGTTCCTTACATATCTTGGCTATTGTAAATAATGTGCTGAACACAGGTGTGCATGTATTGTTCTGAATTAGTGCTTTCATTCTCCTTTGTTAAATACTTGGGAGTGGAATTGCTGGTTCATAGGGTAGTTCTATTTTTTATTTTTTAGATTTTATTTATTTATTCATGAGAGAAAGAGACAGAGAGACACCAGAGAGAGAGAGAGAGAGACAGGCAGAGGGAGAAGCAGGCTCCATGCAGGGAGCCTGACGTGTGACTCGATTCCAGGTCTCCAGGATCATGCCCTGGGCTGAAGGCTTGCTAAACTGCTAAGCCATGAGGGCTGCCCTTAGTTCTATTTTTAAAAAATATATTATTTATTACTTGAGAGAGAGAGCATGAGCAGGAAGAGGGGTAGAGGGAGAAGGAGAGGCAGACTCCCTGCTGAGCAGGGAGCCCTCATGGGGCTTGATCCCAGGACCCTGGGACCATGACCTGAACCAAAGGCAGATGCTTAACTGAGGAAACCACCCAGGTGCTCCTAGAGTAGTTCTATTTTTAATTTTTGAGAAGCCTCCATACTTTTTTCCACACAGCTGCATCAGTTTGCATCTCCACTAACAGTGCACAGGGTTCCCTTTTCTCCGCATTCTCAGCAACACTTACTATTGCTCATCTTCTTGATTCTCGCCATTCTGACTGATGTGAGGTATACCTCACAGTGGTTTTGGTTTGCATTTCTCTGATGGTTAGTGATGCTGAGAATTTTTTCATGTGCCTGTTGGCTGTTTAGATGTCTTCCTTAGAAAAATGTCCATTTGGATCTTTTACATATTTTATTTCTTTTACATATTTTTAACAGGATTGTTTTTTGGTATTGAGTTTTAATATATTTTGTAATTTAACCCCTTATGGGATATATCATTTGCAAGTATCTTCTCCCATTCATTAGGTTGCTTTTTCATTTTGTTGATGATTTCTACACTGTGGAAAAGCTTTTTGGTTTGATGTCTTTTTTTTTTTTTTCCTTTTGTTGTCCTTACTTAAGGAGACAGATCCAAAAAATATCTCTAAGACAAATGTCAAAGAGCTTACTACCTATGTTTTCTTCTAGCAGTCTTATGGATTCAGATCTTATATTTAAATCTTTAATCCATTTTGAGTTTATTTTTGTATATGGTATAAGAAAGAGTCCAGTTTCATTCTTCAGCACATAGCTGTCCAGTTTTCCCAGAACCATTTATTGAAGTACATTTTCCATAGGCCTTCATGAATGCACATTTGAATTCCATTTCATTATACTCTTTGGTGTGGATTTGGTAGAGTGACAAGTTATTGAGTCAACTTGTCCTTTACCGCTATACAAGTCACATGGCAATAAAAGGGAGACTTTATCCTCTTAGAAAAAGTCATGAAAATACAATTTTGAAAGAATGTTTTATGACTTCATTATAGATTTTTATTTGGGGGACTATAAATTCCACAGCAATCCTGGGTAACTTCTAAATCTCACATAGACATTTGTGGTCTCAGCGTGAAGTTTTGCAATCTTTCTACCTAGACATTTCTACCTAAATGTTTAGACATTTGAACTGTTATAATTCTTTTAAGATGTGGGGACAATGGAGAAGGCTGGAATTTTTAATTAACCATGTGCTTGATGGCCTAATCCATCTTCTTGACTGTGAACTCCTTGGGGTCAAGAGTCAATCCATAAGACACTGCATCTGAATAGATTATATAAACATTCTATTGATCAAAGGTTAAACGCTCCCTTTAAAAGCCCACTGCTACCCACAATTGCAAGTTATACTTATATTCTGAGAATAGATGGATTTTTTCCCTTAAGAAAACTGGCTTGAAAAAAAATCCCAGGTTATAAACTAATTATTTAGACCAATACTATACAAGTATGATGAAGGCCACATCTCACATTTTTAATGTTCTAGTAGCCACACTAAAAAAAAGTAACAGGAAACAGGGAAATTTTATTTTAATAACATTTTATTTAATCTTGTATATTCAAAATATCATTATTCAACATGTAAGTAATATAAAATTATTAATGATATATTTTGTGGATGTTCTGATATGTATTTTAAGAATAAAAGTATAGGGACGCCTGGGTGGCTCAGTGGTTGAGTGTCTGCCTTTGGCTCTGGTTGTGATTCCAGGGTCCTGGTATCGAATTCTGCATCAGGGTCCCCGCAAAGCTATGTCTCTGCCTCTCTTTCTATGTCTATCATGGACAAATAAATAAATAAATAAAGTATTTTTTAAAAATAAAGAATTCCATTAGAGCCTTTAAAATAAAATTCAAGTTACAGAGATGAGATTTACACTACGGCCTTTTAGTAATGGCTCTGTTTCATAGAGGGAGGTAAATCTAAGGTGGAATAATTATGGGGAAGAGGCTCACCTCCAGCAGCAATTACTGCTAACCAAATCACCACTGAAGGTAAATTAAATAAAGTATTTTAAATAAGGCTCAGCAATTATAAACACTTCCAATAAACACCTTGCTGATGGTGAAATGGTATTTTTAAGAACAAAGGCTGAGAAGTGTGGGGAGAGCTTGAAATATTTGCAACACATAGGTGTGAGAAGGGTCTAGATATGTCTTCTCTGCTTCTGTGATGGGCAGCCTCTCAGCTACACTTCTGACATTTCAAGTCAGAAATGAGAAACTTCAAGGGCTATTGAACACTTAGGGAATTTTCACAGTGGAGCAGCTCCAGGTTATTTAGCACAGGTTTGTGTAAATCATGATGTATTTGATAAACCTCTGCACTTGGTGGCCTGAGACCCCACCTGCTCAGGCATTAGGTAGCAGGCAATATTCATGGAGCTGTGAGATGCAACCCTTGAGACCACTGGTGGCCTCCAGGCTCTCCTTCCACCTGGAGTGTCATAGAAAGACTTTGGACTTTGAGTCAAAAGAGTTAGAACCGAGTTCTTGCCCTGCTACTCTTTATTGTGAGACATTAAACAAGCCTTTGGGCATTCCTCCACTTTAGGTGCTGCATTTGTCAGGATTCTCCAGAGAAACAGAAGCAATAGGACACACACACACACACACACACACACACACACACACTGCGATTTATTATAAGGCATTGGCTCATGTGATGAAACAAGGCTAAGAAGTCCTGCAGTCTGGAGACTCAGGAAAGGCAGTGCTGTAATTTGAAGGCCAGAGAGCCAATGGTGTGCATTCCAGTCTGAGTCTGAAGTCCAGAGAACCAGGAGCACCAAGGGCAGAAAATTGATGTCCTTCTCAAGCAGTCAGGTGGAGAGCAAACGGACCTTCTTCATGTTTTTGTTCTATTCAGGCCCTCAGTGGATAGGAGAATGCCTACCAATTTTGGGGAGGCCCATCTGCTTTACCAGTTCCCCAATTCAAATGCTAGTATCTTCAAGAAACACTCTCAAAGGCATAGTCAAACATAACATTTACCCAGATAACACGGCATCCTGTAGTCTAGTCAACTGACAAAATTAACTACCACAGGTGTCTTATAGCTAAAACAAAAGGATTGGATAAGATCACCTCCAGGGTCTCTGGAGTTTCTGACATTCCATGATTCTTTGTCTCCAACAGAATTATGTTAGTGGGTGTGAATGTCTGAATGTGTGCATAACAAAATATGTGGTAGTTTTAATTCCTGAGAGGAATAAAGGAACAGTGAAACAAAAGGCAAAAAATCTCTGATAGGGGATGATGTAGGTTCAGGAGTCCTCAGAGAAATCAAAATTTGTGTGTTTGTGTCTTTTTAAAGGACAAGTTATGTTAGTAATATATGGATAATTTCAGCCATGTATAAGCATATATAGCAAACAGTGAATGTTTTCCTTCAACTTTTCCTGCTTCCACTATACTCCTCAGAGCTACTGTCATTAGTGTACAGTACATTTTTCTAGTTCTTCTATGCATTTGACCATATATTTAGACATTGTGTGTGTATTCTTATTTTTTAATATAAGTGGCATCATATTATATATATATTTTTCTGTAACTTGCTTGTTTTTAACCAATAATACATCTTGGAGATATTTTTGTTAGTGAACCTAGGTCTATTTCATACTTTTGAAAAAATCCCACAAATTAATGTACCACAATTTATTTAAACATTTTCCTAAGTGATGAGTATTTAGGTTGCTCCAGTTTTTCACTATTATTACGTTGCTATTGCATCACATTTTTATGCACGTGTTTAAGTATTTCAAGATAGAGAGTCCAAGAAATGGATTACTGAGTCAAAAGGTCTGTCTGCTTTTAATTTTGATGAGTATTGCCAAATTATCTAAAACTTTTGCTAATCTTATTGTTTATTTTACAATTCCTCAACTTTTGGAGAGCCTAGGTTCTCTTCAAATATTTACTGGACTTTTGTATTTTTTTCTATGAAATGTCTATTCATATTCTCTTCACATGTTTCTAAGAAGTTATTTGTCTATTCTTTATTGATTCACAGGATCGCTGTTCATATTCTGGATATTAATGCTGTCCTTTGTCTTGCATAAATATCTTACATAAATTTTTCCCAGCCTCTTTATTTTTTTTAACTTTATGATATATTTTACCATATAGAAATATTTAGTTCTTTAATTTTTGCATTTATTTATATATATTTTGTTTCTGTTCTTGCTTAGAACAAGATTATCTTACAATGATCTTCCTGAACTTTGAATCTATAATACTAGAAGATAGACATATGTGTATTGATATATATTATACTAGTACGGAAAGAGTTTTCAAAAAGTCTTCAAAATATGCATTATTACTGATGTTTCTGAAGATCTCCTATCGGTGAAAGTGTACTGTTCTTTGCATTCATTTCTCCTCATTCCTCCATGGGACATTTCTGATGGCTTGCCTTTTCTGGCACAGAACAAGCCCATGCACAAGATGAACCAACCTGTCAGCCTTTAAAACTGGCCCTCCCCTCCATTCTCCTGTATTGATAGCATCTGCATTTACTCCAGCTCCTGACATATACACAGCAAGTCTGTTTCTCCTGATCTTCTATTTTCATAACTAGAACACGCTAACTTCTGTCTTCCCAAGGACTGTTTTTGTTCCCTCCCTCTTTCCTCCCATCTATTCCTCTTTCTTTTTCTTCCTTCCTTTCTTTCTCTCCTTTATCTCTTTCTTTCCTTCTCTTGCTTTTACCCTCCTCCTCTGTCTCTGTCTCTCTCTCTCTCACACACACACACACATTTAGTGAGCATCAAGAGTGTGTTAGAGGCTTTTCCATGTGCTCTGGGGACACAATGACAAAGTGGGCAAGTCCCTCCATCATGGAGCTTGTGTTGTGCTATCGATGCTGTTCTTTTTATCAGGCTTTGCAGTCTGCAGAGCTCACACTCATATACACAACTGGGGTGGTGAAAGGCATGGATTTTGGTGTCCGGGAGACCTAAGTTTAGATTCTGGCTTTGTCTCTTTTAATCTATGTGATGTGGGTCAAGTTACTTCAGCTCTTTCTGAATCTCAGTTTGCCTTCCTGTAGAATAGGAAGATTAATAACACTATCACATAATACTGTTATAAGGATGGAATAAAGTATGTGAAGAGTGTAGCCCCATGTTAGAATTTAGTAAATACAATCAGCAAATAGCAAGCATAATTCTATTGTCTCACTTATCCTCACGATGTCTAGGGGGGTGGCTGAATAGAAATTATCAATCCTCATTTCAGAGATAAGGAAACAAAGACTTGGTGCAGGTGCAGGTACAGTCACTGAGATCTCCTGTGTCCTGAATAGAGAGTGTGACTGCCCCCCCAGACCAACTTTGATTCTCTGTGTACCACCTGTGTTTCCATTTCTTTAGTACTCTCCTTAAGTTGATTTCTCTTTAAACTTTAAGTTGAATAAGTATCCAGAATCACTGTGAAAAACATGGGTTTGAAATGCTGGTTATGGCTTATTTCATATACATGGAAGGAAATACTTTGAGCATTCTAGAACCATCATCTGAGACCCACCTAGAATCGCCTCAGATGACATTGGTAGTATGCAGCCCCTGTAATATATAAAGATGTCTCAAGATCCACATCTAAATCAAACCATGGTGGCTGGGGTCGGTGTTCCTTCAGCCCATGAAGAAATGATTCTCCAGTTCCCAAGCTATGGCGGAGCCACTCTGTCAACCATCTAAGTCTGATTTTGTGAAATGCCAGTATAGCCCCAGTTATCCAGTAGTCCTCAACATCACCAAAGAAAATGAAGCTAACTTAACGTAATTTAAATGAGTGCATTGTGGGTAGCACATAAATATGTCAACCAAGTGTGGAAGAGGTGGCATCTTGCATGGACTCCAAGAGTAGTGTTGGTTGCTGAAAGCAGTGGGAATGTTGGCTTCATTGGTCACAGCCAACACATCTGCTGAAGTCAAGGTTGCTCAGCCACAATGGGACTATTTTGTCCAGTTTGGGGTCACACAGTTATAAGGACACTGCTCTCATTGAGGGATGGGAGGAGAGTGATGGACATGAACAAGGAAGTAGGAGGAAGAAAACCATATCCTATCAGGGTTGAGAGGGTTGTCTTGAAGATCTGGACCCACTGCCGAGAGCTGCTCCAGACAGCCCACATGGAATCCAATGACTTAGTTCAACCCTAACAGAGATGGCTTCTAAGAAGTAGAGCTGCTGTCCTCTGTTCCCTCAGCACCCTGGGCTTCCCTCTATCCCTACATTTGCCACACTCTACTATATCTTACATGTTTTTTTATTCTCTCTTCATCAAATACTTATTGAGGACCTACTATGTGCTATGCCTCATGTTATGCTCTAGAAATACAGAGATAAACACACAATAGAGATGGACATTAATTTATTAATTAGTAGGCATTGTAGTATATGCCCTACCCATAGTCAAAAAGATCACTACCATTTATGATAGATAATGAAACATGTTTAATATATTACAGAGCCCTATTTCAAGATCACAAATTCTATTTGAATTCATAATAAGAGTTAAGTACTGTTATTAACTCCCATTTTACAGATATGGAAACGGAGGCTCAGGCACATTAGCCTCCTTGCTCATGATCAGACAGCAAGTGACAGGTAGGATTCAAACCTACTTTGGAAGCAACTGTTGAATTAATGGCTTGTTGAAATTAAAACAGCCTGCTAAAGAAAACAGGTGTCTAAGCAGCGTGATGGGCTTGTCAGATTGCCAACCCTTTCCCCAGCCCTAAGCGATACTGGATGAAATGTTTCAAAAGTATAATAGAATCATGAGATATTGGCTAGATGAATTCTAAGACCCTCCCATTTCCAAATCCCTGGAACCCAGAGTTAATCAACAGAAGATGTCCCCCTCTGTTCTCTCAGTGCACTGATGCTAGAGGCCACCCCTCCATGCCCTGAGAAAGAAGCTTGCCTTCCTGTTAAGGTACTGGCCTGGGCGGCTGCACAGCATTAAAGCAGCTCTGATAGGCATTCTTTGTGGACCTCTGATAGAAGCTATACATGCTGGAAGAAAGAAAACAAAAGGATTCTTGAGCCCAAGAGAACTTGAAAGGCCTGGATAGATTTTTTAATTATCACTTTCAGAGTCCCCTTCTGGCTTCCACTCCAATGGGCTTTTGAGGGAAAAACATTTTTCTGTCTTTTCATGCCCAACTGGACTGATGGGAAAACTATGCAAACCTGGAATGCACTACAGAGTTGGGAGAGAAATTCTTTAATTTCTCCTCTAACTCTCCTGGATAAAGACAGGCCCTTCTAAGAGTCCTTGCAGAGGTAATGCCGTGGAGTATAATTAAAGAATAATTAAACATTGTGAATCATTTTTTTACCTCTGTCTATTAATTCCCCAAGGCAGAGTGGGGGCACCTGCCCTGCCTGATGAGTGGGCAACACCACTCTGCAGTGCCTGGTGGTCTGGGAGATGGCGGGTCAACGGGGTGAGCAGAGCTTGTCTTAGTCACATGTAAGGCTCCCTTCGTGCAGTTTCCAACTGACCTAGATGGTAGCTTCGGGGGTGGCAAGGCTCAGAGAAAGAATTGCATCTCCTACTGGACCAGTCTCTTAAATAAACCTGTCTTTTACTCAGATTATTTCTTCATCTGCTTGTATAAAACCTAGTTAGTGCACCAAGAACACGTACAAAATAAGCCCATCAAACATTTGTTTAAAAACCAACAATAAGCACATTTCACATTTCCTTTGAGAAAAACCCTCTAAGCTCCGGAACTTGATCCTTGTCCCAAATCTGATGTCAGCCCTCCAGTTAATGCTTTTCCTGTCTGTTTCTCCTGATCTCACTTCTTTTTGCTGTGTTTGGATTTTCTTGCTCTTAATCAAGGAAGTATCTTCCAGAATATAGCAAAAGAGCCCAACGCATGAGCTGAAGTTGTTGCCATGTGCCTTTGTACAAACTAGGAAAATATGTTCCTGCCTCTAGATGAAGGAAGCCCTGTGCCAAGGTACAGAGGAGTGGAATTGCAGCCCTCATCCCCCTTTCAGAATGCACCCTTGTCCAGGGGCAGACAGCCATGAGTCTAAGTCTTGGTTCTTCAAGGACCCAATAGAACTGAATGAGGGTAAAGGCTGATGACCAACATTCTCCACTGAGAACAAAACTGGGTTCTTATGATCTTTGGTGATGTAGACATGTAGATTTTTGAATAGTATGGTTCTCAAATTGGCCTTTAAGGATTGCTTTACATTCCAAAGAAGAACCTCAGGAGCTGATACAAGGAATAAGGTAGGAGGTCAAGAACATATCTTTTTATTTAGGGTGGCTCAAGCTGTTTATCTAGCACAATGTAGAGCTTCTGTATGAAAGTGGTAGAGGGAAGGGAATCCTAAGGCTAAAACAGCAGTAGACTAAAGACCATTAATCTGTGCTTCAGATCAAGTCGTCAGGTCAGCAAAAGCTTTCTGCATGTGGATTTTTTGTTTGGGAAGGTGTGTTTGACCTTAAAGCTTACACTGAATATGGATAGGTACACAGCAGGAGATAGCTTACTATGTTTATAGTCATGATAGTTGTTCTTAAGTTTATAGGGATTTCTAGATATTTCCAGACAGGAAGGAAGGAGGAATTTCTGGATGCTTAAGTGTATATGCCAGTTGGTTCCTCACCTGGTGTTTATCCAGTAGACCTTTTTATGAGCAAAGTGGAGTCATGCCAACACCCTTCAGACTCAGAATCAGGGATGGACTGACTACGGCTTGTTACTACCTGTGTGAGATGCACCACCCATGCCACCTAATAAAATGTAATCGATATTAACTATCAAGGACTGGGAAGTGGAAACTGATGTGCATTTGCTTATCTTCAGATGGCAAGTGTCCCAGAGCAAGCAGGTTGCTCCAGGAAGTTGTAAGATAAAGTGGGGGGGGGGCGGGGGGGAGTCCTGGTTCACCCCTCCTCGGATTAATGAAGCTTCTCAGGGCCAAGAGGATAACTTACATGGGATGTTCTTACAGACAGTTGAATTGCATTTCCAGCCCTGAGAACTAATCTAATTGTGACATATGACTGTCTCTGGAAAGGAGACACAGGTTCTGATAGGGTGGCCTCTCTGCCCCAATCAGCTTGGGAGCATCCATCTCAGCCTTAATCAGTCCACCCACAAGCAATCCCATGGGGGAAAGCCTGATAAGAAGCTGGGATGTAAAAGTTGGTTTGTGACTCAGGTTGTCTTATGTAGAATCTATCCTTGGAACTTAACTTAGGTGGATCTGGAGCTACTTCAGTTTTACCTGGAGAAACCTATGATAGTGTCTCATTGTATTTAATAGTTCTCTGGGTTTCTATGAGACATTTAGACTTACTCTCCTATAAAATCTTGAATACAGAGAAGCTTATTTTGCATACTTTGAGGTTAATATAGACTAAGAAGGAAAAGCAGAAAGATGAAAAAGGAGAAAGAGAGAAGAAATGAATCACATCAGTGGGCATGATTTTGCAACCTCTAAGCATGTGTCTTCCTGTCCCCACTATAAATAACAAGAGCAGAATAATATAACAACCACCAGTTATTGAGTGTTTACTGTGACAACATTTTGCAGGGTGCCTTACAAACATTATCTTAATTAATCTAATCATTTATACATTCAACAAGCTTTGAGTCTATTATATCTTGAATACTGTGCCAGTGATTGGGGTTTCATACTATGCAAAAATAGCCAGAGTTCCACCTTCATGGAGGTCACATTCCTGGGAGGGAAACACCATCAAATGATTTCACAAATATAAGTAAATTTGCAAATGAAGAAGGCATTTTAAAAAGTGGGGAGTGGGGACAAGATAGGATTGGGAGCCTCAAGTGGGCATTAATCCAATTATGGGGTGTAGTTGAGCTGGGATCCAAATGATGAGATGGGCATTAATCGAGGAAGATGATAAGCCAGAGCCCCTTGTGGCTTGTGGGCACACAGCTAGTAGGCAGCAGCTGAGCAGATACAGATGCACTGGAAGTGACAGGGAGTAGAACGTGATGAATGCTCTGGGAATTCAGGAAGGAGCATTTTCTTCCATCTAGAAGAGACCGTGAAATTCCCCTGCAGAAGTGAGCATCGAAGGGCGCCTTGACTGCGCCAAGAGAGGCCCTGTGTATCAAGCTGCTACATAAGACACTTGGGTGCATTTCCCCCTATACACAGGATTCTGGCACCCTGAGCAAACTCACAATCTCCTAGAGTAGCAGTTCTCAACAGGGACAATTTTCTCCCCAGGGGACATTTGGCAAAATCTGAAGATATTTTTGGTTGTCACCTGGGAGTGAGGGCAAGTGTTTCTACTGACTTCTAGTGGGTAGAGGCCAGGGATGCTGCTAAACATGCTACAATGCAGAAGATCTCTCCCACAGCCAAGGATTATTGGACCCAAAATGTCAGTATAGCCAGAATTGAGAGCTTTTGTCCAATGCTTTAAGTGGGCCAGGGGATGGGCACTTAGGAATCAATGTTCCTCATCTCTAAAGTACCGTTCAGAGACTTAACCACTTTCAATATCTTTCCTCCAGATCCTTTTTTTTCCCTCCAGATCCTTTTTTAAAAATCAACATCTTTAGGTTAATATTTATTAAAATGCATATTATTAAAACCTGTCATCACATCTCTCCAGCCTTTACCATACGACCTTGTATGGAGAGGATAAGGAAATGGTAGGATAAGTGAATGGGTAACTGAATGAAGGAGTTACTCCTCCTTGGTGTCCTTGGAATGTACCCCTTTAGGTTCTCCAAATACCACTGGTAGCATGAAAATCCTGGATGGAACTCTTCCTTAGCATGGAGGAGTCTCAGATCAACTCAGCTTAGTTCAGGATCATCCCGGATAACTCTTTTTCTTATTCCTTATATCCAGCGTATCAGGAAATCCTGTGGGTTCTATTTAAAAATATATCTTAGATTTATCATTCCATATCTCCACTCCCTCCACCTCATTACCTGGTTAGAGCCAACATTAGTCCTCACTTGGATTTCCTGTTCCTTCTCTTGCTTCTGTCCCTCAAATGTTTACTTGATCTGCCCACCAGCTAATTCTTGGAACCCATTTTATATCCTCAGCCCTGATGACTCAGCTCCAGATTGCTAGTCTCCTTTCTGCTTTTCAGACATACATAGCTCTTTTCATACCACAGGGCCTTTTCATGTCCTTTGACCTTTATCTGGGACACACTTTCCCCAGAAATTCTTTTTTTTTTTTAAAGATTTTATTTATTTATTCATGATAGTCACAGAGAAAGAGAGAGAGAGAGAGAGAGAGAGAGAGAGAGAGAGGCAGAGACACAGGCAGAGGGAGAAGCAGGCTCCATGCAGGGAGCCCGACGTGGGATTCGATCCCGGGTCTCCAGGATCGCGCCCTGGGCCAAAGGCAGGCGCCAAACCGCTGTGCCACCCAGGAATCCCTCCCCAGAAATTCTTATGTATCATTTCCTCACTTCATTTTGGTTTCTGCTAATATGTCATCTTATCATAGAAATTTTTCCCAACTATTCTATATACTAGTAGATCTCATCCCTTTCTATCCCCTTACTCTGCTTTAATTTTCCTCAGATCATCTGGTTTCACCGGACACGATGTTCTATATCTATTTTTTTCTTTATCCCTTTCTCTTTCACCCTAACATATGCTACACAAGGGCTAGGATTCTTAACAAAACAGGTATATCCCCAGTACCTAGGAGAAAGACTGCCCCACAAATAATTTATTAAGTGAATGAAGGATTAGGTTCATGTACACAGAAATGAATGAAGGCCTGAAAGGTGGGACAGGAAAGAAAGGAAGTATAAGAAAGAAGGAAGACATCAGTTCTGTGTGGCACTAGATACTAAAATGGAGTGATGGGTCGGTCAGAAAGTTCCTAGAAGCTGAAGGGTCTATGGGAATGTTGAGCTTCTAGTTGAGGGCAAAGTGTGGCTGGCCTTTACCCATGGCAAGAGTACAGGGTAGCCTGTGACTACCTGGCAATCTTGGCACATGTTACCTGTAGGGCTCGTCCCTATCCCACCTGTCACTCTGCACGAGGTGGCCTTACCTTCTGCCAGGGAACAGGGGGCCATCTTTTTGACCTTAACCTAGAACACTGTCAATACTAATTTAATTAGCATTTGTATAATCACAACTTTATCATTTCCAAGTCTAATTTATTTTAATTTCATGTGTGTGATTTGATGATCAAAGGGTTTGTTGAAGCGCTGTTTCCACTCAAAGCCCAGCATATTTATCATTCACTTAAAACTATTATTCCCACCCTTCTCCAGCAAGACCCTTCTGGAGCATAAGGAGGCAGGGAAGACTGCAATGGTTCCTCTCACTTAGAATTTCTTTGATAGATTTCTTTCTTCTTTTTTCCTTTGTTTCCCCTTATTTTCTGTAAGCCATTCAAGAGAACCCATTTACAGTGGGGCACTAGTAAAAAATGCTGTGTGCTTTTCTACACTACTCAGTCTGGAGTGCCTTTCAGAATGGATTCCAGATCATAAGGCTTTAGTTTCCTAATGCAGTCAAGAGAGCTGGAGACAGGATAGTGTCATGATTGACAGTGCAGTCTTTGGAGTCAAGCAGACCCAAATTCAAATATTTGTTCCTTAGTAGCGTGCCTTGGGCAGGTTACATAATCTCTATTTTTTTCATCCATTGTATTCTCCATCATAAAATAGAGACAATAATGAGACCTTATGGATTTGACATTTACTTATCTGTTTGTTGTACTCTGAAGTCTCTAAGGAAATAAATGAAATAGAGGTAAATATTTGGTCAACATTCCCTCAATATTTATTAATAGCTATCATTTTTCAATTCAGTTTCACACACCCTTACTTGCCATATCTGTGGTAGGCATGAACCCAGCTACAAGGGATAGTAGAAATAAGTAAGGCACACATATTGCCCTCACCCTCATTCCAATTTTAGTATATGTGCTGCCAAAGCGAGCACCCTCATTCCAGTGGGAGGGCCAATATGACAGCACAGTGAGCTGAGCACAGGGATTGAATTCAAGGTGTAGGTAGTATAGGTACTATGTCCTAAAGGAGCTCAAAGAAATGGTACCACTGTGGGATAGGAGGGGATGAGAAAGGATTCATGGAAGGGCCTAACATAAATGAAGTAGGACTAGTAGGAATTGGTACAAGAGGGAGAAGAGGCTGCAAGGGCATTTCACACTGACGAGAGAATAAGTGCAAAAGCTAACCCAGCACTAGTGTGCTCCTCAAAAGGCAAGTGTTGAGAACGTTGGGCCTGCCAGATACCCAGCAACTGCCAAGGGGCAGACTGTACCAAATCATGCTATCGGACACATTTGTTGTTGATTTAGAGAGTTGGTTTAAGATCCCCCATGACAACATATGTCACACTTAATTTCTAAAGTCCTTGTCCTTATTGATTTCCCATCCTTCCAGAAGGCAAGTGTACTCACAGAGGTTTACAGTGACCAATAGTGATAGTCTGGGGAAGTTTCCCACAGGAACTGGACCATTTCCAAACTGTTTCCTGTCTGTTCATGCACAAGAAATCATTTCTTTGAGACTTCTTGGACTGGTCTGTAAGGGCCTGAGTAGTAGTCAGAATATGAGCATTTCGTATTTGATAAATCAAAACCTTTTGATCCTTTTAAGAGTTTTAACTTTTTTTAAATTGATAATCTGTGCATATTGATTACAAGATTCCATCACATCATAGAATTCTAGCATTGACCAGTGAGTGGCACAGAAAAGTCCAAGAGGTCTCTCTGTCCTTTACTCGTGTGCACCTTTCTTCTTCCCCTCTTTCGGTCCTTTCTAGTGCAACTTTTCTACTCCCCATGATTTTCTTTCTAATCTATGTGGTCACCTCTCTGATAATATTCAAGGTCAAGATTCAAAAGGGTGACAGCATCAAGTACTGTTAAGAATCTAGATGAACATGCTCCCATGTAATGCCAACGGGAATGAAATTGGTACAACTCTACTGGGGATAATTTAGCCATATTCGAATGCCTTGATTTTGAATACCATGTGACTAGGTGATGCCACTTCTAAGAATGTCTCAAATAAATTTTTATCCTCAAGATTTAACCATAGATACAAACTTGTCCCCATTGTTTAAAAAATACAAAAATAAAGGGGAAACTCCTAAATATCTATTCATATAGATATAATAATAAATTATGTCCTGTCCAAAAGGAAAATATTGGCTTATATTTACTAACATTGAAAAAAGCCCATGCTATACTGTTAGGTGGGGGAAGGTTATAAAACACTATGTTGCACGTGAAACCATTCCTATTTAAAAAATATAACTCACTCTTACTATCCTTTAGCTATAGATTTACAAATAGAGAAATATGAGGGGTACCTGGGTAGCTCAGTGGTTAAGTGTCTGCCTTCAGCTCAGGTCATGATCCTGGGGTCCTGGGATTGAGTCCCACATTGGGCTCCCTGCATGGAGCCTGCTTCTCTCTCTGCCTATGTCTCTGCCTCTCCCTCTCTCTGTGTCTCTCATGAATAAATACATAAAATCTTTAAACAAAATAGAAATAGAAAAATAGTACCATCTTTTTCTTCTCTATACTTTTTTCAAGTGTCCTTTTTTTTTAAACATGTACATATTACTTTTAAGATCCAAAGAAAAAAGACTACTTGCACTTTAAAAAAGAAAAAGTGTGTGCTCACCTTAGCCAAATTTGGCACTAAGTCTTCCCAAGCAGATACTCTAGAAACCACCTTTATCGCAATTTCTTGTCAGCATGAAGAGTCCAATGACCAGACTTGTCTTAGAATTCCCTAAGTAATGGCCACCTCGCCGGAGTAATCAGGCTTTTCCCCAGGAAATGTAGAAATAATTCCCCTCTCTCTACTCTGGGAAGGGAGTTACACTCAGCAGATGCATGGGAAACTAAATCTAGGAGCTGGGTACACTGGTTTTTATTCCCCCAGTTGTGCAAGGCTTGTCATCCAAGTTTAAAAGGCCTTATGTTACGGTCACTTAATGAAAATTTGTAGCACGTGCATGTGTTGTCTGATGGTGCCATGTTGTTCTTGTGGTCTAAATAAACACTTGTCCTTCTATAATTCCTTCATAGTTGCCCAAATCTAGATTTCAGTGTGTTCATCATGCAGGTGGGATGAGGAAAACTCTTCAGAAAGCCATCCACTGCTTCTTAGATCAGCAATTTATTTTGTAGCCTGGAGCTTAATCTTCTCTCCACATGATCCATTGAACTTGTAGGATTTCAGATCTGAATTCAAAAATGAATTATACGAATTGTCACGTGTTCAGCCCTTATTACATTTTGCTAGTCTCTTTATGCAGGAAGAAAGAAAAAGCAAGGGCTTTTGTTTGTTTGTTTGTAGTTACTGTCCTCTTTTCTGTAATAGCCTCATAATTAAGGCCAATGACAAGCATTTTCTATCAATTTATAATTTGCCATGTGCTTTTGCACTTATCACTTCATCTAATTCTTATAAGCACTCTCTGAGTATGGTATAATCACTGCCATTTTCAAGGTGAGGCAACTGAAGCATATAGAGGCTGTTATCTGCCCAAGTGTGTTAGCCAGGACCCCTTTGGTTGCAAATCAGAAACACAAATACATCTTGCTAAAGAAAAAAAAAAAAGGAAAGGAATTTATTAAGTTAGAAGGGTAGAAGTTAGATTCAGGCACAGGTGGATCCAGGTACTTTTCCAGGGAAAAGTGTCTATTTTGCAATTATTTAACCAAATTCCTAAGACTGACTATTATTTGGTCCCATCTGGTTCTTTTGTGCAGCCATGCACTTGTCACTGTGCCCAGGGAATGGAACAATGTAACTGGCAGGTCTTAGATGGGGCAAAGTCAGCCCCACACTATAATGTGAACTGAGAGTAGGAAAAGGTTCTTCACAGTGAAACATGGTATTGTTTGCAGAAGGGGCATGAACAGGAAGCAGACAGAAGCACCAGCTCTTTGCTGGACCAAGATGGAAGCCAATAAGTACTGAGTTGGCACTCCTTATGGAGGGCTGGAGTATGACCTCTTACCTCTGAGAGCTTTTATAGGAAATCTGAAGACTAGAAACCACAGGCTCTGCCACATTTCTCAAACCATGTTTATTCCCGACCTTTAGACTATTTGACCATTAGATTATGTGGAAATTCTTGAATCCATATATGCACCCCACATTATCTTTAGAATTAAAAATATATTAGGACTTGTTTTCATAACCACTTTTTAAACACCTATGTATAGCTATGATTGATAAAATATAAATTTACTTTAAACCATCTTGGAATTCACAGAGGGTTTTGGTCATAATGTTTATTTTTAATTTATATAAAAAAATATGTATTATCCTATTCAGGGATTTCAGAACATTTTCATCTCTAGAAGGGTGGGGGGAATCTTCAGGTTGAAATTACTTAGGAAGTCTTAGAATATTAAAATATTAAAATGCCACCAAACAACCCATTTCTGGAATTAGGAACCCATTTCTGCCATTATTTCCGGTCACTTAATGTTCTTTGGATCTCAGTTTACTGACCTGCACTATGGGTTAAACTGTCTCATCCACACAAGGTTGTAGTGAGGTTCTTCGTGGAAGTGGAACCACTAGCAAGTATTTTTAAAAACTTATAATATGGTGTCATTGATATTTTATTTTTATTTGACTCCATACTCAAGGATATTGCTCTTAATGTGTTCTGCAAACCACTAATGGCCCCTGATGCAAAATGGGCTTGTCCACTTCTAATAGGATTGTGCAGATCAATGGAGGTCTGTCTTCCTCTATGATAAACCACAGGCTTACAGATTTTTTAGAGATGCCTTTCTTCCAATGGTATATATTCCAGCAAGCACATTTTATCTTTCTTATGTTCAAAACTCACTCATAACTATAAAAAATGATCCACCATTTAAATTTTCTGTTTGATTTTCTACTGTGGCATAATATATAGAAAAGTACATGTATCCTAAGTATACTTTTGATTCATATTGACAACTGAACACATTTGTATAACCAGCACCCAGATCAAGACAGAGAATGTCAGTAGTTCGCCAGAAACATAACTTGTGGCCCCTTTTCAGTTACTCCCCCACCAGGGATAACCTCAACCTAACTTCTAACAGCACAGATATGCTTGATTTGTTTCTTTAATCCATCTAAATGAACTCATTTTGTTCCTAGTTTTTTCAACGTTGCTTTTATCCGTTTTGCTGTATAGACTGACAGATGTTGCATTTTTTATTGCTGCACAGTATTCCATTGTGTGTGTGTGCATGTGTGTACTTATCTTTCACAATGTACTCATTCTATTCAAGGGGATTTTAGTGGTTTCCAGTCTGGGGATTTTCCAAAAAGTACTATTATTAATACTCCATATAGGTCTTTAGGCAAGCACATACATATATTTTTTGTTGTATTAGAGAATGCCTAACTTTAGCTTTACTAGACACTACCAAAGAGTTTTCCAAAACAGGTGTAACAATCGACGTTCCCATGAGTAGTGTAAGATGGTTTTGTTTTCTCCACATACTTGCTGATATTTGGTGTTTGCTGCCTCTGTAATTCTAGCCATTCTAGTGAATGTGCATGCTTTTAATTTGCAATTTGCACTGTGGTTTTCATTTGCATTTTCATAATGAGTAACGAAGTTGAAACAACTTTTCATATGTTTATTGGCCATTTGGACATTCTCTTTTGGGGGCACTTACTCAAATATTATGCTTATTTTTCACTGGGTCAGTATCAGTTTCCTATAGGTTTTTAGGGAGTGGCTAGCCATTTGTGCCTGTTTTATTGGCAGGAAAAATTTTTTTTAAAGTTTTAATATCTATTTTTTTTCTTTAAAAAATTTTGTTTAGGGATCCCTGGGTGGCGCAGCGGTTTAGCGCCTGCCTTTGGCCCAGGGCGCGATCCTGGAGACCCGGGATCGAATCCCACGTCGGGCTCCCGGTGCATGGAGCCTGCTTCTCCCTCTGCCTGTGTCTCTGCCTCTCTCTCTCTCTCTCTCTCTCTCTCTGTGACTATCATAAAATAAATAAAAATTTAAAAAAAAATTTTGTTTATTTATTTGAAAGGTGGTGAAAGTGAGCATGAGTGGAGGGACAGAGGCAGAGGGAGAAGGAGAAGCAGACTCTTTGCTGAGCAGGGAGCCCAATGCAGGGCTTGATCTCAGGCCCTCGAGATCAAGACCTAAGCTGAAGGCTGATGCTTAACCAACTAAACCACCCAGGTGCCCCAATATTTATTTTTAAGTATAAAATCTACTATGTCTCTCATCATGTCATTTCATTAATGATCCCATTCTCAGAACAGAACATTTATTTTGTACCCTATCTTTACAAAAACAGTGCTAACTATCAAGCATGTAATGGTAAATAAAGCTGATGTGGTCCTACCCATATGGCATTTACCATCTAAGGATGAGGGAGACAAACAATATATAAATACATATATAACTGAAAGATGAGGCCAATTACAAAAGTACCATGGAACATTCAAACAGGCAGGAAGGACAGAATAAAAGGGCTTCTTTTAGTTCCACAGATTTCTCTGTCATTTATTTATTTATTCATTCATTCATTCATGAGAGACAGAGAGAGAGGGGCAGAGACACAGGCAGAGGGAGAAGCAGGCCCCATGCAGGGAGCCTGATGTGGGACTCGATCTCGGGGCTCCAGGATCACATCCTGGGCCCACGGCAGGCACTAAACCGCTGAGCCACCCAGGCATCCCAGATTTCTCTGTCATTTAATCAAAGACCTAAAGGCTAATAAAGATGCAATGCAAAAAATGAGAGAAGACTATTCCAGGCAGATACAACAGCGTGTGCTATTCTCTGAGGTGGGAAAACACTTTGCATGTTCTAAGACTTGAAAAGAGGTAGTTTGTCTAGAGCATGGGTCAACAAATTGTAAAAGGTAAAATAGGAAATATCGTAGGCTTTGCAGACGAGATGGTCTCTGTTGCAAATACTCAATGCTGCTATTGTAGCATGAAGCCAGCCACAGACTAAATGCAAACAAATTAACGTGGTGGTTATTTCAATAAAACTTTATTTACAGGAATAGGCAATGGGGCAAATCTGATCCATGGGCCATAGTTTGCCAATAGCTAGTCTAGATCATGGAGGAAAATGTCAGTCCCTTACCTGGATTACCTTTTTAGGCCCCTCTCTTACCTACAATCCATTCCCTGCACAATATCCAGAGCAAATGTTTGGAAGTCCTAAATTAGATGAGGATGCTCTTTTCTAATTAAACATCTCTAATTAACTTATTAGAAGCTTCTTATTGAACATAAAATAGAATATAAAGCTGAGATAGACTTGCGCTAGACAGTGCGGGGATTTGTAAGCCACTGACTTCTAGCCTTGAATTTAGAATGCAATACTGAAATTCACTTTATATCTATATGCATGGGATCTAGTGACAACCATGGGCATGGAAAAAAGGGGCTCAATATAATGTATGGGTTCCAACTGCTCTTCAGCTAAGAGATATCTCTCTCTTCTAAAAATCTGATTTTGTGCACTTCTCATTTTCTACCTTCTATTAAACAGTATAGGAGAAACCCTCTAATTGCTGGGTTTTGTCCGATCTGGCTTTGTATTCAAAGTCCAGTAGCAGATATATGTTATGTGAGCAAATAGATGGATATAATTGTACATTATCCCTCTCACACTTATTGACTAAATGGTTGAATAAGAGAATGAATAGATGGAGTTTTGCAAGAGAAAAAAAAAATACCAAAGATGATCCTGGAATTTTAGGCATGAGTGACCAGGAAGGAATGTGTCTTAAGATATGGTGAATCTTTGGTGTGAGATATCAGTGGTGTGCAGGGGAATAGTAGAAATAAATTCTGGGGCATGGGAATGAGATCTGCGCTGGATAAAATAACTGAAGGTAGAATGGTTTAAATGCTAGAAGACAGTGGGAAAAGTTGTCCAAGGACAAAAAAGGGGTTGAAGGGTAAGAATCAGAAAGATAGAAAAATTTCCCTTGAATGATAAAACTGAGTAACTGTAAGATTTCTAGATTTTCAAGTAATAAAATCATTCAGTAGGAATGAAAAGCTATACAGACCCTCAAGGTCAATGCTACAGTTATTCATTGACGTTGGCATGAAGTTACATTAAAATTCACAAAATAGCGGGGGAAGTCATTAATCTAGATTCTTAACAAGATACTCATTTTTTAATTAAAAAATTAACCATCTCCTCTTCTTTCTATACTATACTGTAAAAGAACACAGAATAATGTATCCTTAAAAAACTAGATTTGGAGTCAAGCAGGGCTTGGATTCAAATGCTAACCCGGCGACTCATCAGCTATTTGACCTTAAAAACTATCTTAATGATTCTAAACTTCAGTTTCTACATCTTTAAAGTGGGATGGATAATAGTACTTTCCTCAGAATATGGTTGTAAGGACTAAATGGGATGATATGTGTAAAAGCCCCTGGCACTGGCAGGACACAAAGAAATGGGTGTTAGCAATTATGACTTGAAACCCATCTTCAGGGGCAGCCCGGGTGGCTCTATGGTTTAACCGCCTTTGACCCAGGGCATGATCCTCCCTCCATGCATGGAGCCTGCTTCTCCCTCTGCCTGTGTCTCTGCCTCTCTCTCTCTCTCTCTCTCTCTCTGTCTGTCTCTGTGTCTCTCATGAATAAATAAATAAAATCTTAAAAACAAAAAAACACATCTCCATATTGTGGCAATGTCCTTTGTCTCTGGAAGCCCTTTATTAAAATAGACCATACAAAAAAATAAATTAATTAAATAGTCTGTACAGTGTAATGGTATGGTTTGTGCAGCTAGCTGGCAGGAATTGAATCCTGGCTCTGCATCTTCGAGCTGGGTAGCACTTACCCTAATCTTTCAATTTCCCCATCTGTAAATGGAAAGAATAATAGCACTTCCTTCCCAAGAATTAAAGAGTTAATACATTTAAGGCTCTTAAAATAGTCCCCCACATAAAAATTTTCTATAAAAGTTTTTTGCAATTTTATCATCGTTATTACTATTAATTATGTAGCTGTTTTAAAGCAAGACACAATGCAAGTTTTATTTAGTCCTATTTCATTCCTATTTGAGTTCATCTTGGAAATATTATCAGAAGGTTTATCCTAAAATTCAACATGCGAAACTCAACAAATTATTTCTGACAACAAAGTCCACAAATTTGCCCCAGTCGAGGTAACTAACTTAATAGGAAATTACAGAAGACCACTTGCCACACAAAGGAGCTCCCCACTCTATGCCTCAGTTGTTCTATCTCCAGTTGTAAGAACTCCTTTTATTCTTTCCTCCACTCCCTAGTGGAGAGAGCTGCCATATACTCTGTGGAGAGATTTGGACAATAACCTACAGGGAGTTTGGATTAGAACTGAAGACTCCACGTTAGGCATCATGGAGCCAGGTAGAGCCCAGTAAGAGGCCCAGTCAGAACAGAATTGAGGGGACCACAAAAATGAGATCTCAGCATTGAGAACACAGAAAATTATCCTGGGGGGAGGGAGCTTTAGAACAGAAGTGGCAGATGAGATCTTGCAGAGAAGCCGCCTGGAAGGATGTCAGGAAAGGGGAATTCCCCACATCCTGCCTGGATTTGAACTACAAATCGAGTTCAGTAATTGGACCACTGAATTCCTGCTGGGCTGCATAGCAGCCTCAAAGGTTCCAAGATGCCTTTCTGTATTTCCACTACAATAGCAAAGCTCACAGACAACCCCAGATCCAGGCTTGTCTCTGCTGCTAGGAGACTCTTCTGTGCCTCAATTTCTCATATGTAACATGGGAACCATCATGAGATCCACCTCATTAGGATTATTGGTGGACTACATATATGAAGAGTGAGAAGAGAGCCCAGCACATGTGTTCACTATCACCGTCGTTGCCATTGCATCATTATTCCAAGGGGAAAGTCCCCAGAGGAAGCTTTAGTTACCAGAGTCAAGTGTCGAGGTGAGGACTTGGAGAGAAAGAAGTGTATAGGTTTAGAGTAGGGACCTGGTAGTCAGGCAGAGATCCCATTTTTCATACTTACTAGCTGAATAATCTAGGACAAGTTATTCATCAGTTAAAGCCAGTTTCCTCATCTGAAAAAATGGGAATGATAATCATACCTACCTCACATTATTGAGAGGATTCCATGACAGAAAGCATGAAGAACACTTTGAACCGTGTATATATCAAGTGATCCATAAATAATTGTCACTATTGAAATTGTGACCACAGACATCATTCCTAACTGTAACTTGAATGTCAAGTGGAGAGACAAAGGCATAGAGCTGAGCAGGGGTCCTGGGCCTCTAGAGTAAGACTCACACAAGGTGAGATTTGGAAAAGGCTGTCCCACACTGCAATGGTTTTTGCAAATTGCAAAAACCTACTCTGGGCTGTCAAAAGATCAGTAGCTAAAATAAATGTAGCTCCTATGGCTAATCATGAAGGCAGTGTGGCTGTATATTATTGCTAGACCAAGGGAGGGTGAAGGGGGAAAGGAAAAGGACACAGATTATTTCAGGGTCACCCAAGAGGCAGTGGTTATTCTTTAAGGCAAGGTCATGGCCTCTATCTTTGGGGTAACTACACCCACATCCCTCATGACTAACACAAAACACTTCGCCCTCATTGCTGGAAAAAAAAAAAAAAGATTCGTAAGGGAATTAATAAACAAGCCAAAGAAAATTCTCGTCTGCCTTTTAATTATAGAAGAGTGATTGCTATGCTAATCATAATCAGCATCAAGGTCAAAAGTTTCCACCACTCCGGAATGAACATTTAGAAAATAAATTAGCCAGAATACCAATGCTATTTCTGAACTCCCAGCTCACGTGGGTTTGAGATAGAATACTGTATCTTTTGAGGGTCTTTTAAGAGGATCTATGTAATGCTGATACATTGATCATATAAATATCGCTCCACATACCTGCTAATGCCCAAGGTAGAGGGGGAGACCATTGGAGGCCCATGAATTAGTGTGATTGCCTAGACTGCCAAGGTAAAGACTGGTAATTTGTTGTCCTTGGAAGATCTTGCTTCATCTCTGGCAGGTGTCACTACAGGATGTGTTGAAAGTACTTGGGTCTCAGGTTAATGTGAGTGATGAAATATTGATGTATTTGAATAATTCTAATATATTTTCATTTCCTCCTGGGTATTGGTATGTACAATAAAAATAATACTATAATGTCTATGATTTTACAAAGTTAGACCCCTACCTCACACCACATACAAAATAGGTTACAATTGTAAGACAAGTCAAAAGTTTAAGAATATTGATACAATAAAATATTTAGCCATATCTTGGAATGCAGTACTGATACCTGCAACAACTTAGATGAACTCTGAAAATGTTATACTAAGTAGGAGAAGCCATACTCCAAAGGCTGCACATATTATATGATTTTATTTACATGAAATGTCCAAAACAGACAAATCCATTAAGACAGAAAGCAAATTGTTCTTTGCCAGGGGCTGGAATGAGGAGGGAATAGAAAATAACTGCTAATGGGTCTGAGGTTTCCTTTGAGGTAATGAAAGTTTTTTGGCACTGTATAGAAACAGTGGTTGTGCAATATTGTGAAACTTATAAATGCCACCCAAAATGCACAACGATTAATTTTATAAGAATTCCATCTCAATTTTAAAATGTTTAAGGGTATTAGAAAAAAATGTAGGGTAATATTTTATAATCTTGGAGTGGAGGAGTATTTTTTAAGTAAGCAGAGACTTCAAAGCCACCAAGCAAAAAAGGAACCGAGAGCAGCCCAGATGGCTCAGCAGTTTAGTGCTGCCTTCAGCCCAGGGTGTGATCCTGGAGACCCGGGATTGAGTCTCACGTCGGGCTCACTGCATGGACCCTGCTTCTCACTCTGCCTGTATCTGTGCCTCTCTTTCTGTGTGTCTTTCATGAATAAATAAATAAAATCTAAAAAAAAAAAAAAAAAGGAATCAAATTTGTACATATGAATTAAAAGCATTTGTCTTGCCAAAGATCCCATAATCAATGTAAAAACAAGTATAAACAAACAGCATACCAGAAGAAAGTGCCAGGAGACATTCAAGGCTCTGAGAGACTTGGGTATCACCAAGGGCTCAGACATTACACCTGATCTGATGTTTGAACCCCTCCTTCCATATCTCGTATCAACCAGGATGCATTCCATCCTAGAGAGCTCCTCCCTTCTGCAGATGGCCTAGTCCATATTAAAGTAGCTCTGTTGTCTTGAAAATGTTTTCTTATGTTGAGTCAATTGTCCTAAGAATCCCAGTAGCTGAAGTGGTTTTAGAGCATAAGCCTTGCATTCAGAGAGATTCAGGTTTCTGCTGTGACTCACCACTTACCAGTCTAATCTTGTGCAGGTTGCTTAACCACTCTGCACCTTACCCTTCCCTCTTCTGTAGAAGAAGGTCATGTGTCCCTCACTGGGATAGTCAGGAGGATTAAGTCAGATCATGTCTGCCAAGTGCCTAGTAGAGATCTTCGTACTTTGTAGGCTTTCAGTAAATGGTGGCTGCTCTAATTAGTTCTGGAGACATGAACAGGAAATGGTCTCTATTTGTCCTAACACATGGAACTTTTCATTCGATCTGTCCTTCCTTCCTTCCTTCCTTCCTTCCTTCCTTCCTTCTCTTTCTTTCTGCCTTTCTCCCTCCCTTCCTTCTCTTTCTCTTCTCTCCTTCCCTCCCTCTTTTCTTCTCTCCTTCCTTCCTTCCTTCCTTCCTTCCTTCCTTCCTTCCTTCCTTCCTTCCTTCTCTTTCTTTCTGCCTTTCTCCCTCCCTTCCTTCTCTTTCTCTTCTCTCCTTCCCTCCCTCTTTTCTTTCTCTCCTTCCTTCCTTCCTTCCTTCCTTCCTTCCTTCCTTCCTTCCTTCCTTCCTTCCTTCTCTTTCTTTCTGCCTTTCTCCCTTTCTTCCTTCTTTCTCTTCTCTCCTTCCCTCCCTCTTTTCTTTCTCTCCTTCCTTCCTTCCTTCCTTCCTTCCTTCCTTCCTTCCTTCCTTCCTCCCTCCCTCCCTCCCTCCCTTCCTTCCTTCCTTCCTTCCTTCCTTCCTTCCTTCCTTCCTTCCTTCCTTCCTTCCTTCCTCCAAAGGCTTTACTGTAGCTACACAGTTAGGCCTCACACCACCCAATCCTCACTTAGGTGATCACATGTCGCCCAACAAGAGAAGCTGTCTGAGACCATAGCATACTACTCATCATTCTCAGTTCTCCTTCATTCTGCCTTATTTTTCTTCAAAGTACTGGCATCTATCTGTTTATTGTCCATCTCCTTCAATTAGAATGTAAGCCTCATAATGACAGGAACCCTTTTTTTCTCCTTTGTGTTCCCAGTACTTGGAGAAGAATCTGGTTCATAGTAGGCACTCTATGGATAATGGTTCCGTGACCGTGTTAACCAAAATATATGAGTACTTCCTGTGAGTCAGGTGTGCTCACACAGAAGAGAACAGCAAGGTGCTTTCTGCTTCAGTTATAACAATCCTATCCTGACACAACATGGTTTTAACAAGCCAGCTAGCAGACTGTCATAGTAAATGTTGTTTATGTACACGCATCTTTATGTTGAGGGTAATAAAACAGCCCTACGGTGCCAAAATCCTCAAGTTGAGTGACTGGTTAACTATTAGACCATAAATAATTTGAGTTGGTGAGAAATAGTCTGACTTCAGTGTGAGGCAGTATACTGTCACTTCTCTGGATTCCATATGACACGTTGGATTATTATAGATTAAATAAGCAATCCTAAATGGACGGTGGCCTAGCAA
Organism: Canis lupus baileyi; assembly: GCF_048164855.1. Taxonomy (NCBI): domain Eukaryota; kingdom Metazoa; phylum Chordata; class Mammalia; order Carnivora; family Canidae; genus Canis; species Canis lupus. Next base: position 32,736,106 of record NC_132856.1, on the reverse strand, counting down.
CACAGGCCTGAGACAAGGAGAGGGAACCCCAAAAATAGGGGGCATGTGGCCATGGCCAAGCTCACAAGCTATATCATTGTGTGCACTTGTGAAGGCGACAACACTCAGGTGCTGTTTTGTCCCCCTCAGTGTGCACGGAGCATGCTGTGATGACAAAGGTGACTGTCCCCAAGGACTGGAAAATGACCCTCCTTTCTCTCCTGCTGCTACTTGTGGCCATGTCTTTACACCAAGACTGCCAACTCGACAGTGAATGTTTCATGTACTCAGCATTTTCAACATTTCAGAGTTGAAACACGACAGATCCGGATTTGATTCTTGGCTCTGCTGTTTTCTAGCAGTGTGCGAGACCTTGAACAAGTTAGTTGACCTTCCTAAGCCTCTGTTTCCTCAACTCTAAAAGGGGATGAAAAGGACTCTGATTACATTATTAAGAAAAAAAAAACATGATAATGCACATAAAGCATCTGGCAAGGTGCCTGGCACATGGCAAGTGTCCAGTTGTCACAATTGTGGTTGTTCAAATAATTTAAGAATCTGCCCCTATGTCCTAAATGGAGCCTGTATGTCCCATAAGATGAACATGATACAATGTAAGACAGATGTGGGGATGTTTCCCTGACTCCTAACACCAGAAAACAGTGTAATTAAAATAGTCTTCAGGAATGCATTTAGGGAACAAAGAATCCCTGTGGAATAAATATGATTCAGTGATGCTCCCAATCAGTTGTATACCAACCAATTCAATTAGTTTGAACCATGTCAACTTAATGATTTACATTTATGGGATGGACATGCTCTGGCAAGACAGGCAGCCTAGAGGTTGGAGGATAAAGGCTCTACATGACCACTATATAGCCTTGGGAGGCCCCTGCTTTCCTGAGCCCAGTTTTTCAGTTGCACATTGAAGACATACCATCCAGACATTTCACTTTTAAACAGTCTTAGAACAGCATGTACCCTAGATGCCCGTTATTAGAAACAGACTCAATAACTAACTTACTCCTTGTAATGAACAGATCTATTGCATACATCCTAATAATTGAGGATTAATATTAAAATAGGATGCAGCATGTGGCAGTAAGCAGAAACATCAGCATTTTTGTTCATTCCTCTTCCCCCTCTGGAGAATTGAGTTATCTGAAAGGTGGGTTGTTTGAAAATGCCCACATTTACATAAAGACTTTGAATTTGCTCCTGTATTTACTCTAGTTTGGTGGTCCTCAAGCTGTAGTTTGTAGAAGATTTGCTATAGATTGTTAATGATGTAAAATAAACATTTTTTACTTCCTACATATTTAAGGGATTTTTAATAGTGTTTTGCCTAATACACATTTTTTCTCCGACTTTAGAACATAACCTCCCAGTAGTGTGGGGCCCCACAAGGAAGAGAAAAAACTGAACCAGATTGTTTCTATTGTTTCTTTCCTGCCTGAAAATAAAGGTGATGGTGTAGGGGCTATTTTAGAGGAAAAGACTGAAAATTAAATTAGGTCACATCCGTAAAACCACCTGGCAAGCTGTTTCATAGGAATGTTAGTTGTTGGAATGGCCTGGGGGCAGGTTATAACAGATATTTCTGAAGCATCTGAGCTGCACCCCAGATCTGCAGTTAGGATAGGAGAATGACCTGGTTAGGGCTGCCTTTGAAAACACTGATGGAGGAGGGACAGTTGCAGGAAGTGGGGCCGCTAGCCTGAAGAGCAGAACTGGGAAAAGAAGATGGGATATGAACACTGCTGTCAGGAAACTATAGGGCTGGGCAGTTAAAGAGTTCTATTACTTTTTCCCTAGTCTCAGAAGGCTAGGAATTTGAGGGGTGGGAAAGTATAAGAGAATCTTCAAGAATCTATCCTAGGGCACCTGGGTGGCTCAGTTGGTTAAGCATCTTCGTTTGGCTCAGGGCATGATCCCCGGGGTCCTGGGATTGAGTCCCACATCAGGCTCCCTGTCCATCTAGGACTCTGCTTTACCCTCCCCTCTGCCCCTGCCCCTGCCCCTTGCTTGTGCTTTCTCTCTCTCATGCTCTCTCTTTCTCTCAAATCAATCAATCTAAAAATGAATCTATCCTAAATACTGGATGTGTGGCTCCCAGGCATCTTATGGACAGGTGTCACCATAACTGTCCTTTTCTCTTGCCGAGAAGAGCCCTCATACTCAATTACAGATGTGGGCACATGCTAAGAGGGCACCTCAGCCCCATAGGTAGTGGCACCTTGGTGGGCCATTGAGGCCAATCCCTGTTGCAGCAGCATGTGCAGCCAGACTCTTAGGGTCTGGACACTTGGGCACCCCTCTGATGAGGCCAGTCTCTAGAAAGCTCTGAGCACTGTTATGGCAGGTCTTCTGATAAGGGTTCAAATCCTACCTGCTACTTCCTAGCTCTGTCACATAGAGATGTGAACAATAGCATGCAGCTGTGTTGGGAAAATGAACTTCTCAAATGGAGCTTGAGGCAGACATACCATTCAGGATGAGGGTGAGGCTTCTGAGACTGGATTTAGTTCCAGAACCAGAGGAGTCCAATGTTTATACACATCCCTATGAATGAAAGCATAGAGATTGTTATATGCTTCTTGAAGTGGTAATGAAAGCACCAAATCTAAAAGGGCTGTGGCCTCTTTGTGTGTGTGTGTGTGTGTGTGTGTGTATGTGTGTTGAGGTAGGACACCTCTTCTTGATAATCTGAGGTCCAACAGAAACCCTATACTGACTCCATGGATTGGTGTGAAAATTAAATTAAACCGTAAGTATAAAGCATTGAGCATGGTTTCTGGAATATATTAAGTGTCTAATTAATGGGAGTTGTTGCTATTGCTGTTCATCCAGTCGGATTTCCTGGGAAGGAGAGTGATTTGAAAGAAGATAAAGCAACGCAGTTAAGGGTGTGATTCCTCTCTCATTACCTAAATCCCTGATGTCCATGAAAGCTAACACTCTGGTTCTAGAATAAGACTCAAATTCAAGATCCCCTTTCTTTCCATAAGTTGTGGCCTCTCTCAGCCTTGAAAGATGCTTAAGAGAGTTTTGGAGGCAGTTGAGCAGAGTGCCCATGAATCTCAATGGCAAACACCCCCTTCATCCCAGGACTCTGCTCCATGTGTTCCATCACTTGTCACCTGTTTTTCAGAAATGAAAAAGTCTTTCCTCTCATCCCATGACTTCAGGAATTCTTTTTATAGTTTAGTACCTGCATGCATGACATGAAATGGTGTTACCTCCTGCCATTGTCTTTTATTCTGCTGAAACACAAACACAAACCAGACCCAAGGCCCATGGTTTCTTGCTAGCCTATCATGATGTGCTGTCTCCTCAGACTGAACTGACAATATGAAAGGTTTTGTCCTTGTCCGTTTGCTGGTTCAGTCTCTGACAGCAGTACCTTCTCCCAGGCTACCTTAATGGGAAGTGACAAGAACTTTTTCCTGGCAATCCAGGTCATAGCAGAAGCAGGAGCTGACATGGAATGCATACAGAACCCAGACAGGTCTATCCTTCAGGTGACAGGTATCAGGCCCATCAAACTCCTAGGAAATCTCTTCCTTTGTATCTCTTCTATATTCATTAAGTATTTGAATCCGATTATAAGCAATGGGACCCAAGTCTGGCTGAAGTATGCAAAAGATTAGCATTGACTGGAACAAGAGAAAGGTGGCTCTCAGAATTGAGAAAAAAAGAACAGACAGACCTTGGAAAGGACAGACTGGAAAAGGCAGGAGATTGAGTTGACAGAAAGGCAGCCATCGGGGCCTCTGTGCACCATGCTGCTCATGATCCAGGTTCCCTAGAGATAGACTGATTGACCCAGTGGATCCCAGGTCCAGTGGGCAGTGGAGTTAGTTCTCCACAAGAAATCGAAGTATTGTTACCAGAGAGGCAGTGAAGGGGCTGGTCAGAGAAGGCGAGGGTCCCCACTGAAGGGACAGCAACCAGCCCTCACTCTGAGATTCTCCAGGGCTATTCAGCGCATGTCCTCCAGACCAGGTCAACTGGGACAAGAGGAGGAAAGCTTTTCAGTGCTGCCATTCCCTAGAGAGGAAGGAAGGGACATTCCATGGGACCAGACCTGCCCAATCTGAATAGTCTGCTCAGAGCAGTCTTCTAAAAGGGGATCTAAATTTCCGCACATTCTACATCACTCTCTCAAGTCCCTTAGGACTTAAATCTGTTGTCAGTTTCTATCTAATCTCATCCTCTTTGGCTGTTGAGTAAACAACTTTCTCATAAAGCATAATCCATAGGGCAGGGTGGGATGAGGGGAAGGAATCCTCTATTTTCATCCTGAAGCCCTGTCTCTCTTCTGAACCTATTTTCTGATCAATGAAATGGGAAAGGGCCATTTCCTGTGCTAGCTACCTTACAGGAAGGAGGAGAGAATGGGCGTTCTTGAAAATTGTTTGCAAACTGTGAGTGTGATGTGTCAGTGAAGAGAAAACCTGATCAATATTCGAAAACAACAGTGAGGGTAAAAGTGTTTCATCAAAAGAGAGGCCATCTGGAGAATAGTGGAGGGATGAAGCAGCAATCCAGGTATGTGTCCAATACCTGAAGATCAAATTTCAAGAACATTTTAGGGATTCAAGCAAATACTAGAAAGCAGAAGAGAGGAGGAACAAAAGAAATTAATTTGAGATAAAGACCTTAGGAGATCAGATATCTTCCTTATCTGTGTGTTTGTTTATTCACTGAATAAACTGAGTGCCTGTTACGTGACAGACATGAATTCAGGGGAGACAGAGACGAATAATCTCCTTTCTAAAGTCCTAAGAATTGAGGAAGAAAGTTGGGAGTTGTGTCTCTAAGGAATATTTTTAGGGTTTGCTAAAATAGAGACAGTCATCTTGATTTCTTTAAGAAACAGGGGAAAAAAAAAAGAGGTGCTAGAAAACATTGAGATGCCTTAATGCCTTGGCTTTTAGGTCTGTGGACCTAAACAGAACCTGAGCTCCCTCCCCAGGGGACTATCCTTGAGGGCATCTCTCATTCACTAGGAATTACCAAATTCCCATAAAGTCAGGGGGAAGTCATCCCAGCTATAGAGGCCGAATGAAAATGTAAATAATAAATTGTCCATTCCCTTGTTTTTGAAGCTAAACAAAAGTGCCCTAACCTTTGGAATCAACTGTAATATTAATACCCATGGCGGGGTGGTGTGTGTATAATGTATGAGTGAGTGGATTTCTTTAATTAAAAAATTAGCATTTTCCAAGTTTGAACTTGTGTATCTTGATCTACCTTAAGAAAGCCATTGGAGGGATCCCTGGGTGGCGCAGCGGTTTGGCGCCTGCCTTTGGCCCAGGGCGTGATCCTGGAGACTCGGGATCGAATCCCACGTCGGGCTCCCGGTGCATGGAGCCTGCTTCTCCCTCCGCCTGTGTCTCTGCCTCTCTCTCTCTCTCTCTCTCTCTCTCTCTGACTATCATAAATAAATAAAAAATTTAAAAAAAAAAAAAAAAAAAAAAAAAAAAAAGAAAGCCATTGGAACCCCAAGCTAGTTTTCTGCAGGTCCTATTCTATGTAGTAGGGCGGACTCAACTAAGAGATATGATTTTAATTTCCATGTTGTTAAGGAAACGTTTAGGGTCATTATGTACTTATCACAAGCAGTTAACAATTGACAATCACTGTAATTGTTCAGCCACTTTCTGAATGAATCCAATTGCCTCTATAATACCTCTGATCATGCCGCTCTCTAGGAAGGGAAATGATTGATCAGTCTATTATTTGACCAATCAAAACTCTGACAGGCAATGTCATATATGTGCCTTTATCGTCTCTGGTATAATGAAAAGTGTAATTAAACCAAAAGGGAACTTTCACAAATGAGTGCTTCGGGACTGATGTAGAAAACTTTTAGAAGCATGTGGGTGTGAGCACGCGCATGCGCGGGCATGTTTCTGTTTAACCAAAGCAATCTGGACCAGCTAAAGAATCCCTTGACAGTGTTAAACCACACAATAAATTAGAGTGATCTGTCTTCTGTAGCTTCATGTGAGTGATACGAGCTTATTGACAGTAGAATTGAGCCTGTGGGATGGGAATGTGATAACAGGAGTCCTTATAGTAAGATGCTTGTGATTGCAGCATTTTAAATGGAATGTTTAATTACCTTTGGCTCTCTTCCTTTTCTCATCTCCCCTTCCCTCTCCTTTTGGCCCAGGAGGGAAATATTATAACATAATGAAGAATATCTTACAGAAGAAGGGGAAAAAAATAAAAGCCCTTAAAAAAAAACAAATTAATACATTAATGCTCCAAACACAAGGAAAGTCCATTATCCTTTTATATTTAAAATGAGTTTGTCTTGTTGTATTTGATTACCGTTTTATCACAAATAATCACCTCAGTTTGGTGCCTTCTGCATTCTTCAATCCATTGCAACTAAAATCCCACTTAAGATTTTAAGCGAATGCAAAATTCCATCAACTTACCAAGTGTAGTCTCATTTAGTGTTAATGGAATTTCATTTTAAGCAATGTTATGGATATTCTGATTTGCTCGTTTAGTCACTTAAAATGGGCAATGGAAGCTCAAGGATGTTAACATAAAACAAATCAAACATGACAGTTTTTACTACACTTTACACTGATGCTTAAAGTCACAAAATAACATCCTTTAAATTTTGGCAAAAACAATTCTCATGAGAACTTTGCTGTGTATGGGTAAGACAGCTGACCTTTCGGGGATATTCACTCTCAATATTTGAGCAACCAACATACGACACAAAAATATCCACTGCCAGCTCACTATCATCCCCTGCAAATTCCCCTCCAGAGATTCCCGATTGTAAAGAGAAGCAGTGGTGCTGAAACGCAGTGATGAATTCTGTGGGCCTCTGAGGCTCAGTGACTTAAAAACATGGCTATTTCCTCCACGCACAGTGGTGTTAAGTGACAGCAGTTCTTCTCTCTCTTGACCAGGAGAGGTTTGTGGTAATTGCGGGAATCCTATTCATCAAACTCTGTTACTAGCTCAGAGTATTTGTGGTCTTTCACCTCTCAGTGAGGAAGTTGTATAAGGAAGTTACCTGTTCCCAGCTTCATCAGCCATGTGGCCAGCCCTTCCCACAAAGGAAAATGAAAGATGTTTTGGGGAGGGAAATAAAAGCTGTCTCCTGGGATATTCCAAAGAAGCCAGGAAGTGCATGAACTTTTATGATGCGACCTAGAAAGTCTTAGCCTGGGGTTCCTGTGGCAGATTCACAGTCTGCTGCTCACAGGTCTCTCTGCTACTGTTGACTTTCCTAGATAAAACAATAGAAAGGAAGCCACTTCACAGTCTTATTGATCCAGACTCCGGACTCAAGTTTGGGATTCAGATAAAAATGTCACAGTCTCTTCCTGTTTCTAAAGTTGCTTACCAACAAATATAAGATAGGTTTAAACATGCAATTAGTGTTTTCATAATGAGAGATCTCTATAAAAGGTACAACGAGGCAGGAGGGTTGAGACCAACCTTTGCTATTTTGTGACTTTGGATCTCAGTTTCCTCCTTTGTCATGTGATTTAGTGAGATGCCATGGAGACATGAAGCGACAGTTTGTATCACTGGAGAAGAAAGAATGGCTGATGCACTGGGCTCACAGCCAGGAGGCCTAGACTCCACTTTAGCCCTAGACAGCTGGCTCTGGGTCTTGGGAAACTACTTCCTCTCTCTGAACTTTTTCTTCATTTTCAAAATGAGAGGCTGGGTCCCTGCTTATCTGGTGACTCTCTGTTGCTATTCTTTATCCACCCTGCTTGAAGAGTCAAGTTTCTGAGTCCTTAGTGTTTTCCCGTGGATGCGATGGTGATGGAGCAGCAGGGGTTTGGGAATCAATTGTGTCTGAGTTCAAGTTTAGGCCTCACTACTCTTAGCAATATGGCAGTGGGTAGATACTTAGTGTCTCTGTGCCTCTGTTTCCTCCTACATAGAGATCATGGTATTTTCTCATAAGGCTGACATGAGGATGAAACTTAAATTAATAGAGGCAAGTCACTTAGCAAGTGCTGGCCATATAGCAAATGCATGTATTAGTTTTTTGGGGCTATCTTAACAAATTATCACAAATGTACAGGCTTCAAGCAACACACATTTATTATCTCACAGTTTTCTAGGTTAGAAGTCTGACATGGGTGTCAATGGGCTAGAATCAAGTGATTGGAAAGGGCTGTGTTCCCTTTTGAAACCTGTCATGGTTGAGTTGTATCCCCCAAAATCCATATGATGAAGACCTAATTTCTAACCTCTCAGAATGCAGTTGTGTTTGGAGATAAAGTCTTTAAAGAGGTGATTGCATTAAAATGACACTGCTAGGGTAGGTCCTAATCCAGTCTGGTTGGTGTCTTTCTAAGAAGAAGAAATGCCAGAGATGCAAGTACACAGAGGATGGTCATGTGAGGACATGGCATGAAGATACCATCTGCAAGCCAAAGAGAGAGAGTCAGGAGAAACCCGACTTGCTGGCAATTTGATCTTGAATTTCCAGTCTCTAGAACTGTGAACAAATAAGTTACTATTGTTGAAGCCACCCCAAACTGCAGAATTATATTATGACAGCCCCAGCAAACCAACACAGAGCCTCCATAGGAGAATCTATATATTCCTTGTCATTTCCAACTTTTAGAAGCCACCTGTATTCCTTGACTTGTAGCCCTCTTGCTCCATCTTCAAAGCCAGCAACAATGGGTAGAGTTTATCTCACTCTGTGATACTCTGACCTCCTCTCTTGCCTTTCTCTCTACTTATTAGAACTTTTGTTATTATATTAGGTCTATCTGGATAACCAAACATAGTCTCTTTAAGGAGAATTAATTAGCAAACTCAAGTCTGTTTTTGAACTTGATTCTCCCCTGTCACATAACAGAACATAGTTATAGGTTTTGAGGATTAGCACGTGGACATTTGGGGGCGGGGGGCATTATCCTGCTTATCACAATGTTCAGCTAATTTTAACTGTTGTATGGAATGGAACTTTTGCTGCAGCTTAGCTTACTTTATGGACTCTAGCACTGGAATGGAAATTACCAAAGAATTAAATTTCACTGAGTAGAAACTGGGGAATCATGCTCATTCTGTAGTTTGTCTTTGCTTCCTCCAATACAGCACACGCTTCTGCTGACATAGGACTCCTGGTGCGTAGAATAAGTGATGTTCCAATGAGCTGGATTTTTAGCGTTCTGACTCAGCTGATATTTCTAGCAAACTGTTGACCTAGTACTGTTTATTTAGGGTTTTTTTGGTCTTGGTAGAGTGGCAATTCAAGTCAAGATTTGTCTTGCCATTTCTCATACATCTGCTGCTTTTACCTTTAGAAAAGGAGGTTTCAGTGTTTATGGGGGGGCAAATATTGTATGGTTTCCACTAAATATTTGGCCTTCCAGTGAATATTTGGCCTCAATGTATCCAGAAAAACAAAAAGCTCAGATTGTAGAAAACCTGATAATTGTATTCTTCAAAAGTACTCCCAGGCACAAATGACAGAAACCCAACTAAAAGTGGCTTAAACTGAAATGGGAAGTTTTTAGTTCATGTAACTAAAAAAATCTTAAATGGATCTGAGTCTGGGTTTGACTAGAACCAGGGACTGCACAGTATTGGGAGTATTAGCCTCTCTATCCCCATATCTATGGTCTATTTGCACTTACTTTGGCATCACTCCAGGGAGAAACCCCTCAAAACTTTGGGCCCTGGCAACTCTGGCCTTAGATTAGCCTTATGGCAAGCAAACCCAGGGCAGATAGAGCTCTTCTTTCTCCAGAATCCAAGCCAAGTCCTCAGATTGAGTTTTCTTAGATCGGTTTAGTGCGTGAGACCTCTTCCCAACCAATTAGTCTGACCATGAGACACAAGTGCAATGTTTGGCCATGTTGAGGTCAAGGCCTGGAGACTGGAGAAGGCTCAGCTCCACGCCAAATACATGTATGAAGAATGAGGAGAAATGATTCATAAGGAAAATCAAAATGATATTTCCAGAAAAAGAGTACTGGATATGCAGTATGCAAAAATAACCATTGTCCATCTTAGGTGAGGTTTTTATCATTACTCTGGAGAATGGAGCTTGTTATGTCTTCTGTATTATTTGGGCATCAAGTATCCCCTGCTGGATACTCGGCAGGCTCTCCCAGAAACATATGGATGTTGGGACCAATGACACACAGGCACCACCAGATGTAAAATAATGTTTATTAATCACATATAAACCAATGATTTCCTGAGAATGTCTCAGGTTCTATTCAGAATGAAGCAAGAAGAAGGAGGGAGAATCAGGTGGCTTTAGGTTTTTTGGGTACCTCGGAGATAGGGTTGAGGTAAGGGTTTCCTGTAAAGGCTGGGGTTTGAGTAATGTGAAGTTCCCTGCTGGGGCCTGAGCTTTCTCATGGACTTGCCCATGTGTGGGGCAAGTCATAAATGGGGAAGAATGGAGTTTGAAAGATATCAGTGTCAAACCTCAAAAATAGACTCTTGATTATACTTTCTTACTCTACTTTGAGGGGAAAAAAAGGAACAAACCCTTGGTAGTCAAGGGTTTGAAATTCTGCCTACCCAAAATAAGCCTAGTCTCCCAGCATTTGTTTCTGGTCAGTGTTGAAAAGGAACATGTGGAAATTTCCTAGGCTACTTCCTATTAGTGGGTCTTAAAAGAAATGGGTATGCTTTGCTTCAAATAGTGGGCTGCAATAATGTATCTTTTCTCAGAGGAAAATATTGATCATGAAGATAAAGCAGTAGATAGCTCTAAGCTCTGGTGACTGCACACTGGGCATGGTGCTAGGGTTGATATTTATGAATAAAAATAAAGCCTCATGTTCCTGCCCACAAAGAGCAGGTAAGGTGGTTCATGAGATCAGTACACAACTCCTAAGAGCTGACGTGTGAGTGGCATCGTACAGGTGACATACAAGTGGTCTAGTCTAGGAGGTAGTCACACATATTTCTGATGGAGGACATACTGCTACCAGGGGATGTTTTAAAAAGGTGATTTTCGACACGATGCTTGACAAGCTAGAAGCATGTTTATGCACCAAGACTGGATAAATAGATAGAACAGGTTAAAAATATTATCAATTATATGACCATGCAAAAGAGCAAACTAGTGTATTGTATTATATTATATTATTATATTATATTATATTATATTATATTATATTATATTATATTATATTATTATATTATTAATTATTATATTATATGAATAAAGACCCATCTTTGTTTTCCAAATGGGTGGTCAGAAGATTGTTCAACTGACCTATACAGAGAATTATAAGTAATACAGGAGCCAAACCTGCGATGATGGTTTCTGGAACTCCACATTCAGTGCTACTGAGAATAGGATATGACTTGCCCATCTAACTGAAGGAAGTGCTCATTTTTCTCTAAGCATTTCAAATGGTTATGGCAGCTCACACAGTGAATGGCTCTACTCTCTACTTTGCCCAAAGAAATACCCTGGTTAGAACTGAGGGCTTTGGGGACAATCACAATACCAGCTCCAAATTCTACCAGCTGTGTGACCATTGCAGGCCACCACTCTTCAACATATGTCATGTATCTGAAACAGAATTTTTCATTCTTCCAAACCCAGAAACAATGTCAGATCTTTCAAGAACTTCAGAGATCATTTAGGCCAATTTACACATTTTATAGGTGGGGAAATTTGGTCAAGAACAGAGGTGAGTAGGGAACTGGCCAAGAGGGAAGTGGGTGGGCATTCCGACTGTATGGACAACCATCAGGGCAAGGTTGACTGCTCATGAAAAAAGTATTACCGTCAGAAGCATTTCCGGTAGACTATTAGGATCTCTGATATGGTAATCATTTGAACAACTATGGTTATTAGTCTTATTTGCAGACACAGTGTTCAATTATGCAGAGCATTCAAGTGCAACAGTCCCATGGAAATTTCTCAGCCATCAGTGCAGAGAGACTATTTTAAATGAATATATTTAGTAGTTTCCTCAGACCTACTTATCATACACAGGAGACCAACTTCCCATGGAAAAATCAGATCACTACAAGAGGAGGCATGGGAGCTTTAAAACACTTCTTATGGCACAGTAGCCAAATAATTTTTTGAAAAAAAAAAAAAAATCTTACCTTTTTGCCTTCCAGCCTGTCCAGAAGGCTTATGCAAATCTCCAAGTAAGCAGAGGTTAGTTTTTTGGCCTTGTCCTAGGGAGCATCCCTATACAGAGAAATCGATACCTCATTATCCATGGAGCCCTCCTGATGCTCACAAGCTGGTTTTATGTATTTATTTGCAATGTGAAGGGAGGCAGGCTTAAAATAAATACTTATAAAAAGACCACAGCACATCAGACACACGTGCTCAATTCAATAACTGTATCATATGGACTCTCTTCTGGAAATCTCAGAATTCAAAATATTCTGTTGGATTTCAAATACATGTTATAATCACTGCTCTCACTATTGGAGAATTTTGCCAAAATTTGCCAAAACTCTCCTTTATCTGGTTGTGTTTTCTTACATCTCTGCTGTAGACTGTGACTAAGTCAGGTCCCCTCTAATGAGCCTTGAATGAGGCCTCTTCCCATTGGGGGTTTTGAAGTTTAGGAAGGTTTGACCATAGAACAAAAAGGACAAGGCATCCTACCTGAGACTTGGAGGATTTTTTTCAAAACAATTTCAAAGTGGCCAAAGTGGTACAAGGCAGGGGCTCCAGGTTGGCCTCTCAGTTGAACAAAATGCATTCTACTGATGAATGTGGCTTCAGTGGAAGACCAGAAGGCAAAGCTCTGGATTTGGCTTTGTGTCATAGGGTGAAGGGTTTTCAGTTCCCTCGGCCCAGTGCCTGGAATGATAAGCTTTCCAAGCCTATGCATTTAGCTGAAGAAAAGACTCTGCAGCCAGGACAGAAAATTTTAAAAAAAGAAAAAAAAAAGTCTTTTCTGCAGATTCCTTTTAGCCTAGAAGCCTAGAAAGGATTTCATTCAACGAAGAGTCCATGAATGGGACCTCTGGGGATATTCCTTAAAATAGATCTGGATATTCACACATGGCCTGTCTTTTGGATAAGCTCACACACAGATTTTTGGAACTGCCTTTACCATAAAGATCACATCTTTTTATACCTTCACATGCTTCCTCTGTCAGCCTCTAGCCTTGATCTGCCCATTGCATTAGGGATTCTTGAGGTTTTCTTAGTAAGTGAAGAATGGTGATAGGATGTCTCCCATTACCTGGGAGCTTGCTCACCTTATGAATATATCACTTTAAAAAATATAAATATTTATATTTATATTTAAAATATATAAATCAAGAACTATTTTTTTTTTAGTTCAGTTGGGCAGTTGCTCTGTCACTGAGTAAGTCCTGTGCTCCAAGTTTGTGTCCCACTTAATGTACAAAGGCAGCTGTGGGAAAGTGGATGAGAATGCTGTACTGCTCTTAGTTCTTTATTCATTTATCCGATGTGTTTATTCTTATTCAGAATTTACTATGTGCCTCTTTACTAAGTGCTATGCATATGGAATCAATAAGACAGTTCATTCCTTGCCCTCATAAAGCTTCCTTGCTTTCTAATGATGGAGATGGAGTAAATACATGTGATGCTTTCTGGATGTGATAAGAAGAAGGAATAAAATAAGAGAGTGACAGTGTCAGCACCGTGGAGGATCCTCACTAGATTATGGGCACAGAAGGTCTCTTGGAGGAGGCTGTATTTAAGCTGAGACATAAATCTTGAGAGAAAACTACCTAAGACTGAAATCAGGAAAAGAACATTCCAGACAGAGGAAGATAGCAAATGAAAAAGCACTATGGCAGCAGAGAATGTGGTGTATTTGAGATTAGAAAAAGGAAAAGCTGTCTAGTAAAAGGGGAACCTGGATAGGAAAGAGGAGCACAAGAGTTAGGTGGGCAGAGGCAAGATCCTAGAGAAGCTTGTAAGTCTAGGGACAAGCATTTGGGTTTTATTGTGTGTAAAGTAAGAGCCATTAAAATGTCTTAAGTGGGAAATGATGGACTCTGGCTGACACCTTTCGGTGAAATTTGTTTCATGTGTAGGATAAATTAGAGCAGGGAAGCCAGGAGGAGGGGCTGGGCTGAAAGTCAGACCAGGGGTGATGGTGGTGTGGTCTAGGGCACTGGTAGAGGGGGAAAAACAGAGAGACGAGAAAGATAGAGAGGCAGACTGTCCAGAGATGCACTAAGTAAGGTGATGGATTTGGTGTAGGAGGGATCTCCAAATATTAGCTTACTGGACAGAATGAAACAGGTGCTCAGTGAAGGTTTGTTCTGGAGTCACATTTGGAGTTTTAAGCTCAAATTCAATCTTTGCTTCTTATGCATCTTTAGGCTATAGGGGAGGAAAATTAATTTTCTCTCTATTCTTCTAGGTTCTTGGCTGAGATGCCCCCCCCCCATAATAAAAAGACAGGTTACACAAGGAAAACAAATTTAGCAATGTACATACCTATTGGGCCCCATAAGGATAATAAGACTCAAAGGCAGTCAGACAATGAGCTTTATATGCCATCCTCAGCTATGGAAAGGTATAAGGGTCTGGGGCTTTATCACAAGAAGGGGAGAGGTTTGGTAAACCAAGGTAGCCCTGCCATGCATATAAGTGTCTCAGGGAAAAAAAGTTTTCTCTGGAGATGGCTCTCTTCTCAGTATAGGCCGCCTATCTAAATTCTCTTAGGCAGTTAAGGGGGAGGTAAGAAGCTTTGTCTGGCTTTGCTGGGTCTTGATTGCTTTCAGTTCCACATGCCAAAGTGGCCTATTTTGAGGTGGCACATTCTGCTACCCTTCAGGGCAAACCCTTTACCCTCTCTGAGCGAGGGCTGCAGGGGATGGCAGATTTGCAAATCCTTTGTAAATGGCCAACCACCCAGATACAGGGGTTATGATGAAGATGGATGTTTCTGGAGACATCAGTGCTCTCTTGATTTTACCAAGGGCTCTTGGTGTTCACTGACCAGGGTTTGAGTGCAAGTGATCAGAACTTAGCATTTTATTTCTACCTCTACCCTGATTTTGAGCTTAACTCCCTGTGGGCCATCCTATGCCAGGAAAGCAGAGAACTCTCCTTGCGCTTCCATTATTGACTTTGGATGAATTTGTCCAGACCTTGTCAATTCAGATGTTCATTTGGCTGATGGACAAGAGGTTAGTGAGAACCAAGCTGCTACCACAGACCCATCTAAGGAAAATCAAAGAGCAGCTGGGGGCTCTTGGGGACTTATTCATCATGGAGAGCATTTGGGTATGGTGGCTAATTATATGCTTTATTATGGATGCTAATTTGTGCTGGAAGCTGGTACCGTGCATGTTAGCATTTAGCTCTAGTTAATGAAGTTGAGCTACGCATTCAATATATAACTGAGCTCACAATTTCTCCTCTTGGCTAGAACAACTTGGGTGTAGAAAACTAACAGGTGATGGTGTTGGGGAAGAGAACACATTCACAGAGTGAGTTTATTCCCTGTAACCCTGGGCTGTCTCCGATGTTGCATTGTGCCTACACAGTATTAATGTGAAATAATTTTCAGTGAGATAAAACCCTGGGCTGTGTTAAGAGAAGTATCACTGTGATTATTTATTAGCATAATACAAAAAGCCCCTGTATGGGTTCCATGGAGGCCAACTGGAACCCTGTGGTTTCTTTTAAGACAGTCTTCATATTTTAAGAAGAAGGAATGGAAGCTGGCATAAAAATGCATTCAGCATGTCCCACTCAGCTCAGACCTAAGTTTAATCATTACTGATAACTTTAAAATACAGAGGATAAACAAACTTACTTTTGACCTTTGCAATGAAGAAAATTATCTATTTGTACTGTTCTCATTGGTGTTAGGAGTTATGCTTTTTTTTTTGTTAAGATTTTTATTTATTCATGAGAGACAGAGAGAGAGAGAGAGAGAGGGGCAGAGACACAGGCAGAGGGAGAAGCAGGCTCCACGCAGGGAGCCTGATGTGGGACTCGATCCTAGGACTCCAGCTTCATGCCCCGGGCCAAAGGCAGGCGCTTAACTGCTGAGCCCCCCAGGGATCCCAAGAGGAGTTATGCTTATGAACCCCTGATAGATCAATGAGATAACAGACTCCTGGTAAGCCATATAATTTTTCTTTTACTGCCATCTTTGATGTTGGGCTGAAAAGAGGAAAACAAAAGCAAAAACAATGTCCTCTACGAAGAACAACTTAGACTGACCTTGGTTCATAGACCTCCTTCCTCAGATCCTACCTCCAGAGACCAGGCACTCTGAAGAGTCTGACAGGGAAAGGGTTCAGCTGCCCTGATGGGGCTGGTTACTAGAACCTCAAGCTTCCAGAAAAGCTGGCTTGACACCTCGTAGGAGTCCTCAATGTCCACCCCCCAACCAAAGCTTCCATCATAACCTTTGTCATCTCATGGGAATTAGCACATTCTCCCACTGCATTGGGGTGTTCTTTAGTCTTGTGGGGCAAGGAACTGGCTCTCCTTCTTTCAGTACTTACTAAACTCCAACCTCTATGCTTGAAATGCAAAGCTTTACTCCATCCTCACTGCTGCTTCACTGAGGCCACTGCCCCTTGAATGTCCAGATCTCAAATAAGAAAAATAGAAAACATAGTGGACAAGGTGAAATGACTCAAGTCAGATGGATTGCCACCTTCAGTGCTTTAATCCAAGGTTTGGCAAATGTTTTCCAAACTTTAAGTGCACATAGTCTGGATTTTTGGCCCAGCTGGCTATGAGTTTTTGTTTGTTTGTTTGTTTTTGTTTGTTTTTTTGTTTTGTTTTTTTGTTGTTGTTGTTACAGCTTACCTCTGGTGTACAGGGAAGGAACCATAGACCATATGTAAGTGATGGGTATGGCCACGTTCTACTAAAATACTTTTTGTAAAAAAGGTGGGTAGCCTGACTCAGCCTGTGCCCCATAGTTTGCCAACCCCTATTCCTAAATGCTTCCTCCTTTCTCCTCTTCTATGATCTTTGGCGATGATCTCAGGCTTTGGAGTCTGAGAGAGCCGGACTCACATTCAGTCTCTGCCACTTGTTCACTGTTCTTCTTTTTTTTTTTTTTTTACATTTTTTAAAATTTTTATTTATTTATGATAGTCACAGAGAGAGAGAGGCAGAGACATAGGCAGAGGGAGAAGCAGGCTCCATGCACCAAGAGCCCGACGTGGGATTCGATCCCGGGTCTCCAGGATCACGCCCTGGGCCAAAGGCAGGCGCTAAACCGCTGTGCCACCCAGGGATCCCTTATTCACTGTGCTGTTAATCACTAAATGTCCGTGAGCTTGGTCTTCCTCCTCTGTTAAATGGGCTGAAGGACAACCTAAGAGGGTAGTTGAGAATATCAAATGAGAAAATGAGTGAAAGCATGGAACACAGAGCATGGGACTGGGAGAGCGGATGGACTTTGCTGGCCTCAGGTCCTTGGGAGATTCTGTTGATCTTGCTCCTAACTCCAGGGAGAGTCAACGTAGTCTGTCTGCAGTACCTGAGCCTCCTCAGAGCAGGCAGGGAATATTCTGGGGGCCAGAGACCAGCTTTCAATCCTGCTTCTGTTCTCCAAAAGAACAATTTGGCATTAGGGAACAAAAGTCAGCTTACAATGGGAATTCAGGGCCCTAAGATCCCGGGGAACATGGAGTCTAATATTAAAGCACAAAGGAGGAAAGCAAGATATTTTTAAAAAGCTTTTTAGAAATGGTAAGAAATACAAAGAGCCCCTCACTGTTTTACACTTGTAAAGAGACCCCTGCCGGATTCCCAGTTCTAATCTGCAGTAAAAAGCTACAGGGCTACAATAAGGCATCTGGTTCCATTGACTTGCTTCCTTTTTTCTCCATAGCCTCTGGCATGAAAACTCAAACCAGTGAGATACTTTAGAATTGGCTTCAGCAGAGCTTTTCCTGTCAATCAGCTGCTGATCCTGGAAACACAAACATGGTGACATGACACAATTTCTATTTTAATATCTGTACTTCTGATATGATCATCCTAGAGGAGCCACAGTCGTCAGCTATTTACTCACAGCTCCCTGGGGCACAGAACCCTGGGGCAATTAAACCACAGAATTAGATTGAAATGACAGTGATGGTGGCAAGGGGAACACAAAGGACTAGACAGGCTGGGTCCTGGCTCAGCCTTGCACAGGCAGGGTGAGCTGGTTTAGGTCCTTTTATTTAACAACTGTGTAATGCACATTTATCTCTTTTCCTTGGGGACAAGCAAAAAATGATTCATTCTTTTCTTTCCTATCACCTGCTTATTAGCTTACATCCCAAAAAAGGCACTTATTAGCTCATATAACTAAAAAGTCTAGGGGTGTACTAGCTTCAGGTATAGCTAGATCCAGGAAGCTCAAACCATGTCATTAGAATTTATATCCCCCCCCATACACACACTTTGTGCATCTTTCCTCCCTGCCCTCCTCTTTCTCTCCCTCTATCTCTCACTCATTCATTCATGAAATAGATGGAAAAAATTATAAGGTCCCAGTGGCAATAGCGTCTCTGAGGTATGGAATCAGGTTGGGGTTGTCAAAGAATGTTTGCTGCAGGAGGAAATCTCTTATTTTGGGATTCTTACTTACCTGTACTTACTGAACACCTGCAGAAGAGTCTCCTGGACTTGTTTGCAGTGATACAGTTTCCTGGGCCCCATCCCAGACCAACAGTGTGAGATTCCCAGGGAAAGGCTCTGGGCTGTGCTTTTCTTTGGCAAGTTCCCTCTTAATCTTATGCATATTCTAGTCAAGAATAATGTTAGGGGTAACAGCCTCTCATTCTGCACAATTAAGCAATAAATTGTAATTCAAGGTTGCATACTGAAGCTAGACCAGGAAATACAAAATATGTAGGGTGGATACTTTAAACAGTTTCCAGAACACTCACTCTGGAAGGCTGTTGGATCCCCCTACTCTCTAGCCTTCTTGAGTAACAGACACAGACAACCCTGACTTATCAGTGAACAGTGAATGCTACTGTAGGTAGACCACCTCCCTGGGACCCTAAAAGAAGACAGTATTCTCTTTTTCATGTAGCAGTGCAGGAAGCATGGAACTCTTATGAAGAACCCATCTCTAGCTAGCCTTAGCTCTAGATGACTTGCCTAGAAAAAAGCCTCATAGATATTGAGTCTCCAGGACATTTTCATGGGCTCCTTTCATCCATCACTGCAGTCTTGGAAGAGGAAAGTGCAGTGTCTCTAATTCATGTGCTCCTTGATCTCTTGCTGTAGCAGATCCTAGTGTGGGCCCTACAGTCTACAGTGAGATGGCTGCATCCACCATTTGGCTCTGCCCCGTATAGGCTGAGTGACCTTGAACAACTCTGAACCTGTTATTGAACATTTCTGAGCTTCAGTTTTCTCCTACTCCTATCTCACAAGATAGTGAGGATTAAGAGTGAAAAAAAACATGGAAGGCAATTAACATAAGATCTGGCATCTAATATGTGCTCAATAAATCTCACCTACTATGACTTTATCTTATTAGTACTTGATCTGTGATATGCACAGAAAGGATAAAAAAGATTTCAATATGAGAAAACTATCTGGGTCCTACAGCTTCTGCAAACTGTCATTGAGTCAACAGAGCCTTGGGGAAAGGTTTGGCTTCTATTAGTTTCTCTGTTGGCCTTCATTACATAAAATTAGTTTCTCTGTTGGCCTTCATTACATAAAATTAATTATATATACTTATACTTATACAGAAATGCTATGAATAGCATAGAATAGAAATGCTATGCTATGCTGTATATACTTATACAGAAATGCTAATGAATATTTAGTTCATTTCCATCGAAGAATCGACAGAACTTAGTGGTTAAGACCAAGACTTTTGGTGCAAAACAAACATAGATATGAGGCTGGTTCTGTCACTTAACTAACTGTAATCTTGGACAAGTTACTTAACTTCTCCAGTCTCAATTTCCTAGTCTGTAAAATGGGAGGAATAATAGGCTTCATCCCTCTGGGTTGTTGTGAAGATTAGTTGGTTGTTCAAAGTAAAGCACCATGTTTGCTCCATGAAAAGAGGTCCTCCACCTCCACCACCATCAGCATCATTTACAACGACCCTTGTCAAGAGGTGTGTTTCTGTGCTCCATATACTTTATGGAAAGATAGTTTTGTTGGGTTTGCCTTTTTCTTACAAAAAATGGCTGTGCAATAAAATGACTTCTATTACTATAAACTCTACTTACCAAAAGGGGCTCTACCAGACAGCAGAGAGAAGCTTGGGTTGGAAGAATTGGCGTAAGGGGACAGAGTAGAGTGACTTTCTCGGGTTACTGAAGACTGTGACTGTTCCAGGATCCTTGGGTGTGGGGCTTAGTGGTGTGTGGGTGGGTGGGTACATCACCAAATTCCTTTTGTTGGATTTACTTCTTCTCCATTCTTCTCAATTTTTTAGATCTATGGTTATGGAGGTCTAGATTTTCTACCTTGAAGTTGGGCCTTCCCTTTTCTTCTATGGCAAATGCTGGTAAAACTCAAAAGCACCATTTGTTTCTTCCTGCTTATTCATTCTTTTTACAGAATAGCAGGAAAATGGAGGGAAGCACTATCAAAGGCATTTCTGTTCAAAGGGAAAACTCCTCAATGATCACTATTACCGTTGCAAGTTCCTTCTGCTGCTTTGACAGTATAATCATTTTCCTCTCCTTGATTTTTGCCTGTTTCCCTGAGGCACCTGAACCTGAGCTAGTTTCCCCCTTTTCAAGATGTGCCTGTTGATTAGAAAGCATTAGGGGAGACTCAGCATGGCTTTGGAGTATGGGCAGGGCACAGCCACACACCACAGAGCTGAGTCTGAGTTTTGCCACCAGTGGGAGGCATAGCACTGCTGGGACAGGGGAGGATTTTTGGAGGTCCGTGGACAAAACATCCAAAAAGCCCCATTAAATCATAAGGTGAGAAGTTGTTCCCTTTCCACTTCTCTTTCAGTCCTCAAGGAGGAGGACTCTGTCTGGTGCTAGCGTATTTTAACACTTTTCTAACACTTACTAATGTCCCTTTATAATAAAGTGAGAAGGCAGGTCTCAGAGGCAGGGCTTTCAGCAGCTCACAGTACTCGCTAGGATTTAATAGCTTTGTATTCATCCTTATGGATAGCTTCTGTTTATGGCAAGGGACACTGGTTTTCCATTTGCTGCAGTAATTTTAAGTTTCCTTGAACAAATATAAGTATAAATGAGAGTTAAGTGAAATGAAATATATTAATAACATAGGCATGTACTTATGACAAACACGTTGAAGGTTGGGAAAGGTTACCAAGAACTAAAGTTTGGGAAGATTGTGCTTGGTGCAAGGCCATACTTTCCCTCTTGTGGGCTTACTTCTAAGGTGGGGCCACTTTCTCTTGAAGTCAGATGGCTCCAGGAATCAGTCTGTGAGAGACTGTCTGAATACCAAAGGCCAAGCTCTCCCAGAGGGATAAAAAGATGATGCCACGAGATATTTTAGCTCTAATCTTTGGTTGTGAGTGAAAGAGTTCCACCGGGCTCCATCTCCAGAAGAGTCAGGGCAGCAAGAAGATGGGACTTCAGAGTTTGGTCTACTGGGGTTTATATTTTAGCGAGGAGGGTATCATTATAGATTCTGGATTCACATCATTGGGGTTCAACTCTGAGCTTTGACACTAACTGGGTAACCATGAGCAAGTCACACATTCTTGTACTGCAATTTTCCCATCTGTAAAATGGGATAATAATAACTTTTAGGGTAGTTGTGCAGATTGAAATAACAATATAGAGTGCCTAGAAAAAAATGCCTGAAACATTATCTTGTGGTAAGTACCCACTAAATATCAGGTACTATTATTATTGTTGTTGTTGCCATTGCCATCCCACCTTGGGTAATATCTTCTCTGAGCCTCATTTCTCTGTTGGTAAAATCAGAGTAATATGATCTGCCTCAAAAGGTACATGGCTGATGCATAATTAATGCAGGCTTCCTACCATTCTCTTCTCCTGAAATGTGAGGTAGGTAAACTAATGCAAACTTCTAAAGGTAGAGGTAACATGGCTTTTTTTTTTTTACCTTACTTAATTTTGACTAGGATCCCAACCACAACGGGATTTTTGAGTTCAGATGCCTGCCTGTACACCAGGTCATTGGCAATGCTCGATATCCACAGCCGTGAGAGGCAGCTATGAATGTCAGTCATTCAAAATGGGACCTTTGACTTATGATGGAGTTGTTTGACTAACAAGGCCAAAGTCACTCCATTTGTAAGACTCCCTTTGAATAACCATATTCCACTGATAGCATGGGTGAGCTCCTTTTCTCCTAAGATAGAAGTCTTAAACGTTTAAGTCTTCAGCAAGTAAGCCCGATTTTAAACCCCTGCTGCTTCCCATGGCTGAAGTTAGCACCATTTTATTAAGTTGGTAGTGAGCTATAGCTGCCCCACTTTCCCTTTGTTCATCTATCGATCTAAACTAATCACTTAATTAGCCAGACAAGAAGTCTTCTGCGGTGTTAAATAACTCCAGAAACCTACTGGAGATGCTTGAGTGGACCGATTGGATTTAACTTGCAGTTCATTACCTCTAGACTAAGATATGTTAAACTTAGGACCTGAAAAACAAACTGGATTCTGTACTGAGAACAAATTCTGCTTACTTACAGGAAAAAAAAAAAATTCCCTTTAAGCTAGTGGTTTTCAAAGTATGGGCCCCAACACACCAGTATCAACATCACCTGGGAACATGTCAGGCCCCACTCCAGATCTACCTTATCAGAAACTCTGGAAGTAGGGCCTTGCAATCACTTTTAACCTGTCCTCCCAGTGACACTTAGGGAGAACTGCTGCTTTAGGCTGTCTCTCAGGGTTGAGGACTTATTTTTGTGGGCTTACCTTCTAGCAGAGAGAATAAAAAGAGGGGAGGGGGAGGAGGAAAAGTTGGGGGATGGGAGCTGAGCAACCCGGATAGGAAGACTGTTTACTGAAGTATGACCTTGAACCAGCAGCCTGGAGCTCACTGGGAAGCTGAGAGTATTAGTTCATGTTCTTCTTTAGGAATGGCATGGGATAGGGAGATGATCACCCCTGGCTAGGGAGACTATACAGAATGATCAGAGAGTGACCAAAGTGCTGCTTTATTGTAGAAATATGAAAGGACAGTGGGACATTTCCAGGGTGACCTAAAGCGCACAAGAAAGCCTCAGCTGCTCTCAAAGGGCTGCCCCAGAATGGATACACAGAGGGTCCTTAGACCTCCTTGACTTGACAAAGACTGAACCTTAGGAGGTTGGTTTTCCCCAGATAATTTTGATCTGGAATATGTAGGTGTGTTTTTTAGTTGTGGTTTGTAGGGAAAATCAGGAGTTAGCCATAGGGCATCAACTGTTCCCTCTTGTCCTGTCTTCTGAGAAGCAGCTTGGCTTAGGGGAAAGAGCTCCAGGCTTTAGGTCATGTACATGTGTTCTTACTAGTGTGTGGCCTTAAGTGACTCACAAACTCTGAACTGCAGGCCCCTCAGTTCTCAGAAGGAAAATAATAGTTACTTCCAGATGATTTTTTCAACATTGTAGCATGGGTGTCTGTACATACAGTACTTCACACAGTAGTGGTTGGGTAAAAAATTGTTTAAAAGAAAGGGAAGGAAGAAAGGAAAATGGGTTGATTTTTGCGAGACTTACATGAAATGGTGCTTTGTGAATACCTGGCGTAATGCTCGGTACAGAGATACTCTACAAGTAGTATCTCATGAGGAGAAGAGGAAGAGATGACTGGATTCAGAAAACCATCTTCTAGGCACCTGCAATTGGGACCATATTCTTGCTGAAATTAGCTTTGTTCTTCCCATTCCTCTTCCTCTGCAATCCATGGTTACTCCCCTTTCCAGCTACACCTCAGGGGACCCCCACTTTTGGTTGCTGAAACTACAGCCTTCAATTTGATGTATAGTATAGATGGTCAAGATGTTTGCAGAACTAAATGAACTGCAAGTGTATGACCATGCTTTAGAGTTGCCAGTGGTGGTGATTTCAAGTAGGACTGATGGGTTTTTAATCCCTGTAACTAAGTAGTTACATGGTAATTATTTTACATTGTTCTATTTCTAGGATAGGTAATCATTAACCTTTTGGTTAACACATTTGCCTCACAGAGTAATCATTTCTAGTAATACTCTTCCTATATGTTTTTAAGTTATAGAAATGTCATTAGTTGCTTTCATTTACATGATTACAGGAATGGTCTCACCTTGAGAATGTTTAAATATTCCCTGCCTTTCCTTAACTATCCCTTTCCCTTTGAACATCAGTACAAAGGACCAACCTACCAACTTGATAGTTCAGGAGAGAAATTGGAAATGGTATTTATTAAATTTGCTGAGAGCCCTTCATTATTGATTATTCCCCGAAAAGCTCAGGGTTTTGGGAATAAGACCTGAGTTGATCCCAAATGCATCTATTATCAACTTTGTGACCTTGATCAAGTAACCTAACCTTTCTGAGCCTAAATCTCCATATATATTGTATGGGGATCTTCTATGGATTAAACAAAGTAATATTGGCAAATGTATCTACAATGCAAATGTATCTACAATAAATACACAACAAAAAGTTTGTTTCCTTCTTTCACTAACTTGTTGGGCAGTTATACTCCATAACTATAGAGTGGTGGAAGAAGTAGGTACGTGCCCAGATCTAGTTTCAAGCTTGGATACAAGGGATGGATGAGAGACATTTCCATGTCATGAGGCCCATAGCTCCTTCACACCATCTGAAAGAATTGATATAGTTTGAGAAGTACTGTTCTATAACAGGGTCAGCCGTGGTGGAGATAATCGTGGGGAAAGTTCCTTTCAAGCTTTCTGCCAAAAACAGAGAGTCAGTCTCTTCTGCCATTTGGAATTTGATTATAGATGGGCCATTCCTTATCTTTATTGTTCCTAGAGTTTGAAAAATGAACACACACAGTTAAGTAGGGGACATCTTCCTTCAGAATGTTGTCCATGCAGAGACTGGCTGCTGTACTGTTGTCATCTGACAAGCACAATGGAAATGGACTCCCGTATATCTGTAATTATCCATTGTTTACCATAATATCAGTAACTTTCCAGCTCTTGAACAAAAACAAAACAACCTAGTAGTTACTTGTGCCCAAGGAGAAATGAGAGAGAAAAATAAAGCTACTGCCAGGGACGTTGTTCTTCTGAATTTTCTCCATACACATCAGACCCACTTCAGCAAATGGAGTAATAGTTGTTTTTCCTATATTGGTATCAGTAGGCTTTGTTAATTCTTGAAACCTCTCTTAAAAAGCACTGTAAACAGCCCCTATTAGGTTATCATGCTTTCCCACCAGGAATGGATTCATGGGGCTGGAATGGAAGTAGAGCTTCAGGGCTGGCCTTCTGCACCCTTAGCCTCTACAGCCTCTACAGCCTCCAAACCATGGTAGAGTTATAGGAAGATGCTGAGCTGGTGAAATCCATGGGAGGAATGACTCTTGCAGGGTTTTAGAAGAAACACAAGAAATAGACTCTTGTAGGGTTTTAATTGGATAGGCAAAATGGAAAAGGCAACTGCTCATAGGTTTGCAGTATCACTCAACTGTTTCATCAGTGACCAAGTGTTTATTCACTTCATTGATTGAAAAACAATGAGTAAAATGTGTAATTAGCCCCAAAGCCAGAAGCCTGGTCTTCTTGTGACATTTGCTATTAAAACTGAGATGGAATTGGTGTCTGACCTTCTGAGGATAAGAAAAATTGGTATTTTTAGGGCTCTTCTTTGGACCACAAATCAGCAACCTTTGAGCTGGGGGAAATCACAAGTACTTGCCATCTTCCCTCACTGGCATTTTATCTTCTGAACACATCCCGTTTAGATTGCAGTGTGCAGTGCTTTTTTTCCTTTCAGCTAAGAAAGAAGCGTCTCAGACCAGGCTTGGGAATGAGAGGCTTTGTGGTCTCAAGACGGCATTTGCCAAATAATTGTCAATAAATAGAACTTTGGCAAAGACATATAAGAAGATTTGAAAGAAGATGTGATTGTCATACTCAGTCTATTGGCTTATACTAGATCAGAAAGAGTCAAACACCAAATGTCCTAAGGAGTGGGTTAGATGGTGCCCTCCTCCTACAAGATACATCTATATCAAATCCCTGGAACCTATAAATGTTTTCTTATTTTGAAAAAGGGTCTTTGCAGATGTAATTAAGTTAAGGATATTAAGACCATGAGAACATCATTCTGGATTATTTGAGTGGGCCCTTAATCCAATGACAAGCGTCCTTAGAAGAGATACACAGAGGTGACACACATAAGAGGGGGAAGGTATAAACAGATTTTTCTTGATTTTTGTCAGAAAACCTAAAATTTATCAAGCAGCTACAAGCACCTAGGAGAGATTCTCCCAAAGCCTCTGGATGGAGCAGGGATTCACTGGATTTTGTACTTATGAACCTCCAGAACTGTGAGGAGACACATTTCTGTTGTTTTTAGTAACCCAGTTTGTGGTAATTTGTTGCAGCACTTGTAGGAAACTAATGCACCGTATGTCGATGATAGTGTTGGGGTCAGGGAGTAGCCCATAAGCCAAAAGAGATTCTAAGGAAGCTTTTTGTGGTTCTTTATTGCAGTGCCATTGATATGTTTTATTTTTCTCTGTAAACTCGAGTCTCCCCTTTTATTAATATACCACAGGAAAGAAAGAGCCTACTTCTGTCATCCTTCCTTAAAGGAATTCACTATTACAGGCAAGGGGCATGCTTCCTCAGCCAACATCAAGAGCTTATCCATTCCCTTTCGTTACATTCCTACCACTCAAATAGCCCAGTCCAAGGTGTCCAATCACGTTATTACAGGTTTATTAGATTCCTGAAGCCCATTTTGCCATCTTAAGCTCTTTCAGCTCTGCCTCTCTGCACCCAAGGCAGGAGGAGAATACAGCCAAGGAAGGGTTATGCATTTCTTGCTCTGTTTTGTTCGCTACCAAAATGGAAACTCTAAATTTTATCTCAGCTTTAACAAACCTTTGGTTACAGGAAGCACGGTAGTTCTAAAAGATGGACTTCCTCCGTTATGCCTTTCAGAGGCCCCAAAATATCAATTTTTTAAGTTACCCAACACACAAGATAAATATTTTAAGTACCATTTTATTTCCATCCAGGCCAAGGGACAATTTAGAAAAGGTTCTATTCTAAGTACATAGCCCAGGAAGTGTGGAAGGGAGTGTCGATGCTGTTATTTTGAAGTTAGCCTGTCAGTCATCATGATTGAAACATAACCCCGATGGCTTCCACAAGTGTAATAAAATGCTTCGCAAAAGGTTGCAGAATTGTAGGATGTAATAAAGTCTGCTTAGCTTCATTTCCAGTGCCGCAGAGTCCTAGAGAACGAGGCCCATTTCCTTATGCCTTGGGATTTGTTCAAGTTACTTTCATGCCTGGAAATGACAGAACATAAAAACAGACATTTGGTTAGAACCAATAGCATTTGGTGAGTTACGGCAATAAACAAAATGTTAGTTTGCTTACTGCTAATCTGTTAGATTGCCACTAACAATTTACGAGAAGCGATATAGACGTGGACAGAATATGTGAAATAGGTGGGTTCCAACCCTGCTGATGTCTGTACTCCCTAGATCCCCACATTTTCTGTGGCTTCCGTTTACACTCCATGCCCTAGAGGTCACCCCATGGTCTCTTAAGAATCTATCTTATGGACTCGAGTCTCACATACAAATGAAGCCAATTTAGACCTTTATTAATTAGGTAAGAATAGATTCTCAAGCATAGTTGTTCCCAGAATTACCTGGTGAGCTTGTTAAAAACACAGATTTCTCAACTCTGTCTCCCACATTCTGACTCAGCAGGTCTGGAGAGAGGCCCGAGAATCTCTGCTTTTTAATGAGCTCTCCGTAAGAATCTGAGATTTGGGGAATTATCGAGCTACTCTGTAACAGGCAGTATTAGCTTTGCTTCAAGCTAAGTTACCTTGAGGATTTGGGCTAGAACTAAAACAAATGATTTCCACTCATAAAATATGAAAGCCGGGGGGGGGGGGGGGTCGTTAATCTTGGAAAGAAAAGAAAATCCCCAGATCATACAAATGCATTTCCTAGCCCTGGTATTCTCCTTCCACCCCAAAGGAGAACCTGTTGGAACCTTGGCTTCTGGGCCTTAATTATTGGTATCAGTAAATGGGAGTGGTTGGGAACTGGACAAGGGGAGGCTACCGGCTTGGAGGACATTGGGAAAGGCAGACAGCTCCAGGAAAGAGAAAATTAAACAGAAGGGGGAGGAAAGATGAGAATTCTCTGGGCTAGGGATCTTAATATTGAGGGAAGGTTGGAAGAAAGGGTGCTGGGAGATGTTTGGCGGAGCTACTGTGGGTGTGATACGGGAAGAGGTTTTGAGGAACTTTGTTGAGAAGCACAAATGGACTCCTTCTGTTTTCGAAAGACTTCTGTGTCGATTTACATTGCTTTTCACTTCCTGTTTGCTATTCCTATACTAAGTGGATGGCTCTGTGTACAACACTCCAGGCACCGATCTGGGAGGCTGAGCTGCAATGACTCTTTCTAGGGCCGGTGTGCGGTTCAAGGGCATCCCCAGTACCTGAGTGAGGAGACACTGGCACACAGAGAGTTTTTAGTGAGTCTAACATTATGCTTGTTCTAGAAGGACATAACAAGATGCTTGTTCCAGAAGGACATAACAAGATCGGAGAGCAGAGGGCAGGCAGGGCATCCCTTGGGAATCATATCTGGTCCCTTCCAGGACCCAGAACATAGAAGCCTAGCCACTTCTGCTTTAGCCTTCACATTTGAGCTTAGACTCCACTGCCTCTCCCCCACCTCACATCTACGAATGTCTGTAAGCAAGGGGTGGAAAGTGGGGTATATCTACCAGTCAGTTTGCAGCCCCACCCCACCCCCAGAGATGGGGACCTGTCTCATCTCTATATGACATTGAGACTGTTCTCTATTGTACCCAGCACCACCCATCTTGTCTGGACATACAGGTCATCTCCCGATCATTCATCATTTTCCTTGGCCTTGAACAATTATTGACTTTGAGTCAGAGGCACCTGTGCAGGCCTGAAAATGGATGTGCCCTTTCTTTTCCTCCGCCTCATCTGTCTAGGGCAGATTTATGTCCTAGGAGAAGTTTCCCTCGGTTTTATTTTTGGTCTTTTGAACATCGTGGCCCCGTGTTATTTGCCGCACCCGCCCGCCCCGACACCAGCCCTGTAATTTCTGAATTTCCATGGAAGCCTCTATCTGTACAGCAGCAGGCTTTCCTTCAGTCGAATGACAATGACAGTGCTTCTGTGGCACATCCCTCACGCAGCTCTGGCATGCAAACTGTCGGCCTCGCTTCTGAAGGCCTGGGTGCAGCAGTTCCTTTTCTCCAACCAGCCCAGAAGCTGGTGGGCAGCAGCGTCTGCTTCTCGAGGCCGAGCACGGTGAGGGACCGTGTGGGGCTCTGAGGAGCCCTGGGTCTGAAGTCCACCCGGCCTCGTGACCCACCGCCTGTGTGCGTGCAGGTGCTGCGAGGCCTGTGGCTGCGGCTGGGGTGAGGCTGCAGGGGTCAAGGCCCACAAGCCCTTGGAGCAGAGCCCCGCACCCTGTAAGCACTCACTAATGTTAGCCCCTGCTCTTGTCACCACCGCGATGCTTTTTCCCCCTCTGCATCATACTGCCCGTCACAGCAAGTGAAAGTCAGAGCTTAGCGATGCAGCAAGAGATTCAGTGTTATCTGGGGAGAGGGCGCACCTGGGCAAGGTGTTCATCTTCCCATCTTCTGCTTGGATATCAGATCGTGCCCCTAGCTCTCTTCCATAGCACCTTGAGACAGTGGTGGTTTTTCAGTGCTACTTGGGTATATCAACAAATGTATTTACTGACGTATGAGTGAGACCCCGAGGGAGGTGCAAAGAGGCAAAAGGTGGTGTCCTCAAGGCGCCACTGGCCCCTGTGGGGAGACGCTTCACACAGGATGTGGCAAGGTGAAAGAGAAACTGGGTGCCAGGCAACCAGTCCAAGAAAACGTGGCCTCCTGGAGCTTCAAGAACAAAGAGCATGGGCCCAGAATGTGTGAAGTTTGCCCCATTGCCATGAACAGGTGCTTTTCTTCTTTTCTTTTTTCTTTTCTTTTCTTTTCTTTTCTTTCTTTCTTTCTTTCTTTCTTTCTTTCTTTCTTTCTTTCTTTTTTTTTTTTTAAGATTTTATTTACTTATTCATGAGAGACACACAGAGAGAGAGGCAGAGGGAGAAGCAGGCTCCATGCAGGGAGCCCGATGCGGGACTCAATCCCGGGTCTCCAGGATCAGGCCCTGGGCTGAAGGCGGTGCTAAACCGCTGAGCCACCTGGGTTGCCCCAAACGGGTGCTTTTCAAATACTTCTATGTCTCTAATCTAGTGGCAGATGAATGGAGGATGACCCATCCCCTGGCCAGGCGGTGCTTGAGAAATACCAGTGTGTTCTGGAGTTCCTATCAGAGGTTTGCTTTGCAGGGTAGGGAGTGAAGGCAGAAGGGACACGCCGTGACCCTGGACTGCAGAAGAGATTTTTGGAAAGGAAGGCTTCGAGTCTGTTAGGAAAATAAAAACATCTAATGGGGAAGGATTCAGTTTTGAATAATATTGGCCGTGGGGTGTGTGCTGTAATCGTCTTG
The DNA here is from genome assembly GCF_048164855.1 of Canis lupus baileyi. Lineage (NCBI taxonomy): Eukaryota > Metazoa > Chordata > Mammalia > Carnivora > Canidae > Canis > Canis lupus. The sequence goes on along the minus strand of NC_132856.1, from coordinate 32,705,529 downwards.
TCTGTCTCTCCCTGGATGCTTCAGGCAAGTCTTTTAAGTCGATTTGCATTTTGTTGTCTTGCTTTAGTGAGTACAGGGAGAAGCAGGGGTACCAAAGGAGTCCCCCCATGGGTGAGAAGTCACGCCGACTTCTTCTCCTTGAATGTACAGGTGTCATCGTGCCCCATAAAGTCATTCTCCACAAAACAGGAGCAGAGTCCTCTGTTTTCAACAGATCCAGCCAACCTCTGCATGCATTCAAGCCAACATCTTTTTACTAGTGTGTCAGTGAAGGAGGCTTCTACCTCTTATCCTGTACCCCACCCCCCCACCGCCTCTTCTCTGATAGGCCCGAAGGAGGAGTTTGCACTTTGAAGCTAAGAAAATGGATCACCATCTCTCTCTTCTGTAGGTGAACCTGGAAGGGAGCTGGCCACCGTCAATCTAACTGACAATGCAATGCAAAAGGAACATTCAAGCCCACACACACTCAACACACCTTCCCCTTCTGTTTCTTGAAGGTTAAGTTTCTCAACTTGGCTATTCATTGGAATCACCTGGAGAGGTCTAAAAAAATGACCTGCCTTCATCCTACCCCCCAAGATTCTGATCTAATGGGTCTGAAGTGTGGCTTACACCTCTCAGGTGGCAGAGGTGGCCGGCAGGGGCAGGAATTATTGAATGTGAAAGCCAAGAGCTCCAACCCTGTCTCTGTTTTTGTGTTGTTTTGTTTTAAATTTTATTTATTCATGACAGAGAGAGAGGCAGAGACATAGGCAGAGGAAGAAGCAGGCTCCCCTGGGGAGCCTGATGCAGGACTTGATCCCACCCTAAGCTGAAGGCAGACCTCAACCACTGAGCCACCCAGGCATCCCAGCCCTGTCTCCTTTTTGATTCAGCGCCAAAGTATACTCCCAATAAAATGCTCCAGCTGCCCCAAAGTAATTCAGGTGCTGGAGACAAATTTTGGTAGGTTTCAGATGCAAATGTCCAACTTCTAGTAGGGTTGCCTGTCTTCTGTGGTTCAGCAGAGCCACACATACCAGGCAAGTGTTGTCCTGCAAAGATAGTACTTCCTACCCATAAGGTTAAGTAAAAATCACCTGTTTTGCATCCATACAAGAGATGTCACAGGTGGCGCCGCCTTCAGCTTGGGTCGTGATCCTGGAGACCCAGGATTGAGTCCCATGGCAGGCTACCTGCATGGAGCCTGCTTCTCCCTCTGCCTGTGTCTCTGCCTCTCTCTCTCTCTCTCTCTCTCTCTCCCTGTGTGTGTGTCTCATGAATAAACAAAATCTTAAAAAAAAAAAAAAAAAGAAGTGGTTTTAAGTCACAGTGATCGCACTCACCAGTGACACAAAATCTTGAGACACGAATCTAAAATTCTTCTGTAACAGCTCTTCTTTTAAAACTCAGAGTTCCTAGCAGGCTAGAGATAGAGGGAGGTGGCCATGGAAAGCCATTCCGCTCACATGGAAAACAAGAGGGCCAATTTCCCACGGGCAGGCACCTCCGACCTCTGCTTTTCAGCTTTTTCTTAATAAACTGGTCTCTGAAATTGGATGACAAAAGCTGCTGGTGGCGACCTCTTAGAGTGAGTGGGGAAAGGAGGAGCTGGGGGAGAAATGGCAGGGGACAGAGAGCCACTGTGATGAGTAACTCTGAGGCGACGCAATCCTCCTTCCATCTAGAGCTGGGAGGGGTCACCCCGAAGCACAGAGGCCAGACACCGAGTGGTGAGAGGACACACTTGAGAGAGCAGGGCGACCTTGTGCCAAGTTTCCTAACTCAAAGCCATTCCGCTGTGCTGGGCCACGCACGCTGATTAACACCACAGCGTCCTCTGATGAGAAAGTGTCCACTCAGGGCCTCTGAGGCCCCCCCGGTGCCCAGTCCCGACTTCGTGCATCCTCGAGGGCACGGAGCGCAGCTCTGGCCCCGCTCAGGAGGGGAGATGCCATGTGCCGCTCTGCAGCAGCGTTGGGGCTCACCCGGTGGCTGTCCTTTATGGAGTGGCCACAGCCTCGGCATTGTCAGTTTTCTCTTTGAAGGGATAAATCAAACACTAAGAACAGCAAACACACAAGAAAGATGATGCCCAAGCTTGTAGCTGTGAGTGATTTACGGAGACCCTGCAGGGCTTAGCGCTTCCTTTATCCCACTGTCTCCTGACAAGTGAAGCTGCGAAGCCTTTGAGGCTTGAGGGGGGGACTTAGGAAGAGCAGAGCAAACCCACTCCCGATGAATTCGTGGTACCCCTTGAGCGTTTCCTGGTTGCCCACTTGAAACCAGTAAGGTCTCTGTCTTCCACGTTTGTCCCTCTTACACCCCCTTCCCTGTATCTGTACCCAGCAAAGACCCTCCTTAAAAGGCTTTCTCGTTCTGCAGGAGCTTATGAAGAACAGGCTTTATTTGTCTCTAAATCTTCAGCTCATATTACTTTTCCCCGAGACTCAGTCGAAATGAAAAAGGATTACTTTATATTTACTTGCGTCTTTCGTGAGAGAAACTAATTTTGAGAAAGAAAGTCCCTACAATGTGAAATACTTTCCCTTCTTCCCGACTCTCCAAAGGGGCAAAAGGAAAGCGAAAAGGTATACATGCTTTGTCATTTACTTTGTCTGACAGCTTCTTCTTATCATGCTTTTGAGGGTGACCTTCCTCCCGCATATTCCTTCGCTCTACTTGTGCTCTCCTGTTGTAATAGAATTTTGGAGCCAAGTATGGAGCAGGCTACCTTTGATAATTAATGGCTCTGCGAGTCTGCTGAGTGTGTTATTTAATTAATGGCACTTGTGTCTGGAGTGTGTACAACTCTGTGGTTGAATAAAAGGTGTATTTGCTGAGGGATTATAGACAAATACTCAAGGATCATCACATTGAGAATTTGTCAGGGTTCAGCACATTAAACAGCCTAATGGGGTTATTATATTTTTTGTTCTCTGCCATTTAAAAGGTACTGAAGTTGGTATAACTCTGTCCTTTTTGCCTTGCATGTGAGTTTAGATTACAATCCAAAAAAATCCTTAGGCTAATGGATAAAAATCTATAACTTGGGGCAGGGCCTTGCATCAAAAACAAAAAGATGGGATCTTGAAGGCTCTAGAGTATGAAAGTGACAGTAAGTTCCACTTTGCTTTGATGACTCACAAAGAGACTAACCTGAATTACATTCAAGTTCTGCTTGGGACCAAAAGATCAAAGGTTGAAAACTGGCAAGAAAACACCGCTGAAGGCTGCTGGGAACACAGAATATTTCACACTACCCTGCTTTTTCTGAGATTCTTTCTCACACCTAGAATGAGATGCAGATGAAAAGACAGAGATGAACACATCTGTGCAGAGATATCCAAAGTCCATTCAGGGAAATCTCTATGGAGTTATCTCTATGGGTGTTCAGATAGAGACTCAATAGGAAGGGTCTGGTTTTAAGCTTTTATTGTCACTCTCTGCCTGGACATGTTATATTTGCTCTCTGGACCACTGTTTCTGTCTTTGTAAAATAGTAGATAGACTCCCTTCCAGCCCAAAGATGCTCAGAATGCTTTTCTCAGTAGGGACATGGAAGTTGACTCTCCCACTGATAGAAGAGATAGTGAACGCTCACTTTAAGGACTCGAGGATTATTTTTTTCAGGAGGACACTCCTTGTTGGGCATATAAACGTGCCTGGCAAGAGGGCTAGAAGGCTCACACAATCTCCAAAGCTCAGCTAGATGGTCCAGGGGACAAGACTCAAGCCAGGATCCTGGCTTCTTCCTTGCTCCGTCCCATCAGAGGCCTCCTCACTCATGGCAGATAGTGAAAACAGAGGCACCCGCACACAAAGTTCAAGTGGAGCGAGGAGAGAGGTCCTGAAGGCTGTGCTCAGCAGGGGAAGCCATCTATCCCGATCATCTGCCAACCAGCTCTTGTGCTGAGGGGTGTACTTCTTATGTACAGAAACCTCATATAGTCTTCACCTCAGCCCCATGAGGTAGATATCATAACCCCAGTTTTCCAGCTGGGAAAGGGTCACACATAAGTGCAAGATTGGAACCAGATGTGCTTAATTCCAGAGCTCAATCTCTTTACAGCTGCAGTGGCCAATAGGGCATCTACTAGCCACACCCAACTAGTGGCACTGAAAAATGTGACTTGAGATGTGCAGAAAGTAGAAAACAATGACTAGGTTTCAAAGATTCTAAAGAATATAAAATAGCTCAATCATTTCTTATATTTTTATATTATAAAGATCAATATTTGGATATATTGAGTTAAGCATTATTATATAAACTTATAAGTAATATAATAATTATTATAGTAATTATTATATTACTTAAAATTATTAAGTATTAATTTAATCAGTCCTTAATTTCCTAAATTTCCCTGCTGGGAAATTTAACATGATACATGTGGCTCACATTCTGTTCCTATGGGACAGCACTGCTCTGTGATAGTATCCTGGACTGAAGCTCTGGAGTGAGCACATAGTGAAACTGCCCAGGTGCAGGGAGACAGGGGGCTCTGCGAGCATCTCAAGAGTTAATTTAGTATTTAGTATTTGAGAACATGAGCTCTGGTTCAAGTTAGATCTGTGACTTATTTGCTGTGTAACCTTGATCAAGTTACTTTGCCTATTCATGCCTCAGTTCCATTACGTACAGAACGGGAACTTAACTCTATATCTACCTCGTAGAGTTGTTATGAGAACTCCGGATGATACAGGTAAGACACCTCTACAATCTAAAGAAATATCAGCAGGTAAGTTGAACACTTATGATACGCCAGGAGCTGTTCCAAGTGCTAGAGACAATGACCCTGTCCTTAGATTCTTACTTGCTAGTGGAGGATGCAGACAAGCAAATAAATCTATAATATGATGACAGAAGATGATGAACACTATTAAGAAAAATAAGAGAAGTTTAAGGGAAAGAAGGAAACAGGGCCACTACTTTAGACTGGGCACTTGGGGAAGGCCTTTTGGAGCAGGTGACATCTGATTAAATCCTGAATGGAGGGAGAAAAGGAAGGGATTTCAGGCAGAAGGGGACAAGTGGTGCCAGGGCCCCGAAATGAGGGTATGTTTGATATGATCTGGTAACAGCAAGGAAGCAGGGAGGCTGGAAAAACAAGTGTAGGAGAGAGACATGGAAGATGAGATTGGATTTTATCTACGTCCTTTATTGTGGCCACCAAAACTTCTTGTGATTAGGCCCTGGCTGGCTTCCTCAAGTATGAAAGAGGGACATAAGCTAGCTTGCCATTTAAAGGAATTTCCTATTTTAACATGTTCATTCTTTTGTATGACCTTGGATAAGTTTGGGGGTATATATATATATTTTAAGAGTCATAGCAAACACTTGACATATGATATGCTATATATAGAAGTTATATTTTTAACTGCAATATCACAAAAGCTTACCCAGAACGAGGGGAAGTTCTTAGACTTTACTGAAAATACTTTTCTTTTAAATTTTTGCACTACATTGCATTTCCATGGAGTCTCATTCTTTTAAAGGATTACAGAAATTAAAATTAAGCGCACACAAGATCTTCCACCTTAAAAGAAAAAAAAAAAAACTGCCCGGATAGATAACAGATCCTCGAGAAGAGAGTAATAAAACAGAACTTTGATAGGGGTGTCAAAGATAAATGCTGATTTTACTACAGTAGGCATATTCCTTGTTCCAAGTTGATAACTCTGGAACCTGCAGGAGCCACCAGAGAGTGGATAAGAGAGGGGACAGAGTCCCGAGAGCAGCCCAGAGTTCTGCAATGCCAAGATGGGCCTGTGAGAAAGCTTCCTTTTCCTAAAGCTAAAACTCTGGCTTATTATTTCTAATTAAAAAATGATTCAAGCAATATCATCGGCTTTCACTTCTTCAAAGCAATAGCACACCGTCAGTTTGCAGCTTAGAATGCCAACAGTTCTAAACTTTTTGTGGGCCTCATTGGAACAAGATACAGAACTTTAGCAGAGAGAAAATTGCTATGAACATCTAATTACATTCAAAGCCATTTTTACCTGTCTTAAAGGAATGGAAATGATCTGCCAGTTTTTATAGACCTTCTTGACCTAAAGATATCTGCTGGCGGAAAGAGAATCCTCAATTGGGTTCTTTTAATGCTTTAATTATTACATGATCTATCATTTACGCACTGACTCACACACTTTGAAAAATCCCTTAAATACGCATTAAAATTGATTGGCTAATCCTCGACCGTGGGGTGGCTCTTGGAGGGCATGTAATTGTGTATGGGCGTGAGCGGGAGTTAGACACAATTGACACGGAGTCAACTGCTTTATGGTGGGATAAGGTGGAGAAATCAATTTGGTCACAGGTACTGTTGACATTGTACCACGAACTTGCACAGAATTCAGTCATATACTTCCGTGTTCTTAATTGAGTCTTATTGTTTCGGATTGACTGTCTGTTCCTCCAGGGCAGGAACTGATAGGATGCTTCACCTACTCGGCCTCAATGTTTGGCTCAAAATGGGATCTTAGGCAGCCCAGGAGGCTCAGTGGTTTAGCGCCTGCCTTTGGCCCAGGGCCTGATCCTGGAGACCCAGGATCAAGTCCCATGTTGGGCTCCCTGCATGGATCCTGCTTCTCCCTCTGCCTGTGCCTGTGCCTTGCCCCTCCCCCTCTGTCTCTCATGAATAAATAAAATCTTAAAAAAAAAACACCAAAAAATAGGATCTCAATAAATAGCTGGTGATTGAGTCCTAGACCCTTAAGGTTAAGAAGGTCCTCTAGGAAGCAAGTAGTCTATGCCCTTGTGGTAGCCAGGACTCCGATGGCAAGTAAGGAAACCCCAGTTCAAATGAGCCTCTGAGGAAAAGTGACATAATTACTGACTTTTTAACTGTGAAGAGTGGGCTGGATGTAGGAATTCATCCCCCCTCTTTATCTTTTCGTCTCACTTCTCTCTGGGGGCTTCTCCTGCTTTAGACTTCTCCAATGATCCGGATGACTGCCAATAGTCTCAAATATGCATCATCCCTTCAAGGGCTTCTCTATGTCCATACACAGAATGGTAGAGAAGGACGTTAATAAACTGAGTGGGCATGGCCTGTGGATGAGATTGGCAGCTCCAAATTCAAATGTCTGCTACGTCCCATCCTATTTTCTGCTTGAATTTCTCAGCTAGCTTTTCAGTGTTTTGAAATCCAAGAATTAATTTCAGATTCTAAATCCCCATCTTTAGAGGAAAGGGTCTTGAATAGAGCTGTTGGGAGTCCTCATTGATCCCAAGAATGCAACATTTAATGCATTATGGTCCAAGGTTGATTAGTTTTGATTCACTCCTAGTCATTGAATGTAGTTTTAGCTTTTGGGAAAATATTCAATCTGTAACTATGGTTGCATAGATAAATAGGGGGCAGTACTGTCTCTTTAGTGGGGTCACGACAAGTGGATAAAGTGACCAAAGCCCCTAGCACAGAAATTACCAAATTCTGGCTCCTTTCCTGAAATTAGCAAAGAAGCAAAAACAAGTGGTATCTTAAGCCTCAGCTTCACTGTGTAATTCTTGCTGTCAATTATCTAGAGTTTAAGCAGGAGAGGATGTCTCTAAACAGAAACCTACCAATTTTAGTGTGAAAGGAAGTGTGTGCTCCCAAGTCAAACTACCTGCCCTTAAATCCTGGCTCTCCACCTAACCCTGAGAGTCCTTGGGCAAGTCCCATAGTGGCTGTAAGCCTCAGTTTCCACATCTGAAAAATAGGGCAACACCCTAGGGTTGCTGTGATTTAACTGACATAAAGCCTGTAAAGTGCTTGGTATACCTTGTCCATAATAAGTGCTCCATGAGTGGTACCATTAAGAATCATTAATAATAAAGTGTCCTCTCTATGGTGATCTCCATTACTCCTGAAAAATGATCTTGTTGGCCAGTGTGGCCTCTTAAAGTCAGGGAGGATGGCCAAGAGGAAGAGAATAGACTCTCTGATGTAGGAGCAGAGTGTAAAGATTATATGCAATGATTATTCTTTTTCATTTAAGCTTATTGTGGAATAATTGATTATCCATTGACTATCCAGCCAGCAATTAGACCTTCCTTTAAAGTCAGTCTCTTCCTTCCTTTTCTTTTGTCCTTAAAGATTTTTATTTATTTGATTTATTTTTAGCCCTTTTTAGGGTGAAATATAACACAGACAAGTGCAGAAGATAATTATACACATGCGTGCTATACATACAGACACACACAAAAATATGCATATATACATACACGGCTTATAGAATTAATAAAAAACAAACACACATCTGGCCACTGGAGATGGCAAGGAGTAGAACTTTGCCTCTACCCTTCCCCCACCACATTTCCCATCTCAATAACTATTCCTTTGTTGCTTCCCCCAAAAGGTAACCACTGGACTGATTTAATGGTGATTGCTTCCTTGCTTTCCCTTATAATTTTACCCTCTGTCTAAGTGTATCTCTAAACACCATAATTTAGTTGTGCCTGTTTTTGAACTTTACGCAAATGCAATCATGCAGTGTGTGTTCTTTTGTGTTTCTGTTGTTCCATATTCTTGCAAACACTTGATATCCTCAGGCTTGTAAACTTTTGACTATTGTGGTGGATATATAGTTATAGTTCATTGTGTTTTAAGTTGACATTTCCTGATACCTAAAGATCATTGTCCATTTTGATACCTTGCCAAAGTGCCTGTTTAAATCTTTTTGTATTTTCTGTTGGGCCATTGGCTTTTTCTTAATGATTTGTAAGGCATGTGTGTGTGTTTTCCTTAAAAAAATCTTCTGGGTACTGGCCCTTTGTTGGATATGTATGTAGCATATACCTTTCCGCACTCTGTGTCTTGCTTTTCCTCTCTCTCAACATTGTCTTTTGATAAACAGAATTTCTTAATTTAAATTTAGTCCAATTTATCAATCTTGTTTTTATGGTAATGCTTTTCATGTCCTATTTAAAAAGTCTTTATAACAGGATCATGAAGATATATATTATCTCTTAAATGCTTTATTGTTTTACATTTCACATCTTGAATTATAGCTCAGCTGGAACTGACTTTAGCAGAAGGTATGAGGTAGGGTATAGTTTCATTGGTTTTCTACATGGATATTCAATTTTCCCAGAGCCTTTTACTAGAAAGATTTTGTGTTCCCCATAGCTCTGTAACTTTATTTTAATCATGAATCAATGGGACACCTGGGTGGCTCAGCGGTTTAGCGCCGGCCTTTGGCCCAGGATGTGATCCTGGAGACCCGGGATCGAGTCCCACATTGGTCTCCCTGCATGGAGCCTACTTCTCCCTCTGCCTATATCTCTGCCTCTCTCTCTCTCTCTTTTTTTTTTTTTTATTTTTTTTTCTCTCTCTCTCTCTTTCTGTGTGTGTGTGTCTCTCATGAATAAATAAATTTTAAAAAATCATGAATCAACTACTCACGTATGCCTCGATTTGGGCTCTGTATTTTATTTCATTAGTCTACTTATCCTTGTCCTGATACCATGCTCTCTTAACTTTGTAGCCTTGTAGTAAGTCGATATCCTATAGAGTAAGACCATTTATATCTTTGTCTTATTTTTTAATAGTCTCTGGCTACATTTCTATAAGAATTAACTTATAAATTTCACCACCACCACCACCACCACCACCACCACCACCACCACCACCACCAAAATATACTATGGTAATTTTGATCTGATCTGCATTGAATTTACAGGTAAATTTGAGAAGAGTTGAGTCTTTATGAAATTGAGTCATTCATCTATTTCCTCTTGAATGCCTCTTTCTAATACATTATAGATTTTGTTTTGTTTTGTTTTGTTTTTGTCTAGAAGCTTACATATCTTTAATTATTCCTAGGCATTTGATTTCTGATGTTAATGTGGGTATCCCCTGATTTTGAAAATTCACTTCCACACTTTACTTTTACAAAAGACCTACATTAGTACCTGTTTTTGCTAACAGAAAGAAATCTGAATTGGATTTGTGCTTTTATGAAAAAGAAGAAAAGCAAAAACAGCATTCATCATATGTTTTGCAGTGAGTAGAGCCCCACCAAGCTCCTTCCCCAGCAACTACCCTTGGCATCAAGCCACCATAGTCATGACCTCTATCTGTGAACATCTGTGTTTTATCTCCATTTATTTTGTTCATCCATTAGCAAGATGTATCCTGAAGTATCAGAAAAGCCTAAAAGAGGTTATTTTGGGGTCTGGAAATGCTCAAAAAATTTTCCATATAAGTTAATGGTAATTGCTTCTTTATACCCTTCTGGCTTACAAAAGGTTTCAAAAAAACACTCTACTCTGAGATAGTGGTGGGGAAACCTATATAAGCTAACTTTGATTTTTTTTTTTTTCATTTTCTAACTATGTGGCTGTTATGGACTGAATGATTGTGTCCTCCCAAACTCATATGTTGAAGCTCTACATTTCCTTGTGATAATAATAGGAGGTAGGGTCCTTGGAGGGTAATTAGAGTTAGATGAGGTCATGAGAGTGGAGGACCCCCATAATGGGATTAGCATAATAAGAGTAAAAAACTAAAACTTGCTCTCTCTGCTCCACATGAGGACACAGTGAGAAGGTAGCGATCTACAAGCTAGGAAGAGGGTTCTCAGCAGAACCTGACCATGTTGGCACCCTGATCTTGGACTTCAAGGCTCTAGAGCTGTGAGAAATAAATTTTTATTGGTTAAGCCACCCAGTCTTTGATATTTTGTTATGGAAGCCCATGCTAAGATAGTGGCCAATAGAGAAATAAAAAGCTTACATATATTGATCTTATATTCAGAGGCCTTGCTAAGTTTACTCATTAATTCTAATTCTTTCTCAGCAGATTCTTTTGTGCTTTCTGTATACATCATACTGTCTACAAATAATGCCTGGTTTATTCCTACATTTCAAATCCTTCTACTTTTGGTTTATTATTCTTGCCTTACTATACTAGCCAGGACCTTGAGCACATTGTGAAATAGCAAGGCTAATAGTGAATATTCTCATCTCATTTACAATATCAGGTAAACAGTGTTGAACATTTGTTTCACCCTTAAGTACAAATTCCCTTCTAGTTTTAGTGTCCTGGAACTTCTACATTTATTAAGTTGAATGTTGAATTTGATCAATATATTTCCTTGCATCTAATGAGATGATCCTAACATCTGTCTTTTAGTCTAGTGAAAGACAATGCTTGATAGTCTAACGTGAAATCATATTGCATTGGTCATAATGTATTCCCCTGTCACTGATTGTACATTCACACATACACAATCTGCCTCCCTATCTGATAGGTTTTAGGGCGTCAGTATCTGTATTTCCATGTGCAATTAGTCTATTGAGTTCCTTTCTGTTATGTTCTTGTCATGTTCATGTGCAAGAAGGCAACTTATACAACAAATTGAGAAGGGAAGAATTTCTTTCTCTTTTTAAAATTTTTCTGGCAGTATTTGTTCCATCATTATAATGATAACAATCTTATTCAGATTCTTGTTTCTTTCTTAATTGCATGCTAGAATGCGCAGTAAAGTTACCTGGGTCTGATGCTATCGTGAGAAGCATTGTAATTCAGGTTTCATTTCTTTAGTAGTTATCAAATTTTTCTTACTTTCTTTTTTCTTTGTGTCAGTTTAGGTAAAATGTATTTTTTCTAGAAACCTACAAATTTCACCCCAATTTTCAAATTTATTGATCTAAAATTATATGTTCTTTTCCTTTTTTAATGGCTGCAATATTCAGATAGGCATTTAGCATATTACTGCTGTCAGCTTTTATTTTCTCCCAATAAATGCATACAAGTCATAACTATAAGCAAGTTACTCTCTAAACATATGTTTAGTTGCATACACAAGTTTTAGTTTTCTTCCTTAGGTTCAAAATTATTTCTAATTTCTATTGATTCCTTTTTTAAGAATTCCTTTTGGATGAGTCTGCTAGTGATGAATTCTTTCAGCCTGTCAGAAAATGTGTTTGTTTCACTTTTATTCTAAATTAATATGTTAACTGGGTAGTTTATTTTCCTTCAGTTCTTTAAAGATGTCATTCCTTGGGGCACCTGGGTGGTACAGTCAGTTAAGCATTGGACTCTTGGTTTCGGCTCAGGTCCTAATCTCAGGATCATGGGATTGAGCCCCAAGTCTGCTTACTCCTTTTCCCTACATCCTTTCTCTCTCTCTCTCTCTCTCTCTCTCACACACACACACACACATCAACCAACCAACCAACCAACCAACCAACCAACCAATCAATAAGATGTCATTCCATGGTCTTGTGATTTTTTGGGTTTTTTGTTGCTGTTGTTGTTGCCTTTAGTCTCTTGGTCTATTACTCCTTTGAATATGAGGTTTCTCTACCCCAACCATTAAATCTTAGACTTACTCTTTGCCTTTCTGCAATTTTACCATGATACATTCAGGTATGGATGCTTCACCTCCTCCTCTGGGGTTGTGTTCTTGAATTTTGGATTGGTGGCTTTTGCCAGTTTTGAAAAATTCACAGCATTATCTCTTTAAACATATCTTGCACTGGAATGGTTTTGGAATTGTGAATAAATATCTTTTAGGCTTTCTCATTGTATTTTATATTTTCCAACCTCTCTTATATTTTCCCCCACTATTCATCTCTTCCTAGTTCATTATGAATATTTTCACATGGCACTTCTCTAATTTAGCAACTCTCCTTTTGCTGTTAAACTCATTCCTTAGGTTATTGTATTTTTCTGCTCTAGAATTTCTATTTGGTTCTTTTTCAGACCATCTATCATCTCACTTTCTTGTAGATTCTAGCTCTCTGATGATTTAAAAAAAATATTTCTACCTAGAAACAAGTAAAATATAGTTATTTTAATGACTATGTCTTATCATTCCAATTTTAGGTATCCTATGATTCTAATCTTATTTGTGTTGATTTGTCTCTGCATATGCTATAGGGTATATACACATTCATGTGTTGGGCATTTAAAGAAAATTATTTGTAAAAATAACTTAAGATCTTGGATAGCATTATTTTCTTCCAGGGATGATTTTTTTTCTTTGCTTCTGCCAGGCACCTAATATGACTAGCAATTTCGGATCTTACATTTCCAAAACTGAAACTTTCTCAGTTGCCTAGATGATTTGAAATTGGGCTGCATTTGGTAGCAGGGCTGGCTTATATCTGGATCATTCTTTTTCCAAGGATATCACTTTTCCAGGATTTTGCATTCCTTCCCAGGTATGGAGATTTAGAAAGTGATCTACCACTGGAAACCCAGATTTTATTGTTTTAGTTCCATCTGCCTCTGCAAAGACACAAATGGCCTCAGTGGAGAAGGAGGCACACATGCTAGGGTCCTCTCTCTGGATTTCTGGCTGCTCTTGGATCTTGACCTTGTAATCCCTTGCTGCCTTGTTACCTTTAACAGATGTTTGTGTATATTCTGAACAATTTTTCCTAGTTGAACACAGTGGAATATCTAATTCAAATTATTTGGTCTGTTAGTAATAGGAGTAGAAGTCATTCTTCTTATTTTCTCTTTTGGTGGTCTGAAAATATCCTGCCCTCCAGGTTTTATTCTTTAATTATTGTTTAAACTAATTCATCATAACCTGAACATTTCCATAATTTATCGTCTTTAAAATATCATGGAAATCATAAGGAAAATAATGACTCTACATATTGGCATAAATAATGGACACTCACAGTCTCCATAGCTCACCATTCATGATAAATTGGAGGTAGTTGAACATACTGAAATGTTTTTTGTATCCTCAGAGAAGTATTAAATCTAGAGGGAGCACAATTTAGAGCTGTTTTTGCTAGTGTATTTCCTAGCTGTTACTTTGCATTATTCTCATAAAAACCCTAGGATATAATTAAAATGCTTTCCACCATAGTAATTCAGACAGAGGAAAAGTAAAGCACAAAAGAGTGATATGTCCAAGTCCACAGAGTAAGTTTAGTGGCAATGCTGATACGGAGCCAGCTTAAATTATTTAAGACATTTCCACTAAGAGTAAAAAACAAAATGGCAGATAATCTAGAGATTATTCTTAAGAAACTGAAAATTATCTTTTTATACTTTGATTTGGTGGTGAATATGCCTAGCGCTTAGGACAAGTGATTAAAAATATTTTTTCTTTTTTTGGTGGAGGAGGGCTGGAACATAATTTTTACAGAACCATTGTGTTCACCTTACCAGTCCTTTCTTTTCAAAACACATTCTAGAAAGTTCTGTGTGAAGCTCCACACAATCATTTTCTTTAGAAGAGGTATTATCTGCTACCCGACTTTCCCTTGATTCCGGATTATCTACATGAGGCTGTAGTAGGAGAAACAAGACTTGCCCTGTGACAGGGTTGCAAAATGGTAATAGTGAACCAAAATACGTCAGTGCATTGGGATCTGGGCAGGGCACGGAGTGGTGGCAGGTATCTATCCCTTCAGTGAGCCGGCCACAAGAAAGTGAAGGAGAGTTCCCAAGATGACTTCCCAGCACTCTCTTTCCCTGTCTCCATGGCTCCTATTCTCTCCAAAAAGTATGTTCTACCTCAGTTATCCTTAAAGGAGGAAAGAGGAAGAAGAGGGGACATATTACATAGAATTGGGCTGGGGGTCTAATTTTACTAGCACCATTGAGAAAAGTGGCCCCAATAGGGTATTTTAATTTACATTGAGTTTAATGTTCTTTAGTGTTCTTTCCTTAGTTCCTATCCTCTCTTTTCTCCATATTTTGGATTTTACTTTAATAAAGAAGACACAGGGATACCTGCGTGGCTCAGCGGCTGAGTGTCTGGGATCACACCTTTGGTTCAGGGCATGATTCCAGTTCAGAATCCCTGTGAGGAGCCTGCTTCTCCCTCTGCCTGTGTCTCTGCCTCTCTCTGGGTCTCTCATGAGTAAATAAATAAAATCTTAAAAAAACAAAAATAAAGAAGACACAATCTCCATTGTTTACCACTCATGATAAATTAGAAGCAGTAGACCATATTGCATTATCTTTTGGATCATCAGAAAAGTATTAACACCAAAAGGAGTACAATTTAGAACTGCTTTTTCTGGTGCATCCTGATTGGTGGGGCTCCTAACTTGACTGATATCCTTGGAAGTCAAAATAATGGAAGACTTCTTATATAAGAGGTGGCTTAGGGACATACTAGGCATAGAATGGAGTAAATTGTATAAATGTTATTACAAAATGATAGGTCAAAGATTCTTAATATGAATTTTATACCTTCCTTCATATTAACCTCCCATGATCTCTAGGCGAGTCTTTTTTCCCATCCTCCTTTCTGACAGAGACAAAATGAGAATAGTGGAAGGAGAACACCACACAGAGTGAGGAGAAGCAAGCAGAGAAAGGAAAAAAAAAGTCTTGGGAGTGGAGAAAAATTGTTTGGAAAGTTTCTGCAAGAGTGTACAGACTGATGTGTGATACATTATCCATTTCTGGAGATGAGATGAGGATGATGATGAGGATCTTGAGGATGATAATGATAAGGCTTTGTTGCATTATCATTCTGTAAGATGCAATTAAAAGTTATTTCCGGCATTTGGATTACGCTTTTCTGAAAAGAACTCTGTGCGGAGGGTTCATGTCATCCAAAGATTCATAAGGGTTAACATTAACCATGGGACACTAACATTTTTGCTATCACTTGAACTAAATCCCAATAGAAGACTTCTGTAGATTTGTTAGTCATCAATGGCCTGTGGAAATTTTTTGCCTGAACTATTGGACACATGTTAAGAGAAACCTGGATCTTGGTAAAATATTTTAAAAGTAGTCAAACTAAAACCCATTTTGAAATCATGGGGTATAGACTGTCTTGGAATTTTTATAAAGGGACATTTTTCAAATGTAACAAGATGGTCATCCTTTTGGGTTGTATCGAAATAAATCATTTAACAGGACATTAGACTTGATTATTTCTAAAGTTGCTGTGATTCTATGGTTTCTCATTCCCAATTTGAACCTTACAGACTTGATTTATATTTAATCCAAAACAGAGTCTTTGATTCCTTGCTACTGAAATCTGGTTCTATAAAGGTAGTTTACACAGAATGAGAGGAGAGGTAGCACAGTGCGGTAGAGATAAGAACTGCAGAGGAAGGGAAAAGCAAACCAAAATCTCTTTTCCAGCTGTGTTTAAAATGATGGATTTTTTTTTTGTAAAGAACTTTGAATATATTAAAGACTAGAGTATCATTAGCCTTAAACAAAGACTCTCCTCTTGTACTTCTATGCTTAAGAAAAATTTTTATCGTATCAATTTGGTGATGAGTGTTGGCAAACACTTTCATTGGTATTGGTGATACTTCCACATGGGGATTGCCTAGTGGTTTTATGACTGAACCAGTCAAGAAGCCAAAGTTAAAACCCTCCTCTCCCCTGAGAAAACATGAGAACACTATGATTTGCTCCCTCGGCCTTTCTCATCAGAGGCTGCTATGCTGAGAACAAACCCTCTCTGCTGAAGGATAAGAAATTTTCCAAGCTAGTGAGGTATGTTTTAAAAGGTACAATTCAGTGACCAGAACATGTGCTAAATAAGCAAACCTGTCCTTTCTCGTCTACCTCGACTGTCCATGATTATGATATAAGTGTGGTCCAGTGGCTGGAATTATGGTGATTTTTCAAAGATGCCAGTGTCAAAATTTTGCCTTGACAGTATATCTGTAACTACTAATAATGCTGTTTTGGGCTGACTCAGTTGCTTTGAAATTGCACGGCTCTGTTATGAGTAAATGAGAGGCAACCAATTATCTATAAAATAACGGCATGCACAGAGGAGAGTTTGATGAATTACAAATGAACTCTGCTGACACAACAGGGTGTGGAAACCTGCCCTGCTCTGACTTTCTATCCAAGTTAGTTAGGGGAGATGCTTGCATCCTTTACAAACAACTTGCCCCCCCCCATGGGGTGGGAGTGGGGACAGGGAGACAGTAAAACCTTCCCTCACTGGGACACACGTCATTGCTTTAAAATTAAGTAGAAAACTTGGGGTGCCTGGGTGACTCAGTCAGTTAAGCATCTGTCTTTGGCTCAGGTTGTGATTCCAGGGTCCTGGGATCAAGCCTCACGTCGAGCTCCCTGCTCATCCGGGAGCCTACTTCTCCCTCTTTCTGTGGCTCCCCTTGCTTATGCTTGCTCGCTCTCTCTCTCTGTGTCAAATAAATGAAAAAAAAATCTTTTTTAAAAAGAATGTTTTTAGAATTAAGTAGGAAACTCAACATGGGTGTGTAGAGGCAGCAGGCCCAAGTGTTAAATACCTTAATGAAGAATTACTATGTTCCAGGGAAGATGCACAGTTAGATAAGGGATACAGATGCACTGTCCTCTGATGTGGGATTCAGAGAACACACTAAAAGAGCCATCGCAAAGCTGCATCTCAGAACTCAGCCCAGTGAGTGGAGAGCCAAGGCATAAATTCACCTAAGCAGAAGGCAGATGTTGAATCCTGGAACCAAAGGATTTCTATCCTCATCAGAGATCTGTCAGGTAGAGGGAGCTCCATTCAGCCACCCTTGGACTGTTGGCTCAGCCTGTGCCTGGTGAAGGCAGTGCCTTTTTTTCACTATGGCTTAAGAAATTCAAAGTCATTTTCTACTAGAGAAAGAATACGGAGGGTAGTCAAAACACCAAATCCTGTACAACTAATCGAATGTTGATGCGCTGATGGCTTCAAGAGACTGAAAGAACAGTTCATAGTTTTGAGATGTTTATCTCTGCGGTCCTATGTCAGTCTTATGCTGAGGATTAATGTGGTTTTATACACAAAGAAGATACAGGAGTTTCTACTTACTGAGAGGTTGCTAGGTATTTCCATACCAAACATTCAGCAAAGAGCAAGTTTTTTTATCCATACAGACCATTTCGCTTACTGGACATATCTGGGTATAGGTTTCCATATTCTTCTCTTCAGTACACTGGTTTTTAAGGTAGGCTAATGGCAAACAAGGTGTCAAGGCCAAGCCCTAGGAGTTGGGCCCTAGGAGAAGCAGTGATTTCAAACAGATGCAGTCAGCCTAGAGACTGAGCATGCCAGTGGGAGGCAGTGAGGCATAAGGTGGGGCTTCCTGCCCAGTGTTCTCCAGCCAGGTACAGGACACTAGCCTCTTATCCCTAGGAAAGCTGACTCTGGTTCCCTCCCAGGGCCCTATCTTCTCCATATACCTAGTAAGAGACATAGGGAACACTGGCTTAGAGGGTTGCAACAGGCCTGGAGTCAGCTTGCTCTGGGTTCTAATTCTGACCTCTACTGCTTTTTTCCAAAGACACGAATCATTTGTTTAAGATAATCTTAGGTTATTTTCATTGAATCTCACTATAACTTATTCTCTTTTAATCCTTCTCAATAGGTCAGATAGAGAGTTTGTTTAGTACTGGAATCGAATGCCTCTGTAACAGTGGCTAGCGTCTCTTTCTTTTTCTTTCTCTCTTTCTTTCTTTCTTTCTTTCTTTCTTTCTTTCTTTCTTTCTTTTCTTTCTCTCTTTCTATCTTTCTCTCTTTCTCTCCTCTTTTCTTTCTTTTTAACAAAGAGAGAATGAATCTCTGTCCCAATAGTTTCAGGCGAGCAACTGTGCCAAGCTGGAATTCACCACATTGTTTTTCTTTCATATTTATTTGTATCCTTAACTTGTAATTACAAGTAATACTCATTTTTCACTGAGGTTAAGATATAAAGTTTAAAAATGAATCAGGTAAATAATAAGCACACAAAGATGAAAAAAAGCATGATGAAATGGGAATGAGAATGATTTGGGAAACACTGTACTTGCCGAAGGTCATATTACTTAGGCACTTGGTCATGTGGTAGAGTAAAGAGGGCAGGCAGCCGAGGCAGGAATTAGCTTGGTCTGCAATAACTTGCAAGCAGAGCCATGTCAGTTGGTGCAAGTTCAGCCCCATTTCGGTTCCTGCTGTCTGGTTGCAGTGCGGCTGGGGAGGCAGATGCCAGAGTAGGTGGCATTAACAAGGCTGGCAGGAAGTCCAGGAGGGAAGAGAGGTAAGTCTTCACAGTGGAATCAGGCAGGCAAGCAGAGCAGGTGAAGATGTTAAGGAGAATATTTGGAGGGTGCAAAGGTAGTTGGGATGAAATGGCAATGCTGGCTGGAAAAGCGAGCTCTTTTCTTTTTTTTCTTTCTTTTTCTTTTTTTTCTAATTTTTATTTATTTATGATAGTCAGAGAGAGAGAGAGAGAGAGAGAGAGAGAGAGAGAGGCAGAGACACAGGCAGAGGGAGAAGCAGGCTCCATGCAGGGAGACGTGGTATTCGATCCCGGGTCTCCAGGATCGCGCCCTGGGCCAAAGGCAGGCGCCAAACCGCTGCGCCACCCACCCAGGGATCCCAAAAGCGAGCTCTTTTAGAAAGTTGGGCTGTACAGACACTAAGAGAATGGTCTTTGGGGTTTGACTGGGTTCTATATCAGCTCCATCACTTGCAACTATTTACCTTGGAATAACATAATGTCACTGAGTCCTGGTTTTCTCATCATCTGCAAGACGTGACTATAGAACCCGTGTCTTAGAAATTTGGTAATGCTGGCTATTGTTATCAGTTCCAGGGCTACAGTGTCTCTGCCTTTGCACATGTTGTGAATTGTACAGTCTTGCTGAGTGAGCAACATCGGCATTTTAGGCTCTGCCTAAGACTGACTTGCTGCTGACAGCATAATGGGGAGACCTTGGAGAGGCCAAGTGTATCTAATGTTCAGATAAACAATGAATAATTCTTTAGGTCTAGGTATACTCAAATATTGCATGATAGCTCTATCTATTTAATGAAATTTCGTAAGTTCTATGAGCCCCTTACCATTGTATAAACATTTGGTGTGTAGATGCATTTTGAAAAGGAAGGAGGGGGGGTGTCAAAGAACCAGGTGGACCAGTTTAATGATCAAGTTTCTAGTAAAGAATATTCCCTTTCGAAGGCAGGTGGGAGGATGAGTGAAAGGGGTGAAGGGGATTAAGAGTACACTTATCTTGATAAGCACTAAGTAATATATGGAATTCTTGAATCACTATACTGTACACCAGAAATAAATGTAACACTGTATGTTAAAAAAAAAAGAATATTCCCTTTCCCCTTTGTCTCTAAAGGGAAAAGATATATATATATATATATATATATATATATATATATATATATATATAGAGAGAGAGAGAGAGAGAGAGAGAGAGAGAGAGAGAGAGTCCCTTTACAGATATCTTTCTTTATTTATTTTTAGAGAGGGAGTGGGAGAGAGAGAATCTCAAAAATCTCAAACCCCACTGAGCACAGAGCCTGCCTCAGGGCTCAATATCAAAATCCCGAAATAAAAAAAATAAAAAAAATAAAAAATCAAAATCCCGAGATCAGGACCAGAGCCAAAACCAAGAGTCTGACACTTCACTGACTGTGCCACCTAGGTGCCCCTTTGGTCCCTTTATGCTACAGAGCTGTGGATGCTCTTGGTGAAATCCTAGAACCCTACAGGTAAGTTCCTCCCCTCCAAGTTACTAGCTATGCTATTTGGCAACCCACATCATCCCTCCTTTTCTCCGTTCCCACATCTGACTGCTGGGAAAACTGAAGGTGATTTGTTTGGTTCATAACCAAAGACCTTTAAGGAGATATTAATGATAGTTAATTATAAAAAAATAAGCACTGTGGCAATAGCTCATACAGCAAGTTGGGATACCTATCCTTTTGGCAGGATTTACAAAATCAGTTGATTCACCCTAGGCTTCAAGGCAGGACAGAAGCAAAAACTGACAAAGCAAAGCATATAAGAAACTTGGGTAGTAAGTTTAAATCCTCTTCGGATGTCTAGAAAATATATTCTATCACAGAGTCCTACAATTCAGCAAGCCTCACAAAAGCCTAAAGCTTTCTTGCCTCTATTTGAAACAGCCTGGTAAGTTGAATCTGAGAAACAGTGACTCCATTTGAATGGAACATTCCAAAATGACACAGTGGCTTTCATAAGAGGAATAGAAAGAGGTCTGCAGTCATGCCTGTAGGTCTGTGTTCTTAGGCAGACTAACTTGATCCAGAGGAAGGAAGGAAGGAAAGGAAGGAAAAGGAGGAGGGAGGGAGAAAGGGAGAGAAGAAAGAAGGAGAGAAATGAGAAGGTGAACAGTGGAAAAGGTTCAGAATAAATGATCAAAGACAGCATCTGCTAGCACCACACTATCCTTTCAGGCAACTGAATGCAAAGCTGACAAACTAATGACATCCTCCAATGTCATTCTCCAATGAAATAAGTGTTCTAGAAAGCATGTGCCTGAGCACTACGACACACTGAACAATAGTGGGGGATGGGTAGTTGTTACTGGGTCTTTAAGTAATTAGAATACTTTAAAAAGGAGGCTGGAGAGAGAATGCCCAAGAAATGCAAAGGTATTGTCCGTCTAGCTGGTGTTCTGGGGGAGGGGCCTGTTGTGCTGATTTTCAGGTGTTAGCAGTTGGGGGAGCTGCTGTGCCCCTGCCTGGTGCAGGGCTCAGTGGGGGTTGTTTACCCCGTGAGGCCGCAGGAGGAACAGCCCCAGTGGCGGGGCAGCTCTGGAAACCTGGATTCATCAAGATAAGAAGCTTTTGCACAGCAAAGGATACAGTCAACAAAACTCAAAGACAACCTACAGAATGGGAGAAGATATTTGCAAATGACATATCAGATAAAGGGCTAGTTTCCAAGATCTATAAAGAACTTATTAAACTCAACACCAAAGAAACAAACAATCCAATCATGAAATGGGCAAAAGACATGAACAGAAATCTCACAGAGGAAGACATAGACATGGCCAACATGCATATGAGAAAATGTTCTGCATCACTTGCCATCAGGGAAATACAAATCAAAACTACAATGAGATACCACCTCACACCAGTGAGAATGGGGAAAATTAACAAGGCAGGAAACAACAAATGTTGGAGAGGATGCGGAGAAAAGGGAACCCTCTTGCACTGTTGGTGGGAATGTGAACTGGTGCAGCCACTCTGGAAAACTGTGTGGAGGTTCCTCAAACAGTTAAAAATAGACCTGCCCTACGACCCAGCAATTGCACTGTTGGGGATTTACCCCAAAGATACAAATGCAATGAAACGCCGGGACACCTGCACCCCGATGTTTATAGCAGCAATGGCCACGATAGCCAAACTGTGGAAGGAGCCTCGGTGTCCAACGAAAGATGAATGGATAAAGAAGATGTGGTTTATGTATACAATGGAATATTACTCAGCTATTAGAAATGACAAATACCTACCATTTGCTTCAACGTGGATGGAACTGGAGGGTATTATGCTGAGTGAAGTAAGTCAGTCGGAGAAGGACAAACATTATATGTTCTCATTCATTTGGGGAATATAAATAATAGTGAAAGGGAATATAAGGGAAGGGAGAAGAAATGTGTGGGAAATATCAGAAAGGGAGACAGAACGTAAAGACTGCTAACTCTGGGAAACGAACTAGGGGTGGTAGAAGGGGAGGAGGGCGGGGGGTGGGAGTGAATGGGTGACAGGCACTGGGTGTTATTCTGTATGTTAGTAAATTGAACACCAATAAAAAATAAATTAAAAAAAATGCAAAGGTATTAAAAACTAACTAAAAAAGATTTCTATTTCAAAGTGAAAACAATACAATGAATGTGTTTTCTACTTAAAAATCATGATCACTAAGTGGCAGATATAATTTTATATAATTCAATTGCTACCAGTATTCACTAATTGGGGTTTTAATTTCGTCTGATCTACTTTAGTAGCTTTTAATATAAACACAAGACTACATGAAGCAGGCAATTCCAAAAAGGAAAAATAAATTATTCAGGGGAGAGGTGCTTTATCCAAGGTCCATGAAAGGAGGTTTATTAAAATGCAGGATACACAGTATTTTTTAGTCCAGGAATGCCCCCATTTTTCATGGCAACCCCATTTATTTGTACATTTCAGAAGATCCATGAGCCCCTGGACATTGTATAAAAATTTGGTGTGTATACACATTTTGAAGAAGGAGACTGGCTATAGTTTTCTACCAGAACCTTAAATCTGTGATCTCTCAACAGTTAAGTAGTCACTAATGCAAAGAAATAGTTGTATCATGTCTGATCTTTCTCTGTGCCTCTGAGCTTCCCAGTAGCCAAAACTAAAGGGAAACACAAAGCCATCCAGGTGGCTCAGTCGGTTGAGTGTCTGACTCTTGATTTTGGCTCAGGTTATGATCTCAGGGTTGTGAGATTGAGCCTGCATCAGGCTCTGTGCAGTCTTCCCTAGATTCTCTCTGTCCCTCTCTCTCTGCCTCTCCCCTTCCTCTCTTCAACCAACTAACCAATCCATCAATCTTAAAAAAAAAAAAAAATGCCATTTACCAAAGAGCTAAGAAGAGACTCAAGTAGAAGGCAGGCTGATCTGGTCATGAGGTAGTGAGCTGGCTCACAGCACCTTGCAGACTAAGGTGGGAATTTGAGACTTGATCTCTTGAAGGGTTTTGGCTTTTTAAATGGTCAGGTTTGCATTGCAAACTATCTTGTGCTGCTTGGTGAGGTTGGATTGGAGGAAGGCGGGACAGCAGGACACTGTCTTGAGGTGGTCAGGGGGAGGGGGCTGGAAGGAAGTAAACAGACAGAAGGGTCATGTGGAAGGTGGCAGGGAGGCAGAGGATACCCAGAGGTAGGAATCTGTGTCTCAAGAGTCAGAGTTTTCTCCATTCTGGCTTTTGTCTTTTGAACCCTCCTGCATTTGCTTGTCAGTGTCCCCTCCCTAGGCAAGGAGCTTCCTTGTAAAGCCCCATGGAAGGTGTGAGTGATGATGAAGTGCCCAGTACCTGTAAAGTCACTGAAAGTAGGCCCGCAGGGCTGAGGCTTCTGCTGCCATTTCCTCCTCGGATCTCCACAAGGTCGGGGAGTCTTCCTCTTCCTTGTCATGCTTCTGGAGCTTTAGAGAAAACAATGGAAAAGGCTCATTAGTGGGTCCTTGGGATCCTGAACAAGTGTTATGGGCTGAACACAATTTGAAAATCAGAGGCTGGAAATTTGTGTCTCTTCATTGCATTGGTTGCCCAGATTTGAAAATGGGGAGGTGTCCCATAAGAATCACATTTCCAGCTTTTCTAATAAAATTACCAGATTAGACTATCCTGTGGCCTGTTCCATGCTTTGTCTTGTCTGCAGAGGCTGTGAGTGGGAGTCACAGACTGGGAACCATCTTCCCATTTTCCGTAATCCCCACCACTCTCTAATCTTATGCTCTGCTGGCATCATTCATTTATTTTACTCATTGGATACTAAAGGCATGGGTTTGCTGCCTACTCATGATCATTCCTCCAAGTTGGCCTGTGGTTTACCTACTATTTTCTTTGGCTTAGTCTCTCTTATATGAGCTCTGAGCAGTTTTGTTCAGTGAGCCAAAATAGCCCATGCAAATCTGTGATAATAATACAAGAGCCATGAGTACTGAGTAGGAAATGAGAGCATATCCATTAAAAGGGGGCCAAGTAGGCAAATGGTTAAAAAAATTAAAAAACATCAAAAAATTAACAATTGCTCTAAGTCAACTGAATCATTTAAAAATTTTCAAATACATTTATTTTTTAAAGCATCTTATATATGTCTCAGATTTACATAGAGAGTAAATAAAATTTCAATTCTATCAGAGAGAGGGTGTTCTTAGAACATTTCATTAGAAGAGCTCAATTTTCCCCCTTAATCTCTTGTTGCAATTCAGTTTTATTAACTAGATTTGTTATTCCTGTGTGGGGCTTTATCCACTGTAAAATGCTAAAGGTATAAATTCATAGGATGCACAGTGTAGTGTTTTGTAAGTCATTGGAAGAGAATGAGGTAAATGATTTAACAGCATCAATGATGGCTGGTATTTATGATATGAATGGGTAGTTTCTTTCATGTGTATTATTCCATCCTGCATAATTTCATTGAATCTGTACCGTAATCCATACACAAGGCGGACACTACTTAGCTCCATTTTAACAAGGAGGAAATTGAGATCTGAGGAAGTTCATTTGCTTGTCAAAGATCATCCAGCTAGACAGTGGCAGAATTGTTCCCAATGATTTTTGCCTTTTTATCTATCCTGGAGAAACTGCCATGCCACCAAAGAATGGCCAGCTCCACCCACCAGGTGCATTCCCCTAAAAAGGCAGATCCTTGAAAAGGATCTTACTGCCTCAGCAAAAAGTCTCTCTACTACCATAGTGGAGTTTCCTATCTCAGGCCCAAATTACTATAAATCTAACCCAGAGACATCCCATGCCCCTCACCCTCCACCTCTGTGGCCCTTTGCAGCAGATGGAGAAATTTCACCAGTGGTTCAGAACGAACTTTGACACACAAGGCAAAACAGTGCATAGCCTGGCTCTCCAGCTGAGCTGTATTTCCACTTGGGGGAAGTTTGAGCCTAAATGAGGTTCATCAGCATATAACTGGGCCACAAATCTGTTGATGAGGGTCATGGATCTTCCGTTCAGAATTTGGCTGCCAGCGCTCTGGTTTTACATTTTGCCACATAGATTTAATTCTCCTTAGTGGAAGAAAACCACATTAAGAAGTCATTTCCTTCCTTGCGGAGGCAGATATGACGCAACTGCTACAGGCGAGGCAAAGGGGATTGCTATTTTTCTACTCAAGAACTAATTTTCATTTTGATACTAGCTTTAGGTCTGTTATAAATCCATCTTGTAACAATTCAATAGGATGACAAAGAACAATATATACAGCCCAGAAAATATAGCCTTCCCCACTTCTGGTGCTGCCATTGAAAAGACACAGAAATCAAGCATTAAGTGGCTTCATCACCACAGATCATACCAGATGAATCGAAATAATTTAGAGCCTGTGAACGTTAATGCCTCCCTGGTTATTAGGCGACCGTCTGTTATTGTCATATGCCTTACAGATGGCAACGTTGTGTCGACACTTCGAAGTTGTTTATGCGAGGTAGGAAATAAATAAAACAAAAACTAATCATATTTGCAAAGCTCTGTTGTATATGGTTTTTAAAACTTAGAGGTTTCCCTCCTAAAGTCCCATATGGAAGCATGTGGCTTCCTTTAGAACAGCAATGTTCAGTGCTGGCTGCCCACTGGAATCACCTGCAGAACTTAAAAAAATACTATTGCCTGGGTCAACCCAGGGATCCTGATTTAATTTGTCTGGGGACAGCCTGCATTTGGCATTTTTTTTCTGAACTTCTCACCTAATTCTAAGGTACACTTATGGTTGAGAAGCACTGAGTTTGGGAGAAATGTGTATGTGTATGGGTAGAACCCGTGTATATACAGAAATAAAACATTTTCCTGTAAACCCATTGCTTGTCACTCTATCAACAGAATAGATAGAGTGCTTTGCAAACTCTGCTCTAGAACTGCTTTCCTTCGATTCTCATTCTCTCCAAGAGGTGTGTGGACCATGGGGCTTGTCCCAGCAACTCTAGGTTGCTTATCTAGTTCAGGAGCCTTTGAATGAATTTTCAGTGTCTGCAGAAATAGGGAGCCCAGGAACCATCCTGATGAACAAGACTTGTGTTTTAGAAGAGCCCCCAGGTTACTTGAAAATTAAGCATGCTATAGTTTGGAGTAAATTTCTGCTTCCCTGAGGCAAACCAAGAACCTGGTAGCTGCAAGCCATCACAGGCTAGCAGAGATCAACTCTAATGACCTCAAACAACAGTTTATCCAGCAGGTACTACATGCCTTGAGGAAGCTTTAATGGGGGGGGAGTTCACTTCAGATGAACCTTCCAGAATAACTTAGGCTGTCCCCAGGAAAGGCAATGACTACTTATTAATGTAAAAGATATTTATTCTGTCCCTGCAATGCTAGGGGCTGGCCCTGGCACTAGAACACTGAAACAGGCCCTTTTTCCGTCTTCAGGGGGTTTCCAGGTAGGGAGAATAGACACCAAATGGTTAATTAAGAATGAGAGGGGCATCTCCAAATGATAGGGCTGCTGCTAGGAAGGCATGACCTAGTTCGAAAGGCTTTTGAGAATCAATTTAGTTTGGTAAAGAAAAAGAGTGCTATAATAAAGAGTGAGGGGTAAGAGGGAGTTATCTAAGGAACATGGAGCAATATCTCTCCAAGAAGATGAGGTTAGGGCCAGACTTTGACAATGAGAGATGCAAATTCCTTAACTCTTTGTGCCTTAGTTTTTCCCTCTGTAAAAAGGGAGCAGTAAGAGTTGTGAGTAGTTATGTGCATGGCACATAGTAGTAGTAACAGCAACAGCAAATATTACCACTGACTACTTTTAATTACTAGGCTAGATATACTGTCCCCCCGACAGTGACCACTGACCAGCCCAGTGATGTTATATCCAGGAGTAGAAGTGTATTTCCTATCTTCATGGTTCCCCAGTGACATGTGTCTTTTGGACCTTAAATACCCTGTAAAAGTATTAAGAGCTGTGGCCAAAATTCAGCCCCATATCAGCAAATCTACTGACACATTCAGTCGAAGGAGGAAATTTAGCCCCTCCAGCTCTAAAATGACTTACAATAATCCCCTAACAAGCAGGGTTGTTGCAAGGAGTGAAAAAGGTATTAATGGAGGCTCCTCACAGGTAAAAGTCAAGGTTCTAGAGTACAAAAGCATGTGGTAATGGTCAAATACAGTCAAAATTACCATAGGAGCGTGGCTGCTAGAGTTGGCAAATAAAAATACTAAAACAAATGAAATCAGTTTGTTTCATTTATCTCATGAAGTATCTGGGACATATTCTTACTAAAAAGTATTATTTCTTTATCTGCAATTCAAACTTAAATGGGCTTTTTCCTGTATTTTATCTGGTAACTCAGTCCAGGAGACCTCTTTGAAAAAGCCCACACCAAGTACTTGGGTTATTCCCACATCTGCTGAGCTGTGAAATTCTGGAAAAGATACAAGCTGTCCAAAGGATGAACAGATTCAAGGCCAGCATTTGGTGCACTCTAAGGCTTATTATTGCATGAAACAAAGAATAAATCACCAGTTCTCTTCAAATCTCCTAGCTATCACTTCTCAAGTGCACACTTTTTCACATTTTCACATCTCTAAAATCAAAGTGTGTTCCACAATCAATGGTGTGTCGTGATTTAATTGGTGGTGTTTTTCTTTGTTAGTAGTACATAAAAGAACAGTTCTTCTAGGTAACTATCTGGGATTCAGCACACTGCAATGCTCCATCTTTCCTCCTGATAATTACATCACATAAGTTAGGTTAAATGGCCATGAAAATGCTCAGCACCACAGCACATTCCTCTCCTCCTCTCTATGCAACAGTGAAACTTTGGAACAGTTGACACTGTTTTCACAGGTAGTTGGTTCTTTAGAGGAAAGTGCTCACCAAAGTAACAAAGTTTGCAGAAATTTGAACCAAAAAGTCTTTATTCACATTCAACAGAGTGAAGTCTGTGATGGCTCCTGGAAGAGTATTCCATTTCTATACAGCTTTGAAAAGAGATTAAAAAAATGTATCTGCAGTCATTCCACTTTATCTGCCTGAAATGATTTTGGGGAAGGTAGTGTTAACAGGATTTCTGACTGAAGTACTGATATGCGTCGATTTTGACATTCCGCTCCTTCCTGGGCATTGAGCGTGCTATCAGGAGGTATGTGGGGTAAAGATTAATTCCCTGATGTAATGCTCAAACTGCCTTGGCTATTGACTTTTTTATAGCTCTGTAATGGAATACAGTAGGAAGAATGATTCACAATAATTTAAATGTTTTTCAGAATTTGGAACTAACCTGTAGTAAAATGCCAAACGGTCTTCCAAGGGTGGGGTTAGGGGGAGAGAAACAATTTAATACCACTTCTTAAAGAAGCAAGTGGCTGAATATAAACTTGGGTGTTGTTATAAAGTACATTAATATATTTCATTGTTATTAGCTTTGTAAAACAACACAAAGAGCAGACAGCTTAAACTATTTCTTATGGGTTGATGGCTTTGTTGAGACAGGTGTTTATATAAAATCTTGAAAGGGAAATAATATCCAGGAATAGGGAAGTAAATCCATAATATATATATATGATTCTCTGCCTCTACTTTCAATTTACCCAACAAGCATTTGTTGATCTTATGATATATTCCAGGCACTGTTCTAGGTCTTATGATAGCGATAAAGATGAATAAACCAGACATCTGTGCCTCCTGAAGGCTCACCACCTGATAGGGCAAACAGATTTATACATATGTAATTTAATCCAAGTCTGGCATAAGGACTGGGCTGGGCTAGAAGTTCTATCATAGCACTCTCAAAATATCTGAGGGAGAGAGTAATTTTTCCCAGGGTGGGGTCTTGGGTTGATTTTACAAAATTAGGATTTGCATTAGGCCTAAAAGATGGTGGTGGGATTTTTAAGGACAAGGGTATTCTAGGCAATGGGAACAGCTTCAGCAGACACATGATGTGTGTGCCAGCTCTCCTGCAATTTGTGCCATGGCTAGCTTAACCAACTGCTTGCATCCCTCTTTCCCGAGGAGTCCTGACGTGGGTAAGCCTGACCATCTATCAGAGGGGTCAAGAGAACTGAAATTTACTTGCCATTTTAAGAAGCCTTAACATTTCATTTTTTAAATATGGGGTAGACATTTCAATGACCCAGAGATGGCCTCTAGTCTATGACTCAAAGCCATGAACAGCTCTGAATCCTACTGAGAGAGAGTCATTCCACTTTCAGTCTTGCCCTAGTCCTTCTGAGCAATTGCAAAGAAAGGACTAGCATCTCCTTAACATGGTACCAACATGACCTTCAACAGAACCAGGGGAGCCATCCAGACTCTAGCTAAAATTTAATAAGCTTGTTTTGTTGAGAGTTGAGATCATATTTATTTTGAGAGTTATCTCCCATTTATGATGTCATCTCAAAGTTCCTGTTAAAGTAAATTTATTTAAGGTAAAGAGTCAATTTTGAAAATAGATGAAGTATGACTGTATCAGAAATATAGCATTAAGCCTGGCATGAAACTTGAAAGATGGTCCAGAGGTGGGAAGTTCAGTGAGGTGAGGGAAGTCACTGAAAATGTGAGGCTAAAGTGTGGGCTTTCTAGAATGTGGATGTGATTGTTTCTATTGGGCTGAACTAGAAAAGGCTTCAGAATTTGTTAGTTTTAACAGAATTTGAAAGTCAAAATGATTTAACAGTATAAGAGCTCTGAAGAACAACCAGTGTATCATGATCTGTAGGGATGGTAGAGTGGTGGGGAGGGGGATTGGGAGGAAGACCTCCCCAGAGAAGTTCTGGTTAAGCTGAGGTGTGAACAATGGCTAGAAATCTCTTAAGCAAAGAGGAAAGAAAAAGGATATTTCACACAGAGGGAGCAGAAGTGCAGAGCATTGAGGAAAAAGGAGTCTTGGTTGAGTAACTGACTAGAAAAGGAAGGGACATGGCGGATCATTTGCAGCCTGTGGGGATGGCTGAGAAATGTGGATTTTATTTTTGGTGCAAAGAAGACATTAAAGGGTTGGAAGCGGGGAAGTTAAAAGCTTAGAATAATTTTTTTTTTTTTTTTTTTTTTTTTTTTTTTGTAGAGCGTCCTGGCTGGAGAATGAGTTAGAGAGAGATTCTGGCTCCTGCAGCAGCCAGACCAGAAATGATGGGAGCTGGGCAGGCATGGGCTTGGATGAAGGGGGGCCCTCGGGATGAAGGGGAGCTCAGCTGCTACAGACGCTAGTGTGGTGGTGACTTAGTGGCTATATGTGCAGTTAGAGACTGGGGCTCAGTGCCTCCCCATGGTAGGCAGACCTTTCCCAGACAGCTTCCTTCTGGGCCCTTTGTAGAGCGCACACGGATGCTGGCTCCCCTGCTTACGGCTGCTCTAAAACAGTATGAAAACCACCACCGTCCTGCCCAGTATGTGCCTCTCTTCAGACACACGCTTCCCAAACCCCTCAAGAATGCTTCCTGGACCATTTAGATAGAATTGGGTTATATTTCATGACTGGATGTTGTCTCGCTCTGTCTCAAACACACAGCCAGCATCCTTTGAGCACACATTTCCTCCCCCAAACGCCAAACACCTCTTCTCTACATGCTGGTTATTGAGCTCATGGTCACTCACTTAGGCCTTTCTTGGCGTCCGAATGAATCACCTCTTGCTTTCATTTGATACAAAATAATAAGTCTGTGCCACCAACCTTGGGCAGCCACTTGTGTTATCTTAGAACCCTGAGGTTCTTCAGATATTACTTGATGCGAAAATGTGTTAACTGCCTCCTTTCTTACTCTCTATGTGAGCTGGAACTCTAGACTGATGGCTACATTGTGAGACCTTTAAGTGAAAACAAATGACCTCCAGTGCCTTGTTCACTGTGAAATTTCCAAAGCCTAGTTTATCGCCTGTATGGAGAGAAATCCAGGTAATCAACAGTGCATTCATCATTTGATTAGTTGCCCAAGCTTTGGCTTGAGCCTAACTTGCTTGAGTTAAAGCAAAAGTTTTTTTGTGCGTGTGTGTATGCTGCCAATGAGGCCAAAATGCTGAAATAAGCTCTTATATTAATTAATGGCATCCTACTTTCAAGGAGTATAGAGTGTTGATGTTTAAGAATTTGTAACCCCCCAAAGTATTTATTAACTAGAAAATCACAGCACTGGAAAATAATTATGCCAAACCACTGTACTATAACAGAACCCAATTGCTTATCCAATTATACATTAAAGTATCACATTGTCAAGCCAATTGCCAAAGCAGCAAATGAGACTTTACCAGCGTCACAACTTGGACCAGCTATTACTCAATTGGCTGTACTATGAATGGTCTTCGGAGTATCCCAGGCATCCTATAAAACCTGTACAAACCAGGGTGGACAGTCAGGTTTGGTGGAGTACATGCCTGCTATCATAAAATTGCTTTCATGTGGTAGGCATTGTAATCTGTAGTGTTCCATCAGAAGCTTATTAGGAGCAGTTCAGCAAAGGGAGGCTTCCGTTCCTGGTCTCATGCAGTTGGTTTCAATGAAAACAACCAAGTAGTCACTTCTTGTCAGAGGACCACTCAGCAAGGCTTAATCTGAAATGTGTATTTGAGAACGGTAACCCCAGACAGGGATTCCTGGATCTGCCATGCTGCCTCCTGGCCAGCCACCATTTAGAACTTTTTCACAACGTGGCATCAGGGCAGTTGAGGAACCAGGCTCAGGAACTGGACCATGAGGGGCTTGCTGGTGGTGTTGAGATTGGAGTCACTACATTTGAGAATCATTAGCACAGACAGGGTAAAACACAAACCTGACTTATTTTGAGGACAACCCATGGCTAAAATCTTCCTCAGAGTGTACCACAGTGAGCCTCATGTTCCTAAGGGAGGAGAGTGATCCTCCCCAACAGTTGGGCTCAGAATTTCAGATGAAACTCCCACGATAGTAGTAGTGGTTACCAGGGCTTTGTAGAGAAATCAGTTGTGCTCACCCAGCAGTTTTTGGTATTTCCATTATAGTATGCCCTCAACAATTGTTAATGTGGTAGAAAGCCTCCTGTCTAGTTCTTGTGTGTCTGATAGAAATCACCAAATTACAGTAACATTCATCAATGTCTCTTTACTGCTTGCTGGGTTTGACACCCAGTGTATTTTCAAGAAGCACAGTGTGTTTTAAGGGTGATTTGTCTCCCAACTTAGTGGCTGTACAAGTTCATCATTCCCATTTTCCAGATGAAACATCTAAGTCTCCTAGACACTTGAATCACTCAACCAACATGGCTAATGAGGAACAAGAAATATAGTTTGCAGGCTCTTAGTGGACTCTTGGATCTATTCTGTAAATTCTTGGCAACTTTCCTGTAGTTAACATTTTTGAGAACGTAGGTGATAGAGCAGCTTGGAGAAGAGGTCTACCTCTAAGCTGGGATCAGCCGAGGGAGTCTCCTCGAAGGGCACAATTGCATCTCAGGCAAGTTTTCAGTAAATAATCGCTGATCTCTGACACCTCACCCTAGGCTCCATCATATCTGAGCTTTACTGGCTTTTTAATGGGAAGGAAATTGGTGAAGCAACAGGGATTAGAGATTTCTACCAGTTTGATTTCCTTAGGCCTCCTGTTTCTAGAAGCATGCTCACCGAGAAATGAAATGAAACTCTTTCTGAAAAGGAGTTTCATGATGGACCAAACTTTGGAAAAGGAAACATTTATTCAGAAAGCAATTTCCTTAAAAAAAAAAAAAAAAGCAATTTCCTTGGCAAGCCATGTTCCGCAAGCCTTCCCCCCACCGTGTCTTGGATATTGGTGTTTGAGAGAGAGTGTTTTCCTTTATTTCCAGAGTGATGTCAAGTTTGGTATTCAGAATGAGGAAAAAGAAAACGCAAGAGGCCAATTTCTGGTTTCTTTTGAACCTCCTGAACATTTTGTTTCATATTTGCTCCTACTACAATATGGCTTCTATTTCTAAAGGCCCTTTAAAGAATCTTTAGAAGAACAGCCCAGGCAAGAGAGCTCTCCTTGAGGAGAGTGGAATATCTGTACTGCAAGAAGCTAAGCAAAAACATGCCACCATAGACATGGCCTCAGAATCCTCTTCAACATAATGTTGCAGGCAGCAACAACTAAACTCTCAAGATAAAACCCATTTGGAGAAGTTGAATGAGGGGTGTGTGTGGGTTGCACAATCCAGGTCTCCCAAGCATTGGAAGCTCATTTCTCTGCAGAACTCATTCAATTATTCAACAAATAATAGTAATATATCTACTACATTGTATTATTCTGTGCAATGGTGAGTAAGCTGGACAAGGTTTAGGGCCCTCAGGAGGCAAATATTTGAGGAGAAAAGACAATTAGCAAGTAATCAAATCAGTTACTACCATTCCAGGGAATAACAGAAGTACAATAGACCATGCAGACAGGGTAGACTGCTCTGAGGAGGTGACAAGGAGGCTGAGAGGGATCAGCAAGTGTGTCATACCCAGAAGAAGAGCCGAGGTACCAGATGGTCTGTGCCTTCCCTTTCCTTAGTGCTAGAGGCATAAGTGCTAGAAGAAGGATTGGATGATTTGGTCACGTCACTCTTGTTGAGCACCTACTTCTTGTTGGGCTCCAAAGAATATTAAGTGAAGTTGCAGTAAGTCCAGACTCCATGAGCTGAAGGTGGAGAGGTGAGATGGAACAGCTAAGCCCAGCTTTGCCTCTGAGATAGGCCAATGCCACTTTGTGGCTTGATTTTTTGCCTTCTGGTCCTCTGTTCCTCCTTAATACCAGGCCCTCCTGATAGGAAATTTTTCACAGAAAAGCAAGTGAGCAGCAAGCTATTTGCACAAGTGGTTACCAGCATAGGGCAGCAAGGACACAGGCTGACCTCGCAAGCGTTCGCCATATGTTTGGCAGAGCTAAAAGAGCTACCTAACACCATCTGGCCAGGTGCCTGGCACCAGGACCCACATGTTGGCAGATGAAAAATGACTAACATAAAATCTATATGCCAAGAGTATTCACCACTCCCTTGGATTGGTCATGAATTTCTTCCTTTTATAAGACAATCATTCTGCCTCTGTTATGAAGCCACATCCCATGAAGCTGCTACACACCCATTTCAAGTAACATGCCCTCTGTTATTCACAAACTCATTGACTTCTGATGGAGCTGTGCCAGTGCCCTTCAAAGCCTGGTCCTGTGAGTTGCACAAATAAATTAGAAGAAGCCAACCTTTCCCGAATGCCTTTCTTTATTTCATTTAAAAATCTTCTTTAATGAAGCCATAAAGCCTTGGATACAGCTGAAATGCTAAGCTTACCATGCGTGACAGCAGATTTTTGTCACAAAGGATTTCAAACGCCTTAAAAAAAATACTTGAAAGAAACTAAGATTTCCTTGTTATAGGCTCAACTGCTCATTTTATATACCCTATAAGTGACCATAATCCAGAAATCAGCACTGAAAACAGATGTAAGCCAACTGTAAACATATACACATACAGCTTCACCACAGTGAACACTTAAAATGCAATACTAGGCTTGTGATTATTTCGAAGCATCAGGCTAGAAAAGAGATACCTTCACCTTTTTTGGCTTCCTACTGTGCATCTAACCTCTCATTTATTTATTACTGAGATGCTCAAGAAGCACTGTAGAAAGAGCCAAGCCTGGGATTTATACTTATATAAATAGTATATCAATAAATATAAATTATACATGAAAATCTACGCTTGACTCATATATATATGTATATGAGTGTATATATATAATTGAGTGTGTGTATAGCTTAATTTTAAGATATATAACTCACAACAATGTAAGTTATAACTTCATGAATGAAAAACCCATAAAAATCTTTTAAGAGTCCTAATCTTTTAATTAATCTCACCTCAGTGCTGCTCAGGGGTTTAAAGGAGTTTGGTTGCTTTTTAAAGGATAAAAGATCAAAATGATTTAAAGTAGCTTCCTACAATTTCAGGTATCTATTTAAAGTCCCAGAAAAAACTGTTTGAAAAATGCTTGGTCCAAGAATGAGGGACAAAACCTATATTTACAGTTCTCCAGTCCAAGCATCCCAGGGGCACTCATGTACTGTCTTGAGATCTTACCCTTCCCTGAGACAATAGGCCCCTGATAAGCAGTGCCAGGAAGCCATCTGTCCTCATCCTAAATCTGACCCTCCCTTCCCCAATCCCTATGCATAAGCTCTGAGGGTCACACAGCATGAGATCAAATTCACATATAAATACCACTTTACAATGCTGATGGATTTGAACTACACCTAAATCTGGCAAGTCCATGGTCTGGAGAGAATAGGGACCCTCAGGATCTCCCTGGCAGCACTGGGGAGAGGATATATTGGAGCACCCGTTTTGGATTATGGTTTGGCATGATCTCCTAAAGCTGACATTCACAACACACTGTGACCTGGCAATACTCTCCAGGTATATATCCGAAAGAAAATTTTCTCATATATATGAGAATGTTCAAAGCAGCTCTAATTAAAACCCACAAAAACCTTGAAGTGACCAATGTTCTTCAAAAAGTAGATGAATAAACTGATATATTCACATCATACAATATGACACAGTGGTCAAAAGAATTGTTTGACGGAGACAATTAGTCCAAATGGACAAATCTTAACATATTATGGAGGAAAAAATAATTTTTAAAAGATAATTGTGGGATGATGCTTTTTTTATAAAGTGAGAAAACAACTTAAAAATACATCCTTTTAAAAAAATGCACAGAAATGCCTAAAACTATGTAAAAAGAAGTGAAGCAATGGGATCACGAGATTCAGGGTGATGGATAACTCTGTGACAGGGCACAAGGAGAAGGGTGGGGTGTTGGCCTATCCTATGGCTAGGTATAGGGTAGTGTCAAAAATCATAGCTTTTGTGCTGATGGGCTTGCAGATACTCAATTAGTCATTCAACATAACTCCCGTCAAAGCAGGCCATGAATGAAAACAAACATGGCCATCCCTGGGCAACATGCAGTTTACAGCATAGGATCACCACAATTTCCCTCCCTATGGAAATCCAGCTCCCATTCGGAGAAGCTCCATAAGAACACAACATAGTAGCATTTGCGATGTAAGAGCACTGAAGTTATTAATTGGATTCCAGATGTCTGAAATTGATGTATCCCTTCACTGAATCCCCCCTAGGATCTATTTTGGGTATAACACTTCACACAGGATGCTGTTCTTAATTAAAACTGCTCTGCCTTAAGAGCTTTATGTCTGTGAGATAGTCATCCAAACATTCTCCTCTCCATAAATTTCCTCTTATGTCCTATTTCTGAAGCAAAAGTAATACTCGCCTGGATTTTAATAAACATGTCTTCAGTGGTAATATAAATTTCGCATGCTTTCTACATTTCATTATCTCTTTTAGTCCTTTTCTTCATACTGATTCTCAGACCAAGACTGTATTTGAAGGGCTTTGCAGCCTTATGCTGTTTCTGTTTCCCACACTGGGGGCAAAAAGCAGTAAGCTGATTGCTACTTGGGTAGGAAACACAGACAAGCTGTTGGAAAAAAAAAAAAAAAGCCATTAATTGCCAAGCTATTTTGCTCCTCTCCCTCTTTAATTTTTGATTTTGGCAGTAACTGACTAGTTCATTGGTATTAGATTGAAGCCCAGTAGCCAAGTTATCAGTCCAAGATCTGTGAGTTCCTACATGGTTACTCAGATTTTATCTACCAGATGCCAAAATTTAAAAATCAGGACAACTTGATTTTTGGTATTCCAGAAGAAAACCAAAAGCAAAAAACCCCCACAAAAAAACCCCAAACCCCTGCTGATTTACTGTTCTCATAGAATAGCATCCAGAATCTGCTAAACCATGGAGACTAAGTTCAGGTGTCTAAATTAAAGCACTTCTGCATGCAGAATCTCATTGGATCAACTCTGGGTAAGTAGAGGCATAATATTCTTGTCCCCATTTTACAGAAAAGGAAACAAAGACCCAGGGAGATTAAGTGGGTTGTGGGGTCTTTTCTGCAGTCTTAGTCTAGAAGCCTCGGCATGTTTCTCTACTAAAAAAGGAGCCTCAATGAAATCTAAGAGAAGTGGCCTGAATCTAGATTTTGAAGCAGAACATCACAGCAGGAGGACTGTATAGTGGGGCCTCTCTCATTTAAAAAGTTTAAATTAAGTTCTAGATAGTGGCCCACGACAGTCTCCCAACTCTTGCTATCAAATGCTCTGGTCTTGAGTTATTGACCTTTGACATGACTTTCTTGGCATGATAGGCCCTTACTTACCATTCCACTCCATCTCTCAACCCCCTCTGTGCCTACCCTGTTTAAGTAGGAGTGGCTCTTTCAACAACCTGCCTTGTTTTACCACTTGTCCTCTGCACATACTGTCCTCTCCAAGGGATACATTTCTTCCCCTGTTTTCCCCAGGCTAGACCAGGTGGCCCTTTGATGTGTTCCGTTTCGGGACATGACTGTGTTATAAATATCTTACCCCCACTAAGTTATAGGTCTTATGAGGGCAAAACCATGTCTATTAGCAATATTCCATCTTCCTTTAACTGTCAAAACAACGTCTCATGGTTCAATCTAATACCTTAGTGAAGACCTTACAAAACCAGAGTTCAGTACATACTGGGTGTTCACTAAATACTTCTTGCCCAAATCAACCAACCATCTCAGAAGGGTGACACAGTTATAGCCATCCTCAGTCCTCAAAAACGGGTTTCATTCTGTTCTTCCAAACACATAATACTGATGCAGGGACACAGACACACTCTAAGAATGATACAGAACAAAAGATATTTCTTTATAGCCCCCATAAATCTGAAATTTATATTTACTTGATCCAAAAATTTATGATGCAATAAATTGATGATGAACCTAAGTAGACAGCCAA
Organism: Canis lupus baileyi; assembly: GCF_048164855.1. Classification (NCBI taxonomy): domain Eukaryota; kingdom Metazoa; phylum Chordata; class Mammalia; order Carnivora; family Canidae; genus Canis; species Canis lupus. Next base: position 32,667,362 of record NC_132856.1, on the reverse strand, counting down.
ATGTTGAGTGTCCTTAGTCTTTGCTCATGGATTCCCTAGTGCCATCTTCTTCCCTCTTTCAATAATGAGAAAAAGCTAAGTAGCAAGCAGAAGGGCAAATTAAAGGGTTTATGCCTGCACAGAGGGCAGCATCCTACCCTTATTTGTGACCCGTGATGAATGACAATTTCCTTGTTTCAGAGCCTGGAAGATCACCAAGGAAGTGGACTTCAGTTATCTCACAGCTAATCATCCCTTGAAGGAGAAGCTTGAGAGAAATGGAAACAACATGGGAGAGCAGAGGCTGTGGTCTGGAGTATGCTCTGGGTGGTCAGTGAGAACCTGTGGCCACATCCCGTTCCTGAGCCAGCCCTCTGGTGACACCCACCCTTCTCCCACTGGGGTAAGGGAACATCTCGAAGAAGACTGGGCAGGATGCCTGTCAGTTTCTACAACGTTCCTTCTCATTGTGGGCATTCTTCTACGTGGCTTCTTAATTGTACATGCGCACACACTGTGTCAAATGGAGTTTCCATCGCCTCTACTCACTGTGTATTACATTTTTAATCAGTATATATAATTACTTACCACAAGCTGCCAGGCCAGATTTTCTGAGCATTAGTCTAATTAACTTAAGCTTGATAATTATGTTTCAGATACCATAGCAGTACACACAGAATTTGCAGATTATGCCGCCAGCTTATTTGATTCCAATAACATGTTTTCTCAGACAGTGGGTTAGTTTAGATTTTTTTTTAATGGCCATCTGATAATTATTTAGGTTTCAAAGTTTTCCCTCAAACAAAATCATTGTGCTATTTAAGACAAGCTTCTCAAATAATTAATGCAGACCAGACTAAAATAGGTTTCTGTGTATTTTTACACATACAAATCTGGGTTTTTTGTTTTTTGTTTTTTTGTTTTTGTTTTTTTTTTACTAATATAAACTCAGGCTGAGGAAATATTAAAGTACAAAAAGTTCTGATGGTCAAACGGCAGAACTTTCCATGTTTCAAATGGTCTATGCTTTGCCTTTTCCCGTTACATTTATTTGCCTTCTAGTTGACAAAAAATGAGAGAAAAGGAGAGGCAAAAGAAATGGAAAGCCTCCAGGACTTATAGGTGAGAAATTGGGGGATGATAAATTCCCTGATGAACAATAAACAATATACTGAGGGCTTGCTACATGCCAGGCACTGAGTTAAAAACCCTTTTTGTGGATTATCTCATCTAATCATCCAGTAACCCTATGTGGTAGGTATGTGTTACAGATTGAATTGTGTCCCTACCCCCAAGATGTGTTCAATCTCTAACCCCTAGAGTGTCAGAATGTAACCTTGGATCTTTACAGAGGGAATCAAGTTGAAATAAAGCCACCAGAGTAGACAATCATGCAGAAAGACTGACCTCCTAATTCAGTGGGGAAGTTTGGACACAGCCAGCCATGCACACAGGGAGAATGCCATATGAACATGAAGGCAGAGACTGGGATGATGAGTCTATAAGCCAGGAAATGCCAGAGATTGCTAGCAAACCCCAAGCCAAGACAGTCATGAGACAAATTCTCACTCAAGGTCCTCAGAAGGAACTAACCCTGCTGACATGTTGATTTCAGACTTCTAATTTCCAGAATTGTGATAAAACACAGTTGCCACCCACTTTGTGTTCCTTTGCTATGACAGCCCTAGCAAATGAATACAGTACGCATGACGCCACTCCCCATCTTACAGATGCCAAGGCTCAGAAAAGCTATGTGGTGTGTCTAGGGCCACATAGCTGTTGCACGGTAGGGGTGGAGTCCACAATGGGGCCTGACTCCCAAGCTCATGTTCTTGACCTTACCCACACCCCAGCCATGGAGCTATTGCCTAGGAGGGGGCAGAGAAGCAGTGCAACAAATCCTGGAAGTGGCTGATATGCTGTGATCATTTTATTGCTTCTTAATTAAGAGTAAGACTGAGATGGTGCTTGTTTCCACGTTTATACACAGCTGCCTTTATTTAAAAAAAAAATGAATGCTGGAAATCCCTGCTTCCTAGATTCTGAGGGCAACAAAACAGAATTTACCTTTGCTCATAGTGATGGCAATGGTGCAGTTTTGTTCTCTTCCCACTTGTAACAGGAGAGAATAATAGGCCAAAAGATCAGTTGTCAATTATTTAAGGCATAGGAGGAAACAACAAATGAAATAGCCACTCTATTCAATCCACAGAATCAGAGAGGAAAGGACAGATAGGTTTTCCCAAGATGTCATAGCGGATGGAGAGAGCAAGAGTTAACAAACCAGCTCCATAAAGATCACTGACAGGGAATAAGAATAATTCTTGGGAAGAGATACAACCTTGATCCAAGGAAGGAAAGCACAGGGATGTGAAGAAAGAAAAAAAAATGACACTTCCCTAAGAATGTCTATTGGAATGATCCAACAGAAAGTTTGACACCAGGCAACGGAAGGTAGCTTCATGTGCACTGAGCCTGTTACATCTGTTGTAAGACAGTAAAACCATCCAAATCCCCCCAGGAATCTGTGGGCTAGAAGCTGGCACCCCCACATGACCATAAATAGGGGCTCCAAGTGGTGAAATAGCCCAAAGTCAACCAGAAAATCACTGGGATGCCTATGTGGAAGAACAACGCAAAAGGACTGTATTAGAGACACTGAGGCAGAGTCTTTGGGAGAGCTGCCTTTCTCCTAGAACAGTAGTGTTGAGGTATCTATTGGTATGTGTATAAGCTTACACTTAAAACATGGGCTACTCACTATTGAGAATTTTCACAAATTACATCCAAGTTCCTCTAGAACGGGGGTTCTGACCATTTGGGGGCATGTCAGGACATTTGAGACTCTGATCAAAATTATGACTCCTTCCCCTTGGGAAAAAAATGTGCATACAAATACATCCTCTCACATGAAACTTCCTTGGGGGAATCATGGGTCACAGCTTTAAAACCCACAAAACATACTTATTTCTCTAAGGACCCCAGCAATGACATGATGTCACAACAACACATAGTGTGCCATTGCACACTTTGTTTTTTTTTTTTTTTTTTTTTTAATTTTTACTTATTTATGATAGTCACACAGAGAGAGAGAGAGAGAGGCGCAGAGACATAGGCAGAGGGAGAAGCAGGCTCCATGCACCAGGAGCCCGATATGGGATTCGATCCCGGGTTTCCAGGATCGCGCCCTGGGCCAAAAGCAGGCGCTAAACCACTGCGCCACCCAGGGATCCCTCCATTGCACACTTTGATGGGGAAAATTCCTCTCCTCAATCCTTGGCTTGTATTTCCTCAGCATGCCTGTTTCCACCACTGCTGGGAGCTCTACTGTGCTTCCTTCACCTTGGCATGTCAGTCCAGTGCCCACAACATCCCACACCCCCCCCTCCAGTAAGTATCAAGTAAATGTTAAGCGAATTTTTAGAAGGCCTCAACTGGAGGTATAGCACTCCCTCTGACTCACATTGCTTCCCCTCCTCGACTCTCACTTTCATCACCTATACTATTAAGTGGAAATCATACCACCACCAGCCCTGCTATGTGCAATAATACAAGTGAAAGCCATTTCTGATAGCAACAACAAGCACCTATTGTATGCAAACTCTGTTTTATGTACTTTACTCGTCTTCATTAATCCTCACAACTATCCTGGGAGGGTGGCCCTACACTATCTCCATTGAATGCAGGAGGAAGCTGGGCCCAAAGAGATCTGGGGACTGACATAATCAGGCACAAGACTGGGATGCAAACACAGGCAACCAGTGCCCGCATCAGCCCTCCTGACCACTGTCCATTATGTCTCTTTCTAGACTAGGCGATGCCACACACATGTCAGAAACTGTTAGGACAAGAAGGCAAGATGGCCCTTTATTAACATAGCAGAGCTTGGGTAGAGGTGAATTTTGGAAGGCTCTATGGTAAGACCACTGGAAGAGCTCAGTGTTATGATCCCAACCAGTTGGCATCTCAAGCCACATTAACAAACCTGGCCTCCTCTGGTAGAGCCAGCCTGACCTGTGAGGTAGCTCTTCTGTGAATGAGAAACACCTGGCCTTTCCTCTTATGCTCCCCTGACATCCAGAACAGTGATTTCAGCCCTGGGTGGATGTGAGGCAGATATCAAGGAAGAGAAGCAGCAGCCTCAGGCTGGACCCTGGGGTAGGTTGGGTACCATAGAGTGGAGAGCCAAGGCTCCTTCTAAAATCTGTTAGATTCACCCAGACTTACTGTGGTGACCCTGTTAATACACCTGCAGGCCAGTTTGTGACTCACCTGCCTGTGGCCACTGAGCATGTGCCACACCATGCAAAGTCCTTTCTTTCCTGTTACAGACAAAAGACTTCCCTCCTCTGATCTTTAGTCAGAGAGTTCCTGCCTATAAAGTTTTCAAGCAGTCCATGCCCAGATGTACCTTGGATGGAATTCCAAATACTCCCTAAGGCCCAATCTTCACTGCCAAGCAGTCAAATGACTGCAGCTGATGTACAGGCTGGAGACAGAGCAGTGGCCAAGCCCCAAGCCTGGCCTCTCAGGACTCACAACACTGGTGGGCCACCCAGAAAATAATCTGGCACCTACAGAAAGTACGGAATGTGCTGTGATGAGGGAAATCTGGGCAACTGTTGGAGCACCAAAGAGGAAATGAATCTGGGCTGGGGGAAGAGTGGTATGCAGGGGCTTGCCTTTATCAGAACAAAAACCCCAGATACCATGCTGAGCTCCATGCTCAGTGCCTGCATGCTTTAGCTCAATTACTCTAAAACATCTAGAACTTGAGTAGAGCATCTTTGCCCACTGTTCTTCTCAGTCCTCCTCATCCTAGGGGGTTTCAATTTGAACATAACCTCTTTTAAGAGCCATTGGGACCTACCTTTCATCACCTACCCCCTCAGGTCCATCACAGTGTATGTCCTTCAGAGGGTGGCAATCTGCAGCCTTCCTTCCCCAAGTGTGGACTGCTGACCAGGATCATCTGGGGTCTTAGAAATACAGACTCTTCAGCTCCAGCCTGGATGAATCCTAAGCACTGTCCAGCTGCCCTGTCCAGCACGGTGCCCCTACCCCCATGTGGCTCCTATGCACTTGAAACACGGCTACTCTGAGCTGAGATCTACTATACATGTGAAACACATACTGGCTTTAGAAGACTTAGTGCAAAAAAGAACATGAAATATCTCGATAATTACTTTATACTGGCTACCTGTGGAAATAATATTTTGTATATTTCAGGTTAAATAAAATCTATTAAAATTTTATCTTTTTTTTTAAACGTGACTACTTTAAGGGTTTATATTACATGTATAGCTCACATTCTATTTCTGTCATATGAGGCTGCTTTAAAAATGTGAAAAGCTAGTCAAGGATAATGATCAGGAACCGGTGTTGGCAAACTATAGCAGACGGGTCAAATCAGGGCCAGTGGCACCTACGCCGGCACATGCTCTTTCATGGGGACACGGCTGCTCTTCCTCCTCATGCACTGTCGTGACAATTTCTGTGTTCCAAGGGCAGAATTAGGTAGGTGCGACAAAAACCGAATGGCTTGTAGAGCCTAAAATATTTACTACCTGGCCCTTTACAGGAAAAGTTTGTGGGCCGTACTCAAGAGCACTAGTTCCAGAGATGGACGGCCTGCCTCTCGATCAGGTCGCTACCACCTTTCAGTACATGAGGCTGGGCAAGATACTTCATGTCTGAGCCTCAGTGTCTGCATCTGAATCAGGGACAGGAGTACCAATTGTACAGAACAGTTATAATGATTCAATCAGTGGGTGTATGTGAAATTCTTTAAGGCTTTGTACCTACTAGGTTCTCAGTAAACATTAACCACCTTTGCTGTCACTACTAGCAATGATCACAGGCTATAATTAGACATTTTGTGTTTTGTTACCTTTTTTTTGTTGTTGTTGTTTATTTCAGAGAGAGAGAGAGAGCAAGAGCATAAGCAGACCGAGTGACAGGCAGAGGGAGAGGGAGAAGCAGGTTCCCTACTGAGTGGAGAGCCCGACATGGGGCTCAATCCCAGGACCCTGGGATCACAACCTGAACCAAAGGCAGATGCTCAATCGACTGAACCATCCAAGTGCCCCTGTTACCTTTGTTCTTATGCGTTGCTCTATCAGATTAAAAACCCCAGGGGAGCAGGGATATTTTCTCCATCTTGATCCAGCTATTTCACTGAGCGCAGTTTCTGGCGCATAGTAGAAATTCAGGAAGTATTAGTTACAGAGGCAAGTACTTTGCCTAAGGCTGCCTGATCAGTAAATTGCCAGGACTTGAACCTGGTTCCTTCTGTTCCTCAAACTCTTAACCTCTCCTGCCACCACCAAGTGTGGTCTCTAAACCAGCAGTCATTGTCACCCAGGAGCCTGCTAGAAATGCATATTCTTAAGCTCCATCCCAGGCCTGTTGAATCAAAAACCATTTTGACAAGATCCAAGAATGTCAAGAGATTCATCGACACACTTAAGTTTAGGAAGTGCCACTCTGGGCTATAATTCCCAGTTAAGACTCTCTTTCCCCTCAACAAAATAATTAATGTAGTATCAATCTTTCCACTGAGTCCCCTGTGGGGGCCCCCTAAGACCAGAGCTGATGATTTGTATTCACCCTACCGTGGGCCTGGGGGCATTTAGGTCCTGTGGTAAATGTCACTGCGCCATGTCAGAAAGTGCCCTTTCTCCTGCCAGGTTCAAACCACTGCAATGCTGGGGTGACCTCTCTGCAAAGAAATCTGCTTAACATTCCATACCAGCCTCTACTGACCAGGCTACAGGCTCTAGTGGATGCAGCGGGGTCTGAAAATCTACTCCTAAGTCATTTCCCTTGGGGTACCGACCTCAGTGAATTCCTTCCCCTCTGCATTTTACACACCAGCGGTTGCACCACCAAAATAAACAATCCATGCCACATTTAATAGCTCAGGCACCTTCCTCTTGAGTCTACAAATGAAAGCAAATCATCTCCTACCATATTAAAAAAAAATTAAAATTCTTTCCGCCCTGACTCTGGTTTTCTTACTTACTGTCCACGACTACATGCTCTTCACCTCACTATTTTCTTAGAAATGGTCCATTATGTGGCACTTCATTGGATGAGGGTGTTTAAAATTAGCACGGAATCTTACAGTGGGTTCCCATTTGTCACAGCAAGAAGTTTCAAATTGTGGCCATCAGATGAACACTTGAAATTAGCAGAAGACTGATTAGCATAATTCTTAAGGGTCTGAACTCTACACCCACAGATGGCCTCTGAGAGGACTGACGAGGCAGAAAGGAGATTAGGATAAATCTAATTAGCTAGGGGTGTTCCCGTCTCTCCAGTCAAGTAGTGAGGGATGGAGACAATGTGATGGATGGACAGATGGATCTAATGAAGCCCCATTACAGTCCTTCTGATTCCCACTCACAATGAGAGAACACATTACCCTGCTAATGGTTCTGGGAGCTAAGGCAGCCCGAGTTTGGTGCTGTGACCTCGAGAATGCATTTGAATTGCCTGCCCAGCTCTTTGCACATACCCACGGGATATAAATGAGCCCGAACACCCCATGCCTGCTGAGGTGCTGCCCCTGCCCATGGGCTGGAAGCACCCCTACTACCACCACCACCACCACTCCGCTCAGGGAGTGAGCCTACCTCCTGGCTCCTGGCTCCTGGCTCCAGGTGCTCAAGCTGGAGCCCCATAGCTTTTCTGCTCCTTCTGTTCTACGACTTGGACCTGTCCTAGGAGATGTGCTGTGGTTTGCACACGTTCCCAATGCTACATGCTGACACAGACTACTGTTGTTCTCTTCGCCAGGGGTGATGGCCACACGCTATCACCACTGCATGCTGATTAGGGACAGGGCCCTTTTCTTGAGGAGCTCATGCTCCAGTCACAGAGAGGTGAGAGAAGAGCAGCACGGTTCACAGGCTAGGTGCAAAGTGCTGGGAGGATGGGCTCTGACAGCTCAGAGAACGAGGCAGAAACAGCGGTGGTCTCTCAGGGGAAAGTCACGGCAAGAGGCAGGCCTCCACAGGATCTGGAGAAAGGCCCATCTCTCCCCTGGCTGACCTCAACCACCTCCTAAATGTCTCCTCGCTTCTACTCTTGAACTGCTATAGTCCAGCATCACTGAGAAGTCAGATCATGTGACTCTCTCCAGTAATAATCAGAGCTGACATTTACTGAGCGCTTACTGCATGCTCGGCACTTGATCTAAGCACATTTCATACATTATTTCACTTAATCTTTTTTTTTTTTTTCACTTAATCTTTGAAACAGCCCTGTGTGGTAGGTACTGGTATCATCCTTATATTACAGATGAGAAAATGGCAGCACGAAGAGGTTGTCTGGTCCAGCAAGTATCAGAACTGATAGAAAATTTCGGGCATCCTTTCTCTAGAGTTCAGATTCTAAAGCCCAGTAACTGGTGTTCTTTGGCCCCTTTCCTCCCATCACATATGGAATAAGATCTAAGCCCCCCTCTGACCTCATCTTGCTCTAATCTTTCCCATGCTCCCTGTACTCCAACCACATTCTCTAAGTACACCGAGTATGGTTCACCTCAGGTCCTCTGCATTTGTAGTGCCCTCTGTCTGGAAAGTGTTCCCACTTTCTCCTACCCAACCTGGAAACATCAACCTGACTCTGATTCTCAGCAATTTAATTGACTCCCTTCCCACCCAGGTGATCTCATTCAAAGCCATGGCTCCAAACATCATCTCTGTGGCTCCCAAATTTGTTTCTAGCCTGGAACTCTCTAATGAGTTCCAACCCTGTGTATCAACAGGTTTTCTGATGATTGCTCTTGCATGTACAGCGAAAACTTCCTATTTCTTATAACCAAAGGAGAACACCTAACTTGTAGCCTCCCTACCCTATGTCTGTGTCAGTCTTTCCAGGAAATATCACTAGTCATCCAGCTGGTTACTCAAGCCAAATACTAGGAATTCTTAGTCTCTAAGTCCTCATAGTCAACTCTATTAACAAAATCGACCAGCTGTATTTCTTTCTTTTTTTTTTTTTTAAGATTTATTTATTTGAGAGAGAGACAGAGAGCAAGGGGGAGGAACAGAGGGAGAGGGAGAAGCTGACTCCCCACTGAGCAGGGAGCCTGATGCAAGGCTTGATCTCAGGGCCCCAGGATCATGATCTGAGCTGAAGGCAGATGCCTGACTGCTTGAGCCACCCAGGTGCCCTCAACCTCCCGTATTTCGGAGTCATACTGCCAAATGGGCTACTTCTCTTCACCTCCACTGTACTATGATCTATCATAAACCACTGTGATAACTTCCTAATTGGCCCCCTGGCTTACACCTTCACCTTCTTTCAACCCAGCCAGAGGGATCCTTATACAACTTCGGTCTTGACATTTCCTCCTCTAAGACCCTACAACTCTAACTGGTAAGACCTCTGGGCTGCCGCCTGCTTGTATAACCACAGCTCCTTCTACTTGTTCACCAGTGCTCTGGGCTCACTGGCCCCCTTTCCATCTCCTGAGCATGCTGAGCTCATCTTAGACCCATGGCTTTTGCCATCACTATTTACTCTGCTTAGAAAATTCTCTGTGCCTTTTTCCGTTGGTTATCAGCTGCAAAGTTCTCTCCTTGGCAAAGCTTTTCTGATACCTCTATCTAGATTCATTTGCTCCAACACTGTTGGAGTTGCATCCAACATTTGCATGTTTACTTGTTTTTGTCTGTCTTGCCCACAAGGGTAATTTCTTTGAGGACCTGGAATGAGCTAGATTGTTCACCACAGTATCCTCCTGGTGCCCAGAACTTTAAGGCGGTATCAAGAGTATTTGTCCAATAAAGAACACCATGTGATTACAAGCTAACAAAGTGCAAATGGAGGCTGTAAGATTGAAGACAGATGATGATGCTGAGACTCCCACAATCAGTGGAGATGGAGAGTGGATAAATAACCAAAGTAAAGGGAACTTCTAGAGACTGGGAAAAAGTCTAATGTGTTTCCTTTGTTGTAACTGTTACCTATGAGACCCTGGAGCTACATAGGTGAATAGACCACCACAGGCCCTGTCCTCACAGCGCTTATGTTGTTTAAACCCTTCGTCCCCATTTTAGGATAGGTCAGGGGGAAGCAATTTATATCTATCCATCTATCTATCATCTACCTATCTATCTGACATAAAGAGCCATATAGTAAATATTTTAGGCTCTGTAGGCATACAATTTGTGTCGCAAATACTAACTCTGCTGTTATAGGGCAAAAGTAGCTCCAGACAACACAAAATCATGGCTATGTTCAAATAAAACTTTGTTTACAAAAGCAAGCAAGCGGGTCTGATTTAGCATGTAGGCTATGATTTGATAAACCCTGGGACTGACTCTGCTTTAGTACGAAGTTCTTGGGGCCTATCACACAGAAAAGTAGGCTTTGGAATAACCAGGGTCTCTTATAGAAATATCTAGGTTCATTATTTACCTTAAATCCCCTCTAAAGCTCTTAAAAGACAGATTCAACCTGAGCAGTGGATCTGAAGTTCCTGTTAGTCTTTGTGTCAGTCCATGAATCAACCAGCTTTTATAAGAAACTGCACAATCATATGGAGTTGAATGTGCTTACCCTGATGAAGAACAACTGAAAATGGCTAAGGACTCGCCAGCACTGGGAGACCGTAGGAGTCCCAGCATCTCCCCTGTTACAGAGGAGAGGGATGGGGACTCCTGCTTGGTCAAACTGATCCCAGGTTAAGCTAATAGCTTGGCATCACTATGACTTCAGTCAGGGAGAAAAGCTGTGGCCAAGTATGCAGGCCTTCATGAAGCATTTGCCATTTAGTTATTGGCTCATTAGCTTGGACATAAGAAAGGATTTCTAGAAAGAAGATGGCATCATTGTGTGCTATTCTTACTCTTGGGTGCTTTTGGAAACAACAGCTGTGATCAGAAAAGTAAATATTTTTCAGGGAAGAGGGATGGTTGCTCTGGATAGATACCAACAGCCAGGGTCCGGGAAGCTGCAGACGACAGGATCAAACCTTCAGGTACATAAGCCATTTCTGGACTATTGCCACAGCTCGCCTTTGTGGTGGTTGTCTGCCTGGTTTCCAGGGAGCCTTCAATTAGGCTACTGAGCTGAGCTGATTTAGACCTGTGCACTGAATTGGCTCCATTACCAGTAACACAAATAAGTCTTTCGTTACAGGGGGAAGGCACAGAGAGTATGTTTGAGGGCTTCACTTCATGAAAACACCCTTTTTTTCAGAACGCCAGTTTCCTATGTATAGGAACTAACTCGAATGTCCAAGTAACATTAACATTAATACAGTATATCAAGAAAGCCTCAATATACTGAACCCGGCACACTTGCTTCAATACCAAAAAGCCTCAAGTCAGTGTGCCTCTCCCAAGAGGGCAACTTCCCTAATTGCTTTTCCTCTACCTCTGTTTCAATTGGAGCTGGAGTGCACAACAGGGCCCATGACCCTCACTCGACCAGCACAGAACACATCTGTTCAGTTGCTTACTGTGCTCCCAGCACTTAGCACTGTTCAAATAAATATGTGAAGAATAAACAAAGGTAGGGAAAAATCCCATCCCATCAGAGTACAGAAATTCTGAAATGCATGATCACTCTATAATGCCCATCTCTATAGAAAGAGGAATAAAATCAACTTTCATGGAGATACTCTTATGCAGCAGGCACCATGTCACTGAATGTCCTCAGCATCCCTGAAAAGTATGGGCTTTTGACCAATATTTCATGGACCCTCTTACCACTTCCAATGGAGATACCATCACTCACACACATGTTATGGTGGGGATTCACTGAGATAGAGTATATATATAAAGTCTTTATCCAGCCTACGATGTGATACATAAGTGTTCTGTAGATGGCAACTGTAGGGATTATTATTGCTTGTCCTGTTACAGATGAAGAAATAGAGATTGAGTAGGTTGCAGTGATCAATCCAAGATACAAAATGTGTCACAATTGGGATTTGGACCAAATGTGTCTAGTTCTTTCTCTATTTACAGGAAGGAATAAGAAAAGTATACTGGTTCCACCTCCCTCTGTTCTTTGCCCTCTTAGCTTTAACCCCAGGAAATCCAGATCTACCTCAAGATTCCTACAAATTCTACTCTGAGCGCTTCAGAGACGATCAGAAAATGGATTACATACCTATTTTATTTTCTATGCTAGGTCTCTATGATATGGTATAAAGATAATTCTTTGTATGACAGAATACAGATCTCTTCCTCTAAAAAGTCCTTCCTATACTGAATGGATGTTCTGATAGTTAAGCCAATTTCTACTTCCCAGGTAAAGACACTTAGGATCTTCAAGGCATTTGGTGGGCCCCATTCTCTGGGTGGTGAGCAGAGCCTGACCTAGAATGGAATATAGCATTACCCCTTCCACGGGTCACAAACATACAGCCAAAGGTCTTCAAAATGTATGGGCAGCCTTGGAAAATAAAATCATTTCAAGGCATGTGATTAACAAGCCAGAAAGGCCAAAGTACTTGACAAAAAGGATGAGGCATTTCAGAAAGATAAGTCAAGATACATTTATGAGCTGAATGCATCCCTCAGCTTGCTTAGCTGTGCTACTTGGTTCATAAACCAGGGATTAAGTCAATTTTCATTTCAACTTTTTCTTTCACCTTTAAGCAACCCCTAAGGTTTCCAGAGAATTTTGTTTGACCTTTAGCTAAAGTTCAACCTCTACCAAGTTACCAATTTTGGATGGTCCCTGGGTGATCACTTAAGACAGATTTCACTATAATTCAAGGAAAGGATAATCCCTGGCCCAAGAGTTCACAAAGGAAGGAGTCTCAGTGGTCTCAGGGAGGGCAGAAGTTATGGATTCAGTCCTGCTAATGAATTTTAGTGATATTCTCATTGTGTGTTATTGATCAGTGAAGTCGGCCTGGATGCCTTTGCTGGACATTGAACCCAGGGTGTTTCTTTACCTTCTTCTGCTCCCAAATGAGGATTCTCCCCATGCTTTCTTGGAAGCTAAACCCTAGGAAAAAGATGCAGTCCATGAGAGGGGGTCCTTTGGGAGTTGTCACTTACTTCCAAGGTTATGATAGGAATGATAAGCCCATCAATGGACTTTGCTGCCCAAACCAAGTGGGATATCTTTAGTATAAGCACATGTGCTCCAGATCTGCCTATATCTCATACCCAGCTTTCAGAGACATCCTAGCAACACTTGGAGAGGCAATGTAGAGGGGAATAATGGAGAGAAAATCAGCCTTTTCCAATTTGTAGTGAAGAATAGGACTGTAAAGTTGTTTACTTCTCACATATCCTGACTTATTTTGTCTACCAGTCCTGCCTGATTCCTAAAGAAGTATATAAAAGTCTTTCACTATGCCTATATATTTAATCAGAGGAGTTTTTTCCTCAAATTTTTGTTTATGCAGTCAGCTCCTGGATTGTTGTGTGCATATCATGAAGACAGAGTTGCTCCTGTCCACAGAAGTGAAAACAGAGCCCCCGCCCCTGCCTGTTTGCATGAAAGTCAATTCATTCCTATCTGCAGACTCTACATTCATTAAATAAAGAAAAATTCAATGTCCATCTCATTAATGAATCAGAACAGAATGCGTAAGTCGTTTCTCTAACTTCCCAAACACTTGGAGAACATATGGGCACCTCTCAATATCTCAGTGGCCTGGAAACATGTTCATTTTAGAGGAAGGTCTCATAGCTTTCTGCAGACAGTTCAATACCATGATGCCTCGAATTCAGCTTCCTGCGTTCTTTCTTATTGATTGGCATACCTCAGGCTATTAGGTTTATGAACTAAATGATAATTTTTTGGGTGGGGGACGAGTATACAAGGAGATAAATGTTTCACAAATAGACTCAAAGCTTGCAGGCAGGAGACATGCAGTGATTTACAAAGTATTTCTCTTTCTGCCATTTTTCCCCCCAGGACAAAGTAATTATTGCTACCATCCTCTGAAAACAGAGATGCTTGTTTTCTGGGCAGGCTTGGAGTCTAGCCAAGGCAATGTGAAGACTCCTGGAATTTCAACACACATGCTGGGGTGCTGGGCTGTGTGAGCTCCTCCTGCTGATGTACCTGATCTGCCTGGAGAGTCAGCCCACAGCCTCTCCCTTCCTCATGGGGACCACTATGGCAGCCCTGGGTGTTTGAGAGTACGGGGCTTGTTTACAGCTACTGCCTCTTCCAACTGGCTTCCTGGCCTTGGTCTAACCCCAATCCTGGAAAACTCAGAGTAAGTGGTGCCCCCAACCTTCAAACTCTCTCCCTCCCCCAACTCACCCACCTGTACTGCAGATAATAGTGTCCTGATAAAAGTACCTGCCCCTCCATAGCCTTCTTTCTCTGTCCTCATGCAACACTTTCTGACATTCCCATTGTCCTGTCAGAGTTTCTCAAACTCAGACATTATTGATATTTTCAGACTTGGTTAATTCTCAGTTGTGGGAGGTGGTTTTGAGCATTTTAGAATGTTTAGCAGCATCCTTGGTCTCTACCTACCCACTGTGGCTAGCATACCCCTCCTTACCACTTGTGACATCCAGAAATGTCTCCATACATTGCCAAATGTCCCCTGGGCATAAAATTATCCCAGTTAAAACCAGTGCCTTTCCACAAATGAGAAATAATGGGAGAAACTGAGAACTTCCCCACCCCCATAAGGAAACGAAAGGGACTCCATCATTATCAAATCTCAGGCCTGGTTTGCGAGACCTCACTGCTGAGGAATCTCAATGGTCCAGAGACCCAAAAACAGGATGTAGGGAGAAGGTCTGGGGAGGGCAGTAGGGGTGAGTTGAGAGAGAATGGATTCTTGGCCAAAACCTGGTTAAGAACAGCTGGACTGACCTGGCTCTCCCTAAAGATCTAGAGCCATATCATTTAGAAAACATTTCAAGTACATACTATGTCTTTTACCCAATCGATCAAGAAGCTTGATAGATTTTTTCCCCCTTCTCTCCCTCTCCACATTCACTCTACTAGTTTTTGCCACTATCTTCCTTGCCCTGGGTTCTTCCAGAGCCTTCATGCAAGTCCTTTCTTCCAGGTTTGATCATTATCCATCCTCAGCCCCCACCTCCTGCAGGTGCATGGGCTTTCTGAAATGCAAGGCAGATCAGGCCAGCCAGCCATTGGCTTACTTCCTCAGCTTTCTAACCTTTCAAGATAAAATCCAAACTCCGTAACAAGGCCTACGAAGCCACGCATTTCATTACCTCTGTCCCTGCATTACCTGCTACTCCATGTCTCCACTCTCTTGGACCTCTCATGGGACACATTCCTCTGTAGGGACACAGGTGGTTATAGGTAGTAGTCATGACCTTCAAGAATGCAGAATCTCATAGTGATTGTTTAGTTTCAATATCCCTTTCTCCTTGAGTTCTCTCCAGGAACATGCTGAGTTTGGTGTTCCTTTGTCCCTCACATTGCTCTAAGGCTTGACAATCTCCCATTTTGTACCAGAAAAGAACAGGCCTCAGGCTCAAACAACAGCATCCAGGTGAAATTTAATAACACCATTTTATTTTTTCATTATATTTACTTTTATAGTTGCCTTCTATTTATAGCACATTGTACTACTTTTCTGTTACAAGAATGTTATAATCTTGCTTTTCTCCATGACTGTTTTCAGGTGAGAAAGGAAGTTGATTTGAAGAAGCATCAATGGCAGTAGAAGTGGTTCCTAGATACGGCAGAGACTGTGATTAATGATTGATATTTGGGAAATGAGGAGTTGTTTGAATTTGGGCCTTGCTCTTTCATATCCCAGTCTTGCCTATCCCTCAGACAGGCTCAGAACAGGGAGAAGGCAGGGACAGGAAGAACAGGATTGCTTCTTGTAATTATTCATGTGCCCTTTGGAATTTGATGTAGTCGTCACCTCACCAAAATCTGAGTCAATGACCTACCCATGTGTACTGCTAGCACCCTGGACAGCACTCAAAGGCTCTGACATGGCACCCCTGAGCTCTGGGTCTACATCTCTTATGTTCACTGTGGTTTCCAGGGTCTGGTACAAAGGTTGGCAGAGACAAGATGCCAAATAAATATACCTTGGTTGGAGGAAGGAAATGGAGAGAAGCATAAAGTCCTTTTCAGCCAACTCTGGGCCTCACCAAGAGAAAGGCAAAATGAGGTGACCAGATAATCCATGTCAGTGAAGATGTTAATCTATTTCCCTGGATGACAGATACAGAAGACTTGATGATGTAAATTACTCCTTGTACAACTTCCATTTCCCCCTCCATTTTGAGCATCAGAATTTGACCTCCACTGGCCACTGAAACACTCTTGTGGCTTGGCTCAGTTGGATCTTGTAGATCCAACTTGTAGGGGAGCACAGCCAAGAATACACAGAAACCAACAAGACATAAGCTTGTGTGTCCCTAGTCTTGCTTTCTACTGGAGCTTTACCTTTACAAATCTGTAGTACTTGAAGGTATGTTTCCCTAGCCACTTCTGGATTGTAACAATTCCTTTTTCCTACTGACAAAATCTGATACTTAGCCTCAAGCACTTTCTTGCCGAGGAGAGAACTGTGTCAGACTTGTGACGTGTGATAAAATACTACAGTAACGTGGAATAATGCTTTGAAATGTTGCCAGGGTGAGCATGCATGCAGAATGATTGAAATCGCCTGCAAATACAAATGGTAGCTCTGTGGCTCATCTGTAAGGAAAACTGAGATATTCTTTTCCCTCCTTTGCAATTTGCACTGCCTCTTGTTGGAAACTATGGAGATTACCCCACTGAAAGTAACTGCCATGTTTACTCCATGCACAATTTTTACTAATAAATACAATATCCCCATGTAGACATCCATCTTCTGAGGTTCCCAGGATACTCTAAGCTGTTCCATCGTTGCTGGTTTGAATGTCTCATTGAAGTAATCGCGTACCCAAATCCAAAAGCTTGTTACAGAATAGTGTGGAGGTCATTTGTGCAGTGCGGAGAATGACATCCACTTTGTCCACCTTAGATATTAAGACTGCATAACTGAAGGGGATTTAGTCCCCACTATCCCCCAACCACCATACATAATGGGAATTATCAGGGGATTGAGCTGTGTTAATTAGAAGAGCCACAAATGTGGGGCTTTTACTATATAGCAGACATTTTTCTCTCTTCCAGGTAAATAGTATACTATATAAAGAATAGAATTATCCTCATTTTGCTATTGAGAAAAAATGAGGCTCAGAAAGGATAATGCATTCAAGGTCTCATAGACATTAAGTGTCCCAGCCAGGACTGAACTCCAGGTCTGTGGGATTCCAAAGCTTGATTTTTTTTTTTCCCATGATGAACAATGTTGAACTAAAGCCAGAACCCTTCCTTCCATGACTTGTGGTCAAACCTTCACTATCTATGGGCTTTGAACATGATTTGTTGGTTGTCACGAACTCATAACTAGCAAGATACATGAACCAATGGGAGGATACTTACTCATGAAGAGTCAGTAGCATAATGAGAAATTTCTCAAGCACAAAAGATGACCCAGTAGTTGAAGAAGAAAATTCAAGCCTATTTCAAAGGCATTTGCCTCTTTATGAAAAGTGAAACCCCATTTTTATTTTCTGCAAAGGCACAGTAAGAGAATTAATTTACTATATACTGATTACTTCCCTTATTCTAAGATAATAATAGTTATCATGGATTAGGTACTTTCTACATGACAGAAATCACATGAAACCTCTGCACAAATGATAATATAATCCTTGCAACCCAGTAATAGAGGCACTACCATTACCCCCATTGGACAGGTGTGAGAACCGAGGTTCAGAGATTATGTATCTTACCAGGGTCAGTCAACTCAGTTGAGATACAAACCCAGGTTTTCTCATGGCCAATAGGAGTCATTTACATAAAAGTGGGGCATTTTGCCTTGATGGAACCATTTTAGCATCTATGGTTGTCGGTCACCTCCCCAGGGCTTCCTGAAAATACAGACACTGTATCCATGACTGAAAGTACTTTCCTTCCCACCTTACTGCCACTCTAGGCTCCAGGCAACTGGTCTTCTTTCAGGTGTTCAAATGGCTCCCTGGTACCCCAAAGCCTAGGTACTTGCTGCCCCCCAACTGGCTGCTGTCCTACCTTCAGAACTCAGTTCCAGAGCCATCTGTTGAGAGAAGCCTTGCCTGAACCCCAGACTTAGTAGCCTCCTTCATCCCAGATTGACCCTTTCCTTCAGAGCACTTCTCTGGGTTGGTCCATATTTGTTCAGCTGGATCAGTGCCTGGGTCTCCCACTAGACTCACATTTGTATTCCCAATACTCAGCCTTAGGTCTGGCTCAAAGGAGCCTCTCAAAACCTGTTGGTGGAAAAATTGGCATTGTGACCTACTAAGCACGGCTGCTTTCCTTTGTTGATAAGGTGCAAGAAGGGAGGATGGTAAGCCAATGTACGGAGGCTAGATCTCCTCTCTGTTTAACAAGTCACGTCTCAGAATCATGTGCTTTGCTGAGTTAATTTTTATGTTTTTTCCCTCATCTCCAAACAACAAGTCATCTTGCAGATCAATGCCTGAGACTAAAGAGACTTATGGAATGTTAAGATTATGCACATAAATGTACCAACTATGACAGCCACGCTAAGAAGAATAGTAATATTGTGTCGAGCGATAGTTTATCAACCTTTGCCACTTACAAAATTCACAGCCAATTTAATTAAAAATATAACAGCTCTGAAAGCTGCTAAAATGAGTATGACAACAATCAATCATTTTGTAATAGTGTTGAAGATCCATTAAGGACGTTGAACTGGATGCCAACTTTTTTTTAAGCCCAGATAGTAGGGGCATTTCATTCTGCACAATTAATGTCACTGCATTAAAATATTGACTATCTATAAAGAAGAAAATACCAAACATCTTTATAACCCACATTTTTTATGGGCAAAACTTGCTTAGAAAGGTGCTTTGAATTTATTTGTTATAAGCTGCACATTTCACATTCAGAAAATTAAAATGGTTTTCTACTGACTAACTCATTTAATCATTTAGTTGATTTAATGAAAAACACTATGCATTTTTCTCTTTCTCCTGCTAAGATTAATACTTTCTGTTCATTAGCAATCAAATATTGCAGGAAGGTTTACATCTTATTCTCACTTAACTTGCTGCCTTTTATTTCAAAAAATCCTAATAGAATTTAAATAGTATCTTTTAAATCACTTGGAAATTTTTCTCTTCGTAACTCACTTTGTCTTGTGGAAGACACAGTGCTAGCTGTGACACTGAGACATTCATCCCCAACTTCCTTTTCCAGTCTTTATTTCCTCGGGGAAAGAGAGAAGCATATAAAAAATATATATATAATATATATATTAATAAGTATATATTTATATATTTATATTTATGTATATAGATAGATAGAGATGATATAGATACAGAGATTTATAGATATAGATATAGAGGACAGGGATTGGAGACTTCCAAAAAAATTATGAATCTGGCTTCCAGTGCCTCTAATTCATGTAATACGTCAGCAACATTGTAGCATCCTTTAAGATTCTGATTAGAGGGGTCCTTTGATTTATTAGTGGGGTTTTATGAGAAACCTGGGAGAATGAGCCTATTAAAAATGTTAACCATAAGCATCTGGCTTTCATTTAATAAAGAGTCGAAGCTGCTGGGCACAAGTGAATGGGCACAAGCATGGCACACTTTTTCCATCACTCACTGAGGTTCCCACTGCAAAAGCCACTTCCTCACAGCTGTGCCCTCTGCAGGTACAGCCTCATCTCTGCTCTCCACTGTGATTTTCGGGTGTATATAAATGAACAGGAAAATTCCACTTGAAATACCTACAAGGGCAGTTTCTACAATAGAATTTTTTTTTGACCGGGATGGTTACAAAAGAGTATAATCTATTTAAATTACTGAATAATAGAATCAGTAGTGTAAAAGCACCATGCCAAGTTTTTCATTGCTTCTATGCAAAAAAAAAAAAAAAAAGAAAAAAAAAGAAAGTTTGTTGATCCCCAAATGCTTGGTAGGAGGAAATAACAAAAGACAGATGATGGTGCTTTGTACTGACTGTAGATATAGTGCTTTAAAGACCCGGAGTGCCTGGGTGTAAAAATATAAGCACTGAATTGGTTATGCTAAAACGGTGAGAACAAAGGGCAGTTGGGCAGTAAGGAAATGATGCATTTTAAGATGATACTCAGTGAGCCAGCTAAGTACAGGAACAGGCATATCCCTCTCTCATTTTGGGATGTTTCTGCTTTTGTTGTGTGCATGCATACATGTGTGTGTAAGTGAATTCACCTGTCTTCCTCACTGTGTTATATATTACTGATTGATTTTGGGAGATGGTTATGATAATTTTCTTTTCCATTTTATAGCTGGGAAAACTGAAATGCAAGGGCATAGGTATACTTTGACTCTAGCATAGTGATCTTTCCTTCTAGCACTTCTAAAAGGATAATTGTTTTATCATTTGTGCAATTATTAAACACTGGTCACTACTCTAGACTGTAAGACCCACGAAGGCAAAGTAGCAGGTGTCCATCAATGCAGCCCCAGCACTAACGTGTTTGGTAGATGCTTTATAAACTTCTTTTGAATGATTTTCCTAGGTCATTACCATTGGAGCATTAGCAAAGCAGGATTAAACTCTGAGTCACCCTTCTATTTGTGACTTCCTATTCACCCCGTGACTCAGTTCAGATATCAGCCCCTCAGGAGAGCATTTCTGAGCTTCCTCCCCTACTTTTTCTGGGGTCCATTAATGCTTTATACCCATCCCTCTGTGTATTATACATGTAGCTTTCCTTCTTGTGATGGAACTTTCTCTCTTCTAAGAGACTATTATATTCCTTATGATTGGGATGGAATTGATTGTATTTCTACCTGTCCCTATTCAGGGACTCAGGATCTAGATCTGGTCACTCAGAGAACTCTGTCCCTCTGGCCATGGTTCCTGGCTCATCAATGGCATGTAACTCATTGGGCCAGAGTTCTCTGTGCATATTTTTTCTAAGCATTGTTGGGAAAAACAGTCTTCTGCTTAAACTAATAGGATATAAGCCTCAAGATGCCGGTATTCACACTACCTTCCATAGAAAGAAGCTACCTGAAAGAAGTAAAGAAACACAAAGCCCTTGGAGACACTGCTTGTGCCCCCAGATCCAGTCATGCTTGAATTAACTCTACCATTAAGCTTTTCAGTTACATGAGTAAATCAATTCTTCCTCCTTCCCTTCAAGCAGTTTGATTGCTGACCATGGCTTTTGACTCATTTCTGTATCCCTAGAGGGTAGGTCCTGCCCTCAGTAAAAGCCTGTTGAATGATAAACCAACATACTTCTTAGGGCAATGACATTTCCACAAGACATTTTCAGGTGTTTGGGGAATAAGACTATCAACAAAAGCTGTTTCAGGGGGCTTTGTATCTTTTGGATCAAATTCTCATAAAAGAAGGAAGAGAGAATATAGACACTCTGGATGTGGAGGTATCAAGGTCAATTGTAAAAGAGAAAGAGTAAGGCGCTCAGCCAGGTAAGGAGGCTCTTACAGTAGCTTACAATAAGACAGTAGGAACTGTGCAGCCACACAATGGATTTCACATTCCTGCATTCCTACAGTGACTAGGTCTTAATCATTATGACAGTATGTCTGCGGCAAATGGAATTAACAATCCCACATGCTTTGGAAATGTTAAATTGTTAATAAGCCCCTTAGAACTTTGCTTCTTCTTTGAGCTCTATGACTGGTTTTGGGCCACAGACATGTGTATTAAACCATCTCAATTTGAGCTGGTAATTGAGGGCCTCTCCAAGCCTGCCCAGAAGAGAATGTCTTCCACCGTGAGGAGGAACAGATGGTACTGATGTTTGATTTTCATTTTTAAATATGAGGCCTGGCCATATTTGGCAAAACAATTCAAGAAAATGTGATTTTCCAGCTATTTGAAAGGCGAAGGTTCCAGGTACACCCTCGTTGTGATCCAAAAATCTGTACTTGTGTTAAACTTATGAATCATTCATACCTGCATTTAAATCACAGAAATACTACTGTTTTTTTGGCTGGAATACCTTGAACAGATAATTTAATATCCATGAGCCCTTGAGTTCTCATGGATAAGACCAGACTAGATGACCTCCTCACAGACATTTTGTGAAGATTAGATCAGATCACTGATGTTAAACGCTTAGCAAGAATCTGGTACATACTAAGAGCTCAATATACATTATCTATGATTGTGATGACAATGACCATGACTATTTCAAGCTTTTAAGCCAAACACTGCAAAGCTGAATGCTTTATTAGCCATGAATTAACATCTCACATGTATTTGTCTATCTGTCATCACTTTCTCCATATATTGCTCATACTAGCACCATGTCAAATTCCCTTTCCTTTATTTCAGAGGCTCTATCTTTTTTGTTTTCTAGGTCTGAAGTCCTGGGAAAATGATGTAGTATCTGAGTGAGGAGTTCCTCTGTCAAGCTCTGACAGCAACTCATGTGTTCCACATGACCCCACCATGCCTCTTTCATACCACACTGTGACTGCCCATTTACTCATTTCTAGAATCTTCCTGATTAATTATAAAGGAGGCTTAGGGAGGTCAGGGACTGTACCTCCCCAGATCACCATTTTATTTCCCTTGCTTAGCTCAGTGGCTAGCAGATAATAGGTGTTCAATATTTACTGAATAAACAAATGAAAATCATAAAGCTTTCCCCTGACCCCTTAAATATTTCACCTATATTACAGCTTTTGCATCTCATTTAAGGGTCTATCTGGGGACCAGAGTAAGAACCTCTATTTTAGATGATCATTAAAAACAAAGTAGGGAGGGATCCCTGGGTGGCGCAGCGGTTTAGCGCCTGCCTTTGGCCCAGGGTGCGATCCTGGAGACCCGGGATCGAGTCCCACATCGGGCTCCCGGCATGGAGCCTGCTTCTCCCTCTGCCTGTGTCTCTGCCTCTCTCTCTCTCTCTCTGTGTGACTATCATAAATAAATAAAAATTTAAAACAAACAAACAACAACAACAAAAAAAAACAAAGTAGGGAAATTTGCAGGTCAAATAAAGAAGCAGCCTTTCTTCATTACAGGCCGGAAAGAATGTGCAGATCAAGTGTTGGGCTCAAGAGAGGAAGGACAAAGTTAGCGTTGACATATGTTACAGATGAAGGGAAGCTTTGTTCAAGTCCCTCATATGCCTTAGATGATCATGAGAGCCAAACCTTGCCCAATGTCACATAGGCTAGTGGCAGAGAGAACCAGAGACTCCCAGCTTCCAGACCAGCACTCACCAAACCCTCACCTCCCCACTTCCATGCTGCCTACCAGAAGAAGCACAGTGGTTGCAAGAATTCAATGAAGGTTTCCTTGAGAACTTGGCCAGAGGATAATTTAAGGAAATGTGGAATTTACATGACCCTGGTGAAACTAAGGGACGGATCTTTACAGGAAAGATTTGATGCAAGTGGATAAAACCTTTGGTGTTAAGTTACTGCCTGCTGCCTCATTTGAAAGAGGGAAACCATTCTCTCTCTTTGTCCTTTTTTTTTTTTTTTAAATGTTTATTTATTTATGATAGTCACAGAGAGAGAAAGAGAGAGAGGCAGAAACACAGGCAGAGGGAAAAGCAGGCTCCATGCACCAGGAGCCCGATGTGGGATTCGATCCCGGGTCTCCAGGATCGCGCCCTGGGCCAAAGGCAGGCACCAAACCCCTGCGCCACCCAGGGATCCCTCTCTCTTTGTCCTTAATGGGGATGTAACTTCAGAGGAGAAAAGACCTGTTGCTCCAGAGCAAGCCCGATGAAGGCAGTGATCCTCTTTTGTTTCCCATTCAGGTTCCAATGCTCTTAGGGTTGGCCTGGTCCCCGTGGAATCCCCACGGGTGAGGTAGATATATAGCCCACAGGACTTCCCAATTGCATTTCACATTAACAGAACCGTTGATGAGCTTTTCAGTAGGGGACACAGTTTCAGAATCCATTAATCTCACCGCCACATATGCAGGATGTTTCGGATAAGCTCAGCCAGAGATTTGTGTCATTGTCATTGTTGTTTTTAAACTAGGAAAAAAGAAACCCACACTCCCCGTTCATGCCAGATGCTCTATCAGATAAATATCACACGCAGTTTTTTAGAGAAATATTATGTGATTTGAGAACATCTGCAAATCTCTAGAACATACCGTTGTCAGAAGCTGACTTCAACTAAATATCACACATCAGACTTTCCTTCAAAGGTCTTGCACTAAATTTTCCCATTACAGTGCCAACGGCTGCTTCTGAAACAGTATCACACAGAATTAAAAATGTGCCAGCCCATTAGCATTACCACAACTTGATTTCAGAGGTACTCATGTTGTTGGTGACCGAGTTCATTCCTGTTTTAGGAATGACAAGCACAGAAGAGGTCTCCCCAGTTGCTACTTTGGTTTGCAGTGAGTGGTACCCATTCCAGATATCATTTGTTCTTAGAGTCATTCGAGAAGCCACCGCTATTTATGGGGGGCGGGGTTGGGAAGACCAGGCACTTTGTTGAGAACTCTGTACACATGACCTGCAGGAATGTCCTTGAGAGCCCTGTGGGACAGCTACTGCTTTCCTGCATGGCAGGGCACTGAGGCCCAGTCTCCATGTGGCGTGGGTGGTGGAGCATTCATCGTGCGCTAGGCCCTCTGCTATATGTTTTATTTGTATCTCATTGCATCCCACCAAATCCTTTGAAGTCAACGCTGTCATAACCCCTGATTACAGTTGAAGAAACTGTGACACAGCTCCAACTCAGACCTAGTTTACTCCAAAACTCACACACACTGTTTCATTTGACAATATGTCCGAGGGTCCTTTTGTCGGGGAAGAGTAAGGTCTATGTAGTTATAGTTCCTCTCTGGATGACCTTGGGGAAGCACTAGCTAATCCTTCTGTGGCTAAGTGTCCTTACTTGCAAAATGGCATCATAATAGTAACTATCTCAGAAAGTGGAGAAAATGTGATCTAAAGCGCTCAGCACAGACACTTGCTAGTAGCTAGTATTGCTAATGACAATACTAATAACAGGTCTTACTATTTTTATATAAAATAATGCTATTTCAGAAAGTATACAGGGATTAAAAAACAAACCAGAACAGGATGCTGAGGGTGAGTTTAATTGTACATTAAAGACTAAGGTCAAAGAGATGCCCCAGCCATGCAGAACAGAGCTGCATTCAATTAGAAATGGTGGCTGAAGACCCTCTCTTCCTCGGTGCTGCCTGTGGAGGTGGTGGCCATCTCCTACCCAGCATCATGGTCCCCCTCAGATCTCTGGTGAAGCCCAAGATTTTTCAAAAGAGGACCAAGAGGTTCATCTGGCACCAGTCAGACCGATACATCCAAATTAAGTGCAACTGGCAGAAACCCAGAGGCATTGGCAACAGGGTACACAGGAGATTCAAGTGCTAGATCTTGATGCCCATCATTAGTTATAGGAGCAAGAAGAAAACAAAGCACATGTTGCCCAGTGGCTTCCAGAAGCTCCTATTCCATAGGTCAAGGAGCTTGAAGTGCTACTGAAATGCAACAATCTTACTTTGAAAGATTTCTCACAATGTCTCCTCCAGGAACCTCAAAGCCTATGTGGAAGGAGCAGCCCAGCTGGACATCAGCATCGCCAATCCCAACGCCAGGCTGCGCAGTGAAGAAAGTGAATAGACAACAGCTTATGTGCATGCCACATTTGTGTTAAGAAAACCATTAAACTACCATCTGGCTAAATAAATAAATAAAGGTGGCTCAAGGGCAAGCCTTCTCTTTTTAGCTCAAACAGGCTCAGGCACCTATCTCCTTTCTGGAAGTTGTGCATTGTTCAAGGGTTCGTATGGCACACAATGACCTTTCCTTCATTTCTGCTCTATTGGAATCTTTACCAAGTATCCTGCCCTATGGTCCTTGTATATGTTCTAGTCTGTGGCTGCAGGAAAGAGGTGGGGATGGGGAGCATTGATTAGGAATGTGCATCTGCAACAAGACACAGTTACTACTAGTTTGCATTCAAGATAAAATTGTGTCTAGTGATTGCGTAAATGTTGCTGTGGGGGGCAGATGCGGTGTCTCCACTCTGTGCTCAACATGCACTGGGATGGATCTCATGCTCTCTTATGAGTGTCCAATATAAAGGAGACTAAAATCTAAACCCCTTTCCCTGGCTCTGCATGATGTGGCCCCAGCCTCCCTCTTTCTTTCCCCGACCAAGACTCACTCTCAAGTGTCTCTTGGACACATGGGGCTCCTTCAATCCTCAACCTTTTATACCAGCTCCTCTCCCTCTGCTTCTGACTTCTGTTCCTAGTGTCTTCAGCATGGCTCCTTCTCCTGCTGGCTCTTGGCTCAAAAGCCAGTCTTCCAAGAGAACTTCTGTGCAACTCCCTGAATGACTGCAGCTCTCTCTAGTCTTTTCCTCAGTATCCATTGTTACCAGAAATCATCTCATGTTTCTGTGAGTTTATTATCTGTCTCCCCCAAAATGAAAATTCCTTAAAGGCAGACCATGCCTGTTTTACTCATTGCAGATTATCTTGTGCCTGACACATCAGAAGTGCTCAGTAAATAGTTGTAGAATCAAAGAATGAAAGCCTGACAGAGCAGCCAATAGATGAGAAGTTAGGATATCTGTGTCTTCTTCTTCTAGTTTACTCTTCCTCACCAGCCATCTGCCTTGATTTAGTCCAGTCCTGACTGAGTCTTGGATTTTGTCTGCTAACGAGGACCAATAATGCTTATCCTTTTCTTACAGAATTTCCTTGATGAGCAAGTGAAATTCATATGCAAGTGTCTATGAAAATACTTTATGAATTGTGATGATCAAGGATGCAAAATAGGTTTCAATTCCCATGTCAACTCCTACTAGGCAGGGCTGTCTGAAGCTGGGGCCTGACATACATCCCCAGACTACAGCTCCAAGTGAGGAAGTGTACAGCAATCATTTAGTGATGTCTGTCCTGGAACAGGGAGAGGGCATTAGGGGGTGGGTGTGTCATTTATTTGCTATCCATGCCAAATAAATGTCAAACATCAGAAGACAAAAAAACAGTATTTCAGGATCATAGGATTTGATATGTTACTTTCTTTCCTTTGTGCTATTGAAATATATTTCACTGATCCTATGATTTTTCTGCTAAAAACTAATTTATAAAAACTTCATCAAAGGTTCCATCTTGTATTGAATATCACTGATAACATCTTAAATTATTTGGGGGAAATTATCACAAAAGAAAAGCATCAAGAGAGGCAGAAAAGCAAAAGCAAACGTGTCCCATGTATGGCAGTGTAACTCACTCATCACACAGTAGCATTTTGATGTGACAAGTTTCCTAAACAGTGAAAGGCACCTGCATTCAATGAAGTTACAGTATCACTGGCATTTCCTTTTGGATAAACCAAGTATGTATAAAGGAGATGTAGTCCAGGGATTCTCCCGTTTTACCCCTTGGTAATCAACCATGGCACTCTCTCTGACACCACTATTACATAATTTTGAAGGCGGTGAGACAAATTTTAATTCATTTAATAATTAGGTCAATAAAAACCATTATAGCTGAGAGCTCCATTAAAAGTCCATAATGTTACCTTAATGGGGGAAAAACTAATATAATTCTGTTGGAATTTTTCCATGAAATTAATATTAGAGAATTTTAGTGGGCGTCTTAAATAGCTTAAATAGACATTTTTATTAACAGAACTAATCATGGAATTAAAACAAATGAAAATTGTTACATTTGTGATGATAAAGTACCCATGTTCGTGGGATTTTTATCAGGCCTGTTCCTGTGAAGAACATTTACCATCACAAGAGCAGTACATTAAACTTGCTTAGATGGCTGCTCATGGTCCTTCAGAAGCTGCCAACCTTTGTTTTGGTGATTTTTTTCTTGAACTCTTGGGAAACACTCCAGAGTCATAGCCCCCTCCCCGCCCCCAGATCAAAAGGCTTCTAATTCCTCTCTTTGGTTCATAATATTAAATCCCCATAGGAGGTTAATAGCTAGGGCATCCAAAGCAGTTCAGAAAGACCCAGGACTTGGAAAGGTTGTATCTATACTGCTCAGAGATGTTTGATCATCTCTCTGTCATTAGCTTAATCACTAAAGGTAGAAATTAAGATGAACTAAAGTAGACTCAAGTATAGGGTTGTGTGATTTGGGTAAATTCTGACCAGGATTTCTAGGAAAAAGATTAAATAGAGGGCTCACATGGATCCTATAATTCTGGGAGTTATTCAAACATACAAGTCCCTGTGTATGGCTGTGTCATTGCTACTTATATAACAGCAACTACTTTCATAATCAAACATACCAGATGAGGATTCCGGGTGATCATCAAAACTGAACAGAGGCCAAGGCTAACAATATGATACATGAACAGGATATTTGCTGATATACACAACGAGGTAGTGGCTGGAGTACGTGGGGGCATGCAAAGAGCATGGGACTTTGGAATGGGAAACCCTGTATTTAATCTCAGCTCTTCTGCTCCCAAAAGTATGATCATGGGCAAGTCAGCTCACCTCTCTACTATTCAGTTTCAGTGTGTGGAAATGGGGATTGACAGAGTCCATGGTTGTTGGGATATTTGAAAGATAAAGAGTATCTAGTTTTGTGGTTGACAGAGAGTAAGGACTATTCTTGGGCATTTGGGCAGATTCAAGATCTTACTTCCCAGGACATGTTTAAGATATGAAAGGGAGGCCTTGTCTAACCCCCAGCTACATAACTAATGTGCTCTCAGAAAGGGTTATGCATGGTCAACCATCCTGAATCTAAATACCAGAGGGAAGGTACACATCTTCACCAATTACTCCACTTATTACCCTGGGAAGATTCCCATGGATTACAAACACTAGGAAATCTATGAAAATATTTCTATGCAACTCAGTTCTAAACATGTCTGTTGGAAAATGTCATTCTATAGTAAAAGAGGGTTCCTTTGAAGGCATATGTAGGCTGATGTGTGCAACATTTGCAACTAATGGGCATTTCAGGTGGCAAGGCGGGTCTTGCATAGTAAAAGGGGGAGGCATAGTAAAAATGAACAAATTCATTTGATCTTCTGACTTCTTATCAAGAGTTGATGCCCGAGAAGGCTTAGGCAGGTTATATTGGTTATGCTTATAAACACATGCAAAACAGAGAAAAAATACCTTAAGAAAAAAATTTACTGATGGCAAAATACATGTACTTCCTTTCTCAAGGCCTATGGTTTTTGAACAGATGAGGATCATCTGCATGGGTTATTTTGTGCCTGGGAAGTAGAAGGGAAAAGGTGGAAATCACAACAATTTGAAGTTGTTTCTAAGGATTCATCTTTGGAAACCAGCTGGGACATTTTTCCCTGAAATAAAGAAATTCTGTGTTAAAAAAAAAATGATAGCCAGAAAGTCCTAGCAAAGAAAATCCTGAAATCATCCAATAAATTTTATTTTGGAGGGGAATTCTAGAAAGAAGAGACTCCTTCTGCAGCTTCTTTCATTTAGTTTGTGATATTATTGGGCATTAACTTGAGATTCACTATTCTGTGGCAAGTACTTACTTTTGCTAAAATTACCAAATATTCTCTGGAACAGAGAATCTTATCAGAAAATTGATCTTTAATACATAAAGGCATCTTGCAAGAAAAAAGTCCCTTTGGGGGGATTTTTTTTTTTAATGGTTCACTGCAGGCCTTTCACAGTCTCATGGAAATTTGGAGATTGCTCAGATATTGTTTCCATAGGAAGAGAGAAAAGGGAACAAAGAGAGACATAATACTTGTGACTTTAGACGCTACTACCATTTTCTAGTTTATTTGGTGAGGGCAGCAGAGGTTAATAACAAGGAAGTAAAAACCATTCAGGAATACAAAATTATTTACAAAAAATCAGTTTGTGCATTGCCTTTTTCCCAGGGACTCTGACAATTGCCAAGAACTGTAGCTGTACTCACTCAGTATTATTTAAATTAAATTATCAAATGCAAATGCTAAATATGAACCTCTCAGCAAAGCACTGGATTAGAACACCACATCCTCTATTCAGACTAAAAGCTGATTACTCGTTCTGGAGCTATAAACATGTCAGACAATAATTTAATTGCTTTGCAGGTAGAGGAATATGCAATATTCTTATTCTCATTCTGGAACTCAATTCGACTCTTTAATACAACATAATGATCATAAACATACACAAAATCTTCACTTGACACCTGCTTTGTGGTAAAAAGAAGCTATAGCGAATATCAGCAAAGCTCAAGGAGCTAGGCAGTGCCAGATTTTTTAATCACTAAGCAAAATGGTTTTCTCACCAAGTGGCCCAGGCTTTTACTCTGGTTCATAGAGTTAAAGACGCATTTTCAAAATGGGTTTAAATCTATAATGAATTTCAGGTGCAAAGGACCACCTTCTAACAGCTAATTTGCTTCCTGCCTTCCACTGAGCTGTTAACCAGAGGCTGCCAACGTGTGCACCCCTTTCTTGGGCCACCGGTGAACACAGATGTCACGA
This sequence comes from Canis lupus baileyi, assembly GCF_048164855.1. Lineage (NCBI taxonomy): Eukaryota > Metazoa > Chordata > Mammalia > Carnivora > Canidae > Canis > Canis lupus. Next base: position 32,636,926 of record NC_132856.1, on the reverse strand, counting down.
TCAATACTCATTAACTACAGAATCAGTATCCGAGGAATACTCAGGAAAAGAGAGAGGGCCTACAATGTAACTAGCAGGACTCTGTAAGCACTTTGTGAGCATTCCAGTTGCCGAGTGTCAAACCAAAACCGGAAAGGAGTGGAATGGTTAGGGAGAGAGTTGGGAGAAGAGGAACTAACTTTTGGTGACTTTTCTGTCTCAGAGCCCTCCAGGCATCAGCCTGTGACATTTCCAAGGCCCCTGGGAGGCCGGCAGGACTGTTCACATCTTGCTGCTGAGAAAACAGAGGCTCCGAGTGACTCACAGTCACAAACAGCAGGGCTAAATCACGACTCCACAATCATCTCCCCCTTCCCAGTTTACCACAAGAGGTATTGAACGTTTCTTTGCAAACTGGGGATGAACAGGAGACCTTGAAGTCTGGGGTCCAACTTGAATACTAGACTCCCCCTAAATGCTGTACAGAAATTACTCTGTGTGAACTGTGTGACTGCACCTGCTCATGTAGCCTGCTGCTATGCTAACTCCTCTGGTCTAACCCTTAGCGAGCACCGTGTCAGGCCCTGTGCTACTTCTGTGCTCAGCCCCACAGTCCTTTAGGAAACACCCAGCCTTTAACCCACAAAAGGCTGCCTTTAACGATTCACACCCAAAGGAGTCATTGTAAATGTAAACATTTATCTGTCATTTTTTGCACTTTATTACCTTTTTTTTTTTTTAAGATTTTATTTATTTATTCATGAGAGACGCAGAGAGAGAGAAGCAGGGACGCAGGTAGAGGGAGAAGCAGACTTCTGGCAGGGACCCCGATGTGGGACTCAATCCTGGGACTCTGGGATCACACCCTGAGCTGAAAGCAGACACTCAACCACTGAGCCACCCAGGTATCCCCACTTTACTATTTTTTAACAGTGTCTTATGATGAATATATTATTATTATTTTTTATAAAATCAAGAATGGTTTTTTGGAAAGAGGCTGGATGCAAGTGCAAATCCACAAATATATTAAGCATGGTTAAATCTGGGTGGTGAGAACATAGATGATTGTTATTTTCTTCTTTGTACGTTTCCGAATGTTTAGTTTCCATAAATAAGTGAAAACGTAATCTTTAAAAAAAGAAAAAAAATAGCAGCCCTTCACTAGTGCTACAGTAAGAGCGGAATAAAGTCCACACTTTTTTTTTTTATTAAATCATAGGAAGAACCAATGCTTATTAATTACTCCGTATCAATGTCAGGTACAACACCTGGCATTCTCTGTGCATGACCCCATCAACTCCTTCTGACAACTCCAGGAGGTAGATGTCACCATCCTCACTGTACACATGAGTAGAGTGAGGTTTTAAGTGGGTAAGTGACCTGCACGAGGTCACTGGAGCATCTGGCCTCCACTAACCTCTCTGGCCTGAAGTTGCCCACTGGTCCCCCAACTCTTGCTCTTGCCCTGAGCTCCAGCTACCCGAGTTCTTGCTCTTTTCTGACCACAAGGTCCGTGTTCTCAGGTACCTTTGCTCACTCCCTATCCTCTATTTGGGAAGCCCTTGGCCCACCTCCATCCATTCTCTCAAGGCCACATCACTATATTGCTGCTTTCACTAGTCTCCCGGAGACTCCTGGCTGTGGGCCACCTTGGGCTTTCCCTCATTCTCCTTATGTGTGCCAGTTTGCCCAGTGGCAGACTCCAGGCCAGCCCAGGCCCTCTGGTTGCTTCATATGGCTTGTTCAGTGTTGTCAATACTCACAGATTGAGAGATGTTACACAAAATGTTCTGTACATTTTGTGCCCTGGCCCCCCTTTCCTGCTTGGCGATAATTAACCGTAGCTAAGTAACCACCACACTGTTAAACAGGAAGTGCTTGCTCGGGTTCGCATAAGGCTTCCTTAACCTCACTTCCTATCTTTGGTGCATTCCCCTTCGCTCACTGTTACTGTCTGGCTCCTGTGGACATGGATGTTTCAGACCTTGGATCAGAGTTTGCCTCCGATTGTTATTTTAGAGGTACTTTATCTCTGTCTCGCATATACAAACCCCTTGTATTTTTTTGGTGTTCCCTCCCTCCTACTACCCAGCACAAAGTAGGTGCTCAGTGTGGGACACAACACAGTCAAGTCACCATTGCTATAAATCCAGGGAGATGATGATGATGATTACCGCCTGAATTAGAAACAGTGAGAACAGATTCAAAAGAACCTCTCTGAAATTACAGCCCTTCTTTCTTTCTTTTTTTTTTTTAAGATTTTATTTATTCATGAGAGACAGAGAGAGATGGGCAGAGATATTGGCAGAGGGAGAAGCAGGCTCCCTGTGGGCAGCCTGATTCGGGACTCGATCTCAGAACCTGGGATCATAACCTGAGCCAAAGGCGGATGCTCAACCACCGAGCCACCCAGGTGCCCCTGTTCTTTTAATACTTTTCATCTTGAACTGTAATAATATGGATATACTTCTTACCTATTCTACTAGATTGTGCCCTCCTTAAAACACACTGGGGGAAGTACTTGCCCTGTGATATTCCCAGCCCAGTTTAGCAGCATGAATCACACATACAAGAATGAGGACCATTTGAAGGATCATAAAGTCTGACCTCGAAACCCAGCATTCATGCTTCTGCTACATTTAAAGCCAACCAGACTCATGTCCTTTCCTCTCACTCATTAAATTAAAAGCTCAAAACATTAATGATCTATCTGAATGAGAGTTGAGTCTAAGACAGTCCCCTCAGTTTATAGACAGAGGCAAGATAAAATTTTTCCAAGTTGCAGAGAGAGAAAGAAGGTTTAAGAGTGAGGACCTGAAAGCTATGGATGGGGCCAGGCAAGGATCCCATGTTCCTGTCATCTCAGGGTCCTCATTAGTAATGCTGCTCTTCTTATGCATGAACTATAGCACCTGCATTGATAGGAGACCTGTGAGCTGGCTGCTGGTGCATTAGCAGTCCCACCTAGGATTTGGCAGCAGTGCAGGTCTCATTAGAGTGTGAGGACACATGAATGCAGAGCGCCTCATTTTAAGAAAATACTTTGCATATGAACAAAGGTGGAAGGATGTCAGGCTTTTAAAGAGAATCTCCATCCCACTCATCACTTAGCAAAGTTATCCAGAGATTCTGCTAAGTAAAGAAGTTCTTGACCTTTCCAAGCTATCAAAGGTGACCCAACAAAGCAAAGGGGCTTTGTTCCCCCAATTTCTTTTTCTCGGTTGCCTTGGACAACCAAGCCTGAACAAAACAGCCTCAGGGAGACTGCCATGTAATAACTCCCCATTTGCCTCAGCAAGGAACATCTCAAAGAAAGGATTCTTTAAAAGCAGCAGCATATCAGAATGAAAGGAGGCACAAGAAATCTGACAATCCAGGGCACACAGATTCTGAGTAGGGATAAATGCATGCAGGGATTGATTTTGGGGACCCGGTCTTTGAGCAGTTTTAAGTAGCAGCTTGGCATCAGGCAAGATATGAATATTCTTCATTGATGTAGCTTTATTCATGAAATATCCTATTTCCTTGAGCAGTAAGGGAGCATTGAAGAGATCTCATGAAGTTACTATCACATCAAGATGTGTATGTGTCTCAAATTCTTTTAGGGAGAGAGGGAAATCACAGAACCCACAAGACAGGCTTATAGGTTCTTGTGCACTTAAATCCAATCAGGGACTGGTATGACTTGGTCAAATTTGAAAATATTTAATACATCACACATTTTCTACACTGTAGCATTTTAGGGTCAATATTTAATGTACCACACACCTTCTACATTGCAGCATTTTAGGATAAAAAGCTACACTGTAGCATTTAGGGTCTGCTTCCTTATCCCACATATCTGGGTTGTTTCTTAAGGAAGAAGTCACTGCCATCTTGGCTTTATGGAGCTGCTCTTTCTTGACTTTTCCAGGAACTGGTAAGGCAGGTAATCTTCAAGGGTTGTCCTTATCTACAAAGACTGGAGTGTACTGTCAGCTATACGTTAAGTTGGAACTAAGGAAACCATTCTGTGTGCTTTCTTTCTGTCTGTGGTGAAGCAAGATCCCTCTTCTGTCTACCTTAGAGCAGTGGAAATCTGCATGGGACACGGAATCAAAGACTGAGGGAGACTTTTTTCATGTTCTGTAGGCACTTACCCTTTCAGAATTGCAAAGAGAGAAACGAGGGCTGGTGAAACAATGGACTAGTATTTGGCTGATTCTTACCTCCAGCTTTTCTATTTCCAACAGGAATATTAAAAGTGATTTAATACAATTCATTTTACAGATGAAACACAGGAATTCAAAGTTAGGGAAAAGACCCATCCAACGCCATAGAATTTGCACTCTCCTTGCAGTGTCCTGGACTCAGATCAGGCATGCCCACTGTCCCATCATCCCCAACTCCCCAATTTTTTTAGTGTATGTGCTGCCAAAATGAGCACAAACTCTCCAGATATGGACTCCAGCCTTCTGTTTACTCTTTTCCCCATGACACAACATATAAATCCTTTAGGATTCTTGCCTATGGAAAAAAAGAGTGTCTTGCTTTCCAAGGGAGTCAGATAACGGTCAGAGGTTAGATTGAGGCCTAAAAACTGACTCTATTCTTCCTTCTCTTTCCAGATAACACATTTGATGCCTCGGGTGTTATAACATTCGTTTTCATGTTGGTTGTCTCATATGATTCTTACAATCTACCAAAGAGAAGTGGGAATGGAAGTCACATCTACAAAGTATCATACCACATACTGTGCTCAGTACACAACTAAATGTCATCTAAGCCCCCAGAGAGTCTCCACTTTACAAATAAGGTAGCTTATAATAACGAGGCACAGAGAGGCAAAAAACTTGACTATAAATCTGGTAAATGGAGGAAATTGAATCCAGCTCTTGGACCTCCAAGTTTATCCAATGTTCTTTCCAGTGATCTACCCTACTATTACAGTTAGACTGATCATGGCTACATCAAAATCCTTCACGTGAAGCTTCTAGATCCCCAGTGACATTCTGACCAATGTATCTTTTTACCCACTTGCCTCTCTCCCACTATGCACTCATCATTGCCTCAAGTGGATTACTGCATGTTAACAAATAATATATAACCCCAGCTGGCAAAGCCAGATGCAGCCATGGAACACGATGATATCCTCCTAGTTACTGGACTCAAATCATCCCTAGAGAAACAAGAAGAACAACGAAATCAAACACAAACTACCACAACACAAGTATACTCTTCCTCTCAACATAAAGACAAGGGAAAGATGCTTAAAAGGTCTTATGGTTCCTACTAGTTAACTGTCTTGTCTCATCCAGACAGTTCTAGAAACAAGAGTCATAAACAGGGCCATTGCCATACCTCTGGGGAAAAGGGAAAGCACCAGAAAAGAGGTCTCCACTGGCTTTCATGGCTCTGGCTGTGACCTGCTCCTATATAGAACTCTATTCAGGCATTTGCTTGAGGACATGGCCAGATTTCTGTGTCACAGAAAAATAGGAAGACTATGAATAGGTTAGATATTTCAATGGACATCTAAAATTGTATTTTGGAATGTTGCACTATATCTAATTGGAGAAGATTTCATTGACATTCCAGTGAATCTTTCATTTGGCCTCCCAAACCCAATGTCATACATTTGGGGTGTGTGGGTGTATGTGAGGGGGAGATCTAGTTTAACACTGGAAAATAGACATTCATTGTGGGTGCCATCCTCTGGGATGAGGTCCAGAGCAAGGGGACAGGATATAAAGTTTGAGAGTTAGAAAAGACATTAGAGGTCCTCTTGTCTTTTCATTTTACAGGTGAAGAAACTCAGGCTCAGAGAAACTGACTTTTTTTTTTTTTAAAGTTACACAGCGAGTTAGAGTTAGGACCCAGGCCTCCTAACTCACAGTCTCATTGGTGACAATCCACCCATAACATATGTTGGCCACATTGCACATTATACCATAATTCAGAAAAACAATTGGAAGGCGGATATATCCAATGGAAGCTACTCTGGATTAGCAACTTTAAAGACAAGCAATTGAAGGACGACACAGGGTGATCAATCTGGAAGAGCAGAGATACAGGGGTGATCAATCTGGAAGAGCAGAGATACAGATCTACAGATGTAAGAGAAAAAGATGTTAAAATGATGTTCCCATGGAAGAAGAATCAGACTTCAGACTGGTTTCATGGGGCAGATAGAGAACAAGTGAGTAGATCAGAAGGAAGCTGATTTTTTTTTTTTTTAATCATGGTAAAATATGCATAAAATTCTCCATTTAACCATTTTAAAGTGTATAATTCAATAGGATTTAGTGCATTCACAATGTCGAGCAACTATCACAGCTATCTTGTTCCAGAATATTTTCATTATCCCAAAAGGAAACCTGTACCTATTACATAGTAATTCCTCCATTCCCCCTCCCTCCCTGTCCCTGGCAACCACTAATCTGCTTTCTGTGCCGATCGATTTGCCAATTATGAGTATTTCATATAAATCGAATCTCACAGTAAGTGGCCTTTAGTTTCTGGGGAAGCAGATGTTCTCACAAGGTACTCAGAATTGCAGGAGAACTACATGCTTGGCAAGGGGGCTGGGTGTCAGCTTCCAGGAGGCTTAGGTCCAGGCCAGGCCTAGAAGTCCCTGCAGTGGGGTCTCTGTCACCAGAAGTGGGCTGGTCAGGACGGACAGTCAGGGCTCCTCAGACAAGCTCTACGGGATGCCCTCCCTCACCAGCACCCCAGCCCTGCCCGCGGCTGCTCTCTGCTTATCATACAGTGCAAGCCCAGCACGTCCAGCGAACCCCACTTCTCCTGCTGATTTCCTCTCTTTTCCCACCTCCGGTTCTGTTGACACTTGTTTGCCAATTTGCCTGACACACCGCGGATAATCTTCTTCTCACTTGAGCATGTCTGAGCTGAACATACAGCTTTCTGCTGAGCTGATCTGGAGTTTCCAGTTAGGCAGTTAGTGCAGCCAGGCATGTATTAAGAGCAGGGATAAATAAGGATCGCCTGAGCTTTAACTACTGATTTGGCTCAAGAAGCTCAGGGGTAATCTGTAAAACCTGACAGTTGAGGGCAATAAAATTAGCTACAAAAGACTGTAGGGTGGAAACATTGTCTTCTGGTGCTTGGCCCACAACATACACTTACACACAAAAGCCACTATAAACACTCTGACACAAGCCTTACAACAGCTTGGACCAGAAGCATTATATTTGAGAAGCTGGATTAAAAGACACCAGAGGGGAAATCTAAGAGGATCAAAGAAGTGCCATTTTCCAGGTGGTAATAATAGATTTCATCCATGACCTGGAAAATCATGTTAGAACAAGAATATCAAGCCTGCTTTGTGTCTAGGACTAAAAGTTAAAACATTCTTTCAAAAAAAAAAAAAAATTAAAGAACATGCACCAGGTTGACTAGCGCCCTCCCAAAACTTGGAGGAAATAGGTCTTTGGAGATGTAATTAGTTACATGAATTCATACTGGATCAGAGCGGGCCCTAAATCCAATGACCGGTGCCCTCATAAAGAAGGGAGATTTGGATACACGGATATCCACAGAGGGAAGAAGGCCACAGAAAGGTGGGGTCAGCAATGGTGCAGTGATAAGCAAGCTAGGAAGAAGGAAGAAAGAATTCTTCCCTAGAGCCTTCAAAGGGACCATGGCCCTGCCAACACCCTGATGTTGGACTTCCAGCCTCCAAGCTTGGGAAAGAATATACTTCTGTTGTTTTAAACTACTCAGTTCATGGTAATTTGTTACAGTCACCCTAGCAAACTGTTATAGAATACTCCTGATTCCCTCTTCTTTTATATGGTGGCACAAACCTATTTAAAAAACAGAAAAGACTTTAGCCCTTATAACGAATCTCATTATATATGTTCAACTTCCGAACACAAGTTCATAAAAAAGTAGTACCCAATTCTACCGACTTAAAAAATCCTCTTTCTGTTAACCAGGTTTTGTTTTATATATTTTTTTCTGGTGGTCTTAGTTTGTCTCTAGGTGAAGAGAAAGACTGACCCTCAGATCCCTTTGTCTTCAGATGTGCTCCTTGCTCTTTGGGGGATGCCTTTTTTTATGCTGCCAAGTAGAGCCTCCTCTCATACCGCTTATCCTTTGCTCCCCCCTTGTCATTTTCCAGAGAGAGACCCAGGGACTCAGAGGCAAGCTCCCAGGGGCTGAGCTGTGATTCCTCCATGATGATTATGATTTTTATCACATTATGTGGGATCCCTCTGGTGGTTACCAAGAGACAGTCAGTTTTGAGAGATTAAAGACAAACCAAGAAGCTTCACATCTACAGGATAAGAGAATTGGGGTTTACAAGTTCTGGTGAGGCAGATGCTGTACTGTTTTGGGCACCTTCCCCACATTTGAGTGACAGCTTCCAGGGCCTGAGGAAGGTTCCATTTGTCTGAGGCATAAAATGCTGCATTGGTGATCCTTGAATATAAACATCATTTGTGTTAATGGGCATAGTGGATGCAGAGCTGTCTTGCCATAAGAAAAACGCACAGAGAATCCCAGCCACATCAAAGGAGTGGGCTCTGGCTACAGGGATTCGAATGACAAAAAGACCAAGGAGAGAGGTTGATGGGGACGATATTACCAGACCCAGGTATGGGACAGATTTCTGAGCATCTCATCAAATATCTCCAAGAACAGCTCCTCAGAGTGACCCTCCAAAGGCAACCAAAGCTGGCCCCCTTTCTTATTTACAATTACATATAAAAGCATCTATCTGGCTGGATCTGGCCTGTCGGTTTAAAACAGAGGCAGAATAAGAAATAACTTAGGAAATGAGTCATTTTCTTGACTGCTGGGGCACTCTCAGTTGACATTGCTAAGGCTCTATTAAAATGCCTTTATGTCCTGATATGCATAGATGTGTTAATTTATAGCATATTCATCAGAAGACCTAAATTAATTGCTCTCTGATGAATTTTCTAACACCTCCTTTCTGCTTCTCCACCTCCCCCCCCCCCCCCAAAGTACACTGATAAGGTCAGCAGCACTATCAAATGCAACACACTTCAACTTCCTTCCAAGCTCATAATTAAAGCTAATTAGTAGTTTTGGTAATTAGCACATGTAAGCTTTCTACTCTCTGAATTAATAAGACTTACTCAGGTTTGGAGCCAAGTAGACTCTTTGCTCTCTGGTTCTGATTCCAGAACTGCCTTGGTTGGTGAATTTAAAGCATATCTGTTCCAAGTGGAATACTGGAAAGACACCATTACCTACAGTGGCCTGCTGTCCAGCCAGAGTGTACACCGTGGCCAGGTAAGATAGGAATTGCTGTCACCAGAAAAAAGTCAGAACCCTTTGAGTCTGCAGTAACTGACCAGTCTCAGTCCCCCAGTGTGAAATGGGTGGTGTCCAGTTACTATGTCACTTGGACCCCACACACATCCAGGATGCTGTTTTTCACTTATGTCACCTAGGGATGACATGTCTGCATATCACATCCTCCTGATTTTACCAGAACACAGAGGCAATGGCTGTATGGTGCCAAGAAATAACTGCTCATTTTGGCTCAAATAAAAATCAAAAAGGAGAAAAATCATTAAGTCAAATCAGTTTCTGCTTTTGTGTAGACAAAGAGATTCTCCAAATAGCTTTATGTCTCTTTTTTTAGTCTGTGTGTGGGCACCCTGCATGCCCAGACAGAATGAAGTGTGTTTTTTAAATCAAGAAATCAAATCTATATTCTATTAAAAGAAAAAAGGCTCTGTGATTTGTTTTCAGACTTTAGAAACAGTTTGGGAAAAATCTTCCATGGGTGAGCTCATTTGCTACCCCTCTCTATACTAATCTCAGGGAAAAAAAAGAGAGAGAAAAAAAAACAGCTCAGTGATTTGCTGCACCCCTTATAAGCCCAGAACAATAGTGTGGGCAAGGGGGTTGCTTAAAGCACCAGTCATTTTGATGCACTGAGGAAAGGAAACAGTCACTTTTGCATGAAGAGGATTATCTACGAGGCAGCCCTGGGTCACCGGAGTGAATAGTTCTCAACTTAATGACATGATTGCAGCTGTGATAACCATGTGTGGCTCCATAAGGGGCAGTCCGTGTTATTAAGAGCAAAGACACATTTGGTCCTGTGGATGTCTGTGTGTGTGAAGGTGACCAGGGACTGTGGGTCCCCACAGCCTCTCAGGCTCAATTCAGTGGGGAGCTGTGTCTCCCCCTGAGCAGTCCCATGCTAGGAGATACTTGAGTAAGTTCCATAAACAGTCGTTCTCAAATAGGGCTGATCCTACCCCTGGAGGGTATTTGCGATGTTTGGAACCAGTTTTGATTGTTTCAGCTGTTAAGGGAGATGTGAGGGGCTGGTTGCCACTAGCACCTAGTAGGTGAGAGGCCAGGAATGCTACTAAACATCCAACGATGCACAGGTCAGACGCCGGGAATGCATAATTATCTGGGTCTCAAGGTCAATAGTGTCAAGATTGAGGAGCCCTGATATAGGAGGCCCAAACAGAGTCTGAGCCCCTCACCATATTTAGTAAGTAAGAGCCAAACATGAGCTTTCTAGATTGACTCTCAAGATCTTGGCCTTCTAACAATTAGAGGACTTATAACAATGCGATTACCTCGAGGAGCAAGAGTCGAACCAGGCTGAAAGGAGCGGGCATGCTCAGAGTGATCCCAACCACCCAAAGCCAAGTGTTGGACGTTTTTCTACTACAGCCCAGGCCGACAAATCGCATTATGGATGAGCTCACATGCCACGGCAAACAGTTTAAGAACGATGCTTATATTTAATGAATCCTAAATGGTTTATTACTGAGGGTCAAGTTCCTGCTTCCTGTGGGAATTTGACATTTATGAAAACACCCATGCATTAATTATTCAGGAGATGTCCTTCCTATGGAAATTCACTTTCCTGATACCCCTGACAGCACTACATACCCTGTCTGCACAGTCTACTTTGTTGTTAATCCTCTAAGCATTAATTAAATAAAATTTACAACCAAGCCAGGATACATCTACCCTCAAATATTATGCAAAAGACAGCTAAACGCTCTTTGATTTTTCCTGCTAGTAGCCAATCATTACCCATAGCTACTTACATTCTTCCTTTTGTTCTTTAAAGCATAAACCTGGTATCTCTTCCCACTGTGAAGAAAACTATGCTTAGTAATTAAATTACACCGCATTAAACTTACTTAACTTAAGTTCACCAGCAGGGAAAATTCTATGCCCCTGGGTTTAACAATAACTCCTAATCACACTCGCAAGCCATATCTTTTCTGTGAGTTGTTATAATTTTCGTTCCTGGAATTCCATTAAAAATGGTAATGTCATTACTCCTGTTAATGCTCAAAACCAACAGCATAATCCTGCATTTTAATTAGTAATTATAATTAATCATTATTTCATTAATGAAATGTTTAGTTGGTAATTGTCTTTGAGCACCTTACTCCCTAGGCTTATAAGCATTTCATAACATCTAATTCACTGCCTATTTCTGATGAAGTGGCACTGTCAACCTTATTTTATTTTAACACTTTCCTGTGGCTCTGCATCCCGGGCCCTTGACTCTGGCTGCATATTTACACTTTGGAAATGTGTGGCTTCTGGCTCTCGATAAGGTTTGCATGAAGACTTACCCTCGCATGCTTCTCTGCCAACTTAAGAAGGCAAGCCAGGGTGCTCCCAGAGTGCATAATGCGTGAAGAGAAAAATAATTCTTGGAACCCTTGGTTAATAATAAATGTGGGATCTAAATTCATGGATTTTTGAGAGACGATAGAGCAAGGATTTGGAGGTACTCTTTGGCACAGGAAGGTTGATTTTAGAGCTTAAAGAATTAAAAATAAGCTGGGAGGGCTGTCAAGAATTTCATATGAGGCTAGATTTTTGTTGATCCTTTTGCAATTATCACAGATATTCTTATTTACTTGGATGGTATTTTAGGAGTAGGAGGAAACCCTGTCTTTCCCATGAAAAGGTAAACACAAAGGGTGGGGACTCATATATACCTTATAGTCGATTGTATTCCCTGCTCCTAATGTAGTGCCCGGCATAGAGGCTGTTCAACAAATAGCTAGATAAGTAATTGTCCTGGTATGGCCTGTGGTGAGGCCATTGAGAGGGATATGGAGGTATGAGAGTTGACAAATCAAATTAGGGCTTTGTGATGGGAGCAGTTGTTGGATGCTAGGGGCTTCTATGTTGGTGGGCTGCTGTGCTTCCCAATGACCTAGAAGAGTCAGAGCTGTCTCTAATAGGGAATACCTAAAAGGAGGACAGATTCCTCTTCTTGCTTTCCATGCAAAATAAAATTTAAAAATACATATGTGTGTATACACATAGACACATACAGCCCTGAGCACAGAGAATTATTCAGGGAAGGCAAATCTGCTATTCTCTGGAAATTATACAAGGAAAGTCTGAGCAAAGAAGAGAGATGCTGCTGGTATTTCAGCGAAAGATTCACAGCTTCTGAGTGAAATTGAGATAGAACAAGGTCAGGCTGGTTGGAGAACGCTTCATGTGTGTGGTGCGTTACCAGCAAGCTAGTCAGAAACTTACAAATCTCAAAAAAAAAAAAAAAAAAAAAAAAAAAAAAAAAAGAAAGAAAAGAAAAGAAACTTCCAAATCTCTGGAAGAAATAAAAACATGGGGATCCCTGGGTGGCGCGTGGTTTGGCGCCTGCCTTTGGCCCAGGGTGCGATCCTGGAGACCCGGGATCGAGTCCCACATCGGGCTCCCGGTGCATGGAGCCTGCTTCTCCCTCTGCCTATGTCTCTGCCTCTCTCTCTCTCTGTGTGTGACTATCATAGATAAATAAAAATTAAAAAGAAAAAAGAAATAAATACATGATGGCCAACAGCTTAGTGTTGGCCCAAACATCAGAAGGCACACAGCTATGATTGGGGTGAATGAAAACCCTCTGAGGTCCTGGGGGATCCTTCCCATTGCCACCTTCGAGGCTGCTGATAATTTACAACATGGAGAAATGTCAGGACAAAGCTTAGATTTTTGTCGTATTTTATGAATGTCTGCATTTAACAAGTTAATGCTTTAGCCCATATGCCTACATAAGGCAACTCCTTTGGAAGCAACACCAGAAGTCACAATTGAAGACCCTTTGTAAATGTGAGTAGAGGGCCAACTAGACTCCCATACAGGTCCTTTATTTTTTTTCCCTAGGTCACATGGACTCTAAAAATAATATCCTTCCCTTTTATCCTCTTCATTTCCATAGTGCCCTGGACTTGTGGGGGTAAAGCTAGGAACACAGTCCCTTCCTCAAGGAGCTCCCCATCTGGAGCCCAAGTTCTTTTGGACTTTCTTTTACTGAAATCACCTTTCCTTTCCTAGTTTCCTTTGCTGAATCTCTGCTTCAGTGAGACGAGTCTCACAAAGGCCACCATGGTGGTAGGGGAGCAAACAGGAAGAAACATTTAAGGTCACCACACCCTAGAACCAAGGAGCAGGTTGCTTAATAATCCCGAGTATGTGCTCTTGCTCAAGAGGCTGGAGCAAGACTTTTAACACAGGTGCTATTTATTGAACATTTATCATGAGTGAGTGCAATTCTTAGTACATCACTCGGATTACCACTTTTAATCTGTTTCAGAGAAACTGGACTAGGCACAACGAGAATCAAGAGCAGGCCCATCCCACGTATGTCCAGGTCCATTATATGCTTTGCTGACTGCCTGGGGTAAGCTCCTCCTCACTTGCTAAACTTCAGCTCTGACTGGAGCTGTAGTCTAGGCCATGTGGAAGGAAAAGGAAGGTGGTCTCATCCCAAGGTCATCCAGAGCCAAGCAGGAGAGTAATGAAAGTGGACTCTGGGAAAAGGTATCTAACTCTCTTAAACCATAAAAGAAAATGGTTCTAGCTGTTCTCAGGAAGGAGAACCCACTTACCATTGGGCTTGTCTTGCTAAACAAAAACTGCAAAGGCCTGCCCTGTCCCTTGGTGAGCTTGGACCCTGAAGGCCACGTTTGATACTTGCCCAGAAGGGCAAGCTGAATCCTTGGGAGACAGTGCGGCAGGAAGCTAACCCTGCTGCGCCTCCCTTGCCTCCTGTGTGGAATGGGGCCAGGCAGCCCTGGCTCCAGGCTTCCCGGGATGATTCCCTGGAGTAATGCCTGCAGAGATGTGAGCACAGTACCTGGCACACGGTAAACACTCGGCTGTTATTATAGTGTCATTCTCAGTATGGGTTTTGCTTATTTGCTGTAGTCTTTTTGCTTTCATTAAAAACTTAAACAGTACCAACAGCCTCAGCTGCAGTCACGGTGGGCCTGGATTTAAAATACCATGAATTCTTTCCCTGGTGTCATTTGAAAAGGTGGAACATTCCATATGATGTTTTGAGGTTCGTGGCAAGGTGGAGAATCTCGGTGTCATGCTCACATAGTATTACCAGGGGGAACAGTAAGAGCCATGTGGGAGGATCTAAATGCACACTTTTTTTTTTTTTTCCCAGACAGTTATGAGTAAGGAGAGCAGGAAAGTTGAACACTCCCCCTGGGAGGCAGGAGCAGAGACAAGAAGGTGCTGCACAAATGTACAATGTGAGAAAAGTACCTTCTCTCAGAGTCCACCGTGGTAGCCTTCCTGGCATGTCAAACTTCTTCTCTTTGAGCTTTTCCCATCCCCTCTCCTGAACTATATTCCGTCTTAAAAGCAGGATCACTCCTTAGTCACATTTCCATCCCCTTTAAGGACTGGCAATTGTTCTATGCTCAGGAAATGTTTGCTAAATGAATGCTGCTCTGAAGCTCTATAGAAAATCAGCCTACTAGAAGGGAGGTGATAAGGACATGAGCCAGGAAGCCGGCCAGGACAGGGGTCTCCTGAATAGCACCTTGTTCAGGAATTGGTATGGACACACAAGACCTGGACAACAATAACCCTGCATTCAGTGAGAAAGATTCCCAGGGACAAGGCGAAAGCAGATGGAGACAGCTCCCCATACAGGCTGCACTCTCCGCAGACCCCAGCGTCTTGGTAGATCTGAGGTTTAGCAGATGGTGTTTTTGCATTAATTGTCTAAATTACCATCTATAAGATCCTCTGTTTTCTAAAAACCAGTTTGCCGTGAGGCTCTCAGCTTTAATTTAACTTAAATGTTTGTATGTGTGGGTAGTGTACCTATGTTGCAGGTTGACCATCCCAGAGGCCAGGCAGGAGGTCCTAGGAGGAAGGTCAGGTGGCAACAGAAGCTGGTCTGCAGGATGAGACCAGGCCCGCCAAACGTGTGGGAAGGGTCTCGCACTGCTGGAGAAGAGCATGTTTACCGTGGGGGCTGCCTGTGGCCACCTCAGCATAGTGTCAGAAGAAAGATGAACTCTGGAGCTACACAGAGGCAGTCCCAGAACCAGCCTCCAGCCTTTGAAAGGCACTAGAAAGCTTAGTCTCACATTCAAGGCAGTCTCCAAGCCAACTTGTGTTGTCAGTTTTATTGGTTTTATTCACAACGATTTTCTCTCCAATCCAAGCTCCTCTTTCTTAAAAAAGAAAAAGAAAGAAAGAAAGAAAGAAAGAAAGAAAGAAAGAAAGAAAGAAAGAAAGAAAGAAAGAAAGAAAGAAAGGAAGGAAGGAAGAAAGAAGAAAGAAAGAAAGAAAGAAAGAAAGAAAGAAAGAAAGAAAGAAAGAAAGAAAGAAAGAAAGAAAGAAAAAAGAAATCAAGCAAGTAGTCTTTGTTCTACTAGCAGGAAATGAAGCTGTAGAGCACTTCAGAGAGTCAGTACCTATTTACTATTTACTACAAGCTTTGGCTGAGAGTTTCTGGGAGACTCCAAGAAAGGAAAAGAAACGACAGGGAGAGAGGGAAGGAGGAAGGGAGAGAGAGAGAGAGAGAGAAAGAGAGAGAGAGAGAGAGGACTGTGGATGGCCGTAGCTTACGACTGAGACTGGGGGTGTGGGCATGTGGAAGAGGAGAGAGCCTTGTATTAAGAACTTGTATGGATTCTGGAAAGGAGAGAGAGAGAGAGAGAGAGAGAGAGAGAGAGCATTTTGATCCACTCCAAAGAGGGAGACAGAAAACTTCAAAGCAGAATAACAATCACCACCCTTTCCCTGCTCTAAGTACCTAGCATTCATGAGGGAGCCGCTCAGCACCCCCTAAACCCCCTACCCCCAGCATGGCTGCCACAGACCAGAGATCCGGCTTGTTGAGCCTCCCCCAAACACAGCCTGTGCAGGGCTTGAGAACACAGATTCCCCAGGCCGCCCCCTCCCAGATGGGGTTAATTCACTGATGTGGAAGCAGTCTCTATCCAGGGCAGCTGCCTGCTAAATATCAGCTTCCCTTGCAAGATTCAGAGAAAAGGGGGCTGGCGTTTTTTCTCCTTGACACTATGAGTCAGTCACAGCAAGATACAGCTGAATAATAGCCCAGGAGGTAGATCCTTGATCTCCTCAAACTCTTCTTTTCAATCTCAAAAATAAGGTGTTTTTTGTGGTGGGGGAGAGGCGGCGGGGAATGTCTTTACCATTCAGCTCAGCTGGTAACCCTTTATAAAAAGTAAAATCTGCTTTTATTAAAGGCAGCAGATCTGCTTAGGAGAGCACCACGGACCTAACTGGGATTCATTTTTCCTGGTTGTCCCAGAAGACTGGCCAGACTTCTGGTTCCCATGGACACGGGAAGTCAGGTGGTGAGATCCCGTTTACTTAACTACCTCTCCTTAAACGAACAGGTCCCCTGGACAGAGGTGGGGGGACTTGCGTCTCCCCAAAGTAAAGCCACACAGGAATGCTCTCCTTTCCAGGGAGGCCCTGGCAAAAGCAACTAGACACCTCAGCAGCATGGATAGGAGATCAGTCCTCAGCTTCTTACTCTTTATGGTAACTCATTTGTGTCACAGTCAGTAAAAGTGGCAATGCAGCCAAAGAACACAGATTAAAAAGAAACATCCTGGAGAATTCTCCTGGTTATTTTTAAAATATTGTCTCTGTTGACTTGAAGTGGTGTAGAAACAGTTCCATATGCTGTGTTTCTTTTTTTCCCTTGCATCTTATAGTTTAAACATAGATGTACTATCGGATACAACTTCTGTTAGCAATATGGCCTACTGGGTTAGCAAAGGAATGGTTCTTTTCTCACACGCTCTGGAATGGGGAAGGCTGCTAGCCGTCTTGAATCCCCTGCTCACATGTAATTGTGGAAAGTATTATGCTCTTGAGTTCTTTGCCACTTCTTTTCTGTAACACACACCAAAATGACATACTTCCTTCTCTAGGTTTTTGCCTGCTTTGGATCAAATTAAGTTTCAGAAATTGTTCATCCTAGCAAGTGCGTCTCTCTTATTTTATCTGAGTATGTTTGGGGATGCCTCAGTGCCTCAGTGAACGTCTGCCTTTGGCTCAGGTCGTGACCCCGGATGTCCTGGGATTGAGTCCCCCATTGGGCTCCCTGCAGGGAGCCTGCTTCTCCCTCTGCCTGTGTCTCTGCCTCTCTCTGTGTCTCTCATGAATAAATAAATAAATAAAATCTTCAAAAAAAAAAAAAAAAGACAAATTTGTCTACATTTCATATTGCTCCAGGGAGGTTATTGCCAGTGCCTCTTCACTATCTTTTTCTCAAAAAATCATATTCATTTATACAAATTAATTTATTCATATATTTGTACAGTAAAATTTCAAAACAGACACAAGATTATAAGCCCTCTTGACCCCTGGTCTACTTCAGCCTTCCTCCCCGGGGGTAATAGTATTATCAGATTGGCTTATGTTCTTTCAGACACATTCTGTATACTCACACAGATCTATGTATGTAGTTATATGTCATATTTTTACTGCTACTATTCTTAGATGAATGGAATTATACCATAGAATGGATCCTTCATGATTTATTTACCCATTCCTCTACTGAGTGATATATATATACTTTGCCTGTTAATTTGCTAAAAACTCAGGTTCTATTTTCGACATTTGTAACCAAACCAGGCTCGAGCAGTAGAAAGAATACAAAAGTGGACTGGATTTTAGTCCAACTCTGTCACTAAAGCCCAGGTGGTCTTGGCCAAGTTGCTGAACTCTTTGGGCCAGCATCTTCTCACCTGTTGGGGGGGTGGGCAAGTGCGGTGATCAGCCTGTAATCAAGCCACAGCCCCTAAGTACTTAGGTCAGGCTTTTCACAATGCAGTATGAGTAATTTAATTTAACA
This sequence comes from Canis lupus baileyi, assembly GCF_048164855.1. Taxonomy (NCBI): domain Eukaryota; kingdom Metazoa; phylum Chordata; class Mammalia; order Carnivora; family Canidae; genus Canis; species Canis lupus. The sequence continues at coordinate 32,618,826 of NC_132856.1, read as the reverse complement.
AATACATATTTAATGCCAAATACATGCCAACATTCTGTTATCCAAAAGCCTCTACACTTAGAATTATGCAGGTTTCATAGGAATCACTGGTACCCCGCAGTCTAACTCAGAGGGCAATGACTAGTAGACTGTGGAAACTACACATGCATTTTCTTTGAGTCATGCAGAGGTTTTAATTACATTATTTATCAATATTTTTAAATCAGGAGACTTCATAGAAAAATACAGCCTTCTTATTCTCTTAGAAGAAAATAATATTTGGCAATACTAAGCCTATATATACATCTGGGCAAAGAAAAGTTATAGACTGTGTAGGCGAGATGGGATCTTTCATGGGTTAGAAAGATCCTAGTGCTGCCCCAGACCATAGGGGAAAGTACAAAAAGGCAAGAAGTAGGAACCATTTAGAGTGGTTCAGGCAAGTCTGGATCAGGGCAGCTCCCCCACCCATACCCTCAATCTTATGCAGAATTCCTAATCCTCCTTTCCTACTTGATTTTTCTCACCTCATCTCCATGTGCCATCTGATATGCTTTATATATTACTTATTCATTTAGTGTTTGTCTCTCCTATTCCAGTATTAGTTGTATAAGACCAAAGACTTTTGTCCATTCAATTTTTGAATCTCAACACCTTAAGAATGCCAGGTATATAGTATACACTCAAAAAATACTTACTGAATTGATAGAAAAAATGGATGGATGGATGGAAAGAAAAAGAAAGAAAGAAAGAAAAAAAGAAAGAAAGAAAAAGAAAGAAAGAAAAGAAAGAAAGAAAGAAAGAAAGAAAGAAAGAAAGAAAGAAAGAAAGAAAGAGGATGTGATTAGTTGGTACAAGTAATTTGATAGGCAGAGTTTCATGGGATGTTCCTATCCTTGAAGAGAATCACTTTGGTATGGGAGACACCTTTGTATACAATGAATGATAAACAGATAATAATAAGTATCAGCATTATGAACAGATTATTAAGGCAGTATAGATAAGAAAGAAATTAAGTCAGAGTATATGAAGTTCTTAAAAAAGGGCTAGAGAAAAATGAGTAGAATTTCTCCAGCTAGAGAAGAGAAAGGAAGGCCATTCCAAGCACATGCACCTCCATGCACAGGAGTGCAGAGGTCTGGGTGTACACAGAGGCTCAGAGAATAGCACATACAGCCTAGTGCACCAACAGTGTTGTATATGGATCAGATGGCTGGAGAAGAGGCTGGGCAAGGGCATCAGGATAAGATAATGAGGGAAATTCTATTAGTGAGGCTAATATGTTTTAATTTTATGCACTTTGTCAGCGTCTCTCAGGGTATGATCCTTGGACAACAAGCTTCTCAGAATCATCCAGGATGTTTGTTCAAATGTCGATCCTAGGCATCCTTGAAGAACCTAATGGGTCTCCAGCAATGCAGCTCAGAAACTTGCTTTTATAAATGTGTTCTCCATGTGGTTCTTACACCCACTGATATCTGAGAGGCATAGCTTTAGAAGCCATCCATTCTCAAACACATCTGTTCATTTGAATTACCTGAGGGGCTTTAACAATATGAGCATGCCCTGCCCTCAGTCCACTACTGGTGATTCTCATCCATAGCCCCTAGAGCCTAAAATACTTGTCACTGGTTCTTTATAAATGTTTGCACGTCTCCGCTCTTACAGAGCCTGCTAGTGATACAAAGAAGGGAGAAGGGAGCCAATTTAGAATGGTGGGGAGGGGTTGCATCAGAGCAAGAGAAAAAAGAAAAGTGAGATACACAGCATGATGATTCCATAGACTTTTCTGGCTGACTCAGTGTATGAAATAAGAGAATGAGAAGAGTCATCAGTTTCATATTTCCAACTTAGGGGCTTGGGTGAATGCCATTAACCAAGACGAGGTTCATGAAAGAGAAGATGATTATAGGAAGTTAAGTAGGATCCAAGTTAAAGATGTTCTGAATTCAAAGTGCAGATAAAGATGCCCAGGAAATAATTGGGGATATAAACGTAATATTCAGGAGAGAGGTTGGGGCTGAAGATAAAGACTTAGGAGCTACTGTCTTAGGGATGGGAGAAGTCAGGGAGAAGACCAAACCAAACCTGACCACACATGGAAGCAAGTGGACAGAGGGAGAAAGTCTGAAGAATCCCATCAGTTGAGGGGCTGCAAAACAAACCCAAGAAGTAGTCAGCAAGGGGAGAGAAAACAAAAATAAATAATATTCGTGGAGGTAGAGCAACTGGTGTTGGCTTTTGAGGAGGTCTTTGCTGAGCCCAGGAGATGGGGAGAATGCTCTGGAGACTGGGTGCCTCCTGCCAGCTTCCTATGGAGACAACCATGGCAAACGCCCCACACCCATCATCTGCAAGGAAATAGCTGCAGTTTGGCCTCTTCCTGTGGTTTCCTCACACCCACCCCCTGCGAAGTGCAATATGATTTTCCCACAGAGCAGATGGGACGCTAGCTGGCATCGCCCCTGCCTTGCAGAGGCCCCCCCTTGATTCAGCTCTGACAGAGCCTGGTAGTGCAAACAAGGCTGGCTCACCAGTGCCTGGTACCCAGCAAGCACACTGCCCTGCCATGTACCCATCAACAAAGCCTCAAGCGCCAAGACCAGAACAATTCTTAGGGAGCTGCCTTCTATATTTGGAGAGAGGGAGAAAAGGAGCAAAAGAGAGAAGACAGAAAGAAAGAGGAACTTAAGATAGTAAGGATCTAACGGAGGGGAGGAAGAAGATGAGAGAGGAAGAGTGGTGTAGAAACTGACTCGCCATGGGGCGGGAGGCCTTCACACTGGGTGACTGACCTGCCATGTAGCTCGAGAGCTGTTGTGTATCTGAAGGTAACAACATGCACTAGGTGTCTAGCACAATACCTGACACACTGAGCATCCCCTACATGTCTGTTATAATCACACTTTTTGAATATCCAAGGAAAGTAGGTCACCATCTAAAGTGATAGACCCTTTGATAATTTTCACATGGCCGTGCAGCAAAATCCATGTTAAAAAGGTCTGAGGAGGGCGGCCCGAGTGGCTCAGCGGTTTAGCGCCGCCTTCAGCCCAGGGCGTGACCCTGGAGTCCCGGGATCGAGTCCCACGTCGGGCTCCCTGCATGGAGCCTGTTTCTCCCTCTGCCTGTGTCTCTGCCTCTCTCTCTCCGTGTCTCTCATGAATAAATAAATAAAATCTTAAAAAAAAAAAAAAAAAGGCCAGAGAATTTCTCTATGATGCTACATTCTTTCTGCACTCTCAGTGGCAAGACTGTTTAGCTTGGGTGAAATTTGATACTTCGGGGACACCGGGTGGCTCAGCTGTTGAGTGTCTGCCTTCAGCCCAGGGCGTGATCCCGGGGTCCAGGAGACAGTCCCGCATAGGGCTTCTTGTGGGGAGCCTGCTTCTCTTTCTGCCTATGTCTCTGCCTCTTTTTGTGTGTGTCTCTTATGAATAAATAAATAAAATATTTTTTTAAAAAAATTGATACTTCAAAAGTAGTACCCTGCTAAAGGGAGAAGGGAGCTCCCCTTCTTGTAGGGAGATACAGCGAGTCCAACCATCCCTGAGAGTTCAATGTGTTATAGCAATACAGTGACAGTAAGTTAAATGTCTACTGCTAGTTTCCAGCTTCTAAAATTTCTCTGCCCCCTCCTTCCTTTCTTCAACCACTCCCTCTTGCTTCCCTCCATTCATTCTTCCCCATCCTCACTGGGGTGGACTAATGTTTGAGGGGCATCTTCTTAAGCCTTTACATATGTCTCCTACTGGGAAGCTTAGCTATTGGGATTTTCCAGGGAGCTCTGCAAAGGGGCTCTCAAAGAACTTTTGAAATCTGTAGTCCTGCGTATGTTCTGGTAAAATGAAGCAAAGGTTTTATTTGTTTGGTTGGGTTTGCTGTTTGAAGTGTTGAGGCCTCCCCCTGGGGCCTCCTACTATCTTCCAACTAGCACTTGACTAGCACTTCTAGAGCATCCCTTCCTGCTGACTTGCAGAGGGCTGGATTCTTTTTCAACAGTGCATATGCTGCTGTATTGTTGCCTGTTTGCTTAAGTTCATATTTCTTCTCTGGATGGATTTTCTATGAAGGTCATCCCTACTTGTTTGATCTTTCATTTCAGATCTTGTCATTTTCTTTTTGAGTGTGATTTTTTTTTCAAATGGATGTTTCTTTGGTCAGAACAACTTCCAATAGGCCTCAGCAGGTGTTAATGGCACTTTCATTTATTATCATAGACAACATCAATTTCTAGGGGACAGGTGAGTTCTTCCATGGTTCAGAGGAGAAATAAATCCTTTTGCAACTTCGGCTATTTTACTTCACATCTGTGGCCTCAGAGGAGGAGAACAGCTGAGAGCATTGGCTACATCTATCCATGAAGATTTCTCCATTACCAATTTGCTCCCCAGCCTAGAGTATGGAACACTCAGATGCTCAGGTTCACTCGTCTAATTCATTGGGTGTGCAGAAAAATAAAACTATGTCTAAGGCACATAGACAGTTTAACAATCAGTCTTTGAAAGGAGGCCTCAGTTTATCTTGTGCATCAGGGAGCCTTGTTCTAGAGAAGATTAAAGGTTCCCATGTGGGCCTTTGGTGGAGAAGAGGCACAAGTCAATAATGCACTGAGACTCTGTGGGTCCCCAAAAACTGTTTGCCCAATCTGCTCTGCGCTAGCTTTGCAAAGTTTTCCAGCAGAGCTGGCAATATGAATTCATGAAGTGACTGCACCTGCACACAAGAAAATTTGATATTCATTACTGATTTTTCAGTAAACACTTACATGGCAATTTTATATCCATCCATCCATCCATCCATCCATCCATCCATCCATCATTAGGAGTAATATCCCTAAGGCTGCTTTATTGCCTAAAACAAGGAATCTTGACAGCTGAAACTCATTTCACTCTCCTGCTACAGCTCTGAGCATCTTCCAAAACATGAATCTTTCTGCTATCTTCAGTTTAATTCATTAATATATGTCCATACCCAGAGTAAATGAGAGTGGATACACATCTAACTTCATTATTGTCTTCTATTCTGACCACGCTAACTAAAACTGTGATATGCCTCCCTTTTAGCAATCCAATTCCTCTTAACCTGTTGCTTTTCCATTACACTTCTCACCTTCCAGCCTAATGTGTACTGCACTCACTTATTATGTTTATGGTTTATTGCCTATGTCTAGAATATAAGTTCCGTGAAGGTAGGGATCTCTATCTTGCCTGTCCCCTGCTCATGAATTGCCCCAACCCCAATGATCAATGTAACAATTAAAAATATCACTGCATATTTCCAAATTCCTCATGTGGCTCTGATAAGACTTTGTTTGATAACTACTGCAAGTTGCTTTATGTTTTTGTTTTTGTTTTACACTGAAGTTCCACATAGCAAGTAGTAAGTCCACTTTATAGTATCTTAGGGGCCCTCTAAAGGATAATACATGTTCCTTCCTATATGCCTCATTCACAGATTTCAAAATCCTTTCACACAATGATATTGTGTGATATTTTATGGTGATAAAATAGTGATATTTTATGGTGAAACTCAGCTGTCAAATACGCCTTCTATGTCATTAACAAACCAGTAAACGAATAGTTACCAAGTGCTTTTGTGTCTTACACCATGCCGTGCAATGTACATTTCAGAGCACTAATGACACCCTGTGCGCATGTTCTGGGCCACTTGAGCTCAGCCTCTGATCTAATCCTGCCCTGACATTTGTAAGCAAAAGTTAGCACTGCAGTCAGAGAACGATCTGACTGATTTCTTTTCACTGTACTGCTCAGTTGTTCAGCTGTGATGGACAAAGTGATGAGTTAAATTGGAAGAACACAATCCAAGAGAATGACATCCAAAGTCCGTGATGGCAAAAACAACAGGCATTTCTATGACAGGATATCAACAAATAATTACTAATTGTCTACTGGATACAAAGTACTGTGCCAGAGAATAACACAGGTAGCGTTAACATGGCATCGATGTCATTCTGCTCGGGAGGCGGAGTGACAAGGCAATGTGTGTGCGGATACTAATACTCACCGAAGTGTTGATACTGAGAGTTGCTATACTGAATGCTTTACACACACAATCTCATTTAATCCCTAACATGAATACTATAGGTATCCTTATTTTACAGGTGAGGATACTGAAGCCCAGAGAAATGAAAGGACAAGGTGTCACTCAGCTGGGAACTGGCCAAGTACTGGGAACCAGTACTTAAACCCAAGCTTATCCGATGGCAAGGAGCGTTGGCCATGATGTGACAAACGAACATTTTGTAATTGCCTGAAATCGGCAGTTTTCATCTTCTTTGGTTGTATTGGCAGAAACTCAAGGAGATAAGTGGGTAATATGTATTTTTAAACTCTGTCTTTAAAATGGTGTGTATTGGATTGCTCTGTACCTTCCACCCCATCTAATCTTTATAGTTTTAATCCACTGGTCTCTGCAAATGTGATGTTTGAACACAAATCGCTCATCCTGAAATGAATTACAATTTCCTACATTAAAGAAGCACTTAGAGATCCATCTCTAGTCTATTTCAAGTGACTTATGTAAGAATCCTTTTTGATCTTTCCTAAAATTAAAATGAAAATCATACTCTGAAAACATCATGGGATAACACAAGTGTTCAATTCTGTGAACAAGGTAGAAACAAAACTGATTACTTGGAGTTTAAGGCAAAGAAATAGCTGTTTCATTTGATTCTTCATTTCTTAACTTTACTGTCAGACTGCAATCCCTTTTTCTATCTTCATATAGCTTTTTAAAAATGATCATCCAAAAAAAAAAAAAAACGAAACAAAGAAAAAGAAATAAATTACATTTTCTTGCTTCCAGTACTGGAGACATTTTCCCCTTGGCATGTACTCTAGTCTAAGTAGGAAAACCCAGAATGAAAGTTATGGTATTGCTTCAGTAACTTCTAAGAAATCAATGTAACTTTGGTTTGCTGCTACAACTCTCAAAGAACATTTGATGTATCTCTTAGCCCCTGACAACTTTCTTCACACTCTGAAGCAAAGCCATCCCAGCCAAGTGTATGTGCCTGAAGATGATAAAGGGTGTTTATTTGAAGTTTGCATCTTTTAAGAGAGATGCAAAGTTCCCAAATAGCTAGATGTGATGTGTTCCCATAGACTTCACCAAGCACTTGTCTGTGTTTGGGGGCCAAATTCCATTAAGTCTTTGAACCAAGAAAATTAATTTAGCACTCATTGAAAAAACACTATTTCAATCATGTCACATCCTTGGTTAAGACAGATTTATGGGGAAATCTCTTTCTGATACTATACGTGATTTTTCAAAAGTAAGCAGCCTGTTGAGTTTTGCATTTTTAAGAACTAGAGGGTTAAAAAATCACCCTGTGTATATGTATATAGATACATATACACACATACATACATATATATACATGACAAAGTCACCTAGTCAATAAGCAAGGCAACAAGCAAGTTAACAAGCAACTCATCTGGTGTTATGTGAACTTGCCAAGGAAGAAAGAAAATCTTAAGTATTTCAAAGGTTCTCTAGTTGCATCATCACAATGCCTATGAAAACACAATCATAAAAGGAATAAAAGATGAAAACTGGATGCAGAATTATGTTTATTTTATAGATATATGGTACCCATTGGATACCAAGAAGTATGTGGATGGCTACTTATAATGAGAAGGAAATTCTAGGCAATTTTTAATTTGGGGTGAAAGCTGGAAATAAATATATGCCTTCCATTGAATCAGGTTCAGATACTCAGAGGTATCCTTAATGCTAAGTCCACATGTAATTGCTTTCCTGTTTAGGGGCTCTGAAATATGCCATGTCAAAGCTGTTTCCTAAAAATGTATTGCAATTCAAAAAGCAATCAAAGGTTGTTGAAAATCTCTGGGATTTTGCAGCATGCACACAGGCCTAAATTTAACCATTATAAGAAAAACATTCCAACTCCCCCATTCCCCCCATAGTCTAAACCCTAAATGCAACATCATAATTCTACAAATATAAATTTCCTCATTACCTGTGGAACAGGCCAACCACAGCACAGACAGCCACCCCACCAGACCTCTAAGTGGGGCTTTTTGCAAAGGAATAGCACTGGCCCTCAAAGGGACTTACACTTAAGCCCCAGAGGAGGCCTCAATCATGCACAACAGCCACCCTTTATAATTGGGTCATTTGTTCACTGGGTGATTTATACACAATGTGGGGTCAAGGCTGGTGCTCTCAGAACAGTGTGCCTCCTTTCCCCCAACTGCATAGGATGGAGTAGGATGGGGATCCTGGCATTTATAACCTATCCAGTCACTCTGACCCCAAAGAAATGCTGATGTGAGCTGCAGTTGTGTGTTACTTCCAGAAGCATGGAGTGTGATGCTAGGACCTTGGGTTCTGCAGTCAGTCTACCTGGGCAGAAAGACCTACCCTACCTCTTCCTAATTACATGACCCTGGCAAGCTATTAACATCTAATAACCTTATCTGTTAAATGGGGGATTATAATCCTACCTGTCTTGTAGGGTTCTTGTGAAGATGTTCTTAAGATGAGCTCAGAGGCATGTCTGGCATAGAGAAGGCATTCAATAATTCTTACCCTTCATGTTATTAAGCATTACTGCTCTGAAATAACAGTAATACATTACTGATATAATTATCAACCATATTCATGATCCCTGATGAGGGTGATGCCGTGATGATGATGACGAGAGTAATAATCACTTACTAAGTGTTTACCATGTGCTTCGCATCTACTAAGTGCCTTATGTGGATTATCTCGTTGAATCCTTAGGGCGATTATCTGGATTATTATGGCTTTTTGACGGATGAAGACATTGAGACTTAGAAAGATTAAGAAGCTTGGCCAAATCAAAGAAGTAACAACGCTGGAATAGGGGCCAGGCAGACTGAATCTGGAGCCTGTGCCCTCAGCCTCAACCCCACACTCCTGCATGTATCCAACACAGCCAGAGCCAGGAGCTGGCCTTACAGCGACTCAGTCCCATGCCATGGGGCTGTTTGCAGAGGACGAAGCAACAGGTCACTTAGAATATGTTTTAAACAATGGATAGAGATATGCACACCTAGAAAGACATACCTATGCATAAATCCATAGATACAGAAGATCTATATGTCTACTAAGCTATGTAAAATTTAATCAAATAAATTATTAAGAATCCGGTAATCATCCCGTTCTCCCAATGAATTTCCAAATACGTTTAAATTAATTAATACATTGCAGTATTGGTGGCATACCCACTTTTAAAGGCTGAATTTAATCAACCCAAATTTATATAGATAGACTGACCTTGTTCTGTAAACACCCCAGTCTACTGTTTTTGCAAAGACAACCTTTCCCTGAGAGTTACAATCTGCTTTGGCCTCATTGATCGTGTGGATCAAAGGCCCTTTGCCTTATATCAGCCTGGGCCAAAACAGTCATTACCATGGATTTTGTACTTTTTCCTCTTAAATGGAGAAGGCCTTGAAGATGTGGGTCATGTTTTGGAAGTCAGAATAAGATGTGAAAATCTCTTTAGGTGCAGGAGAAAATGACAATGACAATACTCCAGTTGTTCATCAATGGGGCTTTCTACTCTGTTCAACGCTATTTTGCATCCAATATGAATCTCTCCTATCTTCACTCACCTTTATAATAAGGAGAGTCCTTGTGTGGATCATTTCTATACACTTACAAAGACAAAAGAGCTAGGGGCTCTATGCAGAACCCAGAACCACTGACATTTTTGTAGTTGTTAACCAGACCTGTCATGAGGGAGTCTGGTTCCACAGAAGTTCTACCCCAGTCTCCACACATGAACTATCAGGTCCAGACCTACCAAGAGGTAACATCTGGAGTAGGGGCAGGTTGTGAGTAGGGCAGGGGGCACAGATCATCTAAGAGGAAATGGTTCAGGGCAGCCCAGATGGCTCAGCGGTTTAGCGCCTGCCTTCAGCCCAGGGCATGATCCTAGAGACCCGGGATCGAGTCCCACGTCAGGCTCCTTGCATGGAGCCTGTTTCTCCCTCTGCCTGTGCCTCTGCGTCTGTGTGTGTGTGTGTGTCTCTCATGAATGAATGAATGAATAAATAAATAAATAAATAAATAAATAAATAAATAAATAAATAAAATCTTTAAAAAAAAAAAGAGGAAATGGTTCATAACTGGCCCTGGGACATCCTGTCTGGATGGGCACCCAGATTCCTACCATTCTCCCTCACTTCCTATAGGACCTTAAATCAAGATTATTCAAGAATGCCAACAAAGAGGGCACATCCTAGATAGAGTCCTCCCCTGTGTTTATTCACAGGATAAGGCTCACAGGTCAAGGAGATTTGAGAGACCAGGAAGTACTACTACTCAATCCTGAGAGGAGAGGAGAAAGTTTCTCCCTAGACGGTTTGCAATTCTCTCGAAATTTCACAGGCTGGGCTGCTTTGCACAGCCCCATACTGTGAGGCTGGGCCTCCTCATCCTTCTGTCTCATGAACAAAGAGAGCCATGCTGTGTCCCTTCAAAGGCACTTAGTGCATTTGTTAACAGGCTCAGCTAACTCAGTGGGAGACCCAGTAGGTGGGCGGTGGCTGGCAAGACGTCAGATGTAAAAATACCCAGCAAACCCACTTGGCTTCTGTCCCTGGTCTCCTTGCCTCCGGGCTGCTGACCTCTGCCCATGCCAGAAAAGCTTGGCCCTAAGCTTCTCCTTCTGCGGGAGCATGTGGAGCGTGTCCTCTCTAGGAGTGCCACTGGGAATCACATTATGATGGCCTGAAGAGGCTGGAGGACGGCTGTATCAGTCCAAATTTGAGAGTAATTGGGCCCAGGCTGTTAACAGGTGCAGCTGCTTCCCACTGGGGAGAAAGACGCCCGCCACGTGTGTTACTCATGGACTCAGCAGGAAGCCACCTATCAAGAGAAATGCAGGGACTGGGCGGAGGGGGCTGAGCAGGATGCCAAGGCTGATGAGGCTCCTGCGGAAGCGGCACTGGCCCTGCTTGTAATTAAGATTTTCCCTGACTTCCACATGATCGGTTTCCACTTGTTGCAGGGCTATTTCTGGTCCTCAACTCACAAAATGTCTATGTTATCATTTCCTAAATTATATTCTGCACAACACTTGTGCCGGGAGAAACACAAGCTAATTTTCTGTGGGGAAAGAAAAAGTGATGCTTTTCACACGTGCTGAGGAAACACCACTGTTGTGTAGGCCCCTGGCGATTCTCCGGGCACGTTCTCCCACTAAAAAGCACCTGGGGAGTCCTGGCATATAGATGCCTGATTAATTTTAAGTCACTATCTCTCAAACCAATATGTATTTTCGTGATCTCTTTTAGAGATATCCCACGGAATACCATTTGTGCCATTCTGGCTTATAAAGTATGCAGCAGTTAAGAGAATTGGTTTTCTCTATCAAAACTTGCCAAAGGTCCCTTCTGGCACCAGTTCATTTTCTCTGAGAGCTAGGTTAGCACAGTGGTCAAGGGGACAGATTTGGGGCCAGACTGCATGGGTTTGAACGCTGCCCCCACTACCCATTAGTGATGACACACGATGGGCAAGTCCAAACCTGTCTGTACGCAGTTTTCTCCAGTGTAGAATGGGACTGACCACAGTGTCTGCTCCAGAGGACTGGGGGCAGATTAAGTCAGGCAGCATATGTGAAGAGCTCAGATGGTGCCTGGCACCACGTAAGCCCAAGGTCAGTGTTTGCAGGCATCATCATCGCCATCTCCATCCATCCTCCCAGATTCGGATTCTGGAAGCTGTTAGGTCTCTAGCTTGACCCACATCCGAAGCCATTTCCTTATCCTGTCCCGCCCCTGCCTTTGAAAGGCTCCCCATGTCCCCAGCCCTCCTAACCAGCAGACCTCCTCCTCACTCCATGCTGGGATTTTACAGCTTCCCTGAGCTGGGCCCCCTGACCTCAGTTTCCCCCTCCATATGCACCTGCTGCTCCGCATGGCCAGACTGACAGCTTCAAACCCTCTGTCTTCTTGGCCCCACCCCACTTACGAAGGTACAGTGGCTCCACCCTCACTGCCTCACTGGCAGAGCTCAAAGCTCCCTGGGGTTGCAAGCCCCTCACAAACCAGCCCACACCTACTTTTCAAGTCTCATCATCCTTTCACCTCCAGCCTTTGCTCCTGTGGTTCTTCCCACTGGAATATCCTTCCTAGTCCCTGCATGGACTCAAATTGCAAGTAGATTCCAAAGCCCAGCTCAGCTCCTGTATGGCTGTTGTCAAGGCCCTCCCCAGTCATGCCAATCTGCTCTGGTATGGGGGGCGCTGGTGCATGCTCTAGGGCAGGGAGCTGGGGTTTAGACGCAGAGGCCTGGTTCACTTCCCAGCTTCAGTACACGCACACCCAAAGAGGTCTGAGTGAACCAGGCAGCCTTTCCACATCTTTGTTTCCTTACTTTGTCAAATGGACATGAATTCTGTTCTCTCCACAGTGTTATTAGGAGATTTAAATAAAAACACTCTGCACATGTTCCAATTCTTTCCCAGAGTTGTCCTGTCTGTCTTTTGAGGAGCCCCTGATTTGGTGACAGTTCCTTAGAAGGCAAGAGTAGTGAAGCAAAGGAGGGTCAGGTATCAGACCTTCAGCTCTGGCCTCCATGCATCATCCAGAGCTACATTACCTTGGTCAATTTACCTTAAATATTTAGAATCAGAGTAAGCTTTAATTATTAAAATAAAAACAAACAAGAAACCACAAAAGCATGAGCATGTGGAAATTCCAAAAACGAAAGAAAAAAGCTACTACCCTATGCGTGTTTAGCAGCACACACACCCCATGACGGCTGTGACATCACTGCCAGGCTCCCCAGGTATTCCGCATGCATCTCTGGAGCACAGGCTGAACCACTCCGGAGCATTCAGTTCCCTCTAGAAGTACTTAAACACTTGTCAGTGAAGAAGCACGGCTTGCTCCCACCAGCATCTCCAGAAAGCACCTGTTTACAAGGTTAAGCCCACCAAGAGGCTCCTTTCCATTTGCCTGAGCAGGTGGCTCAGCCTCTTTATCTCCCACCCAGTCTTCTGGGAAGATCTACTTCAGCCCCAGCTCCATTATCTCTCTCTCTCTCTCCTAGCACCAAACACCAGCCGAAGAATAGCCTCTGAGATCTATGTTTCCTTAGAAGGATTCAGAGAATCATAGATATTAAAGATGAAGGAGAAAAAAAAAATCTATCAGGACATCTTGTCCTCTCCTTGTGCAAAATGGTTCCGGCCTGAACATTTTCTAAATATTTGTCAGGCCTGGTATTAAAGGCTTGAAGTGACAAGGCCCCTCAGGGGAGAAGTCGACATTAAACCTCACTCTTAAAGAGGATTTCTTTTACTGACTTTTTCAGCCTCATGTTTCACCACCGGATCTCACCTCTCACTTTTAGTTAAAGGCCTTCTTGGTACACAGGCTGTGGTGAGTGGGGACTACAGAAAGGCCACGGGAAGGGTCAGAAGATGCCAGAGCTGTCACTTGGCAGACTGTGTGCCCTTTTGGCTCCAGGTAATTAAAAAGGAAGGCCAAGGTGAAAACCTGACTTCCAGCTTAACTTCTATCCTGAAGAAAAGGCACCCTTCCCCCTTCCATCTTGCAGCTCTCTGCTTCCCATTGGGAGAGCCCAAGTGCAATCTTGTCATTAGAAGATCAGGTCTCAGGTCTATGTCCCTACTGAACTGACACACTTAGCTGCCAGAAGGTTTCCTTTAGGAGGGGCAGATGCTCTCACCTCCAGCACTTGCCTCCTCGGAGAAATGTGCACTGTAGGTGGCTAGAGCTTTCCAATTTTTAAAAAAGGGAAACCAGGATTCATGAAACCTCCTAATTTTTAGATGTTGGCAACTACCTGCTTTCCTGGACAGCCTGCATCTCCTGAGTGAGTGAAAAAAAAAATCATTTTTTAGCCTATTGTAAAGGCCTAGCTGTCACCAATGCTCTCAGCTGTGTGAGATTTCTCCTCCCTCTGAAATTAATTGCTTTTTCTTTAGCATGTATGTGGGAACTCTCATGCTGTCTACTGATAATTTTATACGTAGAAATCTTGCCTTATGAGTTTCTTGAGGGCAGGGAGCATGTCTGACGCTGCTTGATCCTAAGGGCCTAAGATGCACAGATGTTTCTTCTGCAAGGGAATGTCCCCCAAGCATCTGTTCATAAAAATGATCAAGCCCTCAGGGAATGGTTCATACTGTTGTGAGGCTAGACCACTTGGGTCTATAACCCTACCTTACCACTTGATAGCTCTGGGACCTTGAAAAATTTCACAGAGCCTCTTTTCTCATATGTAAACTGGGAACAGTAGCAGCTTTGACTTCACAGAGTTGCTGCAAGATTTAAGGGTTAACAATCACTCACCACATAAAATAAAAGCTCAATCAACATTTGGTTGCTCTTTCATATTCCCGTTGTATCAAAATACCCAGAACCTGACAGTGCCCTCACTTTGTGACTACATATTACAGAGCTCTCACTGGTCTAATCTATTTTTTTTTAAGGTTTCATTTATTTATTTGAGAGAGAGAGAGAGAGAGAGAGAGAGAGAGAGAGAATGAGTAGGGGGAGGGGCGGAGGGAGAGGGAGAAGCAGACTCCCCACTGAGCAGGGAGCCTGACGTGGGGCTCTATCCCAGAACCCCGGGATCATGACCTGCTGGAGGCAGACGTGTAATGGACTGAGCCACCCAGGTGCCCTCACCGGCCTAATTTATTCACCTCTGCATTTGGGTTTTTCTCTGAAGGTCAGTTTGATTCACTCCATTCTTGGCAGAGTCCTTGGCCCTCTTGATGGTTGACTATATATGAATAAAAAAAGATCAGATAACCTTGCCTGAGTTGACTGTTGTTCAGAAAGATTATAGCTACATGCTAGACTAGGTCTGTGTGGGGGTGAGCTGGGGTCACAAAGACACACATATATTATGGTAGATGCAGATATGTATCCCCCAAATTCCTCTCTAATGAAAGGCTTACTGCCCAACTATGAAGCAGGTGGCCAACAAACAGTGTCCAGCCACCGGTTACTTCAAATGGGCTCCAGCAACACAGAGTTGCTTCCCTAGAAGTCACACCGTTCCTGGGTACCCAGAATCTCCTAAAAGTAAAGTAGGCATGTAGGGGCACTGCCATTTCAGCTCATTGGAGGACAACCTCAACAGACAGTATTTATGCCAGAGCCCACTTTGGCTTGGGAAATACTTTACAAGCCCCGCCTTACTGTCCAATCTTCCTGGTGTCCAGCCCTGCTTCCACCACTTTCTTCCACAGATACTGATGCCTTTTAAAAACCTGCACCCCAGACTCCACTTTGGCCCTGCTTGCCACAGCTCAGCCTACCACACACACATATGCGCACATGCACAAAACTATTTCAAAAGCCCCAAGATGCCTTTAATAAAGAGGAAGCAGTCAAGGTTGCTCATGCGGATGCCCAGTTTTGCACAGAGATCTATAGGTTTTATAGTCAGAGGCATCTACAGAGTTGGGAAATTTACCAATTATATTTTAATATATCAGTATTTATAGAGAGGGGACACCAAAGAGATAAAATGACAATACAGCCTACCTCAACAGGTTTCTGGATCTTTGAGTACTCTCAATAGTATTTGGATTTTCTAAAATAATCCTGGAGTTCTGGGATATTATTTAAAAAAAGTAAAAATTAAATAATAAATTAATTGTGTTAACACTCAATAATTTTCTCTCCCTGAAGTACTCATGTTTAAGAGTATATTAGGGAAATTAGGTCATGAAATGGAAAGATGAGCTTATGCTCAGGTGCCTGGCTTTGTTATTATGCAATAATGATGTGATACAATCTGCTCCCATGCTGACTGCCTACAGGGCCTCTGCGATGAGTTGCCTCACACATACTACTGAAAAGCTCTATCAGAAAAAGTTGTAGTTCAAAGATAATTCCACATATTCCCAGTAATAACAAAATAGTTGGGAACAAAGATAGCATTTCAGAGCTCCTGTTTTTCATCCTTCACCCTGAGTATTTAGCTCCATCTGTCCTTCACTCAAATATCACCTGATCTAAAATGGAGTGAATTCTGTTATCATGCAATCCTATGTAGGACAGTGCTCTCATATAGCAGGTTAGACTCACATTGCTATTCTTTGTTAAGAAATAAGATCCTACCATTGTAAAATGCATGTGGAAAAGATGAAGCCATGGTGCATGCAATGTGTGCTGCGTCCAAGCTACCATCTAACTGAGGCACGATACTGAAACTCCAATCTGAAGGGTGACCTGCAAACTACCTGAGCCTCCAACTCAGAAATATATGCAGGCATGTGAGGGAGTAGGCTGCTGGAAAGCCGTTCCTTAAGTTTTCCAACAGCAAGCACCTAAAGGCGTGTGGAAAGCGTGAAATGAGAGAGGCATATTTACTAGAAAGGAGCTAGTAGGTTTCCAATCCAGAGAAAAATATCTAAAACTCTGAAGTTTTCTACAAGAAAGATTAGCATTGTTTTCAGAAATACAAATGGATTACCCTGAGTAGTTCAAAGAATATGCATTATTTCTGCAGTGAAGGAAAAAGCCTACATCGATTTTGGAGAGAGTTCAGCAATATTATAAAAATATATACTAAGCTACCTTTGACTTTAATTTGTTAAAATAAATTACACACACACAACTGTACGTATGCACAACCTTAAAGATAAGCCATGCTTTTTTTCTCCTCATACAATTTTAATTAAGTATGTTTTTTCAACTTTTCTTTTTTTTGAAATTATCTGTTAGGACCAAATGCAAACATGAAATTTTCTGCATGCTGACAGCTATTTCAATAATATTAGAAAGGTGAAGCTCTATTCCCTGGAAGGGAGAGACTCTAACAAAAAACATTCATTATTTCCATGTAAATTGCAAAAGTAAAGATGCTGGATTTAGCATCTAAGCAGAAGGAAACTGTCACTTTTCATTATCAGTGGAAAAATATTGTAATTTGCAAAATTCCCTAGCAAATTGTGATTTGACAACTCAACTTCTTTGTCAATGTCTACCTTAATTTATAATTTGCAACTTCTTAAGTCCTATGTTGGGGCAATGGCTTTGGGTGACTTACTTTGAGGTAATGGCATCCTGTATGATTTTTTTTTTTTTTCCCTCCTGGCATTGTCTAATTAAAATGAGACTCAGACTCAGAGCAACCCTGACAGACCTAAGCCCTCCAATAAAAACTGTGGTATGTCTCTCCTCTTAAATTACACAGCAGAAGTGAAGTCTGGTACATCACACATGGAAGAGAAGCTAAAGGCCAAGCTATCTGAGTTAATGAGCCGATATAAGCTCAGGCTCTCTAACCAGAGAGGTTAGGGACAGACAGTATGGCCACCACCAAGAAATTGCATTTAAAATAATCAATTAAAAATGAGTCACCTCTCCGCTAGCTCCCACACTTACCACTCAACACCCAGACACTCTGGGCAATGACAGAAGGAGACTCACACACATCTGAGAAAAGGCACCTTGGAAGTGGGACCTGCTATAAGCAAGAGCCTCTCTGCGTTCATAAATGTGATGGTAAGACAACAGGAGGGTGTCGTGCAAGGGGAACTAGAGGTGGCCATCCTGGTATCTTAGGGCCTGTTTTTATGTTCTACTTCAGTCTAACCCCTCCACTAGGGCCCCTCTTGGTGAGAAAGATTTGCAAGATTGTCAAAAGTGTTTACTACATCTACCAGTCTTCCAATCTCATTTGTTCACAAGGGGTCGGCAAAACAAAATCAGCTAAAGTAGCAGGGTCTTCTCCATCCTAGATGGAGGTGAAGTTATGATACTGTGCTCTAGGGCCAGATGGCCCTTCTTGAGCCCTTGGGCAATTTCAACCTGGCTGAGTCCAGACCATCAGATGATGTGTGTTCCCATGTGTGGAATCTCAAGTCTATGAATGTGACAGGGGTGGAAGTGGTGATAATTCTGACAGCTCAAAAACTATTATAGTTCATTAATTATTAGTTAACCAAAACTTTCATAGCTCATTAGCTGCTGGTTAAATGTCAGTTAAAATGAAATATTTAATATGAACAATGAAGATTAAAGGCAGCAACTTACAGAGCATTTCCTACATCTCAGTTCATATGAAAAGTATTTTACATATATTTTTGTACTTGACCCTACAACCTGTATGCAAGTGATGTATTTTTCGTTCCATTTTACAAAGAAGAAAGCTGAGTATGAGAGGTTAGGTAACTTGTCTGAAATTAAACAGCTAATGAGTAGTAGACCTGGGGTTCAAACCCAGTTCTAGATGATTCCAAGTCCATCCAATTATCACTTGGTACACACCCAACTTACGCAATGCTTAACTTTATTCTCAATCACTTCTATACTGTAGAGGTGCAAATATGCCAAGTCAGGTATGTTAAATTCATTTGTGTTCCCAATGGACAACAGTGTCTTGCCCAAAACTACTCAAAGTGTCACCCTTAATAGTTGCCATTACCACAAGAATTTGCCTTGACCCCAATGATGCTACATTTATTGTCATGCTCGTTTCTACATGGAGGTATTATTTTTAAACTGCAAGTTTAAAGCTCTTATAAGCTTCTGACAACATGCAAATCAGATATTACTTTGGAGTTCTTTTTTAAACAAACCAGTAGGAAGATTCCAATTAAGTGACAAAGAGTAGTCACACATACCTGTAGAACTGATTCTAATTTACACCTTAATCTTGTTTTAATACACACTGTGTGAGTTTTAGCTCAGACAGAGATACGATCTGCCCAGTAGGGGATATTAGTTCTTCCTAAGTATTTTAATTAAAAAACTGTTATACCAGGTAGCTTCTGCGAATCATGTATGAATGATTTATTGTATAGTGGAGTCCTGTTCTCTAAGGTATGGTTGTCCAACCAGACACATTCCATCTCCTTAAGCAAACTAGGAGGGGGTCTTCCACATAAGCGTTGTCATTTTAAAAAATGCTTGAATGGTGCTTTGTTCTTGGAGTAGAGAGTGGAACAAGGGAAAGAATTTCCAAATAGAAAACACCACCACCACCAACAGTGGCTAGCACTATAGAACACTTACTTCGTAACAAGAAATATGCTCCACCCCTTGCATGACACTCATTTTTGAAGTAGCCTCATAGGATATTACGATCCTCATTTTACAGTTGAGGAACTTGAGACTTCAAAGATATCTCAAACTAGTCACTAAAAGCCTCAGAGGAAAGATTCAAATCCAAGTTTAGTGAATTCCATAGCCCATGATTTTTATCAGTGCAATAGGATATACTTAACTTGAACCATTATATAACAAAGGTTAATCTTTGGCCCACCAAATATCTTTTAAATACTTCTAACTAACAAATTCGAAGATGAATCTAAATTAGCTAAATCTTTAATATCTCATCATGAAGGCATGGTGTTTCAAACTGGAGAAAAAGAATTTATGGTTTTGTGATTGAGAATAATTTCCATGAATATATTTTTCTTGTTATCCTATTATGTGGGTGTATGAGGAGAATGAGAGAGAGGGAGAGAGGGCAGTCACTTTTCACTTACGCTATTTTGGAACTTTCCAAAGACAGTTTAAATCAGCTACCTAATTTCCGTAAAGTATCCAAGTGAAATTACACTTATTTAGACTACATCATTCTTAACTGTTACAAAGACTCAATAGTTGAAAAGCATGGTATTCATGGAATCCCTGCATCCCTGTGTTCCTTCCCTGCAATTCCACACTCTTGCCACCATAAAAATCCAAATAAGAGATAAAGTCATCAAAAGCTAATTAATCCCTGAGTAAAGAAAAGACAAAGACCAGATTTGTGAGAGGAAGAAAAGAAAAAAGAAAAGAAGAGAAAAGAAAAGAAAAAAGCAAGAACTCACCACCAACAAATCATTTGAAATACTGGGTAGAGTACATGTAAATTGCAAAGTAAATTAATTGGCTTTGCATCGATTGGTATCAAAAGTCATTAGCCCGGCACTGCAAGGAAATCCCGGGAAGCCCCAGATGTGTGGAAGAAAAGGCTGTGAATGAAATCAATTTCTGCTCTTCAACATTGATGCTTTAAAGGGTCCCCACTGTATAACTTGCCCAGAAGCATTCCAAGGGGAAGAACTCATGGATTTATATCTGCCACATGTGTCACTGAGCACAAATACGCCTGATAAATAATTGAACCTCAGTAAAGCAAAGTCCTCCGCTGTGCTCATATCACATGTGCTAAAGAACAGAGAAGAAGGCAAAGAGGTCAGGTTTCCCATGTGAATTTCCACTTGGCATCCCACTTATCAATGAGATCATACTCTGCCTTGTGGAAGTATCAGCTCATTATGTTAGGGAATCCAGGTGCTAGCATATATTCAGCAAATCTGGTTTCCTTATCTTCCATACTATAGAGCCCTTTCGAAGACTCCAAGCACAGGGCAGGGCATTAGCCATAATCCTCACAAGACTCTTAGGACTTTTAATTTTTTTTTAATTTTATCTTGTTTTATTTTATTTTAATTAATTAATTAATTAATTAATTATTTTTGAGAGAGAGAATGTGAAGTGCCAGCGGGCAAGAGGTAGGGAGGGAGGAGCAGAGGGAGAAAGAGAGAATCTTAAGTAGGCTTCATGCCCAGTGCAGAGCCTCACAACCCTGAGGTCATGACCTAAACTGAAATCAAGACTTAGAGGCTTAACCTATATACCCCCATGTACCCCATCTTGTGATTTTAGCAGATGACGAAATTGAGGCCTGGAGACAGAACATCATTTATCACAGGCCACAAAGGTAGTAAATAGTAAATCTGGGATTTGAACTCAGGTCCAGGAAACTCTAGAGCCTATATTATTGCCATAACAGTCCCCCTCCCTAAATAACTTTTATATTAAGTGAGCCTAGGAGTGGCCGGACTGCTCCAAAGCCTTTAGTATTATTAATACCAGGAGACTATGAAGCTCCTGCAGCTTGACTCTTATTCATGGCACTTCTCTGGAAGGGGCAAATGGTCTCTGCTGGGATCCCTACACTGACAGGGAACTTTCTCCCTCATCTAACTGTAGACATGGTTATTCAAATACTTCGATTTCCCCTTCTACAGCTCATATCCACTAATCCCAGTCACGGCTCCTGAAGCAGCTTGATCAAATACTGGCTGAGCTCCATGCTTGGATCCATTATTAATTGAAACAATAAATAAAATCTTCACCTGTAGGAGTATTTGTGAGGACTCAATAAGTTTTCACATGGGGACTGGCACAGTGTTCAATGTTAATTGTGAAAATTTTTCTGATTTTATTTAGTAAGCTATTTTTAAGAATGGAATAAGCACTTATGAATGCCTCATATAAAGCCCTAACCATGGCTGCCATCTATCCATCTGGACCCCCCTCATTTTATCTTCTCTTTGTCTCCTCTACCCAAGGTCATTATCATCTGGGATCCTAGGTTCCTTCTTCCTTTGCCTTGTTTTCATATGGTTCCAGCACATTTTTAGCTGACTTGGGCTGCTATAACAAATTCCCATATACTGGGTAGCCAAAACAATGGACATTTATGTTACCTCAGATCTGGAGGTTGGAAGTCCAAGATCAGGATTCCAGTATGGTTGAGTTCTGGTTAGAGCCCTCTTCCTGGCTTAAAAACTTCTGCCTTCATGCTGTGTGTTCGCATGGCCTTCTCTAGTTGCATGCATAGGAAACAAACTCTTTTTCTTTGCTCTCTTCCTCTTCTTACAAGAGCACCAATCCATCAAGAGGGCACCACCCTTATGACCACATCTAAACCTAATTATTTTTCCAAGGCCCCACCTCTGATTACTATCATATCATATATCATATCATACTATACCATCCCAGGGTTAGTACTTCAACTTATGGATGGGGGGGGGTGTTATAAAAAACATTCACTTGGTAATATTCATCTAGAATCTTTCCTAAAATGCTTAATAAGCTATGTTTAAGTTTATAAAAAAGATAATATCCTTATTCCATTTTATACAATTTTTGCGGGCTTTTTTCACCACTTTGTTTTTATTACTAATAAATTAGAAGATACCCACAACTGAATGAAATACTACATTTTAACATCTGTAGCTATGCTTGAAAATACTCTCTAAATTAATAAGCTAAATATCAATTCCAGGTACATAAAAGTGGGCAAAAAAGCCCATATTTAGTGAAAGAAGACATAACGTAAGAGCAGAAATTAATGAAACAGAAAACAAATATTTGCTAGAGAAGACCAAAAATTCAAAAGTTTGATAAAATTTAAAACAGGTAAACCTTTAGCACAACTGATCAAAAGAAAATAATGAAAAAGTTTTAATGTTTTTTATTATTATTTTTAAATATTTTTTTTTTAATTTGAGAGAGAGGGAGCGACCTCAAGACCCTGAGATCATGATCCATGCCCAAACCAAGAGTTGGATGCTCAACCAACTGCGTCACTCAAGCACCCCAGTTTTAGTGTTTTAAACGAAAAAGGTGGACACAAATACAGCTCAAATGAGCTAACAAATTAACAATTATTGATAACTATATGTCAATAAGCATATCTTTAAAAAGCTTAGATGAGATGGTCAAGTATCCAGAAATATATGAGTTACCAAAATGGGCATAGGAAATAAATAATAAAACCTTAATATGATTTTATAACTATCCAAGAATTGGAAATGGTAATTAAAAATCTTTTTGCAAATGAAACACCATGTCAGATGGCTGTACAGGCAAGTTTTTTCCAAACTTTAAAGGAAGAGTCGTTCCAATTCTATGCAAACTTCTCCAGATGATAGGAAGAACGAATTTATTCCCCATTGATTCTGTAAGGTCAGTATAACCCTATTACCTATTGCAGACCACAGTGCTGCACAAGACCAGACAAAAACATTGCAAGAGAAAAATTACAGCCTCACCTCACTCATAAGTACAGGTGTGTATCATTCTTCTTAGTAGTGTACTCAATTAACAATCCATAAGAAACTTGATTTTCAATACACAAGTAGCATTAGCGTTATAGAAGGATCATGTTAGCTTCAGAATGTACCAATTTCCTAGCTATATGACATAAAAACATTACTTAAGCTCTCAAAAACTTAGTATCTTCCTCCACAAAATGGTGTTTTGTAATATCTATCTAATTCTGGGATAATAAATGAGGTCAATAATATAAAGCCCTGAGCTCAGTGTATGGAAGTAACAATAAGCAATAATAAGTCATACCTACTATTCATCAAGTGCTTAGTTACTTGGTTGAACATTCTTACAAACAAAAAACAAAACAAAACAATTTTCCTTTAATGCTCACAACCTTAAGAGTACTATCCTCAGTTAAGGAGAGAAGTAACTGAGTCAAGAAGAATTTCGACTTGCCCCAAATTAACACAATTTGTGAAAAGCGAAGGTAATATAACAACCATGTCTGGACACAGGTATACAGTGGGTGCTTCCAGTTGGAGGCAATTTGAATAGGTGCTTTTGGGGACACAGTGCTACCTCTGAGAGGCACTCTAGTTCCTTCTATGAGGCATGGGATGTGTTCACCTTTTTGGGAAAGGTAGTTTTCAGGTTGGGTTTGATTTGTGACATGTGAGATTAAATTGCAGCCTTTCTAATGGAAAGGCTTTAGAGGGCAGGAGTGAGTGATACATTGTCATTTATCCATCCCTGCGTGGGGAACCTTGAACGTTAATGAGATCAGACATGCCATGGCAGCTCTCTCCACTACTGCCACAAATTCTAGGTCAGAAGAATTTTGTTGTTGTTGTTTTCATCTGACCACTTCCCTGCCTACCTGGAACTCTCTGCCAGGTTCCTGAGAAATAAGATTTATGATAATTTATCTTAGGCAGGGCTTGTGCCTTTATTCTATTAAGGTTATCAAGAATGTTGCCAATATCCATTTCATATTTTCATAGGAAAAGATTATTTATACAAACAGTGAATCTAGAAAAATGAATGAGAGTTCTCAATTGGTGAGTGGCAGGAAACATGAGGCTTGGGAACTCTGCTGGCTTGAAAAATCAGTGGGGAAGATAGAGTGTTTCATTCTATTCTTTCCCCAGAGAAGTTTACCTATCAGTTAGACACAGAGAACTAACAAAGATTTAAGAATCAATTTGTCCTCTGCATGTGGAAAATACCACCTCATTAAAGATTATACAGTGATGTCATTTATTACTATGCTGTGCAAGATGATTCTCTTGTATCTTGAGAGACTATGCTTGCCTTTGTACTACTGGTTTCTTGAAAAGGAAACCAGCAAGAATGCCTTTCTTACCATTTATGTCCAGAGTGATGATACAGGGAACTGTGAATGTTAACACATTTTCAAGAGGAATTAAGATAGAGGAAACAAGATGGTGAGAGGGAGTTTTGAAGATGCCTGGACATATAAAAATTTTGAGCTGAACCTCCAAGGATCAGAGCTTCATGTCTAGCTGGATCCACTGAATATTATCAGATTATTTCTGTCTTCAACAATGCTTAGAATCAGCCCTGGAGAGAGGTAGTTAATGCTGAAAGAGTGAAGTGGGTGGATGGTAAACATCTGAAACATTTGTTTGTGCAACCCAGATGCAAATACATTGTGAAAGACTTATGGTACAGGACTTTCAGAAATCCATCCATCAGTGAAAAGGCATAAATGGTGATTTTTCCCTTTCTTTCTCATCTTCCCTTCCCTTTCCTGATGGAGAGAGATGACAGCATCTGAAGAGAAGATGTTGAGAGGGAGGAGCCTCTCGTGGAGATCTGTGGTTAAGTGGCAGCATGTGCTATAACTGAAGATGTAGGACAGTGTGGAGGAGGGGGTGTCACACAGAAATGGGGAGAGTGATGTGTGCAGTGTTTGAGGAAGTAGAGAAGAGGGGATGAGGGGGCAGAGGTGAGGCAAGGGAGGATGACAACATTCAGGACATTGTGTATACTGAGCAAATGAATATATACATATTGAGGACAATATGAGTCAGATTTCTTATTATCTGCAAGGGTATTTATAAACAAGGAAAGGGAAAAAAGAGTAAGACTTGGATTGGAAAGAATTACATTTTAATTAATATGAACTCATGGGGGGGCACATACGTACACACGCATACTCACGCACACAGATATAATAATAAATGTATGTGTAGATATATATGCATGTATTTCCTAGCTCTGTGTGTTGAGAGGACATAGAAACAATGACATCTCAGGCAATGAGCACATGAGCAATGAATACTTGATGTTAGGCTCTAAAACTGTCCTCCATTAAAAGGAACCAGGCTGATTCCAAGGCAGGATAGGAAAAGTATAAGATGATCCTGGAACTTCTTATTTGGTACCAGACAGTAAAGAAATGTTCAAATAATGATGAGAAAAATCTGGAAAAAAACAATTTGACTAGGAGATCAAGTAAAAGGATGGGTCATTATAGTGTACCTCCTAATGTGATGCACTAAGGAAAGCTCAGCATCACTTCTGCAGAATTCCTGTGGGAATTCATGCAAAGAAGGCATGACTGGAGTCTAATCATGAAGATACAGATAGAAGGTCATCTTTCAGGAAAAATGTGAGACAAGGAAAGACTGAGAAATGGACCCAGATCAAAGGAAACTATGAAGGCCAACATACATTCCTGGATTGGATCCCGGATCACCAAAGAAAATGAGTCATTGTTGAGATAGTTGGCAAAATATAAATGAAGTCTATGGATTGGATGATGGTGCATATCACTGCTGATTTCCCAAATGGGAGCGTTTTTATAGTAATTATGAGAGGATAGTCCTTGCTTTAGGAAAGTAAACTGATATTTATGTGGGGATCAGGGGACATCATGTCAGAAGAATATCTCTATTTGAGAGAGAGAGAAAAAGAAAATACATGCACTGACATCTTAAAAGTTGGGTAATTTGGGTAAAAGGAATGTGACAGTTCTTGCCACTTTTCTATAGGTTTGAAATAGCTTAAAAATTAAAAAAAAAATACTTAGAGTGCTGAGCTCTGAAAAAAAAAACACCATATATTTCAAGGAATGATTATATTATATATGATTTGAATCCCTTCTGTGCCTTTTAAGTAGTACAGATCCTAGAGAAGACCCTTTGTTGGGAAGAATCAGTAAGTAGCATTGTGAATGACAGTGAGACTGGTGAACCAGATGACTCACCGAAGAAAAAGAAATAGATATTCATTATAAGAGAAGGAGGAGGAGAGGGTGATGGGATATGTGTGTGAGAAAAAACAATAGCTAGATATTGAGAGAGAGCATGTGCGCACACACTCACATGCAAAGAATTGTCACAGGGTATACAACCAGTAGGAAAAGAAGGATGCTAGAGAAAAGTGGAATAAATTCTGATGTGGACCATAATCTTTCCATTATTCCAAGGCACTGCCAATAACAACCACATTATTCGTCAACACCCTCGGGACAGATACTGCGCATTACCTTGTTTGATTTAATGATAAGTGTGAGGTGGAGCAGTAGACAGGTGCCGAGGGAGCACAAGGCAGCCTCCAGTGGATAGGTACATTTGGGTTTCAGGTGAAAAGCAAGATGAAACATATACCTAAATGCTCTAATATATGGTATAAAAGAATCAGACTGAGCCTCCAGGGAGTGGCAGACACAGTATGAAAGGACCTCAAAGGATGGAATGAAAGGGAACATTCAAATTCCTTGAGCTCCCTCTCCGGACTAGGAACTTTATATCTACTGTCACATTATTCCTCACAGTGTGCTCAGAAGGTGGAAATCAGATACATGAACAGCAAGGTATAGAGGTTCAACACCAGACCAAGGACCCCCAACTAGTAAATGGCAGAGCCAAGATTTGACACTACATCCTCAGAACACCAATGATCATTTTTATTCTGCTTCAATAGGCTGGGATGTAGGGATGGAGTTCTGATGGGGAAGGCTTTGTGGAAAAAGTGAGTAGACATGAGGTAGGGTTTGAGCTGTTGGCAGGAAGAGAAGGATGGACTCCTGGCAGAAGGCGAAGGAAGCGCACATGGAGATGAGGAAACCTGGGTGGTAGTATAGGGACGGTACGACTGATTTCAAAGATAGTTAAAATACAAGATGACCCATTCCATGGCAAGTATGGATTCCAAGTCCACATGCAGAGATGACGGGGGTTGGAAAGACTGAGCCCTTGGTGATGCTGCCCGGGGGCCTGCAAACGAGAGAGGCTTGTGACACTTCTGCATCCTGCTGCCATGCCCTGAAGCTCAGGGTCAAAATCCGGTGTGCACAGACTCACAGGAAAACATTTATTTTTAGACATCATTTAAGGTAAGCAATGCCTGAAGGACTGAAAGTGCAAACTTTCAAGGTGCTATTTCTGAAACTGCAGGAACTTCCAATTGGGATACATTTTCTGAAAATTTCTCCCATCATTATTAGTACTTCTGCCAAATAATCACATCCCTAAAAATATTTCCTCCTTGATAATGCACAAATGAGGTCTCTTCACAGAGGAGGAGCAAGGCAAAGAAGGCGATGAATTGCAAATCAATCATAATTTATGTAGATATTCTACTGAAAACTACATTCATCACCTTTTCCAAATAGCA
This sequence comes from Canis lupus baileyi, assembly GCF_048164855.1. Classification (NCBI taxonomy): domain Eukaryota; kingdom Metazoa; phylum Chordata; class Mammalia; order Carnivora; family Canidae; genus Canis; species Canis lupus. Next base: position 32,591,353 of record NC_132856.1, on the reverse strand, counting down.
CCACAAGAATTTCCTTTAAGAACAAGAAGGCTATTTTCATAAATTGGACCCTAACTTATTTCTCTAATCAATGTATTTTTATGCCCAAAAGTCGAATAGTAAACAATGAAGTTAGAGTAGGAATTATAAACTAGAAGAACATGGGACATGGTATTCAAAAAAAAAAAAAAAAAAAAGGGAAAAGAATGAAATAGCGAAATACATTTTCCATGACCTTAGTTCTGCTGTTTTAAGTGCTTTTATTCCCTCTAAAGGACTTTGTGATGTAATTGGTCCTAGTGATGCTGAATCTGAACACAAAAATGCTAAATTATCATAAGATGCATTTGTGAGAAAAATTGCCATCGGTGCTACAGTGTCCCTGGCAGCTACAGATAGGATGAGTAAATGAATAGACCTCTATCTTCCAAAGCCGGACTGTAACAGTAACCAGCACCTAGGAACAAACGCTCATCCAGCAGGACTCACTTGCTATTTCTCTGAGTTGCCTATGTTAAATGGCACTTTTTTTTTTCTTTTTTTTTTTGTATCAATCCATTTGTAGGGAAGCATACAGAGAAAAGTTCAAAGGCCTTGACTCTGGGGATTATTGATTTAGTGTTTAAATATGCATGCCTTTGGCTAGTTTCCTCTAAAGCAAATTCTGATACAAGATTGTGAGGGCAGGTTAATTTGGAAGGTGATTCCAGAAAGCACTAGTGGGAAAGTGGGGAAGTGAGGTACCGGAAGGAATACATGCGCCAGATGTGTTATTTCTGTGGGCTAGAGGGACTGAATCCCACTGAGAGGCAGTGTATGCATGCTTCAGGTTTATTCCACCACAGGAGTGAGGGAAGTTGGGCATTTATTCACGTACTTCCTTTAGTCATATGTGATGATTGCTACCACAGGGAGGTAGGGTAGCAGAGAATTACATTTTCAATCGATTTTGCACTGCTCACAGGCAGAGTGGATGGCATCCATGGCCAGCCAGAACACCACAGCGTTTACAGATGGAAGCCAAGGGTCAATGTGTAGTGGAATGATCATTGTCCACATGTATATTGGCAGCATCTGCCGCAGGATCTTTTAAGGGGCAATGCTGAGACTCTGGGTCAACATTTGATTCCAAGCCAAAGCACATGTGTGCAAGCACAAGCACATACACACACACACACACACACACACACTCCTCAGTATAAAGTCTTAATAAGCATCAAATAGACCATCAGACAGCCAATTCGAGACCTGCTTTGAGATGCACATCAGTGCTTAGACTCTTCCAGTGCTCATTAATGTCTCAAAGACTAAGCCATTTAAATTATCTGCCCTTTGGTCTAATTATCTGCTCAAACGACTCAAAACTGAAGGGGAAAGTCAAGACACTGCCATAAGAAGGAAGGATGATTGCAATGTATAACTTATTTACTGTCATATAATCCCATGGCATCCTATACATCTCCTTTCATTAACATTCATTACATTTGTAATTATTTCTTTTTCATTATCTGTCTTCCCTGAGAGGCCATAAACTCAATGGGGCCAGAGACCATGTCTGATTATTCAAATCTCGGTTCCCTATGTCTAATACATAGTAGAGACTTGATCACTCACTACTGATGGTAAGAATAAATGAATGAATAAATCAGGCTATTACCATCATCCATCAGGCAAAATGAATTATATAGCTGAGGTGCTGGACCACTGCTACATATGAGGCAACTTCCTACAAATTAGAAAATTCCTACAAATTTATCAAACAGAATGCAGGCTGGAATTCAGCCCTGGCTCACCCATTATTAGAATACCGATGGTAATTATAAGAGCTGTATACTGATGTCTCTGGTTTTACTCCCCCTTATGAGTAAAAGGATTGCCTTTCCCTGTTCCTGTGAAATGAGAAGTGGCCACCTGGCTTGCCATGGCCAATGAATAAAAGCTGATGTAAGCCAACTTCTGGGTGGAGATCTTTGAGAGAACACAATTTAGTGCATAATTTGCCATATTCCTTTCCTTTTGCCATAGTGACCACTAATATTTCAGATGGTAGAACAATGATCAGCCTATATCTCTAAAGTGAAGATGATATATCACAGAATGCCCAGCTAATCCACAAAGGACGATGGTATAAGGTAGAAATGCACTTTTATTTTTATAGGTTGGAGCCGTTTGTTACTGTAGCACACCTAGCTCATTCTGACTGACCCCGTGCACAACCAGCAGCTCTATATCTGGTGGCCCTGTGTAGATTAATATAACTTGCAAACTCTCTCCTTTCATGAATTTCTCTGCATACCACATCCTCCTGCATGCATTATCCTTTCTTCACATACAATAGAACCTCTAACAAGCATTGCCTTTCTATGTGGGAAAGATCCAGAGCTTAACCACTTTTGCCAACAGAGGTCCTTCTGAAATCATGTGAGGGAGAAAAAAAAAAAAAGCTACATGCTGTTCATTTAGAAGGGAGGCCTAATTCTTCCATCCTCATGTAATCTCAAGAGCAATTTCTACACCATCAAGGCCACCACTCCCCAGGGGACCAGAGCTTCGGGCTCATAATTAGTTGTACTACTACTACTATCACTGCTAATTAATGGTCGATGTTCAGCTCAAATTGAATACTGCCCATTTCTGACTCCTACACTGTAAGTCAAATACAATTCCCATTTCCAAATTCTGCACTTCATCTTAATAGTATAATTTTATTTAAAAAAAAAGAAAAAAAAATTAAATCAAGGAAGAGATGACATTCTCCAAACTAGTTAGTTGGGTTATCAAAATTAAAAGCATAAAAAATTAATAACATGGGATTAGTATTATTATAGAAATGCATTCACTCTTATATTAAAATACAATTCTTTTAAGCCATGGCTGTCACAGTTAAAATGTTAATAGTATTTAAACATAAATCCTTCTCCCCATGAAGCAGGAATCATTGTGCAGGCACGTTAGCTATTCTATTCACTTTAGAGATGCTGCCGGGTAGAGCATTTTAATGTAAGCCTTGTCAGTGTTAATCCATCCTGATGTCTGATGCCGAGATGTGTGTTATATTACTTTACGTAACTGAAAAATGGGAGCCTTTATGTCGGATTACAGGCTGAAATAATGACCTCCTCTTGGAAGCAGGGCCTGGGATATAACGAGGTGCCAAATGGGATTCTAGGTTGGAGCCTCTGTGAGACTTGAAAGGAGCCAGGTCTTTCGTTCAGACACATTCACTCTCTAACAGAATGTTTTCGCCCCTTGCTATCTACTTAAGGCTCATGTACAAAGAAGAATAAGCAAGAGAGACAGACTTGATTCATGTAGGGATGGCCATCCAAGCTTTAGATTTAGGTGGGCAATGGTGGAAATGTACCAAGTTGCTCCTTCATTACCATAACCAATGATCTAGTGCAATGGTGTTCAAAATGTGCTCATGGAGTCCAAGGTCACGTGCAAGAACCTGAGGCTCAGTAGGGGCTGGGTCAGGGAGAGAAACCCAGTGGGTTCAGTGCCTTCTTACTATAGCCAGAGCATTTCCTTATATCTGTTTCATATGCAATATTCTGTTAATGATGGCATATGAAATATGGTTCTAAATTCATTAATTCAACAAATATTTCTCTAGACACAAACCATAAATCCCTAAATAAATGAGATAGTTTCAGAGAGTGATAGATGGTATACAGGCAAGAAAGCACAATTGTGGAATAGAAAGTATGTGGGATTAGGGGCACATTCATATGTGGTGAGACAGAGAAAGCCTGGGTGGGTAGATAGAAACTGAGTTGAGGTATGAATAAGCAGAAATAGTCCATCATGTGAGATTTAAAGAAAAATATTTCAGAGGAAACAGCCAGTACAAAGACCCCATGGCAAGAACAAGCTCATGTTTCTAAGAACAGAAAGAGAGCAATGTGACTCTAGTCTGGAAAGAAAAAAAGAGACATAAAAAAAGAGTAGGGGGTACAGATCAAGCAGGGCCTCGTAGACTCAAAAAAGGACTTCAGACATCATCGTCAGGTGCATGGAAGCAATGGGAGGTTGAAAAAAAAAAGAAGCATAACAAGATCTAAGTACTAAAGGCTTCTGCCCCATGGGAAATAGACTCTTAGGGGTAAGAATATAAGCTGAGGGAGTGACAGGAAGACTTAAAATTTTTCAGGCAAGAGAACATGAGGGCCTGGAAGAGGAATGGAGCTGTGAGGGTGGTAAAAACTATTTGGACTTGGAGTATGCATAATGGCAAATCTGATAAGATGTGATGGTTTGAAATCACTAACCACAATTTGAGAAGGAGAGGGTGGAAACATGTTGCATGTAGGGAAGGTAGAGGTGGGAGATAATGCTCAGAAAGAAGACAACAACTGTGACTTCTATAGATGGCTCTGGCTCAACGGCTCACCAAGAATCAGCACAGTGTTTCTGGACTGAGATCTGAACGTTTTGCCAGTGTCTTTCTTCAAGTACTTCATTCTTGCTTCCTGATCTGACTGAGAAATTTAGGTTTCACATAACCACCTCTTGGTCTCTTTTTGTGTCTAGATTACCTATTCTCTCCCTTTACTTGCAGGTGGCCACAAACAGAATGATCTCTAATTTTTTTACTTCCTATGACCAAAAGCAGTTTGTGAGCTTCATTAATGTGGGGATTGTATCTTTTTCCCGTTTGCAACCATCTCATATAAATAGCCTCTAATTAGTTAAAAGACTCAACAATTTATACCATCAGAACAATGTATGGTAAAATCTGATAGCTCTAATTATCTTAATAATCAGCAGAACCCCTTTCAACCTAATAAGAGGATGAGTCATTAATGACAGTTTATGAAGATTACCCACTTCCTCTTTGTTTGCTATGCAGTTTGCCCTTTCCATGTTAAAATCTGGACACACTTTCTACTTGAATCTAAAAAGAGTGATTTCTAAGAAGTTCTTAAAGCAATATAGGATCAAAACATAAGTAATAACCACATTCATTCTCAATTAATATTACACTGAATTTATCGCAGAACACATAATTAAGTTATAAATGAATTCTCAGGACAGAAATGCCCCCCTTTTAAGATTGCTCATTCCCCATACACACAAAAATGAAAAGAAATATTTTCTCATTTTGATCCTAAATCTACCACTGAAACAGTCACTTCACTTGCTTTAATGCAATTTGCTTTATTTTGCGATTATCTTATCTTATGCCATCCATTTTTTCCCCCATGTGATAGCTTTAATCCTTTTATCTAGACCCAGGGGGAAATCTATCAGCTTCACCTTTTTGGTATGCTTCAGCTAAAGAAAACTATATGTTTCAAAACTAGTCCAAAATTTAGGACCGAATATCACGTATTATACACTTCCTAGAACTTTGAGAGTTTCACTTTAAATATATGAACAAAATCCTCCCCATATCTCCACCCTAGGGGATGTCCTCACCATCCCAAGTCATAAGATAAATTTGTGGTTATAATGCAGGGTGGGAAGGCAGCTTAAAGCATGTCTACTTTAATAACTTCTAGATATGGTGAAGAAACAGACTCCAAGAAGAATGTAGGGACTGAGGTCACTTAAAGAACTGGTGACAATCTTGAGATTAAAATCCAACATATTTTACTCTCAGTTAATGCTCTTTTAGGCTTAGTGAGAACTAATGCAGAAACATTTAAGAAATAACATATCTCTTTTCATTATGTTTTGCCACTGCAAAGATTGAACATGGCCCTTCCAAAAGGGCTAATTTCAATATTAAAAAAAATAATAATCTTCTCAAAGAGTCAAGAGATTCATCAAGTGATCCCCCTTCTGTCTGCATTTCAGGACACCAAAATGCCAGTCCTCTGTACAAACATGCTTTCTGGATTCTAAAGCAGGGAGATTAATGCTCTTCCATTTCCTACTCACAGTATAATCAGTATGAAGGAATAAGATTAGTGTTATGCCATTTCCACACACAAAAAATTTTCTCAATGCAACTGTCAGTGTATGTGTTTCAAAATGATAATGGGGAATGCTTAATACAAGGGATTGCTCCTTATCTATGGATTCTGAAAAGAAAATTAGCTCACATATCTCTTGATATAGAAAACACATATGAAGACCTGAATTACATCATCTTGCTATCGGTATTGTTTTGCTAAAAGTCACTGTATGCCCCACTCCCACATACCACAAGGCTCAGAGTGCATTTCTCTGACAGCAACTCAGAACTTTAAACATATACTAGTCTTGCCTTCAAACCAACCAACATTAGATGCAAGCTCTACTCCGCAACTCCATGGCATTCAGAAACTCAAAATGATGTCCTTTAGACTCTCCATTTCTTGAACCTGATTTTCTATGGGTGTTGGACTAATTTCTAGCTCAGATTGGGGTAGAGGAGCCTAGAGGAGAAATTAGATGTGTTTAGCCATATTTAGGCTTAAATTACACCAGCTCAGTGAGTCCAGATTGAAGGAGGAGGAGAAGAGAGAAGAAAACAAAACTATCTTCCTACTGTTCCTATATAAAATTCCAGGAAAAGAGTTCCATTGACTGTTCAGTCATATGCTTACTGCTTACACTGGTGTATAATCCCTGTGGCCAAGAGATGGTATACCTTAAATAATAACATATGCCTAATCATATCCGCATTTTGTGGCTGAGACCAGAATATTTTGCCATTGTCTTTCCTTAAATATTTCATTCTTGCCTCCTGATCTGGCTTAGAACTTTATGTTTCACATTACCATACTATGTACTGCTATGGATACCATGAATGGGAGGCCACCCAAAACCATATAACATGTGGGAGAAATGTTATCCAGTGAAAATTGGCCACTATTATCAGGATGGTTGCAAGTTATGCCTAGAAGACAGAAACAACAGGTGTCCACTAATGTTTCAAATAAGCTTATTAAAAAATGAAAGTTTGGGTCCTCTTTCACAACACACTTTAATTCCAAAATCATAAGTAAAAGGGTTTTCTCTAACCAAAAAGCTCGAATAGTTCAGCTCCTTCTACTAGATGATCCAAGAAGAATGAGCAATATGTAAGGGTCTCTCAGGTCACTCTTTCTTTCATGTTTAAATTTGATAACTACAACGATAATTCATAAATTTTCTAACTTAGATAACACATTAAGGGGAAAAAATATCCTTCATCAGGTTATGTTCAATGCTAAAGGCATTTCTACATATGAGTCATTGTCCCAAACTTTCTTAAAGTACATTTTTTTTTAACCTCTCTAATGTTACTAGATGAAAGTTGCTTACTGTAATTACAGGGAGTTTTTGTTGGTTTTCCTATTCACCCAAATCTATGTGGTTTGGAGTTTTCTTCTGGAGTAACATTAATCCTAATGATAGCTGCCATTTTTTTTTTTTTTTTTTGCTACTACTTATTAAATTCTAACTATGTTTATCATCACCTATGTTATCATTAATCTTCATACCAGCAATTATTATCTTCTCCATTATATAGTAGCGGAAACTGAGCCTTATAGAGCTCAAAGGTTTGCTCAAGGTCACGCAACTGAGAAGTGGCGCAGCCTGAAACCAACTCTTCTCTCTGTAGTACCAAACCCCTGCTTCTAACTCTGCACTTCGTTCCTGCCTTCTTGTCTACCAAGTATTTCATCTCTCCCGGATACTGTGGCAAACACTACCCATGCATGACCTCACTCAACTCCCACTTTACACTTAGAAGATATAGATTAACATTCTCGTTTTACAGGTGAGAAAGCTGGGACTCAAAGGAATTAATCAAGAGATCTAAGTTATCTAACAACTACTTTAAAAAGCTCATAGTTTTATATATGAATCTCTTGTTACTCTCATTTTGTTTCATTTTGTACAACCCAGGATTAATAGGTACTCTGGCTACAAATCATCTCATAGTAAAAAATAGTTTAAAAAAAATAAAGCTGTCTCATTAGGACAAGGACTGTTCCCATTCTTCCCAGAGCTGGTTCCTTTTGGCAGTAGGTAATGCCAACTCAGTTACATTCAAGGAAACTTGCCTTACCTTTTTCGATGTCATAACAATAGAGTGGATTTCTGGTAGTAGAGAGACACTTTAACAAGGAAGGAAGAAATTGCAAAGTGCACATGACTAATCTTTTGTTATCTTCCTGCTAAATTAATTCCGTATATATGTGCTAAAAAATCAGAACCAGGGGAGCCGGCCTCTAGTTTGAGATGATCCCAGATTTCAAAAGTTCTAGGTAGTATTTGAAAGGTCATTTGTTTGTTAGAAATAGACACACATACAGGTACACATGATTCTTCCAAATCAGCGCTTCTCAAAGGACATGTGTGTGGGTGTATGTATTTAACATCGATTCATGGCCAGCTGATACACTGCCATAGAGTGGATGTTGAGATACAGCTGATACCATGGGTGACTCACCACACGAGTTTGACCACACTCAAATTGGTCATGACCTTATTCATTTATTCATTTTTTAAAATTTTATTTATTCATGAGAGACAGAGAAACAGAGAGAGAGAGGCAGAGACACAGGCAGAGGGAGAAGCAGGCTCCATGCAGGGAGCCCGACGTGGGACTCCATCCCAGGACTCCAGGATCATGCCCTGGACTGAAGGTGGCGCTAAACTGCTGAGCCACCCGGGCTGCCCATGACCTTATTCATTAAGACAACTCTACTGAGCTTACACTTTGATGTCATGGTAATGTCAAATTGTGACAGAATTTATTATCCCAGGCTGGTATCATGAATTTCTCCAGGACTGGCACTGACCCTCTAATGACATTTTGAGTAGCCTTGCTCCATAATTTTATTTTTATTTTTATTTAAAAAAATTTTTTTTTCCTGCTCCATAATTTTAGACTCAGGGGCTGCAAACCCTGTGTACAGAGTGCCAAGGAGGTGCGCATGCTGCTAAGGGAGCCACCACTGCAGCTACCTGTATGGCTGCTTCTGGAGCCAGTTTGAGCAATAACAGATAGTACCAACATTGTAAATATTTTCTGATCTTGTAGAGACCTATCTGCGTTTTTCTGTGTGTACTTTTTATAATAATAGTACAGTCTCCAGATGTTTCTTTTTATTTAAGATTTTATTTATTTATTCATGAGAGACAGAGAGAGAGAGAGAGAGGCAGAGACATAGGCAGAGGGAGAAGCAGGCTCCCCGGCAGGGAGCCCGATGCGGGACTTCATCCCAGGACCCCAGGATCACGACCTGAGCCAAAGGCAGACGCTCAACCACTGAGCCACCCAGGTCCCCCCGAAATGTTACTTATATGTTAGCTAAGATAGCTCCATTACAATCTGTGAAATACCTCCATTCTAGCCCACTCTGGCATTTTGTGAAAAAAGGAATTGATGCTGAGAGTATTTGTATAACAAACCCAAGTCTACATAGTAAGTTTTAGGGTCTAGCAGGGATGGCACCAAAGTTTCATCTTATTTGCCAACTCTGGATGACTGATGATGATTGCCAGGAAGGTACTTGGAGGCCATGTCTGGGCTCAATGTTAAAGTATCTGATGGATTAGCATTGTCCTCCAGGTCAGACTAGATGCACTGCATACTCTTGGAGAGAGTCCAATCTTGGTTGACTGATTTTATTTTCCAGGCACTTTTACCACTTTACCAAGAGTTGGTAGGGATCCATATCTGAAAAGCAGAATCTACCAGAACAATAAATAGAGAACATTGGCTTCATAGCTTAGCCTCATTCATTCAGGTCACCTACTCTCTACCCAGCTTCTAGCCAATGGTTTCTACCTTTGGCACTATTGATATTTGGGGCCAGATCATTCATTGTTTGTGGGCAGCTGTCTTGCACAATATAGCATATTTAGCAGCATCCCTGGACCCTACTTTCTAGATGCCAGTAGCACTCTTGCCCCAAAGTGACAACCAAAAATGTCTCCAGATATTGCAAATGTCCCCTAGAGGGCAAAACTGTGCCATTGAGAACCATTGCTACAGTGCAAACAGAACTCTTTCTCATTCTAGAAATACCATGCAAATAATTGTTTCTATGCCTTCAATTGTATCATATACTGTTTCCTCTTTTTCTTTTTAAAAATTTCTCAACTTCTTCCTTCTCCTTCCTCCTAGTTTCCCTAACCCATCAAAATTCTTGTCGTTCTTCAAGATGATTGAAAAACCTGCCCCAATGAAAGACTTTTCCTGAGCAGCAAAACCCTTGCCATTTCTTAGTTTTCAACCCGCTTTGCACCTGGTCTGCATCTATCAACTCATCTGAGTGACCTTCATTTTACCAGCATAATCCTATTGACTTACTTCTTCCCAAACTATAGACTTTGCAGGGACTGCAAGCCTCATTGTGACTCAATCATATTCAGCACAACATCATCCCTGTTAAATGGCAAATCAGAATTTATTGAAATGAAGTAAAAAGAGATTTTTCTTTTTCCTTATTTAGGACATCCCATGGGTTTCCGGACTCCAGTTAACAGAACTTTTAACTATTTTCAGCAGCCACACAAATCCCCAGTAATTTTAGCTGGTCTTCTCATGTGAGGAGAGACAGAGTGTCCCTCCAACCCCAGTTGTGACAACCACAGATGACTCTGGACAATTCCAAATGTCCCTGGGAGGTGGGGAATGGCAGGTGGGGGTGGCGGATGAATCGGACAGGCCCATCAAAATTGCTCAGTTGAGAACCACTGTCTAGGATGACATCCAGTTTATTCTGTTATCCCAAAGTAATTATTAATAGCACCCTCTACTCCTTTACTTCAAATATGTCCCAGTTTGGAAGAGGGATTACACTATATCCCAACTTATGTCTCCTGAGGCATTGACCTTGCTCTCTTCTCATGCAGATTCAGGAGTCTAGCCACATATTAGTCTGAATTCCTCTGCCACCAAGAAACACATTTTTGTGGTGAAAGATCTCCTTTTAAAGAATATAGTTCTCTCTTCTACCTTCATACATGCAATTCTGGGAGATAAAATCAGCACAACCTTTCTGCAGGGAAATATGAAGGTCATAAACTATCTTCGCCTCTCAAAAAAGAATCACACGATGTTTACAGCTTTTCTCAAAAAGTTGTACATTCCATAGATATCCTTCCATGTCACGCTAACCCCAAATGCCTCAAAAACAAGTTCAAAGCACTCAAATCCATTGATCCAACTTCCTCTGTAGCCAAGAAACAATTTTGTTCCACACATTAACACAAAGGACTGATCCTCTACTCCTGGGAGATACCAACACACCTGGTTAAAAAGTTCAAGAAGTTTAAAATGCATCAGCAATTTTGACTAGCAGAGTGGTTCTCAAGCTTCACTGTACATCAGGATCACCTGGAGGGCTTGTTGAACCAGAGACTGCAGAGCCCCTCCTCTCAGCTTTCAGTAGGTCAGGGACTGGACTAATCATCTGCATTTCTAACAAGTTCCCCGGTGATGCTGATACTGCTAGTCTAGTCCTTTAGAAGATGCCAGCTGCTCCTTGCTTATTCCCTCAAGGATGGAAGCATTCAATATTGGGGAATGGTTGGGGAAGAACGAAGGGAGGTCGGAAGTCTTAATCAGACTGCTTGCTCAGCTATGTTTCAGCTAATCAGAAGAAAATTATTCCTCACCCACCTGTGCTGCGTACCACAGTAGGCAGTGGAGATGCAGCCAGAGCAGGACAGACGCAACCTCTTCTCACTGTACTCATTGCCCTCCACCTCCGGTTTCCCCTTTTAGAGATGAAAGCTCTCTTAGGGGCTCCAATTCCGCTCTTTTTAGCACTCTGTTCTATTTATCAGCTGCTAATCAGCCATTTCAATCACTCTCCAAATCCCCATAAGACAGGTCCCATTTTTCAAAAGCAAAACCAAAGAAGCCTGGATGACAAAACAGAGTGGAAAACCAAGAGTTTCAAGTGGCATCTCCTATTTCAGCACATGCTTTCTTTTTTTTCTGTGACTCTGATCATTTCATGGAAAACCCTTACAAGTATGGCCCATACCAGACTCGTCTGTCCTTTTCCCTCTGGAGACAGGAGGGGCATGGGTTTATTGCTCATTTGTTGCAGGTCCAGAGGAGAGCAGTGTTTCACTCCAACATTGATAACTGAGTCTGGAGGTGCCTCAAACGCATTTCCAGGGAACAATAATTCAGACTATGATTTAGGATGTTTCTTTTCTTCTGTCACTGTTGCCAAGGCCTGAGGGAAAGCAATCTACATTCTCGTTGACCTCTAAGACAACTACCAGAGGTGTAAGCCGTTTCTCCTTAACTACTCCTCACTGTTTACTCTTTAAGAGTTTCCATCTCTCAGGACTGCTCTGGCTTACCTTTTCATCATCATTTGGGAAGGCAAGAGCAAGTGTGGGCCAAGGCATTCTCATTGGAGTCATCAAGACTCTTGTCTCATGCTGAGTTCTTTGTCGGGCTATGATCTTTGTTCAGGGAATAAGGAAAATCCCTGCGATTTGTAATCCCTCTTGTGCAGTGAAAGGGAAGCCTATAAAATAACTATATTTTTGTGATACTAGGAGCATTCAGATGGTTTTGCACACTCTCAATTTTTAGGAAAGAAAAATTTACCTTCCTTCCCAACCAAAAATGTGTTTTAGAGACAGTTATTTGTGGGTTAACTTCAAATTACCAGGGACCTAACAGTGGTTTGACAGCAGAAGGGGGACTAATTTTGTAAGTACTCTGTTAGGGAAGGATGGCTCATGACATGGTTTCATATGGTGTCCATGGGTCATATTCATATGGATTCATATGACATCCATATATCAGCCACGGGTTGCATCATTTCCTAATATCTCAGAGTTTCTCCTAAGCACATATGCCCTCAGGATCAGAAACAACTTCTGTTTTGTGAAAAATACCTTTAGTTCAAGAACTGAATAGATTCCAAACGGCAAATGCTCTGTAACCCAGTGGAGAAAAAAGCAAAAAGAGGATGGTCATTCAAACCCACATACACACAAGATGGGGATCCCAGGGAGATACAATTATAGTTAGCTCTTATGCATAATACTTCCCCAGGTAATAAAGGAAACACTGAGTTCCTGTGATGGGTCTTTAGCTTTCCATGGAATCATACATATCAAGCACTATTTACAGATAGGAAAGAAGCTGCCAAAGTGGGGCAAGGAAAAAGATGCAAATGCTCTTGGGTCACTTTGAGGATCAGCTCACTGTCATTTATGTGCATGAGGACTAGGATCCCTTCTACAGCATGAATAGTATTTTGTAGCTCTTACTTTCATGCTTCTAGGGTCGGAGCTATGTGAATTGTGGCTTTGGTGTTATGAGGACAGGTTGTTATTTTAACCATTCCTTCAGTTTCTTCTTGGAGGTAGAATATGAATTGCAAATTTGGTGAAGCTGGAATAAATATTCCATTTTGGAGACATGAAGGGTCTTATGCAGTATTTTGGTTCTACAAAGGAATTCAGATTTTATCTCAGAGCAGATTGGTCCTTGCTCTGGAAGGGAATATTTTGGAAAATCTTTTCTGCTCATGTAAATATAAGGCATATGCCTCTCTTGTTGAATTGGTGAAGTCCTCAGTCAGCAAAGTATTCTAAACACAGGTGCTTCAGACTCTGATTTTAAGAAATATATTTAATAATATCAACTGGACATGAAAAGATGCTCAACATCACTAATCATTAGAGAAACCACCTCATGCCGACTAGAATGGGCACTATTATAAACATACACATACAGAGAAAATAACAAATGTTGGTATGGACATGTAGAAATTGGAACCCTTGTGCACTCTTGGTAGGGATGTAAAATGCTGTAGTTATTGTAAAAAACAGCATGGAAGGCCCTCAAAAATTAAAAATAGAATTACCACATGATCCAGCATTTCCACTTCTGGCTGTATATACTCCCAAATAATTAAAAGCAAGGACTCAATGAGCTACCATATACCCAATCCACAGCAGCATTATTCACAAAAGCCAAGAGGTAGAAATAATCCAGTGTCTGTCAACAGATGACTGGAAAAACAAAATGTTACATATCTAATAAAATATTATTTGGTTATAACACATGCTGCCACATGGATGAACCTTGAGGCCATTTTGCTAAATTAAATAAGCTAGTCATGAAAAGTCAAATGCTGCATTAATTCCACTCATACGAAGTATCTAGAATAGTCAAGCTTACAGAGACAGGAGGTTGTCAGGGCCTGGGGTCACAGGGATATGGGGAGTTATTGTTTAATGGGTATCAAGTTTTAGTTTTGCAAGATGGAAAGAGTTCTGAGAATGATGGTGGTGAGGGCTCACATGTACTGAATGCAACTGAACTGTACAATGCAAATGGTTAAGATGGTGCGTTTTATGTTATGTGTATTTTATAATTTAAAAATAATAGAAAACGCAAAAATATATACATTGAACATCTTTACAAGAAATTGATCTTAAAGAGATTGTTTTTTTAAATGGAAATGTGCATTGTATTACAGCTGAAATCATCTAGTACTGATGATTTTGATGTTAAATAGCAATATTATTTAAAACTGAATAACTGAGAATTTGAGGGAAGCATTGGATTGAATGCTTTCACCCCTGGGGCAGAGTGGGACGTGGTGGTGGGGCAAGCAGCAGTCTTACTATGGAGATTGGAACAGTGCTTCCCTCAGAGGAAACAACTGTTCCACGGTCAGTCACTTTGGGGCATAAAAAACAGACGTCAAGATGAAGAGAGGCAGAAGACATTCCTATCTTTGGGAGTAAATGGACCTCTTAACCATGGTAACAAGCTAGAGGCAAGGAAGGCGATGACTAGCAGGGAACTCTCATTCCATCAAGGGTAAGAGCAGCAATATTTGAAATCCATCTTTCAGCTTTAGCTCCCTGCATTAGTAGCAGGCATTACTAGTTGTCTTTCCACTCTCCATTCCTCTTTTCTACCTTGATAAAAGAACCTCAGTTTTGTTAAGGTAACTACCTTTTCCCATCTGCTCACCTTCTTTGTGGATGACTAACCCCACCTTCAACTGAATTGGTCTAAACCATTTGTGGAAATAGAGGATACAATTTTTTTTAAAGACTTACTTATTCATTTCAGAGACAGAAAGAGCATGAGTGGAGGGAAGGGCAGAGGAAGGAGAGAAAAAAATCTCAAGCAGACTCCCCACTAAGCATGGAGCCCAACACAGAGCTGGACCTTATAACCCTGAGATCATGATTTGAGCCAATATCAAGAGTTGGATGCTGAACCAAATATGCCACCCAGGTGCCCTAGAGGATACAATTCTGACCATTGACATATCCAACTATGGGGGAGATACCCATGAAACATCTCTTTGTCTCTTAAAAGAGCCACATAGGAAGAGATGGGTGCAACTCTTCTCCTGCTGTTAACAGGTTTGGGTGGAATGGCTACACCACTGTTGACATTTTATGATCATGAAGGTCACTAGTCTCAAACCAGAAGCCAGCATACAGAGAATACAGAGTAGAAAGAAGGGAAGAAACTGTATTCTTCATGATGATGTTTGTGCCAATGAGATAACCAGCCATGATACAGCTTACCTTAATTTTTTTTTTTTTTTTTTTTTACAGCTTACCTTTAAACTTACTATTTGACTTTTTGAATTAGGATTTTTTTATAATGTGCAGACAAAAGCATTTTACTTAACTGATTTAGACTTGTAATTCCTTCATGTTTTCCTTGAGTTTGCAAAAAAAAAAAAAAAAAAAAAAAAAGGGTTTTTTATAAATCAGTCTAGTGTTGTCTATGCCTTTGAAGAATTAAGAGGATACTGATGACCACAAAGGGGATGAAGGGGCCCTGGAACAAACCTCAAGAACATGTAGACATAGTTCTGTACAGCAAGAGGTGATGTGCAGTGAGCAATGACCCATAGCGTGAAGTGACAGATGACATCAGAGATAGATATGTAAGACATGTAAATAAGCCCTCAATGTCTTCAGAAAGATGAGAGGAGGGAGATTCATTTAAGATGTTATCTTCATTAAGGGGTTCCTGGGTGACTCAGTCAGTTAAGCATCAGACTAAGGTCATGATCTAGGGTCCTGGGATCCAGCTCCCTGCTCAGTGAGGAGTCTGCTTCTCCTTCTGCCCCTCCCCCCACTTGTGTTCTCTGTCTCTCCCAAATAAATAAATAAACTCTTTAATTTTTAAAAAAAGATGTTAACTTCTTTTAGACATGTAGATTAAGGGCTTGGGCTATGATCATCAGATCATAAAGGGAAGAGTAAAGGCTGAAAAATGGGAAATTCAGAGGCATTCAAACAATATTGGCTATAAGTAATATCACAGGATCTCCTTTCAAGAAAATGAGAGTCCAATGGGACTTCTTACTTTTTTCTGCATATTTCCTGTATAGATACTAGTCATTAGAATGACAAATTTAAATTGGTATATTCAGGCAAATGGAAAGAAAGTTCCTCATCCTTTCTCCCAAAATGAGTTGTATAATTATGCATGGTGAGTCAGGTGAGAGTAAGAAAGCAAAAAAAAAAAAAAAAAAAAAAAAAAAAAAAAAAAAACTCCACTCAGGTCTTGGACAAAAGATAGAACAGGATAGTCCAAAGCATGATTGGTTTTCACCTTAACAGCTTACTTTCAACTCTTCAAAAATTAATAAGGAATAAGAAGCTATATTTTAGGTTAATAGTTGCACCATTATTGAAGAACCTGGCTCATATAAATGAGCCATGAGCATTTCCTGCCTTTAAAAAAAAAAATTATAATGAAAAGAATGATTGATTGTACTTGGCATATTTTCTTCTCTGTGGTTGCATTCCACTGCAATTATACAAATATAATATAATTTTTCCAAAGGCCATGGCTACCTGACAGAAGCATTTGAAAACCAACTGTACTTTGGGCTTCCAGGCATGTGTGTGTATGTGTGTATAATATGACAGTTCAGAAGAGAAATTCATGTCTGACACCCAGAGTTTTGTCTCCCTGCTTCGAGTGATGACCCAGGGTTACTTATGCCAGTTGTACCTGAGTTTTGATAATATTGGTTTGTCAGTGGTTCTTAAGACCTCTGACTGACAGCTGCCCATTATACCAAGAACTATTATTTTCACAGGAAGGTCAGAAGCCTATTTCTGACTCTCAGGTAGTGTAAAGAGATACTGCCCCAAAAAGTGAAATCCTTTTCAGACACACTCACCTGCTAAGTACCAGAAAGAGCTCAGAGCTTTCAAAAGTGCTGAAGTCTAAAGATTTTACAGCTTCGGGAAACACAGCCTAAGAGGAAACAGGAGAAAAATAATACAAAGACGACAGCAACTGTGTGATCACACACAAGTGAGACATCAAGATCTATGACCTCATAGTTTTTGACAGGGGTTTGGAGAACAAACTGTTATTTGATACTGATGCTAAGGAGAGGGGGTTTCAGAGCAACCGTAAAGAGTAGAAGGAAGAAGGACTCAAACCCATCCCCGTGGCAGCTGCTGCCCTGTACTGAAAACTCTGCATGCAGTTATCTTTATTCACCTTGTTCACAGCTTATGCCGTGATTAAACTGAATCCTTCTGACTGTAAACCCTTTTGTTCTATCTCAGTATTTCACAGAGGCTTGGTGTGTTAATCAAACTGTCATCAAAGAAAAAAAAGGGGGGGCACATTCCATCCAAATGAAGAAAAATTTGAACTTTCTACAATAAACACATTTTACAGTGGATGAGTTTTTCACAGAGTAATTATTTCACTTCTCCCAAAGATTACTGATTACATCATACAGAAATACTAAGAGAGGCCTGTTTTATCTTCCCCATCTATCTATGGTTCTTGTGCAAACTTATACTTGTTACCATGAAAAATGACAAATTTGCCATCTGATCAAAATGTTAACAAGGTAACTGTCAGTGAGATGGATCTCTGACTGTCACTGCAAGCCAGAACATGAGGATACATTGATATTTCTCAATGCAGCCACTGCTTCCCCAATGTTCACTAACAACATTTCCACGGTGAGGGTAATAAATCACCTAGAAATAACAAGCTATATAGGATCTCTGGGATATGATAAATTCATCCTAACAGCACTATCTGCAAGGTAGAAAACAATTGATAATGATCTAAAGAAAGCCCTAATCAACTGCCATTTGCCATAATGGGGTAGATGAAGCAAAGATGAATCCTAACCATTTGATACATGCAACAACAAAATTGAACTCCTCAGAGAAAAACACACAACAACAAGCAAAATACAAATGAGTTAACATTCTGGAAGATCAAGTAAATGGAAGATAAATTTAATAATATACTCCAGATACAATTTTTATATTAGACATGGGTTGGAATGAGATAATCATAGTTATTGCTGGGTTCATAAATACCCAGTAGTGGAAAGTTCCTCATGACACTAATAAAGACTGGCTCAGTTCTTAGTTTCATGGACTTTGCACCAGTATTTTTATATCAAGACTCTTTAGGTCGTATTATTTCTGAGCCTTTAATTCAGTGGTTTAACTTGTGAAACCATGTTTCGTCCCCCCAGCATTACGGTCAAGTGCCATATCAAAGGAACCAAGAGAGAAAAAAAGGAACAATACAAGTAAGGATAAGAAGAAATGAGAAATCAAACACAGATAGGAAAGTCCTACAAGAAGATCATGGCATCAAGTCACAAAAAACAAAGAAATATAGCTTCAAACTACTGAAGAACTACCAATAGCTATATTCTTGGGGGTTTTAAAAGTATGACACAATCTCATGGCAACTGTTAGTCTAATATTTCCTCTCCTTGCTCACTACTCTTTGGCTACTTTAGCTTCTGCTATTTCTAAAATACTCCACGGTCCTTTCCCCAGGGTCTTTGCACTTCCTCTTGTCTCTGTCAGGCATGTCTCTCTTCCCTGTCTTTTTCCCTTCCTCCAGCTGACATCTCCAAAGTTCTTCCTCATCCATTTATTTCAAAGTAATCTTCACTCCCAGCCCTTTTGTTTTCTATCGCAGCTTCCACTTCCAAGGCAGCAAAAGCCATGTCTGTCCGGATCACTGTCATGTCTAAGCTTCTAGCATGTTGGCTATCACATAGTAGGGATTAATCACAGTCCAGATGCTGAGCTCTGGGATGTTGGATTGCCTGGTTTTGAATCTTGGTGCCAGAACTCAGTAGATATGTAACCCAGTATGAGTACTTAATTTCTGTGTGCCTCAGTGTCCTCATTTGTAAAATGAGTAGGATAGTAATGCCTATTAATCACAGTGTTTTGAAGATTAAGTGAGATCCTGCATGTAAAGAACTTTAGATAGTATCAGGCACATTGGAAGCCATCAAAATTCATTAGCTGGTATTATAACTGCAAGAACAGAGGTAATTCTGACATATTCAAGTGAATTAATTAATGATAATGGATGTTAGGTCAATTAACCATCTTCTTTATTATGTGTCTGTATTTTTACCATGATCCCAAACAATAAAGTGTTCATTCTAATTCCATATTCTCAGACTAAATGGAAAGAATAGATCTGGGTCTTTAAGTCCCTTTAGGGGGTAGCAATAAATGCAGTTACTTCCAGTGAAGTAGCCACACCAGGAATGGCCACACCAGGAATAGCAATGCCATTGTTCATTTGGACTACTCAATAGCCTTCAATACTATAAGAAAAAAAAAAAAAATGGATTCATGGGTCTATTCCCATGAAGCAAACATGTTCAACATACAAATATTTGTCGGGATCCCTGGGTGGCGCAGCGGTTTGGCGCCTGCCTTTGGCCCAGGGCGCGATCCTGGAGACCCGGGATCGAATCCCACATCGGGCTCCCGGTGCATGGAGCCTGCTTCTCCCTCTGCCTGTGTCTCTGCCTCTCTCTCTCTCTGTGACTATCATAAATAAATAAAAATTAAAAAAACAAAACAAAACAAAACAAAACAAATATTTGTCATGGGCAGCAACTTTGTACCTTAGCTCCCACTTCTCAATGATTCATCTTTTCATTCTTTCCATAATCACGCAATTGAATGCTTCTAATGGGCCATATAGAAGGGATAAAATGATATTAAGACCACCTGGCTATGGAGATACCTGCTTCTAAAAAGTGCAGATTCCAACCCACCACAAGCTGTTGACCAAATGTATTATTTCTGTTAAATTGGCACAGTTTTTGAAATTTTCATATGTTTACATAATTTGGTTATTTATTCTTCCACTTATCAGAATGTAAGGATAAAAATATCCTTAAGAAATACAGGGGAAGGAGAAGGTCATTAATAAAATCATTTCAGGGAGGTAGGGAAAATGGGAAGAGTGGGTCCTCTAATTTCTATGAGGCATAGTCCTAAAGCTTTTGGCCATCAGAAGCCCTCTGTCAGAGTCTGATTAAAACTATAGATCGCTAAGGCAAGTGCACATACACATAAATGTTCATGTATAATTTTCAGGGGTTGAAGAACCTCTTAAAGTCCATCTATGAACCACAGACTCTAGATTATTAAAACATTTCTATAAAGACTTAAGAAAGACTCACTTCCTTTGCATGTAGTCATTTTGTCTTCTCATAAAAATGAGTAAAATTAAGTTGTAAAAAAAGGAAAAACTAAAATATAGGGGCAGAATATTAGCGTTTAAAAGATCTTTGCTTGGTTACAATCTAAAGGTAAGGTTATTTGCTTTAACATATAATAATGCAATTGTTATTAATTAAATGCAAATTGAAATAAGATATGACAAACCTATAGCAGCATAATTTCTGAATGGGTAATAACATGTCAGTTTTTCCCCAACAAATTAGCTAAGGCAAACTTTCAGTTACTAAATTATAGTAATATGGGATATAAGAAAAAAATTAACATCAGGTGCTATGAAATTATTTACATTAAGATTTTTTATTTCCTACTTTCTTTTTCACTAAAATAATATTTTTTTTTCTCATTTTCAACCAGTCTAAGTGTGAGGTGTTTATCTTGCCTACCATTTAAATTGAACATTGAATATTCTCAGGGGAAGACATGATCATAATAGGAGCCCTTTAAAATGCCTGCATACAGTGTAAAAAAATAAAACATTTATGTGTGGAAGACAAAACATTCAAAACACACATGAACCTTTACGTATTTGGAAATAAAAAGTTAACATACTTTTGAAATGTCCTCACTCACATCTTCAATTAGATTTTAAAAGTTACTAACAATACTCAAGCACAGAACACAATTATAGCACATTGTTTTCGCTAATAAGCAAAGCAGCCAGTAAATGAGGTTTAAGAAATCTCTCAGTTAGTACTTAGTGGAGAAACCCAGACTTTGCAGTGAAATCTAGTTTCCATTTAGTCTCATTACCTCAATCAAGGATACACTCTCACCTTCCCACAAAGCAAACTGTTTACAGAGAAGACTGTTGAGGCAAGTGAGTGGAGATATGAAGATGTTAGGAGCATCAAAGGACTTTAGGTGATAGAGAAGAACATCCAGGAAACAGATATACACTGTAGAGAGGGAGGCAGATGCTGTTGCAAATGGTGCTGTTTCCTAGAAAAGCATGACATCATGGGCCATCGACCCCCTTCCTGTATTAGCCCTGGTTGTTTTCCTTTGTCACTAAAGAAACATCATGTTATCCCTAACACTGAACAAAGACACCTAAAGCTCAAGAATATGGAGTCTTCCAAGTTGATAAAAGGCAAAACTAAAACTAAATGGACTTTGGCCATGACTGTGTGGTTGACAGAAGAAGGAGGATCGAAAGTTTTCAGGGGAAATGATCTTCTTTGGTGTTCTTATTAGGTCAGCAAACCTCTATCTTTTCTAAACTTTCTTGGTCTTTTGCTTATTTTGGAATCGACATACATTGGGTAAAGTGATGTGCTGGGATTGGTTTGTACTGACTCATAAGAGCTATTTGCAAAAATTTCAGAAATTTTGTACACCAGTTGCTTAAAAAGCCATGAAAAGTTAAATTCTGTAACTCGTAATTAAATATTAATAGCAAAGATAGTATTAAAAAATCCTCACTTCAGAATGATTCCATCATTCTCTATGCTTCTTCAGTTATTCACATCTATTTTATCTGTATGGTAGAAATCCCATATGACAGTGTGTTACTACACATGTCTTTCTAACTCTGCATAGCGATGTCTAGTTTGTGGTTTGAAATCAGCTTTCATGGGCATTTTGATATGATGAAATTGGCAAACACTACACATTTACTGTTTGGTTGGTTATCTAGTCCTAAAGAAGTGATGGATAAAATATTAACGCAAAACTTAAAAATGTTTTGTGTCCACAACCGTTACATTGTGAATAGCACAGAAAATTGAGAAGATACTCTTCCAGTATTCTAAATCTAGTATCTCTCTCAGCAAGAAGTCACTCGTGTTATTGACTAATGAGTAACATTTTGATATATTTCTTCATTGTTTCACTCTTGTCTTAGATATTTATGTAAACAAAATATCAACCAACATTCATATCATACATTTGCAACTTTGCCAAACTGGATAGGAACCCAGCATTATTTCTCATCTGAATTTCTCAAATTGTGGCTGAACTGCAACTACAATTTATTGACTACAAATACAAGAATTCAGCCAACATCAACAAAAGCAGTCTGTGAGAGTAAAACTGCATGCTATGCATTCTTTATATCAGTAAAATTTACAATAACCTTACATGTATATATGAAGATGTGACATTCACATACAAATTTTTTCCCTGAAGAGATGATTATTGAACACTTACCAGCATACCACTGGATATAAATACAATAAAGATATTTAGTAAAAGATCATTCAACTTTTCCTAGAGACAACTTCATTATGGTTGGAAACAAGAGGCTAGGAGGTTTACTGGGTCATTATTTGCTATACCATTTACTTCTCCAAACAGCAAGGCTGCCAAGTTGGTGACAGATCTGAATTCCCCTTCTGCTATTTTGAGGGATAGACAGAGGAGTCCTGCTAGGGGATGGTAGGGAAATTCACTTTAGACAGAGCAGAATGAACAGGAAAAATCAACAGGTTCAGTTGCCAGTGGACTGTTGAGAAGAAGCTACTGGACATAATGGAAAGCATTGAAACAAAAGGTCATTAATGTGAAATCTTTGGGAGAATATGTATTTTGTATGTGTTGAGGTAATATTAAGAGATTCTGTTTGGTATTTGTATTCAAAATAGTTTAGAACTGTAACTCATTTAATTTTAAAAACTGGGGCACCCGAGTGGCTCAGTGGTTTAGCATCTGCCTTTGGCTCAGCTCATGATCCTGGGGTCCTGGGATGGAGTCCTGCATCAGGCTCCACACAGAGAGCCTGCTTCTCTGCCTATGTCTCTGTGTCTCTCATGAATAAATCTTAAAAAAATCTTATTATTTTTTTAAAATTTAAAATAGAAAAGACCTGAAGCCAGTGTTTCCTTACAGTTTTACATTTTAGAAAATGGAAAAAAAAAAAAAAAAAGAGCAAAACCAAAAATAAAGCAAAACAAAAACTGGATATCAAAATAGACATGCTACATTTTGATTGTTGTTTCCAAGTAAAGACATTTTGAAACCCTTCTGTTATCAGCCTCATGTCCAAAAGAAAGTTCCTTAATTGGCCATTAGGGTCATTCAGAAGTTAAGAGGTACCCACAGGGTATTTGCTATTAGCCTTCTGAAGGGGAAACAGGAAAAGCCTTGGGTTCAGGAGATGGAGGCCACATCAGCTTCATCATGGCTGAAGTTTAGCTTCAACTCCACATCTACTGCCTAAGAAACACTAAGCACCAGTGAGCACAGGGACTGCCAAGTGTCCTCTCTGCTCCAGAGAGTCTGAAGAAAGCAGTGACCTCAGGAAAATCGACCCAAAGGGCTTCTAGAAAAGAATATCAAGTCCCTGCCACCTGGTGCTATATATATATATTTTTTTTTTCTTTTAAACTATTGACCTCTGCGATTTGATTTGCTCCAAGCCCTTCTGATCTGTAATAGAACGAAGCGCAGCAGCTGCAGCCTATCAGGTTTTGCTTTGGTAGAGTGTAGTGCTCTCTCTGATCAGCGCTTTCCAAGATCCAGCTGCACATCCTAACATACTCTTCCTTGCAAAGCTTTGCTACTTTGAATGCTGCCTTTTTTTTTTTTTTTTTTTAAGGCCCTAAAGTATATATGTCTGGGGTCACCAGCAGTTGAGTTTTCTTCTTTGACTTGCCTCCGCGGAAGCCACAAGGCCTACATGAGGGACATGAACACTGCTTTCATTTACCAAAAGAAATCAGCTTTCCATTGGGAATTGCAAGCGTGTGCCAGGTTCCCCGTTGTGGCTTGTAAGAACTCATGCACACTCTGGGGGGGGGGGGGGGGGGTAAAACCAGCAGGGAGGCAACTCTCAGCCAAGAAGACAATTTGCTAGTTTTCCTTGAACTTTTCAAACCTCTGACCCTAAGAGAAGGCAATGCCAGGCATTTATACTTCCGAGGACAGGGAGATGGTGGGATCAAGGCAAAAAGTCACAATTGAGGGAAAGCATTCTACTAAGCAAACTGACATGGAGGTTCTAAGGCAGCTTTTCCTACCTGTGAACACCAGGGCATCACCTGTGTACCTGAGAACACCAGAGCCTTCTTATGGCTCTGTGGTTACATTTTCTATCACATGAAGACAGAACCAGAAGGCAAGGAACTATGTTCCTATCACATAGCACAGACAACCTGGAAATCCATTCTTCCCCAAATTGGTCATTTGGGAAAAGAAGGAAAGAAAGAAAAAAAAAAGCATGTCCCCCCCATTTTCAACTCTCTTAGTTTCCACCAATTTGTTCTCATAAGCCTGAAGCCACGTTTCACTTAAGCAATCTCAGCTTATAGGGCTCAACGGAAAGAAGGGGTTACACCCCCACTGACTGAGGAGCAGCTATTTCCTAGGCACTTCGTAAGTACTGTGCCATTAATCAACACTCCCTATAGCCTTATAAAGGCAGCATGGGGTTCCCTGCTTTACAGATCAAGAGAGTAAGTCTCCCTAAGTAACATACATTTACTGAGCATCAGCTACTTGCCAGAAATGGCACCGCACAGTTTCCAGAGAAGAGAAAGGTGTGGCCCCTCAGCACACAGAGTTTCCATCGCAATGGAGCTCAAAGAAGCAAGTGCCTGGACAGTCAGTTAGTAACTTCTGGCTGTCTGGCTAAATGAGAAGGAGGCAGGGAAAGGAGGGCACAGTATAAGAAGAGAAAAGAAAGAAAAGGAAATAAATTGCCTAAGGATGCCCAGATCATAAACTGAAAAACCAAAATTTGAATTCCAGACTCTTTACTCTCCACTTCACCAAGTCATAGAGCCTTGGAGATGCCCCTACCACCCTGCTGATTTCTGAAAAAAACAAAGAACAAGAGAAAGAGCAATAGCCAAGGAATCTGCTCTAGAGCTCGATTTCATCTGCTGGAGATAAGCATTATCTTTGGGGCTAGGGTTTCCTTTCACATTTGTGAGAAGAATAGGACCTGAATTCCAGATATAAGATGAGGACTAGAAAGTTTCAGAATACAGCTTGCTCTTTTAAACTCATCTTTATTAATATTCTTCAAGCGCCCAGGTAATGAGAAAGTGCAAAATACAGCCCCGTCTGGGTGCAGCAGTCAGAAAGCCAAAAAAAAAAAAAAAAAAAAAAAAAGACTGCATGATGTCATGCTATCCTATTATTATAAGAAATTAAAAGGGCACAAACAGGGTACTAATTAGCAGTCATAAAAACTCAAGGCTCCCAGTTGCTCATCTTCATATCTGGGCAGTAAAATTGCCACATGGTCAGTTAACATGAAAGCTGAGTAGCAGAGAGCAATCACTGAGAGCTCAGCCAGTATGAGCCAGGGGAGGCAGCCAGATCCAGTGGCACAACCTGTACTCTCCCAAAGTCCAAAGACGTTCAGGTGACTGCCCAAGAATTAAAAATTACCCAATCCAGACAGAGGCAGATGCCTTCTAACTCAGCAACTGACAGTCGGGGACATGGCTGATTTCCAACTGGTCATTGTCAAGGCCCTCTCCCCAAGACCACTTGCCTGTGGTCTCCCCCAGATTCTATGCAGAAGGCTACTTCTGAGAAATGAGATGGTTTTATTAGCATGCAAGGGCCAAAGTTTAGCTTGAAGGAGAGATACCATCATCAATAAAATCTTTTTTGATTAAATTCAGTCTTTCTAAAAAAAAAAAAAAAAATTCAGTCTTTCTTCTTGGGTCTGCTCAGAGCTTAGAAAATAAGCCGGGTGTGCTTTCTAACTTTTATCCCCCATTTGTTCCCTGAGGATTTCCAAGATTCTGTTGCTACCAGGGCAATGTGCAGGAGAAGAAAGAAGGGAATCTGTTTTCTTTAACAAGTTGCCTCTTAAGAAATTCAGACCCAATAATTCAGACTTGGAAATTCACCCTACTCAGATATCTAGCTTGAAAAAATGGTTGTGTATTCCAGGTTAACCAATTAACTTATTATAACTTTAAAATGAGGGCAGCTCCAGTGGCCCAGAGGTTTAGCACCACCTTCAGCCCAGGGCATGATCCTGGAGACCCGGGATGGAGTCCCACGTCGGGCTCCCTGCATGAAGCCTGCTTCTTCCCCTGTGTCTCTGCCTCTGTGTGTGTGTGTGTGTGTGTGTGTGTGTGTGTGTGTGTCTGTCATGAATAAATAAATAAAATCTTAAATAAAATAAAATAAAATGACCATACACAGCATATATGGAGAATCTCCATTTAAAAAAGAATTTGAACTTTAAGATAAGGAGAAAAGTTCATCTCTACTGTATGTGAAACTGAAACTTGCTATTTTTTTAAGCAATAACACTATTAAAAGCTAAATTTTCAGGCAAAGCAATGATGTGAGTGAGCTCTATAATAATCATATTTATCTTATTTTCCATGTTATAGTAAGGGGTATATGATACCCATAGTAATCTCTTCCACTTACTGTGCAGTAAAAAGCTGGAAGAAAAAAAATCAAGACTTTTTTTTTTCAAATAAGAGAAAAAAGGACACTGTCCATATTTATTTACTATCCTTGAAAGATCTGGACAAGTACCACTGGAAAAAAGACTGGGTCCTGGTTTCTGTACCATCAGTAATTTGGCCTGCCCAGTACAACCTTCTGAAAGTCTTAGAGTCTGTCTTTGTATCTCATTCTATTCCCATGAAGACCCATCGTCTTCATTTGTCCCTATTGCTTTAGCTTATATTTTTAAAAAGTTCAATAGCACATGATCACTGGACAATCAGAATGGGACTGGATGTCAGAATCTGCAGCCAGTCCAGCCATCTCAGTGCCCACTGCCTGTATATCCATCCAACCCCAGTTATTTCCAAGGTTCTGATGATAATATGGACACCTCCCCTGGGATGTGCCTTCTTAATTAAATGCCTAAAAAGACAGTTCATGAATTTCTAGTGGTAATAATTCTAGTACACGTGCCACTATTCAGTAGAACTATTCTCATACTGAATGAAGCCTCCTTGTACCACCCTCAAATTACACCATGGGAGTGACGCCCTTCACATGGTCCCTAACTCACTGGGGATCCATAACCATATCTTTTACATTCTCTAGAAAAACCCATTCTACATAAAAAACCCTACAGCCTTGGCCCCACTCTCCCTCAAAGGAATGCTGAAAGGTCAAGTAAGAGAAGACACTGAAATGTGCTTTGAATGCTTTCAAAGAAAAATACCTTCTAATTCTAAGACATAATTGCTAATAAATGGTTTCTCTTTTACATAAGGGTTAAAGGATTTTTAATACATATGTTCTTTGGTGCTCATTAAGAAGACTCTAATTCTTTATGGGTTCATAAGCACATACATAACTAAGAATAATTTGCAGTGATGGTGCAGTAATGAATGTACAATCCTAATGAGAGAACGCACATAGGCTGGAAACGTGTTGTTCTTTTCTTCCTTCCTTTCTTTTGTCAAAGATATTGTATTGAATTTTCTTCAGAGAGTTTATTAGGGCCTGTTTAATATTATCCCCTCTCTTTCATGTGAAAACTTTCATTAGAATCCTAGGCAAAGCTTTAGGCTTTCAATGAAGAGGTTATTAAAAAATAATTAATATCTAAATGGTGCTCAAAATACCACATTACAGTTAATCGACAGCATTGTCACAAAGCACAGAGATGGGGAAGATATTAAATAGCAGAGAGCCCGGCCTGATCCATCAGTAATTTCATTATTTCCAAGTACAAAATTAACTTCTTTGAGAGGCTAAAGACTGTCAGGCTCCTGGAGCCTGCACAGATGATTTCCTTGTGGGGACTCTATGGAGGGAATTAGACCTGAATTTTTGGTGGTTGACATGGCTGGTTCTCCACTTTCCACATTCCTTATGCTAGGATGGTTATAAATATGGCCCTGGGCATCACTGTGGAACTCTTTCTCAGGGTATCTGGAAAACCAACCACTGGAATAGAAAGGGCTGCCATAATCCTCCTGGTACCCACTTCACTGCAGGCCAGGTTCAAGGAAAGCCTGGCTTTCAGGTCCCTGAATAACCAATGCTGCCTCAGTTCATTTCCTGTTGGGGAAATTCTGAGGTTCATTTGTTAGCTTCTTAAGGCAAAATGGTTATTTTAATTCACACACAAAATTTGAGCCGATTCAATGATTCTCTCTTATTAGTCTGAAATCAGCCAAACCAACTAATGAATCTTAGTGTCTAAATTTCCCAAGTATGATCTTCGAAACACTGTTACCATAGCAGTGCTCAGAAAGAAAGACAGAGGGACAGAAAGCAAGCGAGCTAGAAAACCTAGAAAAATAAATGAAATAATAATAAAAATATGATAATTCAAAGTATTTTTGGAAATGCTGATTATATCTCTTCTTGGAATTTCATAAAGAATGTGAAGGTCTGAGAATTCCTACAGTTAAGAATCCTATTTAATTTTGTTTAGCTGAGACTGTTTCAAGATTATTTATCATAGAATTTTCTTCATTTTCCCTCTTCTATCCCAACCTGTTATGGTTCTGGAGAATATACTTTAGGAAGTGATGCTCTAAGTTAATCCACACTGTGCCCTGCAATAGGTGGCTACCATCAATTCTGATGCAATCGCACAAGCATACACTTAGCATTTCTCCAACACAAGGTCAGAATATAGGCAATATACTCTTCAAGAGCAGGTTCCTAACATGGTAGGACATGGGCCAAGCCCCCCAAGATCTTATACACTTTCCAGAGGCCTAAAAATCTACAGGCAAAAGACTATTAATCCATCCTTATAGCTGTCCAGCTGAGGTCAAGGGCCAACTCTGTGGCAGCTGGAATGTCGGGAACTAGACAAATACAAGTCATGTGTGGCCTCCAGAGGCTACCACGGCAGTCATAGACAACTAACCATAAACCATGAGATGTATAACATGGAAAAAGGGGAAGTTCATTCTGGATGAGGGGCAAAGGAAGGTTAGTAAAGGCAGTTGGTTGAAATAGACTTCAATGGAAAAATTGTGCCAGTACAATGAGTGAACAACATGAGAAGCACCAGGCTGCTGATAGGAGGCCTTCCTAAGTCGTTTATTCTCCCCAACATCAGAGACAAGCCAATAGGCCTTAGAGGATGTAGAACTTAAGAATTCCATGACAGTGTGGACAAATCTCAGCCAATTCCTTCAGCCCAGAGACCCACTGTTTTCATATCCCACACTTGCCTTTCTGTATTCCACACCTGCCATCAGGTTTGCAGTAGGCCTTGGCCAAGAAAGACTCTTCGTATCTCTGAGAAGCAGGTATCCATACTACTCATCCGTTTATGGGCACCAGCATAGAGATCACTGTTCTACCCACAAATTTAGCCAGATCTCTATCTTCTGAGACCCCCAAGTTGCCTAGAGGCTCACTCTACCCTAAACCTATAATTTGCAATTTGAAGAAGAATGAAAGAAACTAGCAAACTTTCACATCATCAAGAGGGATGTAGCTGGTCAAACAGGCTGTGGTGTCTAAACACAACAAAGTGAGTTTTGAACCTCCTAACAAACTGACAAATTACCCTCTGGAGTGCAATTCCCAACATCAGCACCACTTTGCCAAGATGGCTTGTCTTCTGTCTCTACTCCCTAATTGCTCTCCACCCCAAGAAGGGCAGTCAGTGTGATTAAAATAACTATCAACAAAATAGTTCAGTAATTGGCTGTCTTCTTTGTTAAATATAATTCTAGTCAGCAAGATTGATAGGCTCTTTTGGTCATTAACAACCTATGTAACAACTGTAAATTTAAAGTCATCACTTTCCTGAGCCCTGGTGTTAAAGAGGTTACAGGGTAGTTATAGTCAGACAGAGTCAAGAGCTGGAAAATTAAACCAGACTCAAAACGTTAAGACTTAACAAAGTAGTATTCCTCAAACAATGCTGTGGACCTATGTGGAACTGGGGTATTTTTCATGCTAGGGAATGTCCCATCCCTTTTTTTTTAAAGGGAAACATCTTTTTTTTTTTTTTTAAGATTCTTTAAAATTTATTTATTTGATAGAGAGCATGAGCAGGGCGAGAGGGAGAGGGAGATGCAGAAGCGGTTCCCCACAGAGCAGGAAGCCCTACTTAAAGCTTAATTCCAGGAACCTGGGACCATGACCTAAGCTGAAGGCAGACACTTAACTGACTGAGTCACACAGGTGCCCCTGAAGGGAAACTAATCTTAATCAATGCCTAGCAATTTAATTTAGGTGGGGATGGGAAATCCTTAAACATCGAACCCAGCCAAAATTAAGATTTTATTAGAAATGAACCACCTATCTATCAATCACAAAAATATTACCTGACGTTGAATCCAAGACAAAACATGTTTCTTGGTCATGTTTGGGCATCCTAAAAACATTGATTCCTCAAGAGTGTTTTCATATTTCATATAAAAATAGATACAGAAACTTTTAAGACCATTTTTAAAAAGTGGAATCACTCATAGACACAGTCATAACATACTGTATTTTAAAACTATATCTATACAATTTCAAAATATATAGTCAGTCATGTTGGTTAGTTACTTTATCTTTATGCCATCATATTTTGATCTAACATTTTATTTAACCAAACTTTGTTGCTGGCCCACTTGTTTTATTTAACATCCATGGGCCATTCACAGGGAAAGATAGAGAACTCCTCCATTGGCAAATTTACTAGTGGCACAAAGAATCAATGTCAGGCATTGAGGTGACAATTGGTGATGCAGCCCATTCTCACTCTACCCATGAATGGTCTAATAAAGAGCAAAATGGTAAGAATAAAAGGGACAAATATCTCCCTATAGCCTCCGGGTTTTACATTGCTGGGCAGGACTCCTTGCAACCCAAAAAGAAAAGAATGTAAGATGAACTAAATCAGTGTAGGAAGATAAACTGGACTTTATACATTCTAATCTGGGAAAAAAAAAAAAAAAAAAAAAACTAAAACAGAAAACCATATTGCCAGGACTGATTCTCAAAGATCTCCATTAATGGAGAAACCTAAGGATGTCTCCAAGGATGGAAGATAAAGAACACCAGTGTGGCAACTTCACAAGTCCACTGAACATCACATTTGCAGAAAGGATGTTCTAGCTGCCTTTATAAAATTAAGAAGCAAACACATAAGCAGAAAAATACTAGTTATATTGATTAAATTTCAGAGGAGCCTGAAATGTTACTTATAGGATACATTTCAACCCTGTTTCTCCTTCCTTACAGATTCACTGGATGTTAACTCATATGTATCTCAGTACCTCCCTGATCTATCTCAGAATTTACAGCTTAATGCTTGAGGGGGAAAAATGTAGGTCCTGAAGGGCAAGGAGGTTTGACCTCAAATACCAGCTCTGACCAAATGGCAGTGGCCCATGTTAAGAAGGATCCTGAGACTATATTTGGACTCAGTGGAAGAGAGTAACATGATCAGTTAATAATGTCCATAGAGGAATTTTCACAAAGAGGTAAAGAATGGATTCTGAAGACACATTGAGATGTTTGAATCCAGTCGTGTAGCTTACCAGCTAGACAAGGTATTAATGGAATCTTAATTTACCACATACAAAAAGGTAAAAATAGCAGTGATTATAGGATTATTAGCATTAAATAACTATTATATGTTAAGCAACTTCCACAATTTCTAGTACATAATTTTCATTTAGTAAACATTAGCACCATCACCAGCAGGACAAGTTACCACTGTTGCTAACTGGCATTGCAGAGTAGAGTGGTGGCCCTCTTTGCCCATGGAGCTGTTGGTGTTCTAGAATCTTCTCCTCAACTCAAGCATAGAACTAACAAGTACCGCACTTTGGTGGCAGGGGGAAATGGAATAACTCAAACCTATAGAGTTCTTCATATGACTAAATATATGAGTTTGGTAGAACTAACCTTCTAAATGCAACATATTACAGTGGGTGTTGCTATAATATTTTTGGACTGTGAAAGATGAAAATGTCTTACAATAACTTGCATTTTCAGGGCACTGCAAATTGATCGAAATTGGTGTATCTTGACTTAAAATAAGTCATTTGGACTTCTTCCAACTTCCTAGATTGCTGATAACATTCAATCCTACACTTCCTATGCTCAATAAAACTGAATAAAGAATCAAAGGGAGACTGGTTCCACCTCAATGTTAAAAGAAGCCTTCATATATTGGAAGTTTGGCTCCATCATGAGCAGGTAAAGAAAAGCCCTCAAACCCAGTGGCTGATGAGAATAGTTCTGAATTTGACTATATAAGCACTTCTACTGGTGACTGCCATCAGGCATCAGGAACTGGAATTAGAGCATGAGTTCTCAATTGAGGACAATTTTGCTCCACAAGGAATATTTGACAATGTCTATAGACATTTCTGGTTGTCACAGTTTGGTGGGAGATGCTCCTGGCATCTAGTGGGCAGAGGCCAGAGAAGCTTCTATACATTCTTCTGTGCACAGCCCCATCTCTGTGACTAAGAGTCATCTGGTTCAAATGTTGAATAATGTTCAATAATGTTGACGTAACACTTATACTAGTATGGAGCCCAGATTGGGGTGGGCTCACCTGCTAAATGTTTCCCTCATTGAAAACTTAACATGCACAGGGACCATCATTGCTTCAGTGCCTAACATAATGCCTCATACTTAGTAAGGACTCTATTAATTTCTGTGGAGTGAATGAACTGTAACAGTAGAAAACACTGCACGTCACCACTTTTCTTCAAGGCAGAGCAAGCACTTCTTCCACATCAAAGTCATAAAGTAAGGTGAAAAGAGAAGATACAGCCAATGTGATTTTGCTTATTGGGGCACAAAGCACTTAGACACCTTTAAGAAATCCGTGCCTTCCTCCTACATGGCCATCTCCCCTATAGTAGTAACTGGGGTCACAGTTCGAATCTAACAATAAGTTGCGTCAACTTACTACCAAAGTATTTCTAGAATTGACACACTTCTCTCTTTTATTACTGCTACTAGGCATGGACAAGCCACCATCATTAACATCACTTAGTGAGGTTTAGCGCCGCCCAGGTGGCTCAGCGGTTTAGAGCCACCTTCAGCCCAGGGCGTGATCCTGGGGATCCCGGATCGAGTCCCATGTGGGGTTCCCTGCATGGAGCCTGCTTCTCCCTCTACCTGTGTCTCTGCCTCTCTCTCTCTCTCTCTCTCTCTCTCTCTCTCTGTGTCTGTCATGAATAAATAAATAAAATCTTTTTAAAAATCACTTAGTGAGTCACCCTGATTTTTGTTTTTAACCTCTAACTTCCATTCTCCACACAGTAATATCTTTTTATAGGTACAAACCACAGCACATCATTCTTGGGTTCAAAATCTGCCCAAGTACTTACTGGGGCTTAAAACGCCTTATAAGGTTGGGCACCTGTCCACCCTTTCACACTCCAGTCACAATGCCCATTTTCCTACTTAACCAACACAGCTAGTTCCTTCTCCCTTTAGAGCCTCTGTACTGGCTTGGAATGCTCTTCCTACAGATGCTTACATGACTGCCATTGGCACATCATTCAGGAGTCAATTCAAAGGCAACTCATCAGAGAGAAATTTTCTGACGATATAGGATAAAGAACTGCCCTCTCCTCTTCTTTATTGGACATGTTGCTTTGTTTTATTATCTTCGGGTTACAAGGCAAAATCTGTGAGCTCATTCTTTATTTGTTCAGTTATATTTGCACAGCTGGCCATCCCTCCCTGACTAGTGTGTCAGCTCCATGAGAACAGGAAATCTGACTGTCTTCTTTGCTATATTTCGAGCACAGAGCCTAGCACAATGTAAGAAGTCAATACCTATTTTGTGGATGAATAGATTTCTGAAGGTGAATGAAATGATATGAAAATGAACTATGAAGAGAAAAAACTGTCATCCAAAAGGAAATAGGAACTTCCACCTACAAAAAAGTTTTCTTAAATTTCCAAATTAAACCCCAAATTGCATCCTTTGTTTAACTGAGATCAATCCAACATAAGCCAAATCATCAGAACAATTTTTAAAAAGTGGTTAATGTTTATCAATCACCAGATAAAACCCAAATTAAATTAAGAATGTGTTAGTATAAATCTTTCATTCTTTTCATGAACACTAAATTAAAGTTCATCCTATATTTTTAAATCTCTTACAAGCAGAGACAATGAAATAATGACATGAAAATACAGTGAATAATTTTAATAATGCTCAATATATAATCATAGCAATAATTTCATAGGCTTCCAAATATGGTTCAGCAATATTTGGTGAACCAGCATGGTATGAAAATAAATTTAAGTCTGTTTTCCTTTTATAGTTTTTGTCACTGTGAAAAAAAATCATTAAAATATTTAATATTCACAGGCAGTATCTGAGGCAAGAATAGGAGTGTGCCATCCCTTGCAGAAACCTGGAACATATACAAGCGTAATGTTGCTTTTTTAGGACTGTGTGATATATTTGCATGCATGTCAATTCTAAAGAAAAGAAGCCAGAAATATGTTGGCAGTGGTCGGGAGGGTGGGTAAATGATGGCATATTGAATTGAGCATAGTCAACGATGAAAAAACAATGGTGAATGGCCCCATACACCTTGTCTTGCTCTGCTTTCTGCCCACCATTCCAACTCCAGGTGTTATCACTCCAGCAACCTCCCAAAACCTATAGTGTTATGAACTTGCTAGAGTCTTGGGGTATCTGTTTCTTCACTGACATCATAGGTCAGTGCAATCCAACAGAATTTTCCACAGTGATGGAATGATCTAATTCTCCATTAATGATGTAGCTTCTGAACACACATAGCCACTGAGCACCTAAAACGTGGCTTGCACAACCAAGGATTCAAATGTTTGATTTAATTTTAATCAAATTCACCACATGCAATATGTGGCAAATAGCTACCATATTGCACAACAAAAACCTAAGTGGCTTCTGTTATTCCCTCCCTTATTGGTCTAGCAATCACCTACTCACCATACAAGACTCAACAAAAATGTCCCCTCTTTTAGAATGCCCTTCCTATTCCCTCTGTGGCAAGTGCATATACTTTGAAAATATTCATTTATCATTCTATTGTAGTTATTTTATGACAATTTGGTCCTTCCACTAGATGTGATTCTCTTGAGGGCAGGGACCCTGGATCATCTCTAAATCCTTAGTTCTGTGTTTGGCACATGAGAGTTATTTGACAAATATTTGCTGGATGCTCAAGTGAGATAGTGAAACCATCTTTCAATGTCAGCAAATATGAGCAGAGCTTCCCAGGAAGTTCTTCCCCAGGGAAGATCTTACTGCCTTCATAGAAGAAGTTACAAACCAGATATGACCTTCAGATTTGGTTGTATTTTCCCATGCATATATTTTTTAAAGATAGGTAGATAGATAGATGATAGATAGATAGATAGATAGATAGATAGATAGATAGATAGACCGACAGAACTGAGAGAGAGAGAGGGAGAACATGGGGGAGAGGGACATTGGGAGAAGGAGATAATTTCAGTCAGACTTTCCGCCAAGCATGGAGCCTTATGTGGTGCCCCATCTCATGAGCCTGAGACTGTGACCTGAGTCACTCAACTGACTGAGCCATCCAGGTGTCCTGTCATGTGTATTTTTTTAATGGAAACTGTTTTCCAGTGTTAAAAAGTAGAATTTCCAGGAATAATTATTAGATCTGGCAATTTTAGTCTTACATTCCTGCTTGGCAAGAATGAACCAGAAAGGAACATGCAGCTGCATCTTTTAAATAATAAATACACTCTACAGATTTTGTTTTCTTACTCCCAGCCGACTTAAATCATTTATGCTCTCTTCCTTCTGTGGGCATTTGACCTTATAACTCCAGACACTGAATGAAGAGCCATGAAGCTCAAGTTCAGACACTGATCTCTTACTTACAGTAGTAAAATAATAATAGTAACAGCAACAACATCAACGGGTGCTAACATTTACTGAGCATCACATGCCAGGTATTCTGCTAGGCAATTAATACATACTGTCAGATGGAATCCTTCAAACTACTCTGTGACCTAGAAAATATTTTTAGCCTCATTTTGCCAGTGAAGAGACTGAGACTCCAAGGAATGATACTAGGTATCAGCAGAAAGTTTTGTCCCCAGGTCTGTCACCAGAATCCTTGCTGCCACCTCTCTGTTCCAAAGCCGTATCACATCTGGCTTTACAACAGCCTCGTCTACCCATGTTTTTCTAGGCCTGGATTTCAACCCTGAGCATGATTCAAAGTGGGACCTCCGGCAAGTGACATAACCCTTCTGTGTTTTGCTCTTCCATTAGCATTGAACTTCAGAAATAAGAGGTGACATTACCTCCAGGGGCACATGTGGGCATATGAGATGATGCAGATGAAATATCAAACTTCTCAGACATTTTCACAAATGGAAAATGATCTCATCTGAGTGGGCAGATGATGGTTGGGGGTAGGCTGACACACCTGGAATAGGGAGGCAAGAAAGGTCTTAACCATTTAAGGAAAACACTGGCAATGTGACTTCTGCTAGTATCCACCCTCGAGCATCAAAGAACCCTCACCTAGGGAAAGAATGTCTCAGCGAACTAACAAAAATTTGGCTTCTGGCAGCTCTGTGCCAATTAGGTGACGTTGGAACTCTACAAGTCAATGAAGGGTTTAAGAATTAGCTGCTGTGGGTCCAGTACCGTCCAGGCCAGGAATTGGCACTTTTCCTGTAAAGATCCAATTAGTAAATATTTTAGGTCATATGTAAACAAATGAGCATGGCTGTGTTCTCATAAAATATTATTTATGAAACCAGACCATTGGCTCACTCACTATAGCATATAAACTCCGAGTGAGGTACCACGAAGGCAGAATAGAAGCTCAGCAGGAGACATTGTACTTGCTCTTCACCTTCATCCAGCACAATAGCAGTAACAAGATGGTACCTATGGGATTCACCTCTCTAAGGTAGTCTCAAACCTCTAAGGTAGAGGCTGGGATAGGCTCTCAGTAGCTCCAGGCCCAAACTAGCCCTGCAGGGCATGAGGACAGTGAGTTTCTGTGTTTTCCAGTGGACAGTTCCTTCTAACAACAGTGTTTAGATTAGAAAGCAGAACAGGTGCAGTGACATGGCCCTTCAGCCACACGATATATTAACTCCTTGACTAAATCAAAATTAACAGAAGACAGGCCTGCAGTACCAGAACACTGGCACATAGGGATGCTGGGTTTATACATTTAAACAAAACCAAATGTCCTTCCTCCTCCTAGGTGCCATCTCTGGCACCACCTGGCACTAAGCCAACCATTTGGGCTTGAACTGCTCACTCTTCATGTACCATGTATTCACCAAGACTAGGGATGGCTCCTGCCTTAGGCCAAATTTTCAGACTCTGTTCACCTCTTCCTTGATGCAATCACACTGAGGTTGGTTGGTTGGTTGTGTTCCAAGTGCATGACCAACATGATTCAAAGAAGAAAAGATTTACTTTATGTTCTGTTGATTAACTACATCTTCCACTATACTTATTCTTTTTGGTTTTGTTCTCATTTAACCCTGTTTTCCTTTATAGTATTAAGTTTGCCCATTTCTACACTATCTTTTGAACTTTACTAATAGTCTTATTATCATCCTTAACTCTTCATTGTTTTACTTTTCAAGTTAAATGGTGAAGAATATGAATGGACACATTATTAGGAAATATCTTAGTCTCAGAGTCAGAAATTCAGAGGTTCACACCTAGTATGCCCTCACCATCTGTGAGACTCTGGACAAATGAGTGAACATCTTTGAACTTTAAATGCTTCACCTACAAAATAAAGGTAAGTCTGCCAATCCCAGAAAGAAGCACAAGGATTAAATGAGTTAAATATGGAAGATTCTTCTTATAACTCAGCAATAAAAAAGATCTATTATTCAATTAAAATGGGTCCAAATAGACATTTCTCCAAAGAAGTTATGCAAATGGCCAGTAAGCACGTGTAAAGTTGCTCAACATCATTAGCCATAAAGGGTGGCTAATCCAATCCAAGCCACAATAAGATAGCACTTTGTGCCCACTAGGATGACTATAATTAAAAAGCTAGGAAATAACAAATTTTGGTGAGGATGTAAAGAAATTGAAACCCTCATGCACTATTGGTAGGAATGTAAAATGGTGTAGATGCTTTATGTTAAACATAGAGTGACCACATGACTCAGCAATTCTACTCCTATGTATATACCCAAGAGAAACAAAAACCTATGCCTACACAAACACTTGTAAATGTATATCAGCATTTATGGTAGCATTATTCATAAGCAGCCTTATTCAAAAAAAAGCAAAAATCATTAAAAAAAGGCAAAAATCAACCCAAATGGTCATCAATTGATGAATTAATAAGCAAAATTTGGCACAGTCATATAACAGAATATTATTTGGCAATAAAAGGAAATGGAATACTGATTCATATTACATGATTATGAACCTTGAAAATGTGATGCTAAGTGGAAAGAGGCTGGTCATAAAGGACTATATAATGTACGATGTCCATTTATGTGAAATGTCCACAATAGGCAATTGATAGACATAGAAAATAGATTAATGGTTACCAGGAGCTGGGGGAAGGGAAGGATGGGGAATGACTGCTATTGGGAATGGGGTTTTTTTGGAGATGATGCTCTGAATTTAAACAGTTATGATTGCACACTCTGTGAACATACTTAAAACCATTTAATTGTACATTTTAAACAGGTAAACTACATTGCACTTTAATTATATCTGAATAAAAACTATTTTTTTTTATGATAGTCACAGAGAGAGAGAGAGAGAGGCAGAGACACAGGCAGAGGGAGAAGCAGGCTCCATGCACCGGGAGCCCGATGTGGGACTCGATCCCGGGTCTCCAGGATCGCGCCCTGGGCCAAAGGCAGGCGCCAAACCGCTGCGCCACCCAGGGATCCCTAAAAACTATTATTGAAAATATGCCAGGCACACAGTAAAAGCAAAAAATGGTAATTGTCATTATCATTAGCTCACCTCAACATGAGTTTCTCCATTTTTAACCTGTAGTAGATTATTCTGAAGCCTTTCAGCTCTGTTATTCTGAGAATCTAAATGCTTAAATATACGTGCAATGAGATCTAGAGACAGAAGATTATTGTAACTGGAGTAGCCAGGAAACAGCTTTAAAGTTTTAACAGGCAATGGTGGAGGCAAAAGCTTCTAGGGTTACTGGAAGTAGCAGTCCAACAGCACAAAGGTGAGGATGATTTCATCCTCTACTGAACCCATAAGGAAGGGAGTTTGATTAAGCAAATAGTTCACCAATGCATGGGACAAATGCATGAAGAGGCAAAGTTTGATTTCAAAGGATCCTGAAAGCATAGGTCAAGAAGTTTGGACTTGCCTGAACACTGGAATGCCAGGGTTTGGATTTAGGGAAAACTAATCTGCTAGTTCATATGGTATAAGTAGGAATGGCTGGAACAAAGTTCAAAAGTACCAGCTGGTGAGGGCTTGAAGAAAGAGGATAAGAATGAGGACAGAAAAGAAATGGTACAAATAGTGCTGCTTCATCATGTAAAGGGGACAGAATTCAGAAGGAATAATCTCCTTCCTCAACACCTAACAAAATTAATAATAATGGCCAAAAAATAATGGTGAAATCCAGGACAAATTTAACAGTAACCCCTAAATGGGGAATCAAGGTAAAAACCCATGCTATAAAATTAAAAAATAACTGGTAGGATAAAGGAAAGTAGGAATAAATGAAGGGAAGGAGAGAAAGAAACAAATAGAAGTTAATTTTGGTGTGATTTGGAGTTGCATTAAAATCTCCTACCCTGGGGCACCTGGATTGTGTAGTCAGTTAAGCATCCAACTCTTGATTTCAGCTCAAGTCATGATCTCAGGGCTGTGAGATCAAGCCCCATGTCAGCCTCCATTCTTAGCACAGAGTCTGTTTGAGATTCTCTCTTTTGCCCCCTCTGCACCGCCCCCGCCCCTGCTCATACTCTCTAAAAATAAATAAATAAATCTTAAAAAAAAATCTAACCTTCAGAAAGAGATTGAAAAAGAAAGTTGACAGAATTGAGATTTCTCCTAATTTCACCCACAACCAGGAGAGAAGTACACTGAAGACATGACTTGGCAGCTTTGAGAAAGCCCCTGAAAACATCAGAGAGTAGAATCCCCAGACTTCAGCTTTACTCGAGAATAACTTTAAGAGGTATTTGGC
The DNA here is from genome assembly GCF_048164855.1 of Canis lupus baileyi. Lineage (NCBI taxonomy): Eukaryota > Metazoa > Chordata > Mammalia > Carnivora > Canidae > Canis > Canis lupus. The sequence goes on along the minus strand of NC_132856.1, from coordinate 32,550,902 downwards.
AGTGACGCCTGGGTGGCTCAGGGGTTGAGTTCCTGCCTTCAGCTCAGGGCCTGATCCCAGGATCAGGTCTGCAGCAGGCTCCCCACAGGGAGCCTGCTTCTCCCTCTGCCTATGTCTCTGCCTCTCTCTCTCTGTGTCTCGTGAATAAATAAAAAATCTTTAAGAAAAGGAGAGGTATTTGGCAGGAAAAATCAATAGAATACGATGAACAACAGTATACAGGCGATGGTATTCAAGAATGAGCTGGAGATGAACCAGGTTTTCCAGCTGGGACTGTTCAGAATGGGGATGCCGACAGTAAGGATAGGTAGAAGAGGGAGATATTTTATGGGAGAAGGGGATGCATTCTATTTTCAGATGCATTAAATTTGAGTAATGTATCACCTGAATTCAAATGTCTGAATCAACCTGACCTAGAGCCTCCCAAGTAGTAAGGCTTTTGTAGATGGGTGTAGGATGAATGAGGCCACTGCATATAAAATGTTAATTGAGGATGAAAAATGAGAGCAACTGTAAAAATATTTTCCTCTAAAAAAAGTCACCTTTTCCAACTGCTTTGGAATCAACTGGCTCCATGATTCTCTAAAAATTTTGTACTTAAAACTATCTTTTTGATAGTATAAAGCCACAGTCTGAGTCACTGGCACTTAAAAAAATAATCATGAAAAGTATATTAGAGAACAGAAAAGCTGAATATGTAACTTCTTCCACTGACAGAAGGACAAAAAATTCCTATTTTTACAACTTACTTAAAGATGACTTAACAGTTCAAAAAGATTTATGATAGGTAAATTTCAAGATAATTGTTTCCTGTACTTTGGTGTTATATAATCGTCAAACCTCAGAAAGTAAGTCAATTAACAAATAAACTTAAAAGTGCAAATACTAATTCTTTGTGGAATTGTATGGCCTGTTTTCTGGAAGCTACTACATGACACTAGGACTGGACTTTTAATTAAAGGGAAGCCGAGAGAGTCGACCATCAGATATGTTCAATTACGGGCTCCCTGATGAAGTTCACTGACCTAGATCCAGTGAATATTTCCTTTTCAAAAGACTTCTCCTCCTCCTTGCACATTCTGACATTTGCTCTATAAAAGAATAATTCAACAGTCAAATACTCTCAAATGGAGACATTTGGGTCTTGAGTGGACACAGTGAGCCTGAATGTGAACACAGATCCCTGATTATGTATGACCGTATATATACATGTATGTACATGCAGACATGTATATAATTTTTTTCACAGAATCAGATTTAATAATTTCCTAGATTTTTTTGAAGATTTATTTATTTTTGAGCAAGACAAGAGAGAGTAAAGGCAAGCAGAGAGGAGAGGGAGAAGGAGAAGGAGAAGGAGAGGGAGAGAGAGTCTTAAGCAGACTCCACACTGCACAAGGAGTCCTGACTTGGGGCTCAATTCCAGGACCCTGAAATCACGACCGGAGCCAACATGAGTCAGACATTCAACCAACGGTGCTACCCAGGCACCCCTGATTTCCTAGATTTTGAGAACATTCTTCTCTACCTCAAGTTAGGCATTCTTAACATTAAATGCAAATGTTAAAAATCCTAACATTAAGTGCAAATATTTATGGTATCTGTGTAAATATTTAAAATTTTTCATAGCTAGTGAGTTTCCAGTTTTCTGCAGGGCTCTCAAAGGGGTCTGTAACTCAAAATGGATCAAGAACTGCAGCATGGAGAATCCCTAAAAATTAAAGACACTGAATATCTATTTAGTGAATCTGTATGAGATGAAGAGCCAGATTCACAGTGCTTCTCAAGACTCGGTTCCTGGAGACTCCAGTCACTCAGTGATGGAATCATGTTGCGTCTCAAGCATCTTCATGACCTCCCCTCCCTATTATGTTCATATCCAGCTAATTAGTCTCTTATATTTCCATAAAATAAAATTCTTAAAGTGACAGAATCAATCTTATCATAGTCTTCCCTTTCTAAAGAGACTATTATTATCACTTTGAGAACTGTAAATAGCATTCATGATGATGTTTAATTTTAAGTTTGTGCCAACGTTTAGTGGCATATCTAAGTTTTGAAATAGTAGGGAGCTTACATTCCATCTGGTGTGTTTTCATTTTATCTCCCCTTCTCAGTGAATTTTAAAAGTTAACTGCAGTGTCAATATCCTTTCTGCTATGCTAATGTGGCCTCCATGCAGAAATCAAAGGGAGGGAGTCCTCAGGGTAAGTAGTTCTTTTCTCAATTGAACTAGTTAGTGTCACAGAATCACAAAGTATCAGAGCTGAATGTGTGCTTAGAGGTGACCGAGATGAGATGAATGCCTCTCAGTTTGAGGAAAGGGAAACTGAGCCCCAGTCGCGGGGAATTGGCCAAGGTCTCATTAGCAATAGAGCCAGGACATGAACCTCTACAGAGGGAAGGAAGGTGGTCACTTCCCTGAACCTGGAATACCCTTCATCAGAGTATACTGCCCCGTGGTACTTAGTGGTTTCTGCTCTCTGTGTGGTTACTGTTGCTCATTTCTTACCCATATAAGGCAAGCTACTATTTCAAAGTGATCACTGGTGTGCCATTTCCCTCTTGACCCTCTCTTCTGGCTAACTGGAAGTGTATCCACTGCTTAGCAGTAGTCTGCTGCACTCACCAACATGGCTTCTAAGTGCAAAAGGCATTGCCCATTGTTAGAGAGAAATGATTCATGTAGGGATAAGGGAGCTGAATAGCTCTACCTGCCCATTCCAAGACTTGAAAAAAAAGATTTTCAAACTAGAAAGGGGACAGAACTAAGAGAGAGAAAGCAAGTGAGAGGCAGAGAGACAGAAAGAGAAAGAAAGCTCTGAGCACACACTAGGGCTCTATCCCTGCCCTTCTTCCAAGTCCCAAGCTGAATCCAAAGGTTTGAAGATACATTAATTTGATACTTCCTACTATAACAAATTTCCATAAACTTAGTGGCTTTAAACAGCACGGGTTCATTATCTTAAACTTCTGGAAGTCAGAAGTCCAAAATGGATCTCAACAGGCTAAAATCAAGAGGTCAGCATTCTTTTCTGCAGGGCCTAGGGGGAAAACCTGTTTTTATGCCTTTTTCAGCTTCTAGAGACTGGTTGCATTCCATGACTCATGGTCCACTTTCACCGTCAAGGCCAGCAATGACCAACTGAGTCTTTCTCATGCTGTATGATTTTGACAATGACTATCCTACCTCCCTTGTCCAAATGTAAAGAGCCTTGTGAGTATATTGGATCCACTCAGGATAATTCAGGATAGTCTTCCTATTTAAAACTCAGCTTGAATTCTATCTGCTACCTTAATTCTTTGCCACATAACATATTTACAGTTTCTGGAGATTAGAGCGTGGACACCCTTAGGAGGCAATCATTCTGCCTTCCACAGGTGATTTGCTGGAAACTTCCTTTGGATTGGGAATCCAAGAGTAGAGTGTATTTTACTCTGTTTTTTTCAGCTACAACTCTGGTAGCACATTTTCCTGCAAAGAAATGATGAAGTTTTGTTTTTGCAGATTTTATTTACCTATATGAGAGAGAGAGAGGGAGAGAGGGAGAGAGAGAGAGAGAGAGAGTAGGAGTGGAGGAGAGGGGCAGGGTAAGAAGCAGACGCCCCACCCAGCAGGGTGCCTGACTCAGGGCTCAGTTGATCCCTGGACTTGGGATCATGACGTGAGCTGAAAGCAGATGCTTAACTTACTGAACCACCCAGGTGCCCCGAGAATGATGAAGAATTGTATCTACATGAGTGTCTGCCAAAGAGGCCGAAATCTCCTGTAGGTCTCAGGAAATCATGGAAGAACAGAAAGACTTTTCTGTGCCCATGAGAAGAATGCTGAAAATCTGGCAAAGGGCAGAGTCAGTGTCTTTCATATGCTGTGACCAGAGGCCTTGTCAGGACCATGGACACCTCAGGGAGGCAGGAGACCATGAGCACCATCCCTTAAAGGACAACTGCCCTGCTTATGGATATCAGCATGGACCAAGGTTACACCCAAGGACCAGGCAAGGCAAATTACTCAGATATCAAATGTGAAAGAAATAACAGCCAAGGACTATAGAGCCTCTGCCTGCCCCATATGACATGTGGCTCACAATGCCCTCAGAGAGCAGAATGTTAAACTGAGAGGCTGTAAACCAGAATAGGGATGAATTACAGGCCTGAACTGACTGAGACAGTGCTGAACTTGCTGAGCAAGACCTGCCCCCAGGTTGATGAAGTGGTCTGCTCTCATGGCCACAAATTAAACCCAACTTTGGGATTAAGGAGTACTTCATTTTTACATAGTCAAGTTGGTAACTGTGAAACTAATAACTGCTACATGGGCCACTCATGAACCTCAGAAATAGTAGGGAATGACTTGGTTATGGAGAAGAAATCCAAAACAAGACAAAATGATTAAGGAGCACGAGACTTCAGAGCATTGGATCTAATGTATTCTTTTCTGTGACTCTCTGAGCAGGAACTTAGGGAAAATGTAATCCTGAAGAGCAATTTTTATTAACAAGTCAGAGAGTGGAGTCCTCACAAAGACCATTTCTCTTGGTATTGCATCTCAAGTGATGCCACATATGAATATCTCTCATGATGGATTCACCAAAATTAAAGTCTCTTTCTTCCACTACATTCACCAGCCAACTACATATGGATGTTGGTCTTTGTCAATGAGTCTAAAGGGCACTTAGGTGGCTCAGTGGCTGAGCGTCTGCCGTTGGCTCAGGGTGTGATCCTGGAGTCCTGGGATCGAGTCCTGTATCAGGCTCCCTGAGGGGCGCCTGCTTCTCCCTGTGCCTATGTCTCTGCCTCTGTCCATGTCTCTCGTGAGTAAATAAAATCTTTAAGAAATAATAAAAAAGCACAAAGTCTGCTTTTAAAAATTAAAAAACCCTAATATTTTATTTAAATTACAGAATTTTGAACATTCACTATATAAAATTTGAGAAATGCCAAAGAGTACAAAGAAAGAAATAGAAGTGAACTATGATTCCATTATCCAGTCATAGTACCTTTTAATTACCAGAAATATGTTTCCATTCTATTCTTAATTTATATGCCATAATTTTCATTAAGTTTTATATCCCAATATTTTACATCAACAAAATTATTCTAAAGCACTCATCCATGTATATGAATACATACTATTAAAATATATTCCTTTATTATTTGACCTTTAAATTATTTCCCAGGTACAGAATTTTCAAATGAAATAGGTAAGTTATACAAGTTTTAGGGACACATATTCTGAGGTAATTTAGAAACTATGATGGAGATAACAGCATTTTTGAGTCTACAGCGGAATAAAAGAGAAATATCTATTTTTTCTTGGCAGGGTATTGACATAATTCCAAAATATGAAGGTGCTTGAGTATTATTCTATCTTGGATTGATTTATCTTAGAGAATGTGGTGGGGTTCTCAGGGGCCAATTTTCAAACTAATTACAGATAGAGTCCAGAAATGAGTACAAGGTCTAGAGTTGACCTTTGCAATTTGATTCTGGAGTTACCAATAAAATCCCATAGTACCTTTAGATTAAGGCCTGATATTCCAGCTTTAAAATCCTGCTCTTTTCCCATCAGGCTTTGTTAGTTTGAAAAATACTTTGCCATCTCAGAGAAGTTAACAATGTAATAAGAAGACTCTTATTATAATTAAGGTATAGGTTCTTTCTTGAGAGGAGATTTTGACAGGAAGGAAGGTAGTACCCAAAATGTGAATGGGGGAATTTTCAACTGATAATGAAAAGCCATAGAGCTGAGAAATGAGAGAACTAGGTTCTGAATTCAGAGGGTCAGGGGAGTAACAGATTCAGTTCAGCAAATGTCTTTCAAGAACCTACTCCATCAGATAGTGGGATTTATTGGGTGTGAAGAGGGAGAGAGGACAAAGGTGATTAAGATACTTTAGGGAGTTCACAGAGGCAACAGAGTGAGGGAGCTGAGCCGCATGAATCTTCTGTTTCCTACCCTCTTTGTGTGTGTGACCTCAGAGAAATTACTAGGTTTCTCTGTGCCTCAGTTAAAAAAAAATAATAATAAAGATTTTATTTATTTTTTAGGGAGAGAGAGAGTACAAGCCAGGGAGAAAGGCACAGGGAAAGGGAGGAGCAGGCTCCCTGCTTAGCAGGAACTCCATCCCAGAACCCTGGGATCATGACCTGAGTTAAAGGCAGATGCTTAACTGACTGAGCCACCTGGTTTTCTTATTCTTGAAGATAAATGTACTCACTACCTCAGCCTGCACTTCATTGGAATCATGACCTCATCAGCATGCTAAAGTCATAGCTACACCATAATTTTCCTCTCCATTTGAGAATATTGTCCACAACTTTTCTCAATAAGTTGAATTCAGCTGTAAACCAAGTCACTAATAGATGAAATCTCCCAAGCTCCTCATGCTTTTGATTTTGAGATGAGACCTGAAAGAAGAAACTATACCAGTGCCCCAGGGAAGGAAGGTAAATGGTAAACACATATTGTGGATGGAAAATGGCTTAAGAAAATGAGTTGGATGGCTCATTTCAGATTGTTAAAAACAAATTCAGCCTCTTTATATCAACTGACGTGGCCAAGATTGCTGGAAAGGCCGGTTGAGGGTTCATACATGGATTTGACCCAACGGTACACATTCCTCTTCAAAATTCCTAAAGACTTTTCTAAAAAGGAACCAATATTATTTTAAAGGAAAAAGAAGATACAGGAACAAAGTTTCATTTTAGGGAAAGGGAATATTCTATAAGTTCCTTAGTTACTGTTAATGTAAGAGGATTTCCAACAGGTACTAGTACAGCTGGCCTAGAAGATATTTATGCTCCATTGAGAGTTGTAAGCAAGGACTGTTTCTTTTTGAGGAAGAAAAAGGCAGCAATTTCCTTTTAAATATTTTAGTTTGTTATCATGACATGAATATACTATAAGGCATGCAAAAGTATTTAAGAGGTTCAGTAAGCAAAACCAGCTCAGAAAGGATGACCTTGGGAATTATAGAAGCTTGGCTAGAGTGTGTTGATGACTTCCTTGTGTTTAAAAAAAAAAAAAACTATAAAAAGGAGTTATAATAATGTATCTAGCTAGGGACTAGTGGGTCATATTCAAAAAGCAGGGGAAATGTCTAACATTGGAAAATACCATTTTCCTACACTCTAAGTCTTATGTGCTTAATTAGCAGGGCTGTGTCAAGGACCTATGGGTTTAATGGAGATCTAGGATATGTCTGTGTGAGTGAAAGTCTCTAAGGTTGAACAGAGACCTTGAAACTATTTGAGATTTAGCATTGGAAGTCATGGTATCTAAAGAAATCACTCATCTCCCTATCGTTGAGCTTTCTCTAAAAACGAAGGATAATATTTGCCTCAGACCAAAGGTTTTGTAGTCAAATGGACTGACTGTGATATAAACAAGCTTTGCTGTGAACTACTTATAATGTCTTGAGACAAAGGCACACTTGCTGTGAGGTTTACTTCAACTGAATGATATTAATCATATCACCCTGAAAGGTTTAAGGAAATTCAAGTAATATATATATAGCACCTAGCAGAGGGTCTGGCCCATTGTGGATTCTCAGTATATGACAATATTTTTTTTCTATTAGTAGTTTTCATTAGTCCTCTCCCTAGGAAACAAGATTAAGTACTAGAATTATTTATTACTATTCATCTATTATTTATTGCTGGCAGCAAATCTCCCTTGCCCCTCATTTCAAATATGGGAAACATAAGAGATATTGAGATCTAAATAGCAAGTTCAACAGTAAAGAAATTGTGATAAACCACTGTACTGACCCAATGCATAGAATTAGACCTATGCAGCTACAGGAACCTTTTCTAGATTAGAAAGAAAATCTGGCATCTCTCAAATTGCTCTTCTAAATCTGGAGGTTCATAACAATCTCCAAAAGAGCTGATTGTCAGTAAGTTACAGCAATTTAAAATTCTTAGAATAAAATTATAAATCAAAATATCTTCTTTCCAGGAGAGATTCTGTTATTGGAAATGTTTGCAGGTCTGGACAGTGTGGGCTGCACACTTGTGGTAGCTTAAAAGTTTAACGTGGTCACAAATTATTGAGCCACTGTTTCTCTGAAAGCTGTTGGCCCATGGCAGGTATGATGGCAGCCACAAGGAATGACACTGGACCTGTAGGATCTCCCATTGATGGGTCTTTAGAATTTAGAAAACTTCCAGAGAAAGTGTTTTCTGGACAGTCACCTATTTCAGATTCTAAGTTCTCACTCACTCCCACTAACTTTTTAGAATGCTCTCTTATAGTAATACGACAGTAAGAATAATGTTAATAATTGCATAAATAATAGCTAACATTCATTAACACTGCATTAGGCATTGTTCTGGGGCTTTATATGTAATAATATACTTTATTCTTTCAGAAGCCCCATAAAAATCCCCGTTTTACAGGTGAGGAAATTGAGGTATTAAGTAACCAGTCTGGATCTGGAACCCCAGCCTTAAGTTCTGATATTGCTATAGAAATACAATTAATGGGGGGGTGGCTGCCTCAGTCTGTAGAGCAGGCGACTCTTGATCTTGGGCTCATGAGTTTGAGCCCCACAATGGGTGAATTTACTTAAATAAATAAAACTCTTTTAAAAGGTACATTTAATGGGTTTCTTTTCAAAACTGGAAGAATGTTTGGCCATCTGAATAATGGTTGGTTGGGCTACTCATAGAGGAGCAATGGTCCAAAGAAACAATGATCAAAACAGTGGCTCACCATCCTCTGCATATGGAGAGGTGGGGTGAAAAAATTAAGAGATTTTGCATTAAAATTATACTTTATGAAATCTAATGAAGTTGTTTGGATTTAATAAACTCTGAAATTGTACTTTCCAATTTGGTAACCACTAGCCACATGTAGCTAGTCTACATTGAGATGTGCTAAAAATATAAAATATGTATTGGATTTCAAGGACTTCTACAAAAAGAGGATGCAGATATCTCATTAATCATGTTTTGTATTAAGGGCACTTGGTTGGCTCAGTTAGTTAAGCATCCAACTCTTGATTCTGGCTCAGGTCCCACTCTTGATTCTATGCTGGGCATGGAGCCTGCTTAAGGTTCTCCCTCTCACTCAACCTCTCTCTTTTTCTTAAAAAAATGTTTTGTATTAGTTACATGATTAAATGATGATCTTTTGGTTATACTAGGTTAAAAAATATACCATTAAATTAATTTTGTCTATTCCTTTTTATTTATTTTAATGTGGCTACTGAAGCATTTTTAGGTACGTATGTAATTTACACTATATTCTGTTGGGCAATGCTGCTCTAACACACAATGTTTGAAATACAGACTGACTAGGACATTGTAATAGATATCATCTGATGGTGACATTGGTATAGCCATATTTTGGGCACCCAGGCTGGGATTCCAAAGGCCAGGCTGTTTCCAGGGTCCTATGTGCCTTTTCTGAAGCGGGTAACCTGGAGCAGCCTACTATTCTTCACTGCTGGCATATGATAGATCCAAAGAATAGGTCCTGCTCAAAGCTAACAGGTAATAAGACTTACTCATGAAAATTATTTTAATTCGGTATATATTCTTTAGTCTAAACATGATAGTTGATAATTGAAAAGCAAAAACAAACAAAAAACAACCAAGTACTTTGGGGCTTCAAAATTGTATTCATTTTTATCTTTTTTTCCCCCTTAATTTTTGCTTATTTTGCTTTTCACCTCTAAAACAGAGATCAAGAGGCAGCCTGGGTAGCTCGGTGGTTTAGCACTGCCTTCGGCCCAGGGCATGATCCTGGAGTCCCAGGATCGAGTCCGTGTCAGGCTCCCTGCATGGAGCCTGCTCCTCCCTCTGCCTGTGTCTCTGCTTCTCTCTCTCTGTCTCTCTCTCTCTGTCTCTCAAGAATAAATAAATAAAATCTTTAAAAATAAAACAGAGATCAAGTCAAATGTTTGGAGACTTTTATCTTTGAGGCCACTATATATATACATACATACATACATATTTTAAGTAGGCTCTATGCTGAATGTGGCACCCAACATGGGCTTGAACTTATTACTGTGAGATCAAGACCTGATCTGAGATCAAGAGTCAGATGCCTGCCTGAGCCACCCAGGGGCCCTAAGGCCATTATAATTTATATTGATAGAAAAGTGTCAATGCTTATTTCATATCTCTTCTCTTCATGCTGTACTTATTCACTTCTGCACATAATTTATTCCTCCACTAACCTTTCCTATCCCTATTCCCAACACTTAACAACTCTCAAATAAAAGAGATTTGGAAAAATTTCTTATGTGAGATATTGACAGTTTTCTTTAGTGGGTCACAGGCTTTAAAATTACTGAACATTTTTGGACACTCTTATTAAGTGGCTGCTTACAGTTTTGTTGGGAACATTAAATATAAACTTAATTTAAAGATTTAAAAATACACAAATGGTGCAATCTTCATTTCCTGATGTCCATTGAGGTCTGATTACAACAGTCACTGTGTGACTGCAAACACAACAGTGACAGAGATCTCAGCAACAAGAACTCCTCAGAGCAGGTATTTGCCACCTTACCTAGCATCATCTTATTGATTTCTGCTGGGATATGTCTGGAGACTGGAATCACTGTGGAAGGCAAAAAGGGACCCTGGACAACAAAGACATATTCAGAAAACATGGAGTGGTCTTACTTTGGTACAATGGACAGAATGACATATGGTTAACATTTTGCTACTTATTTGTTCATTAATATGCAATTGAATATATTCAATTAAGAGAGGAAAGCAGTTCTAAGAAGACTGACTTAGGGTGGAAGTTCTCAGAGCCAACTTTCAGAAAAACCATTCGGGTAGCATCCTTTGCCTCAAGGTACATCCTCTAGATACCTGTTCTCATCACTGGCCACTCTTCTGCCTTCCTTCAGTGTTTTTCCTTTTGTATCCAATGACTTTATGATTCTCCCTGGAGGCCCCCTGCCAAACATCTCCACTATTATATATTATAATATATTATAACCCTGCATGCTTCTCAACATTTCACACACATAGGGTCCATCAAATGTAACTAACCTGAGTTTTATACTCTGAATTTTATCTCTACTAGAAAAAGTGGGCAGAAAAAAAAAATAAAAAAAAAAAAGAAAAGAAAAAGTGGGCAGAAATAGTTTTTAACCAGATAAACGTTTTTCTGCAAATCTTATGTTCCTCTCATCCTAGGGACAAAGAGATTTAAGTAATAATTTGGCATAGGAAAAGGTAAACCAGATGTCTACCCAATTCTCTTACCATTAAAATCAGGTAGCCAAAGAGCATTTGGAGATACAATTCAGGGAGAATTTGATATCAAAGATCATCAAATTACCACTAACTATATATTTGTTTTTTGGTTGTACCACAACTAGCTTCTTTGAGATAGAAGTTATCATAACATTGTAATAACTTTGTATGGTGATCTATGATAATTACACTTCTTATGGCAAGCATTTCATAATGTATATGATTTTCAAATTACTATGTTGTGCACCTAAAACTAATATAATGTTATATGTTAACAATTCTTTAATTAAAGTTTTTTAAGAAAAATTGGAAAGTTCTCATGAATTTAGAGGAACCTAAGGAGTTCTTGTTTTATTCTTAATAAGAAGTTACCAAGTTTTTATTTCAAAACTCTCAAACAGTCAAAAATGCATTCCTCAGTATGAAGACATTATTGAACCCAGAGGAAAAAAAAAAAAGCTAATTAACTGTCTCATTGAAACATTCCTTCCTTTTTGGAGTCAACTGGGGACCCATGGACTTTGAGCCCATTGTCAAATGGTGTGTGAAAGAGATCCAAGTTCAACAATAAATATTATCAGCAATATAATAGTTTTCTCCAGCCCTCAGGGCCAAATGACCTGCATTTTAGCAAATTGATTTTGTTCATGCATTGTGTTAAGCCAAGCAATTGTTTCCCATGACATGCTTGAACCCACAGTTGCTCTGTCTATGAAATTCATGGTTGAATTGTCCAATTGCTGATTGCTATTCCCATTTGCTTTAATAATAGTCACTTCCTTCATCAGTAATGGGTTTTATATACAGTGCACAATCACAACCATTCAATGTCACCCATAAACATTTGATGAATTGTCTAACACAGTTATGAGAATTGCTTATTTGGGACACAGCTAGGGTAAGCCTTACTGAGTTAATGAGATGATGTACCATGGCATTAGGCAATGGGTGTATCCCTCCCCCACATTAACTGTACGTTCTCTTTTAACCAAGGACCCATTATGTCATTATCATAATCTTCATCAACTTGTCAAGATAATGGAGGGCCCACTGAGTTCAGAGAAGGCCTCACATAATTCATGGAAGTTTAAAGAACACAGATATAGAAAGGGTTTGGGAGCAATGGATAAATAAGATCTGTATGGAAAACAATATAAAAAGAACTTTATAAGAGATTTTGCCTTGGAAAGGTGGAGTGTGAAATCAGTTTTCAGGGAGAGATGGAAGACTCATTCTCTGAAATGGGGAACATAAATTAGGGAACAAAACGCACAGAACATTTTGGACAGAAATCCAGGACAGAAAAGCTGGAAGAAGAACAGGTGAAGATAACACCAGAGATGATAATCCAGTTCGAAATGAAAGGAAAAGAACTCTCGAGGCTGCTTTTGACTAATCCCACATCTGTATTTGTTACAGACACTGGAATCTTGGTTTTGGGGGAGGCAAGTGACTTATCAACGTTGACATGTGCCTACCAGACTTGGTGAGCAATCAGACAAGGTTTATAATTACTTTGCCATCTTTCTGATATGTGACAATTTAGAGCTGTGTACACACGGATTTCTGTCCAGTAGATTCTGTTCCATAAATCCTCCATTAAATTAACCTCAGATAGCTGACATCACCATGTCAGAATCTTACCCACTGTACTTACAAGTTAATAAACACTCCCCCTGAGAACCAAGAAGTTCTCTCCCTTTATTTTTTATTTTTTTTTAATTTATTTTTTATTGGTGTTCAATTTACTAACATACAGAATAACCCCCAGTGCCCGTCACCCATTCACTCCCACCCCCCGCCCTCCTCCCCTTCTACCACCCCTAGTTCGTTTCCCAGAGTTAGCAGTCTTTACGTTCTGTCTCCCTTTCTGATATTTCCCACACATTTCTTCTCCCTTCTCTTATATTCCCTTTCACTATTATTTATATTCCCCAAATGAATGAGAACATATAATGTTTGTCCTTCTCCGACTGACTTACTTCACTCAGCATAATACCCTCCAGTTCCATCCACGTTGAAGCAAATGGTGGGTATTTGTCATTTCTAATAGCTGAGTAATATTCCATTGTATACATAAACCACATCTTCTTTATCCATTCATCTTTCGTTGGACACCAAGGCTCCTTCCACAGTTTGGCTATTGTGGCCATTGCTGCTATAAACATCGGGGTGCAGGTGTCCCGGCGTTTCATTGCATTTGTATCTTTGGGGTAAATCCCCAACAGTGCAATTGCTGGGTCGTAGGGCAGGTCTATTTTTAACTGTTTGAGGAACCTCCACACAGTTTTCCAGAGTGGCTGCACCAGTTCACATTCCCACCAACAGTGTATGAGGGTTCTCTTTTCTCCGCATCCTCTCCAACATTTGTTGTTTCCTGCCTTGTTAATTTTCCCCATTCTCACTGGTGTGAGGTGGTATCTCATTGTGGTTTTGATTTGTATTTCCCTGATGGCAAGTGATGCAGAGCATTTTCTCATGTGCATGTTGGCCATGTCTATGTCTTCCTCTGTGAGATTTCTCTTCATGTCTTTTGCCCATTTCATGATTGGATTGTTTGTTTCTTTGGTGTTGAGTTTAATAAGTTCTTTATAGATCTTGGAAACTAGCCCTTTATCTGATATGTCATTTGCAAATATCTTCTCCCATTCTGTAGGTTGTCTTTTCGTTTTGTTGACTGTATCCTTTGCTGTGCAAAAGCTTCTTATCTTGATGAAGTCCCAATAGTTCATTTTTGCTTTTGTTTCTTTTGCCTTCGTGGATGTATCTTGCAAGAAGTTACTATGGCCGAGTTCAAAAAGGGTGTTGCCTGTGTTCTTCTCTAGGATTTTGATGGAATCTTCTCTCACATTGAGATCTTTCATCCATTTTGAGTTTATCTTTGTGTATGGTGAAAGAGAGTGGTCTAGTTTCATTCTTCTGCATGTGGATGTCCAATTTTCCCAGCACCATTTATTGAAGAGACTGTCTTTCTTCCAATGGATAGTCTTTCCTCCTTTATCGAATATTAGTTGCCCATAAAGTTCAGGGTCCACTTCTGGGTTCTCTATTCTGTTCCACTGATCTATGTGTCTGTTTTTGTGCCAGTACCACACTGTCTTGATGACCACAGCTTTGTAGTACAACCTGAAATCTGGCATTGTGATGCCCCCAGATATGGTTTTCTTTTTTAAAATTCCCCTGGCTATTCGGGGTCTTTTCTGATTCCACACAAATCTTAAAATAATTTGTTCTAACTCTCTGAAGAAAGTCCATGGTATTTTGATAGGGATTGCATTAAACGTGTATATTGCCCTGGGTAACATTGACATTTTCACAATATTAATTCTGCCAATCCATGAGCATGGAATATTTTTCCATCTCTTTGTGTCTTCCTCAATTTCTTTCAGAAGTGTTCTGTAGTTTTGAGGGTATAGATCCTTTACATCTTTGGTTAGGTTTATTCCTAGGTATCTTATGCTTTTGGGTGCAATTGTAAATGGGATTGACTCCTTAATTTCTCTTTCTTCAGTCTCATTGTTAGTGTATAGAAATGCCACTGATTTCTGGGCATTGATTTTGTATCCTGCCATGCTACCGAATTGCTGTATGAGTTCTAGCAATCTTGGGGTGGAGACTTTTGGGTTTTCTATGTAGAGTATCATGTCATCGGCGAAGAGGGAGAGTTTGACTTCTTCTTTGCCAATTTGAATGCCTTTAATGTCTTTTTGTTGTCTGATTGCTGAGGCTAGGACTTCCAGTACTATGTTGAACAGCAGTGGTGAGAGTGGACATCCCTGTCTTGTTCCTGATCTTAGGGGAAAGGCTCCCAGTGCTTCCCCATTGAGAATGATATTTGCTGTGGGCTTTTCATAGATGGCTTTTAAGATGTCGAGGAATGTTCCCTCTATCCCTACACCCTGAAGAGTTTTGATAAGGAATGGATGCTGTATTTTGTCAAATGCTTTCTCTGCATCCAATGAGAGGATCATATGGTTCTTGGTTTTTCTCTTGCTGATATGATGAATCACATTGATTGTTTTACGGGTGTTGAACCAGCCTTGTGTCCCAGGGATAAATCCTACTTGGTCATGGTGAATAATTTTCTTAATGTATTGTTGGATCCTATTGGCCAGTATCTTGTTGAGAATTTTTGCATCCATGTTCATCAGGGATATTGGTCTGTAATTCTCCTTTTTGGTGGGGTCTTTGTCTGGTTTTGGAATTAAGGTGATGCTGGCCTCATAGAACGAATTTGGAAGTACTCCATCTCTTTCTATCTTTCCAAACAGCTTTAGGAGAATAGGTATGGTTTCTTCTTTAAACGTTTGATAAAATTCCCCTGGGAAGCCATCTGGCCCTGGACTCTTGTGTCTTGGGAGGTTTTTGATGACTGCTTCAATTTCCTCCCTGGTTATTGGCCTGTTCAGGTTTTCTATTTCTTCCTGTTCCAGTTTTGGTAGTTTGTGGCTTTCCAGGAATGCGTCCATTTCTTCTAGATTGCCTAATTTATTGGCGTATAGCTGTTCATAATATGTTTTTAAAATCGTTTGTATTTCCTTGGTGTTGGTAGTGATCTCTCCTTTCTCATTCATAATTTTATTAATTTGAGTCTTCTCTCTCTTCTTTTTAATAAGGCTGGCTAATGGTTTATCTATCTTATTAATTCTTTCAAAGAACCAACTCCTGGTTCTGTTGATCTGTCCCACAGTTCTTCTGGTCTCGATTTCGTTGAGTTCTGCTCGAATCTTTATTAACTCCCTTCTTCTCTTGGGTGTAGGATCTATTTGCTGTTTTTTCTCTAGCTCCTTTATGTGTAAGGTTAGCTTTTGTATTTGAGTTCTTTCCAGTTTTTGAGTGGATGCTTGTATTGCGATGTATTTCCCCCTTAGGACTGCTTTTGCTGCATCCCAAAGATTTTGAATGGTTGTATCTTCATTCTCATTAGTTTCCATGAATCTTTTTAATTCTTCCTTAATTTCCTGGTTGACCCTTTTATCTTTTAGCAGGATGGTCCTTAACCTCCACGTGTTTGAGGTCCTTCCAAACTTCTTGTTGTGATTTAGTTCTAATTTCAAGGCATTATGGTCTGAGAATATGCAGCGGACAATCCCAATCTTTTGGTATCGGTTCAGACCCGATTTGTGACCCAATATGTGGTCTATTCTGGAGAAAGTTCCATGTGCGCTTGAGAAGAATGTGTATTCAGTTGAGTTTGGATGTAAAGTTCTGTAGATATCTGTGAAATCCATCTGGTCCAGTGTATCATTTAAAGCTCTCGTTTCTTTGGAGATGTTGTGCTTAGAAGACCTATCGAGTATAGAAAGAGCTAGATTGAAGTCACCAAGTATAAGTGTATTATTATCTAAGTATTTCTTCACTTTGGTTAATAATTGATTGATATATTTGGCAGCTCCCACATTCGGGGCATATATATTGAGGATTGTTAAGTCCTCTTGTTGAATAGATCCTTTAAGTATGAGATAGTGTCCCTCTTCATCTCTCACTACAGTCTTTGGGGTAAATTTTAGTTTATCTGATATAAGGATGGCTACCCCTGCTTTCTTTTGAGGACCATTCGAATGGTAAATGGTTCTCCAACCTTTTATTTTCAGGCTGTAGGTGTCCTTCTGTCTAAAATGGCCAAAAGCAAGTTGTATTGGGAGTCTCTTGTAGACAGCAAATAGATGGGTCCTGCTTTTTTATCCAGTCTGAAACCCTGCGCCTTTTGATGGGGTCATTAAGCCCGTTCACATTCAGAGTTACTATTGAGAGATATGAGTTTAGTGTCATCATGATATCTATTCAGTCCTTGTTTTTGTGGAATGTTCCACTGAACTTCTTCTTAAAGGGGAATTTTAAGAGTCCCCCTTAAAATTTCTTGCAGAGCTGGTTTGGAGGTCACATATTCTTTTAGCTGCTGCCTGTCTTGGAAGCTCTTTATCTCTCCTTCCATTTTGAATGAGAGCCTTGCTGGATAAAGGATTCTTGGTTGCATGTTCTTCTCATTTAGGACCCTGAATATATCCTGCCAGCCCTTTCTGGCCTGCCAGGTCTCTGTGGAGAGGTCTGCTGTTACCCTAATACTCCTCCCCATAAAAGTCAGGGATTTCTTGTCTCTTGCTGCTTTAAGGATCTTCTCCTTATCTTTGGAATTTGCAAGCTTCACTATTAAATGTCGAGGTGTTGAACGGTTTTTATTGATTTTAGGGGGGGATCTCTCTATTTCCTGGATCTGAATGCCTGTTTCCCTTCCCAGATTAGGAAAGTTTTCAGCTAGAATTTGTTCAAATACATATTCTGGCCCTCTGTCCCTTTCGGCGCCCTCGGGAACCCCAATTAAACGTAGGTTTTTCTTTCTCAGGCTGTCGTTTATTTCCCTTAATCTATCTTCATGGTCTTTTAATTGTTTGTCTCTTTTTTCCTCAGTTTCCCTCTTTGCTATCAACTTGTCTTCTAGGTCACTCACTCGTTCTTCCACCTCGTTAACCCTCACCGTTAGGACTTCTAGTTTGGATTGCATCTCATTCAATTGATTTTTAATTTCTGCCTGATTAGCTCTAAATTCTGCAGTCATGAAGTCTCTTGAGTCCTTTATACTTTTTTCTAGAGCCACCAGTAGCTGTATAATAGTGCTTCTGAATTGGCTTTCTGACATTGAATTGTAATCCAGATTTTGTAACTCTGCGGGAGAGAGGACTGTTTCTGATTCTTTCTTTTGAGGTGAGGTTTTCCTTCTAGTCATTTTGCTCAGTGCAGAGTGGCCAAAAGCAAGTTGTATTGGGAAAAAGAGAAAAAGGAGAGAAAGAAGGAAAGAAAAGAGAAAGAGAAAAAAAGGAAGAAAAAAAAACCAAAAAAAAAAAAAAGAAAAAGAGAAAGAAAAAGAAAGGAGAAAAAAAGGGGGTGGGGGAAGGAAACAAATCAAAAAGCAAAACAAAACAAAAACAAAAACAAAGACAAAAACAAAAACAAAACAAACAAACAAACAAAAAGAACCACGGGGAGTATCTTCTGATTCTGTGTTCTTTAAGTCCCTTGGCTTCTCCTGGAAGTTGTCCGTCTAGCTGGTCTTCTGGGGGAGGGGCCTGTTGTGCTGATTTTCAGGTGTTAGCAGTTGGGGGAGCTGCTGTGCCCCTGCCTGGTGCAGGGCTCGGTGGGGGTTGTTTGCCCCGTGAGGCCGCAGGAGGAACAGCCCCAGTGGCGGGGCCAGCTCTGCAGCCCTGGAGTCAGCTCCCACAGTAGCTCCAGAGCTCTCCGTCTGCAGGGCCTGGATGCTCCGGGGCGGGGCCGCTGATGTGCTCAGCTGGGGCAGGAGCGTCCTTGCTGTCCTGGGCCCTCCCGGCCTCTGCCTGTCCCGGGGGGAGGCCGGATCTTGGGCTGTGTCCCGGCGCCCTGTGCTCCGGGGCCTGCGCTGTTGGATTCGCGCTCCCGCCCCGCAGCCCCCTCGGCGGAGCCGCCCCCGAGCCCCCCGAGCTGCTCCGGGTCCCGCCGCCCGCGCTGCAGCCCTTAGGGAGCTCGGCGCACTCTCCCGGGGCGCAGGTGTCTGTTAGTGTCCCCGGGAACCCGAGGGCATCCCCGCCCTCCTGGGTCCTGCTCCACCTCCCTGCGAGCCCCTTTCCCCCGGGAAGGTCGGTGCAGCTCCTGCGTCTCCGGGACGGGGCTCTCCTGTCCTGGGGACACTCGCCCCGGCCTCAGCCCGGCTCCTCGCGGGGCCCCTCCCCCTCGGAGGCCTTTGTTCCTTTATTTCTTTTTCCCCGTCTTCCTACCTTGATAGAAGCGCGAACTCTTCTCACTGTAGCATTCCAGCTGGTCTCTCTTTAAATCTCAGGCCGAATTGATAGATTTTCAGGATAATTTGAAGGTTTTCTAGGTAATTTGGTGGAGACAGGTGATTTGGGGACCCTACTCTTCCGCCATCTTGCTCCTCCCCCCAGTTCTCTCCCTTTAAATTGTTAGGACTAGTGGGGAATGTCACATTCTTCTAGTTCAACACTTCTTTCACTTATGTACTAATTAATTCAACAAATATTTCCTGAAGATCTCCTCTAAGCCAGATTAGGTTCTTGTTCCCAAGCCTCTACAGTATATTAGGGAACAGAAATACTGACTACTAAACTAAAAAATTACTTCAAGTATGGTAAATATTAAGAAGGCAATAAATATGGTAATATGAAGGAATTATTGTGGAGGAGCTAAGGGATTAGCTATGTTAGACAGGTTTGGGAGATCCATGAAAAGAACTCTTTGAGGAGGTGACATTTGAGCTGAGATTTGGAGGAAGACACGAAGCCAGCTGAGGTTAGGGACAAAGGAAACAATAGTGCCAAGGCCTGAGCTGGGAGCAAGAAAAATACATTTGACAAAAACAAGCAGTAGGAGAAGATAAAACCAACAGAGGCTGGAGAGGTAGGCAGGATACACTGAAGTTAAAGAACTCACCCAGGGCCATAGCATTATAGGTGAGTAACCAAGGAGGTAAAGTGGAGGTTACAGAGAAGTGAGATGCACAGTAGACTAGACAAACAATCCCGTGGAATAGTGACATTTGAGGGGTAGAAGGAAGAGAAGTAGCACGTGAAATAGGCAGGGATCTCAAACTCAAATGCCTTCAGTGGCCAGACAGGTATCATAAACACGTGAGGCAAATGTTGGTAAGAGACAGGGAGTTGGGGGAGATGTAATGACTTGAAGAATAAGTGACATGCACAAGAGCATTCAGGCTCATTAAAATACTTGGCAGGCAAAATAAAATACATAGGAGGAGGCAAGCAGAGCCCATGGACCATCAGTATGCAACAAAGAACGGGAGGAAAAGTAGGAAACAGGCTGAGAATGAGAAAAATCAATAAAGCATGGTCTCACATAACTCAGAGGAGAGCTATACTTACATTTCTATGAACTACATAAAAAAGTTTGTTTTTATCAGGCAGTAACCCAAACGCTGTAATACTGATAACAACAAAAACTCATGCTATTTGTTATAGAACTTGCCTAACCTAAAAATAAAGGTGATGATCCAATGGGCCAGATTTGTAAAGACTGGAATCACAGAAGCAAGTGGTCCCTCCAAGGACTGGATGTAGAAGTCATCCCGAAGGATCATGGTCATCTACTCTGTGCTGGCATAGATCCAGGAAAGGGAAGCTCCCTCGCCTCTCCACCAACACACATATACAAGGCACTGTAAGTGTTCAGTAAGTTCTATCAAATTGATCTGTTGTTATGCGGAGCTGAAATCTGGTTCCTTTTAGCCTAAAAGTCCCAGATTCCTCCCTCTCCCCCACCCCGCCTGCCAGAGACACAGAGATCATTTAATACTTTCCCCACCCACCAGTCCTTGGTATGTTTAGAAACAGTGACTGTCACTGTCTTCCCTCTGAGTCTTCCCTTCTCCAGATAAAATATCTCCACCTTCAACTACACCCCAGATAACTGCATCCAGATGCTGTCATCTCAATCATCTGTCTATGAACCTTCTCCAGTTCGTCAATCTCTTTCCTGAAACAGGGTCCAGGGAGAACACCACATTCCTAGCCAATTTATAATCCAGGGCTTCTTTACGCATCATTTTCTATTTCCGCAGTAGCAGGAACACAATTACATTTTATGGAGCCCTGTCTCCTGCTGTCCCTGTTTCCCTCCACACCCTCCAAGGCAGTCTGTTGTGTTTCATGGACAGATACATAATCTGGAGTGAGAGCTCCCATCAGCATAAAGAATGCTGTCCCTCATCACTCTATCGTTTTTGATTAAGATCACTCAGTTTAATGTACATTATGTCTTGTACCAATAATGCCTGTGCAATGCATCATGCTTCTTGTGCCACTTTCTAGACATTATCTTATTATGTGCTAAAACTGGAAAAGTATATTTTTTATACAAAGAGGAACATGAATATGAGGATGAATAGTTAAAGGCAGAGGGAAAATTGGAAATCTGACCCTTGAAAAGAGTGTTGAATGGAAGCATCCGATGATCTGGCTTTGAATCCAAGATCTCCCTTTACCACTAACTGCTAGTCTTTTAAAAACAAAATTAATGATCATAATAGGAAGAGAACCACTACCTATTAATAAATACCTAGTAGGTGCCAATCCTTGTAACAAGCTTTTTACGTACAGTATGTCATATGTTTCATACAACAAGCTTTTGAAAGATGATATTCAAAGATAAAACACAGAGTTGCAGCAACTTGCCCCATGTCACAAAATTAGCAGCTGGCATTTGGATTTAAATCTAATTCTGGTTGTCTCCGAAACTCAATCCCTTTATAGTTTCATATCACAATTTCCCTTAGTGGGTACTATCTATACCATCATCTATGACTTAGCAGGTAATTGGAAAAAAAAAAAAAACTCTTATAGTAATTCTATCTCCAAATAGGTAGAAGCAGGAACATGTGTTGCCTCATCTATGGGGTTAGAAACGCTGTGAGAGCAATCACACCAGGGCAAAAGAGTAAGGGACAAGAGAAAGGCCACACGCCAACCTTAGCGTAGGACATCATGTCTCGAACTGGGCTGAAATGTAGCCCCACAGCTCCTGTCATGAGCGCATGTGGAATATAAATAAGATTTCAAGGTGACAGTTCAACCTAAGAAAACATTGTTTTCAAGCACTTTTAATAACACTTTAGCAGTATTCACTTGTATATAAATCATGTGCTAATTTATTCATTAAAATAGCCTGTACTTGGCAACATTTTATTAACCTTAGTTTATGCTAATAAGATCAGTACTCATATTTTTTTAAATGCATCTCTTTATAATTACTCCATAATTCTAATTTTCTTCCAACTTGAACTAAGCCCTTACTAACTCCAAGTCACATTTTACATCTAATGGAAATAAGTTCAAATTACAATATTATAGGATATAACTTTGAGAAAGCACAGATTTGAGGGAGACACTATTCCCAAACCTAGCCATGATCAGAATCTCCTGTACACTTTCTTACACTAATTACTAATTCCAATGTGTCTCTGCAATCTACTGGATCAGAATCTCTAGGGATGGGATCTCTGGGGAATGGAGATTTGCAGCAATTGGTCAAAATATCAGTACTTAGGAACCAGTAACTAGAACATTTCCACCCTGCACAGGCCTATTGCAGCTCTTGGAAAACACAGGAGGCACAATACAGTGGGGGATGTCTCAAAAGCATGATCAGCAGTTACCTCATGGGATCCAGTGAGTCCCAGAAAAATTAATCGTAAGTCTCATTATTAACTGAGGACTTCTCAGACTTTATTTTCATGCTCTGGGTAGCCATTTTAATACCCACTTACTGCAAAGAAACACTATAAATACAAAATAAGACACACAAATACAATAAAAAAAAAACCCTACAAATATAAAACCAGGTGGAGAAAATCATAGGGGTAGAGCCACATGATGAACAATCAAAACTTTTTTTTAAAGTTCTTTAAACATTGTTCTCAAGTGGTTAGAAAGGGAGTATCAAATAGATGACAAAACTGGTACCTCTTTGGTATCTGACACCTGTCGTGGACACTGTTAATCAATCACAGCATTTGTCTTTGTTTCAATCAGAAATAGCCTCAAAACACCTTCCAACCAAGTACTCAGGGCACCACTACCATCTGATCATTCGGGGAAACATATGTGCCCTTCCCTGGCTCGAATAGGTAGTTAAACTGAAATTACCATCTAATATTTTATACCAGCACACCAATTATAGGCTATACACCCCACAGAGTGGATACAGACCCCTAAAGTGTCTTCCTATGGTAGATGAGACCGTAGGAACAGCCCTCTTTGCTACCTCATCTCTCTAAGTGGTTTCACATTTATATTTTTGAATGGAAATATCCAGAAATCAGCTGTTAAGATGTTTATGATACACAGGTGGCACTCATATCATTCAAACCAACTGGTTTCTGCTGACAATAATTCAAAGTTTCATTCTGAATAAATGCTATTAGGAGAGACAAGCTGAGTTCCAAATGGTCTTTAAAATCATATGCAGCATTTGACTAAAAAGAATATACATGAGTTGGCTTCATTTCCATTGGTCAGTAGCACTACAGATTTTCTCCTATGGAGACTCTGGGCCACATCTCCACATAATATTTAGTGTTCTGGGGAAATAAGAGGGCAGAAATCACCAGGACACTTGGTTTCTGCCATGTTTCATTTGAAAAAGAAAATGATTATAATTCATTTGTCTTTGGTTCCTATTAATGGCCATTCTTGGCTCCTTGGCTTCTACTGCAACTCCTCAAGTCATATTGGGTGGAATTCCACCCATATATTCAGGGTGATACCTGGTTCATCAGCTTGATTTCATCATACCGACAGCCCCAGTGATCAAACAATAAGATCAGAGAGAGCAGACCCACCTCATCATAGATGCTGTCATTCTTGTGAAAGTCTCCAGCCTTCCTTGGAAGAACGTGGACGTGAACATGCTAAAAATGTACAAGAAAGAAAAAAATGAAATGTGATTATCTCCCCCACATATTTCTAGACTTGACAGTGATGTTCCCATGAAACCCAATTACTCCACACTGGTTCCTACTGGATTATTTTTCAGAGGAAGATGATGTTCAGCTTCAGTATCTGAAATCTGTGGAGAATAGAAGCACAAAACAAAAGAGAGCAACTTGGTGGCATATAGGAGAAGCTGAGTGAAATGCCAGAGTGTTTTAGGGGGTCTGTGGAATTATTCATAGCTGTCAGTCTTGGCTGTATTTAGCTAGTGCTTTGAAGTGACAGCATGGTTTAAAAAGGTGACCACAGTGACTCTGAAAGTGACAAGAAATAAGAATTGGCCAACAGAGAATTGCATAAGAGCAAATAAGTGAGAGTAGCAAAGAGTGTGGGCCAAGTTACAGAATCAAGGTTTTCAAGTAAAAATCATATAAAAGAAATATAAATAGTCCTCCTTCTTTAAACGTGCTCTATGCACGTTCTAACAAAGCTCTATGCTTAGCATTTATCTCATTTCACTGCTCCGAATAATCACATGAACCAACTTCTACTCTGTTAGTCAATTTACAGATGAGGAAAATCTACTCCTAGAGTGGTCAAGGTCCCATTGGAGGTGGCAAAGTGGGTGCGGGAACCTGGGAACCCAGGTCTTGGGGCTCTTGGCCTCCCCCTCTCTGTGAGCTCTGCTGCTCATTCTGTGAGGTCGATCTATTAAACAGCCCGTGTCTCCAGTCCATGAGAGCACCGGGTAATACACATAGCAGTGCTATTATGCAGAGATCATGAATCAAGGCACATCGCATATCTAATTCAATATATTCTTCAAGGCTAAACTGCCATTTGAAAGTTTTACTTTCCAAATAGCCTCTATTGTACCTCAGCTAAAGTTAAACCTCACTCCTGCCCTTGAGCTATGTTCCCGCGTTTATTACAAACCGTGGGGAGGAATGTGAAAATGAAAAGCCTAAATGTAGAGAGGCAGACAAAGAATCAAACTTCGTCCCTGATCACGCCCACCCCTTCTTGATTACGGAGATCAGGCTCCGAGCTTTTCCAAAGGGCCTCTGGAGAATGTGAGATTAAGTGTCCCCGTGGCTTTGCTGCACAAGGAGGGGAAAAATGATATGCTATTAAGGCAGAGGCAGGGAACAGGCGGTCCAAGGTGAACGAACACAGAAGAGCTGCACATCGGTCCCTGAGTGCACAGTCCCCAAAGAAAGACATGTTTTTGCCAGAATATTTTCCAGTCAGTGATGATGGCAGTCCTGGATTGCTCAGCAACTAGGACGACTGTCTACTTAAGTTACCAAGACTGTGTGAGCAGAGGGAGGCAAGGGGAACAAATAAGCAAGGAAATAGAAATTGCACACAGCCCCTGGAACAATGTCTTAGGTGAAAGTACTAGAGGATGTGTTTGAGCTGGAATGTGCTGAAGGACATGGGCTGGTTGACTTCAAGGTGAGACCAGAAAAAGGCAACAGTACAAGGCAATAGCCCACCTCAGAAGGAGGCTTCACTCAACCCTCGCTTCCCAGACCTCAGCTCTCCTTCCCTCCTTTCTTTTTTTCCCCTTTATATTCTTGTCTCTTTCCTTCTTTTCTTCTATCAACTCACCCATCATCTCCCTTGTACATGTAATAATCAGATATTCCAAACCGGTGTTCTCTAGCCAAATGGCCTAATGGGAACCCTGGACTGACCATTTACTGGCCATGGCCCTTGCCTCAGAAGGGGCTGTATCTGTGTATCCTCAGCTGCAGCAGGGACTGTAATAGCCTCTACCTCACATGGTCATTAAGAGGATTCAAGTCTGTGAAGTCTGCACTCAGCAGGCTGCTTAGCACATAATCAGTACTCAATACATGTAGCTACAGCATTATTACTCTTATTTTTTTTACTTGTTTTCATTATCATTTTTTTAAAACCTTCAGACCAAGTAGAATCACATTCAGGGACTAGATCCCAGGCAAGCAAGGAAGATATTTAAGAAGCTCTTTGGGTGGGGCATGGTTCTAGTTTGTCTGCTGCTACAGCTTGTTGCTCTTGCTTTGATTAATGGTTTTCAAAGTTGAGCATGCACCTGGGCTTGATGAGACACAGATCACTGGGCCCCCAGAATGTGCATTTCTAACAAACTCACAGGTGGTGCCAATATCACTGGCTTAGACTCTCCATCTGGTTCTTGATCTCTTTCCTGCCAAATGTGACCAGAGTCACCAAGGTCACTCACTGTTTTGTCTGCCCTCTTGTGTTATGGAAGACCTATTACTAAATGCTCCTTGGCCTCCTACTGTCTGGTCACTCTCTGTGCCTTGTCCTTGAGGGTGTGGCTGTTGTTGTGCACTAACGATACAGGGCTGGATATGAACTTAATACAGCAAGGGAAACTTTTGGGTCCAGGACCATCCTGTGCCTCCTTTTCTTTATCTTGCTTGCCTGGGTATAGTGTTCAGAGCTATCTCTATAAGTTCTGTTATCACCCAGTCTTGGAAAAGTCATTCCTGATCATTGGTAACCATTTGAGATTTACTGTGACACTGATGACAACAAACAGCTCACTATGTAGGTGATTCTCCCCAAGGGCACAGACCTCAATCCAGCCTGAGATCTTGATATAAATTCTTAAGTGACAGACTGATCACAAGATCCTGACAACCCATTCAACTGCTCAGAAAAGGGAAATCATGATACCAGCTCACAACTTCACTGTTGTGAAGGAATACCATTACCATGGCCTTCCCATAGAACAGTATTCCGATAAAACAAAAAAAATAAAAAATAAAAACAACCAAAGCCCTATGAACAGCACACATGGAGACATTTTGATAAAACCTGTCCTTAGTGAATTCACACTGAGTCTTGGTAATCACAACTTGCTTTTCTAAGTGGTAGCAAAATCTCTACTTACTAAAGCACTCCAAAATTTTGCCAGGGTTCTTTTTTTTTTTTTTTTTTGCCAGGGTTCTTTTTTTTTTTTTTTTTTTTTTTTTTTTTTTTTTTTTTTGCTGGGGTTTAAATTTTGCTAGGGTTTCAAGCAGTTTAGCTACTTGAGTTAGTATACTTCAGAAAAGCCATGACATATTCCACATCAAAGAAGTTTTTACAGCCAAGTAAAATTTCACAATGCTCATTAGCATATTAAGATACCAGACAAGAACCACATTAAATACACTTAATTAAATATATTCAATTAGCAACCAAGAAACTTATTTAATAATAGAGATCTCAAGTCCTTATTTATATAACACCTATTTGTACTTTTCTAGTACAGTTTTTTATGCAAAAATATTTATAACCAGGTGCTACTCTAAGAACCAGGGATATAGTAATAAACAAGACAAAGCCCCTGCCCCCACAGAGCTACATTCCAATGGGTGATGCAGAATAAGTAAGTAAATATACAATTTAATTTCAGGTGAAGATAAGTGTTATGGAAAAAATGTAGCTGGCAGAGCTAAAAATGCAGAACTGGGACACTTAAACATTTGAAGTTTGGGAAGGAAAAATAAAAAAAGAACTCAACTGAAGGATACGATGAAAAAAGAGACAGGTCAGGAGAGGGTCAGTGTTAAAGCTGAGAAAGGAAGGAATTTCAAGAGGGAAGGAATAACCATTAGTGTCAATGTTGTTAAGAGCTTGAGTTGGAAACCAAGGAGATAAACACTTAACTGAAAACAGATTCAACATCGTTAGACAGTCATGAAATGCAAAGCAAAGCCACACTGAAATATCACCTCTCATTCAACAGAATGGCAACTAAAGAAAAAATGAAAGGCAAGATAATTACAAGTGTTGGCAAGAATATAGAGAATTAAAGCCTTCATACACTGTTGGTGAGAATATAAAATAGTATCACAGCTTTGGAAAATAGTTTCACACTTCCTCGAAAAGTTAAACAGTTTCCATATAACCCAGAATTCCACTCCTAAGCATGTACCAAAGAGATAGGAAAAACATATGTCCACATGAAAACTTGCACATAAATATTTATGGGACTATTATTCATAAGAGCCAAATAGGGAAATGGCCCGAATGCCCACCAAGTAGTGAATGCACCAACAAGATGTGGTATAGCCAGACAATGGAACATGATTTGGCCATAAAGATGAATAAAGAACTGCTAAGTCCAAGAATTACACTAAATGAATTATGCCACATAAAAGAAGCCAGACATAAAAGGCCAGATATTGTCTGATTCCATTTACATGAAATGTCCAGAATAGGCATATCCATAGAGACAGAGAATAAGTTAGCAGTTCCCATAAGAGAATGGGGAGTCAGTTAATAGGCATGAAGTTTCTTTTGGGGATGATGAATATATTCTAGAATTAGATAGTCGTGATGGTTGCACAACTTTGTGATTATTCTCGAAAAACCTGGAACTGTACACTTTAAAAAAGTGAATTTGATGCCATGTGAATTATATGTCAATAAAGCTGTTATTTAAAAAAAAAATACTGATGTGGATTTAAGAGAGAGGAGAAGGTGAAGTAAGGGAGATAAATAACCACAGACAACTTTCTAAGGAAAAGGAGTCTTACAAAGAAACCAATGCTGATACCGGCAGAGGAGGAAGGAAATCATTTTTTGGGAAATGCTGATTGAAGTTTCCTGAGCCTATGAGTTTCTACAATTATCATTATTATCTTTAGTACTAGAAATTGCTGTTAGCATTTATTGAGAGCTCACTACAATGCCAGTCCCTGAGACTACTGACATCATTTCAATGAAGCTTTCTAATACTCCCAAGAGGTGAATAATAAATGCATTATCATTTCTAGGTGATAAAATAGACCCAAAGAGACTAAACAACTTGCCCAAGCTTCTGCAGAGAGTGACCAAGAGCTGAAATCTGAACCCGAGTCTGTTGTGACACCTTAAGAGGCCACCCTGCTTCTTCCAAATATCCATTCCAAATACAAGGACTCCTCTTTGCCATGGCTCCTTGACGCCTCTCTCAAGCTCTGTGATTTCTCAGTAATGTCTTTGATCACATCTGCAAGTCCTCTTGGGATCATGGGATGGAACTGGCCTATGCCTCAAAACCTCAGTTCACTTAAAATGGTGTTATCTCCTGCATTCCATTTCTATCTTAGTCCTTCCTAGTTGGAAGCCATGCCAGTATAATATAGATAAACAAAGCTGTTCAATGTCAAGTCTTTGTTTCCCTCATTTATTAAATTTAAATGATCTGCATCAAGCAGGAGACCCACCTTTTCCTGGCCCACGTGCTTGAGCAAATTTTAGCTTTAAAAGCCCTATTATCTCTTAGTTTTTCTGCAAATGTGGGATCTGAGTTTTCATACCCTGACAACATTTTTGTAGTCTCTGCCTCTTTTGTGCTACCATGCTTCTCCTTCCCTTTTGAACACATCTACTTTACATCACACTCACTTGAGGATGGTCAGTGTAGTTACACTGGAGTCTTTTGCCCTTGCCAGAATGTAGTGCGATTTGGTTACAAGGGATACAATCATGGCAAGGAGAAAGAGCAGGGAAGGCTAGAGGTAGGGAGCTACCCTGTTCCATCACTAGTGTCCTGAAACCACGAGCTGCTGCCACATGAACCTCCTCGCTTAGATCAATGAGTGACCTTAGAAGGCAAATCTGATTCTAAAGAATAACAAAAACTACTGCAGATAATGGGCAGATAATGACGCCTCCAATATGTCCACATCCTAATCCCTGAATTTGTGAGTATATTAGGTAACATGGCAAAGGAGAAATAGGTTGTAGAAAGTTTAAGATAGCTAACCCATTGCCCTTAAAATGGGAAGAATGTGGATGATCTAGGATTATCCACCCAAGCCCAGGGTAATCACAAGAGTCCTTAAAAGTGGAAGAGGGTGAACATTATCTAAATTTAAAACACTGTGCTTCATAGGATACCATCAAGAATCTAAAAAAATTCACAGAACGGGAGAATATTTTTGTAGATCATATATCTGATAGGGCACTGTATGCAGGACATATGAAGAACTATTACAGCTTAATGAAAGGCAAAATTCTAACTAAAAAATAGGTAAAGTAGGACTAGGCATTTCTCCAAAAAACATGCATAAATGGCAACCAGCACTTGAATAGAGTCAGCAGGCCACTCTCTCACAAGAACCTTACAAAAGCCAGCCTCCTGCCCTTCTTTCTGTTTTCCCAGTAGAAGTGGATGAGAATGCTTAGAACCAGCAGAAATAAGATTGCTCTGCCCAAAGCATGCTCCAGTTAGGGGGCCATATAATTTATTGTCTAAAGTGGCACGTTTGAGAGTAAAAAGAGACACTGTTCACAACTACACTGCCCCATTTATGGTAGGCCTAACCCTGGATTATTCCAAATAAACACGGACACACATTCACCCAAATACTAGGTGTTTAGTTGGAAAGGACAATGGTGTAACAAAGGTGGGATGTGACATCCACTCAACCTGCCTTAGAATCTCAGCTCTGCCACTGTCAGAGTTTGGTGATTTGGCCAATCTACTTGCTCTCAGTAAGCCCAATTTCCTCATCTAGAAGAACGGAGATAGTAGTAGTTCCCATTTCTTCGTGTTTTGGATGTGCTCATACATTTATGGCACTGTGCACAATTAGTAGTATATACTGTTCTCACAAACACGGTGGCCCACGGTATAACTGACAAAGACTTAAAAATGGATGGATAAATGGTGTGATCATATGACAGATGTCTAAGTAAAGCTTTTTACTTATGAGAAAAAAATAAATAGTGTGTTAGTGTTCTCTTTACAGAAAAGAAGTGGACTAAATTTGGGGAATTCTACAAACGAGTGATGACATAGCCCACATCCCTTGAGATGCTGGGTCTCCTTCATTCATACAGTTCAACTGACAGCCTTAGAATAATTAGGGTGATGTGTTTCTTTCTCCTTTCTGTTGCCCAGATTATATAGGTAAGCTACTTACATAAGAAGGGGGGGAAGAACCCAGAACTTCTTTTTGAAATTAAAAAAGCATGGCTCTATTTGGTGAAAACAAGATGTTTTGCCTTTTGGAAGTAAGGGAGGAGTACAAAGTGGACTTTAAAAACCTATAGTAATTTGAGAATTAGAATCTATGAAGGAAGCCAAAGGAGTGAAAAACTAAAGGCAAGATAATGGGAAGGGAGACTGTGTTAATTCCTCATGCCCAGATGTTTCTCTCCACATGGCAGCCTCTCTACCACCATGCTTCCCTTTAATTCACTTAGTAAAGGAAA
Organism: Canis lupus baileyi; assembly: GCF_048164855.1. NCBI lineage: Eukaryota > Metazoa > Chordata > Mammalia > Carnivora > Canidae > Canis > Canis lupus. Next base: position 32,520,036 of record NC_132856.1, on the reverse strand, counting down.
ATGGAAGAAGCCACTTGAAATGTAATTGTCTCTTGCTGTTCCTGTTTGGGCCTATTATACTAACAGTGGGGAGATTCCTCATTCTGTTCTGTTTATTGCAGTAGGATTTTAAAAAGGAGAAGGAGGGGAGGTCCTTCTAGCACCTGCTTTCTTAATTGATAGTAATTTCCTTGCCCCCAAAAGCAAGTGGTTTTTAAACAAAGTGGGTACATTCTCCTCAGCAACATCAGCATCTTATAAACACATCATTAAGACAGGAGAGGTGATGGAACTAAGCAACAGCTCCTATTTCCTGCTCAGGGTGAACAGCCCCCATATGTCAGTCACCTTATAGTTTTCTTCTCATTTGCAAATAGTGCTTTTACTTTACCAAGACAAATGATAGAAAAGGCAAGTTGTCTTCCTGTGGGCTGTGTTTTGAGTTTGTGAGCAATGGGTAAGGAAGTTGTTCTACTTTTTATCTGTTCATTTTGTTCTGAATTTCAGTAGAAGAGCTTAAAACAAAGAAACAAAAATAATCTCATGTGATCCAGTACTTTGCTACGAAGATGAGCTACTCATGCTTGCAGTATGGAAGATGGGGGAAATTGATTGGCAAAACAGATGCATTGACACTAGCTCGTGTTTGCTCAGTTCTCTGAGATTCTGTTCTTGTGAAGGAGAAATTGAAGAAGAGCCTGCCAATTATTTCTACGTTCTCAGCTTAAAGCCAAAAGGGAAAGACACATACCCAAGCTCTCAGAGGGCAGTGACACTTTATACAGCATCAGATTCCATCATCTTGCTTTTATTTGACTTGAAAAGACCTTAATTTTTAGAAGATTTGAAATTTAAAGCTGTCTGGTCGCTAAAAGCTCCTTTAAACTCTCATTGTGGTTTGGAGCCATACATCATCAAAGCCGTGATGCTTAGATGATGTACTGCACCCATACATCATGAGAGCACTGTCCCTCTCATGATATATTATTATAACTTACAATTGGAGCACCACCATTGATGTATGGCTTAAAAACACAATTGTTAAGCCAAAAAACTGTACAGGGTCTCCACAAATTCTGGGAGGTTTTTTGTTTTGTTTTGTTTTTTTTAACTGAATTGGCTTTTTATCTTTTATTTTTTCTTAAAGTTTCTCACCTTAACTGGGACAATCTGGACACACACACACACACACACACACACACACAAAAACATTGTGCTTTTTCTGTTTCATGAAAGGCATACCAGTTGCTTGAGCATTGCTGATATCCTAAAGGAAGAAATTCATTGACAGGAAGGTCAGAAACCATCACTGTGCCTGTGTCTTTTGACAGACCACTAATTTTATTCTTGGCTGTATCAAGGTGTCCTCAAGGCCCTGCGAGCAGGAATACTTCCAGTGACATTTATTTTAGAACTACAAAACAATACTTCCCAAAGGAGGAAGGAAGAACCCAGTCATAAGGAAAACACAGGCTTTGGGGTTGTGGATGGTTCAAAATAGAGTATATTTAGCAAGGCTCACTAGAACCGAGCCTCCTTCTGGTTTAGAGTAGAAGCAAATTGTCAAGAATATTTTCAGAATTCCTGTTTTGTAATATAGTAATAATAACATTTACTGAATATTTAGAATATGCTAGCATTAGCCTAAGTATTTGATCTACATACTTCATATTATCCACGCAATAATCTTATGTGTTAGAATACTGATTTTATCTCTACTTGAAAGGTGAGGCAAGGTGAAAGAATTTATAAATGAAGAAATTGAGGCCTAAGAAGAAGAGCTGAGAAGGTTTTCTCAGCTGCCAAGCCCAGGTATGACACTCATGATTGGCGCTATGGTATGAACACACACCAGCAGAAGTTATGAGCCAACCTCCCTATATGCTACTCACCCTTAGGATATTAAGCACTTCTGCAACCGAGTCCCATATAACAACAGATTTCTTATAAATCTTAGATCAATCCTGTACAAATGTTCTAAACTATCTTTTGGTTCATGATTGATTTTCAATGATAGGACAGCTTCAAGTTTTTAAAATTGTTCAGCAAGAAGAAAGTAGAATGTATAGTCACCACCTTTCAAAAAGTTGACAAATTCAAGCAAGATTTATAAAACTGTGATAAACCTATGCAAATATGGTCATTTTTATGGCAGGAGGGTATGCTCATGCAACAAGACAGGTGGAACTCCAGGGAGACTTACTCAAGGACAAAAAAGCTTTCCTACTAAGCCTCACATGCAAGAGATCTGTTTGCTGCTGGGTAGGAAGAGCACCTTAGTGACAACTCCAGTAAGATGACTTTAAAAAGATACAAAGAGTGTTTCAGGATTTGTCATCCTTATATTTTATCAGCAATTGTTGTAGCTGCTGTGTTTACAGTATATATCCTTGATAAGAAAAATTACACAGTGTTCCTTCCTCCATGTGGAGTTCCTTTTTTGTTCCTTCCCTCCCATTCCCTTCCCCCCCAATTTTTAAGAGCCAGTTCAAATGCCCTCCTCTCTGTGTAGCCTTCAGACTCCCCAGGGCTCCTCTGATTCTTTGTATGTATCTCAATGATTGCTTTTTAGTATAAAGTACCAATAATCACATGTGCCTCTCTTCCATTAGTCTGGAACTCTGGATTATTCCTCTTCATTATTTCCTTCCCCCAATCCTACATTCCATATTATGTAAATGCTCGGTGGATGGACAGGTGGATGGGTGGATGAATGGATAGATGGATGGGTAGTAAGTAGGTGATTACTAAGTGTTCTTAATTTGTTAAGTTGCTTTAGAAAAAAACAAACCTCATATATACAGATTCTTGGCCACTCTTATCTTTTCCCTCTGCTTACGAGTCCCTGAACACATAAGGATGTGGTCTGTGCATAGCCATTATGATTACACCGCACATTACTTTTCTTTCTCATTGAAAAGAATTTTTTTTTATAGCAAAAGCGTAAGTTTGAAGGTCTTGTCTTTCCAGCTTCATATAAGTCCTTTGTAAAAAAAACTCCTCAAATATGCTTGAGTGTCTGGAGCAAATAGCTCATCCTGAAAACAATCAGCATTGCACGGACTGCCAAGGGGATGTATTCTTTGCTCAGCATTAACTTTAATAAGAGTCACTGTGGTTCTCTCTCAAGAGAAAAGAAGAAACCCACCCTTTCTTTGGATAGCGTGTGACCTTGACAAATTAATTCCAGGATGTTCTCTTTGCTAGAAAGACTATCTAGAATATGTATTTTTTAAAATTTATACACCATATCAGAACATTAATCCACAGAGTTATTCCCTCTGGGTATTTTTCTGTTGGGTATACAATAAAGGATTTGGATGCAAATGAAACAATTATGGCATTTTTCCTTGTCTTACTCATTCTGTGACAAATGCACATTGCTTTACTGTTTGCCATACACATAATTACAGTTCTTTAATTTATGTTTCAATAAAATGTATAATAATAAACGTTTACTGCTCCATGAATAAACATTCAAATGAAGCCTCTAATGGAGGTTACATGTTTTGAAGCAGCTCTGTGGCTTTCTAGAAATCTTGCCCTCTACTTAATGAGCATCATTTCCATAATCTGTGCATTATTGCTTAAGCCTCCCTTTAGGAATATTTTACAAAGTAAAAAAAAAAATGTGAAATATTATCAGTCCAAAGGGAAAAAAATGTTAAGGGGATTAGCAGCTTGTCCTGTTAAAGGGACAGGACAAGCTTTCATGTCCCTCTAGAGACAGTGACACAGTAATTATGGAAATGGTGCTTCCTAATTATCTTACTAGCCGAGTGCATCACCACCATAGTTTTCACCTTTAATATCTGGTTTAAATAAAAGTGATGAGAAGCCCAGAAAGGTCAGCCATGAAGGGCAAGCTTATGTTACTTCCCCTTCTAGTGCTAACAGAGAGACCAAAAGGCAGGCCTATAAATTCACCAGAGGTCCAGATACCACAAGATAGACGCTCTTGGGTGTGAAAACAGACACACGATTTGAGTATCAAATAATCACCCAGAAGTAACTGAATCCAGACAAGATCCTAAGTTGGGTTTCAGACTGATGGTGTCACACATTATTTTCAATGTGAGTTATTTTTCAGGAAAATTACTTAATATAATTTTATATCATTATCATTTCAAAAGGTTAATCTATTTCAAATAATTTTTGCAAATTGTGTTCCAAAAAGCAGGTGCTTTTAAAAATAACTAGAGCATAATGATATATTTCTTTTTTCTTTGTCCAATAGTGACAACTGGGTTGTTTAACCAGAGAGGAAAAACAAAAAAGGTGCCAGATAAAATCAAGGAACAAAGATCCTTTGCAGTGTGGTAAGATCCAGATACTCAGCCTCTGCAGAGTAGTGATGAAATGCGTCCCTTCACGACCTGTCAGCCTGCTTTATTGGTGGGTTGGCACACTATTTAAACATTGTCAGGAGGGAATCATTTTACATAGTCAAAAGTTGTGTTTCTTTAGTCTGAATAAATATTTGTGGGCCTGCATGCAACATTTGAGACTGTGCTGTTCATTTACCATAGGAATAGCAGCAAAGCAGGGAGAGATTCCTAAGTGAAGCTCCCCTTCTCCCACCATTTTGTGATTTGTTGTGAATAATTAGTTCTTGCTTTAAATGTGACTGCAAAATCTTTCAAAGGAACATTCTCTTTCCTTAAGACTAGTTGAATACAAGATTTTCACCATTTCAATATGGCTATTTTCACATACGACTCCAACAAAATAAAACATGCAGCATAAATAGAATTTAGTGTGATCCAAATTTTATCATATTTCTCCCTTGGATTTTTTTTTCACATTCCACTTTTCTCTTGATACATATGCTTTCTTGTTTTCTAATGCTTCTGAATTTACAAATCAGGCAGAACCATCTTTTGGAGGGTTACATTTTCCTTCTAACTCGAGTGAGCAGGTATTGATTTTGGAGTCATGCTTTTAGAAATGACATCCTCTTTTAAGATGGGCCAAATCTCAACCTACAGGGCTACTAAGTGAAGCTGCTACTTCTTACAAACCTTCTACCCAGATATGCTATAGAGAGCAAGAACTTCATAAGTGAGATTCTTTTCAAAGTAATCATTGTGAAATATACCAGAAAAATCCACCCCACCCAACTTCCTGCAACCCATGAGCACTGTGATAGCTTAAGACAGGATAAATGACTCCGATTAGGCCAATGATCCCCAGTTTTAGTGGGACCTCCTAAATCATATCTTGGTTTGGGTCTAGAGTGATGACACTAGGAGCATCCAGAGGACTGCATATCATCTTAGCCCGGCTCCCACACAAGGAGCCAGAGAGATTTGTGGGACCCTGTCTGGTGGTTTTGAGGCACCAACGATGAATGCTGCTAAGGCAATAATAATAAAAAAAAAAAGAAAGAAAGAAAGAAACAGGCAGTGGGGAAAGCCCTGGAACCATCTCTCATTTTTCTCATAATATACTTTATTGTTCAATGAGATAGAGTGATTCCATAGGCAGTGCCCAGAAATGAGATAACATGAGAAATCAATAATGTTTCCTTTTCTGGATGATTTCAGCAACTAAGGCTCTAGGATTTATGATGACTAAACCTTTTTTAGTCAGAATAGAACGTTTGCTAGCTTCCGTCTCCATGGCTCAGTGTGGATTGGCCATTGAAAAAGACACACTGCATCATGTCACTTAATCGGAACCCTCCTGTAGGGAAGGAATGGCAGTAGTACCCTACTGTTTTAGCAATGAATTTAGCAATTCATTTGCCAAGAATCTGAGACCTGAGATTAACCATGGTGGAGCCCTTTTAGGAGCACTTAGCACAAATGTTCCCTCATGGCAGGGTCAGAATTGGTTGTACAGGCAGTGAAGTGAGGTCAACAGTTTGGGATGATTTTCTTCTGCCTTTTAACGTCTTGTTAGTGTTAGCTGAGGACACTGTTGGGCCCTGGCTGCTGCCAGTTTGGGCTTAATCCACTAATGTGATAACCAACGGTCCATCTTTTAAAGTGAGTTATGCAAGCAGGCCACACCAGGCCCGTGGATGTGAAAGTTGGGAATCACATTTTGCTCCTGAGAAATGTCATGCCTTCATCAGCAAATAGTCCAGGTAGGAAGTGTCCCAGATACTGGTGAATCATGAAGTCTAATGGCCAGTGCACATTGTGAAGTGTTCTCCGTGGACATGCAGCCACCATGTCTAGATTTCAGGGCAAGCATAGCTTTCACCTTGAGCCTAGTGATGGAAGGTTCAGGTCCCCAGCCCTGCGTCATGGGTTAACCATGTACATGTTCTGCAGCTGGACCTCCTGGCCTCAGGCCCTGGTCCTGCCACTAACCAGCTATGGAGCCCAGACCAGTCACTCATCTCAGAGCTTTAGATTCCTCCTTTGCAACATGAACCCCTCCTCCTGGGGTTGCTGTGATGACTGGATGTACTAGTATCATGATTCAAAATGTGATACTATCGATTGGAGAGAGTTCATGAGGCTCAGGGCTCTGCTCCACACACCATGCTGTAATGACTTCTAAAAGGACTGCCAGAAACCCAGGGGAGGAAGGTGTGTCTCCATAGGATACTGTGAGGGTAAGTGCCCCCAGACTCCCCCCTAAAATCACCCCTAAATGCATGAGGTGTGGTGTGGCTGGTTAAGGGGAGAAGGGCTGGAAACTAGGTGCGTGTGGTGGGATGGGGGTGGTGGAGGGAAGCATAAGACAGCATGTTACTTTTAATGAGTCACTTTCAACTGCCTAGAATTTTCCCTCAACTTCCTGGCTCCAGAACAGTCAGTAAAATTCCCTTAGGTTTGGGATCTGGATTCTTCTTATGAACTCTGTCTTGTACCCCGAAGTAGCCTCAGCCGTAAGATGTAGATCCTGACAAACCATTCACACCACTACCGTTGGGGAGGCTGTAGGGTCCTGATGGAGAGACTCCAGCTGCTGTTTCAAGCCTTACTCCAGGCTCTACTCCCCTCTACTCTGACACCTCATTCTGGTTGCAGCTACCCAGATGTGCATCTGTATTTAGCCTCTCAGCCCAAATCTTTACATGTGGCCCTTCCTCTAGGCAGCCCCTCCAGCTCTGAGGCAAACATCAGCCTTGTCCCCATCTTTTCAGAGATCTTCAGAATCCATATCCCGTGCCTCTCCCATAAACCATCCTCCCAACATTCCTGTGCTTGGACTTGATGCCCTAAACCCAGATTGAGCCCAGGTTGCATCTTTACCTCTTCACAGGCCTGGGGATGACATTTCTCAGACTGTCACTAAATATTCAACCAAGAATGGGGATGGTCAAAGGAAACTGCATTTACAAGACAGAAGAGACTTTTTCTTGAACAAAACAGAACAGCACTTCTTTCTCCAAGAGTTTTCCCATGCCATTTCCTCTAGAGCAGCACTTTCCAGAACCCCAGCTGCCTCGTTCCCCCTCTCTCTTCCCCAGCAACTCACTCCTCTGCTAGGACTCTCCTTAGGGGGCTCTGCCTCAGAGACTGGATATTTAAGTTGGTTCCAACCAGAATTCTGAGCCCATTATTTGGAGCAGGGACCTGCCCTCCTATTATGCTAGTAACAAGAAAATAAGGCATCACAATAAATCTGCAGGTGCATCCCTGGGAGCACATGGCTTTGTTCAGATTTTACTCCTTGCATCAGAAACCTTTGCCCAAGGCAGGCAGCAAAGCAGAAAATGGCAATTGGTAGGACACTGAGGCTTAAGGAAGGAGAAGACCGGCGAGTACCAAGCATTTTCAGGTTGACAGAAGTCAGGGTTTTTTCTTAGGGCTGGGATCATAGGGAGATTAGGCAGCTGGATAGGAGACAGACAAATAAATATTCTCAATCTCAAATAAATCAGCATGGAAATTGGAGGATTTATATCTCAGGGATGAAAAAGGAAGAAGAACACTAACACCTGTTCTATTTGAAATGTACCCCGCCCCTTCTCCTAGCCTTTCTCCGCATGGAATACGAGAAGAGGGACTCTTGGGGACCTTCTCCATTGAATGTAAGTGGAAATCAGAGCAACTCCATTTTCCTCAGCTAATTACAGAAGCCACTTCCCTGCCCCCTGGGTAAAGGCAGCAGTACTGCCCTACCACACCTGTCATACCTAACAGTGGCTTTTTAGAGACTTTGCAATTCTTCCTCAAGCACAGATACCAGCCCAGGAAGGGAAGAAGGCTCTACCACAGGAATTCCTATATACCTAAACATCCTTCCTTGTCTATACAGTTGTCCTGGATCAACAGAACTTACCCATCCCTGAAAGCCACAGGTAGCCTAAGGAAAAGGACAGTGGGGACAGATGTGGTTCTGGCAATGGACTGCCTGTGTTGGAATCCTCATCCCCACTTATGCTTTGTCTGACGTGGGACAAGCTCTGACTTCTCCAGGCCCTGTTTCCTCATCTATAAGATGGGTATAACATCTTATAAATCCCACAGCATTTTCCCCCTGAGATTAGGAATACATGATATAAAATAAGTGCTTTGCAAAGGCTTAGTGCACTATAGGTACTCTTTAAATGTTAGCTATGAATGTCATTTTTATTCTATTGGTCACTTAAAAATATTTTTCACTTTGAGATAATTATAGATTCAAAGGAAATGGCAAAAATGGTGAAGAAAGATCCTGTGTAGCAAATCCTTCACCTAGTTTCTCCAAATACTGAGCAACATGGCATAGGTGGCGCCATGCTGCTGTAGCACCACATCAAGCCCAGGAAATTGTCACAGGTACAATGTGTGGGCAGCTCCAAGTCATCTTAGCATGTGTGTTCAGAAGCATAAACGCCACTGTCCTCAAGATACAGGACAAATTCATGAAGGCAAAGCCCTCCTTTGTGTCCTCTCCCAGTTCTGCTCTCCTCTAATGCCTTTCACCCCGGCAGTCACTAATCTGTTCTCTTTCTCTAAATGCTGTTATTTTGAGAATGTTCTATAAATGGAATCACATGATATTTGACCTTTTGAGGTTGGCTTTTTTTTTTCCCACTCAGCCCTGAGCTCCATCGATGCTGTGGTATGTTACTCATACCTTCTTACTGCTGAGTGGTTTTCCATGATAGGGATATACCAGTTTGTTGAACCACTTACTCACCAAAGGACTTGTCCTGTTACGCTTGTTCACTTCTTACTGTAATCCTCTAACCTGAATATTATAAGTATCCATGTGTTATAGATGAGGATACCAAGGATTAGGGAGGTTAAGGGATTTGTCCAGAGAAGAACGACCTCATGATGCTATCCAGTTTTGGCTACTACAAATAAGCTACTCTGAATATTTATATATGAGTTTTTGTGGGCACATAAGTTTTCATCTCTCTGGGAAAAATGCCCTGAAGTGTAATTGCTGGCTAAGTATATGTTTGGTTTTTAGATTCCCACCAGAGACATTAAGTTTCTCTATAACTTCACCAGCATTCTGTGTTGTCACTTTATTTCGTCTGTTCTTATCTGTGTGTATGATATGTCAGGGTGGCCTTAATTTGCATTTCCCTAGGGGCTGTGAAGCTGGCATCCATCTTTTTAGTTCAGATGAAAGAATGAATACCAGGAGTGATATTGCCCCCAGGAATGGCTGGACTGGCTAGAGAACATGTAGACCCAGGCCCAAGACATAGGAACACCTGCATGTCAATCAAAGTAACATGAAAAAAAATGTAACCCCACTAGCTCACACATGTACAAATAGTCTGAGCATGTACAGAGGGCAGAGCAGCACTATCCTGAACTCACAGGTACCAGATACACCTGATGAAATCTCTAACATAAAGAACAAAGATACTTTGCAGATTCCAAATCTTTTGTGATGGAGCAGGCCTCCAGTTGACCAGACAGAGCAGCATCAGAAGCAACTAAGTAATATCTGTTAACACGACTTCATGGGTCTCCAATCACTAGCATCAACTTTCTCAAAAGACGTTGGTCCCAAATTTTGCCCTTAAGAACCCTCACTTGTAAGCCATTAGGGAGTTTGAGACCTCAAGTATTAGCTCCCCATTCTCCTGGTGGCACCACATGAATAAATAACCTATCTTTCTTCACTGCAAAAGCTCCACATCAGTCTTTTTTTTTTTTATTGGTGTTCAATTTACTAACATACAGAATAACCCCCAGTGCCCGTCACCCATTCACCCCCACCCCCCGCCCTCCTCCCCTTCCACCACCCCTAGTTCGTTTCCCAGAGTTAGCAGTCTTTACGTTCTGTCTCCCTTTCTGATATTTCCCACACATTTCTTCTCCCTTCCCTTATATTCCCTTTCACTATTATTTATATTCCCCAAATGAATGAGAACATACAATGTTTGTCCTTCACCGACTGACTTACTTCACTCAGCATAATACCCTCCAGTTCCATCCACGTTGAAGCAAATGGTGGGTATTTGTCATTTCTAATAGCTGAGTAATATTCCATTGTATACATAAACCACATCTTCTTTATCCATTCATCTTTCGTTGGACACAATTCGTAGCGTGGCAGGATACAAAATCAATGCCCAGAAACCAGTGGCATTTCTATACACTAACAATGAGACTGAAGAAAGAGAAATTAAGGAGTCAATCCCATTTACAATTGCACCCAAAAGCATAAGATACCTAGGAATAAACCTAACCCTAGAGGTAAAGGATCTATACCCTCAAAACTATAGAACACTTCTGAAAGAAATTGAGGAAGACACAAAGAGATGGAAAAATATTCCATGCTCATGGATTGGCAGAATTAATATTGTGAAAATGTCAATGTTACCCAGGGCAATTTACACGTTTAATGCAATCCCTATCAAAATACCATGGACTTTCTTCAGAGAGTTAGAACAAATTATTTTAAGATTTGTGTGGAATCAGAAAAGACCCCGAATAGCCAGGGGAATTTTAAAAAAGAAAACCATAGCTGGGGGCATCACAATGCCAGATTTCAGGTTGTACTACAAAGCTGTGGTCATCAAGACAGTGTGGTACTGGCACAAAAACAGACGCATAGATCAGTGGAACAGAATAGAGAATCCAGAAGTGGACCCTGAACTTTATGGTCAACTAATATTCGATAAAGGAGGAAAGACTATCCATTGGAAGAAAGACAGTCTCTTCAATAAATGGTGCTGGGAAAATTGGACATCCACATGCAGAAGAATGAAACTAGACCACTCTCTTTCACCATACACAAAGATAAACTCAAAATGGATGAAAGATCTAAATGTGAGACAAGATTCCATCAAAATCCTAGAGAAGAACACAGGCAACACCCTTTTTGAACTCGGCCACAGTAACTTCTTGCAAGATACATCCACGAAGGCAAAAGAAACAAAAGCAAAAATGAACTATTGGGACTTCATTAAGATAAGAAGCTTTTGCACAGCAAAGGATACAGTCAACAAAACTCAAAGACAACCTACAGAATGGGAGAAGATATTTGCAAATGACATATCAGATAAAGGGCTAGTTTCCAAGATCTATAAAGAACTTATTAAACTCAACACCAAAGAAACAAACAATCCAATCATGAAATGGGCAAAAGACATGAACAGAAATCTCACAGAGGAAGACATAGACATGGCCAACATGCACATGAGAAAATGCTCTGCATCACTTGCCATCAGGGAAATACAAATCAAAACCACAATGAGATACCACCTCACACCAGTGAGAATGGGGAAAATTAACAAGGCAGGAAACACATCAGTCTTTTATTGGCTTGCTGTGCATCAGGTGGATGAGCTCCTTTGGTTTTGTTTTAGCTGTGATGTCAAACATCATTTTGTGTGCTTTGTTGCCATGCTATGTCCTTGTCGGTGAAATGTCTCTTTGTGTGTTTTGTCCATTTTCTAATTGGATTTTTCATTTTTTTCTATTATAGGGTTTTGAGAGTTCTCTACCATTCTAGATATGAGTCATTTTATCAGTAATGTTTTAAATTTCAGGACCCCTTCCCTGGTCCCTTTAAGCTGGAGATAATCTCTTCTTTCTCTAACTTCTTTACAGAGGTTTCACTTAGGATCTTTGTTCCATCTACTTTGACTCTTCCACAGATAGAACTTCTAGCCCTCTTACTCATCCATACACAGAATCTATATCTTCCTCAGTGCTTACTAAAAGAGGGGCACCTAGCTGGCAATTTCATGAATGTCCACCAAGTGACTAAATGAAAGATCTCTGGATTTTCATTCAGTTACTCTAAGCCCGTGCCAGAAGCACAAACCATGGTTACCATGGATATACAGGCTTGGGATAGATGTAAATCATTTAATACCATGGAAAGGATAACTAATTACAAGAAGAAATACACACACTCAGATGTGTTAGTGATTAATTTCTTCTCAGCTCCCACACTTCTAGCTAACACTGCAACACAGTGCCGTTTATTGAAGAGTATCTATTTATGCCAACCTGTGGCTCACATTTGGCTAATTAAGCACACATGCATTTCAGAACATGTGATCTGTGGGCTGTATTTACATATGAACATCATATTCAAAACACAGGCAATTGTTTAGCACCTCTAACCTATTTCCAGCCTTACATTTAATTAGTGAGAGTTGCTGAGGGGAATGGGACTTGGAATAAAACAAACAACTACCCTCTTTACAAATCACAACAATGCATAATTAAATAATGAGATACCTGAGCTTTGTAGAGTCGTTTTGCCAAAGGAATTCAAGCTCCAAAGAAGACCAAGCCACAGGGGCACTCATGGGAGGAGTGCAGGTATGGAGACACAGGGGTGGACTCTAGCATTTCCTCCTGGCCCCTCTGTGCCTCAGGTAACTCCCCGGCTATAAAATAAAGACAACAGCACAAGGATCTTCCCCCCACCTCTCTCCTTCTCCCTCTGCCATGGATGTTCTATGGATCACAAGTAAATGAGAGAGACAAAACAAAAAACCAAATATGAAATATAAGAATCAAGGCTACAGTTAGTTAAGAGGATTTTATTATCTTGGTCTTACGTGGCAGAAGAAAAACAACTGCCATTCAAGGAGCCTTTCTGTGATCCACCCCTACCTCCATCTCCTGTTCATACATCTCAGCCACCTTGACTTTCTTCCCTTCCCCATGATACCAGGCACACTCTGGTCCTGGGGATTCCATAATTGCAAATGGTCCCTCCTCAGAGAAGCTTTCCCGAGGCATCCTCCAATCAAAACTGCTACCCACTTCCATTTTATATCATCTCTTTAAATTTCTTCCCATTTCATACTACCATCTGAAAGGATTGTGTTTATTCATTTCTTTGCTTTCTTTCTCCATTCCCTACTACTCTCCAGAATGAGAAATACCCAACTATGACCTCAGATGAATTCTCTGTGATCCCCTGATTTGCTCTGGGACAGACATCTCGGGCACTGGGAGAAAATCTTCTTTCATTTTACATACTTTGGAAAACATTTTCAGTTCTAACACTGGGAGTTATTGTCCTCAAGCTGAGTTTTCAAGATCTCCCAGGATTCTCCAGCTCATAAATAAGACAACTAGTTTGATAGTAGCAATCATAGGAACAGTATTATATTGGACTATATGAAATGGCTGAGATTTGCTGTTTTGACATGACCAATTTCATTCGGTTCAACACGGTAACAAGTAGAGCAGAATGAGGCTTTGCTAGGTACCTGGCTTTGTATTAAGAGTTTGATGTCATGTTAAGCTTGTTAACTTCTTACTGTAATCCTCTAACCTGAGTGTTATAAGTATCCATGTGTTATAGATGAGGATACCAAGGATTAGGGAGGTTAAGGGATCTGTCCAGAGAAGAAGTGGTATCAGGCTACAAATCCAACCCTATATGATCCTGGAGAAAATCATATGCATTCCCTTCCAAGAGAATAGTGTGCACTTAGCTGGGTTCATAGCTCAGAAAGAAGACAACCTCTAAACCAGGATGATGGGCTACAAGATCTGATGGTCTCTCCCCTTGGCTGAAGGTTTAGACATGGCTGGAGGGCCATAGGTATTCAGAGGACTAGAGGTGAGCAAGGCATTATATGTCCGGGTCATCATCAGACCTAATGTCTAGGTCATCATCAGAGTTCTTGGGGTAAAAGACAATCAGCAGAAAGTGCTTAAATACATTTTTGATACTCAATTTCATTTACAACTTATTTTTCTCTTGGAAGCAGTGGTTGTAGCCAAGAAAGCTATCAACTCACATGATTTGGGAGGGTCAGTGTAACTTAGGACCTGCCACAACAGCAGTGGCCATGGAATCCTGGAGGACAGAACACAGAAGAGCAACCTCTGTTACTCTCTTTTCTCTCCTGGGCAAAGCCCTTTTGCCCAGTTATCCCAAGTTACCTCACCCCTCTCATCCCTATTATTTTCCTGGCTCACCTCCCTTCAACCACAACCTTTGCTTCTCAAAGCTAAGAAATAGGACTGGTCTTCTCCTGCCCCCAGTGTTCCTGAGAATACTGATCTATAACCTTTACTCAGTAGTCCCCTCCTTTAAAATTGAGTCATTGGATATATCAAGCCCTTTCTTTATAGCTTTGCTAATATCACTGGCAGCCTCCAGTTACCTCCCCCAAATTTCTCTCTCAGGGGACATTCTCATGGTCTTCATCTCTGCCTGGCCCAGGATCTTGTTCTGGGTATCCAAAGTGTTACAACAAATGACTGATTCCATAGCCTCACCTAGAAATTCCTAGGTTCCTTATACATGAAGTCAATTTTAAGGCCTTCCAATTTAATTACTACTCTTATAGTGTTCTGATGTAGATTTTACTGTTAATTAATTATGGTGAGGCCAACAGATCAGGAAACAATGGCCATTGAAAGTACAGTCTGTTATCCTTACAGACTCCAAAGCAGATAGGGTGAAGGGGGCATGCTGTGTCATGGGGGTCCCAGGGAGAAGAACTGGGGTTGGTCAGGAGTCAGAAAGAGAGGAGAGAACCAAGGGCCAGTGCCAGAGCCTTTAGTGTGGTTCTGTGGGAAGGAACAGACAAGGCAGAGAAAGGCTGAGGACTGGCTAGTTTGAATAATTTCTTAGGCACTGTGGCATAGGAGCTGCCCTAGATGTCTGGTACCTGGCTGGCCCTGGGATGACTGTGGCAGGTAGATAGTGGCCTAGAGCATAAAAATATTGAGAGCCCAACATTCCTTTTGGGAGATTGCAGAATATAGACTTTGGATGGGTTGGTGTGCATTTGAAAGGTTCACTGATGGATGAGTCTTTTACAATATATGAGAATTGGCTAACTCCGGAAGTGCTGTCCCTTCAGGGACAGCAAGGCTCCAGTGTTCAAAGCATCAGAAGTATAATAAATATGAAAATCAAAGACATGGTTAATGCCCAGGGATATACTTTGGTTTTTTGCATCAGTCATACTTCTCTACCACACAAATTTGAAACTCTGAAACCACCCATCGGGTATGTCCATAAGAATACCCAGAATGCACATGAAGTTCACCAGGTACATAACTCGAATTGTTGCCTCATCATCAATGTCAGCATTCCAAAGACACCAGGTTAGAGACCTGCAGGTCATGCTGCTATCTCTCCACTCCAAGTCAGCCATCAGGCTCCATGGAGTCTCTTTCTTCTCATGACCATTCCCTCAATCATGTATCAGTGTGACAGGCCACCTGCGGGTGTTCGTGTCCTCTGACTAGATCTGGAGGTATGGCATTTCGATGGTCTTTATTTCAGTGGACTTCATAGAGTCTTAATGCCACATCCCTGTTTACCATCTAGATAGGATTACTGCAAGCTTCTCTCCTCTTTTTCTCTCTCCCTTCTGAAGCTAGCCAATAAGGTAAAAATCATGTATAGCTTAGCTGCTCTGGAAAAAATCCCTTCCATCATCCCTGAACTCCATTAGTGGGGTACCCCATAACAAGTCTGAAAAGTCTCATTTCCCTTGTTGGAATCAAGCACTAGTTCTGCACTCAAACACCTGATTACATGCTAGTTTGGGTTTAGGGAGCAAGAGGTAGCCAACAAACATCCTTAATCACCAAGATCACATTCCACATAATAGATGTACACCTGTGAGAGGCGTGTGGGACTGCAGCCAACAAAGGGGATGACAGCCACTCTGGGCACATATCCCGGAATGGACTGGGCCATGACTTATACCTAGGGAATTTGCTTCCTTTCTCCTTATGTATTTTTCTTTCTTTCCATGTCTGTCTGTGACCCTTTCTTGGAGCCTGTCTTGTGTTTATCTCTATGTGTGCACCTCTGTGCATATCTCACTCTTCGTCTCTCCTAGTGTCACTGGGTTTCTATGTATATCTGGGTATGTGTCTCTGTGTATCTCCCTCCACCCACACCCTGTTTCTTTATGTCTTTCTGTGTATCTGTCCTATGTCTCTCTCTATGAGTATCTCGATGGCTGTCTCTCTGTCTTGACGTCTCTTTTTGTGAGTGAGTGAGTGAGTATAACTCTCTGGTCATGTGTGTGTATTGGATCGTGTGTGCAAGTTTGTGTGTGAATGTCTCCAGTGCACACACTTCTCAGGATACAGGTCTCTGCCAAGCACTTATAGCTGAATGATTTCAGATATATTAAGTGCACACAATCCAGTACTACAGTCAATCCTCTCATCTTCTCACACTCTCATGGGCCACCCACCCAACCCCACCCCACCCTGCCTGGAGGGACATATCCAAATCCTTAGCATAACCTGCAAGATCTTCTAAAACCTGTTCCCACCAGGGGTGTCAGCCCCACCTTCTTCTGAATTGGCACATGCAATGCATACCCTGTCCCAAGCATTTGCAAACATAGTTTTAGCAAAGTAGTCTCCCCTTTCCCCAAAAACTCTCACTGAAGGAATGTCTATATATAAAAGAAGATAGTGTAGAGCTTTTTTTTTTTTTTGATAGTGTAGAGCTTTAATGGGTAATATGAGGGTGGAAGACTCCGAGCCAAGCTCAGCCTCCCCCTCAACATTCTTCAGAGGCCAAACAAAGTCTGAAACTGAGGCCCAACACAGTCAAACCTTTCCAGACTCCCAATATCCTCTACCATTTTCTCCATATCAGAAAGCCCAGCATTCTCTGGGTCAAACTCACATGCTACCCTTTGCAAAGCCTTAAGCACTCAGGTTCCTACCAACAAACAGCATCCTGGAGTCTGAGCATTTTCCTGGGACCCCCTGGTGTGCCACCACATTGAGAGGTCCTGGCACCCATCATGTGATCCAAGTATGTGTATTAAAGGAAGGTTCTGTGGCAGCTTTTCTGGCCAAACTGCATTAAGTGGAGCCTGTCCTTTTGTCATCTTTTGTGGCCAAATGGAAGGCTGTGGTGAACTTGTTTTTAAGTCTTAATACTCAAGTCAGGAAGCAGCCCAAGGGCGGAAAAAAAAAAAAAGCACTTTAATTTGAAGAGTGGCAAAGAGAGGAAGAGAGGAACAGGGAGAAAAGCAAATACTAGAAGTAAATCAGAGCCCAGGAGCCTTCATGGGTACTTGCACAATTGGTTACAGCCTTAGTCATCACGGGAAGGAACCTCACATTTTTAGAGCGTTTTCTTGTGGCTGCTGAGTTTTGTTTTTCCAAACGTGTGTTTGTGCTTCTCTGCTAAAATAAAGGCCTGGTGCATTCCAAGTCCTCCAGCAAGAGCCCGGGCTTTCAGAATGCAGCACAGCTTTTATCATTTGCAGAAGATTCAACTCAACAAACATCATTTGAGAAAAGCATTGTGCTAGGGCTTCTTATGAAGTCAGAGTGAAGGAAAAATCACCATCCTTGTCCCTTGGCACTTTGAAGACAAATAGTTTATAGGAACATACACCCAACTCTCATCTGAGGAGTGTGATAAGCGCTGAAGGGGAAGATTGTTAGCCCAGGAAGATCTGGGATCTGAGACTCTAAGAAGGTCTAAAAGGACATTCCAGGTGGTGGAACAGGCTGAGGAAACAGGTAGGAAGGAGTGTATTTGACATATAATAGGCACATCCAATAAAAGTCTTACTGAAGGTATGTGTGTTGGATATGTTCATGTTGAGCATGAACTCAAGAACAGATTGGCATCAAGAAGTGAAGACGTCTTAGGGCTTCCTTTTGGAAGTTCCTTGTATTAGTAAAGCCTTAGAATTCTAGGAGGGATTTTGAAAAGTTCATTTAAATTCATTTATTATTTTTTTAAACATTATATTTATTTATTCATGAGAGAGGCAGAGACATAGGCAGAGGGAGAAGCAGGCTCCCTGTGGAGAGCCTGATTTGGGACTCCATCCTAGGACCTCAGGATCACAACCTGAGCCAAAGGCAGAGGCTCAACTACTGAGTCACCCAGGTGTCCCTAAACTCCTTTGTTTTAAAAATTAGGAAAGGAGAGCTCCAAGGTTACATGCTAGGCCCAGAAGTAAGAGGAGAACTCAGAACTGTTCTCAAAGGCAATCACTTTAAGTTTAAATGTCTATCGTTGTGATCTGAATTTAGGGGATAAAGCTGACATTGCCATTTGCTACTTTTCTACATCACTACCATTAAGGGAGTAAAATGGTGAAGAATTCAGACCCTTGAGTTGCCAGATTCAGTTTTGAAAGCTGAGCTGGCCACTTACAAGCTGTATGGTCATGGTTAGGTCCCCATCACTCTGAATCTCAATCTTCCCCTCTGTGCTATGAGGATAATAATAGTGTATCACAGAGTGGTTGTAAACATTTGGTGAGATCATGTAACAAAATGGCTCTTACCAAGATCATCAGTGATGATGGTCGTCAAATTTAATGGACAGTTTTTAGGTCCCAGCTCACTTGACTTCTAAGGAGAGTGGTGTCTGACACAGCTAATGGACACTCCCATAAACACCCCTGCCTCCAGGCCAACTTGGTGCTGAGAATGACCTTTCCTGGTGTTACTTCCTTTCTGGATACTCTTAAGTCTCCTTGCTGGCCTCTCTTCTACACAAATTCTAACTGTTGGAGAACCTCAAGGTTTGGTTCTAAATCCTATCACCGTCTCCAGCAACATACTTTTCCTTGTTGACCATATTTATTTCCATTATTTTACATACCATTCAAATGCTAATGACAAATACTTTTATATCCTCAGTGACCTACTTCTTCCTTGATCTCCAGACTCAAATGTTGAACTATCTACTTGAGATCTTCAAATGGATGTCATGGAAGAGTATTAAACTGACATGTCAAAATGGAACTTTCTATTGCCCAATCTCCAAACTTGATTCTTCCCCAGCTTGGTAAATTCTTCCCTCTACTCATCCATTGGTGAAGCCAGAGTCTCCAAGTTATTAATGACTCCTCCATATCCTTTTCTCCCAACATCTGTCACTAAATCCTAAGGATTTTACTTCCAAAATACATGGTAACATTGCATGCCTTTCTTCCTCTCCACCAACACCACTATCTTTCATTTTGGTGACTGAAAATGGCCCATAAGTGGGCCATAAATGGGCTCCTGACTTGAGTCTTGTTCCTCTATAGTCATTTCTACACACAGCAGCTAGCATAACTTTTAACAAATGGAGTGCAAATCCTAGTACTCTCTTGTGTCACATCCTTCAGTGGCCCCTGTTGTTTGTAGAATAATGAAATCGCAAATAAGTCTTCTAATTTTTCCAGGATCTACTCACAAAATGTCTTCAGCACCATTTTATTCTTTGGTCATTATGACAAATTCCTTCTTGCCCGTTTCCCATTCCTCAGATAAACCATGCTTTCTTGAGTCCGGATCCTCCATGTGTGTTGTGCATTCCTTGGCCAGCAAACTCTTCTTCCTTAACCTAGTGGCTAAGAGCTTCAAGTTGTGAGTCAAACTGTCTTACTGCCTGCAACTTGGGACAGTCTCCTTACAATTATGTGCCTTACTTTAATCAACTGTAAAACGGAGACAATAACATTATTAACCTTATATGGTTGTAAATATTAAGTGAAATAAAATACATAATATATTGAGAACAGTACTTGGCATATATGAAACACTTCACAAATACTATTATCTTAACAAAAAAACCCATAGTATCCTTCAGGTCTCAGCTTAAATGTTATTTCTTAAGGAATCTTTATTTATTCTAACTCCCAGTTTGAATCCATCCTGTTTTCATAGAACCAACCTTAATCAGTCAGCAAATATTTATTTTGAGTCTTACTATTCCTTTCTACCACACTACACTCTAAGCTTCACAGAACAAGACGTTCATTTGTGTTTCCTTCAGTCCTTGGAGCCTCATACAGGAGGAGAGAGAACATAGTAGGCACTCAGTGTAATGACTGAATTGTGCCCTCTTCCCAAATTCATATTTTGAAACACTAACTCCCAGTGCTTCTGAATATAGCTATATTTGGAGACAGGAATTTTAAACAGGAATTAAGATAAAATGAGGTCACTATGTGGGCCCTAATACAATGTGACCAGTGTCCTTATAAGAAAAAATTGAATACACAAATAGAGAAAATATGTACAAGAGAAAATACCATGTGAGGACACAGCAAGATGGCAGCCATCTGCAAGCTAATGAAAGATCTCAAAAGAAACCAAACCTGCCAACACATTGATATTGAACTTCTGGCCTCCAGAACTCTAAGGAAACACAATTATGTTGTTTGATTCATCAAATCTGTGATATATTGTTATGTCTGCCTTAACAAACTAATACACTCAGTAGACACTCACTAAACTGAATGAACAGATGAACATGCCAACCCAGCTCCCAACACGTCATAAATATGCCACAAAGGTTGACTCCTGTTCTTGAAATAATGATGATCAATGTAATAATGACTCACTAGCCAATCCACCCAATGTACTTTGCCCAAGTGGACAGAAAAAAAAGAATGTTAGTGGCACTTAGTGCTTCTCAACTGTGATACTGAAGTAGAATATAATTAGTTATGAAGATCTGAGATTTTCCTTTGTGAACAACCAAATACCACTCTTAGGAATTCTGTTTACTAATGTGCACACATTGGAACTTGACCATATTTCTGACAGACCCTTGGATACATATAACATGGAAGTGTAGGCATTTCATACTCAGTAAACAAATATTTCTCAGACATGGAAACAAAACTAGAAATAAAAAGTGGAATATTATTCTTCTAATATACTAGGCCAGTTATTTTCATAAATATATCCTTGAACATGGACACAAGTGTGTGTGTCTTAGTATATACATGTGAGATATATGTGTATATATACATGTAATTATCCACTGAAAGTGACCACACCATGTACTATCATAAGATCTCAAGTTAGACATTTAGCATAGGTAGCCATATGGCCCACATCCACAGACTTCCTTTAGAATAAAGTCCTTCAATAGCTGGGATATGTACCTGTCACAGGCAACTGCTGGAGTATCTAAAATCATGACAAACTGCAAGACCTGGCACAGTTTTTAACAGTACCACCATCTCTTGTATGGCCATCCCTTACAACAGAGCTTCATATGAATGCAACCAATTCAGTAAGTTATTGGCTCATAATATGAAACAGCATGTATATTGATTCTTGTAATAGATCTTGGAATTAAAACACATGATCCCTTTAAAAGGACTGTAAAGAATCACCAAGTTGATGATTCGACAGTGAGGTCCTACTGAAAAAGCACAGGCTATGGGAGAAGAGATAGATGATTTCTACTTTGAAAAAAAGTTCTCCTCTTACAAACTGATTTTTTTAATGAAGAAGAAAATACGTAATGAAGTAGTATATTTAGGTATCTCATGTAAGTAAGGGGAGGTAAACAAAATGAGGAAGAGCAAAAAGGTTTTATGCCAAGTGTCAGAGTCATTCAACTAGCTGCTGTTATGTAGAGGGTTGCATTGAGAAGTCTGAGCTCCATAGGAAAAAAACTGCCTTGGTGGAATAATGATGTGTGCTATGATTGTGAAATGGACAGGAGAAGATGCCTACTATGTGTTATCTATCTTAAAACGGATATCTCTAAGTTCCCATCCGGTGTTAGTCTTCTATGCTCTTCTTTTTTCTCTTCTTTCCTCATTTTTGCTCTTGTGGTTAGGATAAACATGGTAAAATCTCCTGAAAATCGCAATGTGCTCCTTTAGTGCAAAGTAAAACAACTGGTCAGTCTCTGCTTTTAATCCCAGGGCTCAAAACATCAACCGTAACTTTCCATCTAGTGTCATTTTAATTATATGTGGCTTTGGTATAATGCATTGAAAAGCAGTACCAGAATGTTGACTGTCATCTCAAGTGATTAGCCTAAATTATGACAGAAAAGATGAGATAGATACTGGAGACTCACATTTGTGAATTACCCCTAGTGTCCTCTTCTCTGATATAAGATAGATAGATGAGGCACCATCAGTATAGTCCTACTTGCATGTGGAATTACAACACTCAAGTAAGAATGGTTCCATGCTCTGCTGTATGCATGGGGTGGTGATGGTGATCAGCATCAGCATCCTAGCTACAGAATTCATTCTCTAGTTCTCTGACACTTTGTGATCATTGCTATAGCTACTATTTAACACTGTCTCAATATGATAAGTCAGTGTGCCAAGACAATGAGAACAGACTATTTCATGTGATCCCTTCAACCATTGCACCTCTGAGACATTATTGTTTCTATAGGAAAATACAGTTTGGGGAGGATAAAGAACTTATAATAGAACAAACTAAAACTAAAGCACTAACTAAAATGAAAGTACTAACAAAAGTGCTTTGACTTGAAACCCATGTTCTTAATTACTTGGCACACTTTTTCTCATTTCAATGCATAAAATATGCAGCAGTACTGAGGGAGGGAGTGATAAATCTCACAAGAGGTAATTTGGGTTATTCATCTATTCATCCATCTACCCATTCATCTATCTATCCACTCATTCATTCTTGCTTCAGCAGATATTCACCATGTACCTACTGCTGTAGTTAATGGTAGGACAGAGTAGTGAGCAAAGCAGAGAAGGTTTGTGACCTCAAGTTCACAGTCTAATGGAAGAGAAAATACTAATCAATAATGTGACTATGTAATCACATATTGAGATCATACTCTGAAAGAAAGGAATAAGTTCAATAGGAGCACATGACAAAGGAGTCTGACTTCAGCTGGGAGTCATGTCTAAGGAAATG
This sequence comes from Canis lupus baileyi, assembly GCF_048164855.1. Lineage (NCBI taxonomy): Eukaryota > Metazoa > Chordata > Mammalia > Carnivora > Canidae > Canis > Canis lupus. The sequence goes on along the minus strand of NC_132856.1, from coordinate 32,497,063 downwards.
AGGCCCTGGATGTGAACTGAAAGACAAATCAACACTAATTAAATAGAAGGGCGGGGGGAATGGAAGTGGAACACTGGAGAAGAAAGAACAGCATATGCAAAGGCCCAGGGAAGGAAGGATCATGAACTGTTCAAAGAACCGATTGCTGATATGGCTGGGACAAGTCAGTGAAACAAAGAGTGATGTGGGAAGAGCCTGGTAGGAGTCAGACCACTTTAAGGAACATGGAACAGCAGTGGGAAACCATGGAAGGATTTGAGAGATGGAGGGAATAGATGGGTGGAAGCAATTATTCTTTTTTATAATCAATCAGACTTCAGGGATATAAATATAGAAGCATGGTAGAACTAGAATGGGCATACAGCGACCAGTAAATAGGTTACTTAGTGGTTCAGATAAGAGAGGTTGGTAACTTGACTAGCTGGTATCAGGTATCAGTAGTGATGAAAAAAATGAAAGAATTTAGGAAACATAATGATGTAAAATCTAAGGTACTTACTAATTAATTGGATTGGGGAAAATAAGAAAGCAGGTGGAATCAAGGATAATCTCAAGGTTTCTAATCCAACCCAGAAACTTCAGAAGGTAGCCTTACTGACTTATAGAAACTGTCAGGGCACCAGAGTAGAAAGGCCTATAAAAGGTTAGGTTATAGAATAGGAGTGAGAAAAGAGGTCTGCAATGGAGATAATAACTTGAGAGTCTACTGGATAGATAGAGATGGTAGTTGAGGTCTTGGGGGATCAAAAGAGAGGGGATACTATGAATAACAATATTCAGGGGAACTTACACAAAACATGCTTGTCACTATATTCTTTGTAAAAATATTTTATTTATTTATTCATGAGACACACACACACACACACACAGAGACAGAGACATAGGCAGAGGGAGAAGCAGGCTCCCTCTGGGGAGCCTGATGTGGGACTTGATCCCAGGATGCCTGGGATCATGCCCTGAGCCAAAGGCAGACATTCAACCACTGAGCCACCCAGGTGCCCTTTTCTATATTCTTCTAATCCACATTATTCCTTTGTTATGATCATCTGCATCTTTCTTTTTCTCTCATTTTTATAGAACTTTCTATTTTCTTTTATAGTTCTCTTCATTCTATTTTTCCCAATTGTTTTGCATGTCTTATTTGACACTAAATACACTGATGGCTACTCCAACTTTTGTGAAATGAAAGAGAGAAGATCAATTACTAGCCTTCAGAAGAACCAGAAGAGACTCTAAATGGTCAAATTACCCTGGCAGCTAATGCAGCAAGTAACTGATTAAATTTACTAATGATGCATTCAAAGGAACTCTTTGAGACTGCAAGATGATTCTTGATGCCTTCCCATCATGAATGCAAAAAAGTCTGAAAGTGATGGTGGGTGGGGACTGGGCCCAGAATTTGATGCATAAAGAATTCCCCAACATTCAGTTTTAGGGTAGAGTAACTTTACCATGGCTGACTGGAGGATTCAAAGATGTTAGGACACATTAGCTACTAGACCCATTTTTCTCATGTTCAAGCTCACTGCTTGAGTGATTTATGCTTGAACTGATATGCAGTTATGGAACTAGAAATATAAAGATGAAGTAATCCCCAATGGCAAAAACTCCAGGAGATGTGAAAATACATGTACTAAGTAATGAGTTTAATTACCTAATAATTAGATACTAAGCACTCAAATTTAACCAACACCTGTTTCTATAAGGAAGGAAATCATTTCATTGTTCTCACTGCCCTCTATTATACTTTTTACATTATCTTAAAGCCCACTTTTTCATATTTTCCTATGCTGAGCTATAAGCTTCTTGAGAGATAGAACAGTGGTGTATTTTTTTTAATCCTCTATGTCTAGTACAGTGTCTATAACATAAATGAATTAATACAACCAATTCAAGCAAGCCTTCTCAATTCACAGCAGAATCATTCCACAAAATAATTAATTTGAATTTTTTTAAAAAGTGAAACCATGGAAATGTTCCACTAAAAGGCTTTAGAACCAAAATGTTTAATTCAATAGCCCCGATTGTACCCAAAAAAGGAACTATATCATTCATATCTTCCTCTGGAAAGCCAATTCATTTGGTAAAATCATTTATATGGAATATTAAAATGGGGAATAGAATCAGCCTTCTGTTTTTGGCAAAAATGCCATCAACTAAAGCTGGGACTTCTGGAACATACTTAATGTTGCCTATTCTCATTTTTTTTCTTAAGAGCTACTTTGTGCAAAGTTGAATCAAAGCCAAAAGAAAGCATTATCCATTTAAAGTTAAGCTGGTACTCTTCAGAATCACTTAATTTATTTCAACTAATTCTAATTGTCAAAAGTTCTGAAGAAGCAGAAGACCCTAGAAATGAAATAGGATATCCATGTGGTTGGGTGCGTGTGTGTGTGTTTGTGGGAGTGTGTGGCGGAGGGGGGGGGTCGTTAAGGAAAGATAAATTATTGTCCTAAGTAAAAAGATGGTTAATGAGATCTTAAATGACAGAGTTTAATCTACACATTTGTTGACTTCAAGGTTATAGAGCTTTCTTCCTTTCCATTGTTAAAGAGATTTTTAAAGATGAATGTATCTTTAAATCTTAGATGGAAGCAATAGAAAACAGTAACTGTTTTCTCAGTACAATTTCATCTTCCTTAAAATTTTTATTTGAATATTAAATTCCAACTGAAAGCAATTGTTCACATATTTGTTTACTTATTCAAGAGCACAAACATGATATGTGGGAATGAGATTTACCATAAAGGAAATAATAAAAGAACGATCAGATCCATTACACATGTATTTTAAATTTTACATAGAACTCAGCACTGCTGGGGGGAGGAGCAAGATGGGGGAAGAGTAGGGTCTCCAAATCACTGTCTCCACCAAATTACCTAGAAAACCTTCCAATCATCCTGAAAATCTATGAATTCGGCCTGAGAATTAAAGAGAGACCAGCTGGAATGCAACAGTGAGAAGAGTTCGCGCATCTATCAAGGTAGGAAGACGGGGAAAAAGAAGTAAAGGAACAAAGGCCTCCAAGGGGGAGGGGCCCGCGAGGAGCCGGGCTGAGGCCGGGGCGAGTGTCCCCAGGACAGGAGAGCCCCGTCCCGGAGGAGCAGGAGCTGCACCGACCTTCCCGGGGGAAAGGGGCTCGCAGGGAGTTGGAGCAGGACCCAGGAGGGCGGGGATGCCCTCGGGCTCCCGGGGACAGTAACAGCCCTGGGCTCCCAGGAGAGTGCGCCGAGCTCCCTAAGGGCTGCAGCGCGCACGGCGGGACCCGGAGCAGCTCGGGGGGCTCGGGCGGCGGCTCCGCGGAGGGGGCTGCGCGGCCCCGGGAGCAGCTCGGAGGGGCTCGGGCAGAGGAAGAGGCTCCGTGCGGAGGGGGCTGCGCGGTTCCAGGAGCAGCTCGGGGGGCTCGGGCGGCGGCTCCGCGGAGGGGGCTGCGCGGCCCGGGAGCGCGAATCCACCAGCGCAGGCTCCGGAGCACAGGGCGCCGGGACACAGCCCAGGATCCCGCCTCCCCCGGGACAGGCAGAGGCCGGGAGGGCCCAGGACAGCGAGGACGCTCCTGCCCCAGCTGAGCACATCAGCGGCCCCGCCCCGGAGCCTCCAGGCCCTGCAGACGGAGTTCCTGCCGGAGCTGAATCCAGGTTTCCAGAGCTGCCCCGCCACTGGGGCTGTTCCTCCTGCGGCCTCACGGGGTAAACAACCCCCACCGAGCCCTGCACCAGGCAGGGGCACAGCAGCTCCCCCAACTGCTAACACCTGAAAATCAGCACAACAGGCCCCTCCCCCAGAACACCAGCTAGACGGACAACTTCCAGGAGAAGCCAAGGGACTTAAAGTACACAGAATCAGAAGATACTCCCAGGTGGTTCTTCTTCTTCTTCTTTTTTTTTTTTTTTTTGTTTTGTTTTGTTTTGTTTTGCTTTTTGATTTGTTTCCTTCCCCCACCCCCTTTTTTTCTCCTTTCTTTTTCTCTTTTTCTTCTCTTTTTTTTTTCTTTTCGTTTTTTTTCTTCCCTTTTATTTTCCTCTTTCTCTTTTCTTTCCTTCTTTCTCTCCTCTCTTTTTCTCTTTTTCCCAATACAACTTGCTTTTGGCCACTCTGCACTGAGCAAAATGACTAGAAGGAAAACCTCACCTCAAAAGAAAGAATCAGAAACAGTCCTCTCTCCCACAGAGTTACAAAATCTGGATTACAATTCAATGTCAGAAAGCCAATTCAGAAGCACTATTATACAGCTACTGGTGGCTCTAGAAAAAAGTATAAAGGACTCAAGAGACTTCATGACTGCAGAATTTAGAGCTAATCAGGCAGAAATTAAAAATCAATTGAATGAGATGCAATCCAAACTAGAAGTCCTAACGACAAGGGTTAACGAGGTGGAAGAACGAGTGAGTGACATAGAAGACAAGTTGATAGCAAAGAGGGAAACTGAGGAAAAAAGAGACAAACAATTAAAAGACCATGAGGATAGATTAAGGGAAATAAACGACAGCCTGAGAAAGAAAAACCTACGTTTAATTGGGGTTCCCGAGGGCGCCGAAAGGGACAGAGGACCAGAATATGTATTTGAACAAATTCTAGCTGAAAACTTTCCTAATCTGGGAAGGGAAACAGGCATTCAGATCCAGGAAATAGAGAGATCCCCCCCTAAAATCAATAAAAACCGTTCAACACCTCGACATTTAATAGTGAAGCTTGCAAATTCCAAAGATAAAGAGATGATCCTTAAAGCAGCAAGAGACAAGAAATCCCTGACTTTTATGGGGAGGAGTATTAGGGTAACAGCAGACCTCTCCACAGAGACCTGGCAGGCCAGAAAGGGCTGGCAGGATATATTCAGGGTCCTAAATGAGAAGAACATGCAACCAAGAATACTTTATCCAGCAAGGCTCTCATTCAAAATGGAAGGAGAGATAAAGAGCTTCCAAGACAGGCAGCAACTAAAAGAATATGTGACCTTCAAACCAGCTCTGCAAGAAATTTTAAGGGGGACTCTTAAAATTCCCCTTCAAGAAGAAGTTCAGTGGAACAGTCCACAAAAACAAGGACTGAATAGATAACATGATGACACTAAACTCATATCTCTCAATAGTAACTCTGAATGTGAACGGGCTTAATGACCCCATCAAAAGGCGCAGGGTTTCAGACTGGATAAAAAAGCAGGACGCATCTATTTGCTGTCTACAAGAGACTCATTTTAGACAGAAGGACACCTACAGCCTGAAAATAAAAGGTTGGAGAACCATTTACCATTCGAATGGTCCTCAAAAGAAAGCAGGGGTAGCCATCCTTATATCAGATAAACTAAAATTTACCCCAAAGACTGTAGTGAGAGATGAAGAGGGACACTATATCATACTTAAAGGATCTATTCAACAAGAGGACTTAACAATCCTCAATATATATGCCCCGAATGTGGGAGCTGCCAAATATATCAATCAATTATTAACCAAAGTGAAGAAATACTTAGATAATAATACACTTATACTTGGTGACTTTAATCTAGCTCTTTCTATACTCGATAGGTCTTCTAAGCACAACATCTCCAAAGAAACGAAAGCTTTAAATGATACACTGGACCAGATGGATTTCACAGATATCTACAGAACTTTACATCCAAACTCAACTGAATACACATTCTTCTCAAGCGCACATGGAACTTTCTCCAGAATAGACCACATATTGGGTCACAAATCGGGTCTGAACCGATACCAAAAGATTGGGATTGTCCCCTGCATATTCTCGAACCATAATGCCTTGAAATTAGAACTAAATCACAACAAGAAGTTTGGAAGGACCTCAAACACGTGGAGGTTAAGGACCATCCTGCTAAAAGATAAAAGGGTCAACCAGGAAATTAAGGAAGAATTAAAAAGATTCATGGAAACTAATGAGAATGAAAATACAACCGTTCAAAATCTTTGGGATGCAGCAAAAGCAGTCCTAAGGGGGAAATACATCGCAATACAAGCATCCATTCAAAAACTGGAAAGAACTCAAATACAAAAGCTAACCTTACACATAAAGGAGCTAGAGAAAAAACAGCAAATAGATCCTACACCCAAGAGAAGAAGGGAGTTAATAAAGATTCGAGCAGAACTCAACGAAATCGAGACCAGAAGAACTGTGGAACAGATCAACAAAACCAGGAGTTGGTTCTTTGAAAGAATTAACAAGATAGATAAACCATTAGCCAGCCTTATTAAAAAGAAGAGAGAGAAGACTCAAATTAATAAAATCATGAATGAGAAAGGAGAGATCACTACCAACACCAAGGAAATACAAACGATTTTAAAAACATATTATGAACAGCTATACGCCAATAAATTAGGCAATCTAGAAGAAATGGACGCATTCCTGGAAAGCCACAAACTACCAAAACTGGAACAGGAAGAAATAGAAAACTTGAACAGGCCAATAACCAGGGAGGAAATTGAAGCAGTCATCAAAAACCTCCCAACACAAGAGTCCAGGGCCAGATGGCTTCCCAGGGGAATTCTATCAAACATTTAAAGAAGAAATCATACCTATTCTCCTAAAGCTGTTTGGAAAGATAGAAAGAGATGGAGTACTTCCAAATTCGTTCTATGAGGCCAGCATCACCTTAATTCCAAAACCAGACAAAGACCCCACCAAAAAGGAGAATTACAGACCAATATCCCTGATGAACATGGATGCAAAAATTCTCAACAAGATACTGGCCAATAGGATCCAACAATACATTAAGAAAATTATTCACCATGACCAAGTAGGATTTATCCCTGGGACACAAGGCTGGTTCAACACCCGTAAAACAATCAATGTGATTCATCATATCAGCAAGAGAAAAACCAAGAACCATATGATCCTCTCATTGGATGCAGAGAAAGCATTTGACAAAATACAGCATCCATTCCTGATCAAAACTCTTCAGAGTATAGGGATAGAGGGAACATTCCTCGACATCTTAAAAGCCATCTATGAAAAGCCCACAGCAAATATCATTCTCAATGGGGAAGCACTGGGAGCCTTTCCCCTAAGATCAGGAACAAGACAGGGATGTCCACTCTCACCACTGCTGTTCAACATAGTACTGGAAGTCCTAGCCTCAGCAATCAGACAACAAAAAGACATTAAAGGCATTCAAATTGGCAAAGAAGAAGTCAAACTCTCCCTCTTCGCCGATGACATGATACTCTACATAGAAAACCCAAAAGCCTCCACCCCAAGATTGCTAGAACTCATACAGCAATTCGGTAGCGTGGCAGGATACAAAATCAATGCCCAGAAGTCAGTGGCATTTCTATACACAAACAATGAGACTGAAGAAAGAGAAATTAAGGAGTCAATCCCATTTACAATTGCACCCAAAAGCATAAGATACCTAGGAATAAACCTAACCAAAGATGTAAAGGATCTATACCCTCAAAACTATAGAACACTTCTGAAAGAAATTGAGGAAGACACAAAGAGATGGAAAAATATTCCATGCTCATGGATTGGCAGAATTAATATTGTGAAAATGTCAATGTTACCCAGGGCAATATACACGTTTAATGCAATCCCTATCAAAATACCATGGACTTTCTTCAGAGAGTTAGAACAAATTATTTTAAGATTTGTGTGGAATCAGAAAAGACCCCGAATAGCCAGGGGAATTTTAAAAAAGAAAACCCTATCTGGGGGCATCACAATGCCAGATTTCAGGTTGTACTACAAAGCTGTGGTCATCAAGACAGTGTGGTACTGGCACAAAAACAGACACATAGATCAGTGGAACAGAATAGAGAATCCAGAAGTGGACCCTGAACTTTATGGGCAACTAATATTCGATAAAGGAGGAAAGACTATCCATTGGAAGAAAGACAGTCTCTTCAATAAATGGTGCTGGGAAAATTGGACATCCACATGCAGAAGAATGAAACTAGACCACTCTCTTTCACCATACACCAAGATAAACTCAAAATGGATGAAAGATCTAAATGTGAGACAAGATTCCATCAAAATCCTAGAGAAGAACACAGGCAACACCCTTTTTGAACTCGGCCATAGTAACTTCTTGCAAGATACATCCACGAAGGCAAAAGAAACAAAAGCAAAAATGAACTATTGGGACTTCATCAAGATAAGAAGCTTTTGCACAGCAAAGGATACAGTCAACAAAACTCAAAGACAACCTACAGAATGGGAGAAGATATTTGCAAATGACATATCAGATAAAGGGCTAGTTTCCAAGATCTATAAAGAACTTCTTAAACTCAACACCAAAGAAACAAACAATCCAATCATGAAATGGGCAAAAGACATGAACAGAAATCTCACAGAGGAAGACATAGACATGGCCAACATGCACATGAGAAAATGCTCTGCATCACTTGCCATCAGGGAAATACAAATCAAAACCACAATGAGATACCACCTCACACCAGTGAGAATGGGGAAAATTAACAAGGCAGGAAACAACAAATGTTGGAGAGGATGTGGAGAAAAGGGAACCCTCATACACTGTTGGTGGGAATGTGAACTGGTGCAGCCACTCTGGAAAACTGTGTGGAGGTTCCTCAAAGAGTTAAAAATATACCTGCCCTACGACCCAGCAATTGCACTGCTGGGGATTTACCCCAAAGATACAGATGCAGTGAAACGCCGGGACACCTGCACCCCGATGTTTATAGCAGCAATGGCCACGATAGCCAAACTGTGGAAGGAACCTCGGTGTCCAACGAAAGATGAATGGATAAAGAAGATGTGGTTTATGTATACAATGGAATATTACTCAGCTATTAGAAACGACAAATACCCACCATTTGCTTCAACGTGGATGGAACTGGAGGGTATTATGCTGAGTGAAGTAAGCCAGTCGGAGAAGGACAAACATTATATGTTCTCATTCATTTGGGGAATATAAATAACAGTGAAAGGGAATATAAGGGAAGGGGGAAGAAATGTGTGGGAAATATCAGAAAGGGAGACAGAATGTAAAGACTGCTAACTCTGGGAAACGAACTAGGGGTGTTGGAAGGGGAGGAGGGCCGGGTGGTGGGAGTGAATGGGTGACGGGCACTGGGGGTTATTCTGTATGTTAGTAAATTGAACACCAATAAAAAAAAAAAAAAAAAAAAAGAACTCAGCACTGCTAATATTTTATTCCTAATGAGCCAGGGTAGTAAGAAAAGCAAAAAGTTTTGGTCGTGTTAAAGGTTTTCTGGTTTCAGGTTGGTCAAAATTACTCAAAGCTCATGTAAGTTCATTCAAAGTTTAAGGATGAATTCTGTGAGTTAAATACTACTACAGTTAGTTCCTGAAAGTATCCACAGTTTTTCTTTTTTGAGAGAGAGGGAAAGAGAGAGGTAGGATTGAGAGAGACAAGAAACTTTTATAGATTATCTACCAGGTTTCAAGTATCTAAGGACTACATTTTAGACTTTCATTTTTATACTCTCATTTATTCCTAAAAATCAAGTAGCTGAGGCTCAGAAAAATAAAGTGATTCTCCAAAGATTAGTTAGTGAATAAGTGGTACAATCCCACTTCAAAGAGCAATCTGTTGGACTCCAAAATGAGTTCTCTTTCCATGAAGCTATACTACAAACTGGGGGAAATGGTTCATCTTTAAAATATCTTGTGAATAAATGAAGTTTTCACAGGAACACAGGCAAGCAAATTAAGAGAACATGATTTAAAATGTTGAACGTGAATTGGTAAACAGATGCATGTCACTAAAAAGTCACATTTTTCATCATAATAGTTTGCTGTGTGTTGGCAAAGACCCCAGTAAAGCTGTTTTTATACAACAGAAGCACAGCTGGTTAACAAAGGAATAAATCTGGTCAACCAACTACAACTTTCAATTCATTTAATGCCAATTATCTGTATGAAATTTTTAATTATTTTATTTTATTTTTTTAATAATAAATTTATTTTTTATTGGTGTTCAATTTGCCAACATACAAAATAACACCCAGTGCTCATCCTGTTAAATAAAGCAACCATAAGTAAGCTTGCATGTAGTATTTTTTGTCTTTAATAACTTTAATTTTTCAGTCAACCTCTTTACTAATACCCTGTATATTAATCATGGTAAAAGGTAAAATATATTATATTAAAATTGATCTTAGACATTTTGCACAGGAGTATGAAAAAGGAACATTTGAAATTAGCTAGGAATTTGTGTATATTTCAGATATGACATATCATTCATATTCGCACGTTACTCTATTCTCCATGAACAATGTGTGGACCAATATTCATTCAGCTATTACCCCATTACTTCTGTATAATACATGTTAGCTGACAAAGTATGTTCTTATTCATTACTCCATATGGTGGGATATTTAACCCATTTCCAGAGTGTAGCATTAAATTTAAAGGATTTTTACTTCACATACAAAATAGTTACTTGGGGTTATTTTTCTAGAGTTTGGTCAACTAGAAGAAAATAAATCTCTCTCATTTTTTTTTTGGTGCAAATTATTTATAAAGTGCCCCAACAGAGTCCACAAAATAAATTATAATAGATAAATAGCAGCACTCAAATATTATAAATAACAAGGGAGGACACACATTTTTACCTATTCCCAGTTAAAGGTGTCATCAGTTTCGAGTTCTGAATTTAGGTATTTAGAAAATTAATCACATGTTGCTGAACATAAATCTTAATTCCAGTGTGCATAAGCAGAAAAAAGTGCATTGTGTATATATAATTATTCAGTGTTATTATTTTTAAAAACCCTATATATCATACCAAAACAAATCAATATAATGCCACCAATGTGAATATCATTAGGCTCAGCATCTTAAACTCAGCATGAAATCTACCAGACCATAAATTTGAAAGGAAGAAATTCAACATCAGTTCCATTAATCAAATTAACATTAGGATAAAATCTATTAGAGCAAAAAGTCTTATTCAGGGGAAAATGGTATTCTCAGGGGGTAAAGAAAGTAGGTTTGTGACATTCTGCTCTATTAACCTCAATCTTAAGAAATACCTAATTATATGAGTTTTGAGTCAAGTAGATCATACAGTTAGTAAAACAATTCTTATGACACAAATCAATAACAAGTATTTTTATCAAAACAATACTTCCTAAGTTTGCAATGTTACAATTTGTCTAGCAGAACAGCATAAATACAATATATGGATGCAGGTACCTTTGTGTATAAGAAATAGAGATTCCATTAAGGAGATATATCTGACACATGCATACACATGTGAGAATATATAAAATTATATACTAAATATCACAGAGCTACAGAAATGTCACCCTGCTTGTTTTATATAGTACTGTAAGAGAATATTATTTAAGGGATGACAATCTTTTTTACTTGTTTAACTTAAATTATTTCGCCTCTTGCAGAATTATGTCCTCTTGGAGCTAGAGAGTAAAACTCTTGATAGCACAACACTCTTGAAAATTTTGCATTAACACGTCCATGAGTAACCAACTTTCTTTCATCCTCAAACAAGAGAAAGGTGTAGACCTCGCAGTTTTAACCTAGCACTGTGGTTTAGGTTTATTAGACAGAACCAGTTCCCCCAGGTGATTCTTAAAAGGGACCTTTAAAAGAGGATTAAGTTGGGGATCCCTGGGTGACTCTGGTTAGGCGCCTGCCTTTGGTCCAGGGCGTGATCCTGGAGTCCCGGGATCAAGTCTTGCATCAGGCTCCCAGCATGGATCTTGCTTCTCCCTCTGCCTGTGTCTCTGCCTCTTTCTCTCTCTATGTCTATCATGAATATATATATAAATAAATATTTTAAACATTTTAAAAAATTAAAAAAAAATAAAAGAGGATTGTTTAACTTCTAACCCATACAATATCCATGACTATAACTAAATTCATATTAAAGTTGATATTCAAAACTACCTTTAAATATTAAAAATCCTTTTTGTCCAAATACAACTAGACCATCAGAGAAGAAGTTGAATCAGCTTCTCATTTACTCCTTTCTGCTCTGTCAAGGAAGATGAACAAGCTGGAAAGAGCAAATCAAACTGGTGGCTCAGAGAACTGATGGCCAACACAGGCTGAGAAATGAGACGTCAAAGGAACATACCATTGTTTCAAAGGCCTTTCCAGACTTACAATTCCTTTCCAGACTTCCCAGTTTCTACTTACAGATTGAACTGATGAACCGGTGTGAGGTTTTCTGAGAAAATATCACTAAATTAAAAGGTGTCCAAAAAAAGGATAACACCAGAACTTGCAGATAAAAGTACTGACCTGCTTTTGGGAGCCTGAAAGAATCACCATCATAAGTCAAGGTATCCAAACAGGGATCGCTGTAGTACTTAACTTCTGTTGGGTAAACATGAAGATGGCACTAGAGGGAAGAAGTACTCCTCCCTTGGTCACCAGGCATGAGGTCTGCAGTGGAAGCCTGGACTGGATTTTACCTTCACTTCCACTTAGGTCAGGAACATTCATGTAGGATATAACCTCTGCAACCCATTCAAGCGGTCCTTTGGTCTAAATATTGTATAAGGATAAATACCCCTTTATCAAAAGAACTATTTCCTTAGAAGCTTGACAAAATTTGGGTAAAATTCTAAAAGAACATTATTTTTAAATTGTTGGCAATAATTTGACAAAGATCTTCACTAAGAATCAGCATGGCTCCCAGATGCATCTCAGTGTCTATGTTTTCAGGAGAAGCTTGGTAGTTCCAAGGAACGTAACAAAATACAAAGAAAGGTATTTAGAGTTATCATAATTCTCCTTCAGGGGAGATCAAGGAAGTTAAGACTAAGAAAAATTAAGGAAAAGAGAGGAGAAAACAGGAAAAGGAGGAAGAAGGAGGAGGAAAGGCTAAGCAAAATGAAGGAGAAAAAATTAAGATACTTTAGGGGAAAGAAAAGTAAGGAGGAATAAAGAACAAAGAATCCAGGTATCTGTGAGATTTATAACACAGTCCCTCAAAATAGCCTTGCAAAGAATGTCACTTCCATCTAATAGAGCAGAATGCCAGAAAAAGTATTATTCCAAAGGACTGGGGTAGGGGGGCAGTCTTTCCCTTTACAGATTTGGAGCGACAGGGAAGTAAGGAAAAACACGGTCTTACAACCTAGAGATGCATTTTTTATATACACGAAGGGCTGTAGAAGGTAAACTTGCTTTGGCTGCACCCACTGCTAACCTGACTATGTACTTTCCTACAAAGGTCAGGTGTCCAGGACTCTCAAGTACAGGTGATGAGATCATAAGGTTTCAATTTAATTTCACAGTATAAACTGGGATTTTTTGATGAAGCAAAGATCTGCTCAGAGAGAGGGCAGGGACCTATGTGAACCTCAAATAGTTCGGGAACCCAAACCTATTTAAGATGTACTTTAGACTCAGGGGAGTAGGATAGTGGGAATAAGCAACAACAGAAAAAAAAAGGCCAAAGCAAACAAAAAATAAATAAAAAAACAACCCAGAGTTTTACCCTTGATATATCTCCTCGATGAAGTGCAAATGCATTATACTCCACATGTCATCATGTCCCTCACTTGTATAAACAACAAAAGGTCCTCACTATCTAAATCTACAAGGATGTGACCTGTTGCATGCATATTTATTGCATTGCCTGAGAATATCTAATGTTTTCCTACTCCAATCTTCTTACCATCATTCAAAAATAAAACAATCATATTGCATGGGGTTCTTCAGTTTCCTTCATTTGTATGTGGTACTAATCTTCTAGTGAAATTCCTTAAGAGTGTTTCTCAAAGAAAGCTTTTGTTCATATAAAACATCCCCCACACCTGTGCATTTTGGGACTCTAATATGTGGTAAGTGGAAAAGTAAATGCTAATGTTTCATTAATCCCAATGCTTGCATTTTACCACGACCTCTGCTGTACTCTGCTCTCTCTGAAGTGGCATGTTTGCTTTTCAGTTCACCAAAAGCCCTGGTTAAACAAATGTTAAGCTAAAGGGAACAGTAACAGTGTTTTGTATAATTTGGGGCCATTACCAGCTACTTTATGCTTTATTTGTATACTCATGTGCATTAAATACACTTTGTTAAATTCACCTGAGGGTATTTTCCCTTAGCAGGGATAAATCCATAGTGTCTTTAAGGTGACTTACGTTAGTTATAGTTATTACTCACACTAATATTTCCTGTAGTCCCATCAAAATCAAGATATTTTCTTGACAGTAAACTAACAAAATATATTCTAGGCCAGATACTTCAGAGGCCACTGAATTTGTACATAATAAGCCCAGAAAAAGGATCATTGACATTAACCAGCTTTGAGAATTTCAGTTATACCACCTCCCTTTGGCAAAACTACGTCTAACGGTAGTCATTTCAAAGGCACATCTCCCTCCAGCAGGCTTGACCTTTCCCTTCATCCCTACCCAGAACAGGACTGAGTGTCATTTGGCTGGGCACCCACCTCCCTTCACCTGCTTTGTGTCTCATATATTTTCATTTATCCATACTTCTCGGCTAATACTATCACGATTCCAAGTTTACCTTAGGGAGGACAAAAAGGATGGTCTTTATGAACAGATGGTCTTTTCAAGGAAAAGTAGTTACATTTCAATACAGATAAATGTACTGTAAATAATGGCCTTAAAAGAGTTTAGGTCTTTAGGGGGAAAAAATATGAGAGCACAAGATACTATTCTTTAATTACATGAGATTTTTTCTTCCCTTGAAGACAATACCAATTCCTAATGAAGCATAATGAATCGTAAAGAGGCACCAATGCTCATTCCAACAGATGTTTATTGATTAGTGTTGACTGAACACAAACACAACTGAGTGTTGCTTGCTACCGTCAGTAAGTGGTGGGAAGTGGCACTGGCTCCCCCTCGTTATTTTACCTTCAAAGACAAGCTGACAAATCTATTTTGTCTTGAACAGCTGTGTTCTTATTTTTAAAAGGTTGGCTTACAACTAAGAAAGCAAGTGGAGGGAACAGCCTTTTGGTGTCCAATGTGTTATCTGGCAAGGACAGATTGTTTTAGGGTGCAATGAAAAAGATTTTTAATGAAACTACATTTTAAACGAGCAGCATATGCTGAGTTTTCCCTTCTGCTACTCATCCTGCCATTTGTTAATTTTTGTTATTGTTGTTCTCCGGGACTCCTAAATTTTCACACAAGCTGTCTCGTCCAGCACTAGCACAGCTTGGGGTGAATTATACTTGAGATGCAAAAACCTCCACCTCCCACTCCAGTCTTTTTTCTTTTAATTCCTATATTTTCCACATTTAACTGGGGTTCTGAACTGGTAAGCCAGTTGACTAAACAACCAGAGAAGAAAAAATAAATTATCCCTCTATGTTAGTTTTCAAAGCCTTGGAGTCTGAAATGTGACTTCAGGATATGTGTGGGCTCCTTAGCTACCTGAGCTGTATACAATCTCGGGGTCACAGCCCGGGACAGAGGTCTCAAGAAACTCTGAAATTGGGAATTAGGGCAAAATTTTTTCCATTTAATACCGTAATGCCTCATAGTAATTTAAACGATTCTCTGAGAATGATTCTGTGGCCCAGTTAAATATAAAGTTCAAGGAAATGAATTTCAGTCTTTGGCAGCCTGAGTTCTGTTTGAAAGCTGTCAGCTTTATAAGATTAAAAAAAATACAGAGAATAGGAAAATCTTTGGATAGCAGGTATTTCGATAGATGTTGTATATATTTTAAATGTGAACACACCCGGGAGAGGGGCACCACTTGTGAATAGAGACTAAAGCCATCAATAGCTGTATCTGAAGGATCTGGTTCAATGGGCAATTTCAGTGTAACACCATCAATACAAGGGTTTATAAGCCCTGTTTATAAGCTCTGAACCTTCTCCATGATCTGTTGAGGAACATGGAAGGGATTCATTGTTTTATGTAGGTTCCCTTTAGGAAGTTAGCTGAGTCAGAGTTTGCCAAGAAAGAATGAGAATACCCAACCAACATCTGTCCATAACACCTGCGTCAACTAATGGGAAAACAAAGAGCCTGGAAGCCTACATGGGGTCTTGAGTCAGCTCTGGGCTCAGGTAAATCTCTCCTGTCCAGGCTCCTCTACTCATTAGTTGTGTGATGCTGGACAAGCTCAGCAAATCTGCTAAGGTTTGGTTTCCTCACCTAATAATATGGGCATGATTAGGTCAATTTTAGGTGTCACTGTGGGGATGAAATGAGTTACCACAGGGCCTAGTATACATACAGTAAGGACACATTAAATGACAACAAAATATAATCATAAATGTCACCAATGTCAATTCCTTCTTCTATCTCATTTCTCCCATTCATTTAAGTCTTTAAGATTTCAACCTCTTTGTGGTAGACCCTAGACCGACATGGAAGGCTCTGTCACTGAACACCTTGAATGAATGGTAATGTCATGGATAAAAGGCTGCATGAGTGAGGTGGCCCATCATTATTTAATTATTAGGTAACCTGTGGACAATGTAGCAAGATGGTACTAGTGTCTTAGTAAGGATGGGTACACAGAGCAAAGATGTTAGAGTTAGGTGTGTGATTTGCTAAATTCAGCTGTGACATAGATGTAAGGAAAACACTAGAGTTTCAGAGTGACTTGGTAGCATATTTAAGAGGCTTGATAAGCCCCAGAAGGAGCTTGTGAGACCGAGGGCCACTTAACTCTGGAAAATAAGAATATCAACTCAAGTTGTAATGGTCATGCCACTAACTCAAGTGTGTCTCCCACTGAAGAATTGGGGAGACTTTATAAGCTTGTTCACCAACCACCCTCATGTCTCATTTCCTGGTATGGGTGGCCAGAAATGTACTCTTGGTATCCACTTCAGTAAACTGTAAACCTCACTAAATTTTATGGGTCAGATTACTAAGACCCCAACCTAAACATTGTAGGGCATCTGTCCATGTCTCTGGGGTCACGAGTCCTATAGTTGGGCCAGTCATCTCTTCTCTGCAAGTTCCATCTGACCCTGAATTTTAACAATCAAATTCACCAACCAGAACCCCCAGGTCTCAGCAGTAAGTCAGCCCCAGGTCTCAGCTCACCCTGCTCATAGAGCTTTATACTACAGTTAAGATAACTAAGTTCCCGTTTCTTTACTCAGTCCAGGTGTCAGAAACGTGTTCAGTACTCGTATTCTTTTGGGATTAAGATTCTTCCTTGTTCTCTTGAGGTTTTCTAGAAAGAAACCAGTATTTGCTGACCTTACCTGATACTTTTATCACACTGATATTTGGTTGTTGCTCTTTGGTCACTACCTGGGCTTTCTTACTTCCATATTTTTGTTCTTAATTTATTTTCCTCAACCTCTTCCCAATCGCCAACTCTTACCAATGAAAACACCTTCACCCAGCACATACACAAATTCAGGTGAATGCTAACTCTTTCATGATGTCCAGCCAGATAAGAATGTATCTCTCTCCTCCAGTTCGTAAAATACTTGATTCCTCACTTCTGGTTCTTCTTACTACTTCATATGATGGTAATTAATGCTATGTCTTACCTTGCTGCCTATATTCTTGTCTTCCAAACTCCTCTTTCCTTGTCCATTTATACGCCCTCTAATCTGTTTTCCATTCAAATACTACAGTGATCTTATTGAAACACAAGCCTGATTCTCTCCACTTCTGGCCTCTCAGTGGTTTACCACTGTACTTGGGATAAAGACCAAGACCCTAAACACAACCCAGAAGACCTCATTTGGCCCTGTTTATCTTTATAGTCTTTCTGACATCTTCAGTCTTATACTCCTACCACATCACACTCTCCCTTGCCACTGAGTCTTTCTTTATACATGCTCCAACTATTTCTTTCCCCATCTCTTCCTTTACTTAGTTAACACTTATCCAATCTCTATATCTTAATTCAACCATCAAGTTCTAGCGAATATCTCCTATAGACTTACCAACTATGGCAATTCTCTTTGATTTTAGATCTTTCAGCACTAATACATGTTTTTTTATAGCAGACACCAGAGATGTGATTTTGGTTTTGTATGTTTATTAATTTCTGGCTACTCTACTGGAGTGTAAATTTGCTGATATAGGGACCATGTTAGTCTTGTTCAACATTTCATCCCGGGGGGTTTTGCATAATACATATAAGAGTTACTCCAGGGATGCCTGAGTGGCTCAGTGGTTGAGCACCTGCCTTCGGCCCAAGGCGTAATCCTAGAGTTCTGGGATTGAGTCTCACATTGGGTTCCCTGCATGGAGCCTGCTCCTCTCTCTGCCTATGTCTCTGCCTCTGTGTGTGTGTGTGTGTGTGTGTGTGTGTGTTCTCATGAATAAATAAATAAAATCTTTTTTTAAAAAAGAGTTACTCCATTAGTATTTGTTGATTGAAATTACTTGGGCCAAGGACCAGGTTTAATTTTTTTCTTTATATCATACTAATTTCTGGCACCTAGGAGAAGCTCTCTATCTATTCTTCACCAACAAAAATATGGATATATGGATATAACGTCTCAAATCTTCCTGTTTCTCCTAATAGTATCATAAAGCAGGACCATAGGGCAATACTACACATGGCCCTGTAAGGTTTTCAAGCACAAAATTTTGAAGATAAAAATTGTCTGTTTCATATATAAGGAGGAATATGGTCCTCTTGAGCCACAATGGCACTTCTCAACAACTGATATGGAGTGCCTCATAATTGCTACAGCCACAGCTATCCATACGGGCCATAAAGGCAGGCCAAAGGGAGTTGTTATGACCTCTGAATGTTGCCATTGACTGTTTGGCCAAGTTGTACCCAACTCCCAAATGATAGATGGATTTATACAAAGTGCCCAAAAAGAAAAAAAAAAAAAGATAAAAGAAAAGTTGAGTTTCCATTCTGTGCATGGTTTAGCCTCCATTTGTCTAGGAAGTCTAAAAGTCCCATGCAGCAAAGGCAAAAACACTAAACTTTGTCTTCTAAATATTGCTCCCAAATGTGATGGGATGAGGGTAGATGTTTCACTTCTGCAATTAAACACCCACCAAAAGTGCCAGGTATTTAGGCCATTCTGGCCTTAGTTTTACCAACTACTTTAGTGCATATAAAACACCTTCACCCAGCACATACACAAATACAAGACTCTTTTCTACCTCATCTACCTTGCATTTCCTTTTGCTTAATAGTGTCACATATTAAGTGGCACTAACACACTCAGCAAACCTAGTAAAGGACAGATCTCTGTAAAGCCAACCGTGTTGCCATGTAGAGAGTATCAACTTCACACCTACCTCAATGACTGCAATGTGCACAGCAAGCAAGCTCAACAAATGCTAAAATAAAAAAATTCACACTAAAAGTTGCATGTGATTTGTGGGGGATGAATTCTGATTTCATGTTCTAAGTTGCCTAATATTCAAAAATTGAGGGGGGATGTGAAAATGGAGCCCAAATTTGATAGAAAAGTACTACACAAGCTCCTGATCTTACCAGGAGTCCGTACACTAACCTAACTTGTTAGATGTTAAATGAGTTCCACCTTTACCATGACTACTCATAAATAATCATTCTAATGACAGCCCCTGGCATTCACTGGTCTCCGTTCTATTTACTCTATGGCATTCATCATTCAAGACACACATCTTATACTTATTTTTTGTGTGTCTCCACCCCTTAGTCAGAATATAAACTTTATAATGGCAGGGATTTTTGCCATTTTTATTCACTGCCATATCCCCAGCAGTTGGGGTTTAAGAGGCTGAGTATTTTTTTGAAAGAATGAATGAGTTCTTGCCATTTGTCATGCTTTGTGTCAATTGATTTTCATAAATTAAGAGAAGGAGGCATAAACAAAGAGCCAAGAGCTTAGGTTCCAGAGTCATATAACCTGGGTTCTAAAACCTATTAAATTTTAATCTTGGGCAAGTCACTTAACTTCTCTGTTCCCAAGTGGTGATCCCTAAAATGGAGATGATGATAAGAATACTACATCAAGGGTAGATTTAAAATGTAATGAGATAGTTAAGTGTAAGGTGCTGAACAGATCCTAGGCACATGATAATTACACAGTAAATGTTAGCAATTATTCTTATATTCTTACTATAATTATTTTTTGTAATTATTAATAACATAATTTTCAAAACAATAGGAAAAAGTAGGGCCTTCTATTTTCTTTTTACAGCTGGTGCCTCAGAAAAGAGAATGCTATTGCATAAAGTAATAAAATGGTAAAGAGGACAGAAGTGTTAGAAAAAGAGAGTGGGAGGGAGGAAAGAGGAGCAAGAAAAACAGAAGCAGTGCAAAAAGAAGGAATCAAGAGCCATTAGCCCCAAAATAAGAGGCTTTATCTTGAAGAATTTTGCCCTGTAAACAGGAGTCAGTGGGTTAAGAGTTGACTCATACCTTTAGAAGATCCAAAACTGGCGATAAACTGGAATAAGCCAAAGAGTGAACTGGAAACTAACATATTGGAGTAGAAATCCAGGCTATAAGACAGGAAACTCTGACTCCCGGGTTCCATTTCCTTTATTCTTAAAGATAGCAACAGCCCCAGCTCCTTCCCCAGCACTGGAGTATTCCAGGACAACTCAGACTATTAGACAGAGTATAAGCTCTGTATTCAGATGGACTTGAGTTCAGGCACAACTCAATCACTTACAAGCTGGGTAACCTGGGGTAAGTTACTTGATTCCTCTGGGCCTCTTATTTCCTTTTTTTAAAAAAAATGGGAAGGGTAAATGGATCTACTCCACAGGATTGGCACAAAAATGAAATGAGATAATTTCCGAAAAGTGTTCCATACAGTATATGGGCAAGAGAATCCTCCAATAATCATACAAGCACAGGTAGTAGTTAGTTTTGCTGAGTAAATGCTTCTCATAAAATTAATGTGTTTTTCCTTCCATACCATGACTTCCCCCAAAGGGACTATATGGTATAAGCAAATCTAAAATCACCCCTAGAAGCATGTTAACAATCAACCACTATCATTCTTAATGTCTTGAGCAAATTAGCAGTTTTCAGATACTAAAAGCTCTCAAAAAATTAGGTACTCTACAAATATAAGCAGGAAAGTTTTTAGGAACTTTGTCTTAAGAACCAGACAAAGGCAAATAAATCATTTATGTCAGGGAGGTGGTCACAAGGAAAGAGAGTTGAGAAAGAGGAAAGGAAGTAGGGGGTATTTAATTTTAATATTCAGTATCCCTACACATATGTCCCCACTCCCTTGCAAACTAGTCCGATCACAGTCAGCCAACAAATGTGATGTTTAAACTCTGCCTCTACCATATCTACATTTGCCTTGGTACTTTCTAAATATCTTCATTTCTGAGCTTGTCTTAGAAATACTGACAAGGGAGAGCATATTTTAGTTTAGGTTCAAAGGCCAGTCATTTCGAAATGTCAAGTGAAATAACATCCTCAAATCCTCCACTATGTTGATAAACTTAGACACAACAAAGAAATCCTGACCCACAGAGGTCAACCATTCAAGTTGGAAAATAAGTATGCAAGATATTTCCACCAGCACCGGGGAAAATATTTGGGAGCCACACATGGCCTGAAGGCACATCTTATGAGGACCTCTTAATTGAGGCTCTATGTACCACTAGGGGGACTCTGGGTGGGCCCTGGGGGTGGGGAGGAGTAAGAACCTGGTGAAATTGTTTGAGAATATGGCTTTTTACTGTAGAGCTGGGACATAGTTTTTATCAGCTAGCCAAAGGAGGTCAAGTATCTAGAATGTATTTTCCAGCTCTCTCATTTTGTAGGGAAAGTGACTGAGTCCCAGGTAAAACAGGACTGTTTCTCTCAAGATCATTTATCTGCCAGTGGTCTTGGCTTTGCCACTAGACAAGTACCCCCCAGATTCCAGTGTTCTGTTTCTTCCACGTGTGAAGTCCTATTTTCAAGCAACTTGGAGGTTGCTACTCTTGCTAAGAGGACTACAGTTTATGCTCCCTTTCCAACATTTTGATTTATGTTTAGTGAGAAAGTAGGCATCCCTGATGCACTTATTTAAAAGAAAGCTAGCCAGCCAAACCAGCATTGACGTTCAACCCTTGTAGAAGAATCTACCATCGGCCACATCAATAGCCAGGAAAAGGAGTCATAAAATGAGACACACTGAAATTTCCAAGCCTCACATAGGTTATTACACATGATAGCAAGGTCTTTTCTTTGTGTAGAGTTCGAACGAACTAGATCTAAATCTAACGTTATATCTTGATAGTAGCAACCAAGACGCAGTCACTGGGTTATCTAACAATGAAAAATTGAATATGAAATGTTCCCTTCCACAGCCCCCCTTCACAAATTTAAATGGAGGAGAACCTCTCATACCAGATATGAATGTATTTATAAGTAGTAATCTGTGGCTTCAGCACAAAAGACTTACACGTGCGCGCACACACACACACACACACACAGAGCAAATAAATCAAGGACATTGATATTTTTAGGACAAGTTTCTAGTAGCTCTAGTTATTCTGCCTATTAATTGATAAAGACACAAAGAGAAAGATAATTGGAATATTCAGAAGTCAGTAGTCAATTGGCAGTATTCTGTTTTTAAGTGTTATGTAGTTTCCATGAGATTATGAGTTAAAAATATCATCAGGCAAGGGTACGATATTATGAAATACATTTAGTGTTTACTCTGTGCCAGCAACTATGCTATGTAGGAGTTTTTCAAGTACCATCTCAGTTAATCCTCATAATAACCATGTGGGTTAGTACTACTGTTAAGTCCAGTTCATAGATGAGGAAACAGAGACCCCAAAACAGGTTAAGCAACTTGCTCAAATCACATGGCTAATAAATCGCACCCTGGACTTACACCCCAAAGTCTGTGTGCTCTTCCTCCTCACTCTGGCCATGGTCTTGGCCAGCCACTTTGGGGAAGTTATGTCCTAAAGCTGGGTTTATAGGACCACCTTACACACCAATTAGGACTTCAGGACCTTACTTAAAATTTAAAGTATTTTATTTCTTCCTGAAAAGGGAAATAGAACATGGAACACTTACAACATACTATACTCTAGTTAGAGCCCTGAAATTACTCATGTATAATTAGCTATACCCATGATATGAATATCTAAAATATCCTTAAAAGCCCTACTATAAATATGAGAGACTAGAATAGTTAAATAGCTAAGTAATTATCTGTGTTCTTCTGTTCACCTTTTGGCATTTCTACTTAGTTCTCTGAAACAACCCAAACTACTATCTAGGCAGAAGTTCAGAACTGAAAGGTCCTTGTCTGGACTGTAGAATGGGAAGGGTGGAGATTTTGTACTCTCTGAAATTACTGAAAAACTACTGGATAGATATTTTTGTTTCCCCTAAAGAGAAGGTCCAAAGCTTCTGAAAATGGCTCAGGATCTGAGAGGGGAAGGAAAAAAGAAAAAAAGAAAAAGAAAACCTATGGCTTAGAAAATTAACCGAACAGTACCTTCTGCATTTGTGGGCTTAGAAATTCAAAAGACAGATGCATCTAAACCATTCTGTGGAGACACTAAATGGTGTTCTTTTGGACATTGTTTTGATTTTCCATTCAACATCTGAAAACTGTTTTGACGTAAGTAGCTAAATATATCACAATGAGGCAAAGATACCCCAAAGTCAGGAACCACTCTGACTCTTTCAAATCACCTCCTTGAAGCACCAAGGAAGATTCTTATCCTGGACTTGTGGTCCTGAAGAGCTATGGAAGTGAGCGGGGCATTTTAGACTTGCAGGTTGTTTGTGTAGCCAATGCATTAACACCTAACTCATGAAATCCAGAAACACAGTTTGTAAGTTACTGTTTCCTTCAATGCATTTTTATCACGTATTTTACACGTTTCTATTTCCAAGATGCAGGGAAAACAAGGTGCTTAGTTGAAAATGTCTATAGGGGAGGCCTTATAAATTACTTGATAGTGTGGGGAGAGGATGTAAAATACCAGCTGTGGGAATAAAATATTTTAGAGATTCTCTTGGGGTCACTTTGTTTTCTATTGATACCCAAGTCCTTCCTAAGTAAAAATATCTCAAGCAGCGGGTAAGCAAGTGCTGATGAGCCCATTTAGGATTTGCATGCCCACATAGAACATCCCAGGTCAATGGGACCACTCTGAAACTCTAAACCAAGAGTTGATGGGGGAGCTCTTTGGTGATTTACTACATGACTGAGGAATGGATGGGTCACTTAGACTCTCAACCTGCCCACAGGTAAGTGAGCCCATGTGACAAAGATACATATTTTCAACAGGAAAAACTGTAAAAATGAGTGTCACCATCTTGCCACATAAAGAACAACAGTAAATGATAACTGAATGATAACTTTCTTAAGGGAAGGTTCCAGTAACTCTGGGGGATCAAGCAGCAGCTCTTTCCTAGCATATGAAGGTTGGCTGGCAACAGTGTTCAGCAACAAAGACTTCATGTGTCTGACAGATGGCAAATACACCACACTGACTCTTCTTCCTAAGTTAACAAATTTGAATTTTGTCAATTTCTCTCCCCAGTGAAGAGATATCCTAAAACACCACATAAGCATACATTGCTCTTTTCTCCCTCTCTCACATTATGTTTGACAGTGTCTAAAGGAACCAATACCAACTTACTAAATTGACTCATCACCCCAGCTACTGATGAGTATCACACATTCAGACATTGGCCTTAGTATTAATGCCACATTTTTTTCTGATTATGATGAAGTTTCACTTCAGGCCAGGAGTAGTTAACTGAAGAGACAACAAGAAGCGGTTCTCTTGAAATAATACACAAAAGTATGCATTTGTGTTCTTCACTTGGAGAAAAGAAAGGGGTCCTAACTTCATCAGATGCCTGAAGGCTCATTGCCTCCAATTTAGTTAGAGGTTTTTATAACTAAGCCATAAAGCTGTAGCCTCTGTTGCACATCAGAATTTCAGGGGGTTTGCTTGTGTCAGGTGGGTAAGGGGAAGGCAGGGAAGGGCTTCAAGCTCTGATGAAGCTGTCTGGACCACCAAGCTTTCTAAGAAGCATCAAGCGCCGCTCAAGTTCAATGTCGAGAAGTCACAGCTGAGTAAAGCTTGCTGCCATAGGAGGTGAGGGGTTTCTTCCACCACTGCCAGAGATATTTAAATCCCAGCAGAGGGCCATTGAGAGGGTGTTGGAGAAAGGCTCTAAGTAGGAATGGGAACAATGCGTAGGTATTGTGCGAGCAAGGTAAGAGTCCAGATTTGATAGATTCTTCATTTTGGCTTTCTGGAAAAGAGGGACTTCCATCCTACAGAGGTGCCTCTAAATTAGGTCCCTCCTTCAAAGAGCAAGGCCTGATTCCGCCCACAATGGTAGCATTTCTCTTCCCGTCCTTACTTCCCTACTTTGTTATGCTTACAGCCACCCCCTGCTCTTATGTAGGGGGTGGAAACAAAGTCCCTGCTGAATGAAATTAGTCAATCACAGAAATACAAATACAATTATCATATGGCCTCACTTATATGTGGAATATAAGAAAGAGTGCAAAGGACCATAAGGGAAGGCGGGGTGTGTGGGGGGGTGGTGGGGGGCACTGAGTGGGGAAAAATCAGAGAGGAAGACAAACCATGAGAGACTCCTGACTCTGGGAAACAAACAAAGGGCAGCAGAAGGGGAGGTTGGTGGGGGGATGGGGTGACTGGGTGACAGGCATTAAGGAGGGCACACGATGGGATGAGCACTGGGTGTTATTCTATATGTTGGCAAATTGAATTTAAATAAAATTAAAAAACAAACAAACAAACAAGGTTCCTGCTATCAGAAAGCTCATACTCTGGGAGTGGAGGTAGACATAGCTGAACAATAAATAAAAAAGAAATGTTCTTATTAGAGAGCAAGAGCTGCTCTAGAAAATGATAAAATAAGGGATCAGAGTGGATGGCTGCGCAGTAAGGCAGAGGAAGCTACTTCCACTCAGGGACCAGGAAGAGACTCTGAAGAAGTGACAAAGGGGAAAGAGGCTGATGAGAAAGAGGTAGCCTCGTGCAAAAATCTGGTGCAAGAGGATTCCAGGCAAAGAGAAGCTCAAGTGCTAAGAACACTTACGTGTTTAAGGAAGAGAGGAAACATCAGTGTGAGTACAACGTGATGAAAGGGGAGAATGCTACAAGAGAAGAAAGAAATAGTGCTGGGACCATAGTTCAGAGGTGTGTTTCATTCTACAAACATTGGGACCCACCAGAGGTTTTAAGCAGAGGAATGACATAAATTGATTCTGTTTCAAGAAAGGTAATGATGGCTATTTATCATAATTTCCACTGTGTGCTAAAATTAAACATAATCTTAACTATGGACTGAAAATTACAATGTACAACACCTTTCTGATCACAACACTAATTTTCTCTGAAAATCCTTGTAGTTATATTATCAAAAAATATCTATAGACAAAGCATGTACATAATTTTAATTGTTATTCCACATAACAGCAATAAAGAGACCAAAACACCACCAACAACTAAAACCCAGCATGTCCATGGTTTTTACACACATGCACGTGCGCACACACACACACACACAAAAGTGAATATTTAGTTACACCAAGTAAATAGGTACTTTTGCTACAAGAAGAAAAAATTCTTAGAGTATTTCATGGAAGTGGAGTGTAGCAGAACATTATGCTTTATGTTATTCCTGAACCCAAATAGATGTTTTATTTTATTTTATCTAAGAGGATTAAAATGTTCATTCATGGCATGTCTCCATATTAAAGAGGACTTAATGTTGTTCTGTCCTGATCTTTCTTCTAAACTTTCAGATGATTCCTATGTTTCCAGCTGATTACCTGATTAAGACAACATAAGGCACCTAGAAAATGGGCCATCGTTAATGCGACAAATAGCCAAATTTTATTGCTGTCCTTGAACTGTGGTCTCTGATTTCCTGCTATGAATAAGTAGGCCATCGGTGGGGACCTGCAAAATCCCTTCATTATACTAAGATTCCCACAGTGACAGTGCCTGGCTGGCATTATCTAACCTATAGATAACACCCTGGCACCTGATATTCCATCCACACTGCTACAGTTTCATTGCAAGCAACATACTGGAGGACCCACACATTGAGGCAAAGTGATACCCTTGATAATTAACAGTTCTTATGGAGTTTCTAGAATGACAAATGGTCAAACAGAGAAGTTAACAAACATAAAACATTTAATGTGAAATGGCCTAAATATGCCAAATTAACCTCAGACCAACTCAAAAGACCTTCGGCCCTGGAATCGACATTAATCATCTTCTGGAACTCAAGGACAAGCCTGATGTGGTTAATTTTAAATTTTATTTTATGATAGAAAGCAGTACAATCCCACAGGATTCAAGGTATCTATTGGTTTATGTTCTTGCCAGCGTCAGCGAAAAAAGCCCACTATTGATCTGCTATTAAAAATCAGTTGACTTCACTTCTTTCTGAACAGGTACTCCCTGATTGCTGAGCACTGGCTGATCTTACCTCTACCGAGTGCCAACATGAAGAGATAAATAGACTATTCAGAGAGAGCTCTTCACATTACATTAGCTGAATAAATAGTGATGTATGAGTTTCTTCTCTCAAGCGCTGCCTTGACTTGTAAAGATGAGAGTGAGGGAGATAGGGTTTATAAATCCTATTAGAATATTTACACAAACACAAAATAACTTCCCCGAAGATCATTAAGAAGAAAAAAAAAAGATGAACATTTTGTCTTTTAATTGCTGCTTTTGAGACTCCAAAAAAGGCCCATAATAAACCTTGGAGATTCAGAAGTTAAATGGAATCACAGAAGAAGAAACCTAATTTACTGTTTTATGAGCAGTATCCAAAAGAAATAGGATGAAGGGCCCATAGTACTTCAGTAGGCTATGGAATTAGCACAAACCAATTCAGCTGAAGTGAAATATATTATCAAAACTATTTTGCTCTGAGAATATTTCAGAATGACTTTTTGCCCTCAATCTGTTTTTAAGGATTCTGTGCTCAATTTCCAGTGTGGACCAGTTCTTACAGAATGGAAGGAAACTGAGCCAGGGTAAGAGCCTGGGGCTGATTACCCATATATTAAGACAAAGTAATCAGTGTTTTGACCACATCTTGTCCATTATGCTCCACTATACACACAGAAAGGGAATGGGTTCTCAACAATGAAGACATTAGCCACATTCCATTCTCTTAGAACATTTTCCAGAACATCCCAGAGGCTTCTATATATAACTGGCATAATCACTAAATCCTGAGTTTCCTACTAGTAAATTAGAGATTTTAGTAAGACAAAGGTAACGGATGAAGCTCTATGCATCATGTATTAAGATTCTCCTTGACAAAAAGCACAGGGCAATTGAGGCGCCTGGGTGGCTGACTCTTGGGTTCGGCTGCAGTCATGATCTCAGGGTCCTGAGATGGAGCCCCAGACTCAGCAGGGAGTCACAACTGTGCTGTTCAATTTCCCTTACCCTGTACCCCTCCCCCAACTCATGCACATATGTGTGTGCTCTCTCTCAATCTCTCAAATAAATGAATAAATCTTAAAAGGGGGGGGGCACTTTTATTGACTCACATAAATACCTCAGGATGGCCAGGCAGAGTTGGCCTAGGCCTTTGCTCCTCTGGGTTTTGGCTTCATTTTCTCAGAATTAAGAATACTGCCTGGCAGGGAATATGGCCCCAGGAAGCCCCCAACCTAGTAATCAGAGACAAATGGAGAATTTCCCCAGCAAAACCAGAAAAGCACAAAATAAGCAAAGAGAGAAGCCTGCCTTGGGTCAAGTGTTCATGCCTCTATGGCCAAAGGGGTTGAAGTTACTATGGCCAAAGGGGTTGAAGTTACTATGCCTCTTCTGCTAATGAGTATGGTAGAGATGCTGGGCAGACCAAGGACACATAGAGTCCATGGATTGGAAGACAAGGCATAGAACACACCTTTGTGTATTCTGATTAACCAAGTATACAAAGCTATCAGATGCTTACAGGATCATCATTCCACGACTTTCAGATGAATAATTATTTTGCCTCTTATTAAACAGTACACTATCCTTAATATACCAAAATGAAATTCCTCAGTCACTTACTGCAGGCTATGCTCTACCCATTTGTTTTCCCAGATGCAGCAGCAATATGGTGAACTTCTCATCCTTGCTCTGTATTGCTTTCTTATTAGTGTTTCAGATTGGGTTCCCCAGAGCAGATCCCCAGAGAACTTAAGTGCAAATGGATTTCTGGAGGCACACCCTTCCATTTGGGGATTGCAGAAGATAATACAGGAAAGGGAAGAAAGCCACTACAAAGTATATTTATTTGCAGGTTCCTGCTTCAAACAACTGGGGCTCAATCCACCAGGGGCCTCCAGAAGACAGCAAGGAACACATCTTGGAGTTTCCCACTACTAGCTAAGGGGGCTAGAAAATTTACCCTTCAGCTTCCACCTGAATTTGCTGAGAGCTATTTTTAGGGAGATACCAATTCCCAGCACTTTAGGACTGATTCTTGCACTGGTGAGAGAATACCCTGACGTGGAGAGAAGGCACTTGTCATTGAATGGACTCCCTCAGTATGTACAAGAAGGGTTAGTCCCAAAGGATATGGCCATAGCACATAGCTCTGACTCCCACCAGTAACATACATTTATGAAAATATGCATTCATTCATTCAGCAGCTACTTATCAAGTTCCTATTATGTGCAGGTACTCTTCTAGGTGCTTCAAATACATGGAGGGACAAAACAAAGATTACAGTCTTACTAATACTCTGCGAAGCTGAGCTGGGCAGAGGTGGATTCCATGGGCTGTATATCACAACATTATTCACAACATCAGCTTGAAGTGTGGTTCCTAATTTGAAAGTAGCAGGGTCATTAGTACTGGGCTTCCCCAACACTAATCCAGCTATGCTGAGGTCTTTGAGCTAGTAATAAATTTGAATCAAGAACTAGAGCAAGCAGATAGATATTGGAAGGAAGTAGTTTCCATTATAGGACATTGAAATAAATTTTGTTTTCAAAACCCTTGTGGGACCTCTTCCCTGTGGTGGCTTGTGCCCAGAGGCATGGCAGAGTTGCCTGCTCTAACTCTGACAGCTGAGTGGGGTATGCAGCTTCTGGACATAGGACTAATGTTAATTTGACCACCTGGGGATTAAACTGGCATTGGTGACTTCAAATGTGCCCTGCAGAAACTAACTGATCTCCATTTCAAACACTCTGCCTTCCAAATGATATAGAATTCCATTTTATCTAGGTTGGCCAGGTAAAGTAGTGTATTTGCCAAAACTCTGGACATGAGGAATTATTTGTAAAACCTTAGAGTATCATCAACCGTTGCCTTAAACAAACCCCTTACACTTATACAGAAAGTAATCGACTATATGTATAGGTAAAAGACAAGTTAGGCCTATTCTACTGTACCCTGAAGATCTATGCACATAATTTAGAATGTGCTAGAAGGCAATTTTACTTGTTCTAATTATCTCTACCATTTGGCATTTACCATCTCAGGGAAACAAGTCTGACTTCATAGGAATTGCTTAGCAGTGAAGACTTTGGTTCATTTGATTGATGACTATCGAAACAAATAGAAAACAAAGTGTTGATGGCAGTAGAGATGAGTCTAGTGTAGCCTACAGCAGGATGAGCCAATATATGTGGTGCATATTTTTGACAGACATCCTTTATTAATTACAGCTCAATCTCTCAAAGTGCTCAGAATAAGTCTCAGAATTCTTCACGGTACAGTTCTCTAGACATTCATGACTGATATTCTAGAGCAGGTACCCAAGATGAAACCTATCTGATACCCATGATTTGTTTAGAGAGCCTGGGCCTCTTAACATGACATCACCGAGAAGAGGGAGGGTGAGAGGCAAGGGAAAGGAAGAGAAAGGGGGAAAGAAAAAAAAAAGAAATTTTAAAAACAAGTACCTCTTCCTTTGTTCTCTGCAAATACTACCATTTAGGGATTGAAATTGAAGGGGATAAGCACTTGCTACTGAAAATATGCCACTTTGGCATACTAATAATTTTGAACTGAAAGCAATGGAAAAATAGCAGATGCAAGAAGAGCTCTCTCCCTTCCCTCTTTTACCTAAAAGCAGGATGTAAATTTCGTGGGAGAAAAGTTACCCTCCCTGTACCAGGAAGACAAGAACAGTCTTATCACCAGGGGTGGGAAGTTGTTGCTGAATTGAATTTATACACACACGAACCTACTGAAATAATCCTTATTGAACCTACTGAAATAATCCTTATCTTGTATTAGTTTCCCTCATGTATTCCTAGTCACTTTCTCATGGTTTACCGCCCCAGCACAAACCCCATTTTCCTTTGTCTTGTTGCGTTTCCACAGTTTATCACTCTGTGAAAATGGTATATAAGCTCTCAGACTTGCCTGCTTCTTTGAGTTTTCATTTCTTACAAAGCCTTTATGTATGTGTAAAAATATTAATAACAAATAGAACGTGAATGTCCTCCCCTTGTTTATCTGTCTTTTGTCAGTTTAATTCTCAGGACCAGAGAGAGAACCTAAGAGAGTAGGAGAGAAGCCTCTCTTCCCTGCATACAACAGTTTATTACTGTCTACCCTGAAAATGCATCAAGCTAACTTTCCTGAGAAAACTCAGACAGAATCATTCTTTGCAGAAGCAAAGAAAGAAGAACAAAAAATGACCACATCCTTAAGATAACCGAGCAGTTCTCAGCAGGACAAAATTGTCCAAATAAAACTCAAGGGCACTCTATCTTTAGACGGATAGTCAAGAAAGACAAGATATACAGAGAAGGATTAAAATTCCAAAGACCATTTTCTTCTCAACCCTACTCACTTTTTTCTACTATGGTTACTTAAGGATGAATCATTCCTTTTTGTCATATCACCCAGATATGGCTCTGATTGGACCTCCCTCAGAGTCCAAGGGACCCTGGGTAGGAGACAGTGGTATAATTCATATATATTAACTCCATAAAAGTTTTCATCCTACTAGCTACTTTGGTGGTCACCCAGATCATCATTCACCTGGTATAATTGAGCTTGGCTGTGAATGAGGTTAAGAATTAGGGCCAAGGGTGATCTATTAGTTCATTTTGCTTGTCTAATGGGGCAAAAGCAGAATCGTTTCTCTGGAGAGTTTCTTGAATGGCTTTCCAAACCCGACTTGAAATCCCATTCAAAATCTTGTGACTTTCCTCCTTCATGAAGCCCACCAGTCATTGGTTGTTTTGTCACTTCGAAGGCAATGATAGCCAACAAGAACACCAACTCTTAACACACAACATCACCCACTTTTATACTGCAAGTTCATTTTCAAGCATTGTTTTCATAAACTTGAGCTAGGATGACTCTTTCCTCACTGCCTTTAATTAATAAAGAAAGCTTAACATGCACTTTT
Source organism: Canis lupus baileyi (assembly GCF_048164855.1). Lineage (NCBI taxonomy): Eukaryota > Metazoa > Chordata > Mammalia > Carnivora > Canidae > Canis > Canis lupus. The sequence continues at coordinate 32,464,858 of NC_132856.1, read as the reverse complement.
TCCCCCATCAATCTGGCACTAAAAAAAAATGCTGAGTTGCATTTGCAGTAATTTGAAAGAAGAGTTTGGGGCTATTAGAAGAAATTCACATCAGGCATTTCTCTCCCTGGCCTACTTATATTTTTCAAAGTGAAGGAATGTTTCAAGGAAAATAAAAAACTTGGGGTGCTAGAGAAGCCTGCCCCATCTAAAGCCCTATTTTTCGATTTTCTGCACAAAGACTCCTTATGGTGCATTTTAATAATGTAACTTGAAATATATTTTGAAAGAGAGAATAAATTGTAATCTGATCCAGGACAGAACAATGCCTCACATAGATTCTTGAATGAATATCTGACTGTAGGAGCCCTGCTCTTTTGTCTCCTGGGTAATTATTTTATACATTTGGGAGGTTTATAGGGAAATGCGCACAAGCTTTTCAAGTAAAAAGGTGTGAGGCTCTGGAAACCTGAGAGGAAAAGAGAATATGAAATTAACAGGTAGCCTCCCATACCGAACCAGAGATCCCGTAGGTCACCTTCACTGCTGAATATTCCAAAGTTACATTCGTTAAAAATGCAGAAACAGCTTGAAAACATATCTGACTTTATCTTTTAAAAGTAGAATTAAAAATTTAAGTAGCTTCATAAATTTCTCTCTCCCACCTTATTCTTTGGTACTTTATTCTATCCCTAATGCCCTGATAGAATCTATGGTTGGTTCATTTATAACATGATCAAATAAAGCAAAAATGTGAAAGTGCCCTTTGCTAAATAAACAAATTCTAATCTAAACGTTATCATCACAACATCTCTCACTCTGGTGTTTCCTAGACTAATTCTATGTGCCGCACGCTCAGCTAGGCAGTGGGGATGCATGTGGCCCCATTCTCCTGAGCTTACAGTCTACTGGAGAAGACAGATTTTAAATGAATAATCACACATGTGCAATAGGGTTTCAACTTGAGACAGGGAGCAAACACCTGTGAGTGGAGGGCAGACTTCCTTGAGGAGGTAGTACTTAAGGATTAAAATTAGCATTGTAGCATGAGTAGCTATTCAAGAAGCAGGAGGAAAATAGGCACTCTGAGGTGGGAGAAGGTATGCGTTGGTGCACCTGGGTGGCTCAGTGGTTGGGTGTCTGCCTTTGGCTCAGGCATGATCCTGGGGTCCTAGGATCAAGTCCCACATCAGGCTTCCGCAGGGAGCCTGCATCTCCCTCCACCTGTGTCTCTGCATCTCTCTCTGTGTGTCTCCTATGGATAAATAAATAAAATCTTCAAAAAAAAAATACCAGAGAACGTATGCATTGAGTCCTCAGAGCAGGATGGAACAGGGCCAAGTCCCCAAAGTGAAGGACAGGTGGTATTTGAGGGGCAATAGTTTCTCCTACCTGTGCAGGCAGCATGCACAATTTCAGGTTGATGAATATGAATGAATGTGCTAAGTGTGGTCTGGATTGCTTCCATTGAGGGGCAGATTGGGGTGAGGCAATGGAGAGCTTCTGACCCCAGAGCCCTACACTCAGGCTTTAAGGAGGTTCGGGCAGGCGAGTGGATTCAAAGTACCTGGGAATGTGAGAAAACAGCTAATGGTGATTTTCTCTGCCTCCAAGTGGCTTCTACTTAGGAAGGGCTGATATTTTTTCAGGTCAGGCCCTGTGTTCGCAGCCTAGCAGATGTGATTGTGGGAAGACACTGGGAGCTCTAATTTCTCAGAAACCTTTGAGGATAGGGAGACAGCCTTCCTACTAGGTCAGCTTGGCTACGGAGGAATGAAATGACTGCTTTCTCACACAAATGACCTACACGCCACACCTCTGCCAGCACTGGGGAGATGCCAGGGCCTTAGCTTTGTTCTACTTAGAGCAAGACAAGGCTCTTCTGTACTTGGGTTAACTTTCACTTCACTGAAGACGAGTTTTACAGGTGACTCTGGGAGACAAGAGTCATTCCCTCTAACTACCCCACAATGGCATAGTGAGGTCTCTGAGGTCTGGGCTTTGGGGGTCTGAAATATCAAAATATGGCATAAGGAAGCTTCTATTTTGCAAATCATTATGTTTCACAATCTATAGGTAAATAGAAGAGAGGGAGACCAGAAGCACATCTGTCCTGGGTTTGGTGTCTTCACAGGGACTCCTTCTCAAGGAATACAGAATTGCCTATCTGTCATCCTTCCTTTTTGCCTTCTCTCAATATTTGCATGGCTTTATTTTTAACAAATTGTGTTCAATTTCCCAGGCATCATTATATCAAAATGACATGTTCTTCTCCACAAACATCAGAGAAAGAGAAAAAAAAAAAGAAAAAAACAAGAGACAGACAACAGAGGGTTTCTCCTCTCTGGCAGGGATTTCCCCGGATAGAGAACTGATTTCTCTCAAACAGAACAGAGAAGGGTCAGAAAAATGGAGGCGGAAGACAACCTTACCTAAGCTTTGTTTGTATGCTGTTGTTGATGTTTTTCTTTTTTCTTAACCATGAGTGGGAAATAATAAGAAACCTTTATATTTTATGAACGTTTCTTTTTGTAGTTGTTTTTAAAAAAGACATCAGCCCAAACATAAATTTAACTGTGGATGATTTCAATGTTCTGCTTTGTATTTTTTTTCTGTATTTTCCAAAATATCTACAATGAACAAGTGTTATCTCTGCTGTCAGAAAAGAAACTATAAAAATCTTCCAAATGAGATCTCTGTCTGTTTGCGCTTAGGGAGCAATTTGGCGTTACGAGAGAGGGGGGCTTGTGGAGCCAACTCTCTTGTTTGCTTAGTCAGAATGATTTCTAATTCTGTTTCCTGTGGGTTTTCATCAGTTGCCAGTTCATTTAAATCAGCTATTTAATGAATAAACGTGAAATCTGAAAATGCACGGAGAGAAAGTATATTGTTCCATATTAAGCAAGCAGTCGGTGTTTCAAATTATATGTGAGTGTATGAGGGAGTCAGTTCTCACTCACCAGGTTTCAATCCACTTTGAAAAACTGCTTACCCTTTCACTTTGCTCCCTAATTAGAACAGTTGATTTTGGGGAACCTTTACCATTACTGTATCGTGATAACTCTTGGCTAACAGTCTGTGAAGAAGTAATCACTAATATCCCACGCCAGCCAAAAGCAGATAGAGGAATGTGAGCAAAGGATTAAGGCTGGTGTTTTGTGGCTCAATGGTCACTTGTGGAAAAACAATGAAAGGATTTTTATTGACCTAAGTAGTTTAACAAATGACACTTAAGTGATCTATTGGCATATTAGAAACAGCAGCAAAACTACTTGCCTTATTAAGTCATTTTTAAAATAGTCATTATAGAGCTTTTGCCATATATCAAGAACAAAAAATTCCAGGAAATAAATTTTTATAAAAAAATTTTTAAACAAAGTGTTGAGAAATGGAGTTTAAAGTTGAATACGGTTATTGATTATATTTTCCAGACATCTTTCCTAGGAATAATCCTTCTAAGGGTTCAAACTTGAAGAATCAAGATGAGCTATTTTAGGTAAACTGGAGGAATGGCAGACTTTGGCAGACTATCAGCCCCATGAGGTTAGGGACCACATCTGTTTTATTTAGCAGTATATACAAAAGAGTGGCCTATATGTGACAGTGGGTATTACTCGTCAGGTGCTTAGTAAATACTAAATGAATGGACGAATGAGATTTCTTAGCATCGTGTGATCTTGCAAGCAGAAAATCACAACCTTTCTGATTTTGAATTTACAGGGCAAAACCCATTATATTATACAGACTCTTCCTGAAATTGTGGTATTTGGGAAAAGGACTGAGACTTTCTTTGGGTAGAAAGATGTCTCACCCAGTATTTGCTTTGTGTTTGGCCTGATTTTGCCTAGACCATAAATGATGCTGATAGAAATCGAGATCCCATGGGGTCCTACCACAGTCCTTTAGCTAATGGGATCTTGCAATGAACTCATATTTATCACTTCTTATAAACTCACTTGCCAAGCCTCTTATTGGGATCTCAAGCAGAAAGATACATTCATATCCCAGCCTTCAGCCTTATCCAATTGACTGTTCTCCTGTTGCTCTCTAGGAAGTATCTATCTTTTCCCCTCAGTCTCTTTCCCTTCACCTCAATGAGTCCTGAATACTTCCTGAATCACATTCAGAAAACAGATCCTGGCTCTCGAGTATCTTTATGAGCGGACTCCAAACCTGCTCACCTCTGTGCTGTTCTTGACGTGCACATATGTCAATCAAGATGCTCAACTTATTGCCATTTACTGCCATCTCTATACCTAGGTTAATGCCTGTCCTTTGCTTTACATGAGACAGAGGAAAAGAAACATATATGGGATGGCTCCTTATGCCATTGAGTCCCTGAATCAAGTCATACCTGAAGTCAGAACTTGGATGGATTCTTTAATCATATGACTCAATAAATCCTACTTTTACTTTATCCAATTTGAGTTTTCTGTCAATTGCAACTGAAATGGCTTTAACCTGTAAAGGGTAAAGGAGATTAGGGCAAGAGGGGAAAAAAATGAAAGGAAGAAAAAGGAATCAGAGAAAAAGAACAATGAAAGATTTGACAAGGTCATAGGAATAGCCAAAATAGAATAAGAATACAAGAACATGAAGCCCAGAGTTCACTACTTTCTTCCCTGCTATTCCCTTCTAGAAATCAGTACAATAATTTATTTCTATACATAGTTAACTTTGAAGTTAAGCAATGAGAACTAGCCTGCCATCAAGACCCCACAAATACAAGACATATATCTGCTTTGAGTGACTTATATTATGTTTTCTTGTTGTTGTACATTTAAGAATTGTTTGCATAATTAAGTTTCCCAAGGGGAATACAAATGCCACTTTTAAAGAAATACTAATGCTAAAATCAATTTGTAGAATATTTCAATTAGATCAATGGATATAGCCTCCACTAAAATTGAATTGTTTCCCTACTAGTGTTTTTCTTTATAAGTGTGTAACAACTACCAATCAAGATTTTCAGGAAACTGTCAGGAAGCCATTATTCCTAGAGACTGGATCAAGCAGCCAATGAGCAAAACATGAGGCAAAAACTAATATCCTATCTTTGAACTCTGGGTATCTGAGTTTTATTAAACATTTATTAGAGATTCTACATAGAATATGCTGCTTTGTGCTATTTTCTTCATCTTCCAACAGGTTTCATAATGTTTTATGCGTAGTACAGAAGGTACCAGAAACAGATGTTATCCCTGCACCAGACACTGACTTGTAGCTTATTCCCAGAACAAAAAGCATGTGAAAATCACCACCACAACTTTGCAAGGGTGTCAACAATAAAGACCCAGGCCCCAAATATGTCAACATGACTAAAAATGTTTCTGAATGCAATGATGATCAATCTACCACACAGTTATCAAATTTATTCCACCAATAGTATTTTTCTTCAAAGACTGAATGCAATGATTCTATCCATAAGAAGTCCAAGTGCTAACCAAATAATAACTTTCTAAAAACTAAAAAGAACACGCATGCTTAATCCTGCTAATGCTTGCTGCCTCTACTGTTTCACACAGGCAATTTGCTGTCCACCCTTTTTCTTTTTCTTTTTTTTTTTTTTTTTTAATTTTTATCTATTTATGATAGTCACAGAGAGAGAGAGAGGCAGAAACACAGGCAGAGGGAGAAGCAGGCTCCATGCACCGGGAGCCTGACGTGGGACTCGATCCCGGGTCCCCAGGATAGCGCCCTGGGCCAAAGGCAGGCACCAAACCGCTGTGCCACCCAGGGATCCCCCACCCTTTTTCTTGTAGAATGGACTCACTAAGAGAGAAAGTTCTCTTATACTCAAGATACTTCCTTAACCATCTAAATCCATGGTGTTTTACTCTTCACTTTGAACTCACCACTTGGCACTTACAACATGCTGCCATGTTGGTTATTTATATACATTTCCTGCCCTTCCCCCAGAATTGCATACCCCTGGAAGACAGATACCAAGTATCACAGAGCTTTTAAGTCTAGAGCTCACAATAACTCTCTACAAAGTCAGTAACTAATATTTGTTACTGTTCCTCATACATTCTTCATGGCTGGTAATTGGTCATTTTTAAAAGATAAAATTGGTTATACATGAACTGTATTTAAAAAGCATAAAAATTCTAAAATAACATCAATGTGAGCATGGAATGCGTTTTTAATTTAAGTGAGATGTTTTATTTAGCCTGACAGTGATGGAATTTATGACACCTCAATCACCAGTTTGCAAAAGGCCTCTACTTTCCCAGTTTAGAAAACTCTGTGTCAGAGAAAAGTTCCAGATTCTTCTCCCCCACAACACACAATTAAATGTTTTGGTTTAAAAGCTGTTGCTGGGAGTTGAGCTTCTTAGCCACATTCTGATGAGGCTGGCACTACAGAAATCAGTCTATATGAGCAGATCAGTGGGAATCTACCAACATTTTCTCCATAAATGAGGTGTTGTGGGTCTGAATTTCTGTTCATCTGTGCCTCTGACTGGATTCTAGCTCCTGAGCAAGTCACTTTTCCCCCTCTGAGCTTCAGTCACCTCATCTTTTAAATTAAGATAAAATTTCTGGCAGCATACCTACTTCACAGGATGCTGGGAACACAGTAATAAGAGCATTGATGATGTTAATAGTTCAATGATAATAGCTAACATTCACTGAGGTTTCCCATATGCTAGGCACTGTGATAAAAGTCCTATACTTTCCTGAGCTCTTATGATCCTCACAACAATTCTATGAAGCCAGGCACTATCATTATCTGCCTTTTACATATGAGGTAACTGAAGATCAGAGATGTTAAACAACTTGCCCAAAATCACATACTTGATAAAAAAAAAAAAATTAGAGCCAGGATTTGAACCCTGGCTCAAAGCCTTCCCCTGTGCTATTTATCCTGCCCTGTACAAGTCATTTAAAGTACGTGATATAACGTGATATAAAGCACTTTATAACTGTAAATTAATTTTAAAAATGTAAAGTATAACTATTAATGCAAATAGATGTTCATTAGTTATTGAAAGATGAGGTGACCATCAATTCTTCTAATGAAAGCACATATGCTTCTCTCAGTAATACTGACAATCCACTGTCCAAAAAAAAAAAAAAAAAAAAAAATTCCAACTAGAATTGCCTTAGCACACCATCACAAAAGAAGTTCCACTGATACCATTTCAACCAAAGAATTCATTCTTCCCTAGAGTTCAAAAGGGAAAAATGAATTCCATGCCTCATCTGACAAGAGGAACAAATTTTTCTCACAGTTCTGGCAACGCACCACCTCTGAAAGAACAGGTTAAGGAGGGCACTCCTGCTGCAAACCAGGAGTGGGCCTGCTGAAAGATCCACACCACAATGTCTGTTGCCCCCTGCAAGTCATGCAACAGCCCCGCGTGTCTTTCCACAAAGCTGCCCAGTACCAGACTGGAGGCCAAACCAACCTTACAAGCCTTACAAAGAGCCAGCCACTGGTGAGGCATGGCGCTGCTGGTCCAGGCTCCAAGGGCCAAGGGTGAGGATGGTTCACAAGGAGACAGACTATTTCTGAGTTCCCTCTTCAACTTGTTTCCTCACTAAGTTACTTTGACACCACACCTGTTTCTGTTCTAGCCTGGAAGCCTCCGCGGCATGGCAGATGGCAGAGTGTTTGCATAACGAATGTTCTCCGGGGTCAGTCTATGGAGGTGGCAGCAGGCCTGCGACAGGTGGGACAGGAGGGAAGCAGGGTCCCTCTCCTGGGGAAGCAGCACCGCCATGCATCCCTGACTTTGCTGGAGAAACCTCCCACCCCTGGGAGGTGGGGGTAAGTCTGAATTCTGAATGTCCTCAGCTCTCTGCTCTTCCTTCTGACAGTCACATCCAGGATATCCCAAATCAGTGGCTGCGATGGGAAGTTGCAAAGGAAATCTAGTGCGAGCATTAAAAATAATAATAAAAAGAGAACAAAACCTCATCATATTTGAAACTTATCTTTAAACCCAATTCCACATAAATGTCCAAATCTGCACTCTTAATTGAACTTGAGACTTAACTCCCTTTTTAACTCTCAGATTTCAACCTCTAATGTTTCTAAACTCTATATTCAAGTCAAATCTAGTCTTTTGAAGAGGGGAGTAAAATTTGACAGCTGACTGAAATGAGTTCATGTGAATTTCGAGCTTGGCTTAAGGTCACATCTGGTCCTTAGAGGTTAAGGAAATCCCCACTTCTCCATTATGCAAATTTAACATCAGAATAATGTTCTATCTTGGCTGGGCTATGGGGGAAATAGTTTCTTAATCATGCTACTGTCCATTTTTTAAAGAATTCATGATGCACAGTATTAGTAACAATCTATTTCGTAAAGGAGCAAATGCCCGTCTCAGGGGCACACACTTTGCAGACACCTTATGTGTTCCCCTACCCTCCCAAGGACACCTGGTAGACTTCACTGCTTGCATCATGAAGGAACTAGCTCTGCAAATTCAGTTCCATTTGACTCGCTTCCTCATACTGCTTGGAAACCAGTATGCTTCCATTAATAAGAATTCTGGGCCCATTAACAGAATGACATGACAGGCTGGAAATGAACCAGAATCCACTTAACTCCTCTATAGGTGTTTCTCTTGATGTTCTCATCAGCCTTGCTTGATGCAGGGGTGATGGAGATGAAGATCCAAGAACATGCTCTCTTTGAAGGTAGGGACTACATCCCCTCATGCTCTGATGTCATCACAGAAGCTGGAATAAAGGCTGGCAAGCACTCAGTTCTCAGTAAATCACTGGTAAATAAAAATACAGCGAGCCTAGCACTGTGAGGAAAGTTTCCCATTTGTAGCTTTTTGTGATAGTCAAAAACTCTTGTGCAAGAAGGAGTATTCTCATCCCAATTTCACAAAGGAACCAATGCAGAGAGAGTTAAACCATTCAACTAAAGCCATACAACTAAGAGTAGATGGAGCCAGACTTTGAATCCTCAGAGCAAACAACTCCTGTTAGTGAGAGTCACATTTTACAAGGCAAATCTCTCAAATAGGGAGGACATGGCTCTTTGCAACCTGCCTCAAGATTTATCCCATTCACTGATATTAGTAATACTAACTGCCCCTGAATATAGGTGGAAGACAGCAATTCAGGTAAGGCTAGTAGAGCAGTCCATGGACAGGTGTCATGGGGGCAGGAGACCCCTGAAATGAAATGCAACATTTTGTGCATATACCTGAGTTTTTCCACAGAAAAGTCCATATGTTTCAGACTTCAAAGATTCTATTATCCTTCCAACCCCCAGAATTTAATGAGTTAGCCACCTTTCATTAAATTATGCTTCTAATTGTCACCCCCAATGAGTCAAAGAGTTCTAGGTGACTTTTATATGCTTGCTAGAGGGAAAATAATTAGCATGAAAGCTTAGTGGGTATTAGACATGGGAACAGTCTCTAAAAAGACCCTTGGTGTGGAAAGAACCTCCACAGATCACCACTCAATTAAGAATATTAGCTCAGAATTTATTTCATTGCTAGCATTTGTCCACAGTGAGATCAAAGAGCACCTCTATCAATTTATTGCCCCGTTGGTCTTGCGGGTAGTGACATCAGAGGATCCTGTATCATTGACCAGATTCAGTGGTCTTCAAACTATGAAAAGGAGTAAAAAAATCCCACAATTCAGCTGTGCCTGTAACTGTCAACAAGATTTTCCTACAGTTTTCATCTGCAGCATGAACACCCAGCTCCAAGGCTCTATAGCATCTTCAGGTTCAACAAACACTTATTGAGAGCCTATTGTGTCCCAAGAACTGCAGTAAAACATTTGCTCCTATCATCTAGATGCCCCCACATGATTCTCAGCAACATGTTTAAAGTAGAAGAATTCACAGAGAACACCCAGATGTGGGGACAAACTTGGAAAAGGAGTAAAAATCATGCCATATACACAGTTAAAGGCACTGATGAGTTCTTAGGAGGACAAGAGCACATTTCCTCCAGCTCCTATAAGGTTTCTAAGCAGGAGAGGAAATACAGGATTAAACCAGACTACCCAGACTCCAGAGAGAAAAACAAAAGAGGCAAGATTGCAGACTTGTGATTGCTGATTCATAGGAAAACAGGAGGAGGTGGAGGAAGAAGAGAAGAAAAGGAAAAAGAACAAACTTTTCTAACTGGAGTTATCTGAAGGTGGAATAAGATAGTTGGTAAAGAGTAAGCTAGTCATCACGGGAAGGATTTTACGTGGATTTATACAAGGGATGAGGGTAAAGCTGAAACTATAAAATATGAAAGATGGGTTAGTACAAGATGATTGTACTAAAATACAAAGAAACAAGTACATTTGATCAGTGTGTGACCCTTTAAAACTAGTCCGTTGGTTATGTTGTTTACAGAGAAGAACGTGATGTTCACAAGTCAACTTAACACAAATTACACATTTACCATGGCTATTAATGTAATGACCTTGGGAGTTGGCTCATAGTCTTCCTTAACCTGATGAGCATGCTGAGTATAATCAATTAGGTTTGTAATTAACATTACAATTTATCTAACACATTTCCCCCACCTTACCCCTACTTCTTGCTAAGGCTCAGGAAACTGTGCGGTGATCAATATAAGACCTCTGCTGTAGCCATCTCTCTCTCTCTCTCTCTCTCTCTCTCTCTCTCAGCATTTCTATTATGGATAATTTATTAGACCTTAAATTTCTTTCCTATTTGTAAGTTTCAGCAAAATTTAGTCAGGTTTCAACACAGAGTGTCAAGGGATAATTAGGACAGTTAGCAGTAATTTATCATTTCTCAGCTGGGTTTTCGAGCTTTTGCTGACTGCCTGTAGAAATCCGTTAGCCAGTTCTACCCAGATCTCTATGAAATCTCCTTTATCTCTGTGCAAATTGCTTTTCTATTTTCCTGAAGTGAGCTGAAAGATGAGCCAATCCATTCCTGGAAACCTAGCCACTGGTGTGCTTGTCATCAGAGCGGGGCTGTGAGGCCAGGGCTTCAGATGAGGGACTATAATGGCTAATGGATGGTATGATGCCACAGGCAGCTCAGTCCCAACCTGCTATGGGTTAGAAATCTAAACCAGGCAGTCCGACTTCACATTAGATCTTCAGAAAATATGCAAAGGAATCTATGAACATGTACATTTTATAGAGCAAACAGCGCCGAGGAGTCCACCAAAGATGAAAAGCCTGGAGAAGCCAGGGACAACAGTTCTGCACTACTTCTGTCTAAGAGGAGGATGTTATTAAGCCTGAACTGCAAACGGGAAGACCTCGTGTTCTTTAGAGAGGCTCATTTACTAGATGGTGAAAAATGAATGCTCTGGGTAATTTCATTCTGAATTGATTTATTTCTAAATGGGGGAAAATTGACACTTGGTGAAAAAAGTAAAAAGCACATCTCTGGAAAGAGCCAGCTAGTCTCAGGTATAACCCAATTATTTGAACACAGGAAATAAGAACACAGAAGGCAGGGTAGAAGGTCACCCAGGAAAGTCATTCCTCGCAATGAACACTTTCCTTTCCCCCTCCTGACAGACTCTCAGAAAACTATAAGCTGACCCATATTTCCAGTTTATTTCTGATGGCTAAACCTAATCAAAGTTCACTTTTTAGAAATCCAAAAGTTATTCTCAATTAAATTGCATGGCAAATTAAATCATAAATTTCTCTATCCTAGCCCTGGTTGTCACATTCCTAAAATACAACTTTTCTCCCTCTGGCATTCTATTTAAATCTCTGAGGCCAGGCTCCAAAGGAAGTTAGAAATCTGATAATTTGCTAATGTGGCCACAGTAATTGTTTGAGCCATATTTATGAATTTATTGGACCTTACAACAATCAATAATAATCATTGATGTCCCTAACTCCCGGGTTTTCTCAGAGTCGACAAATGGGGCAGTGGATTCATTTTTAATGTACTCAACTCCCTCCCTGAGAGAGTCTTGCATGTATTAATAAAGGCCAAGAAATGAATGGCATCGGTGCACATATCTTACCCTGAAGAATTAGCTGCAGGATAAGATTTAATGCTAAAAAGAAGAGAAACAATAGACTAACAGGGCCCATTTTATACAGCACGACCATCATTAAAGTTAATGGAATTACCTTGTGGTCATGCACCAAAGAGAGCCTATTGGAAGTTAAGCTCTTCTAGGGCCATTGATTCTCCAACTTTCACTCAAAGGTTCCCATTGGCGTGCGATGAGGATTGCAGATATGCAGAAGCACTTTACACAAACTGCCAGTTAAGCATATTAAGAGGTAACAATAACTGAATATTTTAGAGCAGATGATCTAGTTGAGGATGTTTTCCACTGGAAATAGCAGGAAATTCAACTCTGTCAGCTTAAACAATAGGAGGCTAGGGATGCCTGGGTGGCTCAGCGGTTAGGCGTCTGCCTTCAGCCCAGGGCGTGATCCTGGAGACCCGGGATCGAGTCCCACATCAGGCTCCCTGCATGGAGACTGCTTCTCCCTCTGCCTGTGTCTCTGCCTCTCTCTGTGTGTCTCCAATGAATGAATGAATAAATAAATGAATGAATGAATGAATGAATTAAATCTTTAAAAACAAAACAATAGGAGGCTTGAATGGATCACCTAACCACAAAGTCTAGAGGTGGTGCAGGTTTCAGGACTGGCTCGTTCAGCAACTTGATACCGTCACCAAGGGTCCAACATCTATCTCAGCCAGTGTGGCCTCAGTATCTGCTTCATCCTAATGCAGGTTGCCCCAGGAATCATAAGGTAGCTGTTCGCAACTGGTAGGGTTACTGCTTCCCCATTCATAGCCCTTCCCACAAACAATGGATACAAACTCTCCAAGATGCTGAGAACAACCAGCGCTGAAGCTAATGGAATCCTACACTCTAAGTGGCTTGGGTGAGAGTTAACTAAAGTCATAACTCTGTCATAAGACAGAGAGAAATGGCCTAGTCCAGGGGTGAGTAAACTCATCCAGCTCATGGCCTGGTTTTATAAATAAAGTTTTATTGGGATATAGCCATATTTATTTGTGAAAATTCATTAACATGTTTTCTGTGGGTGGTTTCATGCTACAAAGGCAGGGGTAAAATTGTGACATCTAGCCCTGAAAGCCTAAAATGCTTTATATCTGGACATTTATTAAAGAGTTTCCCAATTCCTGAATTAGACCAAAGAGGGTTCACACCTGAAAAGCTAGAGAGAGATTCAAACGCACCATAACTTCTTGGCTGCTAACTAATGAAGGAATACAGAAAGCATGCTGGAGAGACAACCATGGTGCTCAAAATAGATATGAGACAAAATTTTACAAGTTCTAGAAAAGTGGGCTTAGAAACTGAAAAACCAAATTGATTAAGGTGACCCATCATATTTGCCACACATGAAATACCCTCTACCCTTGGAATGTAATGCAAACATTGAATACATTTAAAATAGAGTTAAAACTCCTTAGCAGGACATACAAGGCCTGATGTAACCGCACTCTTGCTCACCTCTCTCTACCCCAAATTCCTGCTACTGGGGCCATCAGTCATCTCCTAGAACTTGCCAAGTGCCTTACTGCAGTTTATTCTGCCCCAAATGCTCTTTGTTGCCCAGCTCTCCACTGGGACAGATTCTTATCACTCCTCAGACCTCAATGCACCTGTCCAGCAGGCCTGTGCTGGCTACCCTCTCTAGAGAAGCCGCTACACCATCTTCCCTCCTTCCACGTGTTTCTTCTCACAACACACTGTTACTTCCTTGTTAATACCGCTCAGAGCTTGCAATTATTTTCTAATTGAAAATTAGAAAGGCTGAGAGTCCTTCCTTGGCTGTTTGTTCTTCCACTGTGCCTGCCAGCAGCTGATGCCCCATGTAGGTGCTCAATAAACACTTCCTGGGAGGAGAATTCACAAGCACTATAGAACTTACACAACCCTGCAGCCTTTCTCTGTGACAGCACGTATTTCAAAGACTGCCCTTAAAGGCAGGGACGATGTCTCACTCTTCTTGGTCTGCCAGGGCCTGTGACAATACCTGGTATACAGTAGGCACTGAAAGAATAAATTAAAATAATAAAGACTGCTACATAATAGAACACAAGCAGACAGGATGCAGATTTCCTATGAGGTAGGGACATAATACCTTTGGTGGTATGGAAATTCTCATCATCAACCACAGATCAGAGTGGTTCAAACAAGAAGCAGCTACCTCACAGTACACTGGGTTTCCAGATAGAGAGGAAGATGACAGACTAATTTAAAGGCTACAGAGGGGGATCATTTGCACAACAGGTGATGATACCACATGCCATCCATGGTCATTTGCCCCTTCTGGGATTCTCCAAATTATCCCACGCTCTAAGTTTCTTCCTTGAGAGTGACTCTCATCTCTGGTCATCTGATGGCAAAGCCAAACTTGGAATCATATTTCCTCCTTCCATGGCTGAACAGTTTTGTCAAAATTATACTGCTAGAACCTGATTACATCTGAGAATTGATACCGACAATTTACAACCGACAGATGAATTGAAGCACAAATAAAAGGCCCAGCTGGGTTGTTTTTAGGGCCCCAGCACACAAAGCATGATAAGAACATATTTTTTTCAGGAAACAGGTACTGATATGTGGACCCTACAGTGTGATATTTGAATGTGAACATTAGGATAAATGGATTTCACCACAAAGTAAAGGAGTATTTGGTTAGTTCGTTTTGTTCACTCAACATTGTTTATTCTTCTAAACCACTTTAAGCAAGATCAACAACCTAAACAACTTCATGTTGATTTTTCATGTATCATCAGGAACAAGAAGAGCTTCTTCAAGGGAATAAACTGCCAGGGGAAGAAAATGGAAGTTTTCATGAGCAGGACCCAAAAATATGATCTTTATGTTGAATGAGCCCAGAAGGAATTCAAACCATCAGTTTTGTCCTCTCCTCCTGAGGTTTGGGACTCCTCTGACTCAGAAGGCTTCCAGAGACGTCCACCTCTAATTTCCCTAATCTTGGCAGATGAGTGGCTTCTCCACAGAGGGAATCTGCTATGAGACCACAGGTGTAGTATTGATGCTTCGTGACTCTTGAAGTTAAAATTTCAAAATTATCCTTACCCAGCACTAACGTAATTCTAAGGGAGGGACAGAATTTCTCACTGTGTTTGGCCCAAGAGTCATTACGGATTCTCACCAACCCTGTATTTTTCACTTAAATGTCATTAGTAAGGTCGTTATTCTAATTCTTCCATGTGTGTAGCTCTGCAGGTTGCCATGTCCATTATTCATTAAGCTGATTTCCATCTGACCCAGGCTCAGTCACCAAATCCTTACTATTCCAGCTGCTTTTAGATTCTAAGAATTATTTTATTAATGGCTTGAGCATAAAAGGCAAAGAGGAGCCCCTGAAAGGGACTGAATAACTAAGGATGAATATCGCAGCAAGAATTAAGCCTAGATCACTTTGACCAAAAATCAAAATGTATTTATAGAAATACAGAAAACAGCAGTTCCTAACTCTGGGCAACAACAGAGTTAACTGGGAATTGATACCATTTACAAAATCTATTTCAAAAGATTTCAAAAATCTATTTACTGGGCTCCATCATCACAGATTTGAATGTAGAAAGTATGAGAACCAGTTATATGCTAAGAATAACAAAGGAAAAAGAATGAATTATAATAGTCATTTCTTGGTGGAAAACCCTCAGTGAAAAAAATATATATACAGAAAACTGTATAGTTTTTCAAAATCTATTTAAAATGTCAATGATGTTACAAAATATAAGTAATGTAATGAACAAATGGATACACATTACCCAACTTTAAAATATGATCTATGGTGTTGAAGGCCCCTTGATACCCCTGACATTCCACAGTTGCTTCATTATCATCTCCACTTGGGGGTATCCCAACCCTATGTGTGTCCAAATCTCTAAGCAATACACAGATCTGCATTTTTACATTTAATATAGACAGTAAGTAATCTGCTTCTATATTTTATTATTTTTGCTGTTAATAACTCCTAAAACAAAAGTTTGTAATATCATCTGTATCTGTTTCAGCGACAATAACCAATTTCAACCAAATCACACATTATTTAATGGATGTTCCCTCCCCATTTGATATTTAAGGTGTGTGGTGTGATTTATAACAAATGGGTCATTTAATGAGACTGACATGACCATATTTCATCAAAACTGAATCCTTGTCACATGATTAATTGACTTTACCTTTACTTTCATTTTTCTTTTTATTCCTCCTCTCTTTTGTTTTTTGTTTGTTAATTTCCATAGGATTCACATTTTGGTGAAGCCAATTATTTAGATGCCACAGTTTCAAAACTTTAAATCTAGTATGAGCTGGTTATATGGAATTAGAGAATTTTACAAATTATTTCTCAGGCCTGAAATGCACGGAGCAAAACAGCAAGAGAGAAATTCCTTCAGTGCTGACTTACTGAGCACCTAGTATTCCACGGCAAAATGGCAAGAGTGAGTGATGGCATCAATAGAGGTTAGAAGGTGACTCTGAATAATTAACACCTTACCTTTATGAAGCATTATGGGGTCTACAGAGCACTTTGCTTTTCACAAGATATTGGACTTGACAGTGACTAAATACCTCCCCCCAACTAACATCAGGTGTAAAAGACAACTCCCTGGAATCTATTAAACATTGGCATTCAGAACATATCTGCAACATTTGCCACATTTCTGCATTACACATCTCAAAATAAATTTAACAGCCAAATATCCACTTTGCTTATGTCAGGTCCTCCAATTACTAAAGAAATTTGTTTGGTAGCACTAATGAAAAATTAAAGATCTAAAACATATAATTCTGCTACAAATTGATATACAGCAATAAAACAGCATTTAGTCTAGTTAACCTTCATCTGTATAATAAAGTTAAACAGAGAATTCTCTGGGTATTTTTAGGGAGAAGCCAGTATTATTCTAGGCAAAGCAAAATAATTTTTACAGATTAATCTATGTTGAGGGTGACAAAATAGTTACAAAAACTCTCCTTGTGCTTCTTCCCCTGTGTTTACTGGGTGCAAGATGTTTTTCAGGCACAGCTGGCCACATGATATGGAGAGGGGGCTCTGAGACAGGCCTAGGTTTGAATTTCTGCTCTACTACCAGTCAGTCCCGTGTGGTTTGATATGTTACTCTACCTCCATAAATCTTGGTTTCAAGTGTAAAACACCAATGCTCACTTTTAAGGGTTGTGAAGATTAAGTGAAAATGATAAAACCAAAGCAAACACTTATTCAGATATATTGCATGCTAAGTGCTGTTTTAAAGGCTTTTACATGCATTAATCCATTTGGTCTTCACAACACCCCTAGGAGGTAGAGTATCACTGAGGTCCTCATTTTAGCAATTTGCAAATGAATGGTGAAGCTGGAAAGGTTCACTTTTGCTGGGTCATACAACTGGTAGGTGACAGCTCTGAGATTGAAACCAGGCTGTAGGGACGCCTGGGTGGCTCAACGGTTGAGCATCTGCCTTTGGCTCAGGGCCTGATCCCAGGGTTCTGGGATCGAGTCCCACATCGGGATCCCTGCATGGAACCTGCTTCTCCCTCTGCCTGTGTCTCTGCCTCTCTCTGTGTGTCTCTCATGAATAAATAAATGAAATCTTTAAAAAAAAAAAAAAGAAACCAGGCTGTATGGCTCCAGAGTCCTTCCTCACCATGAGTATATTGGAATCCTGATGATATTTCCCCTCCATCCTCATTCCATTTCCAGCATCCCCCATCCCATCTACCGAAGCAGACTGTGAAACTGAAAGAACAGAGGAAAAAAAAAAAAAGTAACTGGAAAACACCAGGGGGCTTGGTTAATTTTTCTTTCAGTGCTTTGCATGACATCATGCAAATTAAAATTAGTTATTTAAAAATGAAAAAACACAATGATTTGTACCTACTTACAAGAGACTGGAGGTTTAGTAGGAGAGAGGAAGTTTCCCACAGGAGACAGAAAGGCTCTTGGTTTCTTCTCCTGCCTGGAGAGCCAGGCACCAGAGGTTTTGTTCCCAGATCACCAGAAGGAGAGGGAGAGCCAGAGACAGGTACATACCAGGAGGGAAGGGCAGGTTTGGAGGTATCCACTCCAGATGTACACCC
The DNA here is from genome assembly GCF_048164855.1 of Canis lupus baileyi. Lineage (NCBI taxonomy): Eukaryota > Metazoa > Chordata > Mammalia > Carnivora > Canidae > Canis > Canis lupus. The sequence continues at coordinate 32,446,842 of NC_132856.1, read as the reverse complement.
AAACCCATCCCCTGAGCACCAAAACTGTTTTTGGTTTACCAAATTCAGGCAAACTGGTTTCATTCTGAGAGAAGAGAGATAAATTCTAAGGCAATTCCACAAGATAAAAGCTACTACATCCTTAAAATACTAATTCTTCTGGCAGTAAATGCAGGAATTAAGTATAAACATAGGAAGGCACTTTATGTCATGGTTTTAATCAAAGGACAAAAGTTCTCTGACAAATTACAGCTCTTGTGAAATTTCTTTACAGACGAAAATAATAAATAACAGTCCAGTAAAATCATTTTCATTCCCAATATGTCAGTTTCTCCATTCTGTGCACACCAAATTTTAGGGATTCATTTGGATTGAAAACAAGGAGCTATGTGGAGATTCCTCTGAATCTTCTCATTACTTTGATGCTAAGTGGCTGTGCACTGGACTAAGGCATGCGTGGGGATCACTTACAGTGTCTGTTAAAATGCAGAATCCTGGGTCCCACACCAGACCTACTGAATCAGCATAGGAGGAAGGCAGGTTTCTGCTTTGTGAAAACCTACTTCATGGAATTCTGAAGTATAATGTTGATTTAGAACCATGATTTACCCATTACTGTAGGGTAAATCAGAGGCTAAAAAAATATTAGGCTAGAGATAGTTTCCCCCAGTTAATAATGCAGGTTCCTGAATGTTCAACTGGCCACTTTTAAAATAATTTCAAGGTTGATAATCAAATAGCACAAGTCATGTGATTAAGTTTTCTCAAGAATTTAAGCAAAATGGCAAAAGCTAATAGTGGCAAGAATTCAGTGTGTAACTGTGAACTCATCAGTGATACAAACAGTCTCAGTTCCAAGTATATTCTTCTTAAGTCGTCTTTGCCTATTTTACAGATGAGAAAACTGAGGGTAAGGTTAATATTAAGACACATGCACAAGGTCCCAGGGACAGTATGTGACGGGCTGGGCCATCTATTCATGTTGGTTTCTCCCAAACCACCACTCAACAAAATAGATAGGATTCTCTCCATTTGAAAAATGAAGACATAGATGTTCAGGGAGGTTAAGAATCCTGCCCAAGGTCACAAAGTAAAATAGTATAGCTAATATTCCCACGGAACCTCTGACTAACACCAAAGTGTATTAACTACTGGACTTCATGAAGAGCTAAAATCTCCTCAATGTCATGAACTGAAAAAATTATCAAATTTCCACATAGAACATCTGTTCTAGGACCATAGAGACCCCTCGGTGAATGAGACACTTTTGTTTTGGTTTTAATTTTTAAATCACACTTTTAAAAAGAACTCCTTTTCCTGCTCTTTCTCAAGCAATCTGAAAATTGCTAGCTAATATAGCAATAGTTATTAAGACACCTCCCACTGCCTTAGTATTAGAAAATTAAATATCTAAGTAGGGGACTCAAGTCTATAAATACAGAAAAGGGTAAGTAAGCATATCCTATAAATAGTTCTTATGAGAGTCTAGATTACCTGCCTGCCATAAATCTCTCTCTTTAATATATCTAAAACACCCTCCTTCCCAAAGATGCACATAGTAATTACTCTAAAAGATAAGTCACATTAAACTTACTAAGAAGCATCCCTTTTAAAGGGCAGAACACTGCCTTTAGTGATTTGGCTAGTTGAAATGACATTTTGGAATATGATTTGGGAACCTGATCACTGGAAATTCTGGTCTTTGTCAGTGATGCCTGAAAGACAGGGATTCTTGAGAGAAATCCTAGGAGACCTGGATCCCTGACTACACACTGAAGTGCAAGTACCTATTATCTGCTGCTTCATGTTAACTCAAGTTAGAAACTTATAAGTAGGGATTTACTCTATGGAGCAAAGTCCTGTTATCTTCCCCCATAGTACCCAAAAGGGCCTTAGGAGACAATGACAAAATGTGTATCCTCAAAAAGCTTACGTTTTTGAGGGGCTAAGGAAATACAAGTACAGAAACAAAAACAACCACACAAACAAATTAAAAAACGGTAAAGAATGCATTGAAGGAAATCAAAGAAGGCAACAGGATAGAGAGTAAAGGCTTTAGCAGAGCCACTTCAGATGAGGGGTGGGAGTCAGAAAAGGCTAATAAAACAGTAGACATGTGGCTGTATGTGTATATACATATATTGTGATACATGCCTAAAAACAGAAAAAAAAGAGATTGTTTCTCAAGTCCGCAGGATGCCTCAACTGTTGTAACGATCAAAAGGTAGATAGCAGGGCTTTCCTACTTTTATATTCAAAAGGAAACTGAATAATGAACTGAGAAATATGAGGTCACTTTTTTACTTCCCTATTTTCCATTCCGGCTTACGAATTACTTACTAAGTAAGCGAGGCCATCCTTGTTCTTTGCAAAACAGAATCGAAAGCCCCTGAAACAAAAAACCCGGAGGTGGTACCATGTTCAAGAGTCTAACCCAGTGGTACACCTTCACTAACAATAACAACAGTTGCTTCAGGGGAAGAGATCATCGCTGGGCTTACTGTTATGACTACCCGGTAGGAGACACAAATGGTTTCGAACCCACATTAAGCAGAATGCCAAGAGTCAGACACACAGGCAAAGACGAAGCCAACAGTCACTGTGCGTTCCATGGCAGGCTGTCAAATGCTACCCTGAAATGCGCAACTGTGTGAATTTCAAAACATGAAATGCTCAGTCTTGAACTGCAGGATCCAGAACCAGAGAGCTGAATCCTGAAGGTGCTGCCCTGCTCCTTGGAGGGGCTGGCTGCCATAAGGCTGGCTTCCACGCATCAGGGGGTAGGTGGCCATTACCAGCTTCTATTGTATCACCAAAAATTAATGAGGCTGATCAACGGCCATACTCTGAAAAGACTCATGTGGTGTGCTGTTCACCATGAAGATTCCCAAGCCCTGAACACAAAGACTGAGAATAAGAACTGGGAGTGTCAACTTCTTTTTTTGACTAACACCCGAATTAATTTTTATGCAGGTAGTATAAGGACTGCACTTGGAAAAACATAGATTAGACATCTTCAAGTATGTGGACTTGGTCTAAAAGCACAGTTTTCAAAACTGTCATATGTCGAAGTTTTCATATGCATATGTGTGGTTGTTTTTGTTTAGTCATTTTATATTCCACAAGGATTTGAGAGGCCCCCCTCATTCATATTGGGGGAGTTCTGTGATTAGACTGGAAACAGCTGAGAGATGTCCAAGGCAATACAATCTACTAATTCAAACATACAGAATTGTTAAAAAAAAAAATAGTAACTTAGGTTAAATAACAATGCCGGTGGAGATAATAATCACATTCAACAATTTATGTACAAGTCTTATAGAGCAAGAATTACTCCACTGAAGTTAACAAAACCACTAACTTTTTTGGCCAGATAACTGGGACATCAAAAAGGCAGTCACAATTAAAATGAGATAGTCTGGGATGCCTGGATGGCTCAGGGGTTGAGCATCTGCCTTTGGCTCAGGGCATGATCCTGGAGTCCCAGGATTGAGTCCCACATCAGGCTTCCTGCGTGGAGCCTGCTTCTCCCTCTGCCTATGTCTCTGCCTCTCTGTCTTTCTCTCTCTCTCTCTCTCTCTCTCTCTCATGAATAAATAAATAAAATCTTAAAAAAATAAATACAAAATAAAAAATAATAAAATGAGATAGTCTACAGCCATGGTACTCAGCCCTGCTACACTTGGTATTCATTGGATTTTTTTTTACTATGTTTTATTGCTATTTTTAATTGAGATACAGTTCAAATACCATAAAATTATTAAAATTATCCATGTTAAAATTGATTCAGTGGATTTTACAATATTCATAACATTGCAAGAACATCACCACCATCTAATTCCACAACATTTTCATCAACTTAAAAAGAAACCCTTATCCCTTAGCTGTCACTCCCCATGCCCACCTTCTTCCAGCCCCTGGCAACCATCATCTACTTTTGGTCTCAATTCAATTTGCCTGCTTGTATAGGGCATAATTTTAATACCCCATTTGGAATTCTAAAATGAAATTTTGAGATATTACATATATATTCCTATAAATTTTAGATATGTTTAATCTGTACATTGTACTAATCTGTGCATTCCATTTGATATGGTTTTTGCTTTCTCCCACCTTATTAGTGATGCTTCTATAACCATACTTCCAATGGCTGAAAGAATTCCATCAAATGCATAGGACATACAGCATCTAACCAAGTCTGGTGTTGTTAGAATTTACATTTGCATTCTGGATGGATTTTTTTTAAAAAACTAGCAACCAGGTTTAAACGTTGTGCTTCATATTTCAAGAAACAATTTCAGAAAGAAGCTATTCATGTTATACTCTTTTTGGTGTCTGCATGTTTAGAAGCCTGGCAGGGCGGGTGGACAGTGGGGTAGAGAAAAGCCCTGAGTCCCCTCTGTCCCTATTACATCATGTGTCTGGAGCAATCAGGAGGCTAGCTCTTTCATATCACAAAGAATTTGATGGCAGTCCCTATAGGACATTTGTTCCTCAGAAGTACTTCCAAGACATTCTATTTTAAAAGTCTCACAGTAGTTCTGTTAAACATTAAAGCCACATGCAAATTAATATCAAAAAAGAACTGGGGTTTTTTTGGCACTGTTTGGTGCCAAGCATTACCTTAGCCGCTCACAGCTAGTATCTCAAAACCATAAGACCTTATTTTGCTTAGTATGACATTAGCACCCCAGTTCGACTTTCTTCTGATTTCTAGCACTGAAAATAACCTTTTCTATGATTTAGGTGTAGGACCTAACTGCGGAGGAATTTGCATTTGTATGAAGGGCGCAGAAACCCAGCTTCAGAATCAGCCAGGATTTTATTATTTTATTTTATTTTACTAGGAAAGCAGAGAGTATCCTAATAAATCCTCCTTTCCTCTTTTAGCACACTTAAAAACCTATCTTTGAGCTCCACTGACTCCATTAAGTTAGAATTTTAGTATGAAACACAAAGGGAGGAAAAGTGCAGGTATATGGGTGGAGAGAAAAAGAGAGAAGCAGGGTATGGAGCAAGGGGAGAACCATGGGCAACCAACTGGCATAGCCCATTGCCCAAGAACAATGAGGCAGAAACAGAGTGTGTGTAGAACCCAGACACCTCAGCTTCACACACGACCTGCCAATCCACACAGGGCTCAGTGCTCTTCCCTAGACACTACTCTACCCAAACTCCTTTGACTTCAGTTTCTGTTTTCCAACTTCTTTGATTTAGCTTCTGTTTTAGCATTTACACAATAATAATTTTACTACAAAAGGTAAATGTCTTGTAAACTAATGGGAAACATATTGCTTGGCATAGTTTATAATGTCAGGATTTATGGCTCTAACACTGAGGGTCTCCCTGACCTCGGAGATAACATAATGAACCGGCAATGTGCTGCAAATGGCTCAGTGTGATTTTTATTAGTTCTCATAATTGCCCCTTATTAATTTGTATGCACATAATAAGCACTCACCTTCACAGTCTGTCCGGCTTCAGGGCCATCCTAGAAGTAGAAAAAAAGATAGATAAATAACAGAGGTGATAACAGATAGATGGTATCTCCTGCTTATTCAGAAATATCTCTCGTTAATAATTTAGATCCAATTTCATTGTGTGTTAATTTGCAGTATTCTCATGGGGACCATTCACTTCAAATGTGTGGGACCAGACAGTTCTCCATTTCCGCCGGAGAGTGAGTGAGAAGTTATGTATAAAGATGATATAAATTATCCAGTGAACCAACCCTCTTGTTACTTTCCGTGCTCTTTGCTCTTGGGTATGGTTTTAATTGCATTAAAGGAAGGATGGAGATGTTTGAGGAGGTAAATTATCACACCTTTTGGTTATCTTTAAATCCAATGTAGTTTAATTAATATCTGATTACTAGAAGTCTCTGCTAAAAAAAAAAAAAAAAAAAGCCTGCTATAAACATAATCCATTAAGCAGGAATATGAGCTGTCTTTTTATGGGAAGATCACACAAGAGTGGGCCCTCTCCAACTGTCCTGACCTTGGGGGAAAAAAGTAAGAGCATTCATTGTAGCTGATCCTTTTTCCCATCCTCAGCTCTTTAAGAGCCTACAAAACTATTTGTTTAGTTAAAAATGAGCCAACTTGCCCAATCACCATTCACAATACAAAGCAAAAGCAAGTGCTTAGCTGGTGCAAGATACCAAAATGTCTATAACCAAAAACTGCAAAATTGAATTAGAATCTTGCAACTTGGGATCCCTGGGTGGCGCAGCGGTTTGGCGCCTGCCTTTGGCCCAGGGCGCGATCCTGGAGACGCGGGATCAAATCCCACGTCAGGCTCCCGGTGCATGGAGCCTGCTTCTCCCTCTGCCTGTGTCTCTGCCTCTCTCTCTCTCTCTCTCTGTGACTATCATAAATAAATAAAAAAATCTTTAAAAAAAAAAAAAAAAAAAAGAATCTTGCAACTTTCAGCAAATCTTTGTACCTCTGTGACCCAGACTAATGGGTAAGAATGTTTGCTCTGGTGTGGTCAAGATTAAGGAGAACTGTGTATCAGTGGTTTTCAAACTCGAAGTCACAGCCCATTAGTGGGTCATGGAGGCAACTTAATGGATGGTGATCAGCACTAAAAACAAATCAGATAATATAACAAAAACTATTAGAGTGCATCGAAAGGGTAAATGTTGTTTTGTAAAACTGGTGTCCTTTATCTATGTATGTATCCATGGGGACGGAGGTTCATAGGATTGCGGGATAAATATCCTAGTGAGGTTCAAAGCTTTAAAAAAGTTTGAAAACACAGCATACATGAAAGTACTCCATGTGCTATGCACAAGTCAGTTCCTACGTTTATGAAATTTACTTTTTAGTAAATCATGTTAGATAACTAGCACTGGCCATTTCTAGTGAATGTGAGTCTTCTTCTATCATTTCATTTAACACTGACAGATGTCTGCCGTCACTTGCCTTCATTTGGTCTCTCTGAAACATGATTTGTAGCATAAGCTTGATAAACCCACCCTGAGCTTAAATACCTGAATGAAGGTGACTCAGATGCTTTGACATACAACACACACACACACACACACACACACACGCACACACACACACTGTATTTTAAAGGGGAGTTAACTCTCAACATAGACATGGCAGCAAAAAAATTTTAAGAAGCATTTAAGAGCATTTTTAGTCTGAGCCTTTCATAACCTGAAAAGACCAGCCTTCTTTATCTGTTCTCTTTGAAGGTCTATGGTGGGGAGATGAGGAAGGTAGAAGAAGGATTGTAAATATTCTGCATAACTAAAGCACAGAGGGGCGAGGTCTCACATGATGGAATAACCCGATTCCTTACCAAGGGGTTACTGCAGAGTCATTTAATTTCAAGGCCACTAAGGACTTTAATTAGGTATTAATACCCCCTGCTCTTCCCACAGGGTATCTGAAGGGGCATAGGACATGTCATACTGATTTACTCAATTCCCACAGCTGATGACTTACCACAGACCTCCTTCTCCCACACTCTGCTCAACTTCTGCCTAAAGATCTCCACTGAATGGGGGTGTGTGTGTGTGTGTGACTCATTTTCTTCCAGAGAAGCAGACCACACAGAATATTCAGTCAATCCAGCTTCATACCAATCCATTATTGATCACTGGGGCTTAAGTTAAAGAGAAAAGGAACCCTCTGAGGGCAAGGTCCCATCTAACTTGCATTTCTCTATTATTCTAAAGCAGAGCAGGGCTAGGCCCATGCAGTACTCAAAACATATTTACCACACAATAAAAATAACTAGTCTAATCCCAGTTCTAGTAAAAGATCTGGAATGGCTTAATGTCCATGAAATCACTTGTCTATTACTCCCACTTGCTTTGTAAACAACACTGCAGACAGTGCCTCAGCTGACATCCCGCAGTCCACCTTGGGGCCAGTGGACAGTAGGATGGTCCCAGGTTAGTAACACATTTTTCTGCTATTATGTAAGACACAAACAACCACAGCTGCCTTACCAGTGAGATGGCAGCTTAAAAGGGAGTCCAATGCTAAGATGTGAAAAGTTAGAAAAGTAACTTCTGAGCCATCTGTACACTCACCTGCATGGAAAATGTGAGAGAAGTTCCCTGGAAATGCTTCTCCACCACCATCCCAACTCTCTGGGTCGCCTGAAACAAATCTGCCACTTCATCCGGACGCAGGTCTCGGAAACGCTCCACCGGCCGAAGGGGACACACCAGGACATCTGTGGTGAGTTCTGTTAAGGCACACTTTGCTTGCTTTTGGTAGCATTTTTACCAAGAAGTTTATTGCCACAGTACTGAATCCCCTTGGCCCAGCGCCTGAACTCTCAAAGACTAAGGAATAAAAGAACAAATATTTACCAACCACCAAACTCCAAGAAGTTCAAAAAGAGCTTATAAACATGGTTAATTATATTTTGAAGGGGAAACAGTGGTGTACTAGAGAAAATCTTTTAAGAGAAAGGAACATTAATGTTCAGAGAGACTCAAGTGCTGGCTGAAATAATTATGCCAAGAGGCAAAATCTATTCTGGACCATTATCTCCTGACCCCAATTCAAAAGCTCTGTCTTCTCAAGCAGCCAAAGGCACTGGGTTGGAAAAGCAAGCAGAATATCCATGATTAAAATTTTAATTTCAATATCTCTTTAGAGAAATATGTAATGAAAATACAATAGGAGTTGTTTTATTTATATTTAAAAGGAGTATAGACATTCTGAAAATGTACAGTAAACTTCATTTATAATAAGAGATGTACCATGTGGTGAGGCAATTTATGACAAATGTTCTCAAACTGATTATTAAGAATTCAGGAAGCCAGTTGAAGGTAAATCATTAATTTAAGAAAAGAGTGTTTTTTTTTTTTTTAACTTATGCAGACAACACCATCTTAATGTATTCTCTAAGTCAGACGAGTCAACATACTTATGCTATTGGCCCAAACAAACAAGATCTAGGGAAAAATAAAGTAAGTTTGATCATTTGTTGGTGACAAATTAATATTCAATGTTACACCATCAATAACATTTCGGTTGTTTTTATATTTAAATTCCTCATATGTGTGGTTATATGCATACATACATATATATATTATATACATATATATTATACACACATACACAGATATATTAATTTTTGTTTAGTTTTCAGATACTAGCAGGAGAAAGAGTGCTCTAATGCTCTTTTCTGTTTCTTTCTTTTTTCCTTGTTCTTGTGGCTTTAAAAGAGCATGCTTTGCCTAAAGCTAAGCAGCTAAGGGGCATAATAAAACCCCAATTCTACAATTGCTAGTCTCACTAGAATATCAAGCACTGTAGCCCATCATACTGGTAGGAGTCAAAGCCCAAAGGGAAATGCACTAAGCTCAGCTGGGTGGGCCTGATTTCCATAAAAGAAGGGGGGGAAGAAAGGGAAAACTGATTAATTTTGCTCATAATCAGGAAATTCATGTCAATGGTAAACTAGGAAAAGGAGCATTTGTTTAATCTGAGTTCATTTTTCAAGAGAGGAGAAGGGAAGCCTTCACCCACAGGGCATCAGATACTTAAAAAGATAATTATCCTTCTTTGGCAGGGCTGCTTTATTATCATGGGTCAATGAACCGTTTAGAAATGAAGAATTTCCTTTCATTTCCTTTTAGCAGATTGCCAGCCTCCACTCCCACTGAGTTGCCTTTTCTTTGTTAAAAGAGACCTTTTTCCATCATCCTCCTCCCAGCACCTCCCTCTCCTTCCTCCTCCCTACAAACTTCCTTAGGCCTTGACTTCACCAAACCACAGCAAGATGACAACTTTGCAAGCTTCCAACAATACCCATAATTGCTGTGGTGAGCTACATCTAAACAAACTGTCTGAGCAACCAGGTAGGGAAGGAAGGACATTTTACTGAAACAACAGCTAACTGTAAAAATTGTTGGAATGAATCTGAAATTCTTTGTATTTGATGTAACTTTAGGAATATCACTGACATCTGGAGGGTGTTATTTTCCCAATACCATACAAAATATTTTATTATCTGTTCACTTTCCTTGTCTGATGCTAAGGATTGGCTTGATCCAATGTTTAATGAACCAAAACATTTATGGAAGTGAATCAAAATGGCTGAATCTGTCAGCTGTTGTATCCTGTGTACACTCAACCGCAAGGTCATGGATCACACGCATTTATTACTTTAATTGAACGCTAATAATACTAATAACAACATGTCACAAAACAGTTGGACAGGCTAAACACATTCTCATTTAAGTGAATCTTTTTCACCAGCCCATTTAGGCCACATTGCCCTGACATATATAGTCCCTGAAATCTAAACCTTCATTAAGAAAACATCTTATCTGCACGTAACAAACCATGTTCCCATGTGAATGAGAAGATGAAATAGGGTTGACTTCTAAAGGTGCTTAATTGGACAGGTGTTCATGTAGGTAATCATCATCTTCATTCTGTTTAGACCCAGAGGATGGACCAACAAGCATCTCAACCTGGCAGTGGACACACAGGTAGGCTTCCCAGGACTCCAGAGGGAGGTAGGTGGGTCTGGAGTTACACAGCGTGGGGCTCTGGAGCTCCTGGCTACTGTGTGAGTCACTGACCAGACCAACAACAGACTCACTAGTCTCCCCAGGCCATTCTAGATACTAAATGGCATCAGAAAGTCAGGACCAACCCCCATCCCTCAGTTCCTCTGAAACCAGAGCCAGAAAGAGCCTATATGCCCTAACCTCAACACTTCCCCACTACTGCCTACCTACTTCCTGAAGCTTCTCTTCCCCCATCTTCCTCTACACACTGTACATCTGCCACATTTGCCTTCCTTCTGTTCGTCTAACACATTAAACTCCTTCCCAGATTGGGGGGCCTTCATCCCAGCTGTTTGTTCTGCCTAGAATCCAATTCCCCATGATCTTCACATGATTGCTTCTTTCTTATCATTCCAATTCTAATTCCAATACTATTTCCTCAAAGGAGCATTCCAGGACCACCAGTTTAAACTGCTACCCAGTTATTCTCTCTTCTGTCACCTTGTTTTCATCTTGCCATAGGCCTTGCCACCAGCTGGATGTTTTCTTGATTGACTACCTACCTGAATGAGAACATAAGCCCCACAGAGGAAAGACTATTTTGTTTACCACTGTTTCATCCCTCCCAGAACACCAGATTTAATAAGTGTTGCTGCAATGAGCGAATGCTTTATGAACTAGACCCTCTTATTGGCTACCTCTGAGTCCTAAGACCCTGACAAAATGGATACAATGTCCATTTATTTTCAACCATTGACATGAGATTGGGATGGTCTGCAAGATTTTTTTAATTCAAAGAGATTTGTTCTTAATATTTAGCCTAATTAGAACTAATGCTAGATGTGAGCTGGAAAAACATAAACTTATTTTTAATGTAAATTAATTACCACCCAAGCACAAAGGAAATGTAATGATGACGGTAAAGCCCTTGTTAAAAAATCTTTTATTTTTTATTTGTATTTTTTTAAAGATTGTAACTGTTTATTCATGAGAGACAAAAAGAGATAGAGGGGCAGAGACATAGGCAGAGGAAGAAGCAGGCTCCATGCAGGGAGCCCCATGTGGTACTTGATCTTGGGTCTCCAGAATCATGCCCTGAGCCGAAGGCAGACGCTTAACCACTGAGCCACCCAGGCGTCCCCAAAATCTTTTCATTATTAAAAAATATGTAAACAAGTGGTTTCTAAATTATTCAGAGTCTCAGATAAATTATACCTATAAAAATGCTGCTTTATATTTAGGAATTGTAATTCATTTGTTCACTCTGTGAACAGTGAGCACTGAATAGGTATAGACACTGTGCCAGGCTCTGGGAAGAGCAGAGGAGAACAGGAAGTTGCCTCCAGTTCAGGAGATGGGCATGGAAACAGATAAGTACAATACTATGGGAATTTCAGATGTAGGATTAGAAGATACAGAGACAGAGGGAAGCACCCAATGCAGCAGAACCTGGGACATCTTAGTAAGGCAAGTGTTCTAGGGCAACTGTGGGTGATTGAGTTTGTCTGAATATCCCATGCTCCCCAAAATAGAAGCAGATTCGTAAAGGATTTAAAGCAGGTCAGCAAACGTTTTCTGCAATAGGCCAGATGGTAAAATTTTGTTTGGTGGGCTATATCCCTAGGCAGCTATAGACAAGACAAACAATAGTAGGCATGGCTATGTCCCGGTAAACCTTTATTTACAAAAAGAAGAGGCCAACCAGATTTCGCCCATGGATCTAATAATGTCAACCCAAGGTTTAAAGGAATCACATTAGCAAGAGGGAACTAAAAGAAGTTAGAACTATTTGGGGGCCCATTCTTTTCCTAAGTTTGAATAACACAATAGTGTTATTTACGTAGCATACTGGACAAACATCATTATGGTACCTTAAAAATGATCACTTTCCAAGGAAAAACACCTAAGCATTATAGAGAAATTTCATGAATTTGTGTAGCACTTTTGATGCTTTTAAAGACTAATCACAATCAGAAAATCTGTTACGGTGATGATATCATCTAGATAAATCATGAGTGTTACTCCCCAATGCAATTAAAGGAGTTTCTGCCATCTTTAATAGGAAGAACAAAGCATATGATCTACAAACATATGAGAGCACCAGAACAGTATGTTATTCATAAATTCATTTGAAAATAAAAGCATTTTCTCAAAATAAGTGCATAAGCCTTGGAAGAAAACACCATATTGCGTAAAGATGATGGGTATCATGCACTACATGCTTCTCATAGACAAGCAACTGAGGGAAAGTAAATTAATTTTGAAGAACAGCAGACAGCTCTTGTAATTCTACTGCAACTGTTTGTATGCCAGTAGTTTTAAGGTAATATCACAGATGCCGTATAATTTAATTTAGAGATTCTTAGTCACTGTAAAGGGAAAATCCTGTATTATACATAGGCTATTAGAACACACATTCTTTTGAGTCCTCTTTGCTTGGGATTAACACCCCTGAAGAGACTTTTTAGCCAACATGCATGATAACCCTCATCATGCAGAAGTTAATCTGCATAATTAAATTTAATATATGTTTCTCCAAGACTCATCATGGGTGAAAACCTATGAAAGAGAGTATCAAATGGGATCTGGTGTCTCTCTATAATCTAAAATAGAGAAGTCCATTTAGTGATAATATTCTTTTTTTTAAGAAGAGAAGGGAATAGTTAACAGTTTAGTTCCTGTGGTCCACAAAGAGATTCCTCATAGCAGAGGCAAATCAAAGAAGGCTTCCCAGTGGAAATGACACTTAAAGTGAATTTTACAAATTGGGGAGTAATTTAACCAGTGGATCGGCTGTGAACCCACTCATCCATCCATCCCACCACTACAGCCTCCTCTCAGTCCAGGGTTTGTGCTAGTATTTAGGGTGCCAAGATGAACACAGCAGAGTAACTGACCTTGAAGGGTGCAACTCTGATGTCCCAAACTGTCTTGCAGTATAAACAGATCATCACAACAGAGAGAGATGAAGACTATTGATAGAAATCAGTACAGAATGTTGTGGAAGCACAGAGGGGCAAAATCTAACTCTGCCTAGGGGTGTGAGATAAACTTTTCAGTATGGTCTTGCATTTCAATTTTCTAAAATCAGAAACTATTTCTCCAAATTTGGACCAAGATCTGTCCTTGAAAATGTCCTAGCAACTTATGGTTCGCTTTAAAGAAAGTTGTCAGACATTCCTTCTTTGGACACAATCGCTGTTTCATTTATATATGTACTCTCTTTTACTTAGTCTTTCCAACAAACCCAGAAAGAGCTATTACAATTCCTATTTTGCAGATGAGGAAATTATAGCTTATAGGAAATAAGAAACTTGTGCAAGACAGCACTCTCAACTTGAGATTAAAGCTAGATTTCTGCCCAAGCCTGTCTGATTCCAAGGTTCATGTTATTAACCATAGTGCTATGACATTGTACCTTTTGTACTTTTGTACTTTTAGGACTCAGTGTCTGCCTGGCCTCTTATTAAAAGCGTGCCCTGAATTCCCAGAGTCTGTTTGGGGAAAAGAGCCACGCGTTTCATGAAACACAAAGATATTGTGCAAAACTGCTGATGGCTGAGACACACGTAGCCTGGGACGAAGAAAACAGAGGAGACACACAACCCCATCATGGGAGGAAGCCTCAGTACTGGGCAAGGGAAGTAATAGTAAGTATGCCCTCATCCTAACAGAGAACTGTGACTAAGGACACCAAGAATGAGAGAACCTCCTTGTACCAGGGGTTCAGCGGGAGGAAGAATGGAGGGATATGGAGCCTATATTTTGGTCCTTTCCTTTCTGCCCTCCTTCTTTCCCTCCCTCCTGCCATTCATTCATTCATTCATTCATTCTAACTAACGTACAGTTGATTCAGATTACATTAGTTCCAGGTGTACAACACAATGATTTCCCAAGTTTACACTTAGATATGCTCACCACAGATGTAGCTACTACCTGGCCCTTTTCCATTTTTGAGGCTGGCTTGCGTCAACGTACCTTTGGCTCCCCTGGGCTGGCAGATTCTGGAGGAAGCTTCACTACAACAGTCAATATCAATGGGCTAGGCAGACAGACACACTGAAAAATCCCACGGCCTGTTGGACAGTGAATGGGAATCGCTGACTCTTTCACACTGTTATTTATATGACCAGGGACCACCAGAAATTTGGTAATGCCTTTCCTTTCTCTCTTCCTTTCCACTCACCACAAGCCCAGGAGTGCCTGTCTCTGTCCTTTGGATGTAAACACTTGGGGTGTTTTTACCACACTGAAGCGATGATGACACAGCATGCCAGGTCCTGTGCCGAACTCCTGGTGGCACACAACTAACCCAGAACACACACAACGAAAGAAAGAAATCTAGTGGGAACTTGTACTAATCAAGTACCTGAGGTTGGTGCGGTAGATTATTTACAAATATTACCACTAAAGTCCCTCCTATCCCACTTGCCCCTTTGCAAAGTGACTTTGTTTCTCTTCTCATCAAAAGTGGAAGTCTGTTTCCTCTCCCCTTGAATTTTGGCTGGCCTTGTGACTTGCTTTGATCAGTGGAATGTGACAGAAGCTTCACTGTGTGACTTTCTAGGGTCAGGCCTTAACAGACTTGACAACTTCTGGGTTTTGTCCTCTTGGAACAGAGACTAAAATGCTGTGAAAAGCCCAGGTGGCCTGCTAGGGAATAAGAACCACATGGAAGAGAACTCAGGTACCTAGCTAAGAGACATAACCAACTGTTAGAACTTTTCCAGTCATAGGAGACCTACTGACTGACTTCCAACTTCTCTATCAGCTGTCTACTTCTGCATTATGACAACAAACACACACACAGGTTTAAAATAGCACTACTTTGTTTTCTTATCCTGATTCTGTGGGAGGTTTTTGTGCTTGTCTCACTCATGCAACTGTTTGCAGTTGGCATGTAGGCTTGGGGCCGGGCTCAGCTGGGTCCTCTGGGGCCCCTCACTCCACATGCCCTTTCATCCCAATCCAGAGGCAGAAATTCTAACAACTCTGAAGGCTTAAATTCTCCTACCTTCTATTGGTCAAAGGAAATGACAGGCCAGCCCAGGTTGAAAGTAGATAAATAAATTTTATCTCCTGATGGGGGAGCAGAAAGACCACACTGAAAAGAGGTAGGAGCAGTAGAAGTCCTAGTGCATTGGGGGAGGGAGGGTCATCACCATAATAATCGACCACAGATAGTAACTGAAAAGAAGTCCTGGAGATTTTATAAAAATGACCGGGTGCCCAAAGTATCTTAGACATCCTACTGAATAGATACTACCATGGCATTTTTGCAGCCGGGACAGGTCTAAAATATTAACCTTCAATTATTATTACAGCAATATCTTCCCTGTTGGATGGGGAAAAAACGGGGAAACAGAGTGTTTAATTGATATGCTCAAAGCCACACTGATGCACAATTGGAATTGAAACTTTGCTGTCTGACTTCCCAAACTAAAGCTCCTTCCATTACACACAAGATGACAAAACGTTGCACCTCTGCCACTACGTTCCAGTGCTAAGCTCACGGCAGACGTCAATAATCAGCCACATAATTCTCTCCTTGAACCACAGAGACTCAGATTCCTTCTCAAGCCTGCCTTCTGAGCAGTCATCACCAATCAGAGTAGGCATGTAACAAGAGATGCAGGGGTCATTTCTGTGGCCTCTTCTCCTTCCTCAAGAACCACAAAAATATCTGCAGATGCCTGGCAGAGTCACAAACAAAGAGAAATGCTGCAAAAGTGAGAATCTGCCCAGCTACATCAAATGTTCATTATGTTGCTACATTTTTATTCAAAATAAATTTGATAAGTTTAAAATTTGCTCATCGTGGATAATAACTGATGATCTAAAAAATAATTTTATGTGCATTTCTATAACAAATATGAAATGTTTAAATATAGAGTCATGACAGAGAAATGGAAATGTACTGATTCAGATGATTAATTAAAGAAGACAGCAGAACATTATTCTCGGAGTTGTTCAGACTTGCTCCCATTTATTTTTCTATATCTGATCTATTCTAGGGATTCAGAATATAAAAGTCACTAAAATAAATCAAACCATCAAAATATCATTGATTCTGATGAGGCTGATTAGCATGTGCATATATGAATATGGAGGAAGTCAGTATCAAATAATATGACGAAGAATTAGTCATTCTTTGGAACTAATAAAAAAGTAGAGTGCCTATTCATCTCTACTGCAGATTAGTATGTAGTTCAATGACAAGCAAGGAATTTCCCAGTTTGCACGGTAGACTTCTGGAGACCCTGTGTAATGAGTTATTTGTTCTAACAAATAATCCTAGCCCTTGCAAATGTTTAAAATAATTCATAATGTCACTTCAAAAAACAACAGAACAGGATGGACTGTGAGGTATTTTTTAAGAGGAGATTCAATTTATTTGATTTAAATACCACAGTTACAGAGCTTTGAATCAAAGTAGGTGACATCTCAAAAAGTAATCTACTCTTCATAATGTAAGCACTCATGTGACTTTTCTTATCAGAAAGGTAGAAATATTATCCTCCAAATTAAGCTATACAATTCTAAAGGAGAAACTTGCCAGTTTGGGCCACATCTTTCTTCACTGGATGTTAACATATCCACTATATAGTAACCCAAAGAAAACATCATAGGATAGTCATCAACAACGAGCATAAATGGCATGAATATATTTTGAAGCAAATTTGATTTCCAGAATATAATAAATTCCAGGTGATTAAGATAATGACAGTGGTCTGCTCATTCCTGGATTTCAGGACAAATATCTCTTAAATATCCATGAGAATTCTCATGTTTTGATCTGGACCATGCTCTGGGCCAAGCATACAGCGACAGTGAATCTTTAGTCATCTGGAGGAAGGGAAGTCAGGTATCCTTCACTAAGTAGATCTGCCCTGAGCCATCCTCCAATCTCCTATACCAGTCTGGATGCTGAAAGGTAAGAAACACATTCAAAGGGAGAAGTGAACATGTGGCCTTCAAAGAAAGTAAAATCAAATAGGAGCCTGCAGCTTGACAGCAATGTGGTACAGACTCCTTGGTTCAAATTTCACACATAATTCTGTATATTTTTCAAGGCAAAGGAATGTTATTGATTATCCTAAGAAAATCAGAATGGGAAAAGTTTATGCTTATATTAAATTAAATATGTGGGGCAAAGTAAATAATATCAGAAGGAGAAGAAAAGAACATACAACATTTTTTTTGCTGCCTACTATGTTCTAGTGATAATCAGTGACCTTTTGAGATAGATAATATCACCTCCATTTTTGCAGATTCAGAAATTCCAGCCAACAAAGTGAAATGACACACCCAAAGTAACACAATTATAAAGTGAAAATCTTGGCTAAGGCCATGTGGTAAAATCATCTATGCTGTTTCAATGCCTCCAAAGTCATGAAAGTCTTCATGTGTCTATTGCAGTGTGCACTACAGTGGTTCACCAGAACACTGGTTTTATGAGATGTTATCACACATTATACAGGGGAAAAAATGTATGGTCAAAGTCAATTAAAAAGCACTGGATTAAATGAAGTAAAACAGTTTTCTTTACAGCAGTACACATGAGGATATTTAATGGGCTAATGTGCATTCTGACTTCTCAAAAAGTAGAGATACCATGCAGCATTTCTCTTATTTGCTTAAAATAAAATTATTACTATTACTATTACTATTACTATTACTATTACTACTACTACTACTACTACTACTACTACTACTACTACTACTAGTTTATAGAACATTGCATAGGACAAATGTTCCAGGGGATGTTCTTTGGGAATCCTGACCATCATTTACCTCAACACAGAGGTGCCTGCTAAAGATTGCTATTTTTTTTTAAGATTTTACTTATTTATTCATGAGAGACACAGAGAGAGGCAGAAGGAGAACCAGGCTTCCTGCAGGGAGTCCAATGCAAGATTCCATCCCAGGACCCCAGGATCATGACCTGAGCCAAAGGCAAATATGCAACCATTGTGCCACCCAGGTGCCCCAAGACTGCTATTTTTAAACAACAAAAAAATAACATCCTGTTAATTCACATGGGCAAAGCAAGAGGGCATTCTGCTAAATGAAATATGCTGACAAGTTGAGCATTAAAATATATCTAATGGACTATGAAGGTCACTACTGTTGTTAACCAACTATTTCAGGTTCTTTCCATAACCAGGCACAAGATAGGATTATACTTCCTGGATCCTTGTGGTTTAGATGAAGCTGAAGCTGAATTCTGGCCAAAGAACTGTGAGCAGAAGTATATATGTCACTTATGGACTAGAGCCCTTAACTGCAGTGTGAGACCCCAAAGCTGTCCTTCCTTTTCCATGGCAACCAGAAACTTCCGTTGTGCAGTCAGACTGGACTGGCCTTACAGGTCAGCAGGGGGCTCTGTTCATCATGTGTTCTCAGTGACTAGAGCAAGTCTGCCAAATAGGTTTCATCTCTTTTGCTAGCTCTCAACTAACCTGTAGTAGCTGCTTCGAGCGATATTTTGAAGAGGATTCTAAAGCCTTGATAGGAATCAGGAGGAAAGAATGGAGAGATTTGTTAGTCTTGGCTACCACAAGGGAGGGAAGAATATCACTGTGCATAATCAAGTGTCTGCCATTCTTCGATTAGGAAGCAATACAATTTTTTCCCCAAGGCTCACTTCCTCCCTTTCTCACTGATAAGGAATACCTTTCTAGGCATTGCAATGTCTCTGAGTAACAATTATGAAAATCCGGTATTATTGGTATTGTCCTGGAGACACACAGAAGAATATGGGGTTTAAATAATTCTAGTTCGGAGAATATTGAAAAAAGAGTCACTGTCACTCAGAAATACCTGTCCATAATGTGCCAACATGCAAGTGGGAATACACCAAGATGAGAATGTTGTAAAAACCTAACTCTTAGGTGTTAAGAGCTGGAAGAGTATTGCAGAGAAGAATAAAGTACACTTGTCAGAGGAAGGATATATTTAAGGATCATCCTCAATGAATAGTTTTTTAAACTTCATATATACTCTGTGATGAGAATCACTTCAAAAACTCAGTGAAAAACTTTTTAATTCTAGTATAGATCAGGAAATAATGCTAAAGATCTATAATTCATAGGAGATCTGCTGGAAAACCACAGGCAAGATAAGTAATTTCATAGCACTTGACCATGTACACTTCTATTTTACCAGCATGTGAATGAGCACAGAGCACCTGGAGTGTCTACTTCTACATGATGGCCAGACTGGGATCCAAACTCTCATACAGTGAGGGTCCTTCCAATACTAGTTCTGCTAGGTCCTGAAAAGCATGGACTCCAACTTCTGGTTTGTTAATGCCGCTCAAGAGCTACTGAAAAGTCTAACTTCCAACAGATCTCCAATACAGTTGGATAAGCCAATGAAGCCACCCACCCATCACAGTTCAGATACTATGGAAGGTGAAAAACAACCAAAATATAAATATGGTACAGCAGAGACTCTTTAACAGGACAAAAGAAATAGGAAAGGGACACTTCTCTGCTTCCATTTTCTGCCTCCTCCTCAAGAAGGGGGAAAACATCTAAAGGAAATATTCCAAAGGGAAAGCATTCTTAGAAGATCGGAAATGTTCCCTAGTAAACAGGCTCAACTGACATTCCTGGTGACACACATAATATAATGCAGAATAGGACTTCAGTAAATATTTGGTGAAAGAGAAAGTGACATGCGAACTCACTCATTGCTTAATCTGGGAAACAATTCTTTCATATAAGTAATTCTTCAAAATGTTTCAGAAATTGTTTCTGAGACCACTGAACAAGACCAGACTCAACTAACTTATATGAGAATAATTAAAGGAAATGCGCTTACTACTTAGGAAAAAAATGCTTAGTTCTGAATTCTTAATCAAAAGGAGACCCAGCTAAAGGCATAGAAAAACTAAACATAAGATACCCTTCCCTTCACACATCAAAGGCAGTGCTTGCATTTTAAATGGGAAACTTGTAGTCCATTAACTCATTGGAGCTTGGAAAGATCTGAGAATAAATTGTTCTACATTCTTTTAAAAAACAATGATGAGATCTTTTTTGCAACAAATACGAATGTTGATAGAAAAAAATTCCTTATTTCAAAAACAGAGAGCCATAATTATATTAATAGGGCATTCTCAGAATGTGAATTAACCTTCCCCCCCCGCCCTAAAATGAATAAATAAATAGATTCAGCCCTCCCTAAGTTAGCAATCTGAAAGAGATGTGAGAATATTTCATGTTGAAAGGTATACAAGTGTTTAATGAATAAATTTCTATGTGAATTACAGAAGGAAGGCCATAAAGCCACATTTTGGAGGAAAGAGTAGAACCAAAACACTTTTTAGGGCTTTATATGTTTTTCATTTATTCATTAAGTATATATTCATTAAGATAACTAAGACTCTAATACTATAATTAAAACACTGGAATTAAAATAAAAAATGTAATTTTAAAAAAGCCTCCTACATGATAGGTATTATGTAAGATGCTGAAGACACAGCACACACCAGCCATATGCATCACATCTCTTCTCGTCCAAAAGTGTACATTCTAGAGGGTGAAAAGGTAGGAGACAGATAAAAACATGGTCTATTGTGAAAGAGACAAGGGTTGAGATAAGAAAGCAAAGATGCAATGGTACAAGGGGAAGGACATACCAAGCCAGCACTGCTATGTTGGGAATAAACTTGGCCTGTTGATCTGGAGTGTCAGGAAAGAGTCCTAGCTCTCCATAGCTTTGGGTGGCAGCATGGATTGATTCTATGTGTCTGAACCATCTCAGACAGTGGGTAATAGAGATTTATGACAGAATCTAAGTTCCTTTTTTGAAAAATCACTGTAAATGTTGTATAAAAAAAAAAAAAGATTCAATCAAAGCAAGGATAAAAGCTGAAGGCCATTGGGGATGGCTTTACCAGACAACAGCTGAGAGATTCCAAATAGGCCTGAACTATGGTGGTGACGGTGTAGATACAGAAAATCTAAGATATATTTCTGAGGCAGGAGCAACAGCACTTACTGATGGGGGGCTTGAAAGGTGGGGGGCTTCTGGCCTGAGGAGGTAGGTGGAGAGTGGTGTAATTTAGGAGATATGGTGACTGAGTAGGGGAGGGCAGTGTCATGAGGCTATTTAGAGACCCTTCTTTCTTGAATTTACAGATTTCCCAAAACCAACCATCCTGAGAGTATAGACGGACTCCAGGCTTCTATGAATCTCCTGAAAATGTTGGCAAGATGGGATGGACATGCATGTGAGTCTGTGTGTGTGCTCATGCATGCACGTGTACATGTGTGTGCATTATTCTCCTGTGGTCTTAAGTTTGCCAAAAAATTCTTAGTCGCCTGACTACAACTACAATCAGAATCATCGATTTGAATAAGAAAATTATTCGGAATTAGTTCCCAAGAGAATGATTAAAAATAGGCTCACACTTCTACTCGTTATAGCTTAGAATCTAACAGACCTGATATAGGAAAGACAGTGCTCAAAGCTGATGGCCAAGAAAGAATTCTTGAGACATCTTTGGTGAAATAAGGTGGTTTTATTAAAGTACGGGGACAGGACCCATGGGCAGAAAGAGCTGCACTCGGGTCATGAGGAGTGGTGCATTATAGACTTTCAAGTTGAGAAGTGATTAGGAATAGTGTAAGTCTCTAAGAAATTCTGGAAGCACGGTTTCCAGGACAGAGAGAGGGCTACTAGCTATTGCTGGAAAAGGTCTACCATCCAATAAAACCTGAGTCATGAGGCCCTTCAGATGTATATCAGTGGGTTATATGCTTGGGTCATGATTGCCAACATGTATCTTGGGGATGTTTAGAAATAAAGGAAGTTTCCAAAGGAATTTTTATATATTAAAGTAGACTTCCAGGGTCTTGGGGGCCAGATTAAGATTGCCATTTGCCCTTAGCCAAGTATTAACATCGAGGCAGCTGAGTTTCTAGAGGAATGTCACTCTGCCTGCTTCAAGGACTTGTCGGTGAGCTATAGGTAGTAAGGAAATTTAATTTTTCTTTTGCCTTTGTTTCTCACATCAGATCCACTCCTGAAAAGTGAAAAAAAAAAAAAAAAGTTTATTTTGTGTCTAAGCAATGTGTTCATAAGGATGAACCCTTCACAAAAGACAAACTAAAGATTTTTTTCTAAATGGAATAACATTAAAATCATTTTAATCTGATTCAGCAGTGAACAATTTAAGACGTGTCTCTTCCAACAAAAGACAGCTGGACACATAAAGATGATTGTGTGATCCATTCAAAATTAAAGAATAGGCTAAATCATTTACAACAATAAAAATGCAAAAAATCCTGCCAGAAAAAAAAAAAAAAAGGCATGAAAACTCTAAGTAGCAAGTGATTTCTAAATGTTTCCAAAACAGGAAGCAAAAGACATTTTAATGTCACTCTGGTAGCTTCCAGAATAGAATAAGTTAATCAGGCAGCCTCTAAAAACAAAGAGGCAATTCATTAAAAACAAATAAATTTTTAAAAATTTTCAGCAAGAAGCGTCAAGAAAGCAGGCTCAAAATTTTCAAGATAGTGATTTGTATGCAAATATAGCTCAGCATTTATCACTAAAACTTCCAAAGCCTGTAAAGGGAAAAGTTTGTTCTTTCCATCTGCTTAAACTCTTCTCCTTATCAAGTCAACTGCTAATGACAAAGAAGGTTTGACATCTTTAAGGTTATAATAGGAGAAATACCTTCAAACATACAGTGTTTCAAACCACAAACTCCTAAGCCACTGTTTCTTCCTCAAATCTCTTAGCCCTAGTGTCTTTGTTAACGCTAGGTTAATATTTCTACTTACTTCATTGGTGTGTTACAAGGTTTTGTTTTTTGTTTCTTTTTTTTAATAAGATATTTTTAATAGCATATTTCATACCATAAAGTGAAGGATACTAAACATATGGTTGCTTAAAAAAAAATCAATAGAAATTAATTCCTTCAAGGCTTCCCTCTATGCAGCATGCCCCTCTTTGCCACCGTAATGTGGAACAGGATTTGGATATTGTTCACCAATACCAGCATTATTATCATTTAGAACTCAGAATTCCACTCACCTACTCACCTCTCTTATTTCATATTCTCTCTGTATTTTTCTTGTCCATCATAATCTAGCATCACTGGAGCCAGGTGCTAGGGATATGTTATCTGGCTATAATTTCATCTTTCACTCCAGTTTGAAATGTATGAATTTTTCAAAACATAATTGTTAACAATAAACAACCTCAAAATACAAAAACAAACACTGAACACATTTAAAACATCCAAGTACATTCAGGATTTGCAACATTTTTCCAGGCTTTCCCTTTCAATCTTCAGTTTAGTCAGCACAGCACATGATACATTTGCCTAATGTTTAAATTAGAAGACCCAACAATTTCAAAAGGATCTATGAAAATACCACTTGAACCCAAGATTTCAATGTATTTGAATTTCATTTTGTATATAACTGAAAAAAAAATATTTAAGCATGCCAAGGAAAGCAAAAGTTGTGGAAACAGATGCTCTGGCAATTCCATAACAATTTTATATTTACATGTCATCACTCCTCCTATAGGATCTTAAAAATCACTCCATTTTCTTATATGTCCAGATATTTAAAAACATGTTTTTGCTATCTGACGATCTTCTGGCATGGGGAATCAAACGTTGGCCCCAATACCTTTCATTACCAATATCACTATCATCACCACCATCTTTGTCATCATTACTTTTAAGAGAAGTAGAGATCGTTTGACTCACCATAATTATTGCCATCATTACTTTTAAGAAAAGTAGAAATCGTTTGAATCACCATACTTATTGCTAAAATATTATCTCAAATTTCTTATTAATAACAAAATATTTTTCCAGGAGGCTGTAACTTCAAATACTAAGCCAGAGAGATTCCATCATCATTAATGTTTCCATATGGAGAAAAAAAACCAAAACAACACAAAGAAACAAGACTCTCCTTGAAAACAAAACAAACAAAAAAAAACCCTCTTACTTAGATTATTTTTGGTCCAGCTTAATCTATGAAAAAGGGAGGAAAAAAAAACCTCAAGTTGAGAAGGATTAGTATTATGGATTTTTAATATTTTGATTCCCTATATCCATAATCTAGGGATCTATTATGGATATAATATAAAAGAATGCCTCTAGGGCAGTGTTATCTAGTAGGACTTCTGTGATGATGGGAAGTTTCTATATCCTGCACTAGTAAAGTAGCCACTAGCCCCATGTGGCTACTAAGCACTTGAAATGTGGCTTGTGGGACAGAAGGATTAGATTTTAATTACACTTAATTTTAAATAATTTTAAAATTAACAACTAAACATCAACTTTATATTTTTATTGAAATAGCCATTTGTAACTGGTAGTCATGAGGAGCTAGTTGCTTCTGCACTGGACATCCCAGCAGTAGAAACCACAAGTACATAACAACAGAGAGTAGTAAGAATTGAGGCAAACAGGAAAGGTGGGCAGACACACTTTAATTGTTTCTTTTTATCAAGAGAAACTGGAAATTGAAAGCTACATATGTAATCCTATATTTAACTTCCAGCAACTACACGCAGCCCTCACTTGCTATGGATCCAACGCTCAAAAATCTCAATGACCACAGTCCAGTTAAATAATCCAAGTTCCCCCAACAACATACATTTAAAAGTCAGCCACCATGGTTTGTTAGCTAGGAGGCAATGCATAAAGTACAAATCCATTACCAAGTCTTCAGTCCACAGATCACCATGTGGATAACAGATGTGCATCCTGATCAGTGACC
The DNA here is from genome assembly GCF_048164855.1 of Canis lupus baileyi. Classification (NCBI taxonomy): domain Eukaryota; kingdom Metazoa; phylum Chordata; class Mammalia; order Carnivora; family Canidae; genus Canis; species Canis lupus. Next base: position 32,421,609 of record NC_132856.1, on the reverse strand, counting down.
AACCGTAGCGCTTCCTTCAAAGTCTATCAGGGACGGGTCACCGTGCATCTGTCATTTAGTCACACGGAGCCAGAAGAGGAGGCCGTGGTGCTGCCTCTCCATCTTCCACTGATGAAACCCTGGTGACGTTTTACAAAAAAATGGACACTCAGAGGAGGGAACTGGCCAAGAAACGTGGAAGTGCAGCAGATAAATAAAAAGTGATAATGCCGGAGGCGAATTGTGAATCCAACAGAAAGGAAGTTACAGAAGGAATAGCTGACTGTGGGGATGTTGACCGACACGCAGCCAGAGGAATTTAGCTCCTGCAGACGTATTGATATAAATGGAGGAAGCGGTCATGATGAAAAGAAGGAAGATGTCCCAGAGGAAGTGATGCCAGCAAAACACTTGACATTGAAACACACACACACACTCACACATACACACACAAATTCATATTTCACCACACTGAAAGCACAAAGGATAAAATGTTGGAAACTGATCCAAACTTAAGACAGGAGTGTGACAATTTGCCAAGGCAAAGAAAAAATGCTCCATCTGTATTATAAGTTTTACAAGCAGAAAAAGTGGGTGAGCGCTGTTCAAGCTACTCTTGATATTTTCCAAAGGGGGGAAAAAAACACTTTAATTCTTAGTATTTCCAGTGTTTTAAATTACCAGCGCATTTAATAAGTCTTACTCCTACTTTTTTCAAATTCCCCTATATAGTTTTAACACACAATTAGAAGTCTAAGTGTTTTGACAACATTTTCAAAGGTCATAGAGCAATCATAAATTCCCCCATTGATTATTAAGACCATTTTGCACGGTTTCAGTTTTTCTGGTCATTTTTTAGTCCTAAAGTGCTACAAGCAATAAATACTTCAAATTCGTGAAAAGTACAGTGTAGAGCAAATAAGAGGTATGGCTAATGGGCTATATATTTAAAACTCATGCCAGGAACTAGTGTCATACTTGATGTGCATCTCAGTAATAGCAGGATAGAGTGGGCTGAAGAAATTCAATGGCTGTAAATGACTCTAAAAAGATGTATTTATCCAATACTTGACCAGGAAGGGTAAACCCATTATCACGTGCTCCTGAATTCTAACAGACTGTCTGGCAAAAATAAAGTTGACAATTTTTTTTTTCCTCCAAATACCTAGAGAACTGCAAGTTATCAAACCTCCTAACCTCTCACTGCATCACTGAATCTGGCTGTTGAGCATTAAAGTTTTTCCATCAAATGTTCTCTTATACCTAATAATACTAGGGGAGGCAAATTACATAATAAATAACATCAACACCATGCATGTCCCCTATTTCATATGGATGATGAACAATAAGCAACATTCCTGCCAAATCCTTGTTTTGAGACAACAAAGAGGATAGAAATATATTTGTCCTTCCCCCTACAATGCTCTGCAATAGACCTTTCCTACAGCACATACCTTGCTACTAGTCCAAAACTCTTTAAAACAGAAGTATCAACCCTCATTCATCCTTCCATCTAAAGGCCAATACCTGGAGCCTTGGTGAGGGAGTCAGTTCAGATGTCACCTTCTAGTGGACAAGTCCCCTAGATCTAGTCGATCTAGATCCACTAGGAGTGGATGTCTACTCCATCTAAAGCAACCTTTTTGGGCACCTGGGTGGCTCAGTGGTTGAGCATCTGCCTTTAGCTCAGGTTGTGATCCCGGGGTCCTGGGATCGAGTCTCTCACTAGGCTTCCCGCAGGGAGCCTGCTTCTCCCTCTGCTTATGTCTCTGCCTCGCTCTCTGTGTCTCTCATGAATAAATAAAATCTTAAAAAAAAAATAAATAAAGCGACCTTTCTTCCATAACTCTTCATATCCTAGTATCTCACAGAACCTGAATTGATTTCTGAACTATAGTTTTCATTTAAGTTGACTTATTTCCTAACTAGAAGGTAAACTGAACTGAGAGCCAGAGTCAGGAGGGTCTGGTGTTCAGCTGTGTCCTGATGCCCAGTACAGTTCCTGGACATAAACACCGCACAAGTGGTGGGTGGGTGTTTTGAAACAACGCATGTGTAAATGAATGACTATTTGAATGCACGACTGCTGAAATGGATGACTGATAAAGAAATGAATTCGTCTGAAACTATCACCTTATTTTAATAAGTAGAAAGCAGAAAAAAGATAACTGGTGAGCTCCTAGCTAATATTTCACACCCGAAAACAAATTCACTGCGTTGTCTTCCTTTTTCCTAGGAGGGTTTCACCCTCAGATGAGTCTAACGACGAGAATCCTTGCAGCAGGTGAGCTCCCCAGGTCCAGCCGACCATTTGCTCAGCTACAAGACAGAGACATCTCGCTTCAGAGCAGCAGGTGTGAACACAGCTTGGGAACTTTTGTTAAGAATAAGCTCAAGATGAGTCGACAGAGAAATGTGGTTTCCACAAAACACATTTTCTTTCAGAATGTGAACACAGAGTCTGGTGTTGAGTGGAGGGAGGCGATTTCTCACTCTGATCTTTGTCGGCAAGGCTGTTCGGAGAGTTTTCTGTCCACATGGGAGCCACCAGGGACCGCCTCTAGCACATTCATGGAAGGGACAAGTATAGATTAGGATCAGGCAAAGTGGAAACGAGGAAGCAAGGACCAAGCTCCAAGCCCCAGCACTGGAAGAGCTGTCGTCCAGGGAGGAAGAAGCTGCCGGCTAACCTGCCCCTGAATGGGAGCGTGCAAACGAGCTAGTACAGGATGGAAAACAACCCCTAAATGGTGGGACACAATCTCAACGCCGCCTATGAGGAGTGACTCAGATCTGGATTTGTATCCCACTTCTGCCACTTTTTAGCGAGTTGACGTTAGGCAAATCAATTCGAGTCTCAATAACTTTACCTGCAAAATGGGTATTATTTATTTAGTTTGTATTTCAGGGAAAACAAATAGCTCCGGTGATAGAAAGTTACTTAAAGTGTTCCAATTCTAAAAGTGAAAGGAATATCAATAGATTTACATAAACCACCATTTCAAACCCTAATAAAATAACTGATTCATGTTAAATTATTAGTGGATGATTTAGGACTTAGGTCAGGGGTTCTCCATCTGGGGGGGGTAGTTCCCCATGGACACTTAAGGAAAGAAGCATAGTGAGAAGAAAAGGAACATGTGAAGATGCATATTTGTTTTCACTAAAATCTAACTGACACTTTGCATCTCCTTAAATCACAAACGTAAATAACAAACCACAGTAGTAACAGTGGTACTTATAACTTTGTCAGAGTATAATTCACAGACGTTTTCAAAAAGTATATAGAATGATAACTTGATAGCTTTTGCAGACATTTTGAAATATTATTTACTCTACAGCTATTCATCAAGTCTAGAAGTTTTAGAAGATTATAGGGGTCATTATGTCTCCTACCAATTTTTGTTATTTAATATGTAATAACATTATGCATATTTCACTATATCACAACTTTGCTCTTTAATATGGCAAAAGTTGTTATTCAGTAACACTGACTTCATCAGTATGTGTACACACTTAATTTTCCTCATTTAAAAACATTATTAGGAGAAAAAATATACAGGTTTCACCTACTGCCAAAAGGGCCAAATTAACACAAAAGGTTAAGAGTTCCTGCTTTAGATAAAAGGTTGCTGGGAACTGTATAAGGAGGGGCCAGGGTATTACTACCCAAATTCGCTGAACATTGTCAGTACCCTAAGAGTGGGACATCCAGACAGTATGCCTCCCTACAAGATGTGATTTGAAGCACATAGCACTGTCACATATGCTTATACCTGAAAATAGTCAACCCTTATGCCATACTATTTAACAGAACTTTCTGTGATGATAGAAATGTTTTATGTTTACGCTACCTATTAGGTAGGTATGTCAGTCACTAGCTGCACTTAAGATGTGATCAGAGCAAGTGAGCAACTGAATTTTTTTTTTTTTTACTTTAATCACTATTTAAATAGTCACATTTAACTGGTATCTGCACTACTAGACAATCCTCCTTAGAGCTAACCTAGCTTTGATAAGACACAAAAGATGGAGAAACAAGTTAAAGAAGACCAAGGGAGGGACACCTGGGTGGCTCAGAGGTTGAGTATCTGCCTTTGGCTTAGGGTGTGATCCCAGGGTCCTGGGATTGAGTCCCACATCGGGCTCCCTGCAGGGAGCCTGCTTCTCCCTGTCTGTATTTCTGCCTCTCTCTGTATCTCTCATGAAAAAATAAAATCTTAAAAAAAAAAAAAAAAAAAAAAGGTGACAACCAAGGGAAAGCAAGGGCAAATTCAGATTATAGGACAGTCTTTAAGACAACTGACCCAATTAAAAAAAATTCAGTGACATAAAAATACTGTACTAAGAGAGTACTAAAGTAAATAACCAAAAATAATGTAGAGATTTTGTTTGGATACGGATTCAATAAATTAATGATAAAAAGACATTTTGAAACAATCACAGAAGATTGAATATTACAGTATATGAGGAAATTACCACTAATTTTGTTTGATACGATCATATTATAGTTACATTAGGAAATTTCTATAGTTTTAAAGATATATATCAATGTATGTAGGGTTGAGATAAAACTATTTCTAAGAACAGCCTTAAAATATTTTAGCAAGTAAATGCATAGATGAAGTTTGTGTGGCAAAATCTAGGTAACCATTCAATCTAGTGAAGGTCAAAGGGCATCCTTTAAATTATTTTTGTTACTTCTGAGTATTTTGAAATAACTCAAAATGTGTTTTGAGGTGCCTGGATTGCTCAGTTGATTAAGGGTCTTGTGATCCAACCCCACACCAGTATCTCTGCTCAGCAGGGAGTCTGCTTATTTCTCACCTTCTGTCCCTTTTCCTCTGCTCATGCTTTCTCTCTCTAATAAATAAATAAAATCTCTTTAAAAAATGATTTTTGGGTGCCTGGATGGCGCAGTCATTTAAGTGTCTACCTTGGGCTCATGTCATGATCTCATGGTCACAGGATCACGTCCCATATCAGGCTCCCTGCTCAGTGGGGAGTCTGCTTCTCCCTCTGATCCTCCCTGCTTGTGCTCACACACTCTCTCAAATAAATGAATAAAATATTTTTAAAAATGATTTTTTATATGTATATTTTTATTGGAGTTCGATTTACCAACATATAACACCCAGTGTTCATCCCATCAAGCGCCCCCCTCAGTGTCCGTCACACAGTCACCCTGTCCCCTTGCCCCCTCCCCTTCCACTACCCCTTGTTTGTTTCCCAGAGTTAGAAGTCTTTCATGTTTTGTCACCCTCTCTGATTTTTCTCACTCATTTTTAAAGGTGATGATGTACTTCATATAGTGACTGGCACATAGTAAGTACTCGATAAACGTTAATTAGCAACCATTAGCATCATCATTATTATTCATGATCTATAAAGCTGAAACTAAGATCAATTTGTAAAAAGTACAAAAGTTAACTTTGGGCTTAACATGCAAATAAGCTTTTTCACAGCAAGAGCTCTATGAAATGGAGATATACCATCTCCCGAGGTGGTGGAGGCCCAGAGATCTTCATAATAATGAAAACCACAGTGGCTCACATTTATTGAGCACTTACCATGTGGCAGACATAAGTCTAAGCCCTTTTCATATATTCCTTCATTTCAGCTTCCCAACAGTGTCATAAGGTAGGTACTCTTACTATCCCCACTGGAGCTGTGCCAGCAGAGATTGATCACTCGGTGAGGATGTTGCAGAGAAAGGTCAAGGTGAATGGCTTTTCTAGTTGGCCTTTACCATCCCTGAAAACCCTGGACTCTTCTGATTCAATGAACATGTCACTCAAATGAATTGTACAGGCTAGCCAGCTGGCTGGCTCACACAAAGCCAGTGAACAGAGAGAGCAATTCTCCCTTATACTTATTGAAAGGTCTTCAAACATCACCTTCCCCTTTAAAGTGGCAGGCTAAAATCCCACAAGAATTTAATTATCTATAGGCAACGAGATGATGTGATCAAGAAAATGCTACATTTCAACTGCTTCATTTATCCATTTTCAAATTTCCCATAAATTACAGGGAAACATCTTCCCCAGGCTGCCATTTGACCAAGAAAGATCCATGGTATATCTTTGTCAACATGTTTCGGAATATAAATCCAGATTACAAAAACTAAAGTTGGTATAAAGGCTGTCGTCATATATTATATCATTTGGAAAGAAATATTGGTGACCTTATGCAGTATGACTGTTATAATAGTAATAAAATTGAATCTTGGAAGATTACACTTCTGGTCAAAGTAGTAAAATGTGACCTTATTCTATTGAACATTGACATTTATTATATTAATTCACATGTAAAAAACTGCATTAAAGTGATATTAAAGCCCTGGATAGAAATGGGAATGCATAAGAACTTCAGAAAAAAGATTTAACTTTACCAATCATTCATAGCATGGAGCCTGTTTGATGCAAATCAAACTAAATTTCCCTCACCAATCTCTGGTTCAATTCTAACTTTATTATTATTACCATCTCATTCATACAGAATGTATTTTTTTCCTGATGCTTCTTCAAACATTTTATAAACCTTAACTCATTTTCATCATGCTCTGGAGAAAAAGATTACACAGAGCAATGAATACACAAACTTGACACAGAGGATCAAGCCATCTGCTCATGGCAGAGAGATTCTCTTCACACCAATAAAATTGTGTTTAGGGCACCTGGGGGGCTCCATCAGTTAAGTATCTGACTCTTGATTTTGGCTCAAGTCATGATCTCAGGGTCTTGAGATCAAGTTGTGTCAGGCTCAGTGCTCAGCAAAGAGTCTGCTTGAGATTCTCTCTCTCCCTTAGCCACCACCCCTCCCCTCCACGCTGTTCACAGTCTCTCTCTCTCTCACTAAAATGAATGCATAAATGCATAAATGCATGCATAAATAAATAAATAAATAAATAAATAAATAAATAAATTTAAAAACGTGCTTTGAGTTCACATCCGCAACTGCATGAGGCCCTAGAAAGTATCAAGATCAGAGATGAGCAAGCAGACAGCTAGATTGACTTCACAGAATGGCCACCATATGGAGAAAAGACATCATTTTGGATATTACACCAACAAAGTGTTTTTAATTTTAAATTGTGGCTTTTGTGGTTTTTTTTTTTTTTTTTTTTTGATTGGTCAAGGTTTTACAGGAAGGGTCCTCTCTTAAACATGTTTTGCATACTTTTGGTTTGGGGGTGGAACATGGAGTAACACAATAAATTAAGGGGATGACCCAGACACCCTGTAAAGGTCTGTTTTCTCTTAAGCATTAGCCTGAAGTTCTAGGATTGCTGTGGTAGGTCTCAGCTTTTTTCAACCTTGTTTTTCATCACTCTTAGTAACACTGCGAGGCTCCAAACAGTAACTTCCTTCTATCTCAGTTAATATTGTTTTCTGCTCTGAACATCTTTTCCCTCTGTAACATTAAAATTGGCTGAGTGTGGGATCCCTGGGTGGCGCAGCAGTTTGGCGCCTGCCTTTGGCCCAGGGCGCGATCCTGGAGACCCGGGATAGAGTCCCACATCGGGCTCCCGGTGCATGGAGCCTGCTTCTCCCTCTGCCTATGTCTCTGCCTCTCTCTCTCTGTGACTATCATAAATTAAAAAAAAAAAAAATTAAAAAAAAAATTGGCTGAGTGTTGTTGTGATAACAAGTAGCCCTAATATTTCAGTGGGCTGAACAACAGAGGTTTTCTTCTTGCCTGATACTGAGTTGACAGTGGGCCGTAGATCAGCTGTGTGCCCCTCTGTCACTCAGGCATCCCAGGTGACTGAGTGATCATCAGCACAAACATGGCTAGAAGCCATGCCAGGAAGAAAAGAAAACAAGACTCTGTGGGTCTTGAACCACAAGTTAGGTGCTCAGAGTGACACAATTCATTGTGACACAATTCATTGTGATAAGCAGCCATGTGGTTCCATTGAACCACAAGCACAATTCTACCATAAGCCTAGATGAAAAGGAACTGAAAATATTTGGCCAACACCATCAAGGACTTCTGATCTCCACATGTCCCTAGTCTTGTAATTCTTTCAGATTTAGGTTGGATTTCACCTCCTCAAATAGATAGCCCTGGTACCTCTTGCTAATAGGAAGCCATTCACGCTCTTAATACACACAGCACGTTATCTTACCTCTTACAGTCATTATGACTATATGAGAACAGTGCCTCCACTGGGACTCTATCCTTCCCACAATGCCTTGCTAGATAAATATTGCTTGAATGATTGAATGAGGCTGTGGCATAATGAGACTTCATCTCCAAAGACTTCAAATACTCTGGAGGCCAGTAATACCTGATAAGTAATAAACCTTTTTTTATTTTTTCTTATTTATATTATAAAGATACTTAAAACAACATTAAACCGATCATAAAGATGAAATAAAACTGAACCCATAATCCCACCACCCTAAACTAGCAACTCCTTTCACTTCTTTCTCTTCTAGTGCTGTTTAAAGAGTGTCCATGTCCTTTACATAGCTGTATTCAGGATGCACACAGATATAGGGAGAATTCTAAACAGAAGATAAGTGACTGCCTAGTCTAATGCTTTTACCCTTTCTCAATGCAAAACCATGTTGGGTCTCATCTTAAGACCGATTTGTATTTTCCACAATATGAGTACCAGCAATTTAAAGATTCCAGGCTATTCAGTAAAGTCACCATTACTTAGAGGAAGAAGTATACCCTTCACCACCACTTCCACTCTTTAACCAAGCTCTTAAAGAAATGACCTCTAGCAAAAAGAACTTTATTTCCATCATGAGAAGAAGAAAAAGGAAAAGAAAATCTATGTATTAAATCTTGGACAATTTTGGATGTTAGTGCAAGGAAGAAAACTGCCAACGTTACCATGTTTTGACCTATTATTAAGGTCATTAACAATTAACAATATCAGAAAACATGAAAGTTTTAGTCTCACTCTTGATTTTATTCACTATTTTTTAATAAATTTATACTGTCTTCACCCATTCTCCCACCCCCACCTCTGCAGCCACCAATATGTTCACTGTATCTATGAGCTTGGCTTTGTTGTTATCATTGTTTTGTTTTGTTTTTAGATTCCACATATAATAGGGATAAAATGGAATTTGCCTTTCTCTGACTTATTTCACTTAACATAATGACCTCAAGGTCCATCCATAACACAAATGGCAACATTTCACTCATTTTTATGGATGAATAATAACCTATTTTGTGTCTCTGTGTGTGTATGTATCACAATTTCTTTATCTATTGATCTGATGATAGACACATAGGTTGTTTCCATCTCCTGGCTACTGCAAATAATGCTGCCATGAACTTGGGTATCTTTTCAAGTTAGTGTTTTCATTTATTTCAGATAAATAGCCAAAAGTGGTATTGCTGGATCATATAATCATTATATTTCTGTTTTTCTATGGTTTCTTCTTTCATTTCTAAAATGAGTCTTTTTTTTTTGATGACTATAAAGACTTGCCATTTAAAAAAATATTTTTTAAAGAACCAGCTCTAAATTTAATCTTTCCTACTGTCTTTTAGTCTCTAGTTCACTTAATTTTTTTCGAATCTTTGTTATTTCCTTCTACTAATTTTGGGCTTCATTAGTTCTTTCTCTAGTTCCTTAAGGTTCTAATGTTAGGTCATTTGAAATTTTTCTCATTTTCTGAGGTAGGCAATTTATCACTATGAACTTCCCTCTTAGAACTGCTTTTGCTGCATCTCACAGATTTTGGCATATCATATTTCCATTTTGTTTGTCTTATAGCATTTTTGACCTATCTTTTAATTTCTTCTTTGAACAATTGGTTGTTCAGTAGCATTTTACTCAATCTCCATTTGTGAATATTCCTGTTTTCTTCCTATTATTAATTTCTATGATTATTTTATTATATATTATTCTTATTGATGTAAGCAGAGTTGAAGCCTTTCTGGAACAAGGTAGACTATCCATCCACAATGTATTTTTGTATTGCTCATATTACCAAAGGCACTAGGAACTATCACCCTAGTTGATAAACAATCCAGATGGCCATTTAATCCATTTAGTTTACTTAAGACCGAGTAACTAAAATTACACTGAGTTATTTCCATACTAAGAAGGAAAAATCATCCAAACACCTTAAAATCTTATTAAATTTCAGAGCAATGATTTCTTGCCTATTTTATATTTTAATAACTGATAGATTATTAGGTTTTCAAGCTATAATATTTTCAAATTTTATGTTTAGTTTTTCACCACCTCCACAAGCACACACAATTTATACTATTACATTTTTGAAAGGGTTCATTATTTTATGTGCCATAATTATTGATCTGAATCAAGTCTTTCTTACTTAATTCAACATAAGATAGTGGGAATACACTGTGACTATTTACAATTATTAACCACTGCTTAATTCATACAGAATCTGCCAAACTTACTGCATTATAGATAATATTGTATATTTTTCTAAGAGTCTGATAATATCTACTTCAAATACAAACATTCTCTGGAAATTTGTCAAAATAAGAAAAAGGTACCATTAAATAATATTTTCAGATATGACTACAGAGAGTTTCTAGTACAATTCTCTTCATTTGTAATACTGTCTCAATATTCATGAATGCATAACAGTTCAATAGTTGTTTTCATGAGTTGTGCCTTCACTGAGGTGCAAAACATTAAACACCTGGAATTCTGCTCCAACTATTCCTAAGGGAGAAATTTTGGTAACAAATAAAAGGGATACATGTTTTAGCTGAAAAAGTCACTCGCTGCTGATAAAGAATTTATAGCAGAATGTTCCAATAGAGCAGAAGAAAGCAATATGAAAAGAAAATTAATATTCATTGAGAAACATCTACCATGGTATGAAACAAGATCACAAAGCCAAACTGAACAATAATCAAATTTCTATATGAAAAATTGAACACACACAGTGCTGACAGCCCCAGGTTTCTAATGCTATGTAACAAAATACTCCACAACCAAGAGACCTAAATAACACTCATTATTTACTATTTCTCATGGTTTCTGTAGGTCAGGAGTTTTCAAGCATCTCCACTAGGAAATTCTGTCTCTAGATATCTCACGGAGTTATAATCAGTGGCTAGACTGGGGTCATATTGAAAGCATCTCTGTATCCATGACTGGAACCTGAACCAGAAAGCCTCACACAATTGGAGGCATCCCTCTCTAGCTTTATATAGCATCCTTATGTGGATCTCCAGGAGGTCACTTCAGGGTGGCCAGATTTCTCAGATTTCTGTGGTTACCAAGGCATATGTCCCAAGACAGAGAAACAACCAAGCAAAGCCAAAGTTTTTTAAGGACATATTCTTATATCCTTACTCACACAGCTTCACTTCTGCCACATTTTACTGGTCAAGGTATTTACAAAGAGCCACTCAGATTTAAGCAGGGGGAACATAAACTTCACCTCTTGAAAAGTTTCATCATTCACACTGTAGTAAGAGCATGTAGGATAGGACATATTTTGATGTGTCCATCTCTCTAAAAATCCAATCTACCATCTTTACCACATTGGTCATCCACATGTATAAAGGAGAGAAGTCAAGCCAGAGCACTATAAGCTGCAGTCAAGCAATATAATCTGCAAAATTATCTGAAAAATAAAAGCCAAAACCCAAAGTCTGCTGCCTGCCAAGTTTACCAACTGAATTGGAAGAAAGAAACATTTGTTAACTTAAAACCCTAGACTAAAGAAGAAAGGGCGGGGGGATCCCTGGGTGGCTCAGTGGTTTGGCACCTGCCTTTGGCCCAGGACGCGATCCTGGAGTCCCAGGATCGAGTCCCGCGTCAGGCTCCCGGCATGGAAGAAAGATTGTTGGTTAGTGTCCTACAGCCATCCGTGACAAAAGCCAAGGGTCAGTAAACTTTTGCCCATGAATTAAAACTGGCCCCATCAACTACAAAATGGTTTTTAAAAAATAAAAATAATTTAGTAAATAAGAATATGCTTCATGACACATGAAAAGTATAAGAAATTTAAATTTCAGAGTCAATAAAGTTATATTAGAACAGTCATCCTTGGGACACTTGGGTGGCTCAGCGGCTGAGCATCTGCCTTTTACTCAGGGCCTGATCGCAGGGTCCAGGATCGAGTCCTGCATCGGGTTCCCTGGAGGGAACCTGCTTCTCTCTCTGCCTCTGTGTTTCTCATAAATAAAAAGTAAATCTTTAAAAAAGAAAAAGAAAAGGACACAGTCATCCTCATTAGCTTAGGCATTGTTTATGACTGCTTTTGCTTTGCAAGAGAATGAATTAAAAAGGTATGACAAATAAATAAATTAATTAATTAATTAATTAATTAATAAATTAAAAAAAAGGTATGACAAAGACCATAGGGCCACAAGACAAAGGCTTACTATTTGGCCCTTCATAGAAACAGTAGACCAACCCCACCTTTAAAGGAAATGCAAGTTTATGGAATCATAATCATGATTTGAGAAATCTATGATACTGGTTTTAAACACATCCCAAGGTCTCAGAAAACCAGGCTTGGTAAGTCCCACCCTCCACAGGGTTTGGTTTATAAACAATGATGTTTAGATTAATATGGAGGCTCTGGTTCCAGGTAAGATGGAGTAAGAACACCCACCCTGCATCTCTCTGAAGAGAATGCAAACATTCAGACAGATGTTTAGCTGGAAAAGAAACATGGAATAACTGAGTACTCTGGAAAACATAGTAGCAGGTAGACTGGGGAAGGAAACTAGAACTCAGAGCACCACTAAACCAGTGGTGAGCTTCCATTGTTGTTTTGTTCCCTCCAGTATCAAACTGAATTTAAAGGTCCAAAAGTGCTCCCTGGGTATGGACAGAATGAGCTGAAGAGAAACCCTTGCTTTCTAGCCTGGGAACCAAAAATAGGACCTCTTAATGTTCAGAGAAATCCCCTGGATTGTTTTTGCTTCTTTCTGACCTCCCCCACCTCCACTCCAGGCAATCACACAGTGCCACAGAGCAAAGAGCAGAGGCAAGCAGGCACCTAAAACTCGGGGCGGGCGGGGAGCAAAAAAAAGATTCTCCCTAAGAAGAGGAGCTATAGTGCTAAGAACAAGAAGGTGAATCCTCATCACTGTTGCTCCTCTCTGGTCTTCCAATGCTTGGCTCTGGACAGTCATAGGAAGTGCACAGCAGAGCAAGAGAATCAAGGTCCTGGATTTCTGGCTCGAGGACAACAAAAGAGGGTCTCAGTGAATCAAATTGTTGGAGAGCTTGCAGAGGGAAGAGTGCTCAAGACCGTGGTCCCTCAAAGTGGTCTATTAACATTCAGGCTGACCTCCGAACTGGTCATTGTAGATCTGATCCTAAACGGCATGCTAGTGGCTTGGAGATTCGCACCTCGGAAGAGATCACTACCCACATCCCACCCTGGACAATGGATTGCACACACATGGGCTAGATCCAAATGATATGACAAAGTCTCTGAAAGTTGAACTGGTATTGGAAACCTAGCCCACAGAGGCAAGCCAGAACCTACAACCGGGACAATCATCTGCTTAAAGAAAAAAATAAACAAGCAAACTCCGTAAGATATAAACAAAACTCATAAGATCATAAAATCCAAGATATCCAGAATTCAATCTAAAATTATTCAAGCCTGGGGATCCCTGGGTGGCTCAGCAGTTTGGCGCCTGCCTTTGGCCCAGGGCGCGATCCTGGAGACCCGGGATCGAGTCCCACGTCGGGCTCCCGGCATGGAACCTGCTTCTCCCTCCTCCTGTGTCTCTGCCTCTCTCTCTCTCTCTCTCTCTCTATCATAAATAAATAAATAAATCTTAAAAAAAAAAAAACCCTAGACTACAACAGACTCAGTCTTGGAAAACATTAACTTCGCTAAAACTAGTATTAAAAGTAAAATTGTAGTATCTGAACACTGATTATAATTCAAATACTGCATCACTTTCTCTGGAGTACCAGTGACTTTTACAGAGGCACAACACTTCACTTTGAACAATTAGCCCTAGCAATATCTGTGTAGAGAGATGTTTTCTTTTCTTTCCCGGGGGCATTAGCTTTCTTTGGGGATTTTGCTAGAACAAACCTTAAGTAGAAAATGACAAAGCTCTGGAGCTGAATCAATTCAGGACAGGCTGACCATTCATTCCACAAATATTTACCAGGTATCTATCATGAGACAAATGCTATGCTGGGCACTAGAGACATAGCTATGAGCAAATGAGACAAACACCTCTGTCAGCAGAGGTCATATACGCTGACATCTAGCCAGTTCTCTGGTGGCCACAGAACAGTAAATGTTCTCTGGATCAGCTATAAGATGAGAAGGAAACCTAGAATAGAGCCAGGAGAAACTCCAACATTTTGCCAAATTCATTTGAGGAGCAGCACCCCACAAAGGGCACTAAAGAGAAGTTTCCAGGACAGGAGAAAATAGGAGGAATGGAAGGTATCTGGAAACTCAGGAGAAACACCAGATCTCCAAAAGAAGAGTCGGCTGTGTCAGATAAGCAGAAGACTTAAGACTATGGCAAGTATAACTTAGAGAACTGTACTTTAGGATAATAGGGAACAATTCCTGCTGTCTAGAATGTGGGCAGATGCAGGGCTACTCTCTCAGTCTAAAGGGCAGGGCTGTTGTGGGAATGCTACACAATGGGAAATCACCTTCTCTGTGGATAAGATGCTTTTGGGCAGTGATTCTTAACCATCATTCCACACCACAAGTGATGCTGTTACATGTAAGGTGTACCTCAAGCTGTTTAGAGAGAGAGAGAGGAGAGGCACAGATTCAGCTGATGGGTGAAGATGAACAGAACCACAGGCAACTATGGCCAACACATAAGGACCTACATCAATGTGTATCTCAATGAGCAAATCATTCCAGGAACCACTGCCCCACATTTCATGGCAAGTAGTAGGGATGGGAAGAAGTGATTAAGACAACTATACAAGATACTTAAGTTAATTGAAAGAGAATTCATGGCTTTACGTGGGTCATCAAGTGGTAGAGAGTGGGAAAGTAGAACTAGGAATCCGGAGCATGGCTCTGGGCATCCTCTGTTTTCTGGCCATCTGACTTTAGGCCAGTATGATTAACTACTATGTATCTCAGTTTCACTATTCATGGAGTGGGGATAATAACACCTCTCTCGTGAGCTATCAAAAAGATTTACTGAGAAAGTGAGTGTAAAGCCCTTTACACTGTGCTTGACATAATAAATGATCAATAAGGACGTGCTGTTGCTATTCTGGTTGTTCAGTGGCACAGTATAAAATGCTCTAGATTGACTTCTCAAACCCTCCCGGGTTACTAATAATTCTATAACTTTCCCAATGAGACTATAATAATTCCCAACTTTCCCAGTTTACCTGTTCCTATGTCCTTATCAAAAAAATTAAGAACATTTGTTTATGTCAGTGGATGTGAAGCTCTTTTCTGAGAAGTCTAAGTCTGAAGGGAAGGGACAACGCACAGCTCTGAGAGCCTTTCTCCCTTCCTCTGGGCAACTTCACTATCTCAGTATTATACATTTGGCGTTCACATTAGATAGTCTTTGACCAAAGACTTTATCAGTGAAAAACGGAACAGGAAATGTTTAAAAGCTACTGGTTTAGATTGTGTCTAATGTCACAAACCTTTACAATTTGAGGTGATAGGAGAAGAATTCCTGGAGAATGCAGATAATCAAAACAACAGCTAATTAGGATATAACTGAGAGCTGGTTCATCATTAATCCAGGATCTTTTGTATATAAAGTTGTACTAAATGCTTCACTTTCAATTAGTCTTGCATTCTACCCCTGTCATTATAACAGAAATATTTTAGTAGCAGCAAAGCAAAAGATTGCCCTAGCAAGTATTTGCTTGGTGAATTCAATACTCTTACAATGGGCAAACAATGGGGGAAGACTCCGATGGTGTGATTTGTAGAAAAGTCTTTGAACAAAATATATTGAATTGAAAGCATTAGCGCTGCCACTTTGGAGCAATCTTAACTTTGGCAAAGTATTTAGCTTCTCGGGGTCTAAGTATCTTCATCTACGAGGTGGAATAGATTATACAAGTTCACAAATTTGCCCTGAGAGTCACTGGCCCACTCATTATTTGATTCATTTGGTAAGTATTTAGGGAGAATGGAATATATGCTAGGCATAACAGAGGAAGAAAACACAACAGTGAGCAGGGATGCCTCGGGTAACGAAAGGCCCCCCAAACCGGTATATATCTGCACCTATCAATAGTCTTTGGGGACACATGGAAACATATCCAGCACACTCGGTTCAGTATCATAACAATCAGGGCACCTAATAAATGCTAATTGCCTTCTTTCTTCACTTTCCTTTCTTCACAGCATAATTAAATTATAATGAGTATGGGTGGAACGGGGCCATGCCATTCACATGTGGCCTCCCCATTGTCTTCACACTTACCCTGTCAATCTCATTCTCCCCAGCCTGGTTGCTGGCTCTCTTGCTTCTGAATCTGTGAAAGTGGTTCAAAGGGCCAAGGCGGGGAAAAGAACTAGGGAGCTAAGTCTGTATTAATGAAGATTCAGGACTGCAGGAGAGGAAGGGGATGAAAAAGCAGGCTGAACAAGAATGAGTGAGAGACTGGGGAGCTGGTGTCTGAAGGGCTCTGGAGCAGCTCCAGGGGCCCAGAATTTTGGGGAGTGGAGAAATACTATGGAGCAGAATGAACTAGTTCCTCTTTCTCTGAGATATTCAAATAAAGACTAGATTTCCTTTTACTCAACCCTAAGCATCTGAGTTATAATCCTTGAATGCAACTCTGGGCTGGGCATAAAGCACCATATGGCCTCAAGTTGTATTCCAAACTCACAGTATCAAACCCATGGTACTCCTAAAATCTTGAAAAGGGAGTTTAAAAAGGAGACAAACTGGCAGTGACAAATATGTACACAAAATATATCCCTGAAGGATTTCTCTGAATAGAGAAACTTCTGATGCATTTAAAATCAAGTCACCAAACAAGAAGTTCCTGTACATGGAATACTTTTACATGTCCCACCTCTTCACCATGAGCCATCCTATTAGCAACCTATGCTACCACACCTGCCATGACCCTAGGGAGAAGAGTACAAATATCACGCTTCTGGAGCCTCATTCACAGGGGGCACTCTCAATGTCAGAGGGCATCACTGCCTGGATGATGCACTCTGAGGAGGAGAGGAAAATCAGCTCAGAACTACTTTGATCCTTCTTTTATTTGGTCTCTTATGTTTTCCGTTTGGGCCAATGACTTCTTTCAGACACTAATAATTTACACTTCAGGCAAACATCAAAGTATAGTAGTGCCCTGAATAGTAATTACTGCCCTCGTGATGGAATCAAGCCTCTCAAAGAAACTCTAAGTTAATTAGCTACAGACCTATTTACCTTTAGGCCAATGAAGAAGGCAAGGAACACTGGATTAGAATTTGCCTTCAATTTATGGCTTTATTAATTCTGGCATGCCAATCAGTATGAGATCCCACTCTGTCAGGCTTCAGCACATGAGCTCACAGCTGTCATGGGGACAGGACACCACTGAGACTCGGGTAGGATACTCATGGAAGAAGCTTGGACTTCATTGTTTTCTGTCATTATTTTCCCAATTATTGAGAAGTTTTGTTTATCAGTACACAAAATGGTCTCTAAAATTTCCACAGGTGTTTTGGGACAAAGGTTGAGAAAAGGACAGGTTTAGAAGAAAGATTTATTCATTCTTAACCAAAAATCTACTCAAATCATTTTTCTATACATATCCTATTTTTATTTTTCCTAATTCTTATTCTCCTAATATTTTATTTAAGCTTTTTTTTAATCCACATTTTAAAGAAGAATTGGATATAAGTAACATTCCTTGTCTCTATATTTCTGTAACCATGGTCTATTTCCAAATACCCCTCTTAAAGGAGGACTCACTTTTGCCAGGTGTATATCGACACACCTCTTGCAGATGGGTAGGAGATAGTTCTTCTAGGTTTTCCCCGAACCTTTTATGTTCAATTTGAAATTTAGCAGAACCAGCTCCCTGTCCTCAGGTGCTGACACTGACATCAAGTGCTACAAATATACCTACACTGACTTGCCAACTTGCCAAATGGAAAATGTAATATCAAGTATCTTACTTTTTTTCCATTCTTCAATAATCCTAACCTTAATAAATCCTTGGTTGTGTCTGGCCTGTATTAGTTTGTTAGCTCTACCAGAACAAAGCACCTCAAACTGGGTGGCCAGAACAAACAAAGAAATCTATTATATCACAGTTTGGGAGGCTAGAAGTCCACAATCAACGTGGTGGCAAGATGGGTTCCTCAGGTAAAGGCTGTGAGGAAAGGATCTGTCCTTGACTTCTAGATGGCTGTCTTCACTCTGTATCTCTCCCCATCATCTTCCTCTGTGTATGTTCCTGTGTCTGAATTCAAATTTTCCTTTTAACAAGAACACCAGTCATGTTGGATTATGGCCAGCCCTAATGACCTCATTTTAACTGGCTTCCCTCTGCAAAGACGCTATCTGCAAATATAGCCCCTTTCTGACGCTTGGAATTAGGATTCCAGTATACCTTGTTTTGGAGGGGATGTAATTCAACTCATAAAAAAGTTCTGACTTTCAAAAGTTATTTATCAAAGAGGAAAGATGCTATCACTACACATTTCTCTGTTGGTTGCTTCATTTAAGCATCTATTCTGTGCCTGGCACTATGCTATGTTGGGGGGAAACAGGAATAAAATGCAAAGTCCATGCTATTGAACCTAGCTTCTCTTGGTGGCAGTCCCTCCACCAAGATGAGCTGGAACACTAATCTTCAAGTTGTGGAAAGCATTTGACTTCTCTTCCCTTCCCCTTGCCCTAGTTAGAATTAGCAGCAATACTACTAGAGAAGTGTGCAGTATGCATAGACGTGACTAGTCTGCCTTCACCAATTTCCTTGGGACATTAAGCCCATGATAATTATTTTAATCAAATTGTATGTAAATGAATAATGATGCCCAACCACTCATAATTTTTGCTTAGTTAGTAATGGGAAATGTAATAGTACCACTCATTTTTTCTAAGACTTATGTTTTTAGAATTGTGCCAGGCACTTACCATGCAAAATTTAAAGCCATTTTCATGATATAAGAATGCTATTATTAGCTCCATTTTACAGATGAGACAACTAACACTCAGAGAGATTAGGTGTCTTGCTAAAGCCACCAGCTAATACATAGTGAAGGTAAAATCTAAATTCTTGTTCTCTGAACAAAAATCCGACATTCTTAACTCCTATGCAATACTGCCTCATTTAACCTCAGGATTTGTCAGTTGCCCAATACTGCATGTGTATTATGTGTGTACATGTGTATACATATACATGCGTATTTACATATATAGAATGGATGTGTTGTATATGTATAGATGAAATATCTATTTTGATCTAAAAAATCTATGACTAGTACTAATCCTTTAGCAATAAACTTTGTACTCATTAGAAAGAAACTTGTGGCTTTTTCTCATGTCTACATCTGTGACATAACATATTCAACCAAAGAAAGCCTGAGCCAACTGATTAGTATTTGATGTGTTGAAAAGCCTAATGGTTCTTTATGTGAAACATCTGACAACGTGCAGCCCACTTAATTACTTGGTTGATTTTATAGCTCCGAAATAGTAAAACAGAATAATCCAAATGACTGGCCAATGTGGTGAGTGATATTTTAACATCCACTCAACCCTCAAACTGTGAAGCAAAAGTACTTATCCAAAATCCAATACTTTCAATTTTTCTTTTTACTGTTATAAGTCAAAACCAGCTGAATTGATTTTTTTTCCTTTGACTTCTGCAAAAAAAAAAAAAAAAAAAAAAAAAAAAAAAAAATTCATTCCCGAACACATTACATGTGCTGCTTTGTAGCCCAGAGGAAATTTTATAGCCAAGTATAACCCTAAAATCACGAAAATATGGGTTTATTTGAGGATCTGACAGATCTTTGATTATAATAGAACAAATAAGACTTGATAGATGAGCTGCCTTTTATGAAAATGACTTAAAAGTTTTAACTCTATAAACCTTTACCCACTAGCATCATGGAAAGTTTTGGGACAATGGCTTCACACTTCTAAGTAGGAGATGGCACTACTGAAAAATGCAGAAGCTCCTGGAACATCATTCAATGACTTTCATATGTATGTCCAGGGTTTGGCTTCCCTACAACGTTGCAAAACAACTATCATCCCCCTTGCTTTTTCTACTGCCAGAACACCTTGGCTATGTGTCACGATAGTGTAACTGCTGATGATGATGGAAGAGGAGGAGGAGGAGGGAGAGGAAGAAAAGAAGGAGAACAAGAATATCTTCCTATAGGCCCCAAAATATAATCTACTACATAAAAAACAATAGTTCTTATGATGCAGGATTTTGGTGGCAAATGGTCACAAACAGATAACGGAAATGAGACTCACATCCAGATCCTATTTCTCACTCCATTACCACGAGCTCTCTTCTAAATGATTAATTTGTAAAAACAAGCAATAGTGCCTATTCTAGATCATCTTCTCTTCATATTGTTGCAATTAAGGCCATGTAGGCACCTGGTGAAAATGCTGGGAAGAGTCCCCATGCCATGTCATGGGATCACTGTGAACTTGCAAGGCCAGAGCCATTGATGAATGAATGATCTCCCTTGAAATTCATCACTTAGGGACGACTGGGTGGCTCAGTGGCTGAGTGTCTGCCTTTGGCTCGGGGCATGATCCTGAGGTCCTGGGATCGAGTCCCACACTGGGCTCTCTGTAGGGAGCCTGCTTCTCCTTCTGCCTATGTCTCTGCCTCTCTCTCTCACTGTCTCTCATGAATAAATAAACAAACACTTTTTTTTAAAGAAACTCTTTATTTAGGAATCTCAAAATATGTAGACACTGATAAACTAATATTACACTGATCCAAAGTTTTATCTCTCATTGTACTTGTCCATGTTGCACATTGACCATTGGCAGATGGAGGGAAGGAAAGAAGGAAAGAAGGAAAGGAAGGAAAGGAAGGAAGGGAAGGAAGGGAAGGAAGGGAAGGAAGGGAAGGAAGGAAGGAAGGAAGGAAAGAGAGAGGAGAGAAAAGAGAAAGAGAAACAGAAACAAACAAAAAAGAGAAAGACAAAGAAAAGAGAAAGAGAAAAAGAAAGAGAGAAAGAATTATTGTTTAATGGGTACGGATTGGGACGCCTGGGTGGCTCAGCAGTTGAGCATCTACCTTTGGCTCAGGGCATGATCCCTGGTCCGGGGATCGAGTACCACAGCGAGCTTCCTGCTTGGAGCCTGCTTCTCCCTCTGCCTGTGTCTCTGCCTCTCTGTGTGTCTCTCATAAATAAATAAATAAAAACTTTAAAAAAATAATCGGTATGGATTTTAATTCTGCAAAGTTCTAGAGATCTATTGTATGATGTGAGCATACTTAATATTACTCAATTGTATACTTAAAAAAATGGTTAAGATGATAAACTTCATGTTATGTTTTTTACCACAATTAAATTTTTTTAAAGAAAAGAGGGTAAAATAACTCTTTCTCCCTTCTTCCTTCCTTCCACCTCTCCCTCTCTCCCCCTTTTCCCTATAAGGCTTGTGTCTTGGGGATAAAAGGAAGTGGACATAGCTGAGAAATATTTATGGGGCAGAATTGAAAGGATGGGTTATGTTACTGAATGGAGGGATGAAGAAGAGAGAGGACATGGATGATTTCGAAGTTGCTGGAAAAATCGCAATGGAGAATGGCTGAGAAGGAGACTTTCAGAGAAGAGTAGGGATGGAAAGGCATATGAAGTTCATCTACATAGGGATCACCAGCAAGAAGTTGGCTCCTAGGATCTGAAGCTCAGGAAGGAGGATTAGTGTGAAGAGTCCACATACTTCTACTGGGAACTCTAACTTTTGGTTATGGTCAAGCCATAGTCCCTTCAAAAATTTTCTTCTTCTATAATTAATAATAATAAGCTTGCATTTCTAGAAGTATGTATGGATTCATCTTTCATCTTTCACCTAATATTTCATACGTGAATAATGACAGGCACTGGATCATTTGGGTAAATTAAGAATAAGTATCTAACACAACGGAAACATTTAGCAAAGTTGCTTTTCATATGCTTCATTTACTAGTTCCAGTGCCTTCTTTTTTCTAGCTGTTACCATCTCATACATGGCCAGTTTGATCACTCTGCAGAATCAAATGCTGAATTTAGGCAAATACAGGGAGTCAACGAACAGGTGGATTTCTAACAGAATACCAATCGATTCAGCCAGCATGGGCAGGCCAGCTGTGTCTGTCGATGCAATAATCAGCACCTGGCAGCACCTGTGCAGACCAGCCTGCCATCAGTGTTTACAAGCCGGAATTGAAGAGGTCTCTCAGCAAGCTGACCACAAAGGTTTGTGCAGCACCTGTCCAAAGTATATATGACTGCCTCTAGGCAAGCCCATTAGTTCTCCACTTTCATGGACACTAGAACTTGTTCACAAATTTAGTAGGAGGGGGGACAGCAGGAATAAAAAAGACAAACAGAGTCTGCTTCTGGTTGACAAAGGACCCTTGAATGAGAAGCATCCTGATAGGAGGAAACAGAACAGGGGAAGAGGGAAGGAGGAAGGCAGGACATCACCAAAACAGAGATAGTAATGTTTATGGGTAGAAGAATATTTGAGCTCTAAAAAAACAGGCTTAGAGGCCTTTTTTGAATCAGAGATGTTCTTGAGAAATATGCCAAAAGTGAGACTAGGCTTACTGACGCAAGCTTCCACTCCCACTCCAAGGCTTATTGCCATGCAGGGCGTAAGTACTTTAAATGGAACTTTGTGACTTGTTTATCTGACATAGTAACAGCTTTCTCAGATCCAACCATCCCTTTTATGTATTACAAGATAACAAAAGGTTATGTGATTTTAGGAAATTGAGCATATAAACAGGGATATTTGCAACATATCCAGTGAATATTAAGTGCCCACTTTTATCTCCTAGAGCTTGATGTGCAAAGGTAACCAACTTAAACACCTCGAAGAGCTTGCATTCACATAGTGATATTTTGCTTAAGAATTTGTTGTATTCCGGGCAGCCTGGGTGGCTTAGCGGTTTAGTGCCACCTTCAGCCCAGGATGTGATCCTGGAGACCCAGGATCGAGTCCCACATCAGGCTCCTTACAGGGAGCCTCCTTCTCCCTCTGCCTCTCTCTCTCTCTCTCTGTCTCTCTCTGTGTCTTTCATGAATAAATAAATTTTTTTTTAAAAAAAGAATTTGTTGCATTCTAAAATGCAGGCACATTATAGTAATGTCCTCTGATTTGGGAAGGCTAATTCTGTCCTCAATTCATTGCAGAGGAAAAATAGTTTCACAGATAAAACAAAACAGAATCCATATGGTTACATTGCCAGTCCTTCGGAGGCTGGTGGTTGCCCAGAAGGCTACACAGGCCACTGCATATTGTTAAGCTTCTAACTGCTGGGGCTGGTGTTTCTCTCCTCCCCGTGCCCATTTTAACTATATGCATTTACACTTGCCACATTAGTTCCTAAAAGAAAACTCAAAATTTATCATGTTCATTTTCAGAATTCTAGCTAGTCAATTCAAAGTCATGCTTTCTGAGAGTGAACCACTGAAGATAATGGACAAACCAGACAGCAGTTCACAAACTAATCTCTTTATGATTTTTAAAACTATACATGTAATGAATTGATAGTCACCCCAGCTCTTGGGGTACATTTACTCTACGTGCACAGTGAAACTATGACAACCAGAGCACAGCATCCAATCACAAGATCATAATAACAGCTAACATTTATACAGCAATTATTTCCATGCACTCACTTAATTCTCCCAATAATCCTACCAGGTACAATTACCATTCCTATTTCACAGGCCAGAAAGTTGCATGCTAAGAAGCCCAGAACTAGTAATTTGCAGAATGAAGTTAAGGGACCAACCCATCTGACTTCAGAGTTCCCGCTCTTGCTGCTACACTGACTCTCCAGCTATTTTATTTTTAATATATTTTAAGGTGTAAGTGTATTAGGTTGCTAGGCCTGCCATAACAAAATAACACACGAGATGGCTTAAATAATGGAAATTTATTTTCTCACAGTTCTGGGGATTGTTAGTCCAACATCAAGGTGTGAACAGGTTTGTTTTATCTTGAGGCCCTTGTCTTTGGCTTGCAGATGATTCTCCCTATGTATAAGCACGTCCCTGGGTCTCTGTGTCCTAATCTCTTCTTATAAGTACTGGATTAGGAGTCACTCTAAGGACCTCATTTTAATTTAATTACTTATATTTAAATGCCTGTCTCCAAATACAGTCATAATCTGACATACTGAGGGTTAGGAAATCAATATAGATTTGGGGGAAACAAATTGGCCCCTTACATCACAAATATCGTAATAATGTTTCATAAAACACGATAGTATGTCAATTGTTGTAGTACCCCCTGGCTTCTAAGGGCTTAGTTATATAAGGCCTTATTTTGTATTTTCCATTATCAAAAGGTTGTGAGAATGTGATGCTTAAAAACTATGTTTATCACAGGAGTGAAGAGGCAAATGTTTTCTGATTTTTTTCATCATAATAGCCTCTGATGACATCAGCTGTGTTTGGGAGTTGCCGGCATGATTCAGTTTGCTGTTCTAGAAGAAACTTCAACTGAGGTATTTGGAAATGTGATCATGAAACCACAATTGTGCATTAAAATTCCAATGCTGTCACTGTTTTGAGCACAGCTGATTCTCACTGGTCTTTTAAAAATATCTTTGAATACTTCATATTTTAAGAGCAGGTTTACAACAAAGGTTGTAATAACCCACATACCCTGTCTCCACATATGTGCAGCTGCCCCATTATCACCTCACCAGAGTGGGACATTTATTACCAAGGATTAACCTACATGGTCACATCATAATCATCCCAAGTGCATAGTTTACCTGGGGTTCACTGTTGGTGTTGGACATTCTGTGGACTTGAACAAATGTATAAGGATGTATATTCATCATGACAGTATGAATACAGAGTATTCTCACGGCCCTAAAAGTCAACTGTGCTCTTCCTATTCATCTCCTTCACTATCCCTAGCAACCATGGATCTTCTCATTGTCACCACAGTTTTGTCTTTTCCATAATGTCATATGGTTGGAATCATATAGTAGGTAGCCTTTTCTGACTGGTCCCTTTCACTTAGTCAAATGCATTTAAGACTACTCCATATTTTTTCATGGCTTCATAGCTCATTTCTTTTTAGCTCTGAGTGATATTCCATTGTCTGGATGTACTTCTTATTGCTTTTGTTCTCACCTGAGAACTGAGTTGGGTAAGCTCCTTGAACCAGAGCACTCTAACAGTCTAGGTTGTACTTATGTTTTCCCTTCAGATACCCCCTTCCTAATCTCATGATATCTCACCCTATAGATAGAAGTAGATTCTTTCCAAATATTTCCATGTATCTCATTATAAAGACGTATTGATTTTTTGGTATATGTTCAGTGTATTTAAATGGTATTTTTCTATAAATATTCTTATTATTTTTTTCTTTCACCATTATATTATGGAAAACATCTATATAGCTTGCTGTAGCTCTCCATCTTTAGCTACTGAGTAATTGAAATGGGGTAATGCAAATGAGGGACTGAATTCTTAATTTTAATTGAAATTTAATTCAATTTAAATTTAAAAATTGGTATCTTATTCTATTATTAGATCATTTTTAAGTATTTTTGGAACACCTTGAGTATGCAACTCTATTTTTTCAGCTGTACATTTTATGAAATTTAAACACAGAAATAAGGGTCAAGTATTTCCAATGAAAATTTAACATCTAATTGAGATATGCTATATCAAGTATGCACCAAATTTTGAAGACTTAGTACATAAAAGCAATGTAAAATATTCTAATCATTTGTATACTAACATGTGAAAATGATAACACTTTGGATATATTGGCTTAAATAAAACAGAATATTAAAAATAATTTCACTTATTTCTTTGTTCTTTTTTAATGTGGACCAACAAACTTGAAATAACACATAGGACTCACATTACATTTCTACTGGACAGTGCTGCTCTAGATTTTAATTCCACCAACTACTACATATTATCTTATTGTAAGCATACACTAAACTTCTCCTTTTCTATTCTCCTATTGACAGGTTAAGACAGGTTGTTTCTAATTCTTTGTCATACCAAACAACCTCAAAATTCCTGTTTTCACGCATCCTCATTGATACTTAATTTTCCCTGACTTTCTAATTTTTTTAACCAACCTAATGGGGACAACATCTTTCATTTTAACAGTAACGTCTCTGAATACTAGTAACACTGAATATCTCTCTCAAAAAAAGTATTAGCCATTCAAGTCTCTCTTTCTCTACAATGTCCATTTATATCCTTTTCCCATTTAAATTTCTTAGAGTGTATCTAAGGATAAATATTTGGTCAGCTATTATAAATATTTTCAATATTTTCTCTTGGTTTGTCCTTTATTAATTTTTCCATGGCTTTCTTCATTGAACACAAATCTTTAATTATTATTTAAATTCCTCTTCAAGTTTCATCTTATTTTAAGAAATCCTACCCCTACATGAAATTATAAAGAAATTTCATAAATTTTCTCCTCATGGTTTCATAGTTTCACCTTTCACATTTGGATCTTTTGTCCACCATGGATGTCTATCGCACTTACAGCAGGTGATTCTCAACCATGCTGGCTAGAGTCAGGAACCTCCCCTTCAAGAACTGATCAAAGCTCTAAACTTTTTCACTAGAAGGGAACATGTGCATCTAACACTGTGCACATAATTCCAGAGAGTTCTCAGACCTCCTATCCCAAGCTCTTTCACATATCCTCCTGGTCTGTGAAATCCAGGTAAATGATCTCTAAGTCTTATTGACTATTCTAATACCTATTATTACCTATTCTAATATTCTAATACTTTCTATGGTTTTGTTCACCCTCTGTACTCCAGGTTATCTCATATTCTCAACTCACGTACAGCCTCCTTAAAGACAGAGACCTTGATTCAAATGTTTTGAAAATTTTTCATAGTATCTGGTATCAAGGAGTGCTCAATAAATAAACACCTCAGCAACTGGTATCTCAGAAATTAGACTCAGAAGACTGTGCTTATTGACCCAAGGGTTAGTCGAAAGAGGCAGACACAGTTAATTCACCCATTCACCTGGCATTCACAGAGCTTGCCCATTGTTCCAGGCCCTGGGCTAGATGCCAGAAAATCACAAGGAAAAAGATACATTTTGTGCTCTCAGAGGGTTCCTAGTCCTTGGGGAAGGCAGAGGAGAAGCTATTAAAACACATGGCATAAATGCTTTGCCAGAGGAAGGAGAGGGATCTTTAGTACTGCACAGAAGGGAACACCCAATGGAGCTTCTGAGGGTAAAGAAGAGTGCATTTCTCAGGAGGATCTGTGTTTAGGCAAAGACCCAGAAGATGTAGAGAAGGTAGGCAGCTCACCTAAGAGTGGTAGGAAGGAAAAGAGAGTCTCCTGGAAACCACCCTGTGATTAATACAGTGAACCATGTAGAAGGCTCCTGATGCTGCTTCTGGGACTCCTAGGAATAGCAAGTGAGACACTCAGCAAGGCAACCAAGAAGACTGATGTTCACATACATGAGTCAGATCATATCTGGGCCCACTTACAGGACTGCCAGTAAACCTTAACTCTCATAAACAAAGAATGAATGAAATATATATATTATATATATAATATATATATTTGAATGAATTATATATATATATATAATTGGGAGGTATATACAGATATAAGAATTATATATATATACATATATATATATATATATCCCATGCAGTAGTTGGGCCATCCTTGTGCACACAAAGCACATGTTAGTTATCAAAGAGTCAAATTTAAGCGGATGCTCTGTGTTTTCACTTGCTAAAACTGCCTGCTGCACACTTAAATTTGCACTTAAAATATAATCCTCACATGACCTGGCTCCTCTCCCCATTTGCCATCCAAACTTAGTCTGTGTTCAGCCTTGCCCACCCAGCTTCAGGCTCAAGAAGCATTTCTGGGAGCATGGGAGTGTGCCAAGCTCCATCCCACCTCAGCACCTTGGCTGTAGTGTCTGGTCCCCTTGGGATGCTTTTCCCTCGTCACTCTGAGCACAGTTGTTTCTTTCTTGACTTTCACCTGTCAGTTCACCTGGCTCTAAGGCATCTCATGTGCCCTAACCACAAGATCTAAAGTAGGTTATCCCAATAATTTCCTTTCCTTTAGATACATATATCTGCCAGCCCATTATTATTATTATTATTATTATTATTATTATTATTTACTTGTTCGACTGTCTCCCTCACTGTAATGTTGGGGACTTCTGCCTTTTGCACCTTCATATCCCAAGCATTTAACAATCTGCCTGTCACACACGAGGAAACCAACAAAACCTTATCAAATAAGAAACTGCTTAAGTTAGCATTCTCCTTGGTGTTTCCAAACAATGCATTTTGCCTGTATGTGTTACCATTCATCAAGATGTGTGCTGGTCAAGGTAAAACATATTGCCTACATAGAGGAGGCTCTGCATGTGTTCAAGGAAAGATGAAGAATGCACAGATGGATGGATGGCCAAGACTCTCCCAATGTTAATGTCTTAGGGAAAAATCTCTCTAGGCATCTAAAACACTGGAGAAATCAAGTCTATGATTTGATGATGCTTCCTGCTTTTCCTCCCCTTTCCTACCTGTCACACCTAAGTCACAGCTCTGTTACTTAGGCTGTGTCTACTCAGTCTTCTTCATCTCTTACCACTTTATCTCCATCACTTTCCCTCCCTCAAACAACCTTTCCTGATATAAACTTGTATTTGCTTACAGGGCAAAAACCACCCAAATATAGAAGAAATGTTTTCTTAAAAAACTCTACACATATGTGCATACATACACAAGTAAATATTCCCTCTCAACACAATTGTTAATATAAATATATCCACGGCCCTAATCCAATTAGGCATTTTATACATGTGAATCAGAAATGATGTACACTATATCCTTCAAAGGGATAATTCTGAGGAAAAAAAAAAATACCACCCACATACACTTATTAAGAGAATAACAAATGTAATGATTTTGTTCAATCACTGAAAAATGTTATAAATATGAGCTATTATTACCCATAGCAAAATCAGTTTAACTTGATAATAGCTCCACATATGAGTTATTTAGCTTTTTAATCATAAAATTTACAAAAGTTTTGGATCAGATTCAAATTTCCTTTTAGAACCAAATGACAAGTTTGCAAACAACAATTTGGAAGAAACAGGAACAGATGAAAGCAAAAGAAAGGAGAAAGGTTACGTAGTGTGAAATCATGTTAAATCACAAACCTACAGCAAATTCTAACATAGAACCTGGAAAAACACGTTATATGTGAGATAAATGAAAGTGCCAGGGTCAGATCAGGAAAAAAAAAAAAAGAAAAAAAGAAACTACAAGGTTTCTTCTGATAAATAAATGGCAGAACAAATGTAAATGCATCCTGGGATCCTGTCACCAATGGAATGATGCCTCTCTGATACACGAGCCACCCCCACCCGGCCAATGCTTCTCAATGAGCATCATGGTTTTTAACTGATTGGGAACACTATCATGATGATGGAACAGGCAAGTCCACTTACTACCTTGACAGCTGTACATTATTTCCACTAAAGATAACACTGAGAAATAGCAGGGCTTCTGTGAGCTGTTTATTCACAATATCGAAAACAGCATGTACTGAGTGCGTGCTACGTGCCAGGTGCTTCTTGAGCACAGGACAAGAGTTCACAAGTACTACCTCGCTTTCTTTGTTGTTGTGATGGTGGCGGTGGTAGTTATTTGTGCCTTCAGATCTCTTTACACACTATGTCATTATGTGAAAATTTTTAAATCCCATCCTTCGCCTACCCACAATGATGACATTTCACCACCTGTCACTGGTGAGAAATACATTAAAAAAAAAAAAAAAAAAAACAAGGAACTGATGAAGTGAGAATGGATGCCTTTGCTGCTTATTCCAAATTCCCACTGAAGGTATCACATGCACATGTGTATGCACACACGTGCCTCCTTGCCCAGAGGGGATGGTTGCCTAACATCAGGAGGAAATAAAAAATATCCTGTCACAATATGATTCTCCACACAAGTAAAAAGAAGTGATGACCCCCATTCCAGAGCACAGCCTTCTAAGTGTGCCACAGTGAAACACTTTTCTCACATGAGGAGAGCAATACCCTCGACTATTCGGTATCTTTCTCTCCTCTTGACACTACGATGCTCCAACACACCGTCAGGGTTTTTCAGAAGGGACTGCATTGTCAGCTCCAGCTTGCAGCACAGAGAAGTGACATCTTGAGTGGGCCTCTCCTTGTCACTTTCCCCCATACTTTGGCACACACAAAAATGCCTGTCAAACACTATCCAACATACGTGGCTTCAAGGAGAAGAAAAAAAAAATAACCACTTTACTATGAAAGACTCTAACTAGAAAAGGAAAAGAGATGCCAACTGACAAATGCACAGTGATAGGCTTTCTTCTTCTTTCTAATTCTCAGATTTATTCTGGAGGTTCCTGGCCAATTTCTGTGTCATAAAGATGGTGGTGTTCACAGCTCCAGGGCTTTAGCATTGGTACCAAGAAAAACTACACCACAATCTAGAAGAGGAAAGATGAGGAAAAACCATCATTTGGGGGGCAGCAGCTACAAGGTGAACACTGCAAACGTTTAAGAAAAGTTCTTTGATTTTATTTAAGTGAGGGGACCAACATGTTGAAGAAGCAGGCTCATCATTATCTAACAGGGAAGCAAACTTTAGCTCAGAGAAGTTGAATGAGTTGCCAAAAGCCACACAGCCACCAATTAGAGGAGCAGGAAGTGGAACTTGGATCTGATTCCAAAGGTTCTGCTCACCCCCACGCACCACCAGCCCTTGCCAGGCAGCTCTGAAGATGCTGAACAAGGGCTCCTGAGGACTCAGACTCAAGTCAGCTGGCCAACATCGATATGTTGGATTGTGTTCAAATACTTAATAAGAAACACCAGCTGTCAGGTGTGGAAAGAGCCGCTCCAGGCACAACCAAATCACATGCATGTCCTCTAAAAACAACTTGTGACCAGCTCCCCTTTTTCAGGAAGCTATCTGAGAACACATCTCTGTAAGGGCCAATGGCATTACGCAGTTTGCACACGCAGGGCTTCCTGGGGCAGGGTGGGGTGAAGGGTGAGCACACATATCTGCCTTACATCTTCAAGTACAGCTTGGCTGTGACTCTTCTGAGACACATGGGGAGAACAAATCCTACAGTGGACTTTGCCCAGAAATGCTGGAGTCGATTAGAAAGACCACCAGGCTGCTTTCAGTTCTATTATTTTTGATTTATTTGGAACTAAAAGATTTTCTGCCTGAAAGTAACCATTTCATATACTGACATTGAGCAATGGAGAGGAGGATATGGTGCTCTTTTTTTTTTTTCCCTATTCCTACCACCCCATCCCAATTCTATTGTTTGCAAGTTTTCAATGTGCCCAAAGGACCAGTAGTTAGACTCTAGGCATGCACTTCTGATTCCAGGGTATTAACAGAGGAGGGCGTGTGTTTTGCTCTGTTCTTCCAACCACCTCCCTTGCCTGATGCTAAAATGATGCGACCCCAGTTTGGTGCCACGCAGATGTACACCACCCTGATACCAGGAAAGCAGAAGCATTTTTTAAAGAGTCTTTGCTGGCTTGGCAGGGACACAGAAATTGCTTTTTATCAAAATGAAAAACATTTTTTTCCATGAGAAATAGCAAAAGCAGTTTAAAAGGGGAATAGACACTCTGTCTTGGAAAAGGTGTTTTCAGCATGGTAGACAGAGAGGTGTGCTTTCCTTTCTCTCCTAAGATCAATCTGATTCGTGGCACTACCCACCCCCCAGTTCATGCAACAGATACAAGGAGGGCTAAGTCCTAGAGGCCACTCCTTCCTGCTCTGAAGATCTTACCATTCCTGCCTGACCATTCTTAAATCCACGTCCTGGACAGACAAGCACCCTGTTTTTTTTTTTTTTCTTTCCTGCACTATGAAAAAAAAAACACCCATCCACTATTATGTACTTCTTCATTCTTGTCATGGATAGGGGTTTTCAAGAGTGGAGGAATGGGTAACGATGGGGAATTACTTTTCTGAACACTTACTATGTGCTAAGCCAGACATATCCTATGCATTATTCTACATAGACCACAAACCTTTAACAGGCATCATTATGTCCATATGGCAGATGATAAAGAAGAGGTTTAGGGGAGTTAATTAAAAATGCCAAAGTACATACTTCTAATAAGTGGAATGCTGCAAGGATCTGGAGCATCATCCCTGCCTGATCTTTTGCTTCTGAGCCTTCCCATGAGATGAAGTGGCATTGCCATACATTTCCTGCCCTAGAAAGCCTAGTGTAAAATGCTATTCTTTAAATAAACAACATGTGGTATATTTACACAATGGAATATTATTCACTTTTAAAAAGGAATCAAATTTTGAAACATGCTACAACATGGGACCTTGAAAATATTATGCTAAGTCAAATAAGCCAGACACAAAAGGACAAATATTGTATGATTCCACTTACAATGGGATAACTAGAATAAATTCATAGACACAGAAAGTACACAGAGTTACCAGTGACTAGGGGGAAGAGGGCATAGGGAATAACTGTTTAATGGGTACATAAGTTCTGTTTGGGATGATGAAAAAGTTCTGGAAATGGATAGTGGTAACAGTATGAATATACTCAATGCCACTGAATGGGACACTTAAAAATGATTAAAATGGTAAATTTTATGTAACGTATATTTTGCCACCATATCAACCACATTTCCCACTTTTCCCTTTTACAGAAACACATCTACCCTGATGCCAAAGCTCTATCTTAGATCTAACTCTTGTTAGTGGTAAAGTGATAGAAAATATTATCAATCCAGGCACATCACGTCTAATCCACTGATTGCATCTGCTAAAAATACTGTGCTAATAAGGATTCTTAGGATGTTTCCAGGTCCAAGTGGGATAAATAGCATGATGGACTTGTAAGGCTCTCTCACAAAGACAAGGAAACATCAGATAAAACACAACAAAATATTTTTAACTGCTCTTGGAAATATGAATTGGGAAATACAATCCAAGTGGCAAGAGCTGAGGTAGAGAGAATATGGTCAGCCATGGGCAAGCTGACTTCCCAATGGCCTAGGAACCAAGTAAGCAAGGAAATCCAGATAGCTAGAAAGTAGAAAACAAGAGAGCTTTCCTATGACTATGACATTTGTGAGTGTGGGCTGCAGAGAGCTTCCTCAGCTCTTGATGCTTTCTCCTGCCAGTGCAAGACTCCATGCAGCTTTGCTATAAATCTCCCTTTCCCTCATAAAACTTTAGAATCTATTTCTTAAATCTAAAGTAGTCTAACTTCAACAGGGCCTCAGTAGGTAGGGTGGTCATATAATGTGTCCTCCACAGAGAGCAATTTCAATTCACCAGCATTTTATTATAGTCCATGAGCTTTCTGTGCTTTGATAGACAACATGCCCAAATACATAGAGAGAAATGGGTAGTCTGGTTTCTTATTACTGGTAGAAACAGGACAATAAGAAAGTAGTATTTTTAACCCTGGGAACCTCTAGAACTTGCTTGAATCATAGATAGACAAAACTGACAAACACAATGGAAATTATAATGATCATTAAAAAATAAACTATAGAAACCCATCTTCTTGTTAGATAAAAAAGGTTTCTCTGGCAAAAAAATCCTTCAACTCAATCAACTTTCACACTAATAATCAAACTGAGCTGAATTTAGAACATAGAATCAATACTTGGGAACTAAAAAAAAAAATATTTGGGGACAAATTAAGGATCACTAAATTCTCTGTTCCTGGAAGTGTAGAAAAAAAACTTTTTCAATATGCATCACCATAACATGGGCTTTATTTCTAACGACTTTCCCCTAAGCCCTGCCTACATGTAGTTTGTGTAATGATTAATCCTTTGTCCTCTTTTATATGTCAGAAATATTGGAATGCATGCTAATTGTTCTTGCTAAACTATTTTGTATGGTTTGTCTCATATCCTATCTACCTTGAATAAGCTACATGAAAAACGTTGCACATTTGGGAAGAAAGTAGCTTATGGGGAGAAAAATGGGATTTTGAATTATAAAGAATCAATACCCAGTTGTCTTAGTCAGTTTTAGACTTTAAAAATGTAGTACCACTTTTTGGTCCCAGTGTGAAACAAAAATCAATTTTTTTTCTTTTTCTTTTCTTAAACTGGAGAACACTGTTGAGTTTAATCATAAAGAAGAATCTTGTTTTGATTTCCTCTATCAATTATTTATTGAAAAAATTCATTGTGTAATCCTATTCAGAATTTCAGAAACAGAGAGGCTTCTCATTTTTCAAACTGCAAATGAAGTTAGGGGATATAAGAAGGGGCTAAGATCTGGATGTATGAGCTTCTACCTCTGAATCTGGGGAAAAGCTTCTTCACTAGGAGCCAGATAATCATTGGTACATACACGATGGCTAAGTGTTGGCTGTCATGCGCCACTCAGATCCACAATCCCATTGAAACCTGTCACTTTCAAGAGTGCAAATAATAGGAGGGGAAAAGAGCACCAGAGTCGGACATACTATAACAAGAGCCCAGTGGATTCCTACCTTTCATCTAAGAAACTTCAATGGTTTCAGAGCAGATCCGCAGATGCTACACAGTGAAAGAACCTATGCAAAAATCACAGGGAGAGTCTGGAGTAAGAGATAGAATGTGACGATCCCAGGCTTTGCCCTCCAACCTTAAGTCCACTTCACACGGCCTCTTTACAAAGTCTCTCTGAAAGCCCAACAGTTGCCACTCTGGTTTGAGACTTACTGCTGAAGAGTTAGTGTGTAGAGATGGATATCTGACTAAGCCAGGTTTCCTTTTTATATGCTTGCTTGCTCTCTCTCTCTCTCTCAAGAACTGAAGGTTTTTCACATTCCAAAATAAAATGCAAACCAAGAGCATTTTGTATTTTTGCATTTCGATTCCCTGTTTTGTCAGTGAGTAATTATAGCAAATAAAATATTGCAGCTGAATGTAAATTGTTAGACAACCAGATCACACCAGGATATTTTTCTTCCACAAGTTTTACATCATAGCATGTTAAATATTAAAATACTGCAAGTCAAGTAAACAGAGAAGGTTCTTTTGCACAAAGCATTAATTTTAAACAAACATTTCACTGTTATTTAGATCAGATGCTGGGAAACAAATGATGTTTTCTTTCAAATAAGGTGAATATATCATCTGGAGGAAAGTAGATCGGAGAATCACATAGAAATAAGGGCATTTGTCACACTAGAGATGAATTTCCACCAGAACAGAAGAGAATTCACATGTAGAAGAAAAAGAAGAAAAGAAAGATTTACAAAAGGGAATTTGGAAAAGAGCAAGAAATGAGAAAGATTGATTTGTTCTTAGAAGAAAAAAAAATGAAGATATGTCTCATGCCAGAAAAGAAACCCGAATTAAAGTAAGGCAGGCAGAGAGGAAATCAAATAGTTTCTGATACAGTGAATTTCAGATTTCTTAAGTAGTTACCGAGAAAGTAGAAGGAAGAAACATTTTCGTATCTCTGAAAGATTACCAATCAATAAAATACCAATCAATAAGAATTGACTGAGTACCTTATGTGTGTTCAGCAACAAAACAGGAAATTAGACATGGTCTTCTCCTGACACTTCACTATTTAGAAAAGAAAGTGTTCCAATAATGATAATGGGAATGTGTGTGTATTCCACTTTGTGGAATTAACATCTGTAACTCAAACTTTAAGGATACAGCTGATGACGGTGAGTTCGAGGTCCAGTCATAACACTATCATTTCATGAACATCCCCTGCTTTCCAAGCCCTGTTCTAGAAGCCTGATGTTGATGACACCCAATGTTTAAAACAATCCATTAAGAATTATTCCCTTTAGATTACTGAAGAAAACAAGATTTGGAAGCTAAGTCACATATTACACAATGAATAAATGGTAGGGCCTGAATTTAACAAAAGTTCTCTCATTCTCCCAAGGTCATGATTTTTCTTCTACCAAAGGACTGGATTTATCCTAAGAAAGCCCTTGGTCTATGAATCCTTATAGCCAAAAAAACAATCAATGAAAATAGAAACAAAAACAAACAGAAATGTAGTATGAGAAAGGTTCTTTGTAGGGGAGATACTCCCAACATAACTAAAGCGATGAGACTGTAATGATATGGAGGATTTTTTTTTCTTTTAAAAATTTCTTGGGAGGACATGTATATGTTTGAAAGCAAGCCTCTCAAACCATCTCAGAGTTGGAGACTGGAAGGCATGGATACTAGTGGCCATAGACACTTCACAGAAGGAAGCAAGTCTCTTTCACAGTGGTGAGAGAGCAAGGAAGGGGGAAGGGGAAGGAGAACCAATCTCTATCTCCTCCAGTTTGCCACTAAAGCAAGCAAACAATAACAATAAAACACGCGGAAAAAAACAAACAAACAAACAAACAAAAAAAACACCTGAATGGAGAAAGCACTCTAAGATACTTGGACAGAGGAACCAGAAAGACTCCCAGAAAGGGCAGAGAACTTTAAATTCTCGTGGAAAGTGGAATTAGGAGTTTGGGTCCATTATAGCTACATTTCCATAGGGCAAGGAGGCTCCTGTGGACATCTAGTTTATGGGACCAATTTTCTGGCAATATAGTAATTTTTTGACAATCATTAGATGAGTCTGAATGTAAGCAAAAATAATAGTCTTGCATTTGAATTATGTCACTATGTTGTATGAGATATCTGCAATTAAAAAAAAAAAAAAGTCTAGACAAATTCACATTGGTTGAGAATCGCCAGAACTTGGACTGTGTTCACTGTAGCTCATCAGCCTCTCTTCTAGACATAAGCCCAGAGTGATCACTAAGTAGAATTAACCTAATAGACATTACACTCAATTATTTTTAGAAAGCTATTGAGAGATAAGCAATTGAAACTGGTGGGACAGATAAACAGATTTTTCTTCTACCTTTTGTTAGGGAAGTAGTTTAAGCTTCCCTAGATATTAAACATTTGGCAATCTCCTAATAGAATGTAAAATGTGTGTACCTTTAAAACCAGCAAATTAATTGCTAAAAATTTGCCCTGCACATCTACTTAAAATATATCAAAATAGGGACCTTGGGCAGGTGGCAGAGTAGGAGGACCCTGAGCTCACCTCTTCCCATGGACACATCAAGGCTACAACTACATATAATCCAACTCACTCTGAAAACCATCTGAAGCTGAGGAGAACAGCTTTTCTACAGCTAAAGTTATAAAGAGGGGGCCACATCAAGAAGGGCAGGAGTGGCAAAAACAAAGTTGGGAACCAAACTCCTGGTCTACATACCCACAGGTGAGGAGGTCTATCAGAGGAGTAAAGGGTTTAAGCTCCACATTGGGCACTCTTCACCCTGGGGATCTGCACCTGGAAGATAAGCCCCCTTAGCATCTGGTTCTGAAAATCAGTAGGACTTAACTCTGAGAGCACCAGGGAGCTACGGCAAATTAAGGCTCCATTCCTAAAGCGCCAATGCGTTGTAATAGCACAGAGGCAACAATGTGAAAAGTACCTGGGTTATATATGAAGAAGATTCACGGACTAATTTTAAGGTGTGCTCTGGAAAGGCAGGGATCTATAGAGACTTTGTCCAGGAAAAGGAGTGTTGGCATACACCATTTCTCTTGCCCTCCTTCAGGCTAGCTAGCAGGATGCAAAAAGGAGCCAGTTCTGGGCAGCCTGTGTGGCTGGTTTAGCACTGCCTTCAGCCCAGGGTGTGATCCTAGAGATCTAGGATCGAGTCCCATGTCTGACTCCCTGCATGGAGCCTGCTTCTCCCTCTGCCTGTGTCTCTGCCTCTCTGTCTGCCCCCATCCCTCTCTCTTTCTGTCTCTCATGAATAAATAAATAAAACCTTAAAAAAAAAAGAATACCCAGGGGCACTTGGGCAGCTCATTTGGTTAAATGTCCAACTCTTGATTTTGGCTCAGATCATGATCTCAGGTAATGGGATGGAGCCCCACATCAGGCTTCATGCACAGTGAAGAGTCTACTTGAATTTTTTCTCTCTCTCTCAAATAAATAAATAAATCTTGAAAAAAAGGAATACTCAGCAAGGTTGTCATTCAGGACTGAAGAAGAGATAAAGAGTTTCTCAGATGAACAAGTTAAAGGAATTCACTAATAAATGGGCCTTAATAGAAATGTTGAAAGGACTTCTTAAATGGAGAAGAAAAAGCCACTGATGAAAAATTTTCAAAGGAAAAAGTTTCATTGGTAAAAGTAAACACAGGAAAAGTAGTAGATCAATCACTTGGGAAGCCAGTATGAAAGTAAAAAATAAATTCAGTAAAATCAATTATATCTACAAAAATTAGTTAAGAGATGCAGAAAATAAAAATATGTAAAGCATGACATTGTATACATAAAATGCAGATATGAGAGCAAAAATTTAGTGCTTTTGGAATGTGTTTGAACTCAAGGGACCATTAACTTAACACAGACTGCTATACACATAAGATACTTTACAGACCTTATGGTAATCACATATGAAAAACCTCTAATAGGTAGAAAAAAAATAAAGAGAACTAAATCCAAGTATAACATTAGAAAACATCATCAAATGACAAAAGAAACTAGCAAAAGAAGGAAAAAGGAACAGAGAAAAATTATAAAACCAGAAAACAATTGACAAAATGCCAATTAAGTACATACCTACCAATAATTAATTTAAATGTAAATGGACTAAATGTTCCAATCAAAAGACAAAAGATTATGGGAAAAAAAAAAAAAAAAAACCCAAGACCCATCTATATGCTGCCTAGAAGAGACTCCATTCAAACCAAAAAATGCATACAAACTGAAACTGAAAGGAAAATATTTTCCATGAAAATGAAAGCAAAAGCAAACATACAAGGAAACAGCAGCAACAAATAACAAAAACTTGGGTAGTAATACTTATGTCAGAGAAATAGACTTTAAAACTTTTCTGTAATGAGATAAAAATGTCATTATGTAATGAAAACAGGATCAATCCAACAGGAGGACATAATAGTTTTAAATATCATTGTGCCCAATATAAAAGCATCTAAATATCTACAGAAAATATTAACATAAAAAGGCAAAAATGTAATACAGTAATACAATTATAGTACGGGATTTTTAGTTAGACTGGAAAAATCAATAAAGAAGTAGTAGCTTTGAACAAGACATTACACTGTATGGAATTAACATATATACAGAACATTACATGTAGAAACAACAGAATACACTTTTTTTTCTGAGAGAGAGAGAGCATGTGAGCAAGCATGAGTGGGTAGAGGAGAGGTAGAAGGAGAAAGAGAATCTCAAGCAGGCTCCATGCTAAGCATGGATACAAGGCTCGATGCAAAGCTCCATCTCACAATCCTGAGATCATGATCTGAGCTGAAATCCAGAGTCAGACATTTACCTGACTAAGCCACCCAGGTGCCCCAGAATACATATTCTTCTTAAGTGTACATGAAACATTCTCCAGGATATATCACATACTAGGCCACAAAACAAATATTTATGAATTTAAGAAAACTGAAATCATATCAATCATATTTTTCAACCACAATGATATGGAACTAGAAACAAGAAAAAATGGAGGAAAAGCACAAACATGTAGAGACTAAACAATATACTATTTAACAGCAATGGGGCAGCAAAACAATAAAAGAGGAAAGTTTAAAAATACCTGGAAAAAAATGAAAATGGAAACATGACAATTCAAAATCTTTGAATGCAACAAAAGAGTTCTAAGTAAGAAGTTTATAGCAATATGCAAAAACAAGAAAAATCTCAAACAATCAAAACTTATACCTAAAGAAATTTTTAAAAAGAAGAACAAAGGAAGTAGAAGGGAGGAAACATAAAGATCTAATGTAGAAATAAATAAAACAGAGATTCAATAAGCAATAGGAAAAAATCAATAAAATAGAGCTGATTCTTTGAAAAGAGAAACAAAATTGATAAATCTTTATCCAGACTCAGTAAGAAAAATGAAAAAGAGAGGACTCAAATAAATAAACTTAGAAATGAGAACTACAAAGATTATAAGACTACTATGATAAAACAATATGCCAACAAATTGGAAAACTAAGAAGAAATGTATAAATTCCTAGAAACATAGAATGTTCCCGATATAAAACTATACCAGGAAGAAATAGAAAATCTGAACAGGCCAATTACTAGTAACAAAAATTAACCATTAACCAAAAAAAAAAAAACCTGTCAACAAACAAAAATCCAGGATCAGATAGCTTCACCGGTGTATTCTACCAAATATTTACAGAGGAGTTCATTCTAATCCTTCTCAAACTATCTCAAAAAATAACAATAATAATAAAAGAGGGAAGAATGCTTCCAAACTCATTCTACAGGGCCAGTATTACCCTGATACCAAAACCAGACAAAGTCATTACAAAAAAGGAAAATTATGGGTCAATATCCTTAATGAACATAAATACAAAGATCCTTAACAAAATATTAGCAAACCAAATTCAACAATAAATTAAAAGAATCATTCACAAAATTAAGTAGAATTTATTCCAGGAATTCAAGGATGGTTCAATACCCAAAAATCAATCAAAATGCTTCTTTAGCAAAATAAAGGACGAAAATCATATGATAATCTCAATAGATGAGATTAGAAAAAGCATTTGACAAAATTCAACATCCATTTATTATAAAATCTCTTAACAAAGTGGTTTAGAGAGAACATATCTCAACACAATAAAGGCTATATACAGCAAACCCACAACTTGAATTCTACTCAATGGTAAAAGTTTTCCTTCTGTGATGAGGAACAAGACAAAGATGTCCACTCATACCACTTTTATTCAAAAGAGTCTTGGAAATCCTAGCTGCAGCAGTTAGACAAGAAATAAAAGCACCCAAATCCAAATTGGTAAGAAAGTAGGATTGTTGCTATTTCCAAATGACATATTATTCTATATAGAATACTCTAAAGATTCCGCCAAAAAACTACTAGAAATAATAAACCAAGTAAAGTTGCAGGATATAAAATTAATATGAAGAAATATGCTGTTTCTCTACAATAATAACAAATTAGGAGAAAGAGAAATTAAGAAAACAACCCCATTTATAATTGCATTAAAAACTATAAAATATATAGGAGTAAATTCAACCAAGGAAGTAAAAGGTTGTATTCTGAAAATCATAAGACATTGATGAAAGACACAGAAGGTAACACAAATAAATGGAAATATATACCATGCTCATGGGCTGGAAAAATGAATACCATTAAAATGCCCACATTACCCAAAGCAACCTATAGGTTGCATATAATCACATGAAAAATAGCAATTTCAAAGAATTAGACAAAATTACACTAAAATCTGCATGGAACCACAAAAGACTCCAAATAGCCAAAACAATCTTGAGAAAGAGAACAAACCTGGAGGTATCACAGTCCCAAATTCACATCTATATTACAAAGATATAGTAATCAAAACAGTATGGTACTGGCACAAAAACAGACACATAGATCAATGAAGCAGAAGAGAGCCCAGAGTTAAGCACACACTTACATTGTCATTTTATCTATAATTAGGAGGTAAGACTATACAATGGGTAAAACACACTTTAATAAAGATCTGCACTAAACAGTATTGGGAAAATGGGAATTCTACATGCCAAATAATGAAACTAGATCACTTTTGTACCCTGTATACAAAAAAAAAAAAAAAAAAAAAACCTCAAAATGCATTAAAGGCCTATATATAAGACTCAAAAACACAAAGCTCCTAGGGGAAAACATAAGCAGTTATCTCTTAAATACTGGTTTTCATAACATTTTTCCAGATCTATTTTCTCAAAGAAAATAAAAGCAAAAATAAACAATTGGGATAATTTTTTATCAAATTAAAAATCTTTTGCACATCAAACAAACCATCAACAAAACAAAAAAGGTGATCTACTACAAGGAGTTAATATCCAAAATATATAAAGAACTCACACAATTCAACACCAAAACAAATGATTCAATTAAAAAATGGACCGGAATACCTAAATAGATATTTTTCTAAAGAAGATATAAGATGGTCAACAGACATCCACTAATCCCACTTCTGGTTATTTACCTGAAAAAAAAAATGAAAATACTAATTTGAAAAGATACATGTACCCCTATGTTTATTGCAGCATTATTTACAATAGCCAAGATATGGAAGCAACCTGAGTCCATGGACAGGTGAATGGATAAAGAAGATGTGGTATACATGTGCACGTGTGTGTGTGTGTTTAAACCTGGCCAGTCAAAAGCATGATGCCACTCAAGGTACACTTTTGAGTTCCACTTTCTTTTTTTTAAGATTTCAGTTATTTATTAATGAGAGACACAGAGGGAGAGAGGCTGAGACACAGGCAGAGGGAGAAGCAGGCTCCCCACAGGGAGCCCGATGTAGGACTTGACCCCGGGATCAGAACCATGTCCTGAGCCAAAGGCTCCACTGCTGAGCCACCCAGGCATCCCATTGAATTCTTATTTCATACTGAACACTACTTCTATGGAAATCCCTGGGGCAGGAACTGTTGGTTGGCATATCCACTGCCCATTTCCAGCCCTTTTCTCTCCTGCCTGCCTCCATCCCATGGCAAAGTAACTACTCACTCTCCTAGCAGCCATTGAAACCAAGTGTGGCTACACTTGATAGGACTTGATAAAGTTCTTGCCAAAGACAGGTCTGAAGGATACTCTGGGAAAGTGTATACTCTTCCAATAAAAGGAATAGACACCATTCCTGCCATGTCTCTCTCCCTTCCTTCCATGGATTTGACCAAGATGCTAGGAAATAGGGCAGCCATCTTCATGATGGACATGAAGGACAGATCAAAGAATCACCTAGATGCCGAACTCTAGGAGGTCTACTTGTTCCATAAGAAAATATCCCATTTGTTTAAGCCATCGGTTTAAACAGGTTTTCTATTATATGCAGCTGAACTTGGTAAGTGATAAAGCTCCTTTTTCCCACAGACCCTGACATATTCTGGGCCAAGGGGATGACAAGTATTAGTATAAAATCTCAGGACACTACCCCAACGAACTAACTGTCTGAGAAAATCCCTAGGGGTGAGGGCTCAATTTTTTTTCTTGATTAAAATGTGAATCAATTTCTGACTCAATTTTGTAGGTTATTTCTCACCTTTCTCTTCTTTTTGTCTTCATCCTCAGAATGACTTTCCCAGAGATATCTAAGATCTCCCCATTGTAAGTGATTTCAGACTATTTAGGTTTTATAGATGTTGTGTTGTTTATTTACTCATTTTCTACTAATTACAGCACTTTGTCAGTATCTCCATGTAGGCATTGTCTTCTCTTTCCCACAGCACATGTTTGAATCACAGGAATAGATTTACAGGCACAGATTTATATGCCACCTTGTACTGTCAGTTAACTATTTGTTATGAGTCTCACTTTATTTCTTGAATGTATTATAAACCTGTGGGCATTGACAAAGTGCTTTATAATACTTTTTATAGTCACTCTCAGTGCCTGTCACAGTGGTAGGCACTTCAAACGTTCTTATTAAGTGCTATAAAACAGATACACTCATCTCCTGCCAATAATCACAGCTTAAGAAAACAACCAGCACTAAAAGCACCTGTCCTGGTATAAATCTGTACTGAGTCTCTAATCATCTGCTCAACAATCCAGTACTAAGGCTGAGATGGTAAAGATCAGATTTGCATTGTGAGAAATACCTAAAATGATGGTATGTATGGGGACATTTTGCTATCTATATACAAAAGTATATCCCAAGGCATAGCACAATGGCAGTCAAAAAAACATCCCCTTAATAAAAATGTATCGAATGAATAAGCATATGCATGCACATGACAAGAAATCTCACGGTGAATGAATGCACTTCCTTTTTCTAAAGATAATCTTACTAAAATAGATGGGCAGTAAAACTCCATATTCTGCTTTACCAGGCAGAGAATGCTCTTGCTTCCTCTTTGCTTTCTTCCTTACATGATATACAATGTAAAGGACTTGTTAGTCACATTTGTCAAGAGAGCCCACAGGTACTATCTGGCTCATCGCAGCTTAAGTTATCAATTGTCTTTGTTGTTTGGTGGATATTGATCTGGGAAGACCTTGTATCTTGCTAAAGTCACTTGTACAGCAAGCCTTCACTTTTCCTTTTTAGTCGACATGAAGGCTCAAGTGTGGCGGGCTTTGGGAATTTCCGCCTGACAGCCCCATTCCATCATTAAACACTCAGTTAAAGCCTGTTATCCAGATGAATGTCCCAATTAAAGTAGCACATTCTTGCCCACACCCAACAGTGACAGCAGGTTCAGGCTAACATTTTGAGGGGGCAATAACTGATGCAGAAAATGGTCTGGGGAACCACAAGTTTAGTTTCATTTGTTTTACATTCATTCATTCATTTGTTCATTCAACCAGACATTTACTGATAGGTCCCAATGTCTATTTCTAGGATTAAGATGTTGTTTGCTTTCCTG
This sequence comes from Canis lupus baileyi, assembly GCF_048164855.1. Lineage (NCBI taxonomy): Eukaryota > Metazoa > Chordata > Mammalia > Carnivora > Canidae > Canis > Canis lupus. Next base: position 32,377,080 of record NC_132856.1, on the reverse strand, counting down.
AAGGGACATATGTCTTTCCTAATTTTTCTGAACAGCACAATGTAACCAATCCTGACTCTGCAACCAAAGTACCCAGTATTAGGCTGGATATCCTGAGAACAAGAAAAGAATAAAAATAGTGGCAGTGGAAAATGCCAGACATCAAGGTGACCTAGTATGGTTGTGTGAGCTGTACACTATTCAAGTCCAGAAGTTACTACTGCTAGGACTATGATATAAATGGTGGGGCAGTGCAGCAGGGTACCCTTGGCTGACAGTATTCCCTGATCTAAAGGGGATAAAACTAGTCAGAGCTCCAAAACACATTTATATACTCACTGCATGTTTGTTTAGATGAAATTCTTGATTCCAAAATACATTTAAATTTTACCATAAAATTTTCAAATAAGAAGCTGCTAACTAAACATATGTTATGAAAGACAAATTTATCTATATCTGATATTAACTCCACACAGGGGAATGGAAATGCAATTCTTTAAAAAATTTCAAAAGTCCTAAGAATCTACGCTAGATACATTCATGCACATAAAATATAGGTACAAGGATATGTATTGCGATACTGTTACTACATTACTAAAACATAGGAATGGCTAAATCAGCTCCAGGACTTCCATTCATGAAATTCTGCAAAGTCATTAAAAAAGAATGAACAGCCTTACAAACACCCTCGCAAGGACATAACACCAAAACACACTTATAAAGGCAAAAATTCAAAAAAGAACAAGATGAATGATGTGATTCTGTCGGTATATGTTTTACATCCGTGCACACTGTACACGCAGAGATCTAAAGGGACAGAACAGAATGTAGAGGATACATACCAGTCTCTGACAGTGGTAACCTCCAGCGAGGGACAGGTACAGAGAGGAGTGTCATGCTCTGTATTGTGAATTTGAAATTAATAATGAGAAATATTAAAAAAAAATAATAATGAGAAATATTTATGCACTAATTTTGTTATAAAAACATACAAATAGTCCAAAATGACAGCAAAATAATTCCAAGGTAGTTTACACACAGTTTAAGGCCTAACCTGTTGCAAGTCATGACAAAACACTGAATCATTTCAAGATAACGTTCCCAACGTCCCCCCGCTTCCACTTCAATTACTCATCCCGGCAACATATACTCATTGAGCATATTCACGCTGTCTAACATGCTCCAGGCACTGGAGATTCTGGGGGAAAAAAAAAAAAAAAAGACAGGTAAAGCCCCTGCCCTTATGGAGCTGAAGTCGAAGCCAGTAAGAGATGTATATGTATTTTGGAGAAAATTTTCAGATTAACCATTATTTCCCTATTAAATAATTCAATTCGCTACACCATTCCAGGCCCTGGGGCTGAGGGAGAAATCTGCTGTGATTCCACTGAAGTTGCTTCTCAGAGACATTCTGCTCTGTACAGCTCATTCCCTGCCTATCAAATATTCATCCTCCTCACCCATCAATCAACTTAGGTTCCCTCCAACGGAATCCATAAAATAATAATACTTTACATTCAGAGAGGGGTTTATACCTTTCCAAACACTCTCACATACACGGCATCCTAAGAGAAGGACGATTAGAATGTGAGAGCAAGACTGTATCAATTTCTGATATAAAACTTCCTTCTGTGTGATCCGTGATTCCCTCTGCTCTTCACTCACCCAGCTTATTCTTGCCCTTCAGTTCACAGCTCAGATGACACCTTTTTCAGGAAGTATTCTGGGCTGGTATAGGGGTCCTCCCTGCATGCTTTCATGGATTCCTGTTGTCTTCATCCCTCCAAACTCCACAAGATGCTGACCATGCTCTTTTGTTATTGCCAACCTGGTGTCCCAGTCCATGACTTCGGGCCCGGAATCAGGTGGGAGCGGCCCTGGGCCTGATCTCATCTTGAAGGACTAACCTACCAGGTGGGGAAAGGTCTGACATTCATATTTTTTAAAGCCCCCTAGGTATTGTGAAACAGCTAATTCCAAGAAATTAAAATGAAAATTGTGGACTGTCTATTACGTTCTATTGTAGCAACAGCTTCTAAAAGTACTTGGTATATGGTTGGTGCCCAAGAAAGAGTTGCTCCTTCATCCATTGGTTCTTCCAACAAACACACATAGAGCTCTTTACATGTAGCAGAATTCTGGTGAATGATTAAATGAAATGAATCAAAGTCATGATTACTGTAGAGTTTTCATTATTAATTTTTTTTTCATGGTTACCTAATATCGGAAGCAATTACAAAACCCAAATGGCACATGTCTCTATGTCTTATGGCAGGTGGGTCAGAGAAGACCACCAGAGACTTGGGGGCTTCTGTCCTGTTCCTTAACTGCCAATATTCAGCTCCTTCAGGGAGGGCAGCAGCAGGTTCCAACTGCTCAGCTGTATTTGGAGGTGAGATGCAAAATAGAGTGAATGAACCCAACTGCAGGCCAAGAGGAAGGGTGCCTGTGCTCAACATAACAATACGGTCAGAGAAATAGAAGGAATCACCGCACGGTTACATGGGTTTTCCTTCCTAAGTTTACTCTGTGGGCTTCTTGAGTACATTCCTTAAAACTTCTTCAAAATAGAAGGCATTGTTCTTAACTTCAAAGGATTCAGCTAAAATCCGCTACTGTGTGCTGTCCTTCCAGCAGAAAAGGGGAGCAATTCCTATAGGTGTTCTACGTGACAACACAAAGACTAGTTGTAGTTTCCAAACTGCTTTTGCTCTGGGGTCCTCTTTTTAAGCTGTCAAACTTCACATAGGCTTCACCATGGTCTATAAAGCCCTTTCTCATCTGCTTCTGCCAGTATTTTTAACTTTCCCCATTCTACTCACTTTTTTTTTTTTTTTTTTTTTTTTACTTACTATGTTCTAGTTCTTCTCTGTACACAATAGCCCCTAGGCACATGGAGCTACTGAGCACATGAACTATGGCTAGCCCAGATGGAGACTCACTATAGAGGTATAACATACAAACCAGATTTCCAAGACTTACTACAAGAAAAACAGGATGTAGAGAATCCCATTAGCATTCTTTTGAATGGCTTATATGTTGAAATGATATCTCTTCAGATATACTAAGTTCAATAAAATGCATTGCTGAAATTAATTTCTCTTATTTTTTTAAAAACTCTTTTTCAGTAGCTACCAGGAAAATTGAAACTACAGTGTGTGGCTGGCTTGGGACAGTGCAACCTTTTTGTACTGGCCTTTTCATTCCTTTATTATGTCAAGCATTTCCCCACTTCTGAGTCTTTGCATTGGTTCTTGTCTTCACCTTAAAGACCATTTCCACAATCGGCATGGCTGACCACTGTTCACTCTTCCAAATGCCACTTTTTACTCTCTGGTGTAAGGTTCCTCTTGAACTATGTATAAGGTGTCTCCTCTGCTGTCTGTCCAAACTTGTTTAGATTTTTCTTAGCACTACTCAAGACCTGTCATTATTTTATAAAAGTGTTTGCTTACTAGCTTGTCTGGAGGTACTCTCTACAACATCAACTATGAAGGCAGGGACCATGCCTGTCCTACTCTCTTTGTTAGTCCTAGAGCCAATTATATAAGAAGTTTTTGAAGTCTTTTTTATTTGAACTAAATCATCAGTGGAAATGAGTAATAGGCATGCAAACAAGAAAATCAAAATTAAGTTTTTTGGCTGAGACAAAACCTTCCATACCAGTCCTCCTCATTCCTATCCTGAAATGACTCTGCAGGCAGCAGTCTATCCCTTACTTGTAGAAACTCAGGATTTTGTCACTCTTTAAATGCCATTATCCTAAAGAATTTCTCAAACTCTGTACTCTGCATGGTAGCTGCTGCCAAGATCTGTAGATAGATTGGGGCTGGGAAACATTTCTTAGTTTAACACGTCTCAAGATATGATGCTCCTTGAAGCACCAGCAATCAATATTTCCCAAGAATGTTGTTTCCCAATGAAACTTATTGAATTGGGATCTGGGGAGACCATTTTATTTAGGCTCCAAGGTGACTGTGAGACACATCAAAGTTTGATAACCTCTGACTTTTGACTGCAGTGATCTCCCTGAATCTCCTTAGGGTAAATCATTCTTGTGAAAAGGGGAGGGGGAAAGGGATGGCATGCAGAGGTCACACTTCATTGACTTCTTACAGTGAGGAGAGGTTAGAAATGGTTGGTCTTGTGGTACATTCCTAATTGGGAAGGGGAACCCATTTCTTACTAGGAGAGTAATGAGCCTGTAGGCAAGACCCCTCAAAGTAAGCAGGAGTGTATGCCATTAAAAGGCATCTTGGCTTGAAAGTCCCCTAGCCTGATGAAAGAACAAGATGGAGAACAGATTTTCTTTGTTTCTTGGGCCTGGATCTATCAGACATTTTGATGAACATTATGCCTTCTGTTCTTTTGGGGGGGGGGGGTTGCACATTTTCTATTAAAGACTTATGTTTGTGGTCCAGCAACTAATTCCAACCCAGACCATGTAACACAAAATCAGAAAATACAAAAGATTCAGATATCAGGGTTTACTTTGTTCTTGCCTGGCACAGAGTTCAGGGTTACTGAGCACATGTCCATGAAATACACTCCTATCTACTTAGCCACGGGCAGTTAGACTGGGATAGAAGGATACATTAGCTTGAGATGTACTGAAAATACTTGCTGAGAGGAAAGAAGGTAATTTCTTGCATACTAATGCCCATGACTCAACAGTCAGGGAAAACAAGCAAAGTATTAACATCTTAATAAGCTGACCTCAAGAGAAAACAGAGTAAACTTGGATTCCTCATGACCCTGTATTTCTCTGAGCATACCTGAGCAGGCCTTGTCTGTATCTTCTCTGGCTCTCATCCTTTTCTGCCTCACAAACAAAATCCTGACCACTTCCATCACTACTATAATTAATAATGACAGCAGCAGAAGCAGCTGTCACTCTACAATGCTTTCTCTGACTCAGGCACTATCCCAGAGACTAATCTGATCTTCTCAATAGCCATATAAGGTAAGCATTATTCTTATCCCATTTTAAAGATGAAGAATTTGAGATGTACTTAAGACAAGTTGAATGACTTGCCACGATGACAAAGACAGTAGATGGAATTGTGACCATCCCTTCATTTGCTAAGGAGTACAGCTTTAGTTACTCACTGTATGTCAGAGACTTTGGCAAATATACTTCAGACATTGGATCCTTCAACCAATCCTATGAATGAAGTAGAATTATTCCTATTTTACAGAAGTAGAGACCAAGGCAATATAAAGGTGAAGTAATTTGCCCAAGGTCACCTAGCTGGGAGGCTTTGGAATCACAACTTAAAGCCAGATAACCTGTGGCCTATCACCTAGGCTGTTATCAATCTGTAGCTATGAATAAATGAATGAATATCTTCAAAGCTGGCATGTTACCCACTGCCTCTAAGGAACAAAACCTAAGCTAAAGCTGAAAGCCCTGGGCAATCTTCTTGTTTAACTGATCCCTCCAAAGACATCTTTTTCCTCCCACTCAAGACTTCCATCTCACCCCACTCTGACTCACATGCCTAACTGTCTAGTAAACTCAGGACTGTGTTCTTGGAAGAAACACCCACTTAATACCCAAAAGCCCCATCAACCAAGAAGCCAGGGGAGAGGAAAAAATGAGGAGCCTGTATCAGTCCATCATAAAACAAAAAAACAACCAAACAACAACAAATATAAGAATACCTAAGGATTTGGGGCAAATTGCTTGACATTGTATGCTGCCACAAGGACACCAACTTGAGAGTGATGTGTTGAGACCATCTGGAAAATATATGTGACTGACCCAGTTAAGACCTCTATCTAAACTTTTGAGACTCTGGAAAGTGGGTGTGGAGATCTATTCATTTGGAGGACTTCCTGAGAGAAGCCTCATATAAGCTTCCTTGATTATTACACCTGCTGCCTAAGTCAGGAGTGGTTTGCCTCTTTCTTCTGTCTCTCCCTGCCTTCTATTTCAGATTTCAGCCAGGAAGCTCCTGAGGTTGCAAACTAACATATGTTACTTAATCTTTTTAATAACTCCTTTAGGTACACAATATTATTATCTCCATTAAACAGATGGAGAAATAGAGAACCCAAACTGCCAAGTGATTTGCCCAGTGTCACAGTAAGTGGACAAATAGGGTTCTGTTCCATACAATCTGATATTGAGCTTGTGCTTTTAATCCCTTTTAGCAGACAGCATTCCACCTCTTTGGTACTATCTTTTACTGACAGCTTTCAGGCTAGCATCACATGGTAGTAGAGTGTAATACTTATTAATTACTTATTACTTCATCTATCTGTGCCTTCTCTTCCCAGCTTGATTGGCTGCTGCTTGAGAGGAGAGATTCAACCATCCTGCCCATACAAATCTGTCCTGTTAGACCCCATACCAACATGCCTTATTCTAAGCTCATGGTCAGTACACACTTTATGGATGATTGCATTGTGTTACGAATCCTATGGAACAACAGGGATTGCAATTACTTATACATTCATGGAAGAAAATCCCAACTCAAACCATCCAGGGTTGAAACCAGGTCTTCGTTCCTATTGGAGGAAATTTCTGCAGGTGTGAGCAATTAAAAAATTAAACATTAATTAACAACTCAAGTGACTGTGTTAGTAAGTCGCTTGTTAACTACACAGGTAAATATTGTGCCCCCACCTAATCTTTGAAAATAAGGTCCCTTGAGCATATTAAGTAGTAGGGGTGTGATCTTCTCAAGATGTAAGGGTTCCATGCACCCTTCAATATATGACATTTACAAGTTTGTGTATAACAAAGCTACTGAGAGAAGGGATTGCCTTACTCATTAACCTTGCCTTATCATCTTACAAAGTATCTTCTACTGAATGAAAGACAAGAAGGACAGTTCTATTTCCATCATCTATGTCTCATTATACTGGGACACCAAATAACCTCAGAGTCATCCTTCTCTAAATGTAAGTCCTCCATGGCATATGTATCTCTCTCGCTTTTACTCTCTTATTTCAAAACCTCTTTTCTTCCCTTCATGTTTTCAGTAGAGATGTAGACATTAACTACAGCTCTACTCCACACTCTCTTTTTAGCCAGTTACATTCTGGTTGCTGCTTTTATTCTTCTACTAAACCTGTTTCCTCAAAAGATATGAAAGCCATCCTATCAAGTAAATGTTTTTGAACAGGCATTCTTAGCTCCCATTTCCCTTGACCATCCTGTGGACCATAACTCACTTACTCATGCAGTAAGTAAGAACTTACTCCATGCTTGCCCTCTGTGATACTATCTTTCCCCTTCGTTGTGAAACTTCCTCAGTGTTACCTGTCCTATGACACCTCCCTACCATTGTGTCTAGTCTTTTCTCCCTTATTACATTTTAAACACCTTTGAGGCAAGATATAGCTTATTCATCTTTGATTTTGCCCCCTACTGAGCATCAAAAATTCTTATCCTTAAGCAGAACCAAATGAAAATTTGTTCATTCATTCAGCCAGTTAGCAAATGGCTACATTTGAAAAATACACCTCCATCTCAAGGTTAATTAACACAACACTTGGCCCAGCTTTATGGACAAGAGACACATTACACCTAATATGATTATATTACTGTGATTACTACTTCTGCTATTCCTGATAACTATAAGGAAAAAATAGCATCCCTTTAAAAATATGTTATTCTACTGGTAGAAAGTACAAAAGTATATTCTCTTGGTATTTATTCTCCCTCACCACACACTATCTTCAGTTTTTCATTCCAGAGATTTCATTACCCCCTTTTCATGTCCCCAGAGGGCTTACCCTGGAAAACTTTACTGTCTTCACTAGTATTCATTTGGATTTATTTACTAAGGCCACTGTATCGATAGCTTTTTAGAACACTGGGCACATTGCCTCTCTTCCACTGGATCTAGGACATAAAATAAACTGAAAGAGTGAACATTAAGGCAAATCAACAAAAAAATTTTTTTTTTATTGGATTCAAGAATAAGGCTAGCATGCTAGCCAGTTTCAACTCCTTTGAAATATCACCATTTGGAATGACAAAAATCTTAACAAAATTTGGAACCAAAGTGTCTATGACCAGAAATAGCAGAAAATATATTTGTCATGTACAGGAAATAAAGGTACATTCTTAATCAGGATTGATGGGTTGTCTGTGAAACAGCAGGCTGCCTGTCTGTCAAGAGAACCAGCAGAATAACAGTTAATCACTGTATTTAAAATGAAAGTTTCTTTAAATGCTAGGCCTATGGGATATGGGTATAAAGTAAGCAGCCGTGGGTCTCAGTAAATTGAGACGGTTCCTCAGCCAAGGTCTATAATTGAAAGCACCAGTGTGAAGAGCATTGGACCAGAAGTCTGAAAAACAGTAGTGTGACCTTAAATCAATCACTTAACAAACTTTCATCTGTGATATTTAAAACATAATATAAGTGAACTCCATGGATCCAATTAGAGGTAATGCTTTATTATCCAAGAACTTTGTCTAAAATGGGATTTCTCAAAGCAATGGTCAAACATGTTTAGAAATCCCTTGGTTAGAGAAGATTAAATAGATTTCTTTACAAAGGAACCTTCAGAGCTTTTAATATCCTAATGGGTATTGTGAAATTCTAAGATCTGCTAGAGGTGGTGTAGAGTATTTCCCAAAGTAATCTTATCGAAGATCCCTTTTACAATATGGTTCATCTTCTAGGACTGTTGGGTTCTATAATTCCATGGCCATACATTAGAGAAGACTCAGAGGAGTTACAAGAATGGTCCCCTTGGTTCCTGGTCCTGAGGCCTCCCTTCTCATTAAACCCATCCTTATCCCCTCCCCTTATGGTATATGGCACAACCCTAATCCTTATCAGGGCTCCTCTTGTTCTTAAAATAGCATAAGTTGAGGACTATCATGTGCAAACAGAAGTATCTCAACCAAGAAAAGCATACGTATACAGATTGTGAGTAAATACTGCTGATTGTTCTTATCTGCAGTGATCACTTGGGCTGAAACAAAAGCACCATGTCAACATGACAGTTAGTTTATTTTGAGAACCTCAAGTTTTGAGCTGAAATTGTTTCATACATTAAGATGCAATTGTCTCATATGAGGAACATCATTAAAAAATACAATTACTACAGGAAACTAAGACCTTTTGCAGGAGAACAGACATCATGGTTTCCATTAAAAGCTCGTTCCTTTTTCATGTTCACCTTCTCCAACTTTAAAATAAAAGTGACTTCATTTTCAAGTGACCTTTTAAAAAGTCCACACATCAAGCCCCATAAATATTCAAAATATTCAGAATGTAGCCTAGTCCTGGAATATTAAGTTGGATATGCCTGAAATTCAGAAAAGCCTATTGCTCTTTTTTTCAATAGCCAACTTAGAAAATGACTCATATTTTCTTCATAAACTCACTTTATGTTACTTGTGGAAGAAGGTTTTACAAACCACACCATGAGTTAATAACGCTGAACCAAAAGCTTTCAGAAAGTTTTGGCTTTTTCTTTCTTCGTCTCTCCCTCTTTTGAAAGGAATCAGTTAGAGGCAGATTGAGACTAGCAGTGCAGGTTTGCATAGGGAGGCACAGAGAGATTGGAGTAATTATTACCTCATGTTACCTAAAAGAGTGACAATAATGATACTTTGGGATAGTGAGAGAGCTGTTGGATGATTCCTACAAGAAGCATAATTATTTTTCAAATTAGTTTTAAGGAGGAAAATGAAAGAAACCAAGATGATTAAAAACATTAAAGCAATTCTAATCAAGGGAGAAAAAGAAAAATCACTCTGTTTTATTCCTAAGACAAGCATAAAAAGTAGTCACCAAAGTGATATGTGATTGAAAAGTGGGAGGAAAATTCTTTTTCCCCTTTCCTATGAGACCACTGAAGACAATTTAAGGCAAAAAAATAATAAGCTGCTATTTTTGTGGAGTTTGGGGCCTGTATTTATATGCTGGTGATCTGTTTGTAATGAATATATGGTTAAACAAAATAGATAAAACTTATTAGACATAGGAATATATTTTTCCTGAAGGGAAAAAAAAAAAGCATTCAAAAGGGAAGTGTTGTTGAAAACAATGGGAATTAAAATTCATTCAAGGACACCAAAGTATCTATTTCAGGAGGCAAGGGGCCTACAGAGGACTTATAGGTTGGAATTCACAGCTTTTGGTATACAAACTGAAATAAAGATACAGATGTAACGTGTCTACAAATATGCATTTCCTATTATATCCATGGAGGGGCTATGAAGCAATGGTATCCCAGCACCACTGAGCACACTGAATATCCAAATCATGGTTTCTAAATACAACTCTTCAATAAAAAGAACTGGAGCTCCTTGGAGAAATGGTTGATTCCAGGGATGGGACATGGAAGTAAAAAGATGTGCCTGCAAGATCTTGTGGTGCCAGAAAGCAAGAAATGACTAAAAAAAAAAAAAAATATATATATATATATATAGGAAGCATTGCAAAAGGACACATGAATCAGCCTAAACTTGAGAAAATTTTGAGCAAAACAAGTAATATCAGTATCTGATTCTGATAGAATAAAAATGATTATGTGAGTCTATGCTGACATACATATATAAGAAGAGGAGAAAGAAAAGTTCTTCCTCGTAGAATTCAACTAATACATACAAAAGTAAAGTGATTCAATTAGAAAATCACTACTTGGCGATCTCCACAATAATAATTGTTCCAAGTAAGAAGTGTTAGTGAATACTAAAACAAGTGGGCAAAAGTATTGTTTAAAAAGATGATATTTTAATCATTTAAAGATATCTTTCTGTAAGATACACTTATTAATTACCCAGGGAAAAATAGTGATTTTTGAGGTGGAAAAACCTGGTAAGCATATTCGCCAAGTGATCAAAGTTAACAAGCATCATAAGAATGGGGCAAGTAGACACCATGTGCTTCCCTATATAATGCACTGAGAAGGATACAGTATCACTTCTGTGGTACTCCTGTCAAAAATGCAAAATAGGATTCTAATCATGAAGAAACATCCCATTATCAGATAAACCCAAATTAAAGAATATTCAGGAAAGCAACAGGTCTATATTTTTCAAAAATGTCACAATCATGAAAGACTAGGAGTCTGAGGAATTGACATCAAGGAGACAGCAAGAGGCGTGACAACTTAATGATGCAGGATCTGGGAATGGAACATGGACCAGAAAAAAAGAACATTGTCGAAATTTCAGTAAGTTCTATATACCAGAAATAGTACCGTATCATTGTTAATTTCCTGGCTTAATAACTGCACTTTGTTTTTCTAAGAGAAGATTCTTTTTTTTTATTTTAGAAATTATATACTAAAATATATAGAAGCAACAGAATATCTCTGTCTGCAACTTATTCCAAAAACATATTCAGAAAAAATTACATATATAGAGAGAATATGATGAAGTAAGGTCAAGTACTAATATCTAGAGAAACTAAAGAAAAAGTGTAGAGGAATTCTTTATACTATCATTGGAACATTTCTGCAAATCTAAAGTTATTTCAAAATTGAAAGTTAGAACACACACAACCCCCCAACTTGAGTTCAAATCTCATCTCTACCACTTCCAAGTACTCTTGCACACATTGCTTGGCCTCCTTGAGATTCAGTTCCTTTGTTAGGTGAAGATTACAGGACTTTGTGTGTGGTCTCTGTGAGGACCAACAAAATGCTACAGAGCCCTTGGCCCCAGACCCAACTCCAAAGCCTTTAATAAGCAAAACTACTGTGGCTTTTGGTGACTCTAACATAGAGCAGCACAACCAGAGGGAGTTACTGTTCCAAAGGCAGTTCCAGGGCAGAGGAGGTCGTGTGAACCCTAGCGACACAATGCTGTTGTGCCTCACCCCTGCTTTTAAATGGAGGCCTTTTAGGGTGTTTTTTTTTTTTTTTTTTTTTTTTTTTTTTTAATGTTTCCTGAACAAGTGAAGATGGCATGACTCTTTTCAGAGTGCGAACATAAAAGCAAATGTGGGTAGGGGCTTCTGTAGAAGAGAGATTAATTTTGAACTTTTAAATCTGTCTCAGAATATCTAAAAATAATACATCCTTTTATCAAGTCCCTCCTATGTGCCCAGCTCCTCAGCAGTCCTGTCCCTTGGCTTTTTCTTCTTCTGGGCCTTTCAACACCTTTCTCCTCCACTTCTTGTGGCTTCTAGTCAGTCTTGAGCCATCCCCATCTTCTCCCCTCTTAGTTGTTTTGCTTTTGTTTTGAAAAAAAAAAAAAATTAATTCCAAGTGAACAAAAAAGATGTGTGGGAAGGAATGAATGATGAACTCCTAGTTATACTACCAACTGCCAAGTTTTAAGTTCTTCCTCCAGCTCCCACTAACCTCCTGAGCAATCAGAAATCACAGTCCTCACCAAAGCCCAGAGGATTCTAACTCCCAAAAGAGGAAAATGAGTAAGGGAAGAGGGATGTATTTTTATTATTCATGAGCCCTGGGAAAAAAATCGCCAAGAATGTCAGTTTTATGCTATTAAAAAGTTACAGTAAAGATGGGATAATTACAGATTTTTCCATTCCAATGTGTTTTAAACATCACAAACTATCATTTATTGTCATTATTTTAATGATGGAGAATGTTTGTAACTCAATCTGAATTAATTCCCAAACATATAATCTTGAAAAGGGAAGGGGGAGATCTCTTCTATTTTATTTCAATGTGATTTCCCATTATTCAACAGTTCAAATGTGGATCCAGGAAAAAAATAATAATAATTACAAAGGTCACAGAGGGTTGAAATGTACCTAAAGGGGTACATAAAATCTCAAAAATCACTTTCCTGAGGTATCTTTTGTGATTTTAGAAAAGTGAAAACAAGGAAAATCCACTATTTGGTGTTCCAGTGCTCAGGATAAAGGGCTGTGTTTGAGAGTGGGGGGACATCTGCTAGGGGAGAAACCAGCTACCAGACACAGGTCCAGCTCTGAAAGAAACATCTTTCAAATCAAGTCTTCGGGTATAAACCATTTCTGAGATGGGAGAGACCTAGTTTCAGGTCAATAAAACATCTTGAGAGCCTGATAGTCCTAATTAGCTGCTGGTAACATTTCTGAGATATACTCTGTCCTTCATTTCATTTATGCACTGATTTTTCATTCATTTTCTATTGACCAAATATTTACCGAGCACTTATCAAATGCTCTGTGAGGAACTCTGCCATGATGAGTGAGGCAGGCCTGGCCCGAGGCCACATCAGGTGCCAGCCAGCTTCAGCTGGTCTGAATTCCCAGAATTCCTGAGAAAGGGGAGGATTAGCAGACTTCACTTGATGACAAAGTTAGGCCCAGAATGGAATCCAGTTATTTTCTTAGATGCAAACATTTGTGTGGGAGGGAGACGTATACTTGTCAACAAGCCAGTGCAGAATGGAAAAGAAAAGAGAGGGCATAAGTTCTAGTTTCCCCACTGGGTGAAGCCATCCTTTGTGTCTGCACCGGAACCCTGGGATTTGTATTTTAAATAAGGTTCAATAAGGTTCTGGGTGGTTCCACATATTAACATTTAACAACCAGGCCTCTTACAAAACCAAAGGACTCCTCTTTACTGTCGAGTTGGCCAAGGTCCATAGTGAACAGATGCCTTCAAAGCCTTGTCACCACCAGGTGGGACTGGAAGCTGCTCTGCACACTTCTCTTCATCACACTCCCTCCTGGGGCGCTAAGAAAGCCAGAGTGATCTTGAAGTCAACTTAAAGTCAACCTAGAGAGAGCACCTCACTGGTAAAAGGCCCCCTTGAAGAAACTATTAACTAGTCATTTATACTTTAATAGGAGATGCCAGCATATCTTATCCAAATATTAACTGTAGATGGATTCCAACCAGGAGATCCAAGACTGTATAATTCACACACTGTGCTACTTACTGAGTGATGGTAATAAATGTGGGCCATTACTTAATTATGCCCTGGTTTAATAACTATCTAGTAATAAACTAGGGAGACCCTAATTAAACAAACAGATGTAGGGAGTGTATCTATTTATGTGTTTTTTGAGAAATGTAAAAAGAATCTTAATTAGTGAAATTGAACGAATAACAAGCACACATGCCAAGCATCTTCTCTGTCTCCTTTCCAGTAACCTGGATCACTTGTCAAAACTTGCCAAAAGGAAGAGAAAACTTGAATATCCACAAACATTAAGTAATTTTAGTGTTTCTGCAAGCAGGCAGAGTGCGCCACGTTGGCCTTGACACTGGATCCTGGCCAGATCATCAAGACAGTGATAGATCTATAGTAGCCCATATTAGAGGTCAGTAAACTTTTTCCTTGAGACAGAGAGCAAATATTTTAAGCATTGTGGGGCACATGGCCTCACTGCAACAACCTTACTATTGAAGCATGAAAGCAGTCAGACACAATATATAAACAGTTGATTATGTCTCTCTTCCAATAAAGCTTTATGTAGAAAAACTGGCAGTGGGCCAGCTTTGGCCTACAGTATGATCTGCTGTACAGTTATTAAGTGATTGTCTCTCAGCACCAAATTAACCCTCTGATACTCTCTATAATAAATGGCACATTGATGTATTGACAAGAAAGATGTCTGCAATATATTAGGCAGGGAAAAAAATCACACTCTTTATAGCAACATGATTTTTTTAAACAAACTCAAGAAACAAGCATCAAAAAAGATAATATGGTTTTCCCTTACCCACAGTTTTGCTTTCTGCAATTTCAGTTACCTGTGGTCAACCAAGGTCTAGAAGGAGATGGTCCTCCTTCTAACAAATCATCTGAAGTTCGGTAGTAGCCTGCTGCTAGGACACAACGAGTACATCATTCACCTCATTTCATCCTATCATGTAGGTATTTATCATCTCACGTCATTGGAAGAAGAATGGTTAGTACAGTAGAAGAGATACCATAGTCATGTAACTTTTCATCCAGTATATTATTATGATTTTTCTATTAGTTATTGTTAATTTCTGATTGTGCCTAATTTATAAATTAAACCGTATGATAGGTATGTGTGTATCAGGGAAAAATGTATATATAGAGTTTAGTACTATCTACAATTTCGAGCAGCCATAGAGGGTCTTGGACTCTGTATCCCCCTACAGAAAAGGGGGTACTGCTATACTACAAAGGATTCAGAGGAATAACTTCTGGAAAAAGATTCGGGAGTGGAAAGAGAAGGTGACTCGGCTTTTTACTTTTTTAACTCTGTACTGTTTTTTGGTAGTCTTTGAATTTATTAATATGAACATATATATTACCTCTCTAAGTTGAAAACTATGGTAAAGCAAAAAGAGTTTGGGCTCTTACAAATGCTAGATATTAAACCATTTCTACTAGTTCCCACCTGAGCCTAACAAGGGTGTTATGGTCAAGGAATCATTCATTCATTCATTCCACACATATACTGAGTACCCACTATGTGCCAGACACTGGACAAGAGGCAAGGGATTCATGGTGTTCTGAGTCTCAGTTGGCAAATATACATTAATCAAATAATTATACAAGTGAAGTTAAAATGACAACTGAGACAGTGATATGAAGGAGACAAGGCATTATTCATTCCCTTAGTGAACTGTGTGTCAAGCACCATAACCCACAGTTGCTGGAATATGAAATCTGTGGCAGTGAATACAGAAAGATGAGAGGGGGAGATAGGAGGAACATGCTGATGAGTGTAGACTCAGGTGTTTGTACCTAGCGTTATCACCTACTTACAATTTCCTTGGAATCACTATGAATGTGAAATCATGACAGCTGTTTTAAAGAGCTCGAAACTGAAGTTCTGTGATACAAGGCATTTAGAAGTTTTCCTTGGCTAACTTTTTCACCAATCTTGCCTGCTTTTTTCACACCCTCAGAAACAGGGACAGGCTAGATGCTGTGACCTTCTCATCATGTCAGTCACTTCCTATTGGCATTCTCCCTAATGAGATGCTAAGCGCAGAGACTGTGTTCTTCTCTTGTTCATGTTGGAGGTACCATCTTTTGAGTTGTGTTCCCTGTGCCTTCTCTGGAAATGGCTTGCTCTGTCCAAAGGGACAGGATCCTTGCAGCATTTAAAACAGGGGAAAAAGAGAATGGTCTGGACTATAGAGTATATCAACTCAGGAGATGGAAGCCTCCATGTGTCTTCTTATGTGGACTAAACAGAGGCAGTCAACAGCCCTAGGAGAGAAAGAATGGTGTAGGCCTGCAGAGAGAAGAGGACCAAGGACAGGTCATTCTACCCTAGGTTCTTCCAAAGGCCCTGGGGCATTCTTCATTTGGGTTCCATAAGACATCATTCTATACTTAGAGTAAATCCTCCTTGTTCAAGTAAGCAGCTATAAATCAGCAGAACACTGACTCATTTATGTGTACATATTCAAGACTACTTACTATTTTTAAGTTTTTTGTTTGTTTTTTTGTTTGTTTTGTAATCTCTATACCCAGTGTGGGGCTAGAACTCACGACCCTGAGATCAAGAGTCACAGTCTTTTCCAACTGAACCAGCCAGGCACTCCTACTATTTCTTTCTGGGCCATAAGAGTTTTGACTTACGGTGCTTTCAAAGTCAAAGCAAATCTTGAGTTTACTTTTTCTTTTTCTCCAGAATATTTTTCCAGAAAGTTTCTACCAGTCTGGTGGAAGTTGGATGTCAAAGGGTATCATGTCAAAAACTGATATACTCTTTAAAAGCCAGATACATAATAATAGGAGAGCAAGGCAGGAGACACTATATAAAAGGCCTTTAAATGACCTCTCCTGAGCCCTTTGGGCAATATGGGTCACAGAGCAAATCAGCCAGTCACTGGCTGTGTGACCTGGGATGAATTGTTCACCCTCTCTGACTTAGTTGCCTCATTTGTACACCTGCAATACTACCTGGTGTACAGAGCTGAGCTTTTGGGAGGCTAAGCAAAACTATTTGGAAAGTACCTCACATATAGTAAGTTGTCAGCTAAAAGTGGCTCTAAATATTAAGTTTATAGTTAGAGATAAGATCCTAGGGGGGATCCCTGGGTGGCACAGCGGTTTGGCGCCTGCCTTTGGCCCAGGGCGTGATCCTGGAGACCCGGGATCGAGTCCCACATCGGGCTCCCGGTGCATGGAGCCTGCTTCTCCCTCTTTCTCTCTCTCTCTCTCTCTCTCTGTGTGACTATCATAAATAAATAAAAATTAAAAAAAAATCACATGTTAGAGTAGAAAGAATATTTGAATGATAATCAGAGGATCTTCATTCAGGTCCCCTGACCTCACTAAGTAGCTATCTGGTCAGACTAGCTACTTCTTCACCCCAAACCTATAACTCTGTGAATAAAATGATGCTCCCTCCACCTGAAGCACTGACCCACATCATCATGTCATGGAAACCCTAACTATAATTCACAAATCATCTCAGTTTTTACTTCTTCAGAAACACTTCCCTGACTTCCACAATCAGAGACCTTTTCTTCCTTTATATAAATAAGTACTGTGCATGAGCCTCTCCTACAGGAATTATTAGGATCTGTCCTACTTTAGAGATGTGGTGCTGCTCCATTTCCTTGTGTTTACCTTGTTTAAAAATAATGCAGTTACATAAGAATTAAAGCTTAACATTCACTATAAATGTCAACAAAGATATGTAATTGGATAATGAAGTTGGCTCATAATTTGTACTAAGCTTGCCATTCACTGTTAGATGCTAACACATGGAAAAGTGCCTGGCATGTGGTAGGTACTCAACAAATATTTGTTGAATGAGTAAATAAATATTCAGACTTGATCAAGAAGGGTTACAAGTGGGGCAGTGACAGCTTTTCAGGAAACAAATTGAGGATTCATTTTTCAGATTTTCAGATTAGGAAACCATGTAAGTCTTGGTTGGGCACTTAGTAAGGGGTTAAAATTGCTTTTAGAATGAAATGATACAAGGCCAGATAGATGTACAATATTTTCAAGAGAATGTGTTTTTAGGCTAGTTTAGTTTGCCCAAATGTGGGCTTTGTGGTTGAAAAGAAGCTGGACACTTATAAGAACAGCCCCAAGTGTGATGGCAAGGCTACCATGAATGGTCATTCATGACATAGAGTCCATTGTTTGGTGGGGGATGGATGACAGCTGGCTAAATAATTTCAAATGGCTCCACAAGGTGATTTTGAATACACGGATTAGATCAAGCATGTTTTTTTTTTTTTTAAGATTTTATTTACTTGAGAGAGAGCAAAAGAGAGCGAGTGGGGTGAGGAGCAGAGGGAGAGAATCCCAAGCAGATTCTCTGGTGAGCATAGAGCCTGACATGGGGACCAGGGCCTGATACCATGACCTATCAGTTCATGACATGAGCTAAAACCAACTCTCAGACGCTCAATCAACTGAGACACCCAGGTTCCCCTTATAAAGTGTTAGAATCAGTGGTCTTAACAAACACGAGTAATTAATCTTGGTTGGCTTTATGAAACATTTACTTTCTTTAGAGCACTTATCACAGTTTATCCTAATTTTATTGGTCTGCTTAGCTCCTTTTTTGTTGTTGTTTTTGGTTGTATCCCCAAGAGACCATGAGCTCTAAGTAAGAGGGAACTATGACTCTGGCCCACTGTTGTATGTGTACTACCTGGCACAAACCAGATGAAGCTCAATAAATGTTGAAAGGATAAATGAGCAGATGGCAGGCTGGATAGATGGTAGAGTGGATGGATGGAAGGAAGAAAGCCAGATAGCCAGCCAGATAGCCAGCCAGATGGCCTTTGGGTCACAAATCCAAATAATAAAATCAGGTCTCAACAACAACAAAAAATCAGTCTCATTATATCACAGGATGGGTGAAAGGCTTACCCACCTACAGATGATAGGACAATAACAAAAATATGTGAATTATAATAGATGGGGTAACAACAAAAAAGTACCAATAGCAGCCAGCACTGATACAGCACTTACTGTATGCAAGGCACACTCTAAATGCTCTCTCAAACTCTCTCTCTCTCTCTCTCTCTCTATATATATATATATATATATATATATATGAATATTCTTTCTTGATTCAGAAACAAAATTATATCTATCAAAAAATAAATCTGAACATGGATACACACACACAGGACAATGGTGCATCTGACCTTGCATCATTTAACTCTAGAAGAAAATATAACCCTTTACTAAGTGCCCAACCAAGACTACATGGTTTCCCAACCTAAAAATCTGAAAAATGAATTTGTTTCCTGAAAAGCTGTCATTGCCCCCACTTCATACCTGCCACTGGAGAAATTATTTTTCAGACCCTTCTAAAGCTTGGGAATACTAAATAAGCCCTAATGAGTTCAAAAGTTGGTAATGACATTGCTAATTTGGTAGCTTCTTTGGCAGCAAGTCAGTTTTCCTTCCTCAAAGGAAAAATAGGATTATCAAGTGGGCTAGGAGAATTTTCTTTATATGATTGATGGGAAGAACAAGTAATCACCTTTAAAGTGCCACAGCATATAATACCTCTTCCATGCTCTCTTTCTTCTGACACCCATGAGTAATTGAAGAGAAGGGAGCCTCTTAGAATGACCAATAAAGTGAAGATGACAACCCTCTCTCTGCTGTCTACCAAGAAAGTGACATGCTGAGGTCTTGGATAGTTGAGAGCTGACATGATATAAAGAGTGTTTGATGGGCTCTTCTGATGCTTGGCTCAGCATGTACCTGCTACCAATCAGACCACAGAGGTTTTGGGTAAAACACAGATCAGTGGAGACAAGCATTATTGCTTCTTAGAAGCCAATAGCCTATGGCCCTGCTGTGAGAAGATCTGCTCTCGGAGTTTGGGGTGAAGGTAAAGTCCTCATGGTAGGAGTAAAGGAAATCAGTGAGCAAAGCAAGATGGAGCAGAAATGAAATAATAAATGCTATTTTGAAATCTATCTCATCGTAGCCACCCATAACAGATTAACCATAATGTTCAGACTGGCAAACAAAGGACCAGTAACCTCTTGGCCCCAACTTATTGACACGGGGATAGAGAGTCCTTCCCTTGGAAAAGGTACTGCTCCACAGCAACTTATTTAGTAAAGATATCTTCACAGATGCAAATAACTTAGCTGAAGCAGAGCTGAGTCTCATAAACCTTGAGAAGCACAATGATCAGACAATTAATTTTCGTTCTCACAAGCTCACTTTTCCTGAACTCTGCTGAAGCCTGTCAAGGAATGCTGACCTGTTGTAAGTAAAATGATTTAAGAATAGATTAATAGGAAGGAAGGGTCTTCGGTTTGTTGACAAGAAAATTAAAAACAAACAAACAACTTTCTACAGTTGTAGCCAAAATGTCACCTAAAATACCCCTGACCAGTTCCTAGAGCCTGCTGTCTAGAGAACATAAGTGGCAGCCTGGGGTGATCAGGGGTAGGAAAGCTGTTGAAGACACCATGTCATCTAGTAGGATATTCCTCTCTAGGGCCTCCCTTGTATAGAAGAGAATTAGGTTGGTTAGGGGTATACCACGGTACCCTCAATCTCCTAATCAGTGTCAGGTGCCTGCCCTTTGGCAGTTGGGACTCACACACTCCCTCACTCCTGACTCATATAGGAAGGACAAAAGTCTTTTAAGAAACAGTACTACAACAATTTCCTCTAGATAGTCTGTAACCAAATAATGGCCACCTTTTTCAGAAGCTATGCCTAGAGTATGGCAAACGCTCAATATATAACTATAAATGAATCGGAAGGGAGGAAGTATTTATACAGTATAGCTGTTTCATAAATGCAACAGTTTTATTCTGATTTAGTTATATCTGCTTGGTAGCATGTGAGAATTCATTATATCAAGTTCTTTCCTCTTCTGAGGACATGGCCTCAGAACAAAGCCAACTTTTTCATCTGATTATCTGTTCAAGAAACAGTCATGTGTGCCAAAAAGAGAGGATAGAATGGCCATAGTAGATATAGAAAACAATGTTATGTCTTTTTAATACTTTAGGGATGATGTATGAGATTTTCAAGGTTATTTTTTTCTTACTGTATAATTCCTAGGTTAAGGGCCAGCTTTAAACTAAAAACCATGTAAAACAGTATCATTTCTTGATTGATTCAATCCAGGGTTGCCTTTTTTATACCAAACATAGATCTCAGACAAAAAGTGACTAGAGTAAGAACAAAGTCTACAAGAAGTCATCAGGAGAGGATTAAGGGGACACCTGGGTGGCTCGGTGGTTGGGTGCCTGCCTTCGGCTCAGGTCGTGATCCTGGAATCCAGGATCAAGTCCTGCACCGGGCTCCCTGTGAGGAGCCTGCTTCTCCCTCCTCCTGTGTCTCTGCCTCTCTTTCAGTGTGTGTCTCATGAATAAATAATTTTTTTTTTAAAGAGAGGATTAAGGAGTAGAAGGAAAAGAAGGCAGAGAGAAATATGGGTAGATTCATCCCAAGTCGACTAAGATGGACTAAGATGTCTGAGCTACCTGGAACAGTAAAATAATAATAAAAATTTAAAAATACCATTTACTGTGAACAAAGAATCCTATAAGCAAATAAAAATAATCTGTGCTAATAGTCTTAATAGCTGGCTATAAATAATTTTTCATGCAATATCAGGGATCAAGGAGAAGGAAACAGATTATGAATCTATTCAAACTAAACATATTTAATGCTAGAACCAACTTGAGGCCAAAGACATCTGGTATCAGAGAGGGAGAATTGCAAATGGAAGAAGAGCTGTGGTTTATGCCCGAACATCATGAACTAGAGGAAGAACATAAGGAAACCGTGGTCTCACTTATGAGGTGCTATTTTAGTTCCCTGACTGCTGTATTACCACAGTATAGTGGCTCTAAACAACACAAATTTATCATCTTACTCTTCTGTAGGTTGGAAGTCTGACCTGGGTCTCGTGGGTTACAGTCAAGGTACGGAGAGAACTGAGCTCCCATCTGGAGGCTTTTTTCCAGCTTTTAAAGGCCACCTACATCCCCTAGCTCATGCCCCCCTCCATCCATCTTCATAGTCATCAATAGTAGGTCAAGTCCATTTCACAGGGCATCACCCTAATCTCCTCCTCCATCTCCGTCTTCCACTTCTAGGACTCCTATGATTATACCAGGCCCTCTGGGATAATCCAGGATAACCTCCCGATTTTAAGGTCAGCTAGTTAACCACCTCAATTTCATCTGCAGCCTTAATTCCCCATTGCCATGTAATGACATTTATTCAGCTTCTAGGGATTAGAACATCTTTGGACAGAGGAAGAGGTTCTGTAGTCTGCCTACTAAAGGCATCAGTGTTTCAGATTTACTTCTTTTTTGTTGTTTTTTTTTGTCTCTCCAGCTCCAAACTATCATGAGGACAAGTTGGGGGCCTCCCATTTTATACACTGTGTATAGTATAAGGTATGAGAATCATATCTTTCTTACTAGGCAGAGCTAAATATGTGTGTTCTCAACAAAAAACAAACAAAAAACAAAACCCAGAAAGCCTAAAATAAACAAAGACCACTGAGGAGGGGGGAAAACAGAATACACTGTCCAGAAACATCTGATTTTACCCAGCGCAGTTTCAAAGGGAGTCTACCCACTGACAGCCTTTCCATCATCTCAAGTTCTCAATCATTTATTTTGTTATATGTCATATATTTGGAGAATGATTTCTAAGGAGTTTCATTGTTATTAGCAGTCTAGACATTTATGATAAATTAAAACCCCATTAAGTGTGAAGGTATCAAAACAATAGCAGATCTGCTTTCCACTGCATATATTTTAGGATGACAGCCCTACTTCATCTGACTTCCTCACCAAGAAAGGAGCTCATCAAACTCCGTTCTAGTGACAGAGCACACAACCAGGACCTATTTTTGTAGTACCTGGAAAAAAAAAAAATGCCCGCACAGGCAGTACATCTGGTACAGAAATGAAATTAAATACAACAATATTGAGGCATCAAACACTCAGATCCATTTCATTGTTTCCTATCCAGAAACACCCTAATTGAAGGTGGCATTCCAAGGTTAAATCCTAGTTCTGACAGACTCTCATGTCAGACACCTGTCAAAATGTAATAAGACACCTGTGAAAGGAAAAAGGATGCCAAAACCGTATCAGATTTCCCAAATCATGATCCCTAAATTAGAGGATTCATGTCACCAAGCAAACGGGGTGGTAGCTGGGTGCCACTAGGGCCACACTATCATTCGCAGGCGAGGAAAAGTAAAACAGAGAAAGATGACACCTTGGAAGGAATCGCCAGTGTTTTAAGTCCAGCAAATGATGATAATAAGCATGAAAGGACAGCTCTGAATGGGCTTAAATTTCAGGATTCAGCCCTGGAGTCTTGATCCCAGTTAGAGGCAGGCAGTTATTTTTTAATATCTGTTTTACATAATTAAGGGGCAGTGGCTTTCATGCAGATGAGGCTTTGAATGTTCACAACACCGAATGGGCTTCATTAGCTTAGCTGGGCAATTAATGAAGCAGGAAGTAGAAAGCCAAGATAAAGCCTTATCTTCAAAAAGGTCTGAAGCAGGGAGTGCTGATAGTCGAGAGGTGGTGACGATGCATTTCATACATTTATTCACTGGAAAGCAAAACTTCTATAGCTCTTGATAGCTTTGAAACCAGCACATACATCCCAGTGAAGCCCCAAATGAGAGAAACAGGTGGTGTGTTTAAGGCTTTGTAGAAAGTCTTGAAGTATTTCCTAAACATTTGCAGGTTTCACCAAGCCTTTCTCTTGTTATTCTAAATGCCTTTTCTATTGTTTTTCAATTGCTTTCCTCATTTCCCTCCCCTGTGCATTTCAAAGGAAATTGGAGAGCTTAAAATGTGGCTAAATATAACAGCACTGAACTAACAGTGAATAAAACCTCAAGAAATTATTTGAGATGCATATTCCTCCTCTTCTGGTTAGGAAACTGCAGTATCACAAATGAGCTTTGCTCAGGAGAAAGGCTATTTGTTTACAAGTGACTGAGTACATGTAGGCAGAGCTGGGGCTGAAGGAACTGAATCCAATTCTGGGCTATTTCAATCCAAGTTTTTTTCGAGATAACCAGCGGCATACCCATGTTGAAGAATCTGATAAATCAAATATCCCACCGGTCGAGAAGGGCTAAACCATAGCCTGTTAATTTTGCATAGGACCATCCAAGTGGGTCCAATCTGGTACAACCACTTCATTTTGAAGATGAGAAATCAGTCCTACAAGAGGTTATTGACTTCATCCTGAGTCTCAACTGTGTCACCAACAGTCAGGAGTAACTTCCAGGGCCCTGTTTCTTACTCTGGGCTCTCTGCATTCCTCCAAACTACCTCCTAGGCTGCCACCTTCAAGAAGAAAGGAGCCACAGAAAGATTAGTATTTCCAAGTATATACCTGGAAGGCATCATCTCTTCCTCAGCTTGTTTCCTGTGTTACCTTCCTTTTTCATAGACATTCTGGTCACAGCCTTCTGTGTTGTTTCTAAAGTGTCTCCCTCCCTTTTCCTTTGTTCAAACTGAAGCAGGTAGACAGACTCAAAAAAAGTGCAAGACTCAATGAAATAAAGTGCTGGATAAAGAAAGAGCACAAGTTTCATGTCCTGTTTACAGGGCAAAGGGTACTAGGCCCCGGGGACTAAGAAAAGCTCAAGATAGGGAAGGGACAGGAGGACATAAGACGGCATAACTCTAGGGTACAGAGTGAAGAGAAAAACTGAGACTTTAAAGATGGTCCCCATCTAGAATTCCATGTGGCCAGCTGAAAGCTTACCTCAATATCAGGTAAGGACTTCCACTGGCCAGGGCCTGGAAACCTCAATCCCGTTACCAACTCAACCTGCACTGGCTCATCCTCTAGAGATAATCCAACGTCCTATGGTCTGGAAAACCTACAGCACTCAAACTGAGGGTGGGGAACTTGGAAGGATGAGGGGAAACTTTACTCCTTGACAATCAAAATGGGTCTGAACAGAATGAGTGGGGAGATTTTCTGAGAGCCCAGGGCAGGAGTATACAGAGGGCACACATCCCCCTTGATGGAAATCATGTTATTTGGTGTCTATCCAGCCTGTTTTCTAGGACTCCAGTAAATATTCTATTACCTCACCACTTGTTATCTTCTCTGATCTTAGACTTGTCGTATCTTCTAATGTGGAAAGGTCCTATGACACAGTAGATTGTTTTGATCTGTCTGGTGACCCTGGAACTCAAAGATTCTCCAGGACCACTCATCTGCCCTTTGGACTTCCTCTCTTACTCCAGCCCAACGAGAATGACATACTATTGCCAGAGCATGCCCCACACTGGCTCCTACTACTAGCGTTTGTCATTCAGGTCTTTGTACCTGAAAGGCTCTCCCTCCCCCATCTTCGCCTCTTGATAATTTATCCATGTACCAATTAAGAAATTTGACATTTGAAATGATTCACAGATGGAATGGGATGGCCTAGGAGAAGAAGAGGCCCTATCACTGCAGGTGTTCAAGCAGAAAGTTAAGACAACATGTTAAGACTCTATCAGATGAAGGTCGGGCTACAACAATAATAACAGGTGCCAGGAATTGTGCTAAGCACGGACCATACATCATTCTCACAATGACCCCAGGAAGGAGGTACAATAATCTTCGTTTTATAGGTGAGGCCCAGGAACATGCCCACGGTCACTCCATTGGGATTCAGATCAAAGCAGTAGGAGTTAAGAGCCAGCTATGAGCCCATACCCTTCAATACATCTAATGGCCCTTCCAACGCTGTGTTCCTGGCATTTTATAATGTCACTGTTGTTCCTTGCATCCCTCTCTCACTGCATTCAGGATGCAACCTCTCTTTCCTCTGTATACTCTTGGCTCTTTTCTGGTAATTGTTTCACTGGCTTCACCTGATCAATCTGCATACTTACCTCATCTTACCAACTGGAATATAAGCTGCTAGGAAGAACTCTGGCTGACCTAACCACAGAGCAATCACACTGCCTGAGACAGGGTAGCAGCTAAAATTTTCTGGAATGAACACCTCTCAAAATGCTTCACACACCATAGTGCACTATTAATGGTTGCTGTAGGTCACCATTCCAACAGCCATCAAGAGTCAAAGTTTCTAACAGTAACAGCCTAGAGTCCCCTTTGCTGAGAGCACCACTCTGACCTTGACGAGATGGCCAAGTGGACAGTCTATTCTCACTAGGCTCAGGGTGGGACTGAAAAGCCTTCTTCTTCAGCCAAGGGGCACTGTTATAAAATTCTTTGCTATTTTTTAAAACCATTAAATTCTTCACTAATGCCAAGGTGCAAATAAAATCATTTATTTTGGGCATTTGGACAAGTCCAGAGTTATGACAAAAACTGGTCTTTAAAAATCCTAAGTTGCTTCAGGAGCCTTCCTGCCTTACCACACTGACCTTGAGTGGTTCAAGTCCCATCATTCCAGGGAATTTCCTCTCTACTCTTGCATCAGAAATATCATGAATCACTGGGATTGTTCTGACTTGGAGTAGAGGGAGCTGAGAAAACAAAGGTCAGCTGGGGACTGGAATGAATTCATTCTAGTCCTATTATTGGTAAAGTCATGGCTTCTTATCTCTAAAACTAAAAGGTAGTCATACTGGAGATATACCATCCATTATGACAACCAGACAAAATTAAAGACAACTATGCCCTTGTTTCACATTATTTGCTTCTCCTATTATTGCCTGTAGACATCAAAGAAGCAATTCCCCTTTGGATAAAATGGCAGTTACATACAAAGACATTCATAACTCAGGTCTAGATCCCATAGACTAGAAACATACACTGGTTCAAATTTCTGTTGGTTCTACTTCCAAGATATACTCTGAAATGGTCCATTTCTTTCTAACTCAAGACCTGCCAGCTCATACCACCACTGCTTCTTACCCTGGGAGTATCGCAATATCCTCTCCTAACTGGCCTCCCAGTTTCCATTCCTGTCACTCTTCCATTCTGCATATAGCAACCAGAGTGGCCTTATACAAATATAAATCATGTCACTTCTACTAACTACTCCTATGGCTTTCCACTGCACTGAGAATAAGCAAGCTAGAGCACAAGCCCTTATGATGTGATATGGTACCTGTCCAGATGGTTGTGTGTACCTTGGGCCAGTCTCTTCCTCCCTACTCCTAGGCTCCAGGCTTCTTTCACAGGTGAGCACTCACTGGTCCATAGGCCTGGGGCTCTCTTCTGTCACCTTCCCACAGCTGGTTCCTGTCATCCTTCAGATCTCTGCTAAGCATCACATCCTCAGAACATCTTCTCTACCCTTTCTAGAAGCACCCTTTATTCCATTCCTGTTATTTTCTACCACATTATTTTTTCCCTTCCTGATATTCTTTTAACCATAACCATCAATTATTTTCTTTATATATTTACTTATTTATTTCCAGTTTTCCTTCCTGGAATTTAAGTTCCATGAGAACACAGACCTTATTAATCTCTTTTGGCATTGCATCTCCTATAAGTCCTGGGATACATCACAGATACTCAAACAAGGACCGTGGAATGAAAGAATAAATAAACTCAGATTCCATCATACTACAAGGTCTGCCATAATCTAGGTTCCTAGCACTCCTTCCAACCTCATTTACCAGAGCTCTCTCAACAGACTAACTACATATGGCACACCAAGCCACAGGCTGTTGCATAAGTAAGTCACTCTTTTTATTGTCTCCTTAATGTGATGTTGGCATGCTGGAGCATCCTTCACCTCTACCTCTGCTCTGTTACTGTAACTTCCTCTAGGATCTCAAATGAATCTTTGTCTCCAGGCTAAGTTAAAGGCAGCAGTGATTTGTTAAAATATCTGCCTTTCAGTGGGTGGTCCCAGAAGTGTATGATCCAAGGCTAATTCATACCTTTATCTTGAGCACAGTGCTGGGCACACAATAGAAATGCTAGATAAATGAGTGAGCTCAATTTAACTACCACTTACTGTGCACCACCCGCCCCCCCCCCCATATCCCCCATATTCCAATTGCTAGGCTCAGGGGAGGATCCTGCTGAGGGTTTTCCATGTTGGGAGCAGCACACTTGAGTAACTGCTTTGCACAGTAGATCATTTAGCACAAAAGATAAAGGAATTTCAGATGAGACATGAGAGCAAAGGAAAAGCGACACTGAGTGAAGGAACTAGTACTTTCTGGTTTCGCTTCTGCTGTTATGGAAATATTTAGTCCAAATAATCAGAGATTTCTTGTGTTTACAGGAGAGCCTCCAAATCCCTAGGCATAAACAGTCACAATCCAACCCCCCCACACTGACCATGAAGACACAAAAAGGAATCTCCAAATACAAAAATCCTGATATGCTCATTCATCTATTTTGGAAAATTAAAGTCAAATGATTAAGAACTTAAAACTTAATACTTTATGTATATTGTAATAAAGTATCTCTTAGCAATAAAGTTCACCCATGGTAATAACATTCCTTCTGTAGAGCTTCATTTCTTTTCCACTCTTAGGTTCATAAAGACCATTGTCATGAAGACCGTTATAGGATTCAAGTGAGAATAAAATGAAAAGGATGTGCAAGATAAGTTTTTTTCTTAAATACAGAGAAGTGACACACTTACATACCAAGTCCTACTTAGATAAAATCACAATTATAGTCAAGGATATATTTCACTGCTTATCCACATCACATATTTGAGAAGGTGCTCTGTAAGAGAACTGTCCAAAGTCACACAACTCCCAAACTTTTTTTTCTGATCACAGGTAGTAAATATTACTCAGCCTTGCAGTATGGAAATTATGAGGTTTATGATCCCATGGCTCCTTGTTTAAAAAAAAAAAAAAAAAGAAAGTAACACAGTGCACATTCCACCTAGATCCAGCCCCTTCTTTTTCTAGGTAGCTCTCTTTTCTCAGTCTTATACAGCATCATGTGAAAAGAGATGATTACATCCCTATAGTGATATACTTATTTTTACTTATCTATATTTGCTCCCTCCCACTAATATGTTTCCCTTTGCATTTTATGTAAATATTGTTAGAATCAATTTTAATGATGCCTTGTAGGAGCATACTACTATCACTTCTAAAAAGTAGATCATTTCCTGAGTTAGAAGGCAAACCTGGTGCCCCTGCTTACAGGTAAATTTGAGGCAGAAAGAAAGAAATTTCTGTGCATAAATGGAGCTTTTATCAGATATGTGCTCATATTCCTGTTTCAAATTTATGTCCCTGGATCCCTAAATGATTTTGTTAAGAGTGAGAAAAAGTAGGCTCTCTTCTAACCATGCCACAGCACATAAATCAGAACTCATTGGGGGTGAGGGGAAAGTGCCATCAAACCACTATTCTACAGACTAAATAATATGACATCAAGGGTAAGTTTTCATTTAATTTTTACCACTGAGTGGCTGTGTAGCTTTTAGAAAGTTACTTCTTGAATCCATCATCAACCATGTAGTGTCCATTAAATGCCAACTCTGCACTAGAATCTACTTGATAGAAAGCTATCCTGTACTCAATGTCCTTATTTGGTGCCTTGGTTGTGATTATCTTTGAAATGACCTTAATCATTCCAAATGACTATAAATGACTTTACATCAAGAGTAGGAAAAGACTGATTTAAACACATAATGTGAAAGTCTTGAAGGAAGCATCAGTCAAATTGCATTTTTTACAACAATCAATTGGCTTCTGGAAGAGAGGGAAAGTGAGAGAGGAGAGGGATGCACCTTTATCATTGAGAAGTGCAGTATAATCCATAGTGATATTAAAAGAACAATCACTGAGTGATTAAGGATGAAAAATAATAAATAAATCAAGATTCAATTAATGACCTTCAAGAATGTGAGATCAGAAAGAGAAACAGAGACCTTTCTAGACATTCTTGTAGGCTAGATCAAATTCTACTTTTTCTACCGATAATGAAACCCAGAGACATGAGCCATGTCATCAAAATTGAGTTCAAATTGAGCCTCTCTGTCACCAAGAATCCATTCAATTTAGTTGCCAGAGAAATAAAACCTCCTTTTCAAAAAGAAGAGTGATATTCTCTTTGGAAACAGCTCAAGCATCCATTGACTAATGAATGGATAGGGAAGAGCGGTATATACATGTAATGGAATATTTTTTTTTATTTTATTTTATTTATTTTTTATTTTTTTTTTTTATGATAGTCACAGAGAGAGAGAGAGAGAGAGAGAGAGGCAGAGACACAGGCAGAGGGAGAAGCAGGCTCCATGCACCGGGAGCCTGATGTGGGATTCGATCCCGGATCTCCAGGATCGCGCCCTGGGCCAAAGGCAGGCGCCAAACTGCTACGCCACCCAGGGATCCCACATGTAATGGAATATTACTCAGTCATAAAAAAGAATGAAATCTTGCCATTTGCCATGACATGAGTGGAGCTAGAATATCATGCTATGTGAAATAAGTCAGTCAGAGAAAGACAAATACCATATGGTTTAACTCATAGGTAGACTTTAAGAAACAAAACAAATGATTGCGGAGGGGCAGCAAACCCAGAAACAGACTCCTAACTATAGAGAACAAACTAATGGTTACCAGGTTGGGGAGGAATGGGTTAAATAGGTGATGGGGATTAAGGAGTGCACCTGATGAGCACTGGGTATTGTAGAAAGTGTTGAATCACTACTGTATATCTGGAACTAATACGACCCAGTATGTTAACTAAATGGAATTTAAATAAAAACTTAAAAAAAAAATAAAATAAACTCTACCAGCGTTAGGCAGCTAAATCCAAAATCAAAGAGGGTTGTTTAATTTCCCCTCTTGAAGTTCTTACTGTCTTAGTGCATTTTAAAATAAAATAAAAATCCAACAATAAAACAGCTCAATTAAGCTTAATTTGTGTGCTTCAACATCTGGCTGGGTGACTGCTCCCGTAGTTCACACTTGTACAGCAAAGTACTTTTTAATTAAGACCACTCATTCTGTTTCCTCTGTACCAGACAATGATGAGGTTGTTGTTTGGGTACAAAACTCTCCAGGAAAAGGCTTAATGTAACAAATGATTTTTTTTCTTTAAGTGCCAGGCAAACATTGGTTCAGAGTATATTGACCTACCTTGAAGCTGATCCCAACTTTATTTTAGAGATTCTAGGATTTTATTGTTACCTGATAGAGCTCAGAAACAATGCACACAGGTGTGCAGGCACACATACACAAAATCCCTCGATAATCTTGCATATAAGCAATATAGCTTTTGTGTGCTACCCCAACATGAAACAAAATATGCTATGCATTACAAACAGGAAAACACTCTTATTTCTTGGGATTGAGATATTTGAGGTTTCTCTACTTTGCTGGGACTTATATTTAAAATGCAGAGGACCAGACCTCAGGTGACCTTTTATGCCTGCTTTAGTGATCAGACCAGAAACAGAGAAGAATATGAAACTACAAAGCTGTGCTTTCTACTCAGCTAATGGTACCTATAAAGAAACATCTCTTAATTAGCCTTACCCTGAGCTAACTTCCTCTGATCTGCCATGTATAATTAAATATGTTAGCAAGACAGAAATGTGAGATACAGCAGCTTTCACACCCAAATTTTCAACTCCAAATTTATAAAAAGATAAATGTGGATTTTTTTTTAGTTGAAAGCCCATCTTGAAGTATTTTATTTTCACTCTGAAAACTTTCAACATTATGTTAAAAGAAGAAAAAGAAAATGGGTGGTAAAATTAGTAGTAGGGCTGAATTTTCAGAGAAAGGAACTCTAAATCAAACTGATAGAATCTCAGGTGCCCAGCCTGCGGCCCCTCAGAAGACAAAGATTTCCCAAATAGTCTATTCTGCCCAAGGCTTGTGGTACCCACCCCACTGGTCTTTCACTTCTAAGGATGAGTCTGAAAGCCATGATGTTGATACAATACAAGGCAGGAAACATCCAGCACGTGGGTGCTAAGGAACGCTGAAGGTGGCTTCCAGCCTTAGCCATAGGGTGCCTTTTTATGGCTAAATTAAATGAAATTATTTTTAAGCCCTCTTAATTTGGCACTCTTTGGAAACGTGAAACTGCCTAGAGAAAAATTGCTCTTTATATAATGAAGTGAAGCAGTTTGGGAATATAGGCCTCTCCTATATTTATGCCTAAATATAACTAAGATGTATGAGTGATAATTCACATTGGGTTTATAATATGTGAATATATGCTTTGAAAAAAAACTCATATCTTACATGCATTTGAAAATAAACCTAGATAATATTTATAAACCTAGCAAGGGGTTTATTTGATTAAACACATTTTGACCTTTAAAAGTCTTAATACTTCTTTTTTTCTTACACGAAGGATTCTGTTGTGGTGGTTGAATCAATTTACACATCCAGAGCATATAACACAGATAGAACTACACAGTAAACTATCTTGTTATAGATAGGTTTTCTTACAGATAAAAATACAGATATATAATTCATACTCTTATCAGAATAACCTACCAAGAAAGAGATTAAAACAGACTCCATATATGCAGATAGCTTTTCAATATCATCTCTTATAAATATCAGAAAGGTTTTCCTCTGTGTTGGCACTATAAGTTTCCTTTAAAAAGCCAGTAGTGGGATCCCTGGGTGGCTCAGTGGCTTAGTGCCTGCCTTTGCCCCAGGGCATGATCCTGGAGTCGTGGGATCGAGTCCCACATCAGGCTCCCTGCATGGAGCCTGCTTCTCCCTCTGCCTGTGTCTCTGCCTCTCTCCCTCTCTGTGTCTTTCATGAATAAAAAAATAAAATCTTTTAAAAATAAAAATAAAATAATAAAATAAAATAAAAATAAAAATAAAAAGGCAGTAGCTATTTCATTAGGCACATTAACCTCAATTGTTTCATTAAAACACACACATGTGCATGCAGATGTATGCACGTGCGCACACACATTATTCTGGGGAAGTTTTGAGAGGCCATTTCTAGTAGACAAAAGCTCTTCAAGAATTTCCCCAAAATTTCACCTACACATATATGCTAGTTTGAGTACTATGCCCTCAATTTAACCTTGAGCAAGTCCCTCTGAGTTGACCAGACAGACCAGCAGTTTAGACTCTGTGCTCGCATAAACAACCGTGTGAGGACTACTGAAAACTAGTTCAGAGTTACCTTCACAGCTGGTTCTCAGCAACTTAACCCAGAAGTCAGTAAAGTAATGCAGTTCCATCAAAGGGGCTGTGGTCCAGTTTTCATGTTCATCTGTTCTGTTTTTATTTTCTGCCTCTCCAATGCTTACCACCTGTCCTACTGTCCTGGTCCTATTTTGCTGGAATTCTAAGTGTGGACCGCTGGCTGGATGCAAAGGAACTATCTACCACCATGGACCTGATTCTTCCCTCTTCCTCACCAGGGCCCACAGCACCTCTGGCCCAAAGGATCTTGCTAAAATGCGCTGGGCCTCTCTTTTCTTGTTCCTCAAGCCTGCCCTGGCTTCCTCTCATTTTTTAAGCTTTGTCTTTTGGCGGCTCATGGATTTGTATGCTCTCATCCTCGACCTAGAAATGTGCCCCTTCCTTCAAGGTAACTGGCACTGGTCTGCAGGGTACACTTGCAAGCTTCTGAGCTCCAAAAGCCTTACAGGGTGTTAATTCTGTCCTAGATGCAGTACAGGAGAGGGAGGAGAGGGGAAAAGAGAGATTAAAATGTCAGAACAGAAATGCTGTTTCAGCCAGGATGTTTCTTCTCCCACACCTCCTATATTAAAATGGGCCTGATTTTCTAAATTCAGCAGAAGAGCCTGAGAAGAAATATTAGCTTTTCAGTTAATATCATTCACACAAGGAATTTGTCAGAAGAGTCTGCATTTGAACTTTTCATGTCATCTCACACATCTCAGGGGGTATTAAGCTCTATAAAATACAATTTCAAAAGTGAAATAATTCTCCATTTTGACTCTGTGAGTCTTAGGGAATGTAAAAAAAAACCACAAAAAAAAAAAACAAAAATAAATAACAACAACCTCTGGCTTATTCCTAAGAGAGAATAAATAGAGTAAGTAGAGATATTTCTTGGTCAAATAACTAGAAGGATTACAACCCTTAGGGTTCCTGTTCCAAAGCCCTCCAAATCCCAGCAGGTCTGGCAAAGCAGAACAGAGAAGGGGCTGGATATACATTACAGGAAAAACAGAAGCAAGTGGTTAATGGTTTTCTTAAATGCTGCAGAAAATGGCTTGCGTGTAAATAAATACAGTAGTACAGAGCAGAACAAGGAAAAAAGTGAAAATGGAACCCAAGGGATCAGGAGGCCCTGTTCTCAGCTAGCCTGTCAGCATTTGCAAAAACCCGACCTGTGAGTCAAGCTCTTCCTCACAGCCTGGTTTTTCCCCTTCTACTCAATTGGCTATTTCTGTAGCCAGAAATAAACTCATGACATATTTACTGTTCTCCTCACCATCCTTTTCTTTAAATAAGGTAAGAATTACCCAGAGTGGCCTTTTACGCTTATTACTTTGATGGCTGCTTTCTGAAAAATACAGGGAATGTTAAAGGACTTTTGTTTTAAAGTCTCTGATCATATACTTAATGACTCACACAACTCATAGTCCAAAAATTGGCCATTGCAATGTTACCGGTTTTCTAGGAAATGGAAAACCTGTGTCCCAAGGACAATCTTCTTGACTTTTATATTCCCAATGTCCTCTCTTGTGATTTGAGGGGGGTAGGGCGACCTCCATAGAACCATGATAAAAGTCTGTGGTTGAATAGATTTGGAAAACCCTGTGTTAAACATCTGACTTTTCTGAGCATGTAACATACAAAAAGGCAGTGTGGATCTCTAAGTGGGGAAGACAAGCAGAGGAAGTCACAAACATCCAACTCTAGTATCTTTGCAAGATACTGGAGTATCTTGCACAGTTCTTCCTTGAAACATGAAGATTAACTGAATAATCACTACAGTCCCTTCCAGCTTTGTATAAAATTTCTGTTACCTTTTCATTAGGACCAAAGGACTCAAAGGAATGATGGAGGAAATAAAACGGTCTTCTTCCAAAGAGAATCCAAAGATCACTAGACAGACACTATTATTAGTGTTTCAGTGTTGTAAAGAAGGTATGATTTGGAGCCAAGCTGACTTGACTTCAAATCCTGTTTCTGCCTTTCATTAGCTGTGTGTCCTTAGAAAAATGACTTAATCTCTCTGAGTCTCATGTTCTTCTTCTGTAAAATAGTAATAATACTAATACTACTAACAGTACTAATATTACTTCATAAGGATGTCTGAAATAAATTAAGATAGCAATCACCAGGCCTTACATATAATATAGTTATTTCATTTCAGTTGTTCATTTATTTATTTCAATAACACTGCGGCTGAGACCTGGTCATGATCATTTGATTAAGGAAGAAAGCTTGACATCAAAATCACTCAAAATTTCTTTCCACTTTAGGATTCTATGAATGGCTTTGAGATTTGTTGATCTGGCCTGTCTACATTTCTTTAACCAAAATCTTGTGTGTTCTGTGTACGTTGTTATATCGTAGTCTACCTAATTCCCCCCAAGCTTTACTTTGTCTGCCCCATAGGACAGTCACCAAAGCCTAGGAATCTTAAAATGATGTGAGCTGAAAGTAATTAATATGTCCATGTTGTCAGAGGTAAGCTATGCGGCACATCAATTATACTGAAGAGCAGTCTGCTATGCCAAAAAGAAAAAAAAAAGTATAAATTGTTTCTCAACCAAAGAATGCCACTGAATATTGATTTTTCCAGTCTTTTAAAGAGTCTGTGTTTAGAATTTAGATCAGTGTTAGAACAATTCATTTACAAATGCATGTAAATAAGGTTAAAGGCCTAACTTAAATCTGTAATAAGTAGATGTATGGAGAGTAGTTAAAGTTAAAAATGGCCTTCTGATAAGATGAACACAGGCTCTTTAACCAAAGATGCAGTTAGCATGCAGTAATAAAAGTTGGTGGTGACATCCTTCTAAATGTGGGTATGTATAACACATTCCCACTGTTAGAGAGCCCCACGAGAGATGGTGCCAACCCAAGAAAATGAGTTGTCTCTTAGCAATGGGATCAACTGTTTCTTTAGGGCTATCATTCCTTTAATGGGCATTTGCCAAGTATCTCTCGTTTATATTACATTTTACGTTAATAAAGTATGTTTGGAGTTCTGTAAGTAGTTGTCCTTTAGATACTTCTAAATTCAGTGCTTTTGTTGAAAAAGAAAAGAACATTGATTTTTAAAGAGACCAAAATGCTATCAAATTCACTAAAGAAGTTAAAAAGTGGTCCCTATCTCAACTCTGTCTCTAGATTAGCTCTTGACCTACCTTATTTTTGTTTCTATAGACCCAACCTTTCTGTTCAGGTTTAAACTAGTAGAGTCAAAAGCCACTCCTTGTGTCCCAGCCTCAACATTCAAAAGATATCTGAAATTAAACATCCCCAACTCTGCACCTGATTCCCCAAGATCTTTCAGGTCTATTCCTTCTCATCTCTGTTGTCAGAATCCCTTAAAATTACTTCCAGTTTTAAGAAACAAAACTCCAACTAAAACTGACTTGAATAATAAGGGAAATCATCATCTCACATAAGAATATTATAAGTGGCTCCATAAAGTCATCTAATATGGGGTTAGTTCTTTCTCTTCGCTCTACAGAAGCATCAATATACCAGCTGGATTCAAGTCCAAGAGCTAGAATACACTCCAGATATTTTAAGCAGGGTTAATTTTAAACAGGGACATTGGTGGTTTAGAAATGAGTGGAAGGGCTGAAGGAACAGGCTATAGGCTATGTCTACAGCAAAACTCCCAGAACAGTATCCCACTTACCAAAGGGAAAGTTACAAGGAGTGTCCCACTCAATATCCCACTGAGGCCACTTCTGAGCCCTAATGCAACCAAGAACCTGCTTCAGGACACGCAGAAAAGTGAGAAAGGCGTATTTGTAGCTGTTGTCTGGAGCTCAGAAAGCTAGATCAGAGAGCTGTCACCATTGTGCCTGCCATTCCGATCATTCTTTAAAACTCAGAAAGCTTGAGAATGGACAGAGGAACATGCCTGCGGGGAATCCCCACATCTCCAAAGCTGTTCTTGCCGGCAGATGCAGAAAGAGTGGTGCTGGAAAATGGCCTCCACCTCCCTTTCACCTGCCAAATAGCACATGAATACACACAACTGGAGGAACCCTTTTTCTAAGCCCAACTCGGCTAAAAGAGAATCTGAGAATTGTTGCTGTTCATTTCCTTACCATTTTAACTTGAAAGGAAATAGAATGGAAACTATTTAAAGTCATCTAGAGTATACAGGAAAATGAGCTCCTGAAGTGAGTCCCCATGAAAGAGCATGATGGATGTCAGCAGCAGTTTGGGCTGAGCCTCTAATGCAGTCCAACAGCATAGACACAACAGTTACTTCCTGAGTCATGGTGCATAGGCCCTCCCTTCAGTCTTTTTCGGCTGATTTAGGCCACTTGTTCACTCCTGGTCCCGTACCAGAGACCAGGCGATGCTATAGCCTGGTAGGCTTCATGGGACATTGCAGGAGAGTCAACCAGTGTTCCCTATAAGTCTCTGCTTACATATCATCAAATGAAAGAGATCTTTCCTAAAAACCTGTCTACAGTAGCCTCTCCTCATGAATGTTGTATTCCCTACCCCACTAATAAACCTTCATGTCACTTACCATACTCTGAAATTATCTTACCCACTTAATTCTTTGCTTGTATATTATCTCTTTTCCCTAAGGATATAAGCTCCATGAAGGTAAAGATCTTGTCTCTCCCTTTCACTTCTGTAACCCCATTACCTATAACAGTGTGAGATATATACCAGTTAATTGACTAAATTGATGAATGTGTATGTATATGGGCTATCACTCATGTACTATAGAAATATATTATCACTATAGCTTTTATATTCTTCTCAGGTCAGTTTAGCACTTAAGTTAAAAGAGGATAAAAAAGCAAAAGCTGTTCAATTTGTGTGTGACTTATACAATTAATCTATTAACTGGGCTAGTCTTTTGGGATTCAGAGTTTGGTCCTATTATGTGCCAATTGTAATATCCTACTATGCGCTATTCATAAACCAGTGTCCTTAGCCTAATGAGCTCTAATGACACATGAAGATTAACAGTACAATACTATAGCTGTTATGGATGGCAGCACGTCAGTTCCTTAAAAAATTTAAAATAGGATTACCAAAAAAATAGGATTACCATATGATCCAGAAATTCCACTTCTGGTTATATACCCAAAAGAATTAGGAGGGTCTTGAAAAGATGTGCACAAATACCTTAATAGCAGCATAATTCACAACAGTCAAAAGGTAGAAGGAACCCTAGTGTTCCCTGACAGACAAATGGATAAACCAAACATAGTATATACACACAATGGACTATTATCTAAACTTGTAAGGAGAGGAAATTCTGACACATGCTACATGAACCTTGGGAATCTTATATTTTATTTATTTGACACAGAGAGAGCACACACGTAGGGGAAGGGGTAGAGAAAGAGGGAGAAGCAGTCTCCCCACTGAGGAGGAACCCTAAAGTGGGGCTCCATCCCAGGACCTGACCTAAGCTGAAAGCAGACACTTAACTGATTGAGCCACCCAGGTGCTCCAAACCTTGAGGATCTTATACTAGGCAAAATAAGCCAGTCACAAAAAGACTGTATGGTTCCACTTGTATAAGGTACCTAGCATGATCCAATTCATTTAAGACAGAAATTAGAAGGACAGTTGCCAGATAGTAGGGAAGGAGGAAAGGAGAGCTGTTGTTCAATGAGCATAGAATTTCAATCTTACAAGAAGGAAAGAGTTCTGGAGACTGGCTGCACAATAGTGAAAATATATTTAACACTACCAAAATATATACTTAAAAATCATTAGGAGCCCCTGAGTGGCTCAGTTGGTTAAGTGTCCAACTTGGTTTAGGCTCGGGTCATGATCTCATGGGTCCTGGCATCCAGCCCTGTCTGTTCACACTGAGCGGGAAGCCTGCTTAAGGTTCTCTCTTTCTCTCTCTCTCTCTGCTCCTCATCCCCAATTAAAAAAAAAAAATCATTAAGATGTCAAATTTCAGATTATGTATATTTTACCACAATAAAAAAATCAGAGTTAAAAACAAGGTAGTATGAGCCAAGCACATTTTATGTAAATCACTTAATCTTTATAATTATATAAGATAAACACTGTGAATATCCCTATTTTTAAAATTCCATCACAGAAAAGTAAAATTAGCTTGATCAAGGTTACAGGGCAGGACTGGGGCCAGAATTTAACTCCAAAAATCATTCCCTTAAGTAGCACATGTACACACTAAAAAGCAATAGTGTTCTGCTCTCTAAGGTGAACACATTCATACATATCAAAGTTGCTTCTATGTTAAGCAAGAAGATAAGAAATCTTGCACTTGGACTAAACTTATTTAAAAAGTAAAACTTCTTCAAAATAAATAAGGAAAGAAAAAAATAAATAATGAAAGTTAACTGTAACAGCTGAGAGCACATAATCTAAAAATATTTAGGTCAAGGGACAGAAGAGAAAGGCCAGAAAGAGATCACAGTGTAGAATGCATCATCTAACAAAGGTGGCAGTGCAAACCCCTGGAAGAAAAAAAAACGAGCAACAGACAATGGTAGAAGCGATTAACAAATTACTTACAGGAAATAAGTTAAATCTCTTCCTCCTGTCACGTATTAAAATAAATCACATTCACTAATGAACTAAGAGCAGAAAACGGAGCCAGAAGATAATTAGAAGAAAATAGGGCTACATATCTGGATGAGAATAGACTTTCAAGGATGAAGACATTAAAATAAAATGACAAAGAAAAACATGACTACAGAAAATTAAAACCTTTAGTTCCCCAAAACCATTATAAACAAGATGGAGTGAAAAAACAATATGGGGAAAATGTATTTGACAAATGTAGTGGAGACTAATAGCTAATATCTTTAGATAAAGAGCTATTATAAATCGATAAGATGCAAACACTTCATTAGGAAACTCAACTGAAACCATGAATAGCTCACATCTAGAAAATATACATGGATAAGTACAATATGAAAAACATTCAACTTCACTACATTCAATCAACTGCAATTTTAAACAATGAAAGAGCATTTTTATCAAGAAAAAGGCATTTTTTTCTATGACAGTATTCAAAGGCTATAAGGAAGAGGGCACACATATACACTAAGGGCAAATCAGTATATATATGTCAAACTATACACTCTCTTCTAGAAATTGATGCCAAGATTATCACCAGAGATCTAAAGATTAGTTGTAAGAAATTTATTTTTTTTAAAAGAGAAAGAATAGCTAATTAAGTTCTGATTGTCAATGGCTAATATTTGAAAGCCATTAAGACATCAGTTGTTTTTTTTTTTTAAGATTTTATTTATTCATGAGAAACAGAGAGAGGCAGAGACATAGGCAGAGGGAAAAGCAGGCTCCCCCTGGGGAGCCCGATACAGCACTCCTTCCCAGGACCCCGGGATCATAACCTGAGCCAAAGGCAGATGCTCAACCACTGAGCTACCCAGGCATCCCAAGACATCAGGTTTTCAAAGGGTACTCAATAATATGGAAAAAAAAAAATGTTGAAATAGTGAAGTGAAAAAAAATAAAACACAAAAAACACAAAATGTGTAAATATGTATGTATATATATGTTTTTTAACATACAAAAGACCCATATATTTGCATTTAGCTATAAGCAAAGAAAAGCATTAGAAGGAAATTCACATTCATGTTAATAATGGTTATACCTAAGAAATAGAATGTTGGTTTTATTTTTCTGTATTTTTCAAATATTCTCTAATACATTAGAACTATGATTAGAAAACATTCAATTATATTGTAAATATTCACTTATTAGATGTATTAATCTGGTTAACATTTATTGTTGACCATTGTATTGTGCTAAGGGACTATCACAGAAAAAATAAAAGTAGCAATAGATAACAAAAATAGCTCCTGATAAATGGACTACTCTGGGAAAAGAGGCCTATGTCAGTGTGAGGTTTGTAATGTAAGTGAAGTAAAATCTGAAACACAACGGCAGGGGAACTGATATTGTAGGTGAAAGCCAGGAAAGCTTCTCAGAAAAGGTGGCTTATATGCTTTATATGAAAAAGACTAGAGGCCCATCTGGTGGAACAGTGGGAGAAGGTTCTCTCAACAGTTGGCTTCACCACTTAAGACTGGAGGAGCCCCAGCCTCCAATAAAAATCATAAAGTCCATCTTCAGTGCCTCCCTCTTCTTGCTTCTCCACCATTTACACAGCTCCCTTCTTTCTCATCCTCATTCACTATATACCTAAGAGATAGATAATCCTAGAGCTTTTTGGAACCCCCTGTGGACTGCCATTACTCCAGAAGAGAGTCCTCTTAATTAGGGTCCAAGGATTCACTCTTCCTCAGTATTTATAATTTTACACTTAGTCTACCTATGTTCTAGGGGTGAAATAAAAGGTATCCCCAATCTTAAAGTAACTTCAAGTACCAGGCAAGTATGTTAGGGAAGTTTAGCTGAGAAAATAGATCAGAGCAACCAAAATCATACCATGTGGCAAATGACTGTTCATCTATTTGAAAATCTTTTGCTGTTACAGGCAATTTTGATATGCTGGCTATTTTTCAGAAATAAGAAATAATGAAGGGATACAACTACACTTAGCATCTATTTTTTAAACACTGACTAACTGCTAGTAATCACTCTCCAGGAAATAAGTTGCAATTGAAAAGTGTTGTGAAAATATTGCACAAAATGCACCATGGGTTAAAAAAAAATGAAGATTTAAATACAAGAAATAATCTCTGTTAAATATGTCTTCTAGAGAGATCCACCATGTCCCAATCCTTAAATTAGAAAGTCAGCAGAAAGATGAACTGAATCCCAGATGTTAATTGCACAGGCTTACTGGATTAGAACTACAGATAATTAATTGCTCAATTTTAATATGCATTGGACTAAATGGATGATAAGATTTTCAGCTGGTTTTGAGGTCCAGAAGGGAAAGATTATTTCCTTACAGGCTTGGGAGCCCTAGGAGCCAAAGACATTTAAAATGTCTGTATTTAGTGAGTAAGAAGTTAGGTAAACAGAAGAGGTTAGGGAATGGGGTAAACTTGCACAGAGTACAGAAATTCAACTTCAAATTGCATTTTTCTATTTGAAATTTAGAATATAATTCTGTATGAGAAAGGAGGTTTTATTTTTTTTAATTGCAGCTTCAATGATTATCATTCCTGTCCCATAATGTCAACATTAAATCCAGACTGATCCAAAGTCCATTACTTCCTATTTGAAAAAAAAAAAAAAAAGACACTGTTTATCGCCTAGATAATTAAATTTTTTATGTCCCTAAGAATTCAAGAGCATGCTACGGTTAATTGGGAAAATTCTGAATTATGTCTCAGTTGTGCCCCTCCTTTTATTTTTTTTTTTATCAGACTTGTAACAAAGCAAATGATGAAGAACCAACAATTTGCCAATGCTGAGTGTCCAGAAAAAAATATGTGGAGAGAATTCACACAAGCAGATACCATTAAAAAGCTGGCTGCAAAGGTAGATGATGAAGGTTGAGAAGGTGCA
Organism: Canis lupus baileyi; assembly: GCF_048164855.1. Classification (NCBI taxonomy): domain Eukaryota; kingdom Metazoa; phylum Chordata; class Mammalia; order Carnivora; family Canidae; genus Canis; species Canis lupus. The sequence continues at coordinate 32,334,759 of NC_132856.1, read as the reverse complement.
AGACAGTTCAGACAACTGCTGTGCAGAAAAAAGCCCCCTATCCAGCATAACATATGGGCTGCTTAAACAGAAGGAAAACTAGCACCCTGATAACCCTGGCGTACTAGGATGGTTGCCTGCTGCACAACTTGGATATCAACTCTCCTTGTACATCAGAATCATCTGTGGAGCTCGTTAAAAAAGATGGAATTCTGGGCTCCATTCCCCTAAAATCTGATTTAAGAGGTAAAAGTGAGACACAGGATATTCCATTATATCTTTGAACAAATGGCACAGCGAAAGCCCAGCTAGGTTTGATAATTTATTTTGAGTTTTTAATTTAATTAAAAAATGAAATATAGGTAGCATTCTGATGATCATTCATTTTATCTGAATGATTGGATATGCTCAAGGATGAATGACATTAATAGAGGTATGATAATATCAAGGATTGCCTATAGGGTGTTTTTTCAAGGCACTTTAGAATCATTGGTCTCCCTCAGAGGTGAAGAGACTTTTCCAAGGTCATACTGAATTAACATACAAAAAGAAGTAAAAATTGAATTCTCATATTAGAAAGTGTTTATAATTGTCCAATAAGCTATAAGTTAGTAAACATGAATATTGCCATATTTCTTAAATTTTAAGATGCCTATTCATTCATTTTTAACATAAGTAAATAGAGATGCATCTCATGATTAAGTGCTTAGAAATGGTGGCATTTCTTTTATCTAAAATATAAAAACAATGGTGTTCTTACAACCAACAGTATCACAGAATCAAGGACATATGGGGTGTGTGTGTAACACACACATGTATGTGTAACACGTAACATTTCTCTGAAACAAGGCTTTCTATTAATTAGTTCTGTGTGTGTGTGGCTTACTGTCAGTTCTCAGTTAAGGAAATCAAGACTCCTCTAGGATTTTGATGGAATCTTGTCTCACATTTAGATCTTTCATCCATTTTGAGTTTATCTTGGTGTATGGTGAAAGAGAGTGGTCTAGTTTCATTCTTCTGCATGTGGATGTCCAATTTTCCCAGCACCATTTATTGAAGAGACTGTCTTTCTTCCAATGGATAGTCTTTCCTCCTTTATCGAATATTAGTTGCCCATAAAGTTCAGGGTCCACTTCTGGATTCTCTATTCTGTTCCACTGATCTATGTGTCTGTTTTTGTGCCAGTACCACACTGTCTTGATGACCACAGCTTTGTAGTACAACCTGAAATCTGGCATTGTGATGCCCCCAGATATGGTTTTCTTTTTTAAAATTCCCCTGGCTATTCGGGGTCTTTTCTGATTCCACACAAATCTTAAAATAATTTGTTCTAACTCTCTGAAGAAAGTCCATGGTATTTTGATAGGGATTGCATTAAACGTGTATATTGCCCTGGGTAGCATTGACATTTTCACAATATTAATTCTGCCAATCCATGAGCATGGAATATTTTTCCATCTATTTGTGTCTTCCTCAATTTCTTTCAGAAGTGTTCTGTAGTTTTGAGGGTATAGATCCTTTACATCTTTGGTTAGGTTTATTCCTAGGTATCTTATGCTTTTGGGTGCAATTGTAAATGGGATTGACTCCTTAATTTCTCTTTCTTCAGTCTCATTGTTAGTGTATAGAAATGCCACTGACTTCTGGGCATTGATTTTGTATCCTGCCACGCTACCGAATTGCTGTATGAGTTCTAGCAATCTTGGGGTGGAGACTTTTGGGTTTTCTATGTAGAGTATCATGTCATCGGCGAAGAGGGAGAGTTTGACTCCTTCTTTGCCAATTTGAATGCCTTTAATGTCTTTTTGTTGTCTGATTGCTGAGGCTAGGACTTCCAGTACTATGTTGAACAGCAGTGGTGAGAGTGGACATCCCTGTCTTGTTCCTGATCTTAGGGGAAAGGCTCCCAGTGCTTCCCCATTGAGAATGATATTTGCTGTGGGCTTTTCATAGATGGCTTTTAAGATGTCGAGGAATGTTCCCTCTATCCCTACACTCTGAAGAGTTTTGATCAGGAATGGATGCTGTATTTTGTCAAATGCTTTCTCTGCATCCAATGAGAGGATCATATGGTTCTTGGTTTTTCTCTTGCTGATATGATGAATCACAGGCAACACCCTTTTTGAACTCGGCCATAGTAACTTCTTGCAAGATACATCCACGAAGGCAAAAGAAACAAAAGCAAAAATGAACTATTGGGACTTCATCAAGATAAGAAGCTTTTGCACAGCAAAGGATACAGTCAACAAAACTCAAAGACAACCTACAGAATGGGAGAAGATATTTGCAAATGACATATCAGATAAAGGGCTAGTTTCCAAGATCTATAAAGAACTTCTTAAACTCAACACCAAAGAAACAAACAATCCAATCATGAAATGGGCAAAAGACATGAACAGAAATCTCACAGAGGAAGACATAGACATGGCCAACATGCACATGAGAAAATGCTCTGCATCACTTGCCATCAGGGAAATACAAATCAAAACCACAATGAGATACCACCTCACACCAGTGAGAATGGGGAAAATTAACAAGGCAGGAAACCACAAATGTTGGAGAGGATGTGGAGAAAAGGGAACCCTCATACACTGTTGGTGGGAATGTGAACTGGTGCAGCCACTCTGGAAAACTGTGTGGAGGTTCTTCAAATAGTTAAAAATATACCTGCCCTACGACCCAGCAATTGCACTGTTGGGGATTTACCCCAAAGATACAAATGCAATGAAACGCCGGGACACCTGCACCCCGATGTTTATAGCAGCAATGGCCACGATAGCCAAACTGTGGAAGGAGCCTCGGTGTCCAACGAAAGATGAATGGATAAAGAAGATGTGGTTTATGTATACAATGGAATATTACTCAGCCATTAGAAATGACAAATACCCACCATTTGCTTCAACGTGGATGGAACTGGAGGGTATCATGCTGAGTGAAGTAAGTCAGTCAGAGAAGGACAAACATTATATGTTCTCATTCATTTGGGGAATATAAATAATAGTGAAAGGGAATATAAGGGAAGGGGGAAGAAATGTGTGGGAAATATCAGAAAGGGAGACAGAACGTAAAGACTGCTAACTCTGGGAAACGAACTAGGGGTGGTGGACGGGGAGGAGGGCGGGGGGTGGGAGTGAATGGGTGACGGGCACTGGGGGTTATTCTGTATGTTAGTAAATTGAACACCAATAAAAAATAAATTAAAAAAAAAAAAAGGAAATCAAGACTCACCTAGGGTAGAAACTGGAAATAAACTCCTGGATCATACACATCTGCTACCACACGCAACCGCTCACTGAGTACTGATGACATTATTTCCACATTTTCAGACCTTTCCCACCTTTCTAACATTACTGCTTCAACTGTTCCCACTACTGCAACCTAATCCAAGATGCCACAGAGTGGCCACATTGACCCTGGTTAAACACATATTTGATCTTGTTACTTTCTTTTCAAAATCCCACTGTTCCCCAGCATTTGAGTCAAGTACCAAACCCTCCAAATGGTATCTAGGATCCTCTGAAATCTGTTCTTGTCCTTCCCTTCCAGTCTCTTAGTTGTCTGCTGCCTCCTCCTGATGCTGATCAGCCCAGTCACTATTTTTAGAACTTACAGCCTTTCTGCCACATTTCTATCAGTTGAAACTTAACGAGATCTAGCTCAACAGTCACAAATGACTAACAGACTCATGAAAAAAACAAAAAAAGCTCAACATCACTCGGCATCAGGGAAATATAAATAAAAAACCAGAATGAGATACCACTTCACACAGGTCAGAAAGGCTACAATTAACAAGTCAGGAAACAACAGATGTCAGCAAAGATCCAGAGAAAGGGGGACCTTCTTATACTGCTGCTGGGAATGCAAACTGATGCAACCGCTTTGGAAAATAAAATGGAGTTTCGTGAAAAGTTAAAAATAGAACTACCCTATGACCCAGCAATTATACTTCTAGGTGTTTATTCAAAGGTACAAATATAGTGATTCGAGGGGCACTGCATCCCAATGTTTATAGCAGTGATGCCCATAGAAGCCGAACTATGGAAAGAGCCCAGATGTCCATCAACAGATGAGTGGATAAAGAAGTGTGGCGTATATATACAATGGAATATTACTCAGCCACCAAAAAGAATGAAATCTTGCCATTTGCAGTGACATGGATGGAACTAGAGGGAATTAAACTAAGTGAAATAAGTCAGAGAAAGGCAAATACCATTTAAGAAATGAAACAGCTGAACATAAGAGAGGGAAGAAAAAATAAAATAAGATAAAAACAGAGAGGGAGGCAAAGCATAAGAGACTCTTCACTACAGGAAACAAATTGAGGGTTTCTGGAGGGGAGTTAGGTGGGCGGAAGGGATAACTGGGTGATGGGCATAAAGAGGGCACTTGATGTAATAAGCACTGGGGGTTACATGCAACTGATAAATCACTAAATTCTACCCCTGAAACTAATAATACACTGTATGCTAACTAAATTGAATTTAAATAAAAGCTTAAAAAGTCACATCATCCAAACGTTTCTAGTCCTCCCATCAAAATTAATTTCTCCCATTTTAGCATTCTAGTAGTGGGTAGGACCACTAGCATGTAACAGTCCAAAGCCCTGCCACATGTGTGCCTATCTGTCTATCCAAACAGATGATAAGCTTCCTGATAACAGAAACTGGGTCTTAATCATTTTAGTTTCCTCCCCAGGGTCAGCACAATACACTGCATGTTGTATGTATTTAGTAAGCACAAAATCTTTAACCAAGTCAGAACTGATCCTGAAGTCAGGTGGCCACAGGTTAAGGATACTATAAATAAAGCTTGAACTAAAATTCTTAGTTCCATGCTGGGCACCTGCAGATCTTTATTAGGTTCCACCAGGGATGGTATAATTTTAGATAATAGTATGCTGATGATGCACAATCTTCCTCCTCGTTCTTGGCTAAACCCAGGGATGCAATTTCCTATTTGATTAAGAGTATGACAGCAGTGAGAACTGGATTATAAAAATTTACTGTAGGGTTGAGAATGTAAGTCCAACTGTGGATCAAATGGGAGACATTCTAAATGGCATTTTTTAAAGGAAGTGTTTGAACAGCCTATTTCCAAATAGCTGGTATCAGCTTTAGCATTATGCCAAGTTTTGGTAACTATCTAATTTCAGGGCAAGTGCTCATTCCCTTGTCTGCAGGATCTAGAAAGAAGGTGGCAATTACTATCTGTTGTTCAGATGTCTGAGACTATCAATTCTTGTAATTATATCTCAACTAGGTGATTTTTACCATTTGTTTACATAGAGATATATAAGCTTTATAATATATCAGGCTTCACATAGCAGCTCCCAAATTCTGCCTTTAAATTTAAATGATGGGGGCAGCCCGGGAGGCTCAGCGGTTTAGCGCTGGCTTCAGTCCAGGACATGATCCTGGAGACCTGGGATCGAGTCCCATGTCGGGCTCCTTGGGTGGAGCCTGCGTCTCCCTCTGCCTGTGTCTCTGTCTGCCTCTGTGTGTGTGTGTCTCTCATGAATAAATAAATAAAATATTAAAAAAATAAATTTAAATTTTGAGTAATGATACATTTTAAACAAAGTTGCCTTCTCTTTGACATAGCAATATTCAAAGGCTTTCTACCAAAAATCCTAGAAGATCCCTTGGGGTTTCCTCTCTAGCTCACCTCAAGAAATCCTCAAAGGATATTAAAGAATCCTGAAATGTTTTGTGGCTTGCATTAATTTTTTTAACCATTGGTCATGTCTTCATTGCAATGACTCTCTTAAAAGTGTGAGCTCAGCGGGGATCCCTGGGTGCCTCAGCAGTTTAGCACCTGCCTTTGGCCCAGGGCATGATCCTGGAGTCTCGGGATCAAGTCCCACATCAGGCTCCCTGCACGGAGCCTGCTTCTCCCTCTGCCTGTGTCTCTCATGAATGAATGAATAAAATCTTTAAAAAAAAAAAAAAAAAGCCTAGGCAAATCAAAATAGTAGGTAATAATTTCTCTATGTATCTGAAAGTAGTAAGAAATCACATACACACACACACACAAGAAGAGTGAGCAATTCAAACTATCCCTATAATGGTTCACTAGCCTCAGCAACCACATTTGTAAGAAGGCAAGGGCCTTATGTTCAACATTAGGAGAAGTAATTATATGTTCTGTACTATGCTACTGAGTAAAATATGCAAATGTGAAGTACACATACTCACTATTATATATATACATGCAAATATAGTTTTGTAATTACAAAAATAGCAGTATGAGTCCTTGATCTCTACCTGGCACATTTCTAAGTACCTAAAATGCATTTTTGTTATATGCCCACAACATCTCTAAGGATAAATTTCATCTCCACTTTACAGTCTAGGAAATTGAGACCAAGGTCACATAGGAAAGAAAACAAGAACAGTCTAACTTGATAGCCTGCCATGTCATCCTCCATGTTAATCCATCCCCACTCTGCCAAGGGATTCATTAAATAGTGTGCATAAGAGAGTTCATTTCATGACTTCATTTTACCCGGGTAATTCCCATCCTGAGAAAAGAACACATTACCCCTGCACCTCATCTCTCCTGTCTGAGGCCACAGCACTATTTCTGAGTCCCAGCCCCAAAATAAAATACAACATGTGGCCCTGTGAGTTACATCTCCTCCCAAGTCTCTGCTTTTGAAAGTCTACAGTTCCAATTCTAGGAAGGGTGTCACGAAAAAATGTCCCCTTAAGTTAGGCTTTTCCCCCAAAGCCCAAGCCTTTCTTTCCACTTCTTAAAAGTCTATTTCTTAAAAGTCTAGTCAATTTTGGTATCTACAGTCAAAGCAGACATAATCATTTTTTAAAGACTTGGTTATATTTTACTATTTACTCAAGCCAAGAACATTTATCATGCCTGCTAAGTGTAAGCTGCTCTCCTGGGTATTATGAGAAACACAAGACAGAATGCCTAAAAGACCTTAGGTTCTGAGAGAAGGAATGACAGACATGCACAAAAATAAATAAATAAATAAATAAATAAATAAATAAATAAATAAAGCAAAAATAAATAATTTAAAAGCCTGCAGCTAAAAAATAAATTTAAAAAAATAAAAAAAATTAAAAAAGCACAGTTTAACGACCAGAGATAATAAAAGAGATGTTACATAGCAGCACATAACTGTCAACTGAATTGTGTTGCTAACTACTCTACAAGGTAGCATTCATTCCAAGCAGGAATCATTTGCTCCTCTCAGGGTGGGTACCTGGATTAGAGGTGTTATACATAAAGCACTCAACCTGTAAAAGCAACTCAGTAAATGATGATGATGATTTATAAGCATCATAAAGATATTATCTTAGTATTATAATATATTATATTAGTGTGATGTTGACCATTTACATATAAATTTTGCTCACAACCACCTTGTAAGATATGAGTCGATGATACAGGCCATCTGACTCAAAATAGGAATTTGAGGAAATGTCGAGCAAGTTTGTGTTGAATCCCTGCTCTCAAGGAACATCTGAGTTCATGAAATAGGCAGAGACCACAAAGATTGAGCAATAATTGTTTCATCAGGAATGCAGAATGGATTCAAGAAAAACACAAATGTCTCCAGACTTAACCAGACAGTTGAGATAAAAATCGAGGATTTAGGTTAAAAGATACTGCTAACAAGATCATAGGACAGGTTTAAATATCTAAGAGGCTGTTTTACAGTCAAAAGTGGCCTTGTCTGAAAAGATTCAATTTAGGACACAAAGGAAGGTGGGGACCCATATTTAACAGCCTGAGACAAGAGATGATAGGGTGGGACCTTTCCCAGAAATAGGGCTTCAGAGAAGTTACTGATTTGGAAGCTATTAAAAATCCACAGTGAAATCTTACAAAAAGAGAGAGACGACTTCTTATAATTTACACCAACAGAAAGCACTTAGGAAGGAAGAATAAATGTTAGTTAAACTTTAAAGATTAAATTACAAATTTACTCAACGGATTTAAACTTTCACTGCACAAGTAGCAATTTTAAGTCATAAGGGATCTGAAATGTTTCCAGAGTTTTAAAATCGACTATTTTACTATAGTGAAAAAAGATCTTCACTTTGTACATAGCAAATCCTCTGCCTTGTAATGGGCTGGTATAATTGCAGTTTCATTGAAATAATTTTACTGCTACCTTGCTAGTTTTCTGTTAATTATCATTTCAGAATAAGAAAAACTATTACTTTTAAAGCCTACATTAAAGAGGGCTTAAGCAAGCATAGAAAAGAAAGGCAGCATGGGAAAATATAAAAAGACACTATTAATATTAACAGTTATAGTTGGACACTTGTTCATTTAATAAATCTTTGCAATATTAGCAAGATGGATGAGGAGTAGTACAAATGAGAAGAACATGAGATAAGCGATCATTTGTTATCATTACTGAGATATAAAGTATGATTCAGTGTTTCATAATGGATGTTAAATTTGATTTAACATATGGTTGGCTCATTTGCTGAAAACTATCCTTAAAGATATAAACTCATTCTAAAGTCAAAGCCATTGTCTTAATAGCAGGCTTGGAATTATCTCTCCATAAAAGACTGAATAAACTCAGTAAACACAGGCTTGGGGAGAGGATGTGCAAAACCCATTTTCTGAAAAAACAAAAAAAACAAAACAAAACAAATGTGCCATATATCCAGACTCATTGAACATATTATAGAAAGTATTATTGCCTATGTTGAAAAAGTAAAGAATTAATGTATTTTTAATATCCATACAGATACAGTCTGTTGAAATATTCAAATGATCAGTAGAGAAACTGTTCTGATTCTAACTGTTCAAGGAGAAATCCTTCTTTGTCAACTTCATCTCTGTAATCATGTAAATTCCCACCTTAAACTCAGTGGATTAAGCCAATCATTGCAAGTACTGTTAAAACAATTTATACTTTATCCTTGCACTTTGGGAGGGATCTGACCTGAAATGAGATACACTTAGAAATTTTTGTGACATGAGTATACTCCTATCACCACACAAATTTGTCTGAGTTCTCAGTTCTATCAAGAGAAATACATAAAAACATTTGAACAATTTATCTATCTCCTGGAGACACAAGACTAGTTTGAAGACTAGAGGTCTTTAGCAGTCCCTGTGTTAATCCTGTGGGTGAAGGCTTACTTCACAAGCAGTCAGTATCAGTTCCAAAATCAAGTTTATTAATAAAATGTCTACCTTAAAAACAAAGCTTGAATCTTCTGTTAACTGATGATTGTTCATTTCCACATCTTTGGGTGCCTATTCCTATAATCCAACCTACACTCATCTGAAATAAGACACTGCTGGGCACCTCCATTATCGTGCCTTTGAAAATGATCTAGGTGTGAGGAGCAATACTCCACCTTGCTGCATGCATTAAATCAGTGTCTGTTGTTATGTTGCCTCTTGTCTGATCAAAGTGTCATTTAATTCACATTTAGCTCTCAGATGGACACCTACAAAAGAGAACTTCAGCCAAATAAGCCTGATGTACCCATCCTTAGTTTATACTCTCTACTGAGTATTACTCTTACTTGGCGTGGATTTATTTATCGACAACAGGAACCCCACATTTAACACCAAGTAGCCTTGTGCCACTGAATCAGTCACCACTACTTCCCTGGGCTTCATTTCCCTCATTTGTAAAATGAAGGCCTCAACTGACATCAGTGATTCATGAAAAAAGTATCCACTGCCACACTGGCTACATAATCAGCCCGAGTCCTTTGTCAATAGATTAGACCTAAGAATCTAGGGGCCAACCCAACAGATTTGACCTGAGAATTCAGGGGGCCCTGAAAATTCTGCATTTTAGTAAGTGTCCCAATGATTTGCATGGGTATGTCCTATGGAAATAATGGGATAGATATACCAGAAGAATCTACAATATTATGTATTGAATCCATTCAACCATTAGGTGAAAAAAGAAAAAAACATTCTGAGTCAGATCAATAATTCATTGTATATAGATATCTAGTAGCCCATCCAAAACACTGACCTCAAAAGGCCATGGAACCAGATTGGCCTGATAGAGATGAGGAGCCCAGTAGTCAGGGTTTAGAGTTCCCACTCAGCTCTCTGCCCAGCTCTGACTCTGGCCATGTCTGTTAACCTTTTGAAACTCAGGGCTCCTTCTCTATAAACTCAGTATAATAAATCCTACCTTAGAAGGAGATTGTCCAAGTTAAATAAAAAATACTCACATAAAGTACCTGTGACCCTGAGATCATGACCTGAGCCGAAATCTCAGAGTGTGGAATTAGGGTTAGATGCTGAACAGAGTGAGCCACCCAGGTACCCCTCCATTCTCCTACTTCTTGTCCTATCTGTGACCCAAAGGCTGACTTGCATGGACTACACTGACAGGCTTCTTGTCTTCTTGCTTTCCAGGCAATCTGGTCAGTGAGGATTCCAGCAGGAGATTGATGGAGAGAAAAAAGGGAGGTTAAGTCCCCATTCAGAGATCCACAGTTCTTCCCAAGGCAGGTTACTCTCCCCAATTTCCTCACATACTATGGTGCAGGATCATTCCTTCCTTTCATCTCTTTGGGCTTGGGTCTTGCCAGTCTCAGTGTTGCTCCTTCCAGCCTCTTGCATCACCCTGTGATTCCTCCATACACCCATCCACACTTTTCTAAGTAGAAACAGCCCCTTTCTAAAGAATCCTTTTGATGCTCATCCTCATTTGACTGTGCCGACTATTCTGGTTGAGAGTCAAATACAGGCAATGTGTTAGGAGCTTAGGAATAAGGTAATAAACAAAAAAGGTCATCATCTCTTGCCCTCATGGAGAGATAAAGAGGACCACTATGATAACAAAAATGACAAAAAAGAAAGTACCATTTATTGGACACATGCCACAGGCCAACCTACAGAAACTGCACTTCTGAAGCTGGTATATTATTACCTCTGTTTTGCAAATGAAAAAACAAACAAACAAACAAACAAGCAAACAAAATAGAAAGCTCAGAAATATAGAGCCCCAGAAATATTAAGCAACAGAACTTAGATTCAAGCCAAGGCCAACCCAATCCAGAGCACACTCTCTTATATACTGGGTAGTGCCAAATCTACTTTAGCAATATTCCTGTCAGATAGACCTTTCATGTGAGTATAAGAAATTCCCTCTCCCCATTCCAAATCTGGCCACGCACAGAAAGCCCTATGTGGAAATTAGGGAGAACTGAAATCTATCCTCTTATCACTTCCACACACCCATTTGCTTCTGAGTTCCCTCCTGTGTGACCTAACACATGATTCCAGAAAGATACACTCTTCCGTAACTAGGAGCCTTTGTTCAAACCACCAGATCTGTCAGTTTCTTGCACAACTCAAGAAAGATGCAGATCAGCAATGGGGAGGACCTTAGGGAATATCCTGGGACTTCGCAGACCTGCACAGTAAGACCAGGTACTGACTTCTCCTTATGCCATCACCCGCTTGCCTGTTCCGCCCCTTTTATATTTATCAGTGGCCACATTCTCTGACTGGTGGCCAGAGTACTCAGCTCATCTGATGTTTTGAAAACAGACACCCCAATCCAGGCTGGGCTGACAGGCACACAGCTGTACCAACTTTATTAATTAGTACCTAGACCTTTTGAGAATTGATTTCCACTTTGATCCTGGCCTGCACATTTCTATCTCAGATATCTAAACAGCAAATCATGTTGTCTTATAATTAAGTGATAATCTTCATGACAGAGAAGATGACAGGACTATAAATGGCTTATGCCAGTGATTAAAATAACCTCCTCCCCCTTGCCACTTAGCCCTGGAAATGTTCTCCAACTTCACAAAGCCATTCGTAGTTAATAAACTCTCTGTGACATGAGCCTCATTCCTATTCAACAAGATCACATATCCACTGTTACTCTTCAGAAACGATACTCACTTTATTCTTTATGCTTAAATAAGCACATCTTACTGTCTTAGGAGACAACACAAATGCAGCAAAACAATTGACTTTAATATTCAGATTGGTAAATTCTGAAGATAATGCACATACAACATATGTTCTAAGTAACTACAGGGGCAATGTTGATATAACACTGAGCATTTAATACACAGAATAAATATCTATAAGAAGGTAAGTTAGACTTCGGAGAGTACACTGAATATTTGTTGAGCATTTATTCTATTCTGAATACCGTGGTAAGTGTTCAGGATATTACAGTAAAAGGACACAATCTCTATACCTTTAAAGCACAGTAGAGCCAAGTGCACAGAGAGTGAAAAAGAATTATTCTACCAAGCAACTGGTTGCCACAGTAGTTGAGGACTGGTTGGAAGGAGTGATGGATTGATGAACAATGTCTGCCATGAGGGTTGAACATGGGAATGGCACAGTCCATTCAAGGAACACTGCACAAATGAACAAACTGATGCATGAATGTCATCTTTCTGACTGGATTGGGTGCTCTTGTGGAGTAAGCTCCATGGTTCTTCTACCTCCATGTCCCTCAAAACCCCTAATACAATTCTTTGTACTTAATAAATATTCATTTTCTGGACAGATGCCTGGATGGGTTGCTTTAGTTAGTTTCTGACAAAACAATTATGTTGCCATTTCAGATGCTTCATTGATGTTATATCTTTCCTTCTCAGTTATTGTATCCTCTTTATCCTTCCCTTCTTCTGCTTTCTAAATACACCACAAATTACCGCATCTAAATCCTACAAAGAGGATCTCCTCTAAAGGACTTCAACAAACCTTTTTCTATGTATATATGTATGATCCTTTGCTACCCACACATCAAAGGTGTTTTAAAGCCAACTTGAAAACTTTCCCAGACTACATATCCTTGGTCACATTCTCACTGTCTTAATAAAACTGCAACAAATTATTTTTCTTCCAAGTAATTCATTATGTATATAAAGTACTGGGAGATGCCCTAATTCCTCCATAAGTAGTAAATTCATTTTTATGCTGGTATGGACACATACTATTTTCCCAGCTATTCTAAATCCACGCTATCTTTCTTGTTTTTATTTCTTGATGGTTAGGACACTTTGATTATAAAATCTAATTGTTTTTCCCTATGTCTCATTAATCCTTGGTGCCTTTTTTTGCTCATCTCAAACTTTTCAAGGTTTAGTTTGCTATAAAATTTAAATTGAGGACATAATCCTCTCACATTAATATATAAACCATTCCCAAATTTGAAGTCTTAGATATATGTAATGTATTATTATGTCTTTTACCAAATGTACTGAACTTTTAATTTTTATATGGTTCATCTTCTTAATGATGCTTAGATTTCTATTCAAAGACATATCTCTTTTTACCCAATCCACACTTTTTGTATGTCTCTGTTTTTCTGTGTATTTCCAGGATTCTCTGTCTCTCCATACTTTGTTTTCTCTCACACACATATACATTTCAATATCCAAATTCATAGTCCGCATGTGCTTGTGATTTGCCATTCCTCTCCTACCTTTGTTAGAAGCTCTTCTTCCTCATGCAAGGGGATTCTAAGGGAAAAAGTGAAAAAGAAACTTGCAGGAGAATAATCATTCGTGGTTCAAGAGAAAAAGTACCCAAGTCTGACACTGTCCCTAACTAGCTACATGAGATCTGCCATGTAATATCTGGCTTTGATTTTCTCATCTGCAAAACTAGAGGGTAAACAAGACTATGTCTAGAGTGCTTTCTAATTCTGAAATTATAATTATGAGTCAACATTTATTGCACTCTGATCTGTGCGAGGCATCAAGCTAAGTGCTGGATGGGATCACCACTGTAATGGTCATAATTCTATAAAGTAGACACTGTGTTAGCCCCACTCTATCACAGAGCAAACTGAGGCTCAGAAAAGCAAAGTAACTTCACATCTGATAAGAGATGTCTGAAGCTGGAATGCAGGAAGCATGACTCTCAAGTTATACATTTGGCCTCTCACTCTCATATCAACTGATCTCCTATATTTTAATAGGATTAAAAATGAGAAAAAAATGAGAACATTTAGGGGTACTTTGGTGGCTCAGTCAGTTAGGTGTCTGACTCTTGGTTTCAGCTCAGGTCACGATCTCAGGATCTTGGGATCCAGCCCTGTGTCACCTTCTGTACTCCAGCAGAGTCTGCTAGAGATTATCTCCCTTTGCCTCTGCCCCTCCCCTCCCCCAGCTCATGATCTCTTAAATAAATAAATAAATAAATAAATAAATAAATAAATAAATAAATAAATAAATATTAAAAAAACAAAAACAAATTCAGGAGTTGGCTGCTATAAACAATGAAACTATATACAGAAATTAATAGTGTTACCTGAAACCAATTATTACACTGTATAACTAAATGAATTTTAAATAAAAACTGAAAAAAATTAATAGCACTCATATCATTGAAAAACTTCCCTCTCCTAAAATGACTTGAAAGGATGTCAAAAAGCTAAAGCAATTTTTTCAAAATATAGTCATTGCATCAATGTATACACTTCATATAAACACTTTTTAACTAATATTGATGTTCCCAAGAATGCCTATAATCTCATGCTTACATGTAATACAAGTTTTTTTTTTTTTTTAAGATCTCATTTATTTATTCATGAGAAACACAGACAGAGAGGCAGAGAGGTAGACAGAGGGAGAAGCAGGCTCCCGTAGGGAACCTGATGCAGGACTGGATCACCAGACCGGGATCACACCCCAAGCCAAAGGCAGATGCTCAACCACTGAGCCACCCAGGTGCCCTATAATACAATTATTATTTGATCATGTTCCATTGTCACCTTGTCAAGAGAACTGTCTACACTTTGTGTCCTTTATGAAAGAAGCTTTCTCCCCAGATAGGGGCACTGCAGCCTTGTCTCCACCATCCCCTCTAGCTGGCACCCACAGTTGTGTCTCCTCTGGTGCATTGAGAAGGCTTCTTTCTTCGGCCTATTTGTCTCCCCCCTGAGTCTAAACCCATGAGCATCACCCTACCACTATCATACTAGTCATCCCTCCCCAGCCCTGCGACAATAGCCTTCAAGCTAGGAACCTCTGCCTCAGTTCATCCTCCATATGGCAGCCTTATTCTCTTCTCAGAGCAAATCAAACAGGCCATACCCTACTTAAAATTCATTAATGACACTCCACTGCACTAGAAATAAAGTCCAAACACCCTTTCACTGTTTCCATCTTATCAGCTCAGATCTCCATATTCATCACGTACCAACTGGTCTTTTTGATGTTCATCAAACAGAATGAGCTTTTTTTCCTAACTCAGAACATTTGCATATGCTGGCCCCTTGACATGGAATATCCCCCTTTCTGCCTATCCTTTATAACCAGTCCTTCTCATTTGTCAGTGCTGAGGTATCATCCCTCTTCCAGACAGCTTCTCAATGTCCTCCTTACATAAGTTGGCTCCAGCCCCATCATTCCCTGTCTTACAACTGAGAACTATTTTACTTGTGGGTGTATCCAAGAGAAATATCTTCCTTGATTTTAATACAAACCTTGAGAGCAGGTTGACCTTGCTCAAAGATATAGCTCAGCACTTAACTCAGAGCCCAGTATGGGTTGGAAGGTCAATAATCATTTGTTAAATGAATTAATGTATGACCTTAGATCTGTTTACTTTAACAGGAAAAAAAGATAAACCTTTTGAAATGGGGAGAAAATTAAGAGGTTGGCAAAACTTAATAGCTTTAGCAAACATTATTATGGACCTCTGACAGATGTTAAAAGAATGGAGACAGATCTTTAACATATTTGATATATCATCTCTACTTGGAAGGTAGGTTTAAAATTGTTTCTTTTCCATTATTTATGAAATGAGCAAAAATGATCTGTGTGTCTAATACGGGCTAAGAAATTAATAAGTATTGGTGCAACTTGCTGGATGGATAAAGATCTGAGCATTTTCCTCTCGTCTTGCCTTCCTTTCTACTGGCTTATTTTTACACTGATTTTTTTTATGGATCTGCATTCAATAGCGAAGGTAAGTGAAATGAAGCTCTGGAGAATGATCAGCAGTAACAAAGTAGACAGAAAAAAATGTTAAATCAGAATTGCCTTTGCTAGACCCACCATCTAACACATTTTATTATATACGAGTGATATTTAGAAGAACATCACACTTAAATTTGTTCCTGAGTTAGATTACTGGAGATAAATGAGATTGTAAAATTGTAACTAAAGGAGTTAATATTCGAACACCTATACAATAGAGGAATTTAAAATATTGAAGTGACTTTATATATACTGAAATATGAACGACTACTAGGAAACAGGGGATTTCATGGGTACTGATAATACAGGATCTAATAGAAAACCTGGTAGTCTTTATTGTTGGGATGGAACATGTTTTATGTCTCTGAAAACATCTGAAGTTTTAAATGCCAGACTGGAGAGTAAATACACATGAGGGCCGGTGCTGATTTGTGGTGGGGGAGGTGGAAGGATACACCCCAAACTCATGAATGTTAAAATCAACTGTGCTCAGTCCACTTTAAAGATCTCCATGCTTCTATCCTACCCAACTCCACAAACATCTACCCTTCCCTTGTCATTAAAATACTGGGAGAGAAACAATAAGAGGTAAATTTCATTATAATACTTAGGCTGGATCCCTGTCAGGATGCCATCCATGTAGAGGGATGAACCAGAGCATAAGTCAGGGCAAGCGTAGATATGTGTGTGTGAACCTCTTTCTACGTTACAACTTGAGAACAACAGAACAAATGGCTCATGTCCTAAGTCTTTGGTCTATGGGCTAGTGTGATGAAAAATAAAGAAGGAAATGTGGATTATCTGAAGTTGGAAGGCTGTCTTGGTGGCCTGGAGGTAGGGAGCAGGGGACAGAGTCCCTGATATGGCCTACTGTGTAGCAGCAATGACAGCATCAACACCTGGTTCACATATTAGGCTGAGTCCAGCCAGCATTAACCACCACTATAGTTACTGATGTCATGTTTGTTTTTTAATCTTAAGAAGTATTTCAAATGACCTAAATCTAAAAATAGGGTAATTCATGCTCATGACTATTTTAAATAGCAGCAAGAAGGAAAAAAGGGAAAATACACACACAAACACACACACATTTCAATTTCTGTGATTTTCCCCTCCCATGAAAGATAGAAAGTACTGTAGCTTGTCATTCAATCTAAAATCAGATTTTGTGCCAGCTGGAATCCTATATCTATTTATTACTGTGCACAGTTTTTACATTAGCTATGTGTTAAAGACTGATTTTGCCACCATCGAGATACAATATAATTGAAGGTCTTTTCATGTGGTGCCAGAAAGATTCATTCAAATGGGACCATTTTGGAAGAAATGCTAGTAGAAGACAGGTATAGAGGTGCTTCCTGGTGACTGATCCAGCTGCATTTTTGGAGCAACGAAGTTTAAACATAAGAACCTGCCTTGTGGATTTGGGCCAAGATGGAGATTGTAAAAAATCCATGACATTCACTACATCTGCAAAACAGGTTCACAAATAATTTCACATTTTAAGGTCTGTAACATACTTAGTCCTTAGTTTCAATGATACTTGGAAAGGACCATCTAATAGAAGCAGTGTCTTATTCTCGATTTCAGAGAACTGTTCACATTTGTTCCCTATGAGAGTTCTAAATGTACTAATTCTTGGCTTAGTCTATGAAACAGCTTTTAAAATTGACTCACAAGCCTTTGAAAAAGTAGAGAATCAGAGTTTTGGGGCATGAGGCCATACATCTTTATTAAGCTTTATAGCTTGTAGAATGAGCACAATGGACAACCAATGGCTGAATTCAGGTACACACACATTCATGCATAGATATGTAAGTGACCAAGCCTGACTAGGTTCATGGGTCTTAGGAGGTTTCATTTCTGCAGGGGCAGTTGCCTGATCAACCTCTCTTGCTGATCAATTGAGACGACCAACAAAAGGAGAGAGACACTCTCCTCCAACCATAGGATATTTATCAAGTAGGCACTCAATCAGCATGAGTAACATGGAGCAAACTGGAAGGGGAAGGAAGGGGAGGGGAGGAGAAACAGGGAGGAAAG
Organism: Canis lupus baileyi; assembly: GCF_048164855.1. Lineage (NCBI taxonomy): Eukaryota > Metazoa > Chordata > Mammalia > Carnivora > Canidae > Canis > Canis lupus. Next base: position 32,316,814 of record NC_132856.1, on the reverse strand, counting down.
AGGGAGGCACAAGGAGACAACAAGGGATAGAAGGAAAAAGGGAGCTAGAGAAGCATAGAAGGATGTGAAACAGAGAAAGAAGGAAGCCGTCAGAAAGACAAAAAAAGACAGGGAAAATGGTGCCATCGGAGTCAAAAGGTAAAATATTTTCAGAAGAGATGGGCAGAGTCCAGAGATGGCACCCACTGATGAAGTCTTTTCCCTGTCAGGAACATGTACAAACAAATGACATCCGTATCTGGGGCTCTGATGTCAACAGGTCACATTCTCAGAATGCCTCGAGAGGCCAGGCAAATAGCAGAAACAGATTATTGGTGAGAAGATGCTTGAGAATTAAGCATGGCATCTATTTTTAAAGGGGAAAACTGCACAGATCCAACAGCTAAGCCCGGATTCTGTCCCTATAGCCTGGAGCTAGCAAATCGATTCAGATATTTGTGAGACCCCGATAATAGTTTTTATCACAATCTTTTATTCGAGTAGCTGCAACCACCAGCCTCTCCAAGATTCTTCCCTCATCATATGGAGAAGAGCACAGAAGTTTCAACATTTGGTAAGAGGTGGAGAGGTTTTACATGAAGAAAGCCAGCTCCAATTTCTTTGTCCTAAGAAAGGAAAATCCACCATAACCCACCTGCCAGAGCTTCTCATCTTGGGCACTGGCAGTGGGCTGAGGCCTCCAGAGCAGGGACATAAACAGCCCCAGGGGTTGTGGCAGAGACCACCACCTTGGTCAATGCAACTTGTTTGAGGTAAGATGTCAATCTTCTCACCTGCTGATGTTGGACACTTTAGTTTTTGAATAGAAGGACTTCAGGGTGCAAACAGGGTTTGTTTCCTATAATTTCTTATTATTGATAGATTGGCTCAAAATCCAAATCCATCCAAATTAGCCATTACTCCCATCCTCATAATGTTCTCATTGTATCCTATCCTTTTTTTTTCTATAATGCTTCCCATCATTCATAATTATATATCCATTTATCTTGCTTGCGTCCACTTCCTCTACAAAACTGTCAACTCACGAGGTAAAGGACAGAGTGTAGGTTGTTCTCCACTGAATTTCATGCATCTGACACATATTCAATGTGGGATACATATTTTCCTTGTTGGTCTTTTGCCTGGCAAGCAGCAGGACCTCAGCACACATTATCTCTTGCTGCTAACGGTTTTGTTACATCAGCACACCTCCATCAGGGCAAGGTAGGAAGAAGAGAGGGAGAAAGGGAGAATGACAACTAGAAAGTTTAATGTCAAGGGTATTTCCAGAGTTATGTCTTATATTTCCTAAATGCTAGAGGAATACTAGCATTTATACTAGCAGAGCCAAAGACTCCATATTCTTCAACATGCCATAACCACGCCCCCCGCAAAAAAAAAAAAATTAAAAAGGTATTATGCAAGCATAAATTTAACTTCAGATTCCAGAATCATTTCACTGCTACTGGAGGCCCATGTAACCCTTTCACTCACAGGTCATATAACTTGGTGCTGAGCTCCTTCTCCTTTCTATCCCAAATCTGCCCAGAGTGCTATTTCATTAGGGCTGAGCCACTATCCAATTTCTACCCTTATAGAAGGTTTGGTTTCAGAGGAACCTCACACATCCCAAATGACAATCAAGTGCAGGGATTATGTTTCTGATAACTCACACATGACCTTGAATATCACAGTTACCCACACTGCAACATGTAATTGTGCAGACCAATACACCTTAAGGTAGGGTATAGTTTCTACTGTGCACAAACATGCCCTATGGGCTACTAATAGTCTTGATACTAAGAAAAGGGCAAAATTCTATAGGATATGGCAAATGAAACACAATGACTTGAAAAGATGTATAATATCACCTTTAATTTAACATTTCATCTACTCTAATTAGAAAAAAATATTCATCAGAAATTATTTTTTTAAGTAGAGTATCCTTTTGGCAGTAGCATGAATACCTCTGGGGAGCTGCATTATGCAAACAATTTTCTTTTTTTTTTTTTTTTGCAAACAATTTTCTACTTCAAAATACACAGGTAGTGAGAGGCAGCAAATTATTACATTTCCACTAAATGCACAGGAACAACAAAGTTAATTAAAAAAAAAAAAACAAAAAAAACTGGAGCATCCTTCCCAAATGGTAATCTGCCTCCCCAGGGCAGAATGGTTTCCTTTTAAGGAATCTCCACCTGATGGCAGAGCCACCTTGTATCAGTAATTAATGACATTTTAAAAACTGAACCCACTTCTTCTTTCTTTTCATAATGCAAACTGAAGTTGATGAGGGGCAAGAGTCCCCTTGGAACTCAAAATTCATTTTTACAAAAGCTTACATCTGTGATTCCTACTCTGGAAGGGATATAATTAGCTAGCAAGCTGTCGATCACTCGTTTCTCAGCAATCATGTGACGAGGAAAGGAGGGCTGCCTTTATGGTTCAAATGGAGCTCCTCCATCGGGATAATGACACTGGAGACAAAGCCCGGAGGAGGTTGCAGGAGTGACTCATGTACCAAGTAGGAACCTAATTTTTTTCTTTCTCGGGCATGATCTCCTTATAGCCAGCAATACCTAAAACTTCTCCAGGAAATCTGAGGCCTCTGGATCTGTATGTAAAGGAAAGAAGCTGAGCCACACAGTCATATCATTTTAGGCAAGCCAATCATACTGAGTCAACATCTTTATCTGTAAAATGGGGGTAGGAATATCTACCTGATAAGTGTGCTATGAAGATGAAGTGACACAATGTACATAAAGGTTTAACCAATGTCTGTACATGTGAGGCCCTGAATAAATATCAATGGAAATAAAAGTAATGGCTATATGCTTATATCTTGTGGCCCACTGACCTAGTCAAACATGATCTTAACCATTACTGCTTCTATCTCATTATTAACTATTTATGTGGGGGGTTTCCAGATGTGTAGCTTAATACTCAAAACAACTTTGTGAGGCAGCATGATTATCCATTTCAAAGATAAGAAGACAGAAACTCACTTCACATTCTTAGTGACTGAGATCAAAGGGCTTTCACGGTACAAACCACTTCTCTGCTTAATACTTCACACTGGTACAGAGGTTTTTGCTCTATGTTAATTCTACTCTTACAGTGATACAAAGGAAGTCAAGAGTCACAGCTCTTCTTCAGAGCCCTGCACCATGAAAAGTGACTGGTGCACTGTACAAAATGTGAACCATACTAGTGAGAGACTGGAGCCCAGAGAAAGAGAGTTCCACATTAGCTGGCCAGGAGTGAGAAAGGGTAGGCTGTATGGAATCCAAGTAACAACAACAACAAAAACAGCAAAAAATCATCTGCTCTCAGAAGAGGAGGGAAAATATTTTCTTGAGTTTGATGATGTTTGTTATAGAAAAAATGTTCTTGTCTAATGGACAAAATTAGCAAATTCAAATTAGTTGACAACATATTGCCCAAAGGTGCCATTCACTGAGAGATTTTAACATGCTTTTCAATGATCTGAGCCACCTACATGCCTCTGCTTACTACATCCTCACAATAACTTTAAGAGTTAGGTTTAAGTTTTAAGTAGATACTGAGGCACCGAGGCAATGATTACTTACATTAGCCAGAGCTGAGCTGCTCAAAATGGAGATAAAGCAAGGAGAAGGGGTATATCAACATCAATGGAAGGGTTTGAGGTATGGGCTTCAGAACAAGTCCTGAGGAATGCTGCTACTTCTGCCACTAATAGGATGGCAGAAACTCGGGAAGTCACTGACAAACCACTCATGTTGGAAAAATATTGATGGAACTGTGAACAAGAATTAGAAAGCTACTGCCACTAGCACCTCTGACTTTTATGTGAGCCATACTAGCAAAAAACAGACACTCCATGCTTGCTTCTCAATAGTGCTGACATTAGAGGCTGGATGCTGTAATATTGGTGTTGAAAACCAAATGTTCCCTCCAATATTCTAGCCAGCAGAAACTGTAGAGAATAGATAAAAAATGGCCCATCATACAACCCAACAGCAAAAAAATAAATAAATAAATAAACGAAAAAAAACCAAAAACCTCAATATAAAAATGAGCACAGGACCTGAATGGATATTTTTCAAAAAAGACATACACATGGCCAACAAGTACATGAAAAGGTATTCAACATCACTCATCATCTAGGAAGTACAGATCAAAAAAACAATGAGCCAACACTTGACATATATTAGAGTGGCTAGTATCAAAAGACAGGAGATAAAATGTTGGCAAAGATAGAGAAAAGGGAACTCTCATGCACTCTTGGTAGGAATGCGAATTGATATAGCCACAATGGAAAACAGTATGGAGGTCCCTCAAGAAATTAAAAATAGAACCCTATGAGGGACACCTGGGTGGCTCAGTGGTTGAGCGTCTGCCTTTGGCACAGGGCATGATCCTGGAGTCCCAGTATTGAGTCCCACATCGAGCTCCCTGCATGGAGCCTGCCTCTCCCTCTGCCTATGTCTCTGCCTCTCTTTCTCTGTCTCTGTCTCTGTTTATCTGTCATGAATACATAAACAAAATGTTAAAAAAAAAACATATGATCCAGATATCCCATGTAGATATGCATTCAAAGGAAACAAAACCATTATCTTTAATAGGTATCTCTACTCCCAGATTCACTGAAGCATTATTCACAGTATCCAGTATATGGACAAAAACCTAAGTGTCCATGAATGGGTGAATGGATTAAGAAAATCGATATAAAAATGTGTATCACATTCTATACACACACACACACACACACACACACACACCTCAATGTTATTTGGCCTTTAAAAAGAAGGAAATTTGTCATTTACATCACCAGAGATAAACCTGGAGGGCATTATGTTAAGTGAAATAAGCCAGATAAACAAAGACAAATACTGCATGATACTACTTGTAAGTGGAATATAAAAAAATAATAATAATAAACAAAAAGGTCAAACTCATAAAAACAGAATAAAAAAAAATAGTTGCCAGGGGTTGGGGGACTAGGGGAAATAGGAGTAGACTGGCAAAATGATACAGATTTTTGGTTATAAGATGAATAAGGTCTGATGATCTAGTGTATAACATGATGAATATAATTGATAATACTGTATTATATAAATAAAATTTTCTAAGAGAGTAGAGTTTAAATATCCTCACCAAAAAAGGAAAATAAAACAAAAACAAAAGAGAGGGAGTTAAAAAAAATAAGATATGGCCTCAGTTCTACTTTCCAAAACTCAAATATATCTAATTGGTTAAAAAAAAATCATATCCAAACCTCTAGCTGTAAGGGAGTATGGAAATGTAGATTTTGGCTTTCCTGGTTTTTTGATAGAGGAAAGAGCATAAGAAGGAAGTTGGGAAGGCTCTTCAGTGTCCCATCATCATATCTACATGAGCAAGTAGGCCATCCAAGAGTCAGCTATGAATTGAAGGGTAGAGGAACCAGAAAAACAGGTGAGACCAAATGCAAGGAGACATGATAGACAAGGGGTTAATTGGAGAACAAAAAATAATTTAGTATAATGAAAGCAAAGGGAACATGGCAGGTGATAAAGGTGGAGAGGCATAAAAAGGGCACAGTGAAGTGTCTATCACCTCAGCTTAAAAGTGTTCTCAGCTTAAAGTAGATCTCTCTCTAGAGCTTCCAAAAAAGCCTCGAACAATTCTCAACTACTTCATTTATCACACAGAATTGTAACCATTAATTCTCTCATATGTTATACAAGAACACTGCCCTTAAGGATGAGGGTGGGAGGTCAAGGGCAGAGAGAGGCTTTATTATTTTTGTACCTTCAGGACAAAGCACTGTCTCTGTCACAAAACAAAAGCTCAGTACATATTTGTTGTATGGGATTATATCCTAACTGAACTTCTTTCAAGAATGAACATCCTAATAATTAAAATACAACAAATCATTCACTCATAAAGGGGGGAAAAGGGGTTTTCCTACTTCAAATACAACTGGTTGATATCAGATTATAGATAATACAATTAAGAATATACCCCTATAGATTTTTTATGCATTTATACATAGATAGGACAGTTGTTTTTAACAAGCGATCAATCCTGCATTTTGATAATAGCTCCTCAATGTTCCTGTAGAGAAGCACAGCACCTCCCATCACAGGAGGGGAGTCACATGAGGTATTTGATCTCAGCTCTGGGGTTTCAGGTGGGCACATGATCTGGATGGACCACTGAGAGTTGTCTGTGGGACTCTTTGCTCTGAGCTACTAGGAAAAAGTTCTTTTTCTACTGAGGTTGCTGCTAATGATGACAGCCTCCTGTTACCAATGGCTACCACAAGGAACTACGTAACCAAAATAGAAGTAGAGGCCAAAGATGGAGAGATATAGATTCTTAATAACATCATTTTGGGCACAGGGATCGAGGGTACCAATCTGAGTACTAGCCTATGTAAATATATAAATACATCTATATCTATGTATGTATGTATGTGTGGTTTTTAATTAAGAGGTCATTTATGGTTTCTGGCTTGTGCCACCAAAAGAAACTCACATTTTTCTAATTGCCATAGCTTTTTTTTTTTTTTTGGCTTTACTATTGATTAAAGAAATGGCAATAACTAAAAGCAATGGAAGAACAGGACTCAGTTTGAGAGACATCAGTCTGTGAGTGATCCGCAATGTAACCATTTTAAGGGCAGAGAACTGAGGGGACACAGCCATTATTTGACCTTACTTAATAAAACCAAAGAAAGAAGAATAAGCCCTTTACTTGCCTGTATGCACAGATAATTGATTAAGAGTAAATGATCATTACTAAAATGGCTTCAGAGCCCTTCAGGGTTGTGGGAATTACAAACGTTCTGAAGGAAATGAGATTACTTCAAGTTTCCCTCAAAGATATTAGTTGTATAGTAATCAATGATATTGAAATAGCATAATTCCCATTAAAAAAATCATTGAAGACTTTCCAAATAATTAAGCCAAGTGAGATACTGAAAGATCACTGCAAGGAGGCCTTATGACTAAAAATATATAAATACCAGAGGCTCATCCAGTAAAATACAGGAAGAGCTGCTCTCATCTAGAATGGCCTTTACTTGTCATTCAAACTCATATAAAATGCCTAAAATCTGTCAGCATAGTAGTTTCTAAGTGATATGTCAACAAATATATTCACTGAGAATACTTATTCTGCCTAGAGCCAATGTTTTTATAAAAACACCCTAAAGAGTCAACTGTTAAATCAATAAAACGAATGTTTTGAGCAGGTGTTTGGAATTGTGCTGATTTATCCATATTTCCCAGTTTAATTTCCACATTTACCATCAAACTTCTGCAAGAAAACATAAAATGTACCTGGAAGTATTATGCTCCTCATAAATACGAGGACAGTTGTACTAAACATATCTGTACCAGTAAGGAGGATTCATAGATCACTTTCATTTGCTTAAATTCTTAGTTTTCTTTTTAACCTGCAGTGATTGGAATGCCAAGTGTCACACAGCTCAAATGGTATTTTCAAGCCATTAGCAGGTGACATTTTAATTAGGTATATTTATGAGAGATGCAAGAAAAAATAGAAGATGAGTAAGGAATGAAAACTGAATTAGACTTATGAAAATAGAAAAGAATTACTATCCACTGCTTTTAGACTTTGCTTTTAGCATACAGAACAGTATAACTTACTGGTCAAGAATTTAAGATCTAAAGCCAGCCTTTACCAGCTCAAATCATGACAGTGGCATTTACCACCTGCAAGACACTAAACAGGTTCCATAGAATGCATCTACTTCCATAGGGATAACACCAGTACCTATCACATAAAGTTGTTGTGGAAACAGAATTCGGTATTGTTCAAACACCATTTTACATACTGCACAACAGAAAAGAAATGTTCAATAAATGCTAGCTCTTACTATATTATTTGTAACCCTGCCTACTGGATAAAGGGCAAATCATGGTAGGAAATCATTGTTTCAAATTCAATTTATATATATTTCTTCTTGCATCAACAATGATACATTTACAAAACACATATATAAGAAACAAAATAGTCCAACTTACAAATAGAGGTTAAACAAACAATTAAAACAAAAGTAGACAAGAATATAAGCAGGAATGATATGAAGAGTAAAAAAAATTATAGACATATGGCTGCCATAATCAACTACAAATTCTTGTTAGGTGCCTTTCTTGGTAATCAACACAAGAAGGTTTGTATGCATCACAATTTTCAACACCCATAAGATTAGAATACACTAAATGCCCAAGAAGAATACAATGATTTGTGAGAGACAGCAAACATACAGAACTAATGCCAACAAATGAAGAGTATCACTGGGGAAGCACAGAATAACCATGGTAATGGCATTGTTGGAATCAATTCTTTACCCGTTCCTGCACTCATACCCGTGCCATGGTCCCAGGGTCCATGAGTGTTCCCCTGACCCTTGACTTTGAACTTGGTCCTATGATTTTCTTTGGCCTTCATACATGGGAAAGCATGATAATGTGTCCTAAGTTCCAGTTCTTGATTTTAAATGGTCTCAGGGATTTCTGCTTGCTCTACTGCATTTGCCTCAGCATGAAAAGTAAATGATATAGCTAGTATTGTCGCTAGTCTAAAAAGATGCAAGACTAGAAAACAGGATCGGACCCTGCAGTGGGGAGAAGAGCCACTGTGCTGAGCCCAGCCTAGCTCAGCCAACCCCAGATGACTCACAAGGACATGATTAATAATAAATAATAGTTGTAAACTTCTGAATTTTGAGAAGATCTGCTTTGCAGCAATGACAAACTAATACAAGAACAACCAAATGATAGTTTGTTAAGCAGTATATGCATTGGCAACTAAAATGCAAAAATATCTATTCTGTATGTATTACCATGACCCCTAGAAAAAAGCAGCATACACTCACAGCTTCAATTTATAAACTTAACTAACCTCACTAGCATAATTTCTGAAACCCATAATAATTAAAATGAATAAAATCAAATGTCTGTTGTTGCTTGCTCTACTAAATGAAACTGTCCTGAGAGTCACCAAAACTGAATAATAGGTTGGAGGTAATTGTTCATTAATTGAAGGATAAGATGTGAAGGGGAGGTTGGTTATAATTTAAAGAGATAGATCAACAAGTTCCAGAATAACACCAGGCATGACAAGTGACCCATATGACTGGCACTAAGTAGAGATACCACATATATGAAGACGCATTGGTTATAGAAATCATTATCTTCAAATGTGTGCCCTACACAAAAGTCATAAGGGCAAAGGCTCCAAGTGGTTGTGTTGATCCAAGATTAGGTTGCTTCTCACATCTCACATTAGGTTCTATCCAGTGTGCACAGAACAGAGAAGAGTAGAGATTTATTTATCTAAGCATGGTTAATGATTCTCACTCATGAGTAAGGCTATATTAACAATAGTAATAGTTAACACCTACTTATTAGCATGGATGTGCAGGGCACTGTGCTAAGCACTAACCAGGAATTCTTTTATTCACCTCATGTAACATTCATGATACATACAAGATAAGCCAAGAAGGCAGGTACTTTTATTTCCTTCTCCAACCCACTATGCCCTTTGATCTCACAGTTTTCATGCACAAGTACTCTGAAGCTTGAAGAGATAAATGACTTATCTATGGTTACACACACATTCCTTGTTTAAGAGTATATAGTGGGCAAAATTAGGAGAGATAAACTGGATTACTATTTGTTTTAGTAAGTCTTGAACATCTTCTGAGTTGATTGACATTTTAATTTATTCCTTAACTATAAAGCTTCCCTAGTTTCAACTGGTCTGTGAAAATATTTTGCCAAATAGAAAGTACTTTGTAAATGGAAAAAAGTGTGACACATTGTGAATATCTCCCAAATGGCTTAAAGAGAAAACATAATTTCCAATAACATAATTTTAGAATATCCAATTGGTCTAGATTTATTCAAAGAACTCTGGCCTAATACCCCAACATTACCCTTTAACTACCTCTGACCAATTTGAAATCCTCTTTCTGTCTTCTATCAGATGGACAGCCTACTATATATTTCTCCTATAAATTATTTTACACTGAAAATAATAGACAGACCTCAGTGTTATAGCAAATTGCACCGTGGAACACACAAGGGTTTTAGTCTAGTTTCTCTTGAATTTTGTCTCTCTCTTGCCATGTCAAACAGATGACATTTTTTACACTCATAATATATACAAATTATGTACAAGTTTCACCGCTTGGGTGTGCCTATTATCCAATGATTCAAACAATGGCATGTGAGGCATATGAAAATAACCAGCCATAAACTTTTTTAGAGATTAAATTCAAACCCAACCAACATTGGATATAAGCATTTCTAATGTATTTTTCTTCAAATTTAGCTCATATGACTAAGAACAGATCTGTGGGACTGTTTAAGGGCACTAAATACCACAAAATCATGCAGTTGTATGAAATGGGCATTCTGGTCCACAATATTCATTAATTATCAGAAGCAAAAGCAAACAATTCACATATGCAAGGTGATAAAAGAGATGGGCCTCCCTGACATAACAGCTTGATTGAACCGATCATCACTGACATAATGAGTTACTTATCTCTTTCAGAATAAAAATAATCCTCACTATTATCTCAAAATCCCAGGTTGCCCAGTTTTTTTCCTCCAAAGTTATGAATCCTACATTACAACCATTGATTCACAAAGTAGATTTTGTTGTTTCTTCCCTTGGCCACATAAAGAATCCCCAAGAACAGTGGATAATCTGTGAGGTTATGATAAGTGATCAAAAAGTTCTAGAAATTTCACATTACTCCCTTCAGATATTTTGTAATATCCAACAGGAACATGCAGCTTTTTCACGTCAGGCTACCTGCATGGAGCCTGCTTCTCCCTCTGCCTCTGCCTCTGTCTCTCTTTCTGTGTCTCTCATAAATAAATAAAATCTTTAAAAAAATAAAAAATAAAATCAGAAGCTCTATTGGTTCCTACATTTTACCTACCATATGGTATAAAAAAAACTATGTTCATCATAATGTCAAAATAATTAATTCAGTCAAGCCATAACTTGGCTAGCTACATATTACAAGTGACAGCAAACTAACTTAAGTAAAATAAAGGTGGAGGAAGGGGGCGGGTAGGGAGTTAATAGCTCACATGACAAGAGGTCATAATGATTTTATTATCTCGAATAGTTCCAGCCAGTGGTGGTTGGAAAATGTTTAACAATATATTTATTTATTTATTTTTTAATGGAGGGGACCTGATTTCTGGCAATTGCCAATTGCATGCTACCCACATGTCATGAGCCAGCTCACAAATTCCTAAAAAGTTAACAAAAGGCTCCGGTGCACTGATATGCATTAGCTCCAGCAGCATACCACTAGATCCAGTACTCAAATCATATCATAATCACCTTCCATTTCCCTCTCTGCTTTCCGCTTCACTCCATCTGATTTCATTCTCAGACAGGTTCATTTTATATGGTAGCAAACACAATAGTGGGGGAATTGCTCAGAAGGGCTAGAAATAGCTTGGCTTCCTATCTGCCCTGTTAGAACCAAACACTATGGCAAAGGAATAAAATATTTTGATCACCCAGTTTTGGAGCTAAAGAGAATGGGGGCAGCTACCTTCAAATCATTTGGATGAAGCAGGATTCATCCCTAGGGGGAAAGATCTGTTCTCCTAAGAAATTCTGTGCAGAGAAATATCACAAAGACCATCTGAGTTTTAATAGCTCTAAGATTAAATCTATGGTAAAAGTTTATATAGCTAGAACTCCCTACCACATGTCCACTTCCAGTGAAAATTCAGGGCAAAAGCTTAAGATACAAAATAAGAAAATGTATCTTGAAGAAAAATATGCTCTTTCAACATAAAGAAGCTATTTTCAGTCATGGATAGATTCAAAATGTGAAGATATATAATTGCTGCATAAATTTATTAATGGAAGTGCTAATGCCATAAATCGTACATCTCTATTTGACACACAATCTTTTATTTTCCTTTCAATGAGGAAGAACAAATAAAGGAGTGGAACTGGTAATATTGCTTGCAACTAAATTAGATTTTCCACCAGAAAAAGCTGTTTAGAAAAAGCTATTTGAAAAAGCAAAATAGTACTCACAAAAGGGTATTAATGAGCCCAACCAGGAGGAAAAAGCCTCCAACAATACAAATAAATGTTTGCAAAACCTCTTTCAGGACTTAAAGCCAAAGGGATGCTTTGAACTTTTCTATCTTTGCAGAAACTATTTCACTTGCCAGCTGAGTGTGAGAGCCAGTTGAAATATTAGAATAAGAACCCTTAACTTACATTACATGTCTTACTGAGGATTCAAGGGGCAAGACCTCAGCAGATATGGGTTTAGAAGAAAACCAATATATCCTGCCCTCAAACTGTGAGGCATTATAGGAACAAGATATAGACTACACTGTGTGTTTGGCTCCCACCTTGGCCGCCACGAACATCCTAATATAGAGTTACAAGTCAATTCCAAGACAAGGAAGGATCAAGTTAACCCTAAGCCTTTATCTTGGATAGCTTTTTCACTGCTTGTCCACAGAGTTGTATGTGTGTTTTTTTTAAAAGTATTATTCTTATCTTATTTATTAAGAAAAGAACAAGAAACTGGCAGGAAAACAGCAAAGAAAAATTGACCTTTTCCCCCAAGAACAGAAGTGAGTTAAGGACACCTTGCTATGGTTTCTCTGTAGCACTAAATCAAGTCCGTTACTGGAATGTGCCTACTATAGCTTAACGTGCTCCGTGAGGGACATAGCAGTTGGTAATGACATTTAGAATTCCCTTTATCAGTTAAATAAATTCAGGCCCACTTATGCATTTTTTCAGGACTACACCATGTTGCCCAAGTGCTTAGCCGGCTCACTAGAGGACGGTGGAAAACCAGGGGAACTCCTCAATAACTCAATTGTCACTAACTGTTTTCACTGAAGAAGGCATTCCTTGTAGTGATTTCACACTAAAAAATATCCCTTCCATGTGGTGTACCAGGTTAAAGAAAGAAGCAAAAGGGGCAAATGTTGCCTGCTGTGAGCACAAGGAAGGTCTTAAAACATAAACATGGTGAGATGGTCATGTTGACGAGAAAGTAATTTTTTTTTTTTACCTTTAATTCCAATGGCACACCAGAAGGAATGCTAAAAGCTGGTTCCCTCATCAATATGCCATATTAGCATCTGTATTAATAACCTCAATATTTCATACTATGCAGCCATATGGAAAAATAAATGGCATACATGGTAAGTAGTATTTTAAATAGGATAATATTTCAACAGGTCAGGGGTAGAGCAATTGATTGAAAGTGGGGGAAAAATAAATATTTTCCAGCATTATCTAGTGAAGAATAAATATTGTATGTGAAACAGTTGGAAAGGATCTGCAGTGTATTTAATATTTATCCTCTTAAATTACACTTGACCTTTCTGTTAGAATTTCACCTTTGTACAATTCACTAATATCACATAGAGTCTCAGTAGCCTCTTTTACTTGAAACCACAAACATTAGATAGAAAAATGTGTTGAGGGAGATTTACCAAACTGCTTACATGGGGAAGGTAATCAGAGATGTCATCTGAATTGTTTGACAAGTCACACCACATGGATACTAATGACCACATATCCATTAGGGGCCCCAGTAAGATAACTGAGATTAAGGATATGTTTTGCAGAATTAGGACTTCACAATTTTTTAGAGTCTGAGTTAAAGCCCTTGTACAGAAGAGAAAGATGTGTTAAGTGTACTGTATTTTTATTTATTCTTGGGCATGGACTGTTTAATAAATTGGAATCTATTTCTTAATAATAAATGTACCCTTAACAAAGAGAGTGTAAAGATGATCCTTATCTTCATTCTGCTGCCTCTTCCTCCTCCCCCTTCCCCCACATTCAAGAGCTGCTGTTCTTTGACCTTGGTCGTGTAACAACAATCCTTAGAGCAAGCACTCTTTTACCACCAAAAAGAGGTTCCCTCCACTCTGGTAACATTTTTGTTGTCGTTGTTGACATGCTGCGTAAAATGATTTCCTTTGGATACTAAACCCAGTCTCAGAGACTCAGAACCGATTCCTTCACACAATTCACCTAATCAGATCTTAAAGGTGTTAAACCACTGCTGTGAGAGTTTGAATATGTTTATGTTGTTTCTTTGTTTCCTTCAACATTTGTCTCTTCCATATTCTGGCATTTATACGTTAGGGCTTAGAAAGGACGGCTATGAAAACAGGTATCATTGACCTAACTTCTCAGAGGTAGTTCTGCATGTGGATCTTAATACACCACCAGAGATAGAGCAGCACTGGATTCACTCTTCACCATGCCTTTTCAGGGTCTGTCCCTTATAAGGACAAAGCACATGAAAAGAATAACACTTAGTATTTTAATCACATTATCTGCCACTCTAGGCAGGAGCTCCATGATATCTAGAAGAAGCTCACAGAGGACAGGTAGCCTGAGGATGCTATGGTGCTATCACAGGGCAATGAACACTATTTGTTCTCTAGAACCCTCTTCTCCTTCCTCCAGCAATAATATTGGCATCATCATTCCTGCTTTAACTTCATAAGCAAGGCTTCATCCTTAGGGTTGAAGAGTGTGTCTGAGGCCAAGCCAAAAGACAGATCACACTCCCCTGGCCACTGAGATTTGGTGAGTGGTAGACACATGACCTAACCCATTTCAATCAGAGCAAGTCCAAGAAAGTCTACATAAGCTCTCATAAAAGAGGTGTATTCTTCTCTGTTGGAGCTTCTGTAGCCATAATGCCACCACTGGTTAGATCAGATAAAATTTGGGGGCTTTTGTCCACTTAATGGGACTTGAGGAATACATACTGGGATCTCTCTTTGGGGATAAATGTATTGGAGTCAATCTCTGTTGTCCCTACTCTAGCCAGAATGGCAATGTTTTAAACCCTTAGCATAAAGTGCAGAAATCTACACCTCAGAATTTTATCTGGCTTTGATTATTCTCTAATACAAATGTAATGTTTGGTATATATATTTTTAAAAATCAGCATGAACTGATATTTATTACACAATGGAGTTAAGATTTTCAACAAAACATAAAAGGCTTACTATGGCAGTATCATGTTCCATCAGGCACAACGTTGGATGGATTTATTCTGGCATCTTTTCACTGTTTTAGTGGGGAAATCATATATTCAAAGAACTCAGATGCAAGAGACTAGACCTTAGAGTTATCACAGCTTTGTATTTCTGTTCATGCCTTATACATTTAGTCAGATTTAAGAACAATATGGTCCTATGTAACCAAAGATTAGACTCTGAAAACAACACATAGATCAATATCATCATGTGGTATGGCTTCATCACATTCATTATATTCCTGAGTTATATAATATGATAGATTATCTTCAAAATATACCAGGACTCTGATCACCACTCATCATCTCCACCATCACATCCAAGC
Organism: Canis lupus baileyi; assembly: GCF_048164855.1. NCBI lineage: Eukaryota > Metazoa > Chordata > Mammalia > Carnivora > Canidae > Canis > Canis lupus. Next base: position 32,301,433 of record NC_132856.1, on the reverse strand, counting down.
CACCATCATTTCTTTTCTGAGTTATTCCCAAAGCCCCCTAGGCACACTTTCTCCTTCCAAACTTTTCTCATATATAATCTGTTCTCTGCAGAACACCAGAAAATTCTTTCTAAAAACTAAAAATCAGATCACACCAGAACTTAAGACTCCCCACTGTCTTCCCATTGTAAACTCTTTATCTATAAGGTCCTCTTCACTCAATTTGGCCATGCCTAGTCATCCAACCTCAATGCCTACCACTCAAACAAACATCAGCTCTGCCGCTGCCCTTGCTCGTCCCTCAACATCCCACATGCCATCACTCCCCTAGGCCTCTATTCCTGTATACTTCTGCCTGTGACACCTGTCCCCTTAATTTTCCCAAGCCCTTGCACCCAACCCCCATCCCTTGCTTCATTCCAGTCACAGCACAAGTGTCCTATCTTCAAAAAGTCTTCCCTGGATACCTTATTAAAAATAGCATCCCCTTCCAACACGTACTACCCTCTTGTTTTATTTTCTGCAAATCCTCTGCAACTATATTATCTCGGTGACTTGTTAATTATCTGTCTACTCCATTGAAATGTAACCTCCATGGTCACAAGGATGTCTGCCTGTCTTCCTGCTGAATCATAGCATGAGGAAAATTAGCCTGCCATCTATAAGTTACTTGATAAGTATTTAGTGAATGAAATCAATCAATCCTTCTATAACATGATCCAAAGATAAATCAATGTTCAGATACTAAAAAATATAATGACATAGTTAAAAGGCAACTATTCTTGGTTCTGCTTGGTAAACATCCAGTCAGCAGTGAAAGGCAAGCATATTTGCATATTTAATATTTTGTGAACAAGGTGATTTTATTTTGAAGCTGTTTAATAGGGGAAAAAAAGCACCTCTTGATTGGATGCGTACATACACTCATGCACACATATACACACATGCAAACTACAGTGGTTTCTGATGTCTTAAATAATTTGAGCACGTTTTTACCTGAAAACATTCCTTGGTATTAGCAATGCCATGCCTCACCCAGAGAAAAGAAACATACTGATATTTCTCTAGGAAGGAGAGCAAGTCACAGCAGCTTCCAACATGTCAAAAGATCAGGGTGTGTATATGTAAGATGTGTGTGGATTTTTATGCCCACACACAGTTTTCACACAATATACAAATAGAGAATAAACCAACATGTTCTCAACCAAGAAGAACCAACAGGTTTCCAAAAAATGTTCTGAACCTAAGTGTAACAAAAGAGAAGACTGGAAAAGCTACAAAAGACTTGCCTCTTAAAAATCTGTTATGATTTCCCAACAAAATGGCCTTTTGCTTTGCCTATAATTTCTACTGTATGGCTTTCCCATGTCCCATCAGCAGCGTGTAAGAATGCTAATTAATTTTCACCCTCTCCTAAATGAGGCAATATAACTTTAAAAAATCACTTCCAAATAGGTAGTTGAAAACACTGTATCCCATCACTTTAATTTGGATAGTCTCTGAGCTGCTTAAAGTGGTATTCACTCATGCTCACCTTTCTCACAAAAAGGAGGAGGATGGGTATTTTAAAGCTCCACAGGAAGCCAGGTGAAATCTGGGATATGTAGCATAATGAAGAAATAAAAGCCACTACTTCTAGTTAACTAGGAGTCAGCCCAGGTGGCCTCTGTGAAGTTCTTTCTTACTCCTTCTGTTGTCTGTTTGTTTTTTTCCTCCTCAGCCGTCCAGTGAATAATAGCAATATTTTGCATTTACTTTACAATTTACCTCGTATACTTGTTTTCTTCCTCAATTATCCTTTTTTTCAAAGATTTTATTTCATTTATTTATTCATGAGAGATACAGAGAGAGAGAGAGGCAGAGACAGAGGCAGAGGGAGAAGCAGACTCCATGCAGGGAGCCCGATGTGGGACTCAATCCCGGGATCAGGATCACACCCTGAGCCAAAGGCGGAAGCTCAACCGCTGAGCCACCCAGGCGTCCCATCTTTCTCAACTATCTTTATAAAAATTCTATAAGCCGTACAAGGTAAATGTCTCTATTTTCCAGATAGGATTCAAAAAACAAACTTTCCCTTGATCTCTTAGTTATTAAGTAGTAAAGTCCAGACCAGTAACTGTGTTTCCTGATGGTCTGTTGAAAGCTCTTTCCACCACACTGTATTCCCTCAAGATCCACCAAGTGGAAAGATACAATTCAACAAAGAAGAAGGAGAAGGAGGAGGGGGGAGGAAATAAAAGAGGGAGGTTGAGGAGAAAAATAAGGCCCATTTCCGCCAGTGTTTATTCTCTACTCCCTCCCTCATGGCCTCTAAACTCCAACTATAATTACCTTGTTGTACCCTCAATGCCACACCCAGGTGAGCCTGTTTGGTTTCTATGAGGTGTTTTGTTTTTTTTTTTTTTTAAGATTTTATTTATTTATTCATGAGAGACGGGGGGGGGGGAGAGAGAGAGAGAGAGGCAGAGGGAGAAGCAGGCTCCATGTAAGGAGCCTGACTTGGAACTCGATCCTGGGTCTCCAGGATCATGCCCTGGGCTGAAGGCAGCACCAAACCACTAAGCCACCCAGGCTGCCCGGTTTCTATGAGCTTTAACAAAAGTGTCAATTATATTATATTGAAATTCTATTTCAAGGTTTATCATGAATGCTGGTTTCTACAAAAATTCTTAATTAAGAAGTGTTAGAAAATACAGCTTTCAATCAATCACCATAGGACATAATACCAAGAGACTCTTATTATTCCTCTTTTTTTTTTTTTCTTTCCAGGTTCAGGGATACTAATCCAGACTGAATTAAGTTCAACAGTATCCTGAGGTCAAGTTTCTGGAATAGAAACACCAAGGGCACAGAATACTTTAGGAGTACATTTGAAATCTGCATCTTTATTTTGTTCCAAACCCAGGGATGAACCTTTGCACAGAAAGATTACTAGAGCTTTCAATGGGAAATCACTCTCCCTAGGTTCCTCCAGCCCAAGCCAAGATCCACTCATCTCTTCGACAACTATATACATTGTGCCAGGTGCTGGAGATTGCATGAATGAAACACACTGTTCTTGTTCTCTAGAGATGTATACTAGTGAGATAGATGGACAAAAATAAGCATAGTTATGATTGACCATAAGTATTGTAAAGGGAATAAACAGGGGCACTAAAGGGGCCTGACAAAGGCACCATCTTTGGTTAGGGTGGCTAGGCAAGGGCTCCCTGGAGAGTGAGTCTATGACAGAACAGTCATCAATGAACATTCCTTCCCTGACTTATTCTTGCCTCATTCCACATTCTTTTCCAAGTAGGTGGCTGATGAACAGGTCAAAACCTAAATATACTGTGGCAGGAATGGACTGGACATACCAAAAAGGTTGCTTTAGAAATCAGTCATGAAAGGGCACCTAGGTGGCTCATTGCTTGGGTATCTAACTCCTGGTTTCAGCTCAGGGAGTGATCGCAAGGTTATGGGGTCCAGCCCTGCATTGGGCTTCATGCTCAGGGGGAGTCAGCTTCCCCTCTCTCTCTGCCTCTGTCCCTTCCCCTGCTTGCACACACACTCTCTCTCTAAATACATAAATCTTAAAAAAAAAAAAAAAAGAAAAGAAAAAGAAAAAGAAAAAGAAAAAAAAAGAAAAAGAAAAAGAAAAAGAAAAAGAAAAATCAGTCATGAAAATAAAATCAACATATAAGAGCCAGAAACGCCAACCGGTGCAAAAATGGCTTCTTTATATCCCATCAAGGAATCATTTCTCTAAGATGACAAGAGGTATATTGCCAATAAGTCCACAATTCTGTTTCCAATTAATGAAAACTTATAATATTCCAAACTGTTATTAGATTTCAATTAATAACCTGTGATGCCTCATTAATGCAAATATGCTCCTAGTGGTGTGAAACCTTCATTAGTGAAATGGGTCCAATGACATGACTGTTTCATATGATAATGGAACTATGATTAAAAGGCACAATTAATCATTTTCTGCTTCTAAATGATCTCTATGACAGTTTACTTATGCCTATATGAAACATGTGCTTCCTGCTAAAAGCCAATTTATATTTAAACTATTCAATGACATAAAGAAAAGCAGAAATATCACACTAAAGTGTCTCTTATAGTGGCAGAGAACCCAGAAGCACACTGGGCTCTTCAAGAATAAGAAGGGCCACAGAGACAGTACCATTCTCTATTCCATATAGTACGTCCTTTTCAGATATGAAGCAGAAGGCTGTGAATATCAGCTATGAAGTTGGTTGACAGTGCTGTTAGGTTGTCCTCCATGTATTCTCCCATTACTTAAACCCTGAACTTCTCCCCCTTGCAAGTTCATGAGCCAAACATGACAAAAACAGGATACCTTCAGGGATGGTAGAAGGTCTATGCCCCATCTCCCCACCAGTGAAGCTTAGACATGAAACCAAACCACCTGGAACACTGTTACTGCTTCCTCCCCAGCATCCTTTCCTAATTCTGCCCATTACACTGGTTTCCCTTTTCAGAACCATCCCTCCCTCACACTTGCATAGTATTGGTCAGGTGGTCCAATATAAACTCTTCCTCAAGCACAGGGGAGGGTCATGAGCCAGGATGGGCCATTGAAATACTCCAGTACTCAGCAAAGTAATGGATCCAGTGGCTCTTGAACCCAGCAGAGCCTCTTGGGTCCTTCCTTGATTCCTTTGCCATTGCTAAAGGCTCCATGCTTTGGATGTAGCTTGTTATTTGTGATTTTTATAGAACCTCAGAACCAAAAAAGTAAGCAATTTAATAGGGTCACTTGTCCCATCCAAACCACCACCCAAGTCAAGTCCAACCCACTCCTATTCTCCCTGTCAGCCTCCAGTGTCACTTATTGCCAAGAGACATAAGCTGTGCAAAAGCCACACATTTCTCCCTCTTAAGTAAATAGTAGCTTTCAAAATCTATTGAGATTTCTTAATTGTTGCTTAGTAACCATCACAAGACTAGAACTATTTTCTAGCTTAAAAAAATAACACTATCAAAAAGATCACTTAGATATTTAAAATTAAGAAAGTGTCTTAAAATGGAGTTGTTTAAAAACTGAGTTATTATGGTAGCCTAACATCAAACACACAATCCTAAAAATTTAAAATAAAACAAAAGCCTTAGGGATTCTATTATAAGAGCACAAGCCAATTCCTCTTCAATATTTTGTAGAACAATGTACAAATTCTGACTCTATTCCTCATGTCAATAGGAGTAATACCGGATCCTAATTAAGGTGCATTAATATGCTAGAAAAATTCTACTTCTTTCATATACAGTTATATATTAGATGCATAAGATATAAGCATTAGATATGGCACTTTTGGGGGAAGATTTTATTTATTCATTCATTCATTCATTTGTTCATTTATTTATTTATAATTATTTATTTATTTATTTATTTATTTATTTATTTATTTGAGAGAGGAGATGGGAGGGGGAGGGGAGGGGAGGAGAGGATAAGAACAAGCAGAGAGAGGGATCCCTGGGTGGCGCAGCGGTTTGGCGCCTGCCTTTGGCCCAGGGCGCGATCCTGGAGACCCAGGATCGAATCCCACGTCGGGCTCCCGGTGCATGGAGCCTGTTTCTCCCTCTGCCTGTGTCTCTGCCTCTCTCTCTCTCTCTCTGTGACTATCATAAATAAATAAAAATTAAAAAAAAAAAAAAAAAAAGAACAAGCAGAGAGGAGAGGCAGACTCTGCTGAGTAGGAAGCTGGACCCTGAGATCATGAACTGAACCAAAGGCAGACACTTAACTGACAGAGCCACCCACATGCCCTGATATGGCACTTTTGATTACAAGGTATTTCTTTACTTAAATAGCTATCCCTATTGATTAAGGATATGATTAAGAAATAAACACTAATTTATAAGATATACAGGGCATAGTAACAGTTTCAGTGCATATTCCTACAATGATGAGTGAGTATGGGTTGAGGGTTGCAAGATGGCCCCGGACACTTGGTAGAAAGGAGCACAGTGAATGATTAGCTATGCCTGCCAAGGGGGTAGGATTCAGCATGGTAGCAGGCACACTAAGAGTCTGTTCACTCTCTTGCAGCATGGCAAAGTCCAGTTTTTCTGCCAGTGGTTTGCTTGATCTTTGAGAAGTTGCAATTCCCTGGGTCTCGGTCTACTCATCTTTAAAATGAGGGTTTTGATGAGATGACCTCTAAGGTCTCTTCCATTCTGAACATTCTATGATATTCTGAGGAAAGAATAATCACTGCCTTTGTGATTAGCAGCCGGCAGTATGGTGTGTGGCCAGCTAAATGCAGGTGGTGAAGTGACCATACACATGAAAGCTCTAAAAGAAAGGGAGGGTGAAGGAGGGGGATCCTCTCTGAGCTGTTCCATGGGAAACTTGGCTTGGGAGATAATGCCTCAAAAGCAAATTAATATTCCAAGAAATCAACAGTCCATCATCTTCTCACTTAACTATTTTCAAAAATTCTTCGTAGAGTTATTTAGCAAAAGTCCCAGGTTCATGATGAAAACATTTTTTTTTCTTTACCTTTCAGACATGTCTGCACCTCACAGATGGAAGCGTGCAGGAGCCTTAGTCAAAATGTTTCCAGCTATAGAACCGTGAAAGTCACTATCTCACAGACAGGAAGTACAGAGATTAGGCAGGCTCTGTGACTTGCAATGTCATGGAGGGAGTCGGGGGCCAGATCTTCTGAGTTCTCTGCTTTACAGACCTTGTGAAGGCTCCATTCTAAGGCTAGTTCCCCACACGGTGATCAGATGACTGCCAGGAGCAAATGGTGCTCTGTGCTTCTTGTTCAATTCCTGAAAAAGACTGCTTTTCTTTCTGAGAAGCATGAGCAAGCTTCCCCTTGCTGCGCTGTGGCCCAAATTGGTTCAGACCGACTCATCTTTGAATCAATATCTGGCAAGGATGATAGAATTACTCCAAATAGGGAGCAAGGCAAGAAGGGAGAGAGGAGGGAGGGAGGGAAGGGAGAATGGGAGGGAGAGAGGGCAGAGAGGTGTAGAAAGGGCTCCAGATGAAAGGATGCTGGTCTGACACAGCTCGGGCTCACTTTAGAAGCAGGTCTGGCCCTCATAGGTAGCCACAGCATTCTCCTGCTGGATATAAACAATCTCACAGAACACCCAACAGCTCAGGAAAGGCCACTTCAAGATTAAGTAAGAGAAGATAAGGCTACTTCACAAAATGTCTAAACACCTGACAAAAAAAGTTACTGTATAACCCACAAAATACCAATATATCCTCCTCCTTTGGCCAATATGAGTGACTGCTGCTCCTCCTGCATTAACAGCATTAGCTTCACTCTACCCTGCCTTCCCCATAGAGAAGATTTGTTGAGACACCCAATAATAGAACAGGCCTCCACTTTATGAGAGCACCCTGTCCAGAATGAATTCACTTCAATGGACCCTTCCCAAATTACCCGATCAAAGTCCAAATCCTTTCTAACATGCTCTTACTTAGAGGTCCCATGGTTCTCCATGGTGTGTGTTCTCCTTCCTGGAATAAATAATAAACCCAACTTGTTCAACTCCAACTATGATTCTAATGGCCTATGGCTGGAAGGCATTAATATTGGTTTTAGACCAACGTTTGCCAATCTTCTTTTTTTTCCCCCATTACTGCTCCCTCCAAGATCCTCTTTAGACATTTTATTCCCTAATTATCTCTAACCTATGAAATTTTAATACCACAGATATATTGAATATCTACTTATTTACTGTATACAGATCTGTGCTTTATACATACAAAGAATAAGATCTCAGCAAACACATATACAATACATACTCATGAACCAAATGTCATATTGTTTAGGCTAAATTATGTGAGAGTAGAATAGATATTGGAGAGTCTACCACAATATGTTAAGAAGTATGTACCTTAATAGTGATGCATATTTGTAGGAGAGTAATAACAATAATCATTAACATTTTTAGTGCTTTCTATTAATTTTTAATTATAAGCATCAGTTACAAAAATTGATATTTTAATACATCTATTACTTTTCATGTATTTTAACTCATTTCATCCACCCCAAAACTTTTGTGATTGGTACTAGAATTACCCCCATTTTTAAGGATTTATTTATTTGAGAGAGAGACAGTATGTGCATGAGTGGAGGGGGGAGAAGAAGAATCTCAAGCAGACTCCCCCACTAAGCATGGAGCCCGAGGCCGGGCTGTATCTCATGAGATCATGAGCTGAGCAGGAATCAAGATCAGACACCCAACCAGGGCAGCCCGGGTGTCTCAGCAGTTTAGCGCTGCCTTCAGCCCAGGGCATGATCCTGGAGACCCGGGATCAAGTCCCACATTGGGCTCCCTGCATGGAGCCTGTTTCTCCCTCTGACTGTGTCTCTGCTTCTTTCTCTCTGTGTCCCTCATGAATAAATAAATAAAATCTTTAAAAAAAAAAAAAAAAGATTCCCAACCAATCAAGCCACCCAGGCACCCCTAGAATGATTCTCATTTTAAAGTTGGGGAAACTGAGGCACAAAGCAGTTGAGTTTTGTGCCCCAAGTCACACAGTGCCTGAACAGTGGAGATACTACTACATGACTGGACCCCTAACCCAAGGGGGACACGCTCTTAACCTGGAGGATACACTGTCCCATACACAATATCAATTCTATAAATACTTGCTAAAATCATGAATGAGCAAATACACAAAATGATTTTAGAGACTGTACTTCTAAACATTTAGGAACAAAGCAATGAAAATTTATGAACATGGAGATAAGACCTAAAAATAAGATGCCCATTACATAGAAAACCATGGTAGCAGAAATCTTTTGGGGGATTTCATACCTTGTGTTTCATGACTGTCAAACGTTTCAGAAAACAAAACCCTGCTGTGTGTGTGCATGTGTTTGCCTAACTAGAAAATCCCTTGATTTGGAAAGGCAGGGAGCGGGGCAGAGTGGGTAGTAAGGATTTTTTTTCTTCCTAAAAATAAACAGTTAAAAAGTGACGATCACATCATACAACTAACAGTCAGCAAAGTTCTGGTTTACCGCTGGCCATCCCGGCTCATTTGTGCTCAATTTTGCTGCTGTAGGTTACAAAGCCAAGACTCCCTGATCCACATAAGACCATACTTTCTACATCTTCAGAGCATTCTTCTCCAGGAAGAAACCAGATTTGGCACTGTTCATTTTTTACAGGAATCTTTGTGTTTCTGGCATTGTTGGAAAACTCAAGATCCTTAAAAGATGTGTCCTCTTCTAAAGTCAAGTGATCCACTCCCAGGACTTCTGCTCAAGTCAGAGCCTTTGGTTAAGCTGATTTTACATCACCGAAGAGGGAAGTAAAATGGTGTTTGTGATGAGCATCTGCTGTTTTGTTAAAAATGTGGTTAAAGACATTAACAAAAGTGACATTACCAGCTGTTGTAATGTCAAGCAGCTTAGCTAAACAGTTTTTTATCAAATGACAACATATGACACCCAAATCAATTCCAAACCAATAACACATTGTTACTTGTAAAACAGAGCTGAGGGGGAGGGCGAGCAGAGGAGCAGGGGAAGTTAATTAAAACACAAATTCAAATTTATCCTGAAGTAGGAAGCACAGATAACATGATACTGATCATTGTGACAATTTTTTTTACTTCTACTTCCAACAAAGCAAAAGAGGACCATCATCCATCCCATATTTTGACACAGAAACAACAAAATTTTCCTCGTAACATCCTTGTAACGGCAAAAAGGTAGGACAGTGAATTTCTGGCTGTTAAAATCTGACTTGGCTTCTGCCCTTGAGGCACGTACCTCCTGAGGAATGTAACAATCGGGAGAGAAGACCAGTCTTGTGTGGCTATGTTCAGCTCCTCTATTTTTATCTGCCCATCATTTTTAATTATCAGGCCATTAAAAGGTGGCAGATCAGCAGCATTGCCAACTGTGTTGTCCTTATGGCTAGAAAGTCTGTGACAGTTGATACAACCAACACCCTCCCTGTATTCATCACAGAGCTTGTAAAAGCAAAACTGCCTGCCACAGTCATGGCCAGTCCTGAATAAATGTTTAATTTCCACAACTGTGACCAGGGGAGGGCCTGGGTTGTGCCCAGTGCTTAGGAATCTGTGGGTCTTTCCTATTTACAGTCATCAATGATGCAATTCACAAACGCCAGGCCCACTGACCAGGCGGGAGCTGGTCCTGCTTCAGTAAGAGTTGACGTGGCACCGTCCACAGCAAAGAAGCCACTTCCAAGGGCATCGTTCCTCCCGGAAGAAACACACAGGGGCGTGCTTTGGGGAAAGGATGTTTGCCAGGAACAGAAGGTACACTGCACGTGGAGAGAGTTTCAAGATCAGTAACTCAGGAGGGACCTCCATTTGGGGGGAGAAAAACACACCAGAACCAACAGAAGAGAAAGAAATAAGCAAGCAGCTGTGTGGCCCTTTTTCTCCTAAATGAAAGGAAGACGGGGCTGAAAGTCACAGTCAGCATACAGAGACACACAAAGACGGGGCACCTGGGAAAATCAATGTGCATTAGGCTTGCTTGCAGCTGCTTCCTCTGGGATCTCACTGTGGTAGCGCAGGGGGGATAAATTCACCCCTTTTTGGCACAGGTGGACTGTGCATCACTGCTGAGAGTAGAAAAAAGGCCAAGTTGGTAATAACAGCAAGAAGAATGTAAGCCTGATACCGGGAAGAACTTCCAACAGCAAAGCCACAACCAGTCTGTACTTGGCAGTCTGTACTGCCAAGAGAAATAGATGAGGGAGAAGGGTAGGAGAGGAGAACATGAAATGTCAAGAGTCCACTCTCCAAAGAGACAGGAAAGGGCAGAATGACCTCTTCAAGGTCATTCTAACCCTATTACTACAGGAAAGAAAAGCTCCCTTGAAGGCACTTGGTTTTAGATTTCCAATAGAAGAAAGACCATTTGCAGTATTAAAAAAAAAATTGTTTTGTCATTTTCTAGTAGCCTCTAAGGCAGACCTTTTACTTTTAAAACTAATTTTTACATTTTCCACAGTCACCTGTTCAGTTAAATCCTCTGTGACTAAAGGGCTAGATTTGGACCAATACCAGAAGCAGGGGTCAGTTACGAAGGCTCACATTTGCTTCTTTATTCATGGGGTCATTTATTCACTCATTTACTTAACCAATTAACGCTTGGAGTTCAGACACAGTTTCTATAAATATTTAGAAAACAGAATGACAGTGGGATTCATAGTAGGGGGGAGCCTGGTTTTCTCCTCTCTGATTGCATTACCTGTTGAGTGCTCCATATTTGCCAGCTGTCCTCCTACAATGTTACATAGAGGATTTTATTTCATCCTAACACTAACTTTGTGAGCTGTGTTTCATCTTTACCCGCTGTAGCGATGGCAAACTGTCTAGAAAAGAAATGGCAATTAATAAGAAAAAATCAGGATTGGAACCCAGAAGTGATTCCAGTATCTAAAATGTTTAGCACTATGCTATATTCCTCCCTACAGATTTCTAAAAATCACTCGTGTTTATGAGTAAATCCTTAAACAAGAATGTTCTCCTGTGGTTTCCCTGGATATCAGGAGACCTGAATTATAAATGGAATTCTCCACTCAGGTAAATATCTGAACCACAAGACCCACTAGGATCTTTCCTATGGAGAAAAGACTCAGGCTCACAACAACCTGTCCTTATGGCAAGCTCTAGAACTTAAAACAAAACAAAACAAAAAAACCTCTAGTAAGGAGAATCCCAATTTCTTATGGAGTTCTCCTGGTTTTCGGTGAGATCCCTATAGCCTAGATCAAGACTAGAGCCAAGATGGAAAAGCTGTGCAGAAGACACAGTACTTGCATTATCTCTCTTACTCTCCATGTTGGCTCTCCAAGATGAGCACTTCGGTCTCCACGTGGAAACAAACGCAGGACTGGCAGGTCAAGCAACATGACCAAACTTACCCAGGTCATAAGAAAGAGAGCTGATATATTCCAGCCCAGCTTTATTAGGCTCTGAAACTTGTGTTCTTTTCCATGAGTGACACATGCTACCATGTCACCTCCAAAGGTAGGCATCTACCTTTACCATACCAGAGTTCCTGAACTCACCATTGATCTCACTCCCATATGAGATGTCTTCATAGTCACTTGGGACCACCTACATATTCCTAGAGAGACCACAACCTCTTCCCACATGCACATTTCAATCATGCTCTGCATGTCCAGTCTTCTCCTGCCACATTGACCTCTTCCAGTTCCTCCAAGACCCTGTGCCCCTTCCTTTGTCCATGTGTCCACCTGTCTAGAATGTGTCCCATCTATTTCCACCACCTTGCTGACTCCTGTCTATCCTTCAGGACTCTGTCAAGGAAGCTTCCCTATTGTCCCAGGTCAGACCAGGCCCCCATGCTCCAGAGCAGAGCTTTCCAACCTAGGCACAGCTGCCATTTGGGGCCCCATAATTCTTTGGTGTGGGGTCCATCCTGTGCGTTATGGAAAGTCAGCAACACTCACAGGTGCTAGAAGCATCCACTTCTCAGTCATGATACCTGAGGCAGTCCCCAGGCATTGCCAAATGATCTTGGAAAGCAAAGTCACTCCTGGCTGAGAATCACTCATCTACAGCTTTTTGGAATCACTTTCTGTACCTTGAAAGCATTGGCCCCAGTGTGTCAACATGTGTTTGCCTGTGTCATTATTTGACCATTTTGTCTACTTGACAATGAGTCCAACAAAGGCAGGGGTAGAGTTGGCTTCTTCTCATCCCTGCATACCTGGTATTCAAGATAGTACCCTGGCTCAAAGCGGGATTCCAAGAAAAATTCACACTTTCTGAATTTGTACCTAAGAAGGGCTGGGTCAGATATCACATACTAAAATCAGTAGCTGATGGAAGATTGCTGAAGCTTTTTTTTTTTTTTAACACAAAAATTATGCCACCATAGTTAGGATCTGGGAAGACATATCACTCGGCAGGATGAACACTGACCAAACCACCAGAACATCAGGACAACTTCCTGCCAAAAAAGGAGGTAAGAGGTTATTAACAGTGTCCCTGACAGCACATGAAGATGACAGAATGACATCCCACCAAATGTCAGTGGGACCCTAATTAAAAGAAGAACGTGTTCTTTGGCAAGCGTTGTCGCACAACCGTGGCACTGCTGGCACGCCGCACATCACACCGACCTGAAAACATACATCGCGACCTGGCATCTTTGCCCAGCTGTGCCATCTCATGTTTCCCTGATGGAAATGAGAAAACAATGTAACCTCAGCTGACAGGTTTATTAAGACACAGAAGACATTACAGAGGCCCTTTTGACATTATAATCTCTAACACAGTCAGAGGGAGATGCCGACTTGCCATCATTATTTAAAGTAATTGGTCAAAAAAAAAAAAAAAGAGAGAGAGAGAGAAAGAGAACATTCCTATAAAGCTGTCAAGTTAATTATTTGGCCTACAGGTGTGTTGGGCACCCTTGACTCACTGCCTATGGTGGCACTTGCCAGGGCTGTGCTGCGCTCCCCTGTCACCCCACCCCTACCTCCCTCCTCTGGGGACAGCTGCATCTAGAGCAACTAGAGTAAATTTAAGGCAGAACTCTACTGCTGCCAACCTTTCCCTTTGCCCAATTATATTTTCATGCTGGTCCAGCTCTTGATACATCCCTATCACACTCTGGCACTTTGGCAAGCCAAACCCCACAATTTCCCAGGACAGATAGCCCAGATGAAAACAACCAACCTGTGCTACATGAGGCAGAGTATCACAACAGAAAAGCAAGTTCTAGTCAAACTGAACTTAAGTTTTTAGGAAGCTGAGGCCAGTGGTCAGAGGCCCAGATATTTTCACAAGTCAGGCATATAATTGAAATGAGTCAAGCAAGGCACATGGGAACAAAAAGGGAGTGATGAAGATTCAGAGAAACAGGGCTCGCAGAATGCGAGCTCAGCATTACCACAAAAACCCACTCTGCCAGGAAACCTGGTGACACTCATGACCAGGGCCACAGCTTACTGCACACAGAGTGGACACTCAGGTTGGATTTATGGTATGAATGCATTCCAATCCGAGAGTCCAACTTGTTCTTTCTGGGTTCTGGGTTCCATCACCAGAACACATTTTAGGTGTTGGGTGACTCACCAAGAACCTTAAATCTCTGGTGCTTTCAACACAACTGCCACATGGAAAAGTGCTAAACTTATTCAGAAATTTAAAAATGGAAAAGAAGGGTGAGTTGGAGCCACTGATGCATGTAGGGAACACCTTTTAATGTCACTTCGGGAAATGCAGAATCCACAGAGCTCATTGTCATAAGTGATTTTATTTCCAACGTGTTATGGGTGGGCCATAATCAAGTTTAAAATAACTTGAGAGACCATAATATTTTATAAGAGGCTTGGTAGCCTGTCAGGTCTAGAAGATGAAGACTAAGAATTTCAAATGAGATTATGGTGATATACCTCTATTTTCCAAAATATGAGAAGGAGAGAAAAGCATTGCCCCCGCTGCTCTTCCTCCAAGAAATGGACTCTTTTCCCCTCGCTTAGCACTCACGGAATATATACGTATACATATAAACTCAGAAACTATAGAATGTATGTTGCTGGTCAAAAACCAAGCAGTTCAGGGATCCCTGGGTGGCGCAGCGGTTTGGCGCCTGCCTTTGGCCCAGGGCACGATCCTGGAGACCCGGGATCGAATCCCACGTCGGGCTCCCGGTGCATGGAGCCTGCTTCTCCCTCTGCCTGTGTCTCTGCGCCTCTCTCTCTCTCTCTCTCTCTCTCTCTCTCTGTGACTATCATAAATAAATAAAAATTAAAAAAAAAAAAAACAAGCAGTTCAGCAGGGCATAACAGGAAACTACTGATCCCAGTACTCAGAGATCTCCTCAGTGAACAATTTCAGGTAGGTAGGCAGGCAGGTAGGTAGGTAGGTGTAGGGCGGGGGGTGTTACAAATGGGATCATACTGCCATAGAGCACCTCCTCTTTCCTTCAACATCTTGGGCATCTTTCTATGTCCATGAATATATGTCTGCTTTGTTCTTTTTATCTACCGCTCAATAAAAATCTACCTTAAAAATACAGAGGGCCGACACTCATCTCAGCGCTCATCATGGAAAAGTTTCTGTAATATAGGCTCTTGCTTATCTCTCCCATAGGATTAGGCTTAAACAAACTATCAGAATCAATAGACATGACTGACATTGGCTTCTGTTACAAGGATTTAGTTTTACTTAATTGGACTGGTTAAAAAAAAAAAAAAAAAAACTCTTTAGAATGGCCTGAGTATAAGGGAAGGAGAAGAAAAGCATCCCAGAGGAATGGAATGTGAGGAATGGAAAGTGTATTTTTGAGGTAAGATTTGGGAGAAGAGTTACAGACCTTAAGGGTTCAGATTTATAGGGCAATTATTCCTAGGTACCAGTTGAATGCCTTATATAAACTATAAGAATTAGAAAGTAGACTCATCTTTGGTTGTTATTTCCACCCTTCAGAAATACTTGTTCTCAATAGAAACATACATCAGATTGTTCAATGCATTCAACATGGGAGGCAGTGTGCTGAGCACTGCCGAGGGCCTATCTCATTTAATCTCCACACTCTCCTTGAGAAAAAAAGGACTATAATTATCCAAGCAATCAGCCTCTATAACCAGGACTCTATGACCATCATTTTATATCTTCAAAAATCCCAGAGATTTAAGAACAGGAAAAAACTTGTATTGCCTCCTTCATGCCCTGGGTTTTTCCTCCAAAGGGTGGGAAGGAAGCAAATGTTTATTTTTCTTTTTGCCTAATTAGCTTTCTATTGTATTTAGGAGGGCTTAAGGCAGCACCCCCACCAATTTAAATGAACAAAGATTTAGGGCTGAGAGGCAAAGAGCAGGAAGGAAGGAATTTCAGAAACTTGTACCCATCTCCCAAGAGAAGAAATGTTAACTTCCTCGGCATGGCCAGGAGTCCAGTTACTGTAACGCTCCTTTGAGACCACTCACTACTCCTCAAATACACCAAACACAGCCCACACTTGGGTATTTTGTTTGAGCTAATTCTTCTGCCTGGGAAGCTCTCTCCCTCCCCAATTTCTCACTTCAGGAAGCTCTCGCTCTCAAAGAGTTCTGCTCAAATTACACCTCTGCCCCCAACACGCTTATTCCATAACATACTCTGCATTATCTTCAGCACCTATGACTACAAAGTAGCATATAGAGTCAAGTGTTTAGTGACTGTCACCCTCACTATAAATCCCATATGTATCCCCAGTCCCTGAAACAATATCGGTACAGGCTTAATAAGTATTTGTTGAATGAGAGAATAAACCATGTACTACATTAAAATCACCCTTTTAGAGTTCTTGCAGGCAATCTAAAATCTAAGTGTCTGTGGTGTATACAAATAAGTATGTGTATATATACAGATACCCACCCACCCATACATACATATTTGCATTTTGTAGTTTAGACTCTTAGATCATCACCAGTTGAGGAGACTCAGTAATAGCACACCACTGACCCAATGGTGTAAGCCAGTTGAATTCTAAGCACAGGACCCGTAGGGTACTTAGACGTTGCCATAATTTTGAGAGAGGACAGTGAGTGAATAAGTAATGAGTAACAATGTTGTGTTATTTGTGGATGAACCATGCAATCTTTATGAACTTCATGGAAAAATTCATTTTCCTTTTCTCTTATTACAGCAAAAAGAAAAAAAAGGACAACTACTCAGAGTCCTACTTTAGCTACTAACATTTGTAGAAATTTAAATGTATCAAGTCTTCCTGAACTGATCAAGTCCCTACGGTTAGCTATGCATTTATTTCTCACTTTGATGATTGTGGTCACACTAGGAATCCAAAGTTTCCTAGTCAGTACTCATTGGCGTTCAGATGGGGGCCATCATTAGATAAACGTTATCATTAGATAAACGCTTGAAAGAATCCCCTGTTGGGGGCACCTGGGTGGCTTAGTGAATCTTCCAACTCTTGATTTCAGCTCAGGTCATGATCTCAGGGTCCTGAGATCAAGTCCTGCAGCCAGCTCCCTGCTCACCAGGGAGTCTGCTTCTCTCTCTCTCTGCATCTGCCCCTCCCCCCACCCACACTCTCTCTCAAATAAATAAAATATTTTAAAAGAAATAAAGAATCCCTCATTGGAAGACAAAAGACTGACAAGTTTCATCCCTCTAGAGAGCTATCTTCCACCCCTTCTCCATGACTGTTAGCCTGATGTAATTAATCCAACACATGGAGCATATTTTATCCTTCATTTTCAAGTATGTTGTCTATTAACAGTTTCCATGAGCACTCTGATTATGCAGGGTGCTCGTTAATGGATCCCTGCCAATACCAACCATCAAGCTAATGACCTGTGCTTGCCAGCTCCAAGATAAAGGACCACTCTTGGGCATATCTCCCTAGAACTCAAAGAAGAATCCCCTTTGCAAATGATCTTGGAGTAGCAGGTGTGCACTGCATTCCTGCCAAAGGATTTTCCAGCTCGGAGTGAGGGCATCGAGAGAGGAGGAAAGAAATTCTACTAATTCACACTGGTTTAGATTATTGACTTCGCTCCTAAGGAAGACAGAATAAAAGAAAGAGCTTTGGTTTTAGAGGTTAGATCGGGAATGTTTATCCTGCATTTCATCAATGTCAGCTTTTATATGTTGGGTGACAGTCTATATCCTGTGACTTGTCAATGGCACCATACAGTGCAGCTAAAAGGTGGAAGGTTATTTCTGTAACGATTGATACTCTTTCTGCCACAGCAGTCAAGCCTCTGCAGATTCTTCCTTTTCTCCTCTGCTCTGGCAAATCCTGTTTAAAGCTCTTGGGTGAAAGAGCTGCAGACCCCAGCGGACAACAAACCTTAACCACTGACTTGACACATCGGGATATGTGATGCTATTCGCCACTCAGCTTCAAGCCCCTTCAGGAGAACCTGAAACACACTTGGAGGAATCTCTGAACACAGGGTAAAAGTGCACCAATGACCTACATGGTCACTGGCATCTCTTCGGTCAAATAAGAAGAATGCTTTGGGTCAGCATGCTTCCTCAGCTAATGGAAAGATGGTTCAAAATGATGAGGACTAGGGTCATGGAAAAATGTGCAGGTAAGTCAGCCCACAGCTCACCCCATCCTTCCTAATTTATAAACCTCAATCAAATGACAAATAGGAATTCTAATGAAACAATCTGAGTATTTGAAGAATCCCAATAAAAGCTTTATGGGGTAGTGAAATGCCTTAAAAGCTATGGAACACAAATGAGCACAAATAAGGTGGACATAAATATGCATCACTTACAGGGCAGAAGAATAGGTAGCAGCTGCAAAAATGTTTGCAGTTTTGTGAGTTTCATATACAGTGTGCTTTGTTTCAGTGGGTGGGGAAACAAAGTATAACAAAAGCCTTAAAAATTCTTTTCTTGTGTGTGGTAACCACTGTTTTAAATTAACAAATTATAAGTCAAAGTGAGATCATCTTTGCAACTCCCCAGAGAACAGCAAAATATTAAAGTCCCTTAAAAATGTCATTGTCCATGTTTTTACAACAAAGGTTAGGATGCTCTTCAGTACAGTCTAGGAAAGTGAGGTCGCAAGTGCACAAAGGGTCAATGACTGTGGGAGTCCTCACACATCTTCAGGAGATGAAAGTCTCTGGAAGAGAAGCCAACCAGGCTGCCTGGTGACATTCAGCAGAAATCTCTAGGCAGTGAGAAGAATGTGGATCCACACGGCCACAAAAATTTCCACTGAAGAATTCAACAAAGGGAAAAAACAATCCCCAGGAGGGTTGATAGAGAATAAAAATGTGAACAGAGAAAACCTACAGTGCTAATCTGTAATTCACTCTAACTGGCCAAAAGAAAAAAAAAAGTGTAGTAGTATGTATGCCAGAAATTATAATGCTGCATAGAATGGACATCTGCTGTTTCTGATTACCCAACATTCATTACTCCTATCTAATTTTCCTTTGGAAGAATCATTTTTACCTACTTTTGGTCCATGTATTTTGATAGAGTTCCTTTCAGGCACAAGCATGTGACCAACTCTGACTTCATCCGGCCTATGAGAGTTGGCCTAAGGATTTTGCTGAAAGTACTGGGAGACATTTTCTTGACAGTGGCTTAATAAAATAGTTGGAGGCAGGTGGGGTGACACATAGGCAGGTAGGCAAGTGACCATCTTTGTCCTTACATTAGAAAACCTTCCAGAGAATAAAGGTATCATAAAAGAAAGCAGTGTTAAGAGAGATGGACAGAGACTCCTAACAATATAGGACTCTCTACATGCAAACATGAATGAAGCGAGGTATCGTCATTATTTGAACTGATAACTTCTCTTATTTGCTTAAATTACTCTGATATGTTTCCATCACTTGTGATGGATAATCCTTTCCACGTGCAATATAAACGTGGCACAATCTTTATAAGTACAAACTGCCTTAGCAAAAGGACCAGGTCTTGCTCATCAGTGTAACATTGGCACTTAGGACAACAACTGATGTGAGAACACTGGATCATTGTTCAATGAACAGATAAAATTTTTTTAAATGAATCTTTGTTGACTCAAGACTTATCTCTAAAATTCACAGCTTTTAAAAATGAAAGATAATTAAAATGGGTTTGTCCTTTTGGTTAAAATCCCAGCAAGATCAAACTAGGGAAAATTCATGTTCTCCTATAATCTACCTGACCCCAGATGATTACTTCCACACGGTATTCAGTTTTTGGCAGATGTTTATGGAGAGATAACCTACATACTGTATTTTTAATGAATAAGCCTATTTTCTCCCAGGAAGAGTAACAACAGTGCCAAAATATTACGCTATTCTCCCAAGAAGGTGGCATGTGATCCCAAATCCCTGGTTTTAAGAGGTGGTTAGATTAGCAAACCCAAGGATCCAACTTCGTGGGGAGAACTAAAAACCTCCTTAGAAGGAAGACATCCAACTTCCTACTTCTATCTGATACCAAGGTCCAGGTAAAATTAAACACTTTTCATGGACCCTGCTTTTCTTATTTCCATTAGAAAATTAAAGCATTTGTATTTTTTAAAGTAATTTCACTACCACACTTTTCTTTCCTAATTTTTAACATGGTATTTTTAAGGGATGCAATTTTTAAATTTATTTATTAATTTAAATTCAATTAATTAACATCTAGTGTATTATTGGTTTCAGAGGAAGAGTTCAGTGAGTCATCAGTGTCATATAACACCGAGTTCTCATTATATCACAGGCCTTCCTCAATGTCCATCACCCAGTTATGCCTCCCCAATGCCCCCCCTTCCCTCTAAGAACCTTCAGTTTGTTTCCTATGATTAAGGGTCTCTAAGGGTTTGTCTCCCTCTCTGATGCAATTTTTTAAAATACCTGCTTTCTTTCAGCTAATGCAAAACATGTTTTCTTTTCCTGGAAATAACTTTACACTGTTGATTCCCATGCTACGTTTTGCAGCAAATAAAACGTCTCTTTCTCTTCTCCAAAACTTCAGATAACTACAAATAAGAGAAAAGTTTTGAGCACTGGAACTCTCTGGGTTATGTCTTATTTGGCCGTGTGATATGGTACTCCAATCACACCCTGCCATCCAATGCCAGTTTCTGGTCACAAAGTAAATCTCTCACAGCAGAGAGAGACTCCAAAGAAGACAACCAATTGTAGATGTCAACTGGATGTTGAATAGCTGAATGGGTCCCACTTGTTTTCCAAACCAAATGTAAAATTCCAGAGTAAAACTGTCACTTTCACCTTTTGTGGGAATCTACTGTTTGTTGACTTTTGGAGCTACAACCTCTTGTTTTGGGGGTCTTATATTCATTCCAAATTGACCCTTCCTTCTTTTCTTCATACAATATTTTTCAAATGCTTTTGATTTGCTAGGTAGTGAGCCAGTGCTGGGAACATAATGATGTATAAAACGTCCACACAGCCCTAGCTTTTCTGGAAAGTCCAGCCTAGTAGGAGAGATAGGTATGATTTAAATAATCATATAAGTAAACATGTAGCAGGAGAATCAAGTTGAGTTGAGGGGGGGTCCATTGAGGCCTCTTGAAGGAATGAGATGTGAACTGAGAGGTTGGTATTCAATAGACCTAGAAGGTGTACATGTTGTACAGGATGAAGGAAGACAAATAGGGCATAAATATATGGAATATATATTTAAATGTATAGTAAAACATCAAACAGCAGGAACAGAGACTCTGTGATAGGAAAAAGTGGCCAGCAGCTGGACACTGAGACAAAGCTGGTGTATATGGGAGAGGAAGGCTGGGGGGAGGCCATACCAACAAGGACCTTCCAGGATGCTTCAGGAAGGGAGGTGGGGGGGCACCTGGATGGCTCAGTGGTTAAGCATCTGCCTTTGGCTCAGGTCATGATCCCGGGGTCTTGGGATCAAGTTCCTGCATCAGCCTCCCCACAGGGAGTCTGCTTCTTCCTCTGCCTGTGTCTCTGCCTCTCTCTGTGTGTCTCTCATGAATAAATAAATAAAATCTGTAAAAAAAGGAATGAAGGTTGGGATTCTGTAATAGGAATGATCTAACTTACTTCATTAATACAACAAAACTGGTTAAATTCAACACATTTTCTGTATACCCAACTCACATCTCAATAGACCTGATAGAGAAAATCCTACTGTACATTCTGCTTGCTTCATTTAAATATTAATGTATCACACTGGTATCAAATGAAATGTAATTCCCTACCTCCATTTTTCCTGTGTATACCATGTCTAAGGTTCCTTCAACAGTGTTTTCTTTGCTCTTCTGATGATCACAATAGCAATAACTTAAGATAGCAATTATTATCAATCATAATGATAGCAGTCAAAATTTGCTGAAGACTCATTAAGGGCAAGACATTCAACTCACCATTTTCTGTGCAAGTCCACGATGACATCAGCTTTAACCTTAAAAATTCTTTATTATTTTCACATTCCAAATGGATACTCAGAGAGCAGAGAGTATTTGACCAGAATTGCACAGCTAATGAGAAGCCAAGTTGGTACATCATTACAACTCTGATTTCAAAGTCTACACTTATTTTTTAATCAAGGCAAAATTCAGGTAACATAGAATTAACTATTTTAAAAGGAAAAATGCAGTATCATTTAGGAATTTGTAATGTTGTGGAAGCACTACCTCCACTTAGTCCCATAGCATTTCACCATCCTAAAATAAAACCCATATCCATTAAGTAATTATTCCCCCTTTTCTGTTTCCCCTAGCTCCTAGCAACCATCACTATTTTCTGTCTCTATGGATTCACCTATTTTAGATGTCTCATATAAATGGAATCATGAAATATGTGACGTTTTGTGTCTACCTTCTTTCACCTACTGTAATGTAGGTTAGAGGTTCATCCATCCACAAAGTAGCATGTATGAGCACTTCATTGCTTCTTTATGGTTGAATAGTATTCCATCAATATATTTCACAAGTTACTCATCTGTTTATAAATATGTGGGTTATTTTCATATTTTCATTCATTATTATAAATAAAATTTTGGGGGGATATAAATAAATTTTTACAAGTATTTCTTTAATTATCTCTCTTTGGTTCTTTTGGGTATACCTGTGGGTAGACTTTCTAATTAGGCAACTCTAATTTCTGAGGAACTACCAAACTGCTTTTCCACAGTGGCTATGCCATCTCCCCCAGACATGTAGCAAGGGTTCCAATTTCTCTATATTCTCACCACCATGTGTTTTTATATGGTGCTTTGATTATAATCATTCAAGTGAGTATAAAGTGGTATCTCATTGAGGTTTTGATTTGCATTTCTCTAACAACTAATGATATTGAGCATCTTTTCATACATTTGTTGGTCATTTGTATATCTTCTTTGAAGAAATTTCTCCAAGTCCTTCACCCATTTGCATTGTTTGTCTTCTTATTTTTGGGTTGAATATATCATGGATGCATAGAGATTTTCCTCTGTTTTCCTTTAAGAGTTTTATGGCTTTAGCCATTATAGTTCATTATAGTTCATTGACCCATTTTGAGTTAATTTTTTGTATGTGGTATAAGGTATCAAGGTCCATGCTTTTAAACTATGTAAGAGGCTTCTCCCAAATCTGAAGTAAATGAAAATGGGAAAAATGAAATCAGCCCTATAAAGAAGAAATCTACATTTAGCAGATTTCTAGCCCCTCTTGAAAATAAGAAGCTAAGGATTTATATACTAGCAGTGAGGGCTCTATGTAGTGAAAAGATCTGTTTTGTTTGGCCAATCATATGTGTAAATGTCTTATATCATTTGCTAATATAAAATGAATAATTTTTACATAAAGATCCAGACTTCCCACTCTCTTTGGAAGTACTGAATATTTCAGTCACAGTTTGCTAAAGCAACAAGGGTGCGGTGGTCTGAACCTTTGAAGAAAGAAAAATCGCTCCCGTTTGTCCCAAACCTCAGCAGGCTCATCTAATTAATTTCCATTATCCAACAAGTTGTTGTCAACATCTGGCTCGTTGCCTAAGAAGCAACCTCGGCCTCTGAAAAAAATCAGGTGTTAGAGTCTGATGAATCTTACAAACCCCTGTCTGGACAAAGAAAATCATATTGAGACATCAAAGGGCAGAAACTAACTGTCTCTCAAGGTAGGCTTATGAAACAGGAAAATTTTAAAGGTGAACGTGGAGGTATGATGGTTTGGGGACACTCACCACTGGGATTATTGCTCTGTCTTGCCCACCTATAGTTTATAATGAGGTTTTTTCTCTGCCACTCTCTTTTCTCTGACCCATTTCTCCTCTTTCAAATCTCAATGTAGATTTCAAGTTTTCCAAATGCCTTCCCAAATCCTCTGCATCTAGATTAAGTAACCCTCCCATACCTCCCTACAACATTGTTCCAGAACCAGCTACATAATTTGCAGGGCCCAATACAAAGTGACAATGGGAGCCATCTTACTCAAAATTAGTAAGAATCTCAACACAGTGACAATAGGGCATTTAGCCAAGTTGGAGGGGTGGGCGGCCTTCTGAGCCTAGAGTGCTGAGCAGCCACACAGGCCATAGGCCCTGGAGTTGATCCTTTTCTCCTCCATTTTACTCAGTTCCCTCCACTGCTATTGCTTCTTTTTGCCTTTGAATCACCCCAGCTGAAAACACAGTGCCTGGCATGTAGTAAACTTTAAGAAATATGAGTTGACTTGACTGAATGAAAGGCTGGGGGTGGATAATGATTAAACTACCATAAAATCCTGAGCTATTGTTCTAATATCCATTGTTAGCTGCTCCACAAATGCTCCTTCAAATTTTATCTTCTGTAACAATGACACTATGTCAACCTATCCACAGAGCCCAGCAATGTTAATGCTGCATGTTAATAAAACCCCTGTCTTTCTCCACAGAGCTAGATATTTATTAACATAAAGCTTTAGAATCTAGATAATCAGGGCACAGTACACTGAATGTCTACATACCAAAAACGTGCAAAGCTTAAGTGAGACACATTGTTACATAAACATAAAACTAACGCTACCTGAGTGCCTAAAGAGGGGAATGTGGAATGTGAGTAGGGGGAGGCCCCCTGGCTAATGCCTGGAAATGATCACCTGCTTGTGAGTCTGTGCTATGGGGCATCTCAGGGTCTGAAATAATGGCATAATTACACGTTAGCTGTTTCTAGTCATAATACCTTAGAAGCAGTAAGATGAGGGGTAGAGAGGAGACAAGGCAAAAATCAAACAAAAAAAAAACTAAACTATTTTTACTCAATATAATGGCTCTTTGGAAGGTCTAAATGGCAACATTAGCAAAATTATAAAGTATGCATCAGAAGATAGAGGCCAGAGAGTATACAAAAACTTTGTAGTTTGTTTTATATATTCCACAAAGGACAATAAAGACAATAAAGATGAGAAATGCAGAGTTTTTCAGAGCAGTGAAAAAACCTCTACCTCCTTTAAAAATTAGGGCATTGTTAAATGCTGAAAGGAGTTCTTCAAGCTGGAATAAAGGACATTAATTAATAGCATTAAAAAATATTGCATACTGATAAAGGTAAGTATACAGTAAAAATCAGAACACTCTAATACTATCATATGGTGATGTGTTAACCACTTTAATGAGAAGGATAGATTAGAATAAGATTAATAGTAACTACAGCTACATTAATGTGTTAATGAATATACAACATAAAAAGAAGTAAATGGTGGCTTCAAACCACAAAAAGGACAGAGTAAAAGAATAGAGTTTTTGTACACAATCAAAATTAAGCTGTTATCAGCATGAAATAGACAGTTAGATCTATAAGATGTTTTATATAAGCCTCATGGTAACCAAAAGCAGAAACCTACAGTAGATACACAAAAGACAAAGAGAAGAAAATCAAGATACAGTACCACAGAAAATCATCAACTCACAAAGGAACAAAGAGGAAAAAAGGAATATAAAAATTAAAAAATAGCCAGAAAATGATAAGATGGTCTTAGTACACGACAATTTTTAGAAAATTTAAGAACACTGAAATCATACTAAGTACTTTTTTCCCCACTACAATGGAATGAAATCAGAAATTGAGTAAAGCTGGAAAGTCTACAAGCTTACAGAAACTAAACACCACCATCCTGGACAAAAAAAAATGGGTCAAAGAAGAAGTTGAAAAAAAATTGAAAACAAATGAAAATGGAAAAACACAACCACGCATATGGGATGGTGTAAAAACAATTCTTAGAAAGAAGTTTATAGTGATAAACACATATATTAAACAAATAGATCACAAATAAACAACCTAACTTTATGCATGAAGGAACTAGCAAAGGAAAAACAGAAGCCCAAAGTTAGTAGGAGGAAGGAAATAACAAAGATGAGAGCCAAAATAAATGAAAGAGAGATCATAAACACAATAGAAAAGATCAATTAAGAGCTAATTTTTTGAAAAAACTGACAAACCTTTAGTTAAACTTACAAAAAGTAGAAAAGACACAAAATCATAAAAGGAAGAAAAGACATTACAACTGATACTACAGAAATACATAGGATCATAACAGACTACTTTAAAAAATTATATGCCAACAAAGTAAATAACCTAAATAAATGAATAAACATTTCTGGAAAAATGTACAATCTACCAAGATTGAATCACAATGAAGTAGAAAATCTGAACACACTACAATAAGTAAGGAGAGATTTTATCAGATTTTTTTATTAAAAACCTCCCAACACAGAAAAGCCCAGGACCAGATGGTTTCACTGGTGAATTCTATAAAAAATTTAAAGAAGAATTAACACCAATCCTTCTCAAAGTCTTCCAAAATATTGAAGAACTGGGAACATCTCCAAAGCCATTTTACAAAGCCAGCATAACCCTTACCAAAACCAGATGAGGATACCACAAGAAAACTCCATCTAGTATCTCTAATGAATACTGATTGAAAAATTCTTGACAGAGTAATAGTAAATCAAATGCAGCAACACATTAAAAGAATCATATACCATAACTGTGTGGGATTTATTGCTGGGATTCAAGGATGTTTCAGCACAGGCAAATCAATAAATGTGATACATCAAATTAAATAGAAGACAAAAATCATATGATCATTTCAACAGATGCATTAAAAGTATTTGACAAAATACAACATCATTTCATGTCAAAAATCATCAACAAATTGGGTACAGAAGGAACAGACCCCCAACATAATAAAGGCCATATACAGTAAACCCACAGCTAACATGATACTCAATAGTGAAAGACTAAATGCTTTTGCCCAAGATCAGGAACAAGACAATGGTGCCCACTCTTACCACTCTTAGTCAACATAATACTAGAAGTCCCAATAGAACAAGTAGGCAGGACAAAGAAATAAAAAGCATCCAAATTGGAAAGGAAGAAATACAACTGTTGCTAATTACAAGTGATATGCTTTTATACATAAAAATTCCAAAAGACTCAACCAAAATACTATCCAAACTAGGGATCCCTGGGTGGCGCAGCGGTTTAGCGCCTGCCTCTGGCCCAGGGTGCAATCCTGGAGACCCGGGATCGAATCCCACATCGGGCTTCCGGTGCATGGAGCCTGCTTCTCCCTCTGCCTGTGTCTCTGCCTCTCTCTCTCTCTCTGTGTGACTATCATAAATAAATAAAAATTAAAAAAAATACTATCCAAACTAATCAACAAATTCAGTAAAGTTACGTAAATTCAGGACATAAAATCAACATGAAAACAACATGCAAACATCATGCAAACACTATTACACAGTGTTTCTATAAGCTAAAAAAATACCTGAAAGTGAAAATTAAAAAAAAAAAACTATCCCATTTTCAATAGTATCAAAACCAATAAAATGCTTAGGGATAAATTGAATTGAGAAGATGAAAAGTCTTTACAAAACTATAAGACTTTTATGAAAGAAACTGAAGAGGACATTAACAAATTAAGAGATATTCCATGTCAGTGGATCAGAAAAATATTGTTAAAATGTCCATACTACCCAAAACCATCTACAGTTTCAAGGCAATCCTTATCAGAATTCCAATGACATTTTTTGCTGAAATAGAAAAAAACAATCTTAATATTTGTATGGAACAAAAAGAGACTGCAGATAGCCAAAGCAGTCTTAAGAAAGAAGAATAAAGCTGGAGGCATCACATGTCTCGATTTCAAAATATACTACAAAGCTATTGTAATTAAAGCAGAATAACAATGGCATAAAAATAGACACATAGATTAGTAGAACAGAATATAAAGCCCATAAATAAACTTTCATAAATATGGTCAACTAATACTTGATAAGGGGGCCAAGAATATTCAATGGGGAAAGAATAATCTTCAACATATTGTGTAGGGATACTGGATAATCACATACAGAAAAATGAAATTGGATGCCTATCTTACACCAACAAGAATTAACTCAAAATAGATTAAAGACTTAAATCGAAGACCTGATACCGTAAAAGTTTTAGAAGAAAACATAGGGAAGAATACCCTTGACATTGGTCTTGGCAGTAATATTTTGGATAGGACACTAAACACACAAGCAATAAAAGAAAAAATCAACAAGTGAAAATGGATCAAACTGAAAAACTCTGAATAGCAAAGAAATAATCAAAATGAAAAGGCATCCCACGAAATGTGAGAAAATATTTGCAAATCATATATTGGATTAAGCACTAATAACTGAACTATAAAATGCCTTTGAAACCAATCGATAGCAAAAAAAAAATGACTAGAATAGATATTTTCCCAAAAAATATATACAGGTGGCCAAAAGGTACATTAAAAGATGTTCAACATCACTAATCATCAGGCAAATACAAATCAAAACCACATTGAGATATCACCTCATAGCTGTTAGAATGACTACAATCAAAAATATAAGAGATGTTGGGGCATCTGGGTGGGTCGGTCAGTTAAGCCCCTACTCTTGATTTCAGCTGAGGTCATGATCTCAGGGTTATGGGATTTAGCCCCATATCAGGCTCCATGCTAGGCATGGAGCTTGCTTAGGATTCTTGATCTCCCTCTCCCTCTGCCCCTTCCTCCATGCTCCCTCTCTCTTTCTCTCAAAACAAAAATGGTAAGAGATGGTAAGTATTAGCAAGGATGTGAAGAAAAGGCAACCATGGTATACTGCTGGTAGGAATGTAAACTGGTATAGCCACCATAGAAAACAGTATGGAGGTTCACCAAAAAAATTAAAAACAGAACCACCATGCAATCCACCAATTGCATTTCTGGGTATATGTCCAAAGAAAATGAAATGTGCATCTCAGGGAGATATCTATACTTTCATATTCAATGCAGCATTATTCACAATAACCAAGATATGTAAACTACCTAAGTGTCTATCTTTGGACGAATGGATAAGGAAGATATGGGGTGTGTATGTGTGTGTGTGTGTGTGTGTGTGTGTGTGTGTATTACTCATCTGTGAGGCAAAAGAAAATCCTGCCATTTGTGACAACATAGATGGACCCTGAGGACACTAAGCTAGATGAAGAAAGTCAGACAAAGAAAGACAAGTACAATAAGATTTCATTTATATGTAGAACCTAAAGCAGCTGACCTCATAGAAGCAAAAATTAGAATGGTGGTAACCAAGAGCTTGGGGGTGGGGGACCTAGGGGGGTGATGAACAAAGGGAACAAACTTTCCTTACAGTTAACAATACCATATTGTATACATGAAAACTGCTGAGAGAAAATCTTAAGTGTTCTCACCACACAAATACACACACATGTGGTAATTACTTTACAATATATACATGTATCAAATCATCACACTGTATACCTTAAGCTCATGCAATGTTACATGTCAATTATATATTGCTAAAACTGGAAAAACACAATTAAGGTAATACTAACAAATCTTTCACCAATTTAGAAGTCCAAGTATTGCAAGACTCAAAGCTACTAACAATGGTACACTTAAAACTAGCAGAAGCCAGTGGATTTAATAAATGTTAACTATTTGGTTCAACCCAGATAAATCAGGACTCAGTTTTTAGCAGAACATTCCAACAGAACTTTCTGTGATAATAGATACATTCTCTACTTGTTCTGTCCAAAATGGTAGCCACTAGCCATATATATCTCTTGAACATATTAAATGGGGCTAGTATGACTGAAAAATGAATTTTAAACATTAATAGCAATTAATTTAGGTTTATGTTTAAAGAGCCATAGAGTCTAGTAGTGACTATATTGGACAGAGAAGCTCTAGAGCAAGAGTGACACAGAGAAAACCCAAGAGAAGATATTTGCAGACTGGTCAGAAAGTAATAAAAATATGGAAATACCCTTAAGTAAAATTTACCTGCATTCCATAAAAGCCATCAAAATGGCCTTGTCCAAGGTGCTGAAATTAAAATTCCTCAAATTTTGAGGTTATATGATGTAGAAACAAGCATCTGGCAACTGTCCTATGGAAAGGAACAATCCTCTGGCTAGTCAACGTAGAGAAGGAGTAGGGGGTAAGCAAGTTGTATAAACCAGAGCTCATAATGAGGCTGGAGTGTCCCAAGGACTTGCAAAGCCTGAGAGAGTCAGACTCCCCCACAAGGTTGTCATCTTACAAAGATGAGTTCCAGCAAATGCTAACAGGAAAGAGGAGAGACTTCACTTGCACAGGAAACTTGTTTACACAAAAGTGCTATATCAGTCATGCATCCCTTAAGTCCTGCTGTGGCTTTCAACGTCAAGCCATAAAATCTGTTCCCCGGAAATGGGAACCCTTCTTGGCTACCAAGTGCTTTCTCTTCTTTAACTGGGAGAAAGAAGTCATGGAAAGAAACCCAGGAGAGTAAATCAAGGAAGAAAGCAGGGAATCGAAGCAAGACCAGAATGAGGAAAGGAAAGGAAGAGGTAGAATAGGAGGAGGAAATGAAATGCTCATAAGGAGATGCAATGCTCCCAGGGAGAAAATAATGAAAAATCAGAGGGGGAAGAACATGCCCAGGCAGCTAGCAAGGGCCTTTGGAAACTTATGTATAAAATCATAAATCACACACATGTTCCCTAGGAATGAGAAACGCTACACATAAAACTAAATACTTGTTATTAAAATAGGAGGGGAGGATAAAAAAGAGTCAGGAAAATGATACACTAAGCCAAGGCCAAAATAAAACAAAGCCAGGGAAACTTGACCCAGAATTTTACAGAGTGACTAAATTCATAAAAAATGAAAATGCCAGACAAACGTACTAGCACAATCAGCTGAGGCAAAACTGAATGCATTAATGCAGATATTGGTAACTCTGGGGGATTTCTTACAATCAGTTTGTTTCTAATGCTGTAATTTCAAATTAAAAAACAAGGCAAAACAAAACAAGACCTGAAGTACAAGCTACATTTCTAACTGCATTCCCCTGACATAGCAGTAGGTCAAAACAGAACAGGCTTACCAGGGCTACAAAACAGACAAATTCCATCTTGGAACACCCCATGGAGTAAGGTGTTGATTGAGAGTACCAGCCTGAGCACCACTGTGTTTTGCACTTTGAGGTTAGGGATTTTTTAATCACTTTCTAAGGTTTTGATATTCCTGGGCACTCAACAACGTCAGCTGAGATAGAACTATGCCAAACCAACTGACATATGCACCGCATCTCTCTCTCAGGTTCTGATAAACAGTTCTCTCCCTGTTAAGATCTTCCTCCACCCTCCACCACCTAAAAAGGATTCCCATGAAAAAATCAGTCATCTCCTTTACTTGATCACAATCACATTTTGGCATCAGACTAGGTCAGAGCAGTGAATCTGAGAGAACACATGAAATTTCAAACCCCAAGCATTTTTAGTGTCTGGTGCACTACACAAGATTATCACAACAAAGGCAAGTTCATGTGTGATTCAATCAGTTCTCTCCATGGATAGGGATGCTTTCATTCCCACTTATAGCCTTGTGGCACCAGACTTATATTTAACATGAAGTGTCCTCAATTACCTATTTTATGGATCAACGTAAGATGATACTTCCATTCAGGAAGCATGGAAGAGAACTGAGGAAGGACACACGGCTAATTAGTATCTGAGACATACATGGGATTCCTCATTCCCACTTGATTCTTCAGTGTATACCACCTGCAATGAAGCCCATCTTTTTTTCATTTAAGAACTCTTAACTTCCCAAATGAGTTATCAAGAGAGAACCATCACTAGTAAAAGGAAGTACAGATAGATCAAATCAGATTTACTTCATCAACTCTAAGTTTTAAATTTCACTTTATCTGCTCTTTAAGCCTTCCCACCCACCTCACTTCTCAAAACAACAAAAAAAAATCTATTCCTCAGAAATCAGGTCCCACAAGGTGTACCTTGAAGGAAGCTTTTCGTAGATCAAACAAAGCAGGAACACTTCAAATACTGAATTTTCTTCCTGAATATTTACCATGGCAGAAACATAATAAAGGTTCTGAGAAGTTCTGCTGTAAAGAAATATGATTTTGCCCCTAGCCTTCTCCCAAATGATTTGAGCTTGGATTGCTTTTCCTTTGTTCTCTTTATAAAACCCTAATTATCATCACCATATATGTAGAGTCCCATAAAATATACTTCAGGAAACACAGGAGCACCTGTAAGCTAATTATACTCTAAAACTCTTAACACATTGAAGGTAAAACACGTAGTAGGAAAAAAAAAAGAATTAGTTCTTTATGAGCAGGAAAACAAAAAATGACTACCATTTATTACTATTGTTATGTGGTGACATTCCATTAGAAGGTTTTCAAACTCTGTAAATCATCACAACTCAATGGTAGGTATCAATATTCTCTTTCATGCAGAAGAGGACACTTAAGTGCAGGAATGTCATATTGACCTGTCCAAGGTCAAAAGGTCAAGAAATGGTAAGGGAGCACTGTCCCTTCTGCAACACAGGTTGTCATCTTTTCACACTATGCAGATTTCTGTAAAACTAAACCATTTTGAAATATTTGTCCTGTGTGACATCACAATATTGTTAATGGTCTCCCTCTCTTTCCAAATGTCTGCTTAGTATAATGAAATTAAACCATTAAAATGGAAATTCAACCAGTTCTGTGACCTTCTCTTTGTTGAAATATGCCAAAGTAAATCAATGTGAGATTTTTGGAGGGTGTGCCATTATTTTAAAGAACAGGCCTTTCTGCCAAGATAGAAGGCTCTATAGAAATTAAAATCTATAGCTGCAGAACCTCAGATATCAGGTGGTAATACAGGTTTCTTTGGGTTACAAAAAACAGGCAACACGTTTTGTTGTTGTTTAATATTAAGAAACTCCATGGCAGGAAAAGAGGCAAGGCTGCAGGCCAAGCTGCAACCAGGGTCTAGAGCACTAAAGAAACCTTAAGGAACCTTTTATCTCTTCTTGACATCTTAGCCATTGTACCCTGAGGTTTCCTTGGTTTTCCGGCTACATGAAAGGAAATAGCTACTAATAATTCTCCAGTAACTCTCTTTCCTGATCTATGAGACCAAGAAAATTCAAGAAATCTGAGCCACAATTCTAAATTTTCTGAGGAACAGGCCTTGACATTTGGTGCAGGTTTCCGTGAGCTCTCTACCACATACACGTGGGCAAAGAAAATCTCTTAACAGTTAACCACATGGATTGGAGAAAAGCCATCTCCAGACATGATGATGGGTGATGCCACTGAGGTGGCCAACAGAATCTACATGGATTTGTCAAAAGCATGCCAGCCCTTCAATAAAAAAAATTGACAATATTCAAGTGATTTTTTTTAACTAGGAAGATTAAAGAGAGGGGCAGTGAATCCAGTTTCAAACAAAAAGTAGAAAAATCTACCATGCTGTTGCAATAAAAATAACCCAAATTGTGCTTATGCTGAGTTAAAAAAAGGAGAAAGGAAAAAACTTTTCACACCTGCAACAGAATCATTAAAACATGACAGGACAGTTTGGGTTTGCCAGAATTAAGGACCACCTGCTGTTCCACATTTCACCCTCATCCCAATCCCAGTCCTTGAAAGAAATGAAAAGAAAGCTGAAGGAATTTTCACTGAGACAAAATCAAGCAGAAACCGAATCTGCCAAAGACTATTTTTCCATTCTGCAAGAAATATCCTGAAGAACTGTGTCTAACAGCTTTTTTTATGATTTTTAACTCTTTTTTTGTCTTAGGCATTCAGGAAGATGTACATTTTACTTTTTAATCTTAAATTTAATTACAAAAACAGGGCACATGTTGTAAAAATGAAGAGAAGTCGCTTTTGACTCAGTGTTGATGCTCCTTCAGAATAATTAATGAGAATTTATTTTTTCAGAACCAAAATAAAAGGCCCAGTATACATTATAAAATTCAAATCTACAGCCAGGTGGACCAAGCATAATTTTCACAATTTCTCTTTAAATTACTAGATTGTAAAAATAAATATAGAGAATCAAATATCCTGGTATTACATAATATTGCATTTATAAAAATTTAAAATAGCCCACATATTTTAACCAAACAACATATCTTCTATTTGGTGATCTTGAAATTTAACTTCCTATTTTATTTTTTAATTTTTTTCATTTAAATTCAATTTAGTTGGGATGCCTGGGTGGCTCAGCAGTTTAGCGCCTGCCTTCGGCTCAGGGCATGATTCTGGAGTCCCGGGATCGAGTTCCACTTTGGGTTCCCTGCATGGAGCCTGCTTCTCCTTCTCCCTATGTCTCTGCCTCTCTCTGTGCATCTCTCATGAATAAATAAAATCTTAAAAAAAAAAAAAGAATTTAGTGATCATCAGTTGCATATAACACCCAGGGCTCATTATATCAAGTGCCCCCTTAATACCATTTACCCAATTACCCCATCCCTCTACTCATCTCCACTAACTTCCTATTTTAAAATATTATTTAGGAAGAAAAATTACAGTTCCTTTAAATTGCCATGATAAACTGCCACACTGATGGGGCTTCTTACCAAGCATCTAAGTGAAATCTGAATGAAAATCTGAATGCTCTGAAAAAGAATTCTGAATGCTATGATAAATTTCTACAAGGAGTCTACAGACTACAGATTATCTTCATTTTAAAGATGGGGACACCTAGATTCAGAAAGTTAGGGGAACTCCTTAAGGACATAGAGCTGAAATGCTGGGATCCAAACCCCACAATAAAGTCAGGGCCATCCCCATTAACCATGGTATTTATAGAAAAGAGCAGCAAAGTTTAGGTTATTGGCAAAGACATATTCCTAAATACAAAGCCTCTTTGTAATAATGAAATGTAAAACTCAATACAGTTGTGATTTGGTCTCATAGTGACAAATTAAAGTGGTCCAAAGCTTTGCCTCAGCATTTACTGACTCTCATTTCTATTCCCATAGCTCCTCAGAGTCTACAAAAATGATCACATTATCTTCATTATAACACTATTATACATTTTATATTTTCATTGTTATTTATTAATTTATTCTATATCTCACTTCGAATGAAACTGGAGGTGTTTTCTATCCTTAACATATAGCTTTTCATTGTTTCCTAATTGCTGTTACTCCCCTAATAAGACTTGGTCTTAGCAGCCCTGCACATTTACACGTTCATGTAGCAACCTTCCAGTATCTGCTGCTGTATAAACAAACAAACATAAAAATCAGGAATACGTAAGGGTATACAGAAAAATAGCAGCATAAAATCCCCAGTACAAGAGAAATCTGTGGTTGGGTTGGGTTCCTCCAGACTCTCAAGGCAGCAATCAACTGTTCAGCAGTACACACACAGACCATCCATGATGCACCAGCTCTGTCAGAGCAGGGCCTATTAGTGCCTTTAGATAGTATAAGATATGTCAGCAGATTGTTCTTGTGCATACTGAGCTGCATCTAGTCACAGGAAGGAAAATACTGGTTGACTTTCTTTTTGAAAACTTGCTCAGAAGAGTATGAGGCCTTTTTTGTTGTTGTTGTTCCCTATGAGTGTAGACATGGGAGAGAGGGATACAAAGCAGAAAATTAAAATCAAAGAAAATATCAAAGAGGGTTTCTCTCTTATAAAAGAGATCCTACCAGTGACTACTGTTTCCCATTGAAAGGAAAAAAAAAAAAAAAAAGATGTAGTCCTCTATCTCTCCTAGCCTCTTATATAAAGTATTACTTTCAACAGAACAAGGTGAAAAGGGAAATATCAAGAAAAATTGGAAGGAGAGAATGCTATTTTGGAGGAATTTTGAGGTCAACACCATCATCACCAAGCTTGACTAACATAGGACCTCAATCCCACCAGAGAGACCTAGAAACACCACAGACTGGACCAGAGAGTCCACAGACCCCCAAGCTACTTGCCAATGGTCACATCAAAGGCTCAAGGAAGTGCCCCATTACACCTTCATTCTTTTCAAAACCTCACAGTGCCTGAATTGTAAACACAACTGATTAAAGGATGCTAACACTCCCCTCCCTCCCAAACAACAGCCCTTCAAATTCAAGCCCAATTTTGTTCAATCACTTACTCAGAAAAAAAAAAAAAAAAAAAAAGGCCTTTCCTTCTCAGCCCCAGACCCTGATACTAATCAACTGGTTTGCTTTTTTGTTGTTGCTAATAAACTTCTCATTGTAGAATGATTTTAAATCTACACAAAAACTATAAAGAGGATACAGAGTTTCCATATGCCCCATATGCAGTCTCTACTATTATCAACATCTTCCATTTGTATGGTAGACTTGCCACAATTATTGAACCACCACTGCTACATTATTATTAACTAAAATCCATAGTTTATTCAGATTTCCTTTGTTTTTCACCTAATATTCCTTTTCTGTTCCTGGATCCAATTCAAATACCACATTCAACAATGATTCATGTCTCTCTCCCAAGGTTCCTATCGGCTATGCCATTTTATTAGACTTGCTTTGTTTCTGGGGGCCTTGATAGTTTTGAGGACTACTGGTCAGACATTTTGTACAATGTCCATCAGCTGAGACTAATGTTCTCATGTTTAGACTGGGATTCAGTGTCGGGGGGAACATCCCAGTGGTAAAGTGCTGTTCTTATGTCAAATTAAGGGTACATATCATAAAGATGACTTAACATTACTGGTGTTAATGTTGATCATCCGGCAGAGTAGTAGTTTAAAGGTTTCTGGACACTAAAGTTACTACTTCCTTCCTTCCACAATGTTCTCTTTCAACAATCACAGAGTGTGCAGCCCACCCTTAAGGGGTGAGAGTTACACTCCATTTCCTTGAGGATAGATCATCTCCATACGTTATCTGGAATTCTTCTGCACAGATTTGTCCTTGTCTCTTACTTATTCACTTTTTTCAACCTTTTATTTATATCCATATCTACTCAATATTATTTTATGCTTTGGGTTATAGTATCAGATTATTACTTCATCATTTGCTCAGAGTGATCCATCTCTGGTTACTGGGAGCTATTTTGGCCAGTTTCTGTGTCCCTTTGACATGCACCCATTATTGTGGATTTGTTTTGTTCTGTTTTGTTTGTTGGGCACCTTCTTACTTCTTGGAACTACATGATGCTCAACATTAGGTTGTATATTTCTTGCCACCATCTTAAAATGAGCCATTTTTCCCCCAAGGAGTTCTGGTTCCTTTTTTTGGAAAATGGTATTAGAAATCAAGATCTGAGTATTAGATATACTTGTTTCTCCCAGAATGCTATTGCTTCTAGGCACTCTCAGCTGACAGAGCAAGGGAAAAATGGATGTACTATAGCCCATGCATATACACATTTCTGTAAATACCTATGTATGTAATCATCACTATCTATATTAAGCTAAATGGAGTTGGATGCTTCCAATTCTAGTTGATTATCACACGGATCATTCTAGCCTTCCCTCCTGGCTTATCTGTGACCTCCTCTTCCAACAGTGAGAAACTGGCTCCCATCATCCACCATCCATTTACCTAATTGTTCAATTACAATATTCATAGATAAAGGTTTCAGAATTGTTAACCTGTAACCCTGTGAAAAATAATTTTATTAACTGGAGGAGAATACTCATATATAGTTCATTTTGCCTCTAGTCTTACAGAGGCTATTCATTTCCCAAGTTAGTAAATACATTTTCTCTAATCTCCCTTTAGTAAGACTATTTCATACATTTTTGATATATAAATTTTTTTGTGACATTCTATATTCCATCCAGGGGTCCCCTAGACCCTTAGATGATTTTTTAATATTTAGATACATTAAAATTTACTCTTTGAGATGCGATTATGGATTTTGGCAAATGCAAAGTGCCATATAGCCACCATTACTGGATTGTACAGAATAGTTTGATCTCCCTAAAAAATTTCAAAAAAAAAAAAAAAAAACCCACAGAATACCCAAACCCTGTTTTACCTATAGAACCTCACCCTCAAACCTCTAGTAACCATAGATCTGTTTACCATCTCCACAGTTTTGTCTATAGCAGAATTTCTTGTAAATGGATTTATACAGTCTGTAGCCTTTTCAGACTGGCTTCTTTCCTTAGCAATATGCATTTTACATAGATGCATGGGTTTGATTTTGTTCTTTTTAATAGCCCATTCCTTTGTACTGGTGAAAAGTGTTCCATTCTACAGATGTGCCACAATTTCTTTATTTACTCATCTACTGAAGGGCATCTTGTTTGTTCCCAATTTTTGGCAATTATGAATACAGCTGTTGTAAACATTGCTGTGCAGCTTTGCAGGGACATAAGTTTTCAAATCAGTTTGGTAAACGCACAGAAGCACGACTGCCGAGTGATACGGTAAAACTCTTTTAGCTTTGTAATAAAGGGCAAAACTGTCTTCCGAAGCGACTATAACATTTTATATTTTCATAAGCAGTAAGTGAGAGTTCTTGTTGCTCCACATCCTCTGTGGTAATGATACTGCCAGTTTTTTAGGTTTTGGTCATTCTAATAGGATTGTGGCGGGATGGCATTGTTTTTATTTGCAATTCTGTTGACAGATGATGTTGAATACCTTTTCATGCACACATTTACCTCTGTATCTCTAGTGAGCTAGTTATTCAGATCTTTCACTCATTTTTTAAATTAACTTGTTTTGTTCCTGTTGAGTTGTAAAGAGTCCCTCTGTATTATGGATTCAAGTCCTCAACTGGATTTGTGTTTTTCATTCTCCCAGTCTGTAGTTTGTCTCTTCATTCTCCAAATAGTGGCTTTTGCAGAGAAGTTTTAATTTTAGTAAAGTCCAACTTATCAAATTTTCTTCCATGGATTATGCTTTTGGTGTTGTTTCTATATGCCACCAAATTTAAAACCCTATATATAGACTTTTCTTCTGTTTTCTTCTGGAACTTTTACGGTTGCATTTTATATTTATGTTTAACATCCATTTTGATTTAATAACATTTGCAAGGTCTATGTCTAGGTTCATATTTTTTTATATGAATGTACAATTGTTCTAGTATCATTTGTTGACAAGACTATACTTTCTCCATTGAACTGCGTTTGTTCTTCTATCAAAGATTCATTGACTGAATTTCTATGGGCTAGCTGTTTTTCAGAAATGCTCAGCATTGGTGAAATCCAAGATGAGAAGAAGATTCGGCATTGAGCCATGAGTAACATGATAATGGAAGGTTGGTGGCAACACCAGTGTATATATGCAGGTCAGACCAACAGTGCTTAAAATGATCATAAAAGAGCTAGAATGTTCTGCATCTCCTAAATGACTTATAATCATTAACTAATGCTCTGCTATTACAGGTGGGCCTCATGATCTCCGGTAGCAAGGAGAGGAGGCATTAGATGATAGGTTAATGCTAAGTATAGAGAAGAAAACCTAGAATAGAAGAGCTGCAGAAAGGGTAGAAAATGCCCAGCCATGATTATAGACAGCCTGTGGGATTTTTAAATATGATCATCCTTCATTTTCTTTGTACACTCCACAAAAACCTTCCTGCTGGAATCACCCTGTACAATGTGAAACTCCCTAATGTCAAATTGGAATCAACACATCCTAAGCCTATCAGTGAAGTTTCTTTCATGAAGTAAAAGTGAGATGGATGAATTTACCACAGATGATATGGAACTAAAATGGATGAGACCAAAGC
This sequence comes from Canis lupus baileyi, assembly GCF_048164855.1. NCBI lineage: Eukaryota > Metazoa > Chordata > Mammalia > Carnivora > Canidae > Canis > Canis lupus. Next base: position 32,262,073 of record NC_132856.1, on the reverse strand, counting down.
TCAGGTGAGAGATTTTACTCTGAAGATCAAAGTCTATAAGCATTTTTAAAATTAGGTCACGGAATAGACGACTTTTAGAACATTCCATTGCTGGTGCCCTCAGAAGCCTTCACGGGTTTCCTGTGAATCACTGCAAAGTAAAATAGTGAATGCAGAATGTGATCCCACCTCCATGCTTATCAGTCTTCCGTCTGTAGAGTGTGTGTGAGCACTTACAAAAATGGCAGGCATCCTGCTGAATCACCGGCCCTGCCTATTATATTCACCCTGCTTCTACACAAAGCCAGAAAGACCAAACAACAAGCGGCAAATAAATTTCAATAAACAGATTTATTGTCCTATTTCAATACAAATCACAGTCTATTAAGAATAATGCACTCTAGTCCAGGTTCTGACAGTCAAAAATGCTGATTTAGTAAGAGATTTGTGTTCCTAATTTAATTCATTCATTTGTGTGTCTCTCCTCTAAGTGTGATATAATTCAGACTTGCTGATCATAGCTGGTAATCACACCTTCATTTTGTGTTTCAAATCAAGCTTTTTAAATCATGACTCTACTTATTTATTTTGGGTTTTTTATATATTACAGCTCTTGGATGAATGATTATTAGATGATAATAAAAAGAGAGGTTATTTAAAGTGACCTGTGAAATCTCCCACGTATTTTTAAAATGGTATATTTGTATTACAGGGAACATTGCTGCTAATGACATGATCAGATCCACCTGCACCTTTGGTCAGCACCATTTTCTGATTCCAATACAGCATAGCCCGCTGAACAGCAGGCTGTAACAGGTCTCTGTGAAGCTAAGGGGTCTTAATTTTGTTTTTTATCACTATTACCTTAAAGGGAAACAAGACTCAGCTCCCTCAAGTTGAGACATTCCCACCTTGTTTCCTGCCTCTCTCTCCTCTACCTCACTTTTTTACTTGCTGAAAGATGAACACATTATACTATAGATGCTGATAGGCTTCCATCATGTATTACATTTGGGAGGGTTTTTGTTTTTTATTTTTTGTTTTTTATTTTTTTGTTTTTTGTTTTTGTTTTTTTAAGAGAATAGAGTGGATAGAGGGAGAAGGAGAGAGAAAATCTTAAGCAGACTCCATGCCTAGCAGGGAGCCTGACATGGGGCTCGATCCCACAATCCTGAGATCATGACCTAAGCCAAAATCAAGAGTCAGTGGCTTAGCTGACTAAACCACCCAGGCACCCCTTGGTATTTTTTAATTGAAAGATTGTACTTTGTAAAGTTAGATATAACAAGCAGTTTAAATTAGATTTTAAGTGTAAGTTTTCTTCAGAACAATTCCTTTTATTGTGCACCTCCCTTCAAACATAAAACTCTAATGAGCAATGAAAATTTTGGACACAGACATAAGTTTCACAAAGTTTCATATGGTGAGTTAAGGGATTCCTTCATTATTCTTCCAGTTTTGACAGAAATCAATTTTTTTATAAAGAAGTCAATTCAGCAACTTCAAAACATTTCTAAATTATGCCACAACGTATACCATACTAAGATGAAAAACACTGCATCTAATTCTGTTAAAGACAAACACATGTTTTTCACCTTAAATACTGAACAGAGATGTAAACTTCTCAGAAAAAAAGATAATAAATCACTCTTAAGAACAAACCATTCTTAAGAATGCACAATTTCAAAATGAGACTTTTCCAGAGACCTCTCACAAAGCAATTTCTTTCTAGCTTTAGGGCACCCCAGTAGATGTTAAAAATAGAATATATTCCTATTCATCCAAAAGAAGGACACTAATGTGAGTGGTGTAGCTGCATTTCAGTAAAAATCAGAAATGATCTGTGCACGGTGAATGAAGTTGATTCACTTACAGAATAACCAGCATATCTCTTCTAGCCCAGCTTTTGAAAGCCAGCCCGAAACAGCCCCTGCCTACAAAATTGCAGAGGTATTACTCTCAATTACAGCCTTCTGTCTGTTAAAAAGTAGAGTTGGTGATCACTTCTGACCTTTTTCCTCTGACAAGTCAAAGAAATGAAAGGAAAAAGAAGAATCTGACAGGTGTTCAATTTTCAAAGCACAGGGTGGGGGACAGATGGGGGAAAAAAAAGAAAAAAAAAGCTTTTATTACCCAACTAAATCTCAAGGGAGTTTTTTGTTTGTTTTGGGGTTGTTTTTTTTTTTTTTTTTTTATTCAATCTTACTTTAAAAATTCCATTTCAGTGAATAAATTGCATGTTGCAATATAATTTTGCTTAAAGTCTCTCACTTCATGTTTTGAGTATTTTACTGAAACCTCCCCACAATCAATATTTGGGTCTTTGGTTTCATACTTTGGGGCAATTTTGCCAAATGTTCCAACTCGGCTCTTGCCTCTTCCCTTCCTCCTTGCAAGCAGGTTACAAATGACTACACAAGAATGACCTTTCTAGATCCCTGAGATTTGACGTATTATTGCAAGACATGGCCTATAAGTACCAGCCTGAACATTTTACCTATTTATGCAGTCATTACTGAATTGACTAGATTGTGGTTAAGATTGGGTTTCACAGAATAAGACTGTTTTAGAAATAACATGAATGGTTTTCCAGCTTTCTACAGTTACCTACAATTTTCCTTTTACAAAGAATGACTATTTTGCTAGGAGATGAAAAAGTTGCTTAATGAAAATTAAACTCTGGAACATTCTGTATTCTTGGGAGTTGGTGGGTTAAGTTCTTGATAATCCTGCACTTGTTCAATAAAACTGCTCATTAGAGGTGGAAGCCATGTACGCCTTGAGCTGCCACCTCTCCCAACTTCAAAGAGAGAAAAGGACCAAAGAATATGCTTTTCTTTTAGGAATATTTAAGAATGACTCATACTGAGGTCAGTTGGTGATGGCTCCCACTCAGCTTTCCAATATGTTTAAGTCAGCTGCTTTTCAGTGGGGAATAAACTATTCTGAGAAGAATTAATGATTCTCAAACATCATGCAGAAGCCAACCAGTCAAAATGCTGTAATCCAAACAGAGCTGCAAACAACACTTGGAAACTCAGATTCTGATTGACCGATGACATCACAGAACTAAAATAATGTCCCACATTCTCTTCTTGCTCTGCTATTTTTGTTTCCTTTAGAACAGTCAGATCTGCTTTTCTGAGATGAGAGCGATAGTTGCTCAGAAGTGACACATTAAAGTGGCTAATGGCCAGAAAGTGGGATTAAGCTAGGAAGAAAGAAAGAAAAAAACTATAAGAACAAAGGTGGAAAGGGGTCGGGGTCAGAGATAATGCACACATAATTCTAAAAGCAGGCATCAGATAGTTACAGTAGTAGCTTCTCTACTAGAAAAGGAAGGGGAAGTATTTCAAATCTACTGACTTGAAATAAATGTACTATGTGAACATAAGGGCAATTCTTATGGCTTGTTTACAAAAACATAAAGCTATAAAGGTTAAACTCAAATATTTAAGAAAGTCATATATGATAAGACAGCATTTCAAATCTGTGAGGGAAAATGGATTAATCAACAAAATAGGTATTTGGGGCCGTGATGCCACTGGAAAGAATTTTATTGGATCTCACAATGTATTCCAAGTAAACATAAGGCATATCAAAGATTTAAATGTTACAAATGTTTTAGTTAAAACATAAAAACAGGGACACCTGGGTGGCTCAGTGGTTGAGCGTCTGTATTTGGCTCAGGGCATGATCCCAGGATCCGGGATCGAGTCCCACATCGGGCTCCCTCACAGGGAGCCTATGTCCCTCCCTCTGCCTATGTCTCTGCCTCTCTGTGTCTCTCTCATGAGATTTAAATACATAAATCTTTAAAAATAGACAAGTAAAATAATAAAAGCACTAGAAAAATCATTTTTAAACATTCTAGAGTAAAGGAGACTAAACAAAAAGACCACCAAATCTAATTAACATAAAAACCCCACAAAAGTTCAGTATAATTTAAATAAATAGAAACAAGGCAACTGAAAAAAACCACCACAAATAAAGGTAAAAGACAGTCAAACATTGAGCGGGCCTGAAGGATGATTAGTAATACAGAGTCCCACAGAAAGCCCCAAAGCAAGGGGACAAAATGCAGATGTGAATTTGGGACTCTGCAGAGAGGTTGGAGCTGGAAACATGGGAATGTGACAGATGCTCTTCAAGAAGGCAGAGACCATGGCTACCTACCTCACAGATGGAAATGGAGTTTGCATTCTGTGGTTCTACCTCTGTTCTGTGGATGAATAAGTGACCAGGGTGGAAATCTGACCTATGCATCATCAACACAGAGGATGGGTAAGGCCATGTCCTCTACAGGACATCTAGAAGTAGAAAAGAGGGAGACTAAGTGGAGCTATGAGCAGCACCATCTGAGCAAGCAACTTTCTGTGTTCGCTCCTCTATATAGAGAAAGGCTGTGACAATCTGTCTACACATGGAAAGAAAGAGAAACAAGGATTCATAAGGGAGAGAAAGGGAGTGGGAGAAGGAACAAGAAAAAGACAGACATATAGACCAACCAACCAACCAACCACCCCAGAGTAGTTTTCCAGATCTTGGCTCTAGTCCTCATGGGCCATCTTGAATTCTTGGATTTGGATCCCTAGAAATAACCCACTGACCTAATTATACATTCAGTGGAGGTGTCAAGGGTGGTTTGTGGGGACTTAATGGGGCATTTTTTTTTATTTCCATATCAAAATCCTAGATTTAATTTCTGATCAAATTAGGTTGGTTGACTTTGTATTAATTGTACTTAATTGAGAACTCTCAGGATAACTATCTATAGAGGGGACCAAGAATGCCTTGAAATAAAGAGGGGGCCTGAAAAGGAGGAGCAGATGGAAGAGAAAACAGCATTACCACCCACCTTTCCACACAGGAACACTGTGAGAAAAAAACACCAGAACATTTTTGAATAATTTGAAAATATCTAAGAGGAAGTGCTTTGGCTCCTAAGGAAGCTCATGACATTATTTGGGACTTGCAAAATCCCTCTGCTCAGGGGCTAACACCATCGTGCATCTTCCTACGAGCTCTGGTAGGCCAATTCCAGGAGAGGCCTTCAGCCAGAAGGGCCTGGAAAGAGAACACTAGCTTGAGAACAAGTCTGTTTGGCATCAGTGCCCTCACCGGATTCTCATCCTTGCTACTCAGATGTGGTCCCCAGACCAACAGTACTGACGTCGCCTGGGAGCTGGTCAGAAATACAGTACCTCAGGGGCCTACCCCAGAAACAATTTTCAAACAAATGCAATTAACACATGCATCTCCATACATATCTGCCAGATAATTTTAGGTACAATCAGGTTGCAGGTGACTTTGCCCTTGACTGTCTGGGATCCATTCACCCCTAATAAAGTGACCAGGCCTCTGACTATACTGCTGATTTTGCCGACTAGGACCTGTGCCCTCCTAATTTTCACATGCCTTCCTAATTCCTGACCTTTCTAATTTGAGAGAAATTTGCTTTCCACTTGTATGAGTGGTACTGCCCTACCTTTATATTCTCTCTGCTTCTGCCTCTTCTTCTTTCTTATGAACACATGAACAGTCTAACAACAGGTTTGCATTTAATGGCCATCTCTGATCAATATAGAGTATGCTTCTGTTGAGAGGATACTAGGGCCACATACGTCAGCTATGTGAATGAGCTTTCCAAGTTCAGTCAGCCAGGGGGAGTACTATCCTGGGGCACACATTTGCCATCTTTATTCTACATGCTGCCTACCTATTCAGGACCTCAGCAGGGACATATTTATTTCAATTCCCATGCTTTTCTGTGCCTCTCTCTTTTCCTACCCTCTCCCACATGATTCCACCACCACTCTTGAAATTAAAACTAATAAAAACTATAAGATGTAGGCTCATGACTTGTCTTGACTTCTCTTAAACACAATCAACAGGAAGCTATTTCAAATAAGCTGAGTGATCGGTCCATCATTTCCAAGGCCAGAAACAGATTACTACATATGTGTTTTTAAATCATTCATTCTAATGACACTGGAGTAGGATGACCTCAAACTAAGTGAATGGCATTTTGCTTAAAAGGTAGAATCATAAATATCAAACTATCTTCAATAGGAAGACGAAGATTTCTCAGAGTTTAAAATCCTTCACCATGAGGAGTATAATTAATACACTTCAAAAGCATGAATGCTTAGGATACACTTAAAGACTTCACAAGAATTATCACAATCCTTTCCAAACCTAAAGGCAGGCATGAGTACAATCACTGATCAGGAAAAGAGATCATTGCTGTTGAGCACAGACCTGCCTCAGGCCACATAGGGTAGAACAAAGCTGTTCTTGGTTTAGGTCTCAGTGGATATTGGACCCAATGTTCATCCCACCAAGGCCTCAGGGTACAGGTTTGCTCATTTTGACAGAGGAGTAGTCAGTGAAACTCCTCATCAACTGCCTAGTAATACTCTGTAATGTGATCGATAAATTGCTTAAAGAAAACCAAATAGAATAAAAACATTAACACTATTTAAGTGACTAAGGAATTCTCAAGTGTCAATTCCTCAGAAACTTTTGGAAAATAAATGGACAACCTTCTACCACACTGAAACCAACAAAGTGGGAAGGTTGGGGAGCAGACACCCTGTGACCGTGTGCTTGACAGGTCACTTTATGAAAGTGTAAGACCGAGGTCTTAAGGCACATACTCAATACATTTAAAAACTTCTGGGGGCTGCCAAAGGGTTGGCTGTGGGGACACAAAATCCTAGCCCAGGAAAGTGTACCACGGAGAGACCCAACTGCATCATGGTAAGATATAGGCAATGCTGCAAGACAACACCGAGAACAGCAGGAACAAAAAAAAGGCAGCTCTGGAAGGTCTCCCCGAGAAAGAGCTGCTTGGTGTCTATGCCAAAGAACCGGCTCCTCTTACTATTGAAGGAAGTTGAAAGTGAAGAATTTTTAATCACCTGATTACTCAGGGTGCATGGATTTGTTTCCATCTGCTGCTGTAGCAAATTGCCACAAATTCAAAGATGTAAAACAACAAATTATCTTATGGGTTTAGAGGCCAGAAGTCTAAAAGTGTCTCACCAGGCTAAGATGAAAAGATCAGAGGCTGTAGAGGAGAATGCATATTCTTGACCCACCCAGCTTGTACAGGCCACCTGCATTCCCTGGCTTATGGCCCCATCCTCAAAGGCAGCAACAGCACAATGAGTCCTCCTATGTCACATCATCCTAATTCCCACACCGCATCTCCCTCACTTAGCTTTGACTCTCTTGCTTCCCTTATTCATTTATAAGGACTCTCATGATTACACTGGGTTTACCTGAGGAATCTGGGATAATCATCCCATCTCAAAATCCTAACTTAAATCACACCTGCAAAGTACCTCTTGGCACACAAGGTACCCTTTACAAGTTCTGGGGACTAGGATGTGCACATCTTTGAGGTGTCATAATTTTGTCTATTACAATGGGTTAGACATCACATTATGCAGATGAAAATGAAAGATGCAATGGCCTGGGACACAAGACCTCTGAGAGTCTCATTTCTCAGGCCAGGTGTTATAATCGGGCTGGCCTCAGCTATAAGGAGATTATAAAGATTTTAATCCCATTAATAGTTATAACATGGAGCAATAAGTGTGTACGTGTGTTGCACAGACATACTATACATAGCAAGTTCATATGAGTATAGTATATACATACCATACATAGTAAACATTTTGTTTGTAAAAAATAAAGCAAGATTATATTGATTTCATTCCCTTAAAGTCTGTTGTGCTTTTCTGTGAGGAAAAAAAAAAAAAAAAAAAACACGTAGTTTTGGCTCATATGCTGGGGACCACAGATAAGTACAAATACCCATGTAGAGTCCAATGCACATGAGGGATGTCTATCATGTAAATAGCCACCAAGCAGATAAACTATTTATTAAGTCAGGATTTCTCAGAGTAAGGTGCATATTTCATTCACTAAATTTAACTTTAAAAAAATTGAAAAGCAATGCATTTATTTAGTGGGCATTTAAGAAAATATAACCAAGGGGGTACCTGGGTGGCTCAGTCAGTTAAGTGTCTGACTCCTGGTTTAGGTTCAGGTCATGACCTCAGGGTTATGAGATTGAGGCTCTCATTGGGTTCTGCACTCGTGGGGAGCTTTCTTGAGCTTCTCTTCCTCGCCTCCCTCCACCCATGCTGTCTCTGTCTCTCTCAAGTAAATAAATAAATCTTATTCCAAAGAAGAAAAGAAAACATAACCAGTATCTCAAAGTCATGATTCTATGAATGCCATACCTTAACACTACTCTGTCCAATACAGTAGCCACTAGCCACATACGGCTCTTGAGCACTTGAAATGTGCCTAGTCCAAAATGAGATGTGTTGTATATATAAAATACAAGATTTCAAAGAGTATTATGAAAAAAAGAATGTAAGAAAGCTCATCTTACAGGGTTGTATACTGATTATACCTTGAAATGATAACAGCCAGGATATAATAGATTAAATACATTATAATTAATTTCATCTGCTAATTTTTTCCTTTATTAACTCGGATACCAGAAAATCTCATATTTGCTTCACTATATTTTTATTAAATAGTACTGGCTTACAACAATGCCAAAGTACTTTAAGTTAAAACAAAACAAAATGAACTAAGGTGAGTAATAGCAAAGTTAGCATAAGACATCACAAATATCTTAAAACCTGAGAGTTAATAACTAATGTTTGGCAACACTACACAGCAATCCTGGAAAGTGGAACTCAGATTTGGTGTATTTTCTGGGAAAAAGATCTTAGTACTTCTTGAGGCTGTTTAGTCCAATGCCAAGTAGGACCAAACAATAAAAATTTGCCTTGTATTCACTAGAAACTGTAAATCCTTTGTACATTTCTCTCAGCCGACCTCAGTTCTGGCTGATGAAGAAAAGCACACACCTATCCTCTTCTACCCACAACTAGCTGGTTGTAGGCTTTCACACTTTTCATTTAAAGGCAAATGCTATTATGAAACAAACACAGCAGCTTTGCAACTTTGTAAACTTGAAAGGCCAGAGTGTTGGAGGAAGATTCTTACTGCAGGCACTGGCACTCCCCTTGATGAGCTCAAGTCAGTTACTATAAGGTTCTGTACACACTTTCTGATGATGGATAAAACAAATGGATACGCCTCACAGGCACAGTACAAATTAAAAATACATTAGTTCATTGCAACCTCAGATCTGGGATTGAGGAATGCTTGGATGATTTTTTTTTTTTTTTTCAAATAAAGTTTAGATGAAGCAGGAATTCAGCAGAGTTCTGAGACTCCCTGGGTCCAGTTGAATACTTGGAGGGAAATCAAATACGTTTTATCTAAGGTATGGCACTAACTTTCATCAAAAAATTATCATATGCTCCGCCACAAATGGTTATTGTAAAATCTTTATTAACCTAAGTGCATATAAAAATTGTGAATTCCTAATACAAAGCAGTATTTGACTTTTAAATTTCATTTTAAGCTTGGCCCGTTCACTTGGAATGTGATTACAGAGTAAATTAAAAAGTAATCACATGTGAATTACATTTCCTCATGAATGTAATGACTTCAGGAGGCTGATTAATGTTAAGCAGTGCCTGTCCTACCACATGCATACCTTCCCAGGTGAGATATGCAAGATAGCTGTCGTGAGTTGATTTAATTTTCTTTTACTGGTATTCCAAGGAGAATGCCTGCACACATAACAGACATGGCACGTTCATTAGGGCTGAGGATGTTCTTCCCTTTTGTCTAACCAAGAACCACCTGCAAAACACCAACCCTGTCAGCCTGTGGTTTTGAGAAATACCCAAGGCGGGGGGAAGTCCAGCACAGGTGCCATTTTCTAACTAACCAAGTCTACATTTCTCAATCTCTCTTTCTATCTTCTTGGCAAATTCTTCCCATTTGGATGGAATAATTCAAGAGATCCAGAGGAAAATGCATTGGCACTGGTGTTAAGGTAACAAATTATCTCACAAAGAATGAGAGCTTATTAATAATCTACAGCAGTATTACTGCAGAGAACAAAATTTCAACTATAAATTTAAACTATATGGAGCACAAGATCATTAAAATATTTCCCTCATGGGTAATGGAGAATGTAGAAGTCTAAAATATTTACTTTTCTTTCCAGTATATTCAAGTTAAGGTATTGTTTTCTGAAGGAGTTATCAGAGAAATCATGCTACTGTTAGCTGTAGGAAAGGCTTGGTGCTTAGTTATTAACCCAAAGTAGAATAAATCATACAAGTGGATTTGGTAGTGAGCCAAGTAAACCCGATACTGAGAGTCAACTTTTGGTTAAGAGTTTGTGCTCATTGCTGTGGCTCACCACTCAGATGGGTGGGATGTAGGCAAGTGCAATATCAGTAAGAAGGAAATTTCCCTTCATAATCTAGGATACTTAACAGAGAGATCATATCATAAAATTGTTGTAAAACAATACCTATTCTTACTGTGTGTGATGCTCTCTGACATCACCTAATCTGTTGGGGTTTTTTTCTTTTAAGTCAGGTGAGACACATTGCATTAAATTTATATCCTATGAATGAGGAAACCAGCAAATTGAGACATAATGGACTAAGGAACCTTGGAGTCCACTGAAATTGGAAGACCACCATCACATTTCATTGCTATTTAATTGTGTGCCCTCAGAAAAGTGTGTCAAATGTCAGAGGTTCCTAGCCTTGATTGGAAGGAAATGAATGTCAGGGAGAGAATTAATGTCATGAGAATAAGATACAAAAGGCACAAAGTTCTGTAGCTTCTCCTAAAACTGACCTTTGGGACTCCATTTAGTTTTTGGTTTTATGTTTTTGTTATGTTTTTAGCCTGAAGTATGTAAATTACTAAAACATTCCATGTAATTTCAAGAATAGTAGAAATACATTTAAGTATAAATTAAAAAGCACTTGAGGATTAAGAAGAAATCCAGAAGAACTGTGAAGAGCTAATGGATGCATTCCTGAATTAGGAAGGGAGAACATATAATTTTTCTTGTATTTTATGTTGAGGAGGAGAAATGTAGTTGACAAAAAATGTAAAACACTGTACTAATAGACATTAATCCCACTGCCTTAACTTGAGAGAAAGATACTAATACTCTCTTATTACACTAAGCATTTTATGCCACATTGTGTTGTTCCTAATCTAAACATTGTAAACCCTTTAGTAACATGTTGTGTGGTATCCAGAATAGGGTAACCAAGATACTGAAACAGAAAACACCTCACAGGATAGCAAATGCAAGAAAAAAAAAAAAAAGGTCCTATTTAACACAGACAAAATAAGACCTGAAAAATACAGAAAGGTTCTTAGGAATACAGAGCCTCAATGCAGAGGACAATGCTGAGCCCCGGCTATGAAAGCAGAAATAGGGGGTCAGAGATAGTGGATCAGAGACAGTGGTTGAGGGTGCCCCTGAGGTGCCAAGGAGGGTTCTGTTGCCAACGGGATCAAGTTAACCAACTCCTCTTCCATGCATTCCATCTGCAAAATGAGAAATGATAGCTAACCTCCTTTCCAGTATTTCAGGGACTGATATTTGACAGTGGCCTATGAGTTACATGAATCCTACAAATTCTGTTTGACCATGTTTGATTTTTCTGTTGCAGATAATACTGAGCAGAACACAATATTCCCTAACATGTCCCAGTTACTTTTATCCTCACCTTTTTCCAGGATCTATCACCAGAATTATGCTACATGTTACCAAAATTACTTTTAAAGAATGGAATTGTGTATAAAATGGGCCCAGGATAAGCAAATTTAATCATTAAAATGTCAAAATTATCGTATAACATAACCAGATCTTAACCTCTACCGAGAAACTATAGTTTGAACTTCAAGGACAGCATTAAACTGAAGCACCAGTGTATTTCTTCTAGAATCATAATCTTTTTGTTTCTTAAAAAATAAATAAATAAAAAGCAAGAGAGAGAGAGAAACTGTCACTGAACTTTTAAATGGGTTCCAAAAATGTGACCAGAGACAATAATAGAATGGCCTATTTCAATGCTATAATTTCCTTCATGATATCTGCTTAAAAATGGGCCAGCCAGGTTTTAAAACACTCTGACATCACACTCTGACATCTAAAATGTTGAGGCTACTGATTCAGTTTTATTCCATAAGATGCCTTTCTTCACTCCTGTCCATCTACACATCCATCTATCCACCATCCTTTCAACAAATGTCAACATTCATCTCCAGACATTAGACACAGACAACCAGCGAGAACACAGTCCCTATCTTCAGAAGAGCTTATTAGAATACAGTTGGGGGGGCACCTGGGTGGCTCAATGGTTAAGCATCTTGCTTTGGCCCAGATTATGATCCCAGGGTCCTGGGATTGAGTTCCCTATCAAACTCCCCGGTGGGAGCTTGCTTCTCCCTCTGCCTATGTCTCTGCCCTTCTCTCTGTGTGTCTCATGAATAAATAAAATCTTAAAAAACAAAACAAAACAAAAAAAAAACGTTTTAAATACACCAGGGAAGAGAACCATTTACCTCACTTACAACAGGACCTGTGCTAATAGTACTCAGCCAAATTTGAAGAGACTCAAGCTTCTGTAAAGGTCTTTCCTGTTCCAATACAGATTTCACCTGTATCTAATCTAATTCACAGATCTTACAAATGATGTAGCCATTTATCCACTGTTATTTCAGAAACTGAGGATGTACTTCAGACACTCCCCTGCTATTTCACCAACCCAGAAGTGGCCAGACACGTTATGGAAAATATGGCTCCCTCTAGTCACCCACAGAGTATTCCAGCCATTATTCTACATTCTATATCGTGGGTTTACATTTCTGAGTGCTACCCTTAACACTAATACTATTGTGAAGTACTATCAAGAGACAGCCAGAGAAGAGAGATACTACATCAGGCAGACAGCCAGATGGAAAGGACCATTTAACAACACTCCAGAACCTCTTCCCCGCAAAGGAATAGAAGGGCCATCTGTAAGGAAACAGAATTATTCGTGTGTACTCATTCTAAAACCAACACTGATCACCTTTGTAGTGCTGAATCCTATGGCTTATGTGGGAATTTATTATACTAGTCACTCTACTTTTGCCTATGTTTCAAATTTTTCCATTATAACATTTAATAGTCAATGCTAATGAACAGCTGAGTTAGTCCATGGTATATTGGTTCTGAAGACTACTCAAACCTTCAGCAAAAACCTACACTAGACCCCAATTAAACTTCTTCTGGATTCTTGGAGAGGAAAAAAAAAAAGCTTTACAAAACTTTAAATTATGTTATGTTGGCCTAGCATGAGCATGAGAACGCTCATATTTACTCCGACCAGATCAGTTGTTCATCACAAGAGATGGCTGCCTGCCACAGGATCGCCTATGTCTCCTTAGAATATTCCAGTAACAGAGAAGAGAAAAATAATCTGGGAAAATTTTGTAGACTATTCACAGGATATTAGGACACTGGTTTAATTCATCCATAAAATGATCTATAAAATTATTTCATCCATAAAAGTGATCAGAGTATTACAGTGTTATTGTGGCAAGAATATCTTTCCAGAGAAAATTCCTGAATTTTATTTTTTTTTAAGATTTTATTTATTTGAGAGAGACAGATAGCAAAGGGAGGGAGCCGAGAAGAGGGATAGACTCCATGCTGAGGATGGAGCCCAATGCAGGGTCTGATTCCATGACCCTAAGATCATGACCCAAGCTGAAATCAAGAGTCAGACACTTAACTGAATGAGCCACCCAGGTGCCTGGGACATTCCTGAATTTTAGTCAAGACTTTGGTACTTATTATCTTTACACCTGTAAAAATATCATTTCACTTTTCTGGAACATGTTTACTTATAAAAAAAAAAAATAAGGAATTGGACCAGTGAGCTAAGATGGCAGATTTTTCCCTCTTATGGCCTGCAGTCTATGGATGCCATTAATATCAAAGTATTTCCAGATTGTATTTCCAGTGGAGGATCAGCAATAATCCCCTCACTTGGTTTGACTGTTAAAGTGCTAGAGATCCCCTAAGACAATTCATAAAGGAAAGGGAAGTGCTGCGGCTCAAGAACACATTCTTTGTCACAGCATGTGGTCAGATGCTAGTTGGCACTAATTTACTTATTCACAGTTGTACATGAGACATTACTTCTGAAGAGTAGCTACGGTTGCCTGATTACAGAGATGTGATTAATTTAGGAAAAAGCTGTTATAAAATTACAATCCAAGCAATCTCAGCAGGTGTCACTGTAGTCAGGAGAACATACCTTCCCACAAATACTCATTAATTATTTATTTATATATTCTTAAACAAGAGACAGTCCCTACTGGCCCAGTGTAAAAGTGCTGAACTGTTTCTCATCAAAAGGCCAAGAATGGGTAACTGTGGGATCTTTAGAGAGCATTTTCTACATGTCCTGCCTTCCTGCAGGCCTACATGGAGCTATACCCACTTTGAGGAATCTTTCCTAATTTGTTTGAAAGTACTCACAGAATGGCATTCCACATGATCACTCAGAAAACTATTCCAATGCTCTACTTTTATCATGATCTTAGTTCTACTTTCATTTATGAATCTGGAACTTAAAATGTGAGTGACAGATGAATGTTCTTCATGTATTGGAGTTAAAAAATAATCCAAATAGAAACACATACATACACAAACACACAGAAAAGCTGATGAAATCTGAATAAATTTGTATTACACCGATGAAAATTTCCTCATTTGGTACTATACTATAAATATGCAAGCTGACAAGATTTATGAAGTATACATGGGACCTCCCTGTTGCATTATTTGCTACTCTGTAAATCTACAATTATTTCAAAGGACAGAGTTTTTAAAAAAAATGATAACACTCAAATGATAAAGAAACACATACACCTAAAAATAAGACTCAAGAAGTAACTGGAAAATTTCAGACACTGTATAATGAGAGGATTCATCCTCATAGAATACTGTTACACCAGAAAAAATATTTTTGTCATAATAATACTCTTAATATCCTTCAACAAAGGCAGAAAAATCACCAATATTTGCCCCCTTGAAATAAAGACAATCTCTTTTTAAAATATGGAAAGGACCTGGAATGAACCTCCTACCCCTAGATCACATCAAGAGTTTTTATTACTGAAAGCTCTATCTTGAAACTAATAGTTCTGACAAATACAATTTCCGTGATGTGCTTGTCTCTAGATGCACAGTCCTCTGCAACTTTAAAATAACTTATTTTTCCAGCATATGTCTTCCCATTTGAACTGACATGCAAGCAATCTAAGAACATATGTGTGAATGCAGAAATGAATAGCAAGTCACTCCCAAAACATTGGACTTAGAGAAAAAAATTTCAGAAAGGACAAAATAAGATCATGAAAGGTAAAGTGATCTTACAAAGAGACAAGGAGGGGACAAACAACGTAAAAATGGGTAAACAAATGACGAGGTATTTTTTAAAAAAGCAAATATAAACTGCCAACAGGAATGAAAAGATGCTCAAACTCATTAGAAGTCAGGGAATCTTAAATGAACAAAACAGTAAGATATAATACTTACCAGGCTGATAAAAATGACAATAAGTAGAAATATCTATCCCTGGGGAGAATTCAGAGAAATGGGTATTCTAATACATGGTAGGTTAAAATGTGAACTTTAACGGGTTTTTTATTTTTGAGATACAATCTAGCAGCATTTATTAAGATTAAAAATATCCATTTCTTAAATCAAGTACTCTCATGTCTAATGATCTATCCCATTAAAAACATATTATGTGTCAATTATATCTTAATTTTAAAAATATCATATATGCTTTCCTTGTAGTGGTACAACAAAACAACATGATGCCTGCACACAAATGAATACCACCAGCCAGAGAACAGTTGTACAATTACGCTCCAGCCACTCGAAGTGATGAATTAGAGCTGTTCACTGGCTTTAAAAAGATCTCTACAAATAACTATTTTTTTAAAGATTTATTTATTTATTTAAGAGAGAGCATGCACACACATAGGGGAGGGGATAGAGGGAGAGAGAGCCTTAAACAGACTCTCTGTTCAGCATGGAGCCCAGGGTGGGGCTTGACCTCACAACCCTGAGATCAGGACATGAGCTAAAACCAAGAGTCAGATACTTAACTGACTGTGCCATCCAGATGCCCCCACAAATAAGTATTAAAGGAATAAAATTCCACTTTTGTAAAACAATGACAAAAAGTCCTTTCAGATATGTATGTACAAGTACACATACACACAGGTATGTGTGTTATTATAGTGATATATGAACATGTTGAAAAACATAAAAGTATAACCAAAGGTCAGGACTTCCCAACTATCTTCACATCTATGCACAAATATGCAAAAAGCAACTTTTATAGGATACACAATTTAAAAGCAACTTTTATAGGGTAAAAGGATTGAGATTGTGCCAGAAATGACTAGCCCAAGGATTCAGCCACCTAAAAATTAGTATTTGAGTACAAGAGATGGAAAGTTCAAAAGAAGTTTGTTCCCTGTAGGTAATCTGTGCAGAGAAGAGGTGAGAAGGATGGTGGTAGATGCCAAGGGTCGGGCTAATGGGCAGGGACTGAACATATAGAAGTATCCATGTGTTCACATATTTGTGTATGTGTATCCACAAGCCTCATGGTCGTGTTTATGCATTTTTGGAGAAATTCTGTTTTTAAAACTTAATTTAGGTCTTAAACATAATACTTAAAAAGAGTCCAAGGAGATGAAACTATGAATTTCTCTTAAATTTTCTTGTTCTTGCCGTTGTTAAAATTTAGAGGGCACAGTATTTCTCCTTGCTTGCTTCTAGGACCCAAGGCTTGTGACATAAAAACCACAGTCCAACATGTCTTCAGTACATTGCATGGTGTGAGTAAGCTTCAGAGGGAAAACAGCTCTTTCAGACTCAAGAGTTACTTGACTTTGTAGATGGCCACCTGGCACATCTGGGCAGGGGTGGATTTTCCCAGCAGGCCACGATTTATTGCCAAAAGCACAGCCTTTTTTTTTTTTTTTTTTTTTCCGACTTAACATGTCAGAAAAACAACATAAGACTATAAGAATTAAACCTAATCCATTATAGCTAAGTTCTCTAAGGCATACAGGAGGCAAGGAGGAAGTAAGATGAATTTATCAATCATGCAATGCAGGGCCCCTTGTAAGATTAGCATAATTCTTTACAAGAATGCAGAACAGGTAGGCAGTTCTGCCATTAAATTATCCTGTTTAAGGAAAATGCAGACTCGGTATGCATTTCTAAGTGGACAGTCTAAGTTTCAACAGGGTGCTTTATTGAATGTGTGTATGTGTGTGTGTGTGTGTAGTAATGAAAAAGAAGCTGCTCTTCAATAAACCTCCACACCAGATATTTTTGCTAATTTAATTTGGAGTCAACTGTTCCTTTAATAGTTCACTTCTGTTGCAATTACTCGTCCAGTTTAATTTCACATATATTCTTATTATCTCACTGAAACTCTTACCTCAATAAATAGATTTCCCCCCACTAGACCCACCTCAAAAGAGTACCTATGTGTGCCTGCACACACACACACACGTGCATAAACATACATACAGCCACACCATAAGTGGGTTGAAAGTGAACTTGGAGGAAATAGCAAAAATATTTTTAAAAATAAATCTCAAAACATACCTAGGAAAGCCAGATTTACTTTGTTGTTTAGCAAAGTAATATTCTCAAGTATGTTAGTTAAGTAGGAAGTGTGAGTGTGAGTTTATATATTTTCAGGACGGGGGCAGAGAGAAAATACCAGTAAATACCTAGGGGGGAAAAAGGGAGAAATCAATATAACACGTTAGAAAATATCAAAAAGCTATAGAATATATCCATATGTATGTTCTACTCAATGTCTCTTAAAAAAGAAAATCTTTTTGATGTAATCTGTTTTGGCATTACAGTAAGAACGTGTGAAAAAATGTTAGGCACGCTAAATATGAAAACTCAAGATGTTGATTGGTGTGAGTATGGTGGGGCTAATGTTTTCTTAAAATAGAGGCTGCATTCCTTTTGCAGATAAATTCCAATTTTTCTGTGCTCAATTCTGAACACATCTTACCAGAGTCAACTTCCCACCTGGAGAAGGCTAGGAGCTGCTAAGAACATATTGTGTGATCCACGAGTGGAGATGCCCAACGAACACTGAGGCAACCAATCCAGATCTGGTAAGTACTTGACGATACTGTTTTTATTAGAAACACTTTACCTGTGTCATTTTACCAGCAGCTCCTTTAGTACATTTAAATCTGTCATTTTAAATGTTTACACTTAATCTGTGTACAAGAATTGCTGACAAAGCCAAGCGTGACATGTCATACTGATGATGTGTTAAGCTGAGGAAATTCAAACTGCCACAGGCAAAACCCTACCCTTATGAAACATTTTAATCACATTTTTATTGGAGAAGCTTATGAAGAGATACAGATTATCAGAACTTGACAGATTTTCTTTATCCTTTGCCCTGTCTGAGGTGAGCAGAGTATACTCTAAAGTCACCTATCCCAAACTGTAAACTCATCTTGAGAAATTAGATACTGACATTTAAGCACCATATAAAAGTCAAACTTTGGTTGAGAAGTTGAAAATCCTAAATGCTCACATTATGGGAAAAGAAGCTGAGACAGAGGCCAATATGGCAAATAATTCTGAAATTAAGTTTAGCTGTTTAGCTCTTTTTCTGTATTAGTCACGTGTTAAGAATAAATTCATTCTTTTATACAATATAGCTATTATTCAATCTCTGTTAAAAAATAGTCCTCTATCTTTTCAAACCATTGGTTATTATTTTCCACAAAAGCCTGCTTTCTCAATAGTATGATTCCATGTTTGTGGACTATAAAATTGTAGCTCCAAGAATATAAAAGAATATAATCACTAGAGAAGGCAATGGATTTCTGTGTGCAAGTTTTAGACTTTTCTTTCAGCTGAGTGACATGAGAGAGCAATTTAGCTCTAAGTTTCCACGACTGGCTGTAAAAAGGAGATAGCATTCATTCATTCATTCATTTGATAAAAATATTAAGAGAATGTCAGCAATATTTCAGGTACAGAGCTAGGTGGTATTGAGGTGACAGAGAACACACTGATTCGTCTTTAAGAAAATGTGCAATCTACTGCTTCCCATCTACCACAACCCAGAGAAAAGGAATGTTTATAAAATATAATAAAGTTCTCAGAAAAAAAGATACTCTATGCAGAGCATTCAAACGTCAAAAGAGGACTTAAAAAAAACAAATGCTAAATCATTTATCCAGCATATTAGATCTTATGAACCTAGTGATTAATATACTTTAAGTATCTTTATTTCAGCCATACTATTGCTAGGTTGTAGAAAAAATAGTTGTTTTATTATAAAACTACAGTTAATAGTACTATCTCAACTTAGTGTTCTTTAATAATCATCTCCAAACCTGTAATATGTCTAGGCACTGTGCTGGTGGTTAGGGACATGAAGACATGTTAGAACTCTGACCCCAAGAAGCTTTTATTTTTTTTTTATTTTTTATTTTTTTAGATTTTATTTATTCACGAGAGACACAGAGAGAGAGAGAGAGGCAGAGACACAGACAGAGGGAGAAGCAGGCTCCATGCGGGGAGCCCGACATGGGACTAGATCCCGGGTCTCCAGCATCAGGCCCTGGACTGAAGGCGGCGCTAAACCACTGAGCCACCTGGGCTGCCCCCCAAGAAGCTTTTAATCCAGAAAGAATACCTAATACATTGTGATTTAACTGATGTCTATCCCCGTCTCTCCATCCCTCCATCTCTCTTAACCTAACTACCTCTAATTTAGCCCCAGCACTTTCCCCTATAAAACCTTGGGCTATGATAAACCAACAGGAGAAATGCCATTCCTTTTGCAAAGGACTGGTTTAGGAAATGCAGGTGACCTATTTTTGGACAATGAGGAGAGTAAGGGGCAATCTATGAAATGGGATTTTGAGGAAGTTTTTTTTTTTACTTTTTACAAAGAGGTAAAAGATAAACCCAGCTGAATATTCAGGACATGATAAATATTGTTTCCTCAAATTATTAGAGGGGAAAATGGAGTTGTTAATAGGCACTGATGTGATAAGCAGATAGTCACATGGAAGATAAAATCATATCCATTCTTTGTACTATATACCAGGATAAATCTCAAATGGATCATATATTTAACTATGAAAAAATGAAATTAAGTACTACAGGAAAACACAGGTGAATTTGTCAATAATCTAAGAATGAGGAAAACTTGTCTAATTATGATTTCAAATCCAGAGGCAATAAAGGAAGAGAAAGATATATAAGGTGATTATAGTAAATATTTTATGATAACAATTCCAAAGGCAGACTAGGAAATGATATTTATAACTTACACCAGAGAAAAAAGTCCTCAATATGTACAGGACTTCAAAAATTAGGGAAAAAAGGATCAATAATCACATAGAAAAATAAGTTAGAGGGGTGTCTGGGTGGTGCCATCGGTGGAATGTCTGACTCTTAGTTGTGACTCAGGTTGAGATCTGAGCCCCACATCAGGCTCCACACTCAGCATAGAGTCTGCTTGAAATTCTTTCTCCCTCTGACCCTCCCCAACCTTACACATGTGCACACTCTCTCAAATAAATCTTTTTTAAAAAAGAAAAGTAAGAAATATGAACTAATCAGTCACAGAAAAATAAATGCAAATAAATATTAACCATATGGAAAAAAATTCAACTTTTCTTTTAAGAAGATATGCAAAATAATAGTATACTAAGGTACCATTTCTTACCTATCAGACAGGTATAGCTTTCAGTTCAACCACAGGTATGTTGGTCAAAGTTGGGGAAATAGAAACATTCCTACAGTGTTGGCATGAATGCAAAGTGGCACATACAAACCATACAGAAAGGAATTTATCAATAATTAGCAAAATTACATAGGCATGTATCCTTTGACACTGAAAGCCCACTTCTGGGTACTTATCCAAAAGACATCTGACAAAGAGAAAAAGGATAAATGCACAAAGCTGTTCATTGCAGCATTATTTATTAAACAAAACACTGGAAGTAATAAAAATATCTATAAATAGGGAATGGACTGAATAAAATAGGACAGAATCCCACAAGGGAATACTATGAGACTATAAGAAAATATCTCTAGAAAGTACAGCAGAGGGCTCTCTAGAATATTTCGCTAAGGAAAACAAATCAGAGACAATTGTGTAGAGTACCCCAAACTTTGTAAAAAAAAAAAAAAAAAAAAAAAAGGAGGGGCACAGATACCTGTGTATGGGTATACACACATATGTGTATATATGTGCACACACAATTGTACACACATATATGTCTATAACTCTATGTGTATCTATGTATTATGTTTTTATTTATTTTTTGCATTCTGTTTTTAAAACAGAATGAAAAACTATTAAAAATCTGTGGGAGGAAGAGATAGGATACAAGTAGGAGAGAACAGTTACACTTTTTCACATTTACCTTGTTTTATAGATTCGATTTTGGAAACATGTAAGTACTCTACATAATCATAAAACAAAGTTAAATCTAAAACAAGAAACTTCTATATACTGAGAGTGAAATAAGACAAAGGAACACAATTTCATAGTCAGCATCGTAAGTATTCACAGAGGAACTATTGCAAATGACTATATTTAAAAACATAGTTATTTGTAGAAAAATTCTTAAATTGCTTAAAGTAATTGTATTATTCGTGGCAAGATTGGCGTTCTTTTTGAGACACTTATGCTTGTTCTTTGATTTATCAAAGTAATTATAATGGATTCATTAAGAACTGAGTTATTTTTGCTTTGTTTTGTTTCACGTGGTTGAAAAGAAATAAAGATACGAAATCAATGGGATTAAGGCATTCTAATCATTCTGATAGGAGAAACCTACATTTCTAAAGACTATTCTATAGGTTGTCTTAGCTTCCTCCACAGACTTTTGCATCCCATGTTATTGCTACGATATCCATCCTTGAGCTGCTGTCCACTTTTTATTGATGGAGCCAACATATGTGTGTACTAATATAAAAAATATGTTTAATATGTACATACAAATGTACATACAGTATTCAGAGAATACTGTTATATTACTTAGATAACATGCTGTCATGTATTCATGACATTTTTTATTTCAGGAGAGAGTACACTGGCTCAGTTCTTCCAAACAATGCCAAAGTCTGTCTATGCCCAGCTCTGGTCCTCATATTCTTCCCAATCTATGTCTCCTAAGCTGCTAGTTTCTTGCAGTCACTAGGCAAAAAAAAAAAAAAAAAACTTCTCTTCAAGCATGTGCTGTCTTTCTGGCTTGCATTCATCAACTTGTTTTTTGGGGCTACCAGTGGAAACCAATTTAAGGTATGAGGTATATTTAAAACAAGCCCTACCTCCAGCCACACTTTGTGTTCATAAAAAGAGACTCTGGGGAACTCCCAGCATCAGGACATAGATCCAAAAAGCCATATGGTTTCCACTAATAGGAAAGACCAAAGGCATTTTACTACGGAAACAATGTTTACACAATTGTCTTGGATTTGAAAGGCTTAACTTGTGTCCATTATAGCAGAACTCTAACAGAAGACAGACTCTCAAGACCTCAGTGATAATAAGGCTTCAAACAGAAGGCACCTCTTGAGATAAGACTAATATCTATTCCTACAATAGTATAGAACATTTTCTCAAAAAAAAAAAAAAAAAAAAAGGATCTCTTTACCATAATAGGGTTGTGTAAGCAGAAATATCTCTAAAGCCAAGTAAAGAGTCTTTTAAGAAGTAAAAGAATAATGAACTAGTAAGAAGAGGAGTGGGGAAAACACACCTCAGTGGTGAGGAAACGGGATAATTTACTTTGGGAAAAAAAAAATGCAGTCTGCAACATACATGAAAGGCAACAGTATTGGGGCAGGGGGCTGAAAGGATCAAATAGGAGAAACTAGTTTGAAATGGAAGATGTGTAAATTTAGAAGGAAAAGAAAAGTGGTAGAACAATCCTGAGCACTAATGGTTTTCTGAGAGACCAGGAAATAGTGGTTTCCTGGCAGTTCTTCAAAATGGGGCAGCTGCTTATGTCAGGTACTTTGCTACCCACACAAGCTCTTAGACTAGCATTCAGGGAATGCTTGAGATGTTTCCACCAACCCGAAAGCAAAACAAAAGAGGGGATCGTTCTCTCTGAAAATACACGGTGCTTTAAGACACGCCAGCTTTGTGTTCTTTGGTGGTTTCTTATGTTCATTATTCAAGACTCCTTGTTGTAGATACCAAAAAACAAATCACATTAGCTTCAGTGAGAAAGAAAAAAATAATTTTCTTTTTTTTTTAAGATTTTTTTTGTATTATTATTCATGAAAGACACAGAGAGAGAGGAGCAGAGACATAGGCAGAGGGAGAATCAGGCTTCCCACAAGGAGCCCGATGTGGGACTTAATCTCAGGACTCCGGGATCACAACCTGAGCCAAAGGCAGACGCTCAACCACTAAGCCACCCAGGCATTCCAAGAGAATTAATTTTCTTATACAACTAGGCATTCTAAAGACAAAATATCAGACAAATCCAAATCCAGGTACATACCCTTTCTTGTTTTTCTCTCCCTATCTCCTCTTTCCATCACCAAATTCTACTTGTTTGCAATTGCTGTTTATTTCCAGCCTCATGCTCTCCTTCCACAAGCAGGTTCTGAAACTCAGGTCAACAGTTTTCTATTTTAAGCCTTCTCTCTTCATTTATCAAATCTCATGGACATGTTCTGATTGGCCCTACTTAGAAAATGCACCAGCTCCACAGATCAATCACTGGGGCATATGCCTATGACATTAGCCAGGTCCGGGTCCAGTGCCTACATGAAAGCAGAACACTGGGCTTGCCAATCCTACCAGGACTGCATGGAATGGGGAAGGAGCAGTTTTTCAATAGATCCCAGCAGCAGATGTTTCTCACTATCTTTCCCAAAAGATAATTTTAGCCCTCAGAGGGCAGGGTTATCTCAGATACCTCTGGCCTTCTCTATAATTTACCATAGCACCTCCCTAAGACATGTCTCATAGGGAAGCAGCCATGAACCAGAATTTTTACTGTAGGTATCCTCAAGGAATAATTCCTATTGACTGCAAACATATTCCTTCAAGATTCCATTAACTGACTGTGATCAGCTAACTGGTGTATGAAAACTGCTCAGAGTATTGGGAACATAAGAGAGACAAAGACATATCAGTTTGAAAATACCATCATTGGAAAGCATGTCTACCCACACCCGTGTTCCTGATCTTTAAGATATTAACTTAAAACATTTAACATTCAAAGATTTTCAGAGCTGAAGAATGGAATGATTTATTAATTCATGGATTTTGCAATTGTACTGTGAGGAGCACAGGTGTTGTGTACAATTATCTCACTATGTGAGGTTTGGACAGTGGTCGTGGGTAGGGAGATGTGGGAGAAAACTAAGTAGCTTAGATTCTAGGTTCTAATACTCCCCACAAACATAGGGTTAAAGAGTGTATGTCTAGCTCTTCCCTACTTGGCAGGTCCGCATTAGTTTAGGTTTGAAAAGGTTAGGTTAGGTTTTGAAACTGAAAAATACTTAATTACTTAGACTGATCAACCAAAAATTATATTAGTCTAATCACCAAATTTTACTAAAATGGAAATAGTTTCTAAATTGCAGGTCTGGACTAAATTGTAATCACTCAAATCTCAATCCAGCATTTCTTGGACTTTACCAGGCTGCTTTTCCTAATTTGATTCTACAAAGATTAAAAAAGAAAAAAGTAAAAACAAAACAAAACAAAACAAAAAAAAACAGAAGGCATAGTATCCTATACTTGAGTTCTTAAACAACAAGTAAATATTTAAGTTGTGCTTACCAGAATTTTACAATTTTGAAGATCATGCCTGAACTCTCAAAGCTTCTAAAAGCAACGTCATTGCCAAATATGGACAAAGAAAGGAAGAACTATCCACCTATCCATCTACTAGGTTAAAAATGGATCCATCTAGCAAATGCCTGCAACAAGTTATCTCATTAAAATTACTAGTTCTAGCAACCATTCTGGTTGACAACATTTAGAATCAGGAGCAGAGAATATTCTGCTATTCTATTCCACAAAGCTTCTCTTCCATTTGCAAACACATACAATGCCTGGACTTGGTAATATCCAGTAATATTTAAGAGAATATTTTAAAACTTAACAGTTAACAAGAATAATTTTTGGAGTAATTTTAAATCTGTTTTCTAAATCTAATGACTTTTTAAAGGTCTTATCAGTTACCATGATAAAGACATACACTGCAAGTACTTGGCACATATAATTATAGCAAAATGAACACACACCGTAGCAAGCACATCACCATAAGTCAAAATGGCAATAAGAAAATATTTTCCACATGTGGTCCAGAGTGACTGAAGGGAGGTCAAGACTAAAACTATATTTCAGAATGCCAACTGAAAGCTTCGACCAAGAAAGGGAAGAAATACTGGCCAGTTGCCCATGAGATCACCTGCTATACTAGGTTTTAATATATTTTAAAACCAAAAGAGATTTTATATATAAACTGTGGCAAATTTGATGAGGTTTTAGAGTAATCTGAAAAGACAGTTCTAAGAGACCTAAGAGAGCTACATGCTATTCTTTGTAAGGGTCAAATCCATTTATTTGTTAATCTTATAACTCAGAAAGAGTAAGAATCAAACACTAACACAAGTCAGAGTTAACACTAAAATGCCAGTTCAAAGAAAAGCTAAAACCCTGAAGACCTAGTTCATCTTACCACGTGTCTCAAGTTCTTTTTAATAGTGACAGATGAGGTTCCATGCTCTCATTGGGGGTGAGATACAATATTTCAATGTCCCAGATGGATTAGGGTCATAAGCAAAAACTTTCACAAACTCAGTGTACTGCCTGTCTATCTAATACCAGGCTAACATACAGTGACTGATCAGAGCATGACTACCATCTACTAATCCTATAGCTTGTATTTAAACAAGACTGGTTGGATAGATAATCCAGACAAATACAGTATTCCATGACACAAAGCATTTTTGGATGTCTTAGGCTATCACTTAAGCCATGAGCAAAATTGATTTTTCCAGACATGTTCCAGTGTCTGCTCACCCTTTCCTGCTACCAACTGTCATTTTGCTCCCCTGATAAAACTCTTGACATGTTTTGCAGGATCCTCTACTCCTTTCCCATTCCAAACAGCTGTCTTCCCTTCCTGGCAGAAACTCCCTGACATCTGGATACTCAGGATGGCTACGGCTATGATGGACAGATTCCATTTTATCCAACTACCCAGCTCTGAGAATTTAAAATGAGCAAAAGAGGGAAGAGTATAAAACCTTCGCCTGCTGAACAAATCCAAGTAATGGCTGAATCAAAACTTTAACACTCAGAATATTTTGTAAGCAGTTTTGTAACATCTGTAAGATGGTACAGAATATACAAATGCCATGATTCTGAAAGAATAAATGATGACAAGCGTCTAAGGTTCTACCCAGGTGGCAATAACAAATCCAGACCCCCTGACTCAAATACTGAATTTCTGCTTCATGGTCTAATTTGATGTGTTCTTTTTTTTCCCCCACTAGATTTAAGAACAAAAACACGTGTGTTAGATGAAAATGGATGAGTTGAAGAAAAATAAAACATAAATCACTTTCCTTGAGCTCACTGCCCATGCCCAATCAATCATCAGTCCCATTTTGTACCACTTCCTAAATACACACCATCTCTTGCATATTCTGCTACAGTTTAACTGTTTTCTCATCTGCAGTCCTCTCAATATTTCAGTCTAGTCTCCAAAAGCTGCTAGAGTGATATTTTTTTTTAAAAAAACTGAAAATTGGGTCATGTCATTCCCACTCTTCCCTTCCTAGTAGAACAAAACCCAAACTTGCCCATATGAGTCCCAAAGCCTTACAGGACCCTGGCCCCAACTCCTCACTGAAATCTCAGCATGAGTTTCTTGACCTCTCATTCAACCTATTCAAACCATACTGGCCTGCCCTCCATTATCCCAATAACTCTTCCCATACCTAAAGTCTGTCTCCATTCTGTTCTCTCTGCCTGGTTCCCTCCAGCTCCTGTTCAGATCTCAATTTATGTGTCACTTCCAAAGACAATTACTCCTCAAT